>NC_141047.1:73857691-75265191 GCF_041138505.1 Cibotium barometz | reverse complement strand
GGCTTGGACAGCCTGTCGCCCAGGATAGCAAGCCTGGGCAACCCAGTCGACTAGTGTGCGCTTTTGCCGCACAGGTCGTAGCTGGGGACTTGCCGGACACTGTATGCGAGCCACGAATGGCTGCAAGCATACAACCAGGGAAGGAAGCTCAAACAGAATGCCAAAGGGTGTGTCACTCACCGCTCAACCGTCGCCTTGAAGGATTCCCGCATCGCAGCCGTGAAGGAGGAGCCGCCATCGCCGCTCTACCGCCTCTCCGCCGCCGTGCCGCTACACAGTGCTCGATCGCTCTCTCACTCTCACACACTCTCTCTCTCTCACACACAGGAGAAGGAAACCAAAGAGATAAGGCAAGAGCACTCTTGTATTCACAACACATGAGAATGAGGATTTTAGGGTTACATTTGACTCTTATAGGTGACTTGGCCGTTCACACTTGGGCGCCCATACATGGCCGGCCGACCCTAACCCTTATCCTACTGATATTCAAGGTGCGCCTCTCATCGGCGATCACCCAATCCCTTCATCCTTAACATATGGTGCCGACAAGCCCGGCCCATGACTCAGAATATTTAAATTAATGACGTAAAACATAGTACGTCTCAATGTCCGTCAGGTTAACATGCCCCCCTTCCTGATGTAGATTCCGTCCTCGGAAGCTATGGTATGGTAAGCTCGAGAGGGTTGTTGTGGTAGACCGTCTGCAAAACAGGGAAGTAGAGTGAAGGTATGCTGGAATTCAAAAGATATAAAGTGTATAAATTCAAGCATGTTAGACCACAATGGATGTTGCTATGAGAACTTAGTTTAAGGGTCACATGAATGAGCTAGTGTAGCAAATTAACAGGAGTTTAAAATTATTGAAAGTAAATCAAGAGTAAGCAAGGTGTCAAAGGTTAATCAAGGTTTATAACTGGCCTAAGTCAAGGAAAATAACCAAGCTTAATAAATAAACACATGACCACACTGTGTCTACTCTAAGAACAAGTTAATACCACAAGCCTAGGGAAACAAGAAACATCAGAGTTACAGGAGCTTTTTGTCTCTTTTTTTTTTTTTTTTTTTTTTTGCACATGACAATTTTTACACACAATGGCGACCTTCCTAAGGCAAAACTAACATCGATCCTGGTACCATGTTTAACACAAGGCATTATCCAGGAATCTATTAGCTCACTTTAGGCAAGGCTACCCCCTACCAACCAAGGCATCGGTCTGGAGTAGAATACTCCTTGCCTACCAAGTATCAATAAGGCGATAGGCCAACATTAAAGCACATCATAGACTTGTATTGCCATTTATTGTAGGCTTTTTTTTTAATAATCTATTTCTTTTGATCTTCGCTCCTGAACTATAATTTGTCTTGCATCCTTTCGACAAAGGGGTAATAGCTATGTCCTAGAGGTCAACACACACATGGCCAGGTGTCAAACATTAAGATGGTTTGACCCTAGACCTAAGACAATCGTATTCCAAGGTTAACTAAAGACATCATGTTGCTTAGGAATATTTCCAATAAAGTTAAGCTCATTAATGATTTACACTAGCATGCAAGCAACTTCAAAAACTAAGTAGTACATTGACAATTTCCATGTGGTCATGCATTATAGTTTATGCAATTGATTGAACAGTAAAAACGAAAGAGAGTGGGTATGGAAGAATTACACCTATAATTGGAGATCTCCTTGATTTGACGAGACAGCTTGCAATTTGATGTAGATATATTTTGATGAACGTTGCGGCAGTCTCAGGACTTGAAAGCAAACCCACCTCAAACTTTTCAACCTGTACAATCAACTAACAAGCACTATACCTCGAGAGGCACATCAGTGTGAAAATTTCAAGACTTGTTTAAGGAATCTAAACTAGAAAAAACTTGAAAACGCTAACCTACCTACCAGTCACCACACTACTACTGAGGATACGGTAAGAGGATGTTGTAGAGTCCTGGCTCTAGCCGTAAGGCTAAGCCTCTATCCGCATCATCCAAACAAATAAAGTCAACCTCAGTAGTGCCATGAGTTTCATCCGTCCATTCATCATTGTCAGGTATTTCCTTTTCATTTTTCCATCCACATAAACTCATCAAAAATGTAACCATGCGAGGATAGTCATCTTGTGGAAAAGGAAAGCATTGGGCTATCGGGGATATGTCCTCTATGGAGTAGGGGTCAGTCATGGTCAATAGGCGAATTAGCCATTCTAATTCCTCAATATTTTCCTCTCTGGCTAGTACATCTATATGATCCCATTCAATTTCAATTACAGGATAGCACATGTGGAATATCTGAGAAAGGTACAGATGATACCTGTCACCAAAGGTAGGAGTGGATGAAGTGTATGATGATCGGGCATCTGCCATATCTGCAACACAGATATAGCATCTGTAGGTTTATGACAGGTCAATCTAGTTCTTGATTGTATACGGATATTTCTCTTGTTTTTGTGCTCTTGCTCTTTTCACTATTTTTTGTTTTTCTTTTCTTTGTTTAAAAAAAAAAATGTACGAAGCTATATATATACATCCCCTTGAATTTGGCAATTACATGGTCAGGGGGGGAGAAGGTTAAGGAGGAAGCATTAGAATGTTGAGCGTGAGTACATGCTCCCCCTTTCGTTGGGTAGATCATATTATTTGCAATGATGTTGCAGCCTCTTGGAACCAAATTGTCCAGCGGGTCATAGGTTGTGATGTGGGCAGATAGCTTTTTATGACCCTTGTGGCCACATCCAATTGCAGAGATGGTAGTGTACGCTCCCATTGACGAATGGAGGAAATGGTTTCCGATGATACTATTACAAGGGGAGACGTAGACTCATCGGTTTTTTGTTGGGTGTTGGCAAGAGTAGGTGTAGAGCATGTAGAAACTTCTATATCAGCGTGGCATGAGGAGCTAGAAGCTTCATGTGGCTCCCCCCTTCCTGAGCTAGGTGGTAATGATCGATATCGTTTGGGAATCCAAACTAACTCTGGAAGAAGTGGTGTGGAGCACTCTGTTACCTTTCCCTTACCACGATCTTGAATTGTCATTGGGGTGGTAACAATTGGTTTGCAAGGTTTTACAGGTGATGTAGAGGGATTCAGCTTATGTTTAGGGACCCAAATCTGGTCATTCCCCTCGTAGTACCCTTGGGCTACTAATAATTTTTTAGGGATCCATCGCGATGTTACATTGCCCTTTCTCGAGTGGGTAGCTGCTTTCCTTTTACGAGGCTTCTTGGTGGTGGCTGAACGAGATTGAGCAGGGGAAGTAGCTGTTAACGAAGCTTTGGGGACCCATTTGTATGTACTCTTTGGCATAGTAAGCGAAGCTTTAGGGACCACCTTGCCTGTTTCCACTCTTGGCATTGAAGCGTTAGAGGGGTGGCCAACAATCGAAGATGGTTTTGCCACTGGACTTTGTGATTTTTCATTATCTAATATTTGAGTGGATGACTTAGGTGCGGGATTTTGAGCGGTCAGACCTAGTGTTGGTTCTTGCGTTGTGACTTGTCTAGTTGCCCAATCGATATTGCACTTGGTGGCCATCTGTTGCTTGCAAATGAGGATCAATACCAATACCAAGATGCAACAAAAACAATACTTAGGGCTCTTGAAAAGAGTTCCACTTTGTAGATGAATGTGGGAGAGGGTTTGATAATAATCCCACATGGGGACTTATGGGAGTCCTAGAATTTTTGTATAAAAGGTGGCTCATTTGAGAGCTTTACACACTTTTTGGGCTTAGTTCATGCAAGAGCTCCTTTGAGAGACCTACTCTCCCTCTTCTCCATAGAGGTGAAGACTCTTCTCTCACCCCATCTACATCATTGTATGAGGTTAATCTCTTCATTGAATCATTAGCAATGTCATGAGTCTTTCTCATCCTCTTCTCTAATCATTTTACTCTTATGCATGCTTTTAGTATTTCATTTTTTGAGTACATGGATTGATTTGAAGCTTTCATGGAAGCTTGATGCTTGAATGTATGCATGCTTGTAGGAAGATAGGAGTGGAGTGAGGTCTTTCTCTTTGCTTGAGTGCATAGTGATTGTATTCCTCTTGCTTGTATTTGTGAATGAATGGGTGTGTAGGAATGAGGACAAGTTGAGCTTGTGTGTATGGTTAGTCTAGTGTCAAGTGATGGTAGCCATGAGCATTCTCTCCATTTGTGGATAAGCTCTTGTGCACCGGTACGGGTCGAATCCCTAGCTCCGAAAGGGATGCAAATCCCATTGGAGTGAGCTATACTTGGATCGTACTCCTCTTACTACAAGAGAGAGGGTTTTCCGTCTCTCCATTGGCGCCGCTGCCGGGGAGAAGACTCAAATCCGGTTGAGAGTGTGTGGAAACCACCACTATTTCCTCTTTTGGTTGCAAAACCATTGAGTGATTAGGTTAAGTTTGGGTGTGTGATCCCGGTGTGAGTGGATAAGGTTAACCATTGAGCGGTTGAGGTTTCTCCCGCATTGTTTTTTATTGTTTTATTGCTTTTCAAGTACCGTCATTATGCCTACATTCATTGTTTTCTTTTGCCATTTCATGCTTTCATGCTTTTCACTAACATGTAAAAAACAATAAAAATTTTGGTAGCAAGCAAGCAAGTAAGCGGTGCCATTCCCTTTCATCAAGATCACTATTGTAATATATAAAATCTATATTGCCTTCTTGGTGTGTTGTCTTGGATGGTGGCAAGAAGAGACTTATATTTTTTGCAGGACTGTATCGTGGGCGGCCAGCTGAAAGTCTGCATAGAAGGCGGCCTTTTTCTTTTTTTTTTTTTTTTTAAAAAAACAAAAAAAATAATAATCTAATCTATATATATATATATATATATATATCTGCAGCGTTGAAGACGGCAGCGTTGAAGACGGCAGTGTGAAGACGTCGACGGCAGCGTTGAAGAAGGCAGCGTTGACGGCGGCGAGAGGCGGCTGTTCTCTGCAAGTGCTCAGGCGTCGGGTGGCAAGAGACGGTGAAAGGCGAGATAAGGCTGCGGCTGGCTACGCAAGCAGGCGGCGTCGGCAGCTGCAGAGGTGGGCGTGCTGGCGTGAAACGCTGGCGAGAGAGTAGCAGAGGCTGTTGGCGTGTGAGAGGAGCTGGTGGGAGCAGCCGGCGAAGCAGTGGTGGCCGGCGGACCTCAGCTGCCTGCTAGCGACGAAGAGAAGGCAGTTGGCCAGCAGCAGGTAGAGGCGAACGCAACGTGTGTGTCGGCTGTACAGTGAGTGTGACATTTGTCGGCAGCAAGAAGACGAAGTCGGCAGCAGCAAGACGTTGGAAGCGACAGAGAAGAAGGTGAGTGGCTGCAGCTGAAGCGGCTGGAGCTGGTGGGAGGCGAGGAGAAGCGTCGGAGTTGGCGACTCTTTGCAGGCGACGGCTGGCAGCAGCTGTGGACAAACGTAAAGGCGAGGAGGTGGCCACGTGGAGTCGGCGAGAAATCCGGAGCGAAGGATTCGGCGAGCGGCGAGGGATAAGGTAGGTGGAATTTTCGTTTTTTTTTTTTTTAAAAAAAAAAAATTTTCATGTTTTTTTTTGGTATTTTTAAATTTAAAAAAAAATATTTTTTTTTATTAAAAAAAAGAGAGAAAGAAATTAAAAAAAAAAAGGAATAGAAAAAGAGATTAAAAAGAAAAAGAAAAACAATTAAATTTAGAAAAAAAGAAATTTAAAAAAAAAGAAGAAGAAGAAGAAGAAGAAAAAAAAAGATAATTAAAAAAAGAAAAAAAAGAGATTAAAAAAGAAAAAAAAAAGATTTTGAAAAAAAAAATAGTGGAAAATCTTTTAAAAAAAAAATAGAGAGATGAAAGAAAGAAAAAAATTAAAAAAAAATAAATAAAAAAAATTAAAAAAAATTCTTTTTATTTGTTTTTTGGAGTCCATAGTGTGTGCATATTTTTTATTTTTATATTTCTGTAATTTTTAGCATATTTAGTGTAATTTGCATTGTTTTAAATTTTTGTAATATATTTGGAAAAAAAAAAAAGAGAAAAAAAAACAATTTTTATTTTTTGTATTTTTAAACCATTGTTCATCATTTAAATTTTTGCATAATTAAAGTAGTTTGCATTTTAGAATTTTTTGTACTTATTGCATAATCAGTAGATTTATATTAGGCAACGAAATTTAGTAGTTTAAAAACAAAACAAAACAAAAGGGAAAAAAAGAAAAAAAAGAAAAAGAAAAAAAAAACAATTTTTATATTTTGAAATCATTATTCATCATTTAAAATTTTGCATAAGCTAAGTAGCTTGCATTTTTTTTATTTTGGTAACTGCATGCATAATTAGTAGATTTATTTTTTGCACGAAATTTATTCATTTTATTAAAAAAAAAAACAAACAAACAAACAAACAAACAATAAAAACCAAAAAAAAAAAAGAGAGGAAAAAACAAAAAGAAGACAAAAGAAAATTTTTTGATTTTTTAGGAGTCTACTTTTTTGCATAATTTGTAATTCTTCATTCTTTAAATTTTTGCATAATTAGTTTAACTTGCATTTTTAAAATTTTTTTTTTTTTTAACTTTGTGCATAATTAGTATTTTTTAGTGTGATTCATAATTTTTGTGTTAAAAAAAAGTAAAAATCATAAAAACATAAAATCATTAAAAAAAACATTTAAAAAACAAACAGTTAAAAAATAGGAGAGATAGTTACGCCACACATTTTCTTTTTCGTTGCCGTTAGTGATTAGGTAGGGAAAATATATATATATATACATATATATATATATTTTTATCACAAAACAAAAACACATAAAAACCCAAAAACCAAAACAATTTGACCTTATGCACTTAAGGTCGGGACGTCTGATAGATTCTGCCATAGGGCCTAGGGCACCTTCTAGAGTGCCTACTCAGGAAAGTGGGACCCAATCGATAGGAAACTTGGCAGATATTGCTGAAACCCTTTCTGAATCCCAATCCGATACCCTTTCCTCTAGAACAAATAGTTCATTGTCCATGGACAATCTAGGGCCATCAACTAGTCATCCCGTAGCCCAAAATAGAACACCCTCAAGATCCTTTAATCCATTTGAGGCTGACACCATGGGGTTAACATTCAATGTGAGACTCCAATATGTCTACACAAATGCTCAAGGAGCTGAGATCTTTAGGGACCCACAACAACGGTACCTTGTTAAGATTGCCGACATATTCTCAGAACTTGATAGAGCACCTCTAGTCAATGACCAGGGTAACATGTACATGGGTGGAGATGGTGTTCGCTATGAAGTCACCTACCATCCAGAAAAGGTAGACAAATTAGGGGAGCTCACTAAAACAGAGTTTTTAGACATATCACAACTTTCCAGAGCGAGGGAGTCTCGAGATGACTGGCTCATCGAGCCGGACATGCCTGGACCTTCCAATGCCCAATCCTCAAGGCCATCCACCAGAGATGATTTACTTCTTGTAGATCTAAATTTGGACAAGGATAGGAAAGACAAGTGTAAAATGGATCAGGGGGCTGAAAGCCAATGGGAGTTTGTACGACAAATTCCTGTGACTAAGGTCTTACAGGATGACCCACTTCAAGAGGTCTATAAAGATTCGTTAGAGGGATATTATGCCACAACTAAATCGCCAGAGCTGGATCTTCCTCTAGCTTATGTAGTGGTAGTTGAGAAGTGTGCGGGACACATGAACAGAATAGTTGATAAATGGTCAAATGAATACCGAACGTTAGATTGGAAAGAGATTAGGGAACTCACGTGGAAAGGACAACCATTATTTATGGAAGTGTTCTCAACACATACAGCCAAACCAGGAGAGACAGCCTTTCTTGGAGAAACTGTTGCTCCTCCCCTACGAGAGTTCACTAGAGAGGGACCTTCAACATCTAAGTGGACCACTGCTAGTAGCCCAACTCTAGCACCACGATATCGTCCTACACCAAATGTGCGACCACAGGTCACACCATCACAACAACATCTTTCCCACTATGACAATCGGATGAGAGGGGAGCCAACTCGGCCTCCTATAAGTGCACCTCCTGAAATGAGGGTGACAAGATCTTTAGAGGGATTTGGTGAGGCTGGTAATAGGGTACCTACACCAATTTTGGAAACATGTGGACCATCTTTCCAAAGGGAGGAACAATTCCCTCTAAGAGTAAGAGGCCGTAGGCCCTACGATGAGTATTCACGACAAGTAAGGCCATCAACTCTTCAGAAATTGGTAAAGAAATATGAAGGGTCGGGAGATCCATACGACCATGTAGCAGCTTTTAGGCAAGCAGTTCGAGCTGAGCAAGTTGCTGATAAGCATACTCAAATAGAAGGGTTTGGACTCACTCTTGAAGGAAAAGCCTTGGCTTGGTTTCAGGCATTAGAGGCTTCTGACAAAACTTCTTTAAGAGTTTTGGAAGAGAGATTCATTGCTGCTTTTTCCTTGATGGGAATTCAACATGACACAGTAGCGCATATCTACTCTTTCAAGCAGGGCGAGAATGAGAGTGTTAGAGACTGTGTAAATAGAATGAAGCAGTACATTAACCGATGCCCAGAAGATGAGAAGCCCGCCCAAAGTCGATTAATTTCTCTCTTCTTAAAAGGCCTCAAAAATTCGACACTGCATACACATCTCTATGCGAAGAAACATACAAGTTTCAATGAGTGTTGCCATGATGCTATGGATTTCACCGATAACTTCAAGTTCCAGGATGGTTCTGGCCCTGAGGTGAAACCTAGAAATCAGTGGGGTGATGATCAAAGTTCAGGGTCTAGCGCACTATTAAATCCAGACCAAATAGCCAACCTAGTGCTAAGGAGATTAGGACAAACCTATCGTCCACCCATGCAGCCACAACAACAACAGCAGAGAATGAGGAGTATACTTCCTACAGGTCCTCATCTTTGTGGAGCATGTGGCGGTGACCATAAAACAGAGGACTGTAATACCTTTTCTCCTCTAGTCACAAACCAACCCACGAAGAAGTGGTGCCAAGCCTGTGCTTGGAACTTTACTCATACCACACAAGATTGTACTCGCATTGCGAGAATGAGACAAGAACGTGAGCAGCCGAGGGGTGGAGTGGCTCCACAAATGTATCAACAATATACAAATTTTGAACGTAAGCCACCGATGACACAAGAACAAGCACGACCTGTTCTTGGTGCTCAACCTCCTGCTCCTGGGACAGCTCCTATAAGGATTGTGGACTATGACAATTCAAATGCGTGTAGAGACTTGGTAAACCCAGGTTATGTGGAAGAAGAATATGTATCATATTCATCCAAGGATAATATCATTGAAAGTCCCACATACCCAAACCAAGCACTGGAGACTCAACCAGGGGAACAAAACTCTTTAATGTTGCTAGGCGGCTACCAACCTAGGACTCCAGGCCCCTCAGGTCAATGGCAGCCAAGGAAAGTAGAGGCCAAACCAATGGGCCCCTGTTATGAGTGCGGAGAACCCCATTGGGCTCGTGATTGTCCACATCGCTCAAGGCAAGCATCTAGGTCCAATACAACAGTGCAACAGTTTCCACCAATAGAAAGATATTGTCTGGGGTGTTGTGTCGAACACTTCCCGAAGGATTGTCTGTTGAAACCACATGAGGAGGGCAACTCTCAACCAAAGGTTTCACTCAACCTTGTAGGGGCAATTCCATCACCACCTTCATCTGAGAATGAGGAGGTCGTGCCACTTAGAGTCATGACTCGATCACAGACACGAAACGCTGAAATACAAACTGATGAGACACCTCGAACTAGGGACGCAAAGACAAATCTAGTGGACAAGACCCTACAGTCCAGTAGAAAAAAGACCACTAGGAGGAAGAAGAACCGAAACAAGCAAACTAAAAGTGCATCCACTTCTAGTTCTCAGGAGACCTCTAAACAAAACATGAGGAATAAAACTTTTACATCCCAAGAACTGCGTGAGGAACCTAAACCTGAGCCAAGTGCTAAACAAAATGAGGCTAGTACGACTGAGGATAGCTCTGGGGGATCTGTTTTTGTGGATAAAGTGAATGAGACTCTCGAGGCCATCATTGATGCTCATAGAAGTCGCATTGCAGCCTTATCAGGGCTACCCAAGAAGCTTCAAGAATACCCAAACCCTCGTGAGGAGAAGATCAATTTAGCTGTACATCAGCAAATCATTAGGGAAGCTCAGTCGATACTTGAGGGACCACCACCACCTATTCCTCGGGGCCCAACCTCTCTTAAGCCAACATTAGAAACTATACCGGAAGTGTCATCAAGTAGGGAAATGAAAAGTGAGTTCATTTCACAAGCTCAAAGCGAAAGATCGACACCAATTGACACTCCATTGAAAGAAGAAAGTCTACCATCACCTAGCCTTGTCTTCCCATGCAATGATGAAATTATTGATGCTAATGAGGACATGGCAAATGACATGTGGGCCGCTGTAAATGAGAAAATAAATGAAAACATGTCTTCTGTTAGTTCGCCTCCATTCTCTGAGGTGGATTTTACCAGAGATTCGGAAAACAACTTTGGACGCCCAAGCATCCGGGAGGAAGGTCAAACAATGGTTTCTCCTAGAAGTAAGCATACAATGAAAACCTTACCATCCTATCTGGGAGAATATGAGAACTGTTCTCAAACCTTGAGGATACCCTCCATGCATAAAAGGTTGACAAAGGAAAAAGATATGAGTATGGTGCAAGCTATTTTGTCAGCACCAGTGGCTTGTACCTTACCTTTGCTTGAATTGATAAAGCTTAAACCTGAGTTGTGGAATGATATTGCCACATGTTTGTCGGAGCAGGTATTGCTACAAAAGGGTCACCATGAGTGTACTATACACCATGAGACAAAGCATGTAATGCCAGTTCCTATCAACAAAGTAGGAAAATTTTGTGAGGACGATCAGGGAAATGCTACCCTCCCATTAGAAGTGCGAAAAGTATCTTCAACTGCAATACTTGATAGTGGTGCAGGAGTAGGCATTGTGACAAGGTCCATTTGGGAGAAATGGGGCAAACCAGCTATTAGGAGTACCAGGATGCGTTTGCAGCTAGCAGATGGGAGCTTAGAACATCCCCTTGGGCTGCTCGAGAACATATTGGTCACCACATGTGGGATTGAATATGAGCATACCTTTGCAGTGGTGGATTTTGGAAAGCATCCAAACTATGAAGTGATATTGGGTAGACCATTCATGCGACAATTTCAAATGATTCAAGATTGGGGATACAACTACTTGTACCTCAGACATGATTCTGTCATCACAAGGGTCAACCTAAGGAATCACTCATATCGTGATGTAACAAGGTCTCCAATAGATGAGTTTGATTCTGCTTCATCTGAGGGCTCAAGAGTTACATTGTCAGATGGGCGAGAAGATCTATGGATGTGTGGAGCCTCCTGTAGGGATTTCAACACTGAGAGACTTAAGGGTAATCGAAGTGTATCTGACGAGGCATACATTCCACAACCCTTCCCTGAGCATTTAATTGATCCATTAGAATGGAGTCATGTCCTTGCAACATTATCGACATGTGCTTTACCAAAACCAATTCAATTCTGTGACTCTGATGGATATGATATTATTCCTCTAAGAATGGTACAACCACGTGCCCTTCTGGATGATTGGTACTATAGGGATACATCCACAACAGCTATGCATGTCGAGGAAGTCTCAGTAGAGGATTTGACACTCGAATCTGCTAATGATGCTGATAAGGAAGATGGCTGGGACTCTGATTTCAATAATGAAGATACAACCCCTGAGAAAGATTTAGGAAAGGCACGCCTACTCTTGAGAGGAAGGGAGATTCAGGTAGAAATCCCTCGAAGCCGACCTAAACGTAAATGCTGTAAGAGCCATAAAAAATTCCGTAGACAAGATGAACGTGAACAACGTGAGAGACTACAAAAAGAAAAGGAGGAGTCTAAGAGTGAAAACTCTCGACCACCACCTCACTTCTCAGGAAAGAACGGATATCTATACTATGTCCAAGCACAAGATAGTATCAAAGACCAAGTCAAACGATCAGAGGGATTCCAAGCAAGAGAAAAGCTAACAACTGTTAGCAAAAATCGTAAAAGAACGAAGAAACAAAAACCAAAACTCAAGTCTAACACCGATTCAAAAAAGAGTGTGGGAAGTGCAAAGATAACGGTTAAAAATCCGATGCATGATGGCAAAGGAGAACTCAAAACCGCATGGTCTTCCATGAGCGGAAACTCAAGTGAACAAGAACAAGGTCTAAATGTTCCTCCCAATTTCACACAGTACACTCTTCAAGATCGGAAGATTGTTCTTCAACAGCCCATGCGACAAAAACCAAGCATGCCAGGGATTTCATACGATGGTCCTGAAGATGCAAAAAAGGTGGATATTGCTAAGCCAGGAGAAGAGCCTCGCTATGTGTGGATTGCCACAGACTTGTCCTTAGAGGAGGAGAAGTTATTAATACAAACCATAAAGGAGTATCGTGATGTTTTTGCTTGGAGTTATAAAGACCTCAAAGGAGTTGATCCAAGCATATGTCAACATACAATACCATTGCGAGAGGATGCAAAGCCCTCCAAGCAACGTCCTTATACTTACAATGAAAATTTTGCACGGAAGATAAAGGAGGAAATAGACAAGCTCTTAGAGGCAGAATTTATCTATGAGATTGAACACACTGAATGGGTCTCCCCTATTGTAGTGGTGCCCAAGAAAAATGGAAAACTTCGAGTATGTGTCAACCTCAAGAAGGTAAATGCAGCTACTGTGCGTGATCATTACCCACTTCCAATCACGGATCATGTTCTGGAACGAGTTGCAGGGAAAACGGCATATAGTTTCTTGGATGGATTCTCCGGGTACAATCAAGTGTCAATTGATCCAAAGGATCAACACAAGACAGCCTTTGCTACTGAGGATGGCATCTTTGCCTATCGTGTTATGCCATTTGGTCTAACAAATGCACCAGCAACTTTTCAGCGGTTAATGAGTCATGTATTCAAGGAGTACCTTCGACAATTTCTTGAGATTTTCATGGATGATTTATGTGTTCACTCACAAGAGCGTGATGATCATATAAAACAACTGAGACTTGTATTTCAAAAGTGTCAACTTTATCGTATATGCTTGAATCCTGACAAGTGCAAATTTATGGTAAGACAAGGGAAAATTTTAGGCCATATTGTTTCTCGCAATGGGATTTCAACAGATATGGATAAAATTGATGTCATTGTCTCATTACCTCGGCCTATCAACCCTAAAGGGGTACAAACATTCATGGGACATTGTGGCTATTACCGTAGATTCATCTACATGTACGCTGTCCTAGCCAGACCATTATATGCTCTTCTTGTAAAGTTTAATTGGACTGATGAGTGTGAGGAATCCTTTGAAAAGTTGAAGCAAGCATTAGTGACTGCACCCATCTTACGGGCACCAGATTGGAACCAAATCTTTCATGTCCATATTGATGCTTCCAACTTTGCCATTGGATGTATTTTGGCTCAGTCGGGAGAACACAATAAGGATTTCCCAATCTCATATGCTAGCCGACAGTTGAACAATGCTGAGAAGAATTACACCACAACAGAAAGAGAAGGATTATCCATGATATATGCAGTGAAAAAGTTTCGCCATTACCTTTTGGCAAACAAGTTCATATTTTTTGTGGACCATCAAGCATTGCTATATTTGGTGAATAAACCTTGTGCAACTGGAAGGATTGTGAGGTGGTTTATCATCCTTCTTGAATTTGATTTTGAAGTTGCAGTTCGGAAAGGAACAACTCATCTAAGGGCAGATCACTTGTCTCGAATCACCTCTGGAGAAGCTCCTGTGGGTGTGGATGATGATATGTTAGACTCAACACTTTTCCTTGTAGAGACAGCCCCCAGATGGTCTGAATCCATTTTAGAAATTTTAACAAGTGGGCAGATACAACTAGCGGGTCCTAATGTGGACCTATGGCGACCATTCAAGCTAATCTCAGGGAGATTATATCGTCAGGGTAACGATGGAGTGTTGAGGCTTATACCTAACCCCGACCAATATGAGGAGATCTTGGAATGGGCACATGCAGGTATTGATGGAATCCATGCATCAGCTACCACTTGTGTGCGACGTATCTCTCAAGATGGGCAATGGTGGCCTACCATGCATGCAGATGCTGAGACATTTGTTCGTAACTGTGCTTCATGTAAAATTCAGAAGCCAATTCCTAATGTCACATTATTCCAAATTTCAACTACACCAAGTTGGAGTAAGTATATTGTGGACTATCTTAAGCATGGTCATTTGGATCCAAAAATTCCTAAACATCGAAAGCATGCTATTAAAATTGAAGCGGCAAACTATATGCTGATAGAAGGCCAACTCTACAAGAGGGGCAAGGACGGCATCTTACGCATGTGTGTATGTGAAGCTGACTATCTGAGAATCTTAACTCATGCACATGCAGGTGTTGGGGGTGGACACTTTTCTGGCAATACCACAGCAAAGTTGATTAGGTGGTCTGGGCTTTGGTGGCCAACCTTACAAATGGATGCCGAAGAATATGTGAAACGTTGTGACGACTGTCAAAGGACTAAACCTCCCATCACAAAGGACAATATGCCATTACGGCCTATGCTAAGCACTCGTGCTTTTGCAAAATGGGGTATTGATTTTGTCGGTCCCATTAAACCTCCAGCTCGTAACACGCATGCAGAATATATTATAGTCGCAACCGACTATTTGACCAAATGGGTAGAGGCAAAGGCAACAGTCAAAAATGATGCCAGAACCACGGCCAAGTTCTTGTATGAGTACGTGTTTACACGCTATGGCTTACCTATTGAGATCGTTAGTGATCAAGGTGTACACTTTGTAAATGAAGTCATAGAATTTTTGCTTCAAGAATTTTTGGTAATTCACAAGCGTTCTGCACCCTATCATCCCCAGACCAATGGACAAGCCGAGAGTACTAACAAGATTCTCTGCACAGCACTCACAAAGATTGTTGAGGGACATAGGACTGATTGGGAGCAAAAGTTGCACTCTGTTCTCTGGGCATATAGGACAGCCTATAAAACATCTGTGGGCACAACCCCATTTGAACTTGCTTTTGGGTTAGATGCAATTCTTCCCATTGAATTTCTTGTACCTACTCTACGAGTAGCTAAACAATTGGATTGGACTGGTCATGAGCTTTCACAACGTGTTGACGAATTGGAAAAGCTTGATGAGACCCGCTTATTGGCGGTAATGGGGATGTATGCTGAGAAGAGGAGACAAAAGCAATGGTATGATAGAAATGTAACAACGGGCCGATTCAAAAAAGGAGACCTGGTGCTCTTATACACACTTAAGAAGCATAAGAGAAAGCTCAAGAAACGTGGCCTAGGACCATTTGTGATTAATGAGCTTACTCCAAGTGGTGCGGTGCGTCTGGAGACACTAGAAGGTGAGCAAATGCCTAACTTCATTAATGGAAGTCGTCTCAAGAAATACAATGAACCATTAACTGAAGCCATGCTTCAACAGATGCATGCTGCACAAACACGGAAAAAAGCACTTGACCTACTTAAACGTCAGGCTCAAGAGGAGGCTAAAGCTAGAGTTGCAAAAGCCAAGGAGCGTCGCACATCTTCTGTGTTGGCCATACAGTTGGCTACTGATGAGCCATATGTCGATCCATTCAATATTCAAGTATGCCTTCATCTTCATGAGACTACCTACTTTGTCTCTGCTTTAATTGACTCTGGTGCAGACTATAATGTTCTATCGTTTGAAACATGGATAGCCTTG
Source organism: Cibotium barometz (assembly GCF_041138505.1). Classification (NCBI taxonomy): domain Eukaryota; kingdom Viridiplantae; phylum Streptophyta; class Polypodiopsida; order Cyatheales; family Cibotiaceae; genus Cibotium; species Cibotium barometz. Next base: position 75,249,495 of record NC_141047.1, on the reverse strand, counting down.
GGTCAACCCACACTTGTACACACTCCTGTGGACCTACGAAGCTTCTCAGGTGAAGATAACCCTATAGAGGGAAAATGCGTCATTATGATGTCCATTCAGGATCACCAGATGTCAGTGCCCTTTTATGTGGCACGTAAGTCCAAGGCAGTAGTAGAGGCTGTTCTCGGTAGATCGTGGTTAAGTGCAACCAATTGCTCATTGGATTGGCAGAATAGACAATACAAGTTGCAAATTGATTCTGATTGCATCTTGGGATCTGCTACACCACGTGCTTTATCGTGTCCAAAAGGTAATGTTTCTACCTTACCCAACCCACAATCAAAATCTGCTCTTGAAGCTCCAAAACAAATGATGTGGATAATTGATGAGTACTCAAGTGAGGGCCATGGCTGGCATGTTCCAACTACTCTAGTTGCTGCTCAAAGAAGGCCAGGCAAGAAGGATTCATCAATGTGGCTACCCAAAGATGCGTACAAACTTGTACCATCTATTCCAGTTGCTAAGCCTCTTAAGAAGCACATCATTTCCAAACCTAAATCTCGGATTGTTACTCGCTGGGTCCCAAAACAAGTTCTTAAAGCACAAGGTTATTATGAGGGTGCAACCGCAATTTGGCTTCCAAAATGCCAGGCTGAGCAAAAGGTAAAAGAGTGTTTCAGAAAGGTTCCAAGAGTCACCCCTGATTGGCCATATCAGTGGCTGCAAAAGAAATCAATACAAATTCCCCAAGAAAGGAAAGGTGGCTGTGATAGCACCTACAAATCTACTTGTGTTGATCTTCCTAAAACATGTATTGAAACAACTGTTGCCCCTATTTCTCCTTGTTTCACAATTCAACCAACAACTGGTGTACCTACGACAAGTCCAAATGAGTCTTATTTGAGCATAGATTCTGGTACTTCAATGCCTAAATCCTCTTATCTTGCTCAAATTCCAAGACAATTGCTACAGTCTACACCTCTTAAAAAGGATATACCAAAAGCTAAAGATAAGGCATTAACGCTACAATTAAAGCTCTTTGGTAAAACAATGTTTGAATAATGTAGTTCCTTATGCCTTTAGGAGATGTGTCCTTTTTGATAATCTTGTTTTTGATTGGAATTGTCATGATGGATATGAGTGTTCTAAATTTCTTTATTCTACGTCCAGATAACTCCTGATGGATATTTGGCGCGATACATGTCCACCATGCCTTGACCCCGATAGTACTCGACTTGATCATCGCGGGGGTTATAGTGCTCCTCCGTTTCAAACACATTCTAGGTATTTCTATGCTCCCTTAGGTGAAAATTGCTGTGGGCATCACTTTGTTACGTTATTCTTTCAACAGCATCACCCATTTCCACATTGTCAAGAGTGCGCACGGCTAGTATTAAGTGAAGCTTCACATATTTGTTGGATATGCCGCTCTTATTTTAGACGATATGGCACGGCCTTACTGAAGCAAATTGTGGGAATTACTCCCCAACGCCATAATCTTCTTAATGTGAGAATACCAGAAAGGGGACCAAATCAACGAAGATTACCTGAGGAGGTACAAGCACAACAATGGAGGGATACGAGCTTAAATGACTTGCAACTACCAATCTTGCAAGCCCTCCTTCCCCAACCCTCCATATGTCAATATTGGATCAATATGAGTACTTACATTGCACAGTTCCAAAATCAAAACTGTCTGACTAACCTTCCCATAGAACCAATGCCATATTTCAGTGAGGAAGCACTCCTTCCTCTACCACCTTCTCCAGAGGCCGGTTTTTGTGAGGGGTTGTCTCTGCATCCTGAGGAAATTGATACCATCTTTCCAGCAGACGAGGACACGGACCCATCATCAGCTCAAGGGTAACTCATTGACTCCATAATAAGAACGACAAGCCAGGGCACTTTTCTCCCATTGGGTTTTTTCCCCTCGGCTATATTTGGTGATTGGCACCACTAACAAATTTTCTTCTTTTGTTTTTTCTTTTGTTTGTTAATAAAACTTTGTGCAGAGATCTCAGCTTAAGAAGGGCATCAGATACGCCCCTACAGTCCACCTATCGTGCACACAAATTAGGAAGGGGGGAGATATGCTATGCTTACAAAGATCAAGGAGGAGCAATCTGCATAAAATCAGCAATTAATCAAGGCAAACGAACAACATCAACAGGGCACTACAACAGGTGTATGCAAATCTTAATATTTATTTCTTTATGTGCTCTTATCTTTCGAATATGTGGTTTGCATGTACACAACATTGGCTGGTTGGAGTTTTGATTAGTAGTTAAAAGGTGGTGAGTACATTCTAGAGTCTTAGAAAACTTAGTAAGAGATATTTCTATTCCAAGACAGTGTAGGATATATACCAAGGGAGTATGCCAAGTACTTATGTCTTCAAGGTATATTAGTTATCCCTAGTGGTAGTTATCTCTTAGATATGAGCTAGGTGCTACGAGTAATAAAAATTGTTGAAAATATACCCTACAAAAATATATATACAAGGTGCATTGTGACATGAAGTGTCTACCGCCATGCGAAGTGCTTGGTAGGACCTGGGGATGTCTCGGCACCTTGGGGCCGATGCCTTGGTTTCCATGGGGTAAACACTGATGTCTAGAAGCTTCAATAGAGGACCTTTGAGGAATCTATCGCCTTGATAGATGTTGGTAGGACTCGGGGGTACACTACGGGCCCTCGAAACCGATGCCCTCATCTTCAAGGGGTACTCCTTAGGTCATAAAAGAAAGAAAAAGGGTCTGTCGCCCTTGGGATACTTAGCGGTCTTTAGATTCTCTTGGCGGAGGTCTCTTGGCCATTGCTCGGGTCTCATGGGGATAGAACCTTAATCTTTATCACCTTCTACACACATATATATATATATATATATATATATATATATATAAAACAACAAGAGAGAGCTCCAATCACCTTTGCTCATACTTAGGAGTAGGGTTGCCACTTAGGAGTAACTTACATACTGATAGGACATTGAGACTGCGGTCATAACCGGAGGTGTACAACGACACTTGCCTTTGCATAGCATTATCTACTACCTAAGTCTCACTTTGACTAGTTTTTACTCACCTCTTTTAGTATTCATTAAAACTTTAATCAGCCTTGCACTTGTATGCTCACGTGTGTAATTATTATTGCTGATTTTGCTTTTCTTTTCTTTTTATCAATAAAGGACTTGACTTGCATCAATTGTTTTTTTGTTGCAGCTCTTGCTACTACCGCGCTCGAGGACGTGCGCAAAATAGGAAGGGGGGAGTGTTGCTTGCAAATGAGGATCAATACCAATACCAAGATGCAACAAAAACAATACTTAGGGCTCTTGAAAAGAGTTCCACTTTGTAGATGAATGTGGGAGAGGGTTTGATAATAATCCCACATGGGGACTTATGGGAGTCCTAGAATTTTTGTATAAAAGGTGGCTCATTTGAGAGCTTTACACACTTTTTGGGCTTAGTTCATGCAAGAGCTCCTTTGAGAGACCTACTCTCCCTCTTCTCCATAGAGGTGAAGACTCTTCTCTCACCCCATCTACATCATTGTATGAGGTTAATCTCTTCATTGAATCATTAGCAATGTCATGAGTCTTTCTCATCCTCTTCTCTAATCATTTTACTCTTATGCATGCTTTTAGTATTTCATTTTTTGAGTACATGGATTGATTTGAAGCTTTCATGGAAGCTTGATGCTTGAATGTATGCATGCTTGTAGGAAGATAGGAGTGGAGTGAGGTCTTTCTCTTTGCTTGAGTGCATAGTGATTGTATTCCTCTTGCTTGTATTTGTGAATGAATGGGTGTGTAGGAATGAGGACAAGTTGAGCTTGTGTGTATGGTTAGTCTAGTGTCAAGTGATGGTAGCCATGAGCATTCTCTCCATTTGTGGATAAGCTCTTGTGCACCGGTACGGGTCGAATCCCTAGCTCCGAAAGGGATGCAAATCCCATTGGAGTGAGCTATACTTGGATCGTACTCCTCTTACTACAAGAGAGAGGGTTTTCCGTCTCTCCACCATCATCCATTTGCGCCCTAAGATTACAGTCCCTCCCATGGTACTAGCAGGCATAACCAAAAAGCTTTGAATTACGGTCCCCTTGTCATAGGCAACCGGAGTGTGCAGAATTCCTGAGACAGGGGTTTTCTTCTTGTTGATTCCTTGAACTTGGATAGCGCTCTTGGATAAAGGTGATTTTCCAAGTTGACACCACACGCCATATGATAGCAAATTATGTTGAGCTCCTGTATCCAATAATGCATTATACAGCACCTCCCCGTAAGGACTCTGTAACTCAATTGGGTATCTTAGAGGTGGGTCAGATTCCAGTGAATCCTTGTCTGCCTCCTCGAAAAATGCTTGTGTAATCCCCAAGTTGGCTTCTCGTTGTCGCCTAGCATGCTGTTGACGTTCTTTGGCTTCGACTCTCGCTTGTATCTTTTTAAGCTCAGCTTGTTCTTTAGCTGCCTTCTTTTGATGGATTGCATGTAACTCCTCCTGGCTCAGGGGGTCATAGTATCTTTTGAATTTACTCCCATTAAGGAATCCAATGGTTTCAACTCCGTCGAGAGTCTCCACTCTGATGGTACCTTGCGGGGTAATTTCACATACTCTATATGGTCCCTTACTAGCATATTTGAGCTTCTTCTTTCCGTTTCGCACTCCATACATCAGGACTTTATCCCCAACCTTGATGTCCTTGTCCTTTAGATGGCGATCAAACCATTTTTTCCTTCTATCCTTCTCCACAAGGGCATTGTATACAGCCAATTGTCTTTCTTCGTTTAGTCGCTCAAGGATATATAGACGCTCTACTAAGGGATTACCAACCCAACCCTCTTGAGTAGCAACACGAAGACTAGGAATGACAAATTCCCACGACATGACTGCTTCTTGGCCATATACCATTTTGAATGGTGTGCAATTAATAGCCACTTTGTACGCAGTACGATAGGCCCATAAAGCTGTCGTAAGCTTTAGATCCCAATCCGTGCGATGAGCTTCAACTGTCTTTGTCAAAATAGAGACTAAAGTCTTGTTGGTACTCTCGGCTTGGCCATTCGCTTGTGGATAGTAAGGAGTAGATTTATGATGGGATATCATGAAATTTGTTGTGAGCTCCTTAATCACTTCATTTATAAAATGTGTACCATTGTCGCTCACAAGTTCAAAAGGACAACCGAATCGTGTGATTATATTTTCAAAGAGGAACTTGGCTGTTGTCCTCGCATCTGCCTTACGTGTCGCTTTCGCTTCAGCCCATTTGGTCATATAGTCAGTGGCCACAATAATATAGCGAGATTGTGTGTTTCGGGCCGCTGGACTAATTGGACCTACAAAGTCTAAACCCCACTTTTCAAATGGTTGGTTTACTTTGATCGGATGTAGGGGCATCTGATCTTTCCTCTGGGGTTTCTTATATCGTTGGCATTCATCGCAACCCTTCACAAAGAGTGATGCGTCTTGGAACATAGTGGGCCAGCAATACCCTGATTGTAAGATCTTTCGCGCAGTTAAGTCTCCTGAGAAGTGACCACCGGCTACGCCCATATGTGCCTCTTGTAAAATGTATAGATACTCATCCTCTCGGGCACAACGCCTAAGAACGTCATCCTTTCCTCTTTTATAAAGAGTCCCGGCTATCAGGCAATAGGGTTCGCATTCTTTGATTAGCTTTTGAGCTAGATCTTTACGAAGCTCCTTGGGTGGAAAGCCATTAACCAAAAAGTTAACAATCTTCTCACTCCATTCAGGCATTGTCTCCACCATGAATAGGGAAGTGTTCGGTAAGTCATCATCAACCCCCGTAGGAGCCTCACCATTAGGTATGCAAGACAAATGATCAGCCATAACATGTTTTTTGCCAGGTCTCACAACAACAGTGAAATCAAACTCAAGAAGAATCAATAGCCATCATGTGATTCTTCCTGTGGAGCATGGTTTGTTTTACCAGATACAACAATGCTTGATGATCTACATAGAAAACAAACTTGGTGGCAAGGAGGTAATAACGAAATTTCCTTACTGCATATATCATTGCCAACCCTTCTCGCTCCGTAGTGGTGTAGTTCATCTCAGCATCGTTCAACTGGCGACTAGCAAAGCTAATGGGGTAGTCTAGCTTGTGTTCTCCAGGTTGAGTTAAAACACACCCAATAGCAAAGTTGGATGCATCAATATGCACATGGAAGAGTAAATCCCAGTTAGGCATTCTCAAGATTGGAGCACTCGCCAAGGCCTTCTTTAATAGCTCATAGGCACGGTCACATTCTTCGGTCCAAATAAACTAGATGAGAAGCTTATACAATGGTCGAGCTATCTCGGCGAAGAAGAGAATAAACCTTCGATAATAACCAACGTGGCGCATAAAGCGTTGGACTCCCTTATAGTTGGTGGGTGGGGGTAATTCCAGAATGACCTTGATTTTACTCTCGTCAGTGGAAATCCCATTTTTGGACATTATATGCCCTAAGATAACTCCGTGTTTAACTCAGAATTGGCATTTGAAAGGATTCAAGGAGATGCGATATAATCTACACCTTTCAAATATTTTTCGTAAACACATCAAGTGCTCATCCCAAGAGGAATGAACACAAAGATCGTTTAAGAAAGCTTCACAGAAGTCCCTTAGATATTCCTTAAAGGCCGTGTTTATCAATCGTTGGAATGTTGCAGGTGCATTGGTCAAGCCAAAGGCCATGACGCGAAAGGCAAACACTCCAAACTCCGTGATAAATGCTGTTTTAGCTTGGTCCTCGACTGCAATTGTGATCTGATTGTAACCCGAGTACCCATCTAAAAAGCTATATGCCTCCTTGCCTGCCACTCTTTCAAGCACATGTTCAAAATATGGCAAGGGGTAATGATCCCTTCTGGTGGCTGCATTAACCTTTTTGAGATCAACGCACACTCTGAGTTTCCCATTCTTCTTTGGCACGATGACTATCGGAGAAACCCATTCTGAGTGCTCAATTGGGTATATGAATCCACATTTTACCAGCTTTTCAATTTCCTCTTGTACAATCTTTGCGTACTTAGGATTCATTGGGTAGGGACGTTGCTGGACTGGTTTAGCAGTGCTAATCATTGGAATCGTGTGTTGCACCACCGAGGGTGGGACACCCTTCATATCATGATATGTCCAGGCAAATATGTCCTTGAATTCCTTAAGAAGCTTCGTAAGTGCAGCTTCTTCCGCCTTGGTGAGGTCTTGAGCAATAAAAACTGGTTTAGACTCCTCACCCGGATCTGCTAAGTCTATCTCCTTGACTACCGCAGGGCCATCGTAGACACCGCTACTCCCATTGGTAGGCGTTCGTTGGGCTTTTGTGTAGACTACTTTACGTTCCCCTGTGGTGAATGATTTGAAATGCTCGGGTGCGGGGTGTAAGTCTACTGGTTCTTGTTGTGCCAGGCTTTTTTCTTTCAATTCTGCTTCCTTTTGTTGTTGAGCCAACTCTTGGTTTTGCCGCCTTTTTGCAGTACGACTTAGTTTCGGCTTCTCTTCGATTTCTAATTGGGCGACGTCATGAGGTTGCGGAATACACCACATGACACTTTGGAGGTATTGTCCCCAATTATCCGCTATCTTCCGATGAGCATCAATGGCTCCTACATAACTAAGCCATTCTGTAGTGGATCTTTTCTTGTTTATTGCAGTGCGTACATTAGCTCGATAGCGTTGGCGCTTATGTTTCGTTTTCTTCTTACCAAGTTTTTGATTTTTGTTTCTATCAGATTCGGACTCACTTGGTCGATCTTCACTTTCGGATGAACTGCGGGAGGTCATTGTCCTAGGCCTTGAGCACCTTGCTTCCACCTTTGGGTGAATATTTGATTCATTTTCCCCATCAGGCTTAGGGTCAGTTTCTTCGCTACTTTCAGTGTCGGTGGAGTTTGCCACTTTCTCGCCATGAGGGGTCAAGTGCATAACACCTATCATGTTTATTGGCACTAACGGTGGCATATCTTGCCCCTCAGGTGTTACCCAACTTCTGCCTCTATTTCCCCATGTGTCTATGGTTGCCGCTAGGTGTACCCAATCCACGTTATCCGACTCAGTCATACCCGCCGGTAGGACATCCATGTAAGGAGAATCTTTCCCATCATCAGTCTCTTTTTTGCATGTATAGCAATACCTTAATGGGGCGGAATGAACAGTGGTATCCGATCGATTTATCGATGATAACCTTGCTTCCTAAAGGATGTGCATGACCATTCTCAAGATCAACTCAAATGACAGAGTCCTGGAATTGTAGGTAGACATGGTTTTTCGACCAGTCATGCACCATTTGTGCTTCCCTCATGAAAGGACGTCCTAAGATAATTTGATATGACATAGGATGCTTGGAAAAATCCATTACAATGAAGGTATGTTTTACCTTGTATCCCAGTACCTTGATCTTAAGGTCCCTTAACATTCCAATAGGTTTAGCTATGGTTCCGTTTGCCATCTTAACCACTATGTTTGTGACTTCAAGGTGAGGTCTTCCCATAGATTCCCAACAGTTTTTAGTCACAATGCTCACGCCAGCACCACCATCAAGGATTCCCTTTAGAGTTAATCCCTTGGTAGTAATGGGGAGGGTTGCATTAGATTCATCACCTTCAAAGTACTGTCCCAACTTGTTCACAGGTATTTCAACGACCGAGTCTTCATCTAGGTTGGGTTGTAGATCCCAATGTTCCCCTTCATCTTGAAGCGTGTCGGGTCTATCCATATTTGCAAATTGTGGTAACCCCGCCTTTAGTTCTCCATTGAGAAATGCCCGAAGAGCTAAGAATAGCTCAGGATCTCCGTATAATTTGGATATGATCGTGGTTCTGATCTCGGAGGACATGAAATCCATTAGCTTGGACACATTCAATGGTACTTTTCGAGACATCGCCCTTTGACTACGGACTGGTGAAGATGGAATCACTTCCTCTTCTCGATGGGGTCAGGCATTCCCTCACTAAACATTCTTTCCAGCAAGAAGGGTGTTTGCCCACTTCCGGATGTCCTATCCTCACTTTCTTCCCGAATGATACTCGGTATAGCTAACGGTTTATGGTTCCGGTGAGGCTGAACTTGCGTAGGAAACACTGTGTCTAGAATTTTGATTTTTCTTGGGTTTGGCTCCAGTTCTCTTTGTGTTTCTTCCACCAAACCCCTTAAGTGTTGCACTTGTTCAATCTCCTCAACTGGGTTTGGGTAAGTACCAATCTTTTTCTTGAGGGTTTTTGGCCCACGTGGCTTGTCTTGGGGAGTCTCAGTCAGTTTGGGTGGTCGAGAGGGCATTAACTGACTTGGTTGTGGGGCCGAGGAAGTTTCCTTCTGTTTCCCCTTATTTATGTACTCGCTTGATTCTCCTTCATTGAGCTCCCGAGTGGGTTCCTCCCTTAAGGTAGTGGCTTTGGTCCCCATGGTTTCTATTGAATCAGAATTATCTTCAAGATCATTCATATACACGGGGTCGTCTCCTGTCCCTATGTTAGTCTTTGAACTGGGCTTGGAGCTCGTGGCATTAAGCGATCTCTTTCGTCGTGTTTTCTTTTTCTTTGCCTGAGCGATTGATGCAGTATCCCTCTCTTCAAGAATATAGTTTTGATTTTGAAGCATTGACCGTGTAACTACATTCGCAGGTACAACAGGTGTGGTTCCTCGTGCTTGGTTGGTGACCTCAACCAAATTCAATGGCGTAATCTTGGGTGCATTAGGATTATGTGGACATTGAGCGGTCAAATGATCTATGCCACAACGATTACATGTAAGTACCGGCATTCCCGATGTGCTCCCTTGATTTGGTTGCATTTGAGTAGCAATCTTCTATAGCCTATTAGGGCACTCCGCTACACGATGCAGTCCACCACACTCATAGCATTGAAGAGGTGGTCTCCTTGCCAAGGTGTTAAGGTTTTGCCCTCTTGTAGCGAGAGCAGCCGCTTGATATACAGGCTTGACTTGCCCGAAATGATCCTCCATGTAGTACTGGGGAATCATTTCAAACGTATCAATCCCGTATGGAGCAGTGGGGTCTATCTCCTCTTCATAATCCCCACACGCACTATGTGACTCACAACCCATCTGGTTTATTGGGGTTATCCTTGGATGTGGAGGTTGTGGTCCTAGCATTGGCGGTGGTAACGGCACAGACTGGACTACATTCGGATTCCTTAGAACTATGTGCTGTGAGACGGTTGCTCGACAGGTTGTGCAGGCATTAGCGCGGGTACTTGAGGTGTGTTTGACCAGGCTAGTGGTGCCTGATTTGCCAACATTCGCTTAAGTACTAGGCAATCTTTAGATTGATGGCCATACTTACCACATGCATTGCAATTCCCATTGAATTTGACTCTGAATGTGGGACATTCACTCGTGCTATGTGTTGCTCTCTCCTTGGGTACATATGGCTATTCTGAGGAGCTCGATTACCCCTAAAGTATGCTTGGAGAGCCTTAGTAAGGTCAGTCTCACAGACATTTCAGATATCTTGGGCTCCTTGGCAATAGGTTTTACCGTCATTGGCTCATGCCCAGATACTTGCGAACTAACGGATTTTGTTTCTGAAGACACCTTTTTACCTGCAATCATCAAGTTGTCTTCTAACTGGATTGCATTGGCAGTGACTGCTTCCCATGTTGTAAGACCTCTAATGACTAGGCCATTGTAAATGTCCTCGTGGCGCAATCCTCGGATGAATCTATCGAGGAGTTGGTTGTTATTGAAGCGTTCATCGCGGGAGTGCAGCGAGAATTTAGATGCTTCAATCGACTTATAAAGTCTCTCACTGACTCCCCTTCCTCGCGGTCAGCTTTTTTGGAGTTGAGATGCTACCCCCCAAAGCACACCCTCGCGTATGTATTCTTTCAAGAACAATCTCTTGAGAGTGGGGTAGTGAGTGCGCTCTTCAACCCTTAAGGTTCGATACCAATCTCCGGCCTTCCCACTCAAGGTTAAGCCTAAGGCTTTACACTTATGCAGCTCATTGTGCTCTTCCAAAGAATCACACATGTGTTCAAAGACTTCAATGTGCTTCCTAACATCCTCGTTACCACTGAAGTTTTGAGTGAGCTTAGCCACTTGTACTACCTTGCTTCTAGGTTCTCTCTCAGGCATGCCCCGCATGTTTTCCGCAATGGATCGTCCGATCGTCTGAGCAAATGCTGCGAGATCACCTAAGTGAGCAGGCATAGTTGGTGGAGGCACTTCTGGGAAAGCCTGCTGATAGGAGTTGGCGTTGGTCTGAGTATGTTGGCAAACGACGTAGGATATGATATGTGACTAGGCCTAGCTCCCCTTGGATAATGGTTATGATAAGGTGGTCGTGGAGCATACGCCATTGGCATACTAAGAGGCGTAGGAGCTACATGAGCAGGAGTAGCGATAGGTACATATGGTTGATAGGCACTGGCACGCACTGCTGTAGGTACTGTTCCACTAGGTAGCGGTGTCGTACTAACTACAGCGGTAACAGGTGCACTTTCAGCTATGCTCATCATTGGGGTAGGCATTGCAGATTCCCTTATGGAAAGTTGAGCCAAGGTTGGAAAGCTAAAGTTACTACTCGTGGGCTCAACCTGCATTGAGACTCCAGGCAAAACAACATACGAAGGGTCTATGGGACTCACCGAGGGAGTCTCCAATTGTGATAGGGTTGGTTGTTTGGCCTTGCCCGTATCCAAAAACCTCATAGAGCCAATGGAAACTAGGTCCACTCCCCTATTTTGCCTCTCAATTTGGATAATTCTATGAATAACCTCACATATCATTTGCTGTTGCTCTTCTAGATTAGTGGCGCTAGATGTAGATCGTAGGACTTCTAACCACAACCTACATGGTATGTGTAACCCGTGTATAGGTCCGTTAGAGTCTCTGTGTGTAGATCATATTCCCAATTTTCATTGAGAAATATCCCATCTAGACTTGGTGTGCCAAACGGTTCTCTTGAAGTGGACGCAATGTCACTTCTTATGGATTGGCTTCTAGGGACCTCTACTTTAGGAAGAGCATCGGAATGTGGTAGCTCAGTAGGGCCCTCATTAAACGAAGTGGGTAGAATATCCACATGGACACTCTTTGGGAGGGTAGGGTCTACATAAGATGTGAATGGCGAATCTACTACCCCTCCTTCCTCATTTACTTCGCTTGTCGCATGTTCAGAGCGTGTAGCTCTACTAAAGGTCTCTATTAGAGACGACTAAACATGCTAGATCCGGGTTGTGGGGCCCACACTGGCATGTTTTGGCTTGTCTCCTCAAGGTTCTTGGTAGGGTGTCCTTCCATGGCTTCTGAGTCAGAGGATGAGTCACTATCCACTATTCGTGGATCTTGGGTTCCAGCCGAAGGCCAAGATGCCAACGTGGAGGGATGGTGTGAGCCTGCGTAGACTGAAACGCTTTCTAGTGGTTTAGGCTCTAGCACCCGACCAGAACGTAGATGCATGTGACGTGGGTACCCTACGTGTGTTGGTAAACTACCCTTGAAACTCACACAAGTGGTTTCTTAGGTGTTTCGCACCCTGTTTTTACTTGTTTTTAGATTGTTTTTAACTTGTTTTTGACCCCCTTACTTACGGTCAAACTTGGACTAGGGCGTGTGATAGCTCGAAACGAGCGTATCATTCAAAGGGTCCTAGTGTGCTTTACAGCATCGTGTTCGCCTATCCAGAGCTCCTGTGGTCCTCAAAACAGTCCGTTTCTCTATGGGGGAAGGGGCAAAAGCCTATTTGCTTGTGGAGGAAAGGGTGAGGGCTTTATCCCACATGCTCACTTTACTCCTTGGGGAGTGGGCTACATATAGGGCACAACTTCCCATAAGCTCTCACTTGAAAGAAAGCTATGGAGGCTCACTCTCCTATATATATATATCAAAAGACCGAGATCGAGGCCGGGGTCGTGGGTCGTGGGGTTCTTTCTTTTCAAAAATTTTTTCTGCAATTAAAAAACCTTTCCTCTCCACACGTTTGGTTCTTTCTTTAAAAATAAAATTTAATTTTTTATTTTTTATTTTTTATAATTTTATAATTTTTTATTTTCTGTTTTTTTTGGGAGAAGTTTTCTAGGGTTTCTTTAGGGTTCAGCCTTGGCCGCGGCGCAATTCGCACACACCACAGGTCTGGGGATTCAGAAATCCCCCCTCACACGCAGAAAACTAGATAACAGATCACACGCCCACACGCAGAGCGGAAAAATAACAGAAATGCAGAAGACAAATTACAGAAACAGATTGCAAAAAACGGAAACAACTCAACAACAAACACACAGTCGCTTTCCTACAGTGTGAATTAAACTTCATGTAGCAGCCCGAGCTGCAAACTGGAGCTTGGTGCAGGGCAACTCCCCGGCAGCGGCGCCAAAAATGTGCGCTTTTGCCGCACAGGTCGTAGCTGGGGACTTGCCGGACACCGTATGCGAGCCACGAATGGCTGCAAGCAGGGAAGGAAGCTCAAACAGAATGCCAAAGGGTGTGTCACTCATCGCTCAACCGCCGCCTTGAAGGATTCCCGCATCGCAGCTGTGAAGGAGGAGCCGCCATCGCCGCTCTATCGCCTCTCCGCCACCGTGCCGCTACACAGTGCTCGATCGCTCTCTCTCACTCTCTCTCTCTCTCACACAGGTAGGAGAAGGAAACCAAAGAGATAAGGCAAGAGCACTCTTGTATTCACAACACATGAGAATGAGGATTTTAGGGTTACATTTGACTCTTATAGGTAACTTGGTCGTTCACACTTGGGCGCCCATACATGGCCGGCCGACCCTAACCCTTATCCTACTGATATTCAAGGTGCGCCTCTCATCGGCGATCACCCAATCCCTTCATCCTTAACATATGGTGCCGACAAGCCCGGCCCATGACTCAGAATATTTAAATTAATGACGTAAAACATAGTACGTCTCAATGTCCGTCATAGGTTAACATGCCCCCCTTCCTGATGTAGATTCCGTCCTCGGAAGCTATGGTATGGTAAGCTCGAGAGGGTTGTTGTGGTAGACCGTCTGCAAAACAGGGAAGTAGAGTGAAGGTATGCTAGAATTCAAAAGATATAAAGTGTATAAATTCAAGCATGTTAGACCACAATGGATGTTGCTATGAGAACTTAGTTTAAGGGTCACATGAATGAGCTAGTGTAGCAAATTAACAGGAGTTTAAAATTATTGAAAGTAAATCAAGAGTAAGCAAGGTGTCAAAGGTAAATCAAGAGTAAGCAAGGTGTCAAAGGCTAATCAAGGTTTATAACTGGCCTAAGTCAAGGAAAATAACCAAGCTTAATAAATAAACACATGACCACACTGTGTCTACTCTAAGAATAAGTTAATACCACAAGCCTAGGGAAACAAGAAACATCAGAGTTACAAGAGCTTTTTGCCTCTTTTTTTTCTCTTTTTTTTTTTTCACGTGACAATTTTTACACACAATGGCGACCTTCCTAAGGCAAAACTAACATCGATCCTGGTACCATGTTTAACACAAGGCATTATCCAGGAATCTATTAGCTCACTTTAGGCAAGGCTACCCCCTACCAACCAAGGCATCGGTCTAGAGTAGAATACTCCTCGCCTACCAAGTATCAATAAGGCGATAGGCCAACATTAAAGCACATCATAGACTTGTATTGCCATTTATTGTAGGCTTTTTTTTAATAATCTATTTCTTTTGATCTTCGCTCCTGAACTATAATTTGTCTTGCATCCTTTCGACAAAGGGGTAATAGCTATGTCCTAGAGGTCAACACACACATGGCCAGGTGTCAAACATTAAGATGGTTTGACCCTAGACCTAAGACAATCGTATTCCAAGGTTAACTAAAGACATCATGTTGCTTAGGAATATTTCCAATAAAGTTAAGCTCATTAATGATTTACACTAGCATGCAAGTAACTTCAAAAACTAAGTAGTACATTGACAATTTCCATGTGGTCATGCATTATAGTTTATGCAATTGATTGAATAGTAAAAACGAAAGAGAGTGGGTATGGAAGAATTACACCTGTAATTGGAGATCTCCTTGATTTGACAAGACAGCAGCTTGCAATTTGATGTAGATATATTTTGATGAACGTTGCGGCAGTCTCAAGACTTGAAAGCAAACCCACCTCAAACTTTTTAACCTGTACAATCAACTAACAAGCACTATACCTCGAGAGGCACATCAGTGTGAAAATTTCAAGACTTGTTTAAGGAATCTAAACTAGAAAAAACTTGAAAACGCTAACCTACCTACCAGTCACCACACTACTACTGAGGATACGGTAAGAGGATGTTGTAGAGTCCTGGCTCTAGCCGTAAGGCTAAGCCTCTATCCGCATCATCCAAACAAATAAAGTCAACCTCAGTAGTGCCATGAGTTTCATCCGTCCATTCATCATTGTCAGATATTTCCTTTTCATTTTCCCATCCACATAAACTCATCAAAAATGTAACCATGCGAGGATAGTCATCTTGTGGAAAAGGAAAGCATTGGGCTATCGGGGATATGTCCTCTACGGAGTAGGGGTCAGTCATGGTCAATAGGCGAATTAGCCATTCTAATTCCTCAATATTTTCCTCTCTGGCTAGTACATCTATATGATCCCATATGGTGTAGATGGTTTTCTTCTAGATTCCGCGGCCAACCAGTTATACAGAGGTGGTAACAATTGGTTTGCAAGGTTTTACAGGTGATGTAGAGGGATTCAGCTTATGTTTAGGGACCCAAATCTGGTCATTCCCCTCGTAGTACCCTTGGGCTACTAATAATTTTTTAGGGATCCATCGCGATGTTACATTGCCCTTTCTCGGGTGGGTAGCTGCTTTCCTTTTACGAGGCTTCTTGGTGGCTGAACGAGATTGAGCAGGGGAAGTAGCTGTTAACGAAGCTTTGGGGACCCATTTGTATGTACTCTTTGGCATAGGAAGCGAAGCTTTAGGGACCACCTTGCCTGTTCCCACTCTTGGCATTGAAGCGTTAGAGGGGTGGCCAACAATCGAAGATGGTTTTGCCACTGGACTTTGTGATTTTTCATTATCTAATATTTGAGTGGATGACTTAGGTGCGGGATTTTGAGCGGTCAGACCTAGTGTTGGTTCTTGCGTTGTGACTTGTCTAGTTGCCCAATCGATATTGCACTTGGTGGCCATCATCCATTTGTGCCCTAAGATTACAGTTCCTCCCATGGTACCAGCAGGCATAACCAAAAAGCTTTGAATTACGGTCCCCTTGTCATAGGCAACCGGAGTGTGCAGAATTCCTGAGACAGGGGTTTTCTTCTTATTGATTCCTTGAACTTGGATAGCGCTCTTGGATAAAGGTGGTTTTCCAAGTTGACACCACACGCCATATGATAGCAAATTATGTTGAGCTCCTGTATCCAATAATGCATTATACAGCACCTCCCCGTAAGGACTCTGTAAGTCAATTGGGTATCTTAGAGGTGGGTAAGATTCCAGTGAATCCTCGTCTGCCTTTTCGAAAAATGCTTGTGTAATCCCCAAGTTGGCTTCTCGTTGTCGCCTAGCACGCTATTGACGTTCTTTGGCTTCGACTCTCGCTTGTATCTTTTTAAGTTCAGCTTGTTCTTTAGCTACCTTCTTTTGATGGATTGCATGTAACTCCTCCTGGCTCAGGGGGTCATAGTATCTTTTGAATTTACTCCCATTAAGGAATCCAATGGTTTCAACTCCGTCGAGAGTCTCCACTCTGATGGTACCTTGCGGGGTAATTTCACATACTCTATATGGTCCCTTACTAGAATATTTCAGCTTCTTCTTTTCGTTTCGCACTCCATACATCAGGACTTTATCCCCAACCTTGATGTCCTTGTCCTTTAGATGGCGATCAAACCATTTTTTCCTTCTATCCTTCTCCACAAGGGCATTGTATACAGCCAATTATCTTTCTTCGTTTAGTCGCTCAAGGATATATAGACGCTCTACTAAGGGATTACCATCCTAACTCTCTTGAGTAGCAACACGAAGAGTAGGAATGACAAATTCCCACGGCATGACTGCTTCTTGGCCATATACCATTTTGAATGGTGTGCAATTAATAGCCACTTTGTACGCAGTACGATAGGCCCATAAAGCTGTCGTAAGCTTTAGATCCCAATCCGTGCGATGAGCTTCAACTGTCTTTGTCAAAATAGAGACTAAAGTCTTGTTGGTACTCTCGGCTTGGCCATTCGCTTGCGGATAGTAAGGAGTAGATTTATGATGGGATATCATGAAATTTATTGTAAGCTCCTTAATCACTTCATTTATAAAATGCGTACCATTGTCGCTCACAAGTTCAAAAGGACAACCGAATCGTGTGATTATATTTTCAAAGAGGAACTTGGCTGTTGTCCTCGCATCTGCCTTACGTGTCGCTTTCGCTTCAGCCCATTTGGTCATATAGTCAGTGGCCACAATAATATAGCGAGATTGTGTGTTTCGGGCCGCTGGACTAATTGGACCTACAAAGTCTAAACCCCACTTTTCAAATAGTTGGTTTACTTTGATCGGATGTAGGGGCATCTGATCTTTCCTCTGGGGTTTCTTATATCATTGGCATTCATCGCAACCCTTCACAAAGAGTGATGCATCTTGGAACATAGTGGGCCACCAATACCCTGATTGTAAGATCTTTCGCGCCGTTAAGTCTCCTGAGAAGTGACCACCGGCTATGCCCATATGTGCCTCTTGTAAAATGTATAGATACTCATCCTCTCGGGCACAACGCCTAAGAACGTCATCCTTTCCTCTTTTATAAAGAGTCCCGGCTATCAGGCAATAGGGTTCGCATTCTTTGATTAGCTTTCGAGCTAGATCTTTACGAAGCTCCTTGGGTGGAAAGCCATTAATCAAAAAGTTAACAATCTTCTCACTCCATTCAGGCATTGTCTCCACCATGAACAGGGAAGTGTCCGATAAGTCATCATCAACCCCGGTAGAAGCCTCACCATTAGGTATGCGAGACAAATGATCAGCCATAACATGTTTTTTGCCAGGTCTCACAACAACAGTGAAATCAAACTCAAGAAGAATCAATAGCCATCATATGATTCTTCCTGTGGAGCATGGTTTGTTTACCAGATACAACAATGCTTGATGATCTACATAGAAAACAAACTTGGTGGCAAGGAGGTAATAACGAAATTTCCTTACTGCATATATCATTGCCAACCCTTCTCGCTCCGTAGTGGTGTAGTTCATCTCAGCATCGTTCAACTGGCGACTGGCAAAGCTAATGGGGTAGTCTAGCTTGTGTTCTCCAGGTTGAGTTAAAACACACCCAATAGCAAAGTTTGATGCATCAATATGCACATGGAAGAGTAAATCCCAGTTAGGCATTCTCAAGATTGGAGCACTCGCCAAGGCCTTCTTTAATAGCTCATAGGCACGGTCACATTCTTCGGTCCAAATAAACTCGATGAGAAGCTTATACAATGGTCGAGCTATCTCGGCGAAGAAGAGAATAAACCTTCGATAATAACCAATGTGGCCCATAAAGCGTTGGACTCCCTTGTAGTTGGTGGGTGGGTGTAATTCCAGAATGACCTTGATTTTACTCTCGTCAGTGGAAATCCCATTTTTGGACATTATATGCCCTAAGATAACTCCGTGTTTAACCCAGAATTGGCATTTGAAAGGATTCAAGGAGATGCGATATAATCTACACCTTTCAAATATTTTTCGTAAACACATCAAGTGCTCATCCCAAGAGGAATGAACACAAAGATCGTCTAAGAAAGCTTCACAGAAGTCCCTTAGATATTCCTTAAAGGCCGTGTTTATCAATCGTTGGAATGTTGCAGGTGCATTGGTCAAGCCAAAGGCCATGACGCGAAAGGCAAACACTCCAAACTCCGTGATAAATGCTGTTTTAGCTTGGTCCTCGACTGCAATTGTGATCTGATTGTAACCCGAGTACCCGTCTAAAAAGCTATATGCCTCCTTGCCTGCCACTCTTTCAAGCACATGTTCAGAATATGGCAAGGGGTAATGATCCCTTCTGGTGGCTGCATTAACCTTTTTGAGATCAACGCACACTCTGAGTTTCCCATTCTTCTTTGGCACGATGACTATCGGAGAAACCCATTCTGAGTGCTCAATTGGGTATATGAATCCACATTTTACCAGCTTTTCAATTTCCTCTTGTACAATCTTTGCGTACTTAGGATTCATTGGGTAGGGACGTTGCTGGACTGGTTTAGCAGTGCTAATCATTGGAATCGTGTGTTGCACCACCGAGGGTGGGACACCCTTCATATCATGATATGTCCAGGCAAATATGTCCTTGAATTCCTTAAGAAGCTTCGTAAGTGCAGCTTCTTCCGCCTTGGTGAGGTCTTGAGCAATAAAAACTGGTTTAGACTCCTCACCCGGATCTGCTAAGTCTATCTCCTTGACTACCGTAGGGCCATCGTAGACACCGCTACTCCCATTGGTAGGCGTTCGTTAGGCTTTTGTGTAGACTACTTTACGTTCCCCTATGGTGAATGATTTGAAATGCTCGGGTGCGGGGTGTAAGTCTACTGGTTCTTGTTGTGCCAGGCTTTTTTCTTTCAATTCCGCTTCCTTTTGTTGTTGAGCCAACTCTTGGTTTTGCCGCCTTCTTGCAGTACGACTTAGTTTCGGCTTCTCTTCGATTTCTAATTGGGCGACGTCATGAGGTTGCGGAATACACCACATGACACTTTGGAGGTATTGTCCCCAATTATCCGCTATCTTCCGCCGATGAGCATCAATGGCTCCTACATAACTAAGCCATTCTGCAGTGGATCTTTTCTTGTTTATTGCAGTGCGTACATTAGCTCGATAGCGTAAGCGCTTATGTTTCGTTTTCTTCTTACCAAGTTTTTGATTTTTGTTTCTATCAGATTCGGACTCACTTGGTCGATCTTCACTTTCGGATGAACTGCAGGAGGTCACTGTCCTAGGCCTTGAGCACCTTGCTTCCACCTTTGGGTGAATATTTGATTCATTTTTCCCATCAGGCTCAGGGTCAGTTTCTTCGCTACTTTCAGTGTCGGTGGAGTTTGCCACTTTCTCGCCATGAGGGGTCAAGTGCATAACACCTATCATGTTTATTGGCACTAACGGTGGCATATCTTGCAGGTGTTACCCAACTTCTGCCTCTATTTCCCCATGTGTCTATGGTTGCCGCTAGGTGTACCCAATCCACGTTATCCGACTCAGTCATACCCGGTAGGACATCCATGTAAGGAGAATCTTTCCCATCATTAGTCTCTTTTTTGCATGTATAGCAATACCTTAATGGGGCGGAATGAACAGTGGTATCCGATCGATTATCGATGATAACCTTGCTTCCTAAAGGATGTGCACGACCATTCTCAAGATCAACTCGAATGACAGAGTCCTGGAATTGTAGGTAGACATGGTTTTTCGACCAGTCATGCACCATTTGTGCTTCCCTCATGAAAGGACGTCCTAAGATCATTTGATATGACATAGGATGCTTGGAGAAATCCATTACAATGAAGGTATGTTTTACCTTGTATCCCAGGACCTTGATCTTAAGGTCTTTTAACATTCCAATAGGTTTAGCTATGGTTCCGTTTGCCATCTTAACCACTATGTTTGTGACTTCAAGGTGAGGTCTTCCCATAGATTCCCAACAGTTTTTAGTCACAATGCTCACGCCAGCACCACCATCAAGGATTCCCTTTAGAGTTAATCCCTTGGTAGTAATGGGGAGGGTTGCATTAGATTCATCACCTTCAAAGTACTGTCCCAACTTGTTCACAGGTATTTCAACGACCGAGTCTTCATCTAGGTTGGGTTGTAGATCCCAATGTTCCCCTTCATCTTGAAGCGTGTCGGGTCTATCCATATTTGCAAATTGTGGTAACCCCGCCTTTAGTTCTCCATTGAGAAATGCCCGAAGAGCTAAGAATAGCTCAGGATCTCCGTATAATTTGGATATGATCGTGGTTCTGATCTCGGAGGACATGAAATCCATTAGCTTGGACACATTCAACGGTACTTTTCGAGACATCGCCCTTTGACTAGGGACTGGTGAAGATGGAATCACTTCCTCTTCGATGGGGTCAGGCATTCCCTCACTAAACATTCTTTCCAGAGCAAGAAGGGTGTTTGCCCACTTCCGGATGTCCTATCCTCACTTTCTTCCCGAATGATACTCGGTATAGCTAACGGTTTATGGTTCCGGTGAGACTGAACTTGCGTAGGAAACACTGTGTCTAGAATTTTGATTTTTCTCAGCCAGTTCTCTTTGTGTTTCTTCCACCAAACCCCTTAAGTGTTGCACTTGTTCAATCTCCTCAACTGGGTTTGGGTAAGTACCAATCTCTTTCTTGAGGGTTTTTGGCCCACGTGGCTTGTCTTGGGGAGTCTCAGCCAGTTTGGGTGGTCGAGAGGGCATTAACTGACTTGGTTGTGGGGCCGAGGAAGTTTCCTTCTGTTTCCCCTTATTTATGTACTCGCTTGATTCTCCTTCATTGAGCTCCCGAGTGGGTTCCTCCCTTAAGGTAGTGGCTTTGGTCCCCATGGTTTCTATTGAATCAGAATTATCTTCAGGATCATTCATATACACGGGGTCGTCTCCTGTCCCTATGTTAGTCTTTGAACTGGGCTTGGAGCTCGTGGCATTAAGCGATCTCTTTTGGCGTGTTTTCTTTTTCTTTGCCTGAGCGATTGATGCAGTATCCCTCTCTTCAAGAATGTAGTTTTGATTTTGAAGCATTGACCGTGTAACTACATTCGCAGGTACAACAGGTGTGGTTCCTCGTGCTTGGTTGGTGACCTCAACCAAATTCAATGGCGTAATCTTGGGTGCATTAGGATTATGTGGACATTGAGCGATCAAATGATCTATGCCACAACGATTACATGTAAGTACCGGCATTCCCGATGTGCTCCCTTGATTTGGTTGCATTTGAGTAGCGATCTTCTGTAGCCTATTAGGGCACTCCGCTACACGATGCGGTCCACCACACTCATAGCATTGAAGAGGTGGTCTCCTCGCCAAGGTGTTAAGGTTTTGCCCTCTTGTGGCGAGAGCAGCCGCTTGATATACAGGCTTGACTTGCCCGAAATGATCCTCCATGTAGTACTGGGGAATCATTTCAAACGTATCAATCCCGTATGGAGCAGTGGGGTCTATCATTAGGAAAATTCTGGACTCAAAAGAGGGCTGTTTCAACAATAATATAATAATAGACACATAGATTGAGTGACATGTAATCTACGAACGAGATTCACCGGTGGTGGGACCTCTGTACAAACCCACCCAAAACGTGGAGAAACTCTTATCTTCATGAAATATTAAAAAAAACCATCACCTTGTCTTAAAATATTTAAAACCGTTTTTTTGTCAGAAACTAACACAATAAAAGAATGTTTTCCACATTCCTGTGTTAGACGTGGAGCACTAAAAAATTCTTTCCACCACCCCTACAACTAATGAAGCTTGAATGCTTGGAATAGCTAGATACACATTCTCCCGGTTATTCCCTCAACTTGGTTCCACTTTTGAATCTTGAAACATCTTTGGCGCCCAAAAAGAACACACCGTCCCTCATTTCATCCTCCCTCCTTGATCCACAAAAGCGGTTAGCCCAGTCATCCACTTTCTGCTACTTCTTCTTTCTCATACGTCTGTTATTCTATCATGGCACCCGAAAGTGGACTGAAACGAGCAAGGAGCAGTATCTCATCTGTTGTGTTGTATAACATAAAAGACGAGAACGAAGAATGGATTCCCCAAGTATACAGGAAGTACTCTTGGGTCACTATGCAGCCAGGAAAACAAGGCCACTACCGAGTGAAGGGAAAGGCATCTGAAGACTTGGCCAAACATTGGAAAGGAAGGATCCTTGACTTTAAGATGGCACCAGGAGGGAAAACTGTCAAAGAAGTGTTGATCCAGCATGTATTCATGCAAAAAGAGATTAACGTGGGACCATTGGAAGGACTTCCAAGACACAGACCACATTGTAAGTGCTTGTGTTTTGTATTTCAACGTTGCAAATAAGGTGATTGATATACATTTTTCTGCCTTGCACAGATTTGTACCCATCCAACCTTCAGGAGTGGGAGCCTGCACAATGCTTGACGGGGTTCTTGAATGTCGTACATGGTGAGGTGGGGGAACTTCAATATGAAGGTCGTGCACCAAGTGATCTCGCAAGAAGTAGAACATATTTCTATGACTCATTTTATACCTTGCCCACTCAATCGAGTCGACATGGAAAGTTGGAACGTATTCCGTTGCCCGCACTTGATAGTCCGGAGTGGCCATTGCTTGACACAGAAGTGATAGAGTCATACAGGACCAAAATGTTTAATGATATTAAATGTGCTATGAAGCCTAGCATTGGTGCAAGAAATGTGCACTTAAGTTTGTTTGTTCCAATTGCATGCTTTGTTCATTTATTTTCTGATTGTAAACAATTGAGAAAAACTAGAACAACTTTTGTGTGCAAAGATGTAGATGAAGTCTGGCTTGATCATTTGTTTGACAAAGGTTGGAGAGTGAAATCATCAAAGGGAG
This sequence comes from Cibotium barometz, assembly GCF_041138505.1. Classification (NCBI taxonomy): domain Eukaryota; kingdom Viridiplantae; phylum Streptophyta; class Polypodiopsida; order Cyatheales; family Cibotiaceae; genus Cibotium; species Cibotium barometz. The sequence continues at coordinate 75,226,037 of NC_141047.1, read as the reverse complement.
ATGATTTGATCGAATGTCGATTGAACACCTCCGACATTGCATTTCGGTGAGTGTTAAAACATTAAAATGTATTTTTGTGAAACAGTTACAACGCTTATTTGATTATTCTCGGAAAATTATCCTAATGATATTTTGGAATCAGATACTATATTGCCAGGCAACATCTGTGCATGTCATTTACTTATAGAAGGTGGCGATGGATCAACAACAACTGGGAAAGCATGGACCAAGATACAAGAGATGGCAGCCACTCTTGCTTGATAGATATAGTTATGATTCGACAGGGTCACCCATCTTTGACATTGGAAGTGGAAGAGAATTGGACTCTCGAATATGTTAGGAAGGAATTAGAAGTAGCTATTCAGAATCCTCCAGATCAATTTTGCTTCAAGCTCGATGGTCGGAAGCTAAGTAAAAGAAGAGAGCATCAGATCATTTGTAAAGATGTTGCAGCCCCACATGAATTGGAGGCACTAGAAGATATATGATGTGACCATGTATACGGTGACAATGTATTTTCCATATGCAATAAACTTATCTATTCAGAACATTGCTTTTGTAATGCTTTATTGTTTAAACAATGTAATGAAGGCAAGAATTCCCCAATTGAATTTTTATGTACACAAAAAAAGGCTTAAAGTAAGAAAGCAAGCAGTGAAGGAACACAGTAGCAAATTTGATCCTCTGATTTTCAAATGATAAGTGTATTTACATTTGATGTTCTCCCTCCAATACATGTATAGCTGCATATTTACGAACGTACATTTGTTGGAAGAAGGAAAAAACTATTTATGGCTGGAACCCATAGGTATCGGCTTCAGGATGGAGCCAGGGCTCTTCTCCTAAGTATGGAGCCCATGAAAGAGGCTCAGACGGGCCTATCCCCCCTCGTGGATTGGGCGGGATGAAGTCCACTGGCCCGTCTGGAGGCATAACTTCAGCGACCTCGATCAATTTCGCAATCGTTTCCTCCCTAAACGTTTGGACGTCTAGGTCCACGTAGCGAGACATTGATGGAAACTGCCATCACAATTCATCAAGGCATAAATAAGATCAACATGACAATATATAAGAAGATAAACAAGCGCACAAATGCGTATGGGAGCTGAAAATGCTTACATCCTCTGAAGGGAGCTGGAAAATGCTTCGTAGCAGCAACATTGCATTAAGTGCAACCCTCCACCCACAGCTGTAGCCATCTTCTTGTTTGGGGACACTAACCCTACGGATGGTCGATCGATCCAGGGTGTCGATGTCCATGCTGAGGCTCTCGTAAGCTGCCATTAGTTTCCTGACTCCACTGTAAACAGAGACCAATCATTATCCTGATCAATCCGGACTTCTAACTCAAACAATAATATGTATCTTAATGATTTTTACTTACAGCAAAACATTTCCATGGACACCAGATGTCGAATTTGCAAGGTAAATGACATTTTCTTGCACGTCGACTAGTAGAAGACTCCAATGGGAACTGCACAATAGAATTCTATTAGTTTCAATCCAAAGGAAGCACTACATAACTCGTGTACGGTGATTCCTATAAACATCATGCGAGAGAGAGAGAGAGAGAGAGAGAGAGAGAGAGAGAGAGAGAGAGAGAGAGAGAGAGAGAGAGAGAGAGAGAGAGAGAGAGACAAACTCACTTTTCATGATATGCCAAAAAAAATACTCGGGCATCGTCCAGCTGGACCTCCCGAAACCAGTTCAGCACATCGAGGTACGGAACTGCCTCTACTACCAACAGTGTTGAGACCAGTGAATCAATCTGGAACACTCGTTGCTGTACATCCTCGGGCAATAGCGAAATAACAAAACTTTACAAGGAAACATATCAAGAGTGAGGCATCAACTTTAAGAGCCAAGAATGAAAAATTGTGGGAGGACAGAGAAAAGCGTATACCTTAAAATACATCTGAGCACTTTGTCGTTGACTTCAGTTTTGGGATCAAACAAAATGTTGATTTCTTCAGCATGAATCGGGAAATAACATCTATGCCCTCTAATATTAAAGGGTACATAGAACTCCGGCAACAAAAATTGCAGCGCCTCCCGATTCATGGCGTGGAGTGCGCGAACATTTTCCCTTTTTGCTTGCAATGCAAGCATTGCAGCTTGATGTTCCCTTTGAGCGCTTGTCATTAAATTTGCCCGAGTCTGATGCTCATGATCTGGACCTCCCTCGGTCACCTCTTCAATTCTCACTTTTTGTACAGGCCGGACATCCAAAATTTGTAACATTCGTTCATCAGTAAACGTAACTGGTCTAAGTGACTTATCGTATCTGAAACGAAGGGCTATAAGGCTGAAAAAATCTTTGTCCATTACTGTCACCCTGTGTGCGTGGGCAGCAAGAACGTAACTATCCAAAAAAAATTCGATCATCCAATCTTCTGTGGCCTCTTGCAAGCAAAACAAGGCCGATGCCTTCCACCTAAACAAAATTCCATTCTGCTCACAAATTCTCCTGGCAAGCCTCTGGAAAGGCAATCTGGGAATAGCAGCTGTCGGGTGCTTCATAAACTTTTTGATTTCTCGCAGGGCTGCCGAATGCTCTGCGAAACGCCTGAGTCTAGGCTGCGTTTTGGACAATCGGGAAGGACTGCTTGATTTTCTTGATCTTGAGGCTTTCAGAACGCCCATCTTCTTCCCAGTAGATGAGGGAGCTGCATTATCAATGGGTCTAGCTGTATGCCTTACACGAGCCATCTGAAAACGCAAGAAAAAGCAGAAAACTTTGCTATTCAGTAGTACACGATTAACAATTCACCATAAAGCGAGAGAGGGGGGCCAAGAAAGCAATATGCACTTCCTCGCGTTATGGTGAATCCATTCACCATAACGAGAGATGAAGGTCCACAGAAGCACAATAATTTTTCTCGCATTATGGCGAATTCATTGACAACAATAAGAGGCGGATTATCGTGCATTCTTTGAACTTCGATCTTGCCATAAAGTGATTTGATTCACTATAACGCGAGACTAAGAGCCAGTCAAATCAAAATAATCCTCCTCGCGTTATAGTGAATCGATCTACTACAACGGGAGGAGGGTTCTCCCGAATAGTATTGAGATTCTAATGACTCGTCGTCTGCTTTACGCTGAATCGAATCACCATGACGGAGGGCAAACTGTCGAAGAGAAAACAACGGCAGGGGCAAACAGTCGAAGGAAAAACGAAACAATCAAGTATTATACAAGAAACACAAAACAATCAAGTAATACACTTTCATCACATTCTATGAGTGGGAATGGATGGAGACTGTCGTGTAGGAGGTGATTTAATTGACACCAATAAGAGGTGGATTATCGTGAATCCTTTGCCCTTTGGTCATGCGTTGTGGTGAATTCACCATAACGCGAGTCTAAGGGCCAGTCAAAGCAAAACAATCCTCCTCGCGTTATAGTGAATCGATTTTCGCGAATCTCTTACGTTTGCCTTCTCCCTTGGTGATTCGATCCACCATAAGACATGGAGCTTATTGAGATTCTAATGGCCCGTCGTGTGCTTTAAGGTGAATCGAGTCACCACGGCAGAAGGCAAACAGTCGAAGAATAAACAATGGCACAGGGCAAACAGTCGAAGAAAAAACAAAACAAACAAGCAATATACAAGAAACTTACAAAACAATCAAGTATTATACAAAAACTTACATTTCTTGCTTGTGAATGGATGGAGACTGTCGTGCAGGTGTTGGAAAGTCGGCTCAGTACTGTGGCGGTAGTCGGAAGTCAGCTGGAGGCAAGCAGGAGGACGGACAAGGCAAAATCGATAAGAGGACGAAAAGGTGGCGTGATTAACGGCTTTGATTAGTCTTTAGAGCGAACACACGTGCTGGCGGGCTGCCAGGGCGACTAGGCGGCGCTAACGTGTCGTATAGCATTAAAAAGGGCTTTGATTAAACTTTATACCTTGTACACGTGCTAGGTACACGGCGGGATGCCACGTGGCATTCATGGAATGGCGGGTGAAAACGCGGCGCTGACGTGTCGCGTAGCATTAAAAGCGGATTTTGTAGGATACTCATCTCATTTATTGCCTCTTTTGCTAGGTACACGGCGGGATGCCACGTGGCAGTCATGGAATGGCGGTTGAAAACGCGGCGCTGACGTGTTGCGTAGCATTAAAGACGGATTTTCTAGGATACTCATCTCATTTATTGCCTCTCATTTATCCCACCAACGGCCTTCATCTCCATCAACGACTGACTATCTCCTCCAACCCTCCTTCATCAATCATCCTCCTGTATCCAACGTCAAAGACAAACCTCCAACCTCCTTCATCTCCATCTCCTGCGACGATTGTGTACAATTCGTTTTCCTGGTATTTTTATCTCCTTTGTGCTTTTTTCTTCTTTTGTTATTTCGTTGTTTTGGTTTCAGTCGTGGAGAACTTCTTGCTTTGTCTTTTCATCGCGTTAAGGTGAATTGAAAACCTATGACTCCTCGCGTTATGGTGAATTGACTGCGAAGTAGAGTATTTTAATTCTTTCGACACCTCCTCTCTCAGTATGGGTACTGGAGAACTATCTTTATTTTTAATTCAACATAACGTTAGAGGCGTTGCCAAAGGATGATAAAGTCGTCATATTGCGGTGAATCAATTCACCACAAAGCGAGCGAAGGTCCCATAGGAAGCACAATACTCCTCCTCGCATTATGGTGAATCGATTCACCATAACGCGAGAAGAGGTCCTTGACTTAGCTGCAATTTTATTTGCGTTAGGGAAAATAGATTCACTACAACGCGAGGAGGAATACCTGGATTCCTCTGGCATCTCCTCTCGCGTTATGTTGAATCCATTTACATTTTCTTCTTTTGTTATTTCGTTGTTTTGGTTTCAGTCGAGGAGAACTACTTGCTTTGTCTTTTCATCGAGTTAAGGTGAATTGAAAACCTATGACTCCTCGCCTTTCGGTGAATTGACTGCGAAGAAGAGTATTTTAATTCGTTTGACACCTCCTCTCTCAGTATGGGTACTGGAGAACTATCTTTATTTTTAATTCACCATAACGTTAGAGGCGTTTCCAAAGGATGATAAAGTCGTCATATTGCGGTGAATCAATTCACCACAACGCGAGCGAAGGTCCCATAGGAAGCACAATACTCCTCCTCGCATTATGGTGAATCGATTAAGAGGTCCTTGACTTAGCTGTGATTTTATTTGCGTTAGGGAAAATAGATTCACTACAATGCGAGGAGGAATACCTGCATTCCTCTGGCATCTCCTCTCGCGTTATGTTGAATCCATTTACACCACAGAGATTTGTTGTTTAAGATCGACTGTCTCTTGATTCATTGCCTGCACTAATAATTTCCATGTCTTTTCTACAGACTTGAATTCAGCCATGTCGCAAGTTCAAGTCGAATTTGATGTGGACGAAGAGATCAAAGAAACTCCTGCAACTCTATTATATGACTTCCTGTACAAATGTCGACATCATGATTTGCACCCTGCAATTTCGTTGATGTTCAATAGCGATTTTTCTCTGGAGGAAACATTGTCTAGCCATCATGGATACTTCGAAGAGGCAAAGCAAGAGTTTGACGAGCTCACAAATGAAGAACCAATGATGATTGATGGGAAAAGTCACATTCATTTTAATCTCAAGGTTTCGCCGGATAAGAAGCAGAGGTTAAACAGGGATTGGCACAAGGTGCCATGTGACAAGAAGAGAGCCTTGCTTTGCCCTTTTCACAAAAGAAAGTGCCGCTTGATGGAATACTCCTACGCCTTCTTATGCTTCTTGCACATGAACGTGCAATTAACAGATGAAGAAGGTACAGAGCCGCTTGCAAAAATTGAAAGTGAAGACACGATTTCTCGTCAGGCAAGTCCCACCGCTGAGGATGCTGCTGAAGAGGAGGACACTCCTCATGTCATTGAGGAGTTCAATGTTGAAGAAGAGAGGAAGCTTAGTTCGGTGGTTGATATTGAGGCAGTTAGAGAACAAAACAGTGATGTAGGTCAGCTTGTGATTGAATCAGATGACTCCTCCCCCATTCCAACGCCATTACTCCCCTCCTACCAAGTAGGAGATTCAGAATATATATTGCTGACAGACATACAACGTGTATTTAACTTAAGGGAAGATCAGTGCATAGCTTTCATAGCCCAGAATCTGGAGGTCGATGACAATTTTGTAGATGATGATGGTATAGACAAGTACCTACTAGTGGATAGCCATATAAAAGACACTGAGTTCCTTTCTGCTGCAGCAACACTAAATATGATCTATGCTGATGCCCTTAGATATGAAGGAAAAGATGCCACAGAGGAAGAGCTACAAGAAGCAAGGGACAGATTGAATATCACCAACATGGGAGGGTGTAGGGATGTGCCAAACAAGTCAGCGGAAAACGTTCCTAGTTCGAGCACTAATTTATGGCAAGACGCCTTGCTTGAAGCAGATGAGAACCAAGAGGTTAGTTTTTTTTTGTTCTGGATTTGGCTTTATCAACTTTGTCCTGAAATGTTTGGTGATGTTGTTTCTGGCTAATGCTCCTTTATTTTTTCAGTTAGAAATATATGAAGACACATTCCTCAAACGTGCTTCAGGCAAGCGTATGGCGGGATTGGGCCACGATTCGACACTAGGAACATATATACACCGCCTAAAATTCCCTCAAATTGTGATATTCCACGCTAGCTACTCGAAGGACAACGCCAGTTTTCCTCTGATGGCGATAAAGACTTTATCCAGGTATTTAGGTGGCTACCACGTAAGGCTGAATGCAAACAAGGCAATACTTCTGGAGCGGCAAGCAGCTGTTCGAATTTTTGGAGAGGGACCTGGAGTATATTCGTTAAGATGTAAATATTATTTAACATATGCTGCTTACGGGTTGGCATGTGGAATCACAGATCCCAATCTGTTGAGTGATTGCGGGAAGAAGCATCTTCTTAGAACAGCAAGACCAATGGTCCCTCTTGTGCCATTAATAGAGGATGAAGAAGATGATGCAGAAACGTCAACAAAAAAGGCTCGGCTGGGGGAAGTCTCTGATCAAGATTAACAAATTTAGATTGTTCCAGTTTCTCAGAAGTTTCGTCATATTTCTCAATACTCTTCTTGTTTACCATTGCAAACTATGAAATGTATATATATTGGAAACATTTATATGGGACATAGATGAAAGCTCTTGTTCTTTTAAAATCTTTCTCAGTTACATCACTGTTTTACAATATATATTTCAATGATCAATTTTCTTCCACACTCTGCCCTGTCTTTGTCGTTGTCTTAGCCATTCAGCATGATTCTGCTTTCCCTGTGAGGAGACATATATTGAACGTCTCCGTTCAGCCTGAACCTTTCTTATTGCACATGACACAGCTGATTCAGCATGTTTGATCTTCACACGAGCCCTCACTTGAATCCGCCTATACCACCACTGACATAGTTGCTTCATGGGATTACTTTTCTTTATTCCTCCTCCATGTTGAGTGGCCCTTTGATAGGCACAACGTGCTTGCCAATGAGATCTTTCCATGCCTTGGGTAGACCAAATCCCAAGGCTTCCAAACTCTTCCGCAAAGAAGGTTCCATGTGCATGCAAAATGTGCTACAAATGCTCAACAACAACAAGACATTTAGTATCGTACAATATTTTTTGAACAACAAAAAATACTCAAAGCTGTAGGTTTTCAAGTAATAACCATGTATTGTGTCAAGTTTGTCGCACCCCATGCCTTTTCATAGCTAGTGTAGAACTCTGTCACAACTGCCTCAAATTTCTCAACATCCCCATCTTCAAACCTTGCTTTTTGCAACAAAGGTGCTAGGCGATCAAGCGCCAACCACGCTTTGGCCTTTGCCACCCTTGCTTGTCCTGAAGAGCCTCGGTCAGGTACAGCTGCATGAAGCTTCCTCCACACCTCAAAATCTGTACCCAGATGACCTCTCTGGGTATGATTAGATAAGAACTTTCTGGCTTTTGCACCTCCAAAACATGGTTTGCTAGGAACATTTCCGGTCTTCCCTGATCTTCTCAAGTCCTTCTCAATCTTCACTTGACCACAATGTAAACCTGCATCTGAAAGCACTTGCTCTATTTTTTTAATAGTTCTTTCACTCTCTACTGCTGGTTTCATATTCCATGAAAATTCGATGTACATGTAGACTAGTTTCTCAATTATTCTAACCAGCGCATGCAAAACACAAATATGAACTCTGATCAAAGGGATAGGAAGAATTGGATCCCAAGTAGGATCCACTCCTGGAGCATCACGATTTGGGGGTTCACGCCTATTACTGATTGCATTTGGGCATTTCCATTCTCTCTCTTTTCCTCCTTTGGAGACACCTCGTTCGGTCATACAATACAGGCAAGGATACTTGGCCATTGCTCCTTGGGAAATACCAAACATGCATTTCAAGGTTTTAAGATCTGCAGCCAGGTGCCATTCAACCTCATATTCACCATATCCTTCTACATAAAGCTTTTCGCCATTCGACTGCTGCTGGATAGTGGAAGGAAGCTCAGTCTGGTTGAAGTACCACTTCAGAATTTCATGGGTCTCTGTTGGAACCTGTTAACAACAACTATTAGATTGTCTACAACATCATAACAAGAGGATAGCAACATAATATTCTTTATTTAAAAATGGATAGCACGTCACCTCAAATGCAGCCAGCCACCAAATCTCATTTTCGGATTGTACACTAAAGTGCTTCTCATCAGCATTACTGATACTTGCATCCAAAGCTCTATTCATTAAAGTAATGCTAACCCTTTCCAGCTTCTGTCCTTTGATCACCTCACTCTCATCAAGTTTCAAAACAAATTTCAGCCTTCCATTGCACTCATGTACACTGATGTCATAAAATTTCACCATAGCCATTTGTAATTTACGAACATCCATGATGAAATTGTTGAACTCTGTAAGCTCTATAATTTTCTGTTCCCCGCTCTTTTTAGTCACTGTCAATGTGCTAGACACGTGACAAGGCTCTCCAACAAGTTCGACCATTCCCAAGTTGAGAATATTTCGAGCTTTGTTTACGTGAAATGGTTTTGGAATGGGAATTACTGTCTTTTTTCCAAGCTTGCAATTGAAACCCTCTTTTACTTTATTAAACAACATCCTGTAAGACTTTGTGCTTATACCAGCCATGTCACATATACCTTGTGCATCTGCAGGCGTGAATGCTTCACTCACCTCTTGCAAGGATTGCTTTGCTATGTCTGATCGAAGTCTTGCAAACTTAGGATGCTGTATTGCTGACTCCATGATGTCTCTTGTCAGAACTTTGCCAAATATATCAGAACCTTGCTCTTTTGGACCCACAACATCTGTTACCATCCTGAAGCAACAACGATAGCTATTTCAGTCCACCATTCATCTAACTATACCACCCCCACACCCAATCCCTCATCTCCAAGAAAGGAACTAAAGATGAAAATGAAAGTGAGTGCTCAAAGAAATTTAAGCTCAAAGAAATTATAGATCCCAATACCTGCAAGCTTTTACACGACGCTTCCATTGGCCACCTCCAACATTGAGTTCTTCCAATGGTTTGATCTTTCTCTTGCGTAATCGAGCACCTAATGGCGTGTCTTTCAAATATTGCAATTTTCTGTTGAACTTTTCAAGTTGTTTTCGAAGGTGTGCATTCTCACTCTCCAATGTGAAATTGTTGATTTCTCGAACTGCCAAAATTTCATTCTTCTCCTTTATAGTGTCCTGCATCTTACAAATAGTCTGCTGCAAATGATCAAACTCTTTTTGTAACCCAGCACAAACTTTTGCCTTGTCCTCGTTTGAAGCTTGCAAAGCTGTTGTGATCGATGCCAAGTAAAAATTCGCACCTTCAAGCATTTTTATCCTGGCATCTCTATCACTCAAATGTCTTTCAAAGATACTTTGACATTGGCCAAACAGTCTTTTGCAATACCCAAGCAATCCATTTTCACCCTCACACACACACTTGAAGAAACTTGTCAACCCAAAGAATGATGGAGATTGAGAGGAGGTTGGATCTGGTGGGTAAATACTACCATCCAACCAAAGGTCCATGTTTTTCTTTCCTTCATTTCGAAGCTCAGTAATGCGGGCTTCGCATGCTGGCCTAGACCAATTTCTTTTACAGCAGGGAGCATAATCGGGTTCTACTTGGAAGTGGATGTCCACCTTTTTCCTCTTTTGCTGCACAGGTTCCATTGCATTGTTCTGTGCTTTAACAACACCAAAAAGCATAATGAACTCACACTTTAACCAAAAAAAACCATAGATATTACACTTATCTCCCGTGAAGAAGATTGCTTCATTAAAACCAAAAGACAACATCACTAAATAATACCTCCTTGTCCATCAAACAAACTTGTTGGTATCCTGGATGAACCCAAATGTACAGAGTACTTGTAAGCACAACCCTCACTTGAAAAAGGTAAGAAATGGAATTGTTATTCATGCACATGCAGGTATGGCGCATGAAAAACAAATACTTTTCCATCCTTTTTCAAAACTTGCCGCCTTGAGAAGAAGAGAAAATCAAAAACCTCCCGCTCAAAAAAACTCGGATTTGGAGTGGTAGTGGTTGTGCAATCGGGAAGACAATGCAAGATGATGGGTTGCAGGGACTAAGTTCGGTTAGCAGAGTTGGCTTCGTTACATTCAAAAGTGTAATGAAGAAAGAGAGTGGTGTCTTTTTTCAATAAAATAAGGCACCATAGTGGGAATAAAAAACTATACTCAAGATGCATTGTTTTGAATTAAAAAACACCCTACATGTCAGTTAATGGAATAAAGAACTCAAAAACGACGCACGTGCCCTCCAATATTATATGTGGATTTATTGGCTTGCTTTGTCCACATCACCATCCCAAGGGATCTCTTACAAGGCCCCTTTTTGAGTCCAAATTTTCCCTAATGCTCCTCTTCATAATCCCCACACGCACTATGTGACTCACAACCCATCTGGTTTATTGGGGTTATCCTTGGGATGTGGAGGTTGTGGTCCTAGCACTGGCGGTGGTAACGGCACAGACTGGACTACATTCGGATTCCTTGGAACTATGTGCTGTGAGACGGTTGCTCGACAGGTTGTGCAGGCATTAGCGCGGGTACTTGAGGTGTGTTTGACCAGGCTAGTGGTGCCTGATTTGCCAACATTCGCTTAAGTACTAGGCAATCTTTAGATTGATGGCCATACTTACCACATGCATTGCAATTCCCATTGAATTTGACTTTGAATGTGGGACATTCACTCGTGCTATGTGTTGCTCTCTCCTTGGGTACATATGGCTATTCTGAGGAGCTCGATTACCTTAGTAAGGTCGGTCACAGACATTTCAGATATCTTGGGCTCCTTGGCAATAGGTTTTACCATCATTGGCTCGTGCCCAGATACTTGCGAACTAATGGATTTTGTTTCTGAAGACACCTTTTTACCTGCAATCATCAAGTTGTCTTCTAACTGGATTGCATTGGCAGTGACTGCTTCCCACGTTGTAAGACCTCTAATGACTAGGCCATTGTAAATGTCCTCATGGCGCAATCCTCGGATGAATCTATCGAGGAGTTGGTTGTTATTGAAGCGTTCATCGGGAGTGCAACGAGAATTTAGATGCTTCAATCGACTTATAAAGTCTCTCACTGACTCCCCTTCCTCGCGGTCAGCTTTTTGGAGTTGAGATGCTACCCCCCAAAGCACACCCTCGCGTATGTATTCTTTCAAGAACAATCTCTTGAGAGTGGGGTAGTGAGTGCGCTCTTCAACCCTTAAGGTTCGATACCAATCTCCGGCCTTCCCACTCAAGGTTAAGCCTAAGGCTTTACACTTATGCAGCTCATTGTGCTCTTCCAAAGAATCACACACGTGTTCAAAGACTTCAATGTGCTTCCTAACATCCTCGTTACCACTGAAGTTTTGAGTGAGCTTAGCCACTTGTACTGCCTTGCTTCTAGGTTCTCTCTCAGGCATGCCCCGCATGTTTTCCGCAATGGATCGTCCGATCGTCTGAGCAAATGCTGCGAGATCACCTAAGTGAGCAGGCATAGTTGGTGGAGGCACTTCTGGGATAGCCTGGCTGATAGGAGTTGGTGTTGGTCTGAGTATGTTGGCAAACGACGTAGGATATGATATGTGACTAGGCCTAGCTCCCCTTGGATAATGGTTATGATAAGATGGTCGTGGAGCATACGCCATTGGCATACTAAGAGGCGTAGGAGCTACATGAGCAGGAGTAGCGATAGGTACATATGGTTGATAGGCACTGGCACGCACTGCTGTAGGTACTGTTCCACTAGGTAGCGGTGTCGTACTAACTACAGCGGTAACAGGTGCACTTTTAGCTATGCTCATCATTGGGGTAGGCATTGCAGATTCCCTAATGGAAAGTTGAGCCAAGGTTGGAAAGCTAAAGTTACTACTCGTGGGCTCAACCTGCATTGAGACTCCAGGCGAAACAACATACGAAGGGTCTATGGGACTCACCGAGGGAGTCTCCAATTGTGATAGGGTTGGTTGTTTGGCCTTGCCCGTATCCAAAAACCTCATAGGGCCAGTGGAAACTAGGTCCACTCCCCTATTTTGCCTCTCAATTTGGATAATTCTATGAATAACCTCACATATCATTTGCTGTTGCTCTTCTAGATTAGTGGCGCTAGATGTAGATCGTAGGACTTCTAACCACAACCTACATGGTATGTGTAACCCGTGTATAGGTCCGTTAGAGTCTCTGTGTGTAGATCATATTCCCAATTTTCATTGAGAAATATCCCATCTAGACTTGGTGTGCCAAACGGTTCTCTTGAAGTGGATGCAATGTCACTTCTTATGGATTGGCTTCTAGGGACCTCTACTTTAGGAAGAGCATCGGAATGTGGTAGCTCAGTAGGGCCCTCATTAAACGAAGTGGGTAGAATATCCACATGGACACTCTTTGGGAGGGTAGGGTCTACATAAGATGTGAATGGCGAATCTACTACCCCTCCTTCCTCATTTACTTCGCTTGTCGCATGTTCAGAGCGTGTAGCTCTACTAAAGGTCTCTATTAGAGATGACTAAACATACTAGATCCGGGTTGTGGGGCCCACACTGGCATGTTTTGGCTTGTCTCCTCAAGGTTCTTGGTAGGGTGTCCTTCCATGGCTTTTGAGTCAGAGGATGAGTCACTATCCACTATTCGTGGATCTTGGGTTGCACTCCCTTGGGTTCCAGCCGACGAAGGCCAAGATGCCAACGTGGAGGGATGGTGTGAGCCTGCGTAGACTGAAACGCTTTCTAGTGGTTTAGGCTCTAGCACCCGACCAGAACGTAGATGCATGTGACGTGGGTACCCTACGTGCGTTGGTAACTACCCTTGAAACTCACACAAGTGGTTTCTTAGGTATTTCGCACCCCGTTTTTACTTGTTTTTAGATTGTTTTTAACTTGTTTTTGATCCCCTTACTTACGGTCGAACTTGGACTAGGGCGTGTGATAGCTCGAAACGAGCGTATCATTCAAAGGGTCCTAGTGTGCTTTACAGCACCGTGTTCGCCTATCCAGAGCTCCTGTGGTCCTCAAAACAGTCCGTTTCCCTATGGGGGAAGGGGCAAAAGCCTATTTGCTTGTGGAGGAAAGGGTGAGGGCTTTATCCCACATGCTCACTTTACTTTTTGGGGAGTGGGCTACATATAGGGCACAACTTCCCATAAGCTCTCACTTGAAAGAAAGCTATGGAGGCTCACTCTCCTATATATATATATCAAAAGACCGAGACCGAGGCCAGGGTCGTGGGCTTCTTTCTTTTCAAAAATTTTTTCTCTAATTAAAAAACCTTTCCTCTTCACACGTTTGGTTCTTTCTTTAAAAATAAAATGTAATTTTTTATTTTTTATTTTTTATGATTTTTTTTAATTTTTAATTTTCTGTTTTTTTTGGGAGATAAGTTTTCTAGGGTTTCTTTAGGATTCAGCCTTGGCCGCGGCGCAGTTGGCACACAGCACAGATCTCTGGGGATTTAGAAATCCCCCCTCACACGCAGAGAATCAGATACCAGATCACACGTCCACACGCGGAGCGAAAAAATAACAGAAATGCAGAAGACAAATTACAGAAACAGATTGCAAAAAACGGAAGCAACTCAACAACAAACACACAGTCGCTTTCCTACAGTGTGAATTAAACTTCACGCAGCAGTCCGAGCTGCAAACTGGAGCTTGGTGCAGGGCAACTCCCCGGCAGCGGCACCAAAAATGTGCGCTTTTGCCGCACAGGTCGTAGCTGGGGACTTGCCGAGACGGACACCGTATGCGAGCCACGAATGGCTGCAAGCATACAACCAGGGAAGGAAGCTCAAACAGAATGCCAAAGGGTGTGTCACTCACCGCTCAACCGTCGCCTTGAAGGATTCCCGCGTCGCAGCCCCGTGAAGGAGGAGCCGCCGTCGCCGCTCTACCGCCTCTCCGCCGCCGTGCCGCTACACAGTGCTCGATCGCTCTCTCACTCTCTCTCTCTCTCTCACACACGCAGGAGAAGGAAACCAAAGAGATAAGGCAAGAGCACTCTTGTATTCACAACACATGAGAATGAGGATTTTAGGGTTACATTTGACTCTTATAGGTGACTTGGCCGTTCACACTTGGGCGCCCATACATGGCCGGCCGACCCTAACCCTTATCCTACTGATATTCAAGGTGCACCTCTCATCGGCGATCACCCAATCCCTTCATCCTTAACATATGGTGCCGACAAGCCCGGCCCATGACTCAGAATATTTAAATTAATGACGTAAAACATAGTACGTCTCAATGTCCGTCATAGGTTAACAACTAGCCTCAAGGCTTGGCTAGGTCATGGGCTAGCCCATGGGAAGCCAACCAGCATGGCTAGGCATGTTGCGTAGGCGCTGGGACAGGTGCAACCTATGGCTGGACAGCAACGTAAAAAGGCCAGGGCAACGCAGTGTGAAATTTTGATGACTTAAATGTCATTTTGTAGCATTTATGGTCACATGACCAGGTCATGGAGGGAAAATGGGAACAAGCTGACCGTCTTATGAAAATGGTATAAATATCCAAGATAGAATTCAGTCTCTCCATTT
Organism: Cibotium barometz; assembly: GCF_041138505.1. NCBI lineage: Eukaryota > Viridiplantae > Streptophyta > Polypodiopsida > Cyatheales > Cibotiaceae > Cibotium > Cibotium barometz. Next base: position 75,211,006 of record NC_141047.1, on the reverse strand, counting down.
CATTATTCACAAGGGTTGTTGAGTTCCATGGGCTAGGATAGCCAAGGGGAAGTGCTCAACCACCAAGGTGAAGAAGTGCAGGTCAAGAACCAATCCTTTTTTAGATCTACATCATTCTAATAAAGCAAATACACCATTCGTGGTTCTCTCTCTCTCTCCGCGTACGAAGTGGTGGCTTTTTGACATATTGGTCACACCAGTGATGATGTATGCTTCTCTCGTATGGCATAGTCACAGGAAACGGCCGTTTCAGTCCTTAGAAACATGTTTCTTCGTTTCAGTCCTTAGAAACGTGTTTCTTCGTTTCAGTACCCCATCCATTTCCATGGTTGTTTCTCATTTCCCAAGTGATATTGTCACAGGAAATGACCGCTTCCACCCCTAAAAACTCGTTTCCTTGGTTCCATTCCTCAAACGTTTCCGTTCTCATTTCTCATTTCTGGTGACTATGTCGTATAGGCACCTGGTCTTTCTTCAATAGATTGGCAGTGAACTAAACGACCTTTGATCCTCATGCTATCATGGATGATATGCAACAAACCATCAATTCCACACTCAATTATACACGCGGAGTTTGCTGCATCCCCCACAGAGTTTGCTGCATCCCCCACAGAGAGTCAGAGGCATGGACCCAGATAGACTACCACGTCATGCCCTTGAGTCTTCACAGAGGATTGCCTCATAGGGAGGACATCCCTTCTAGTATGCGACAGTGACTTCTTGGCTAGATGGACATGGGCTTCAGATGGATAACCTATCCCCCTTCGAGTATGACCCGATTTTCCCTTACACCACGCACATGAATCAGGTTTTGAGATCTGACCTCATACAGCTACATACGAGAGAGACATGGACCTCGGTGGGCTTGCCCACCAAGATGGAGCACTATCGACAGTGCTTTTTGCAGCTCGCAGAGGATGGGTTTATCTAGCGGCCTAGATACATGGATATTTTTTGTCACATGGCGATGCGGGTCATTGTTGGTGGCCAGCTCAGAATATCATCGCACATCCTCAAGATTGAGGTAGGATGAGCAACACGAGTACCAGGGAGGCCATACTATGTAGACTGTGCCACATAGAGATGGAGTCCAAGGAGCATTATGTATTCATATGCCCTGTCTACTATGAGATTAGGGGGAGGTACCATTTCCTTTTAAGAGAGGGTTTTGGTCCCCTAAGTCGAGTTATGGACTATCAGGATCAGAGATGTTTGGGCTACTTCCTCATGGAGCTTTGGAGACTTAGAGATAGTCTACTGTAGGCACAGATTCCACGACCGAGCTTTGCTCAGCCTTAGATCACCAGTTTCTTTAGACATTAAGAGGAGACACTCCCCCCCCCCTCAACAGCATCAAATATTGGCAAGGGACTCACTATTTCAAGGGCCACTGAGCTCAGAGAGGCAAGGAGGCCACATCTACCAAGCCTTGGACCACCACACCCACATCAGACCCAGATTGATGTGATTCTAGCACGGTAGTGGAGTGTTATGGAGGCAGCATCATGACAACCTTGCTTTGCCATGGTGGAGCTGGGATCTTTCCTAGCTCCCTCTCTGATGATGGATATCCTTGACCCCCTGGGTGGACATGATGGAGATAGCAGATAGGATGCATTTCATGATTATACACCCTATAACATGCTAGTTAGTCTACATCTCATATAGACAGATACAGAGTTGTATATGAGTGGTTAGCTATTTCATTTCATTTTTCATTTTCCATGATGTTTATGACATGGACACATCATATTCACAAGTTTTGTCCCATAGGCCCATTGGGTCTCTAGTAGACATTAATATGTCTCTCTCTCTCTCTCTCTCTCTCTCTCTCTCTCTCTCTCTAAAACCTAAACCCTAAATATCTCTCCATCACATGAGATCAAGTTTGGCCGAGGCGGGTATCGTCACATTAGGTGATCACAACATATCTCACTCTACACACAGGATCATCTTCTGATCACATGTACTGTAAGATGTTTTCATTTTACTTTTTCTTTCAGTTTTCCATGGCTCAGTATATCCATGGTACCATTGTATTACTTTTGGTCTCATAGACCCTTGGGGTATTCCATAGACGTTAATATAAATTTCTCTCTCTCTCTCTCTCTCTCTCTCTCTCTCTCTCTCTCTCTTCACATGTTTAACATGGCTCTATGTGAGGGCTTCCCTGCCACAGCTGGTCATCAAATACTGTTGTACCTATCTTGAAAGCAGGTGACCCCATGGACCCGATGAACTACTACATGACTATCATGATTGGTCACACCTTGGCCAAGATTTATGGTTTGATTTTGGAGCATGAGCTTACTAGATGGTTCGAGGAGCAGAGACTCAAAGCACCTCGGCGGCAGGCAGGCTTCAGGATAGGTCACTCCACACTAGATCATATCTTTACATTATAGGGGATCATTGAGGGGGGGAGATCTCACGGGCATCGGATATACTCCTGCTTTGTGGATTTTCGCAAATACCTCCCCACAGGCTAGGTTGATGAGGAGACTGCAGGATACGAGAGTGTTGATAGTAGAGATGCTTTTGGGGGATAATTACACTCTAGGAGTCCATGAAGTGACTCAAAGTTCATACACAGCACTATATCGGGGTGAAGCAGGGTTTGCCCTTGTCTCCTACTCTATTTGGTCTATACATTGACAAGATCTCATAATACATAGAGAGACAGGGAGAACTAGGAGCACATTTAGCAGGAGTCTTGATACCGATCCTCTTGTATGCAGATGATATTGTTCTTATTTTTGATTCACCAGAAGGGCTGTAGAGGCATTTGGATGCATTATGGGCCTTTTGCGAGGACCAAGACCTCACTGAGAACCTTGGTGGAAAGACCAAGGTCATGATCTTTAACACCTCCTCACAGTGGATAAGTAGATCTGCAGTACACTATCATGACCTTGGTGGAAAGACCAAGGTCATGATCTTTAACACCTCCTCACAGTGGATAAGTAGATCTGCAGTACACTATCTGCAGTACACTTTACATATAGTGGAGAGCATGTGGAGTATGTTACCTCATATGTATACCTTGGGATCACTTGCTGGACCTCAGTTCTCGATGTAGAAGGTGGCCTAAGCTAGATTGATGAGGGGATATGTAGCCCTTGGCTTGCTAGAGAGGCAATGCTCACATATACAGTTTTAGGAGCCAAGGATGAAGCTTTGGTATTTGATACTCTAGTTACACCTGCACTACTATATGGTGCCCCCATATGGGGTCCTAGCTTATACCATAGCAAGAGACAGAGGAGAGAACCAATCGAGACAGATATAGAGAGGAGGTATATGATGGGTGGAAGCCGATGGAGAGTCCCCTAGTGGCGATGATCTCGTGCATGATTAAGAGTAAGCCATCAGTGCCACATGAGATTGTGTGGATAGAGATGGGGGCTGCACCAATAGTGACAGAGGCTCTATTCCAGACAGTGACATATTGGCACATGCTATGGGAGCTTCCACTAGATAGATACCCTTGGCTAGCCCTGGAGTTCTTGAGACAACTGACACTCGAGAGAGATACAAAGTGCTGGTATGCATAGGCACTTGGTTTGGCATGCACGGTATGCAGATGGAGTCACTCCCATTGTTTCAGTACAGCATAGAGGCCCTATTATTTTCCATCAGCCGCACAGAGAGCGGTAGTACAGGGTTATCAGGAAGGACATTGTCAGATTCGATACTCAGAGGACATGGAGTTCACCTAGTCATGCATTGGGAGATGAAGATGGCCTTCTACAAAGATCACCTCCTATGCCTAATAGAGGATGGTTTCATCATCCACCCACACTAAATAGATACACACCTCAATTTCAATTACAGGATAGCACAAGTGGAATATCTGAGAAAGGTACAGATGATACCTCTCACCAAAGGTAGGAGTGGATGAAGTGTATGATGATCGGGCATCTGCCATATCTGCAACACAGATATAGCATCTGTAGGTTTATGACAGGTCAATCTAGTTCTTGATTGTATACGGATATTTCTCTTGTTTTTGTGCTCTTGCTCTTTTTACTATTTTTTGTTTTTCTTTTCTTTGTTTTTTAAAAAAAATGTATGAAGCTATATATATACATCCCCTTGAATTTGGCAATTACATGGTCAGGGGAGAAGGTTAAGGAGGAAGCATTAGAAGTGTCGGTGGACACTGATGACCCACCTGGGGGGATAGGCCCCACACCACTGCTGGCATGGTTGGTGAGATCGTGGGTGATATGCGGCCAACGGGATTAGAAGGTTAAGGAGGAAGCATTAGAAGTGTCGGTGGACACTGATGACCCACCTGGGGGGATAGGCCCCACACCACTGCTGGCATGGTTGGTGAGATCGTGGGTGATATGCGGCCAACGGGATGACAGGCTGTGTGACAGCCATTCTAGAGACTGGGGCATAGTTATGGTGCCAGCTCATTTAGTTGGGTTCACACTATAGAGAATCCTAGTATGTATTTGGTTGAGTACATTTTCATATTGTGTGAGATGTGCAATCAACTAGATCCACACCTTGTTCAACCAATTGAGAGTGGAGACTACCATATATATGGTCCCACGGTGGCTGCACGAGAGAACATGATATGCTATCTCTTTCACACAGAGCCTGAGACAAAGGATCATTACATATGTTGATGCCCTGTATACTATGAGATTTGGGGGAGGTTCCACTGTCTCTTTCGGCTGGGTTCGGACCACTCTCTAGGATCATGGACTTTCATAAGAGATGCTTGGGAATTTTTCTTCTAGAGCTCCATAGATAGAGGGAGTCCTTAGTGAGATCCAGATTAGTTGTAATTTCTCGAGGACCATCACAGAGAGCTCTCTTAGAATTCTTCCATACTAGCACTTTGAGGGTTGATCCACCCATCATACCTGGAGGACCACAGGTTAGTGCAGGAGCTCGGCCAAGAGGTGTGACACTAGATAGAGCCACTAAGTTATGCAGAGCTCCTCGCCCACGGGCACACCACCACATGAGGATCCAGGCTTGTCACATGCATGCCACGTGGACATGCTTCTTCTGATCTAGACAGGAAGTAGGACAAGGTCACACACCACCAAGAGGACTATAGCCAGTGACCAGCAGCAGTGGATGAGAAGGCGTGGACTAGGCAGCAGCCTCACAAGACTGTGAAGGGTAGCGTGGAGCATTTAGTAGTATAGCCGCACAATCGGTAGGCAGCCAACAACAGCCCAACAGGAGGAAAATGCCCAGAAGTGCTGGTCGGCCAAGTTTGGTCCAGTCGGCCAGATTATAAGGGTCTATATAAAGAGGGCCGCCAGGTCTCTTAATCAGTCATTCAAGTTCCCACTTGGGACTTGGGTCATAGAGGTAGGAGTACAAGTGACCTTTTTCAAGGGAAGCTAAGCTTCCAACATGGCATTATAAATAGACAAGTATATGAATAAGATTTTGAGTAGGTTAGGTCACTGCTTTCTCTCTTGTGTTTTTATCCAGTTGTTTGTGCATCAAGCATCCAATGGGAGTGCTGTGTTTTCTTATGAGTGATGATCTGGCCACAGAGGCTTCCGCTTGTGACATTGGTATCAGAGCACCAGCACTCATCAGCAGTGCTCCAAGAGCACTGGAAAGCCTGCTGATGAGTGCTCATTGGTATCAGAGCACCAGCACTCATCAGCAGGCTTTCCACCTTCTCTTGGGACTGCTCCAAGAGCAGTCCCAAGAGAAGGTGCACAGTCTGAGGCAAGGAACACAACTAAGGGTAGATCTCCAAGGAGGATGGTTGGTGTTTAGCAAAGCCATAGGAAAAGGTAGTCTGTGGGTGGATGCCAAAGGGCATACCGGTGAGCCCATAGGAATACTGGTTCCAAGGGATGGTAGTCATCCAAGGGTGGAGCGAAGATGCCAGTGATTAGCCTCAAGGAAGGACACCAAGACCCCGTGTTCAAGGGAAAGGGCATGAAGGTAGGGGGACTGAGTGGATCAGGATGCAAGTTCTTCAAGTGGAGCAATCGCGGAGGATAGCAATGTTTCCACGTCAAGTCAAGTTGCTAGACGTCCAAGGATGACAGTGAGGAGACATGGCAGGGAATAAGGGATGATGACAGTCATCCAAAGAGTCAAGTTGGATCCCCGTCATCAAGTTTAGCAGGGGGGATGTCACGTGCATGCCACGTGGACATGCTTCTTCTGATCTGGATAGGCAGTAGGATAGGGTCAGACACCTTTTTAGGGCTGAGTGGGACCAAGAGGACTGTAGCCAGTGACCAGCAGAGCAGTGGATGAGAAGGCATGGACCAAGCGGTAGCCTCACAAGACTGTGAAGGATAGCGTGGAGCATTTAGTAGTATAGCTGCAATCGGTAGGTAGTCAGCAGCAGCCCGACAGGAGGAAAATGCCCAGAAGTGCTAGTCGATAGCATTAAATGCTGGTCGTGGTCTAGTGGGCCAGATTATAAGGGCCTATAGAAAGAGGGCTAGGTCTCTTAGTCAGTCATTCAAGTTCCCACTTGTGACTTGGGTCATATAGGTAGGAGTACAAGTGACCTTTCTCAAGGGAAGCTAAGCTTCCAACATGGCATTGTAACAGACAAGTATATGAATAAGATTTTGAGTAGGTTAGGTCACTGCTTTCTCTCTTGCATTTTTATCCAGTTGTTTGTGCATCAAGCATCCACTAGTGGGAGTGCTGCATTTTCTTATGAGAGTGATGATTTGGCCACAGAGGCTTCTGCTTGTGAGAGGGCCATCATCTCCCATCATCGCAGGACCTTCTCGAGCTCAATTTTACCACCTTGAGCACCATGTCACAACGGGCAATGAGGGATGTATTAGGGTGATATGAGAGCTCTCTGCTCATGTAACTAGATCAAATTTTATAGTTCTAGATTTCTGTTATCTTTCTTTATTACTATTTTATCCCTAGGATGATGTACCTCATGGATATGATGTAACCTTTTGGTCTCATAAGTCATTTTGGCCTTTTGAAGATGTCAATACAACTTCTCTCTCTCTCTCTCTCTCTCTCTCTCTCTCTCTCTCTCTCTCTATTTTTTGCACGCCTTCTTGTATGTTGTGTGCGTTATCTTTGTCGTAAAGGATTGCTGAATTCTGAACATCGAAGTTACAAATTCTGGCACCGCTGAGCTTCCGCATGTTTTATCTATAGTACAAAAAGGTGTACAAATCTTGGTTAGCCCTAGGCTGCCATCGAAAGGTGGTATTTCACCTAATCTAGTCCTAATTCTAGTGACTCAGTCGTTGAATGACCTACAAGAACTCAACACAATGCTATTTATAGCCTTGGAAAACCAATATGGACTAGCCGACATGATGTCGGCTAGATCCTTGGATAAACCCCCTTCATTTGTTGAGCCGACTCACATAAGTCTCCATAAATGCTCGCCGACAGCCTCTTGGGTTCCTCTAGTGTCTTCCCTCCCATGCCTAGCTGCTGCAGTTCTTGAATCTGGTTCTAGTTGGTTTTTTATCTGTTGCCCTTTAAGGATTAGACCTTGGGTTAGCATCTACACGTGCATACACATGACATCCCCCTTTGCTAAACTTGATGATGGGATTCCAACTTCTATTCTTGGATGACTGTCATCATCCCTTTGTCCATTCTTAGAGTCCCAAATCTGTCATCCTTCCCTTCTTGGCAACCTTTTCATTGAAAACCTTGACCGACCTCCAAATCCAACTCCAAATCTGATGAAGATCTATGCATCTGTTCCATCTTGTCACCTATCCCTTCATGCCCTATCCCTGAACACTTTCTTTGGTTTTATTTTCCTGAGTATTGAGTCCGAAACTCTCACTCCACCCCTTGGAGGATCATCCTCCCTTGGAACCGTTTCTTGAAAGCCTTTGCTAGTGTGGCCCAACTGGCACCTGACTCATAGGACTGCCATTCCCCTTGGGTCTTGTAGAACATCACCAACCAACGTCTTGGGAACTTCTTCCATGTCTTGTATTCCTTTCCTTGGACTGTTTCTGGGACTAAATCAATGTTTAGCCTTGCTAAGCTTGATGTTTTGATACTAATGTCACATGCAGAATCTCTGGGAGGGGACTTTCCTAAACACCATCCTGGAACAATCTGACGCAAAATGCAAGCAAGAGATGTAGAGGAGAGAGAGAGAGAGAGAAAGAGAGAGAGAAACAAAGAAAGAAAGAACGAAAGTTATATTAATGTCTACGGAAGACCCCAAGGGCCTATGAGACCAAAAGTAATACAATGGTACCATGGATATACTGGGCCATGGAAAACTGAAAGAAAAAGTAAAATGAAAACATCTGATAGTATATGTGATCAAAAGATGATCCTATGTAGAGTGATATATGGTGTGATCAGCTAATGGCGATACCAGCCTCGGCCAGAACTGATCTGATGGTGGAGTGAATATCAGGCCTCTATGATGGGAGCCTATCATGTCGGCGAAGAATCTCATGAATCTATCTATGTGTGCTGGAGGGTCTTGATGCTCTAGGTCGGGGATGTCTGGCTCGTAGAATGGATCGAGCTCTCTCACCTACGAACTCCTCTGGGGCATGGAGCTAGAGCATGGGTACGAGTGATGGGCTCTGATGTCATAGTAGAGGAATTGTTGTGGGCAGTGGATTCCAATGTGGATGTGTGTACCATAAAGAAATCTATTATGGCTTGCTATGAGGTGTCCTGTCGGACCTGGGGCTGTCTCTCAGCATGCTGCCTCAACACTACATCCTTGTGTTGTCTGTGCTCCATCAAGTATATGCCCAATCACCTCTGATCCTCAAACTGTGTCACTCGTGTGAGTGGTCTAAATGCCTCCTGGAAGAGGCAATGGAATCTCCCCCGTGTCTCATAGTAAGCCGGGCAACTGAACATATAATGGACCTCATCCTCTACTGCTCCTGTGATGCATACTGTGCATGTATAAATCTTGGTCAGCCCTAGGCTTCCATCAAAAGGTGGTATTTCACCTAATCTAATCCTAATTCTAGTGACTCAGCCTATGGGGGGCTAAATGACCTACAAGAACTCAGCACAATGCTGTTTATAGCCTTGGAAAACCAATATGGACCAGCCAACCTGCTGTCGGCCAGATCTCTAGACAAACTCCTTTCATTTGCTGTAGCCGACCCAGATAAGTCTCCATAAATGCTGGCCGACTCTTGGGTTCCTCTAGTGTCTTCCCTGCCCACACCCTGCTGCTTCTGCAGTTCCTGAATCTGGTTCTAGTTGGTTTTTTATCGATTACCCTTCGAGGATATACATGGGATTAGCATGTACATGTGCATGCACATGACAGGCATAGTAGAAAGCCTGTTGATAGCTTGTAAAGGGGTGTTCACATGGCCATGAGGGAAAGGCTGGGATAAATTTTGGTGGGAGTTCATGTAGGCATAACAGCAAAGCCATGCACTTGTAAGAGGATGTTCATGTGCAGGTGTAAGAAGAACCTAAAAGTGAGGGAAGGTGGTGTTCACATGGGCATGAAAGGGAAAGCCCATGGTTTCTTGCACTAGGGTGTTCATGTGGGGCATGAGCACTCAATTGTAAAGGTGTTCCCATGGGCAAAGGAGGGGATCTCGAAAACTGCGTGTGAAAACAGAAGCTAGTTCATGTGGTGAGAGTAATCTAAGTATCAAGCACAACACAAGTTAAGGTCACATTGGGCCTAGAAGGAATGGAGCACAATGACTCTTATCATGTGGTATGATGACATGCCATTGGGATCTATTTTTGATCTGGTTTTTTGCCGTTTTCAAAATGTTTTGGGGTTGATTCTTTTGTTTTGTTGGGCCATATTGGCAACTATGGTATCAAGTGCTTTGTGAATCTGCAAGTTCCCATGGAGGTTGAGAAAAAATATTTAGTGTATCATAATTTGGATGAAAAGTAAATGCTTCTTTCAGAGTAAACCACTCCCCCCTGCAGCACTGGTCCAGTCTTTTCATTAAAACTAAAGATTCTTCACCAATCAAGAAGAGGCCCACTTTGAGTCCATTCGTCCCCTAATTTGTACTAATGCGAAGGAACCTTTTCTCACAATGCTTGTATAGTTCGCTTTCAACACTTTTAATAATATACCATGAAGTCTGTAATGTGGTTAAGATTTTTTCTCACAATGCTTGTATAGTTCACTTTCAACATACCATGAAGTCTGTAATGTGGTTAAGATTATGCCTTAATGTGGGTCCCACATTATGGGTATGCTAGGCTGTGTGAGAAAAATTGGGTCCCCTTGTGCTAACCAAGGCTGTGCCTGCTTGCATGTAAGGGAATAGTTGAAAGGCTCCAGATGTTGGATTGCAAATGCAGTGAAGCTACCTTGACCGTGCCTGTGTCCCATCTCTTACGTAGTTGCTTTTGTGATTTTGGTTGTGGGTTTCATTATTTGATCTGTTCTACTTGTTTTGAGCAGGCCTTTGAAGAAGCTGAACTTCCTAGGCTGAGGGAAGAGAAACCTGGGCTGACTCACACACAGTACGGAGAGATGATTTGGAAACTCTGGAGGAAGTCACCTGATAATCCACTTAATCAGGCTCCTCAAGGCCAATGAAATATATGGGGCGATCTTTTCAACTGAATTGTCTTGTTCTGCTTTATAGTTATGAAGAGTAGGAAAAAAGCAGCACGTTTTTCGGAATAAAGAGCTTTAACTTCACAAGGGTTAGGGCTAAGATACAGTTAGTCTCCTCATGTCCCAGCCGTGAAACTGATGGAGCTTTTTTGTTAAAGGATCAAAACATGCATGCTTGGTGCATGGAAGAGTAAGATTGAACATGCGTACTTGGTGTATGGAAGGATGTGATTCGTGCAGCCTGTGCATACTATACAAGGTGAAGAGAGCAACAGTCGTTTCTCAAAGTAATTTGGAGGTTGATGTTTAATGGTTTGTTTATTTGTCAAGCACCCTTTATGTGGCTTGCTACTAGCTAACGTCTTTACCGTTATGAAAGCTGAGTCATAATGGTTGCTCTTTGAGGACATTTAATATGTGTGATGCTGCAATACAAATAATGTATAAAGGTTTTTGCTTGTATCTTGTGAGTTTTCAAAGAGTCTTTATGTAATAGGTCGAGAGTGTCTATGGAACACCCCATAGTATGAATCCACTAACATATGTGTCTACCCAAGAATGATACTCAAAAAAGAAATGCCCGTGAAGCATGTCTGGAACATTGTAATCATCATACACCATGTAATGAGTACATGGATATCCACAAGAACATAGACCCAACGGAGGCTCCAAACCATATGCAATGGTAAAACTAGGGACCACGGATTTCATTAACGTCTTCACGATTTCGTGATCACGTTAACAAAACCTGTTATTAACATATTAAAACTTGTGATCACATTGTATATTCACATGACCTGAGCAATGACCTGCCAAAACCTACTAGCCCCGTAACCCCGCCGGGGTTCTTTTGTTTTCCCGGCGGGGTTTTGTCATGTTTATAAACATTGCCCGACATTCATCGTGCAACTTTTGGAGAGATAGTCCTTGTTTTGGGAGCGTGATATCTCTCCTCAAAGTACTTGTAGAGCTCTCGAGTTGCTAGAAGTGTCCTCTTGGGAAGAACGTCCTTATCTTAGGGGCTGTCGTCTTTCCTTGTAGGCACTCCTAAGGCTATTGAGCCACTTGTCCTTAGTTCTTTGAATTGGGGGCAGGGTGTGGTTCGTAGCTAATACTTGCGGAGATTTAGGGACAAAGTTGGAGTCATTCAGCTTTGCATTTGAGCTACGTAGGTAATCTACCTCGTTCTGCTTTATGAATGGTTTGATGGAGCCAAGAGTTCTGCTTAGGGGCTTGTATTGGTTCTTGATACTTGATATAGTTTAGAGTAGACAAGGGTCTATTGTCCTATACTAGAGTATTGGGCAAGCATAGATCTTTGATTTTCTTTGTGAATATTAGAGAAGGTCTATTGTCCTATACTAGAGTATTGGGCAAGTATAGATCTTTGATTGTGTAAAGTATCCTTAATTGGGTACAAAAGGCATCCTTCATTCTCGGGGGGGTCTCTCACAAAAAAATGTGAATATCACGTGCGTTCAACAGAAGCATATTTTTAATTTATGAAACTTATAGAAATATATTTACATAAGGGTATGATTTAAATTTTTTTCAAAAAAATTTACAGATTCATAAAGAAAAGGGGATATTATATGGATTAAAAAATTCACAGATAAGGGATTTAAAATATAGGCCTTGAACGCACGCGATAGGGATATTCTACATAGAGTGACCCCCCCGAGCCTTCATTGGGGGTGCAATGTGCATGATGATAGTTTCGAAGTAGTTTTGTAGTTAGACCTTGCAAGATAGTTTCGAAGTAGTTTTGTGTTATGTGATGATCTTTTGTGTTTGTCAAGATAGTTTCGAAGTAGTTTGTCTGCTGATGTATGTTTTGTAATACGTGAGTGACTTTGTTGTTTTTTCATTTGTGTATTCATTGTTATATGCTTGCTTGAATAGGTTATTTGAGATGGAGGACAATGTTGGATCCAGTAATACCTCCAATAGAGTCCAAATTCCAAATAGTAGAAAAAAAAAGGCACCTGGGATAGAGTGGCAATATGCAATTAACGTCGGTGATCGATTCATAGATTGGGAGTGTAAGCTATGCCACGCAGTAAAATCAGGTGGGGCGCCTCGACTAAGAGAACACTTTTTAGGCGGAGCGAAGAAAAAGTCATGTACCCACCCCTTTGCACCTACAGTGGCCAAACGCATAAGAGAAGAACTTTTCAAAAGAAAGATTCAAGAAAACATTACACTCCTACCGTTAATGTATCAAGGCAGCAAGAACATTGTTGTTCTAATCATCAAACTTCGGCTACATCGCCTGCTTGTACTCCGAATGTCAATGTGCAACCAGAAAGTAATCTACCCAGTGCATCTTCTTGCAAGCGAAACTTTGATGTAGGAAATATACCCATGCGTCAAACTTCATTGTAAGAAAGCCTACGTCAAGGTCGGCTGGATGATGCACAACTCGCCCTTGCTGAAGCGATTCACTTTTCTGGGAGTGCTATGATGATGGTGGACAATGAGCATTGGAAGAGAGCATGGAAGAAAATTGGTGAGTTTGGACCAGGGTTTTCACCACCTACGTACCATGCTATGCGAAATGATCTATTAGAGAAATGTTAGCGCAAGTAAAAGAACGTATACAAAGAATAATTCTTAGCAATATAGAGCTTTTTGGATGTAGTATAGTAAGTGATGGATGGTCCAATGTACAAAGAAAACCATTAATTAATATAATGGTTATTTCACCTAGAGGTGAGACTTTCATCCGTGCCGTGGATTCTGCTGGTTCAATCAAAACTGGGGCTTACATTGCTCAAGTCATTGGCTTTGTGGATAGAGGAAGTGGGTGCAAAAAATGTAGTCCAAATCGTCATGGACAATGCAAAGAATTGTAAGAATGCATCCAAAATCCTAAAGTGGCACTATCCACATGTTTTTTCGGTAGGCTGTAATACTCATAGTTTGAATCTTGTATTAAAAGATTGGTATAAAACAAATGGTTTGCCTTAATCGTCGACACTGCTCGCCAGCTTATGAGATTCATGCTCAAGAGACAGAGAGTGTTAGATATTTTTCGACCTCGCATGTCAGTTATGTTAAAGCTTCCAGCGGAGACTAGGTTTTGCACTCACTTTTATACTTTTGAGTCTCTTCTTCGAAATAAAGATGCAGTTTGCGAAACATTAACATGCATGACATTTCATGACTGGGAGAGCACTCAACTTGAAAAAGTGAAAGAGAAAATCAAATTCTTGAAGGCAGCGCTTACGAGAAGAAGTTGGTGGAGCAGTGTGATGGATGCATACCATGTAATGATGGATGCATACCATGTAATGATGCTTGTTATGTATGCCATACGAAGTCTTGATCAAAGAGCGCCTAATCTCGGGAAAGCATGGATGCAATGGTGGACTGTCCAGCGGAGTTTGGAGTGTCCTGAGAAATTAGAGCATTCAGTGGTGGAAAAGCAATGGCGTGTACCATTCTCCAGTAGACAAAGAAAAGTCCTATTGAAGTACTTCCATGCTAGATGGATTGGAGCGCATTCACCACTACACAATGCTGCTTACATGCTAGATCCTGAATACTGGAATATGGATTTGATGTCCAACGTTAAGGTGGTTCAAGATTTTTATAAAGTGGTAAACACTTTTTATAATAATGTTGATGATCGTGTAAAGTGCATAAAGGAGATAACCTCATTTCGATTGAAAGAGGGTTTATTTTCCAACTCCCTTGTTCAACAAATGGCTAAAGAGCAGCCTGCATGGAAGTGGTGGATGATGAATGGTGGTGAGCACTATGCTTTATTGCGCAACCTTGCGATGAAGGTTCTAAGTCAGTGCTCTTCAAACTCAGGCTCAGAAAGAAATTGGAGCATATACAAATATATTCACAGTACTATTCACAATCGACTTCTTGCAGATCGAGCAGATAAACTTGTTTATATGTATTGCAATGAAAAGATCTTGCGAGACATTGAAAGCGAAGAGTATGGAGAAGATATGCCCAGATGGATGTACGATTGTGATGATGTAGTAGACGAGAACTTTGATGTTGGACGTACATCGTGCACTAGCCTTGAGATAGAAGATAATTTGGACATTAACTTAGATGAGCTTAATTTAGCAGACGAGAGGGTAAACGGTGAAAGAATTTTGGAGTAAGATACTGACATAGAGGAAGAAGCCATTTCATTAATTTCATAAAAATACTTGCACAAATGATTGTATTTGGAGAAATTATCAATACAAAAGTAGGATTTATGTCTTTCTCAGCTTTCATCTTGAAATAAATTACGAATTGCACTAGGAGTTGCATCTAAAGGTCATGGTGGTTTATATTCGCTAGCCATGCCGAACACTGTATAAATACCTTGATTTATTGGGACACTGCACAATGCACATGTGGAAATACTTTGCATGTGCCTCACTAAACATATTAAGTGGTAGTAGTGTCCACAGGAGGGCAGTATATATTGGCCGCTCCACCCATCGAATACTTTGTAACATACAGGACATTGGGGGCTGGAGGAACTAGTAGCCTCAGCAGAAACTCCCACAAGATCAGGATGTATCAAAAAATGAGAGATGTGGTTCCCTTGGCGCACAGGAGCTATACGCAAAGAGATGGTCTGTACATCTTGGCTGATCTTTGTGAGCTGCTCTTGAATCCCTCTATTGGCCGGGGGAGGAGTTGACGCTTGAGATAATCGTACAGCTTCTTTCTCCTTCTCTGCTAGCTGTGCCCCTAAGCTTTCTTTGACCTTGTTTAACTCCAATCTAGCACCCCCCACCATGAGAGCAAGTTCCTCCCTTGTGAATGTCACTGTCTCTTCACGTATGTCATGGGTGCTGACAGTGGCCTCTCTGGAGGCGAAGTCCACTGGAGTTTCTAGGATAAATTGTGCATATAGCATCTTAGCAAAATAGAGTGGAGCGTCGGCGTTATGGAGAGGACGACCGTACACCTCCAAGAAAATGCGCTCGGCATTAATTTTGATATCATTATGAGTGTAACGCGAAACCTTCCATCTCCCCTTCTTAATCTCGCCATCTGGACATGGCCATATTTCCTTGATCATCTCTGTGGTTACGCATTTATTTATGTCTTTCCATTGGGCATAAGTAGGATTTGTCCATTTCGACAACCTGCATGCTGTTCTCATAGCTTCGCGGGCTGTCAGTCCATGTGCAAGGGCCTTCATTCGCTCATATGCCCTTCTTGGCAAACTCTTGATGCTCGTTTGCTTGTGCTTCTGCCATATCTACATGAACGTAAATGACGTTAGGATTTTAATGAACTATAAAGATCAACGTAAGATAAATTGACCATTACCCTCAAAAACTTAAAGTTTAACACCACGAGATGAGATATGAATTGCAAAGACTCAATGAGAAATATCCACTTGACTCAAAGAATATTTCAAACAATGCGCGCACATCAAATTTTGAAGAGAATATTTCAAACAATGCGTGCACTCGTCGCAATTAGGTAGACACATCCAATTTTTGAATCTATAAATAATAGTATCCATGGTAACTTTGTCGTAGGAACTATTGTCCATCCACAACTCTTGTACTTTCTGCCAAAAGTCATATAAAATTTGTAATAAATACCCTAAAGCAAAAACATCAGATGTAAGAGTGTATGCATCTGCCAAAAACGGATCATAAATTTTCGAGGCTATCCACGGCCGTTTATTTCGCTCTCTGTCTGCATAGGAGACCGCCTGTGCCACCTTCTCAGGGTTCTTGTCTGCTTCAAATACAAAATTGAGAGACATTCGTTTTTTGGGCACTCTCAGCAGTAACCCCCAATCGATAATACCTACGCGTGACTTCAACTCTTTTGTAAAATCCAACACTACATTGAATGGATGTCGGTCGGTATGTATAATTCCTGCCAAATGTGCTGCCGCTAGGCCTTCCACTAGGGCATGCATAATATGTGGCATGGTTATTACTATTTGTTTTATTTTAGAAAGTTCTAGATGACTTAAAGGAATATTATCGGGCGGGGGTTTTCTCCATCCTCGATCCAAACGGAAAATTGCTCTGGTGAACTCACTGAATTTGAAGGGGACCTTCAGAAGAGTATCACCAAGCGAGCCGCCATTATAGTATGGGAAAATAGTGATCCAAGGAGATTCTTTTGTGAAGACAATAGACCTGACAATTGATGGGTGTAGAACTTGCATGCCCTGCTCTGCCTGGAAGCTCTCAAACTTGGCACTGCCTTCTCCTTTGTAGTGCTTTTCGCAAAAAGTAATGTGCTTTGGCAAAAATGATATACCTCTAACTGTATACTCTTTTATTGTGCCAAAAACACCAGAGCCTATTGTTCGCCCTTCGAGCAGAGCCTCGTGCGGGATGCCAATGAGGTGTGTGCACATAGAATTGTAGATTGTGCGATTAATGGCACCCGTCCCACTCGCATCTGGCTGGCTGGACGTTGCAGCGACGTCCTGGGTAATGCACACTCTTTTGGGGAGTGACTCTGCATCCAGCGCCTTCATGCACTTGCTCTTGGCTCTTTGCTCGCTCCATATAGCGTCCCATAACTGTAGACGATGCATATTAGCTTCAGGCGGGACAGCATCTCTAAGATCATTGCATGCTACATGCATGCTCCCCAAAATAGTTCGTGTTATATGTTGATGGTTGAAGTCTGCTATCTTTTGTCTATCAAGCAACTCAGCGTTGCCTCCGCTTCGAAGTCGACGCTGTGCATTTTCCCATATCTGCTCTAATATATCTCGCATGAGTATCTCAGACTCATTGATCTTTTTGATGATGTCTTCTGAACATTGTGACACTGCGAGGATGACTGCTTCAATGCGAATTGCTCGTAGAACGATTTTACGCTCTTCAGGGGAAAGCATGGTGGTCATCTTCGCAAATCTAGCAAATATCACTAAACACAACAAAAACGGAATATTAAACAACATTACTGAAATGAACATCAAGCAATACATCATCAAACGTGAGAGAATAGCAACAAGTGTATCATTACTTATCAATGATCAAACAAAAACGGAATATCAAATAATATTACTGAAATCAACATCATGCAATACATCATCAAACGTGAGACAACCGCAACAAGTGTATCATTACTTATCAATGATCAAAGAAAAACTGAATATCAAACAATATTACTGAACTCAACGTCATGCAATACATTATCAAACATGAGACAACCGCAACAAGTGCAGCATTACTTATCATTACTTATCAAGTGCATACATGTTGCACTCCTCATCTACACACCTACCGTGACACACACACACACACAGAGAGAGAGAGAGAGAGAGAGAGAGAGAGAGAGAGAGTTGTGAAGCGTATCATGAGAGAGAGAGAGAGGGAGAGGAAGAGAGAGAGAGGCGTGACAGATAGAGAGAGAGAGGGAACATTAGATGACATTTTTAATAGTTTTGTGAGTTCCTAAAGAGAAAAATAATGTTTAGTATTGTTTTATATTTTAAGAAAATAGAGGGAGAAAAGGTAATTTATTAGGGATTATGTATATTTTAAGAGAAAAAAAAGCACTCCTCATCTACACACCAATCGTGAGAGAGAGAGAGAGAGAGAGAGAGCTGTGAAGTGTATCATGAGAGAGCGAGAGAGCGAGAGAGTTGTGAAATGTATCGAGAGAGAGAGAGAGAGAGAGTTGTGAAGTGTATCATGAGAGAGAGAGACGGGAGGGGAGGAAGAGAGAGAGTCGTGACAGATAGAGAGAGAGGAAACATTAGATGACATTTTCAATAGTTTTGTGAGTTCCTAAAGAGAGGCACCGAACCCGGAAAAACTTCCTTTACCGGAAAGCACGGGCGATTCCACCAGGATAACTTTTTTCTCTAACGTAGTCAAGATCATTTCTGATCGAGCTGATCCAATTACATCTATAAGATACTTGGTCAGATCAAGGGAGAAACTTGCACTTGGATCATTGGGATCAACGCTTTTTTCCCCATTCAAGAGGCACAGCCATTGATTCCTATCCATAGAACAGTTACTCTCCGGGATTTATTTTATCTATCGTAAAAACAAAAGTTTGAGTCTTGATTTACAGATCCATCAGTCCAGCCTAACCCCATCCAGTCCCATGGGTTAGCCAACCACCCAACCAGTGTAGTGATGGGATCCAATTAAGAATTTGGTTAGGTTTTGTCCCGGGTACCAAGGAAAAGAGTTCCAAGGCCCCCTAGCCGGATGTTCATGCAAAATAAAACTAGTCACACCACTCACACACCCAATATGAAATTGCCTTTTCACAGATTCAACCAGTTTAAAACAATCCTTTAATAAAACCATAGTATCACTGATCACCATCTTCCAATTTATCCAGTTGATTCTTAATTTTCCCATCATTCCTTCATCAGAGTATCTATGGTCAGAGTATCTATGGCATCATTGGCAACTAGGACGCTCACCACCTGTCCACTCAGGGGCCGTTTCCTCGTTCCTAGCCCTTAATACTCGGCAATATAATCACTTATCAAGATGGACTCTCGTTGAAGATCAGCAAGATCAACCAACGGATCCATATAAGGAGCCATGGACTCATCCATTGAAGACCAGCAAGGTCAATCAACCAGATCCATGCTCGATTTCAGAAAACAACTCCAACTCTGTTCCAATATCTTCCTCGACGCACGCGTGGGTATCCTAGGCGACCCAGAGCCCGAGCACCGTATGGTCAGCACCCTCTAGGATCCTTCGCAGGTGACCTAGCGCTTCACTCATAGGCCGCTTCCTTGGCCCCTCATCCACCGTATCGGAAGCTCACCATTTTAATCGCACCGAGGCTGGTCAAGACCTCGGCCGACCTTGCTACGCGAGACGTCCTTCATTGACTCTCCGTCAGCAGTTGCAACTTTTTCATTTAGGTCTCCACGACCTTAATCACAAGATGGTCACAATGCTTCCCCAGCAATCTTGACATAAAACAGTCATTTACAAACAGCATTTACAAACAGTCACAAAATACAGTTTCTATATTAACTCTCATTTTTCCACATTATCCCTCATCAATCCACATTGCTTATTCCACATTCCAGTTATATGTGTACTCATCCCATCACATCCTTTTCCATCTCATCACTTCAGATTTCTTCACATATATTCACATCCATACATATATCTACATCCACATCCACATCCACATTCACATCCATACATCCACATCTACATCCATACATCTATTTTCACATCCACATCCACATGCCCATTCATGCATCCACATCCATACATCCACATCTACATGCACATTCACATCTATACATCCACATCTATATACGTACATCCACATCTATATACGTACATTCACATCTACATGCCTACATCCACATCTCTATGCATACATCCACATCCACATCCATATTCTCCTCCATACATCTACATCTACATGCATACATCCACCTCCACATCTATACATCTACATCTACATGCATACATCCACCTCCACATCTATACATCTACATCTACATCTACATGCATACATCTACATCTCCATTCACATCCACATCTATACATCTACATCTACATGCATCCATCCACATCTCTATTTACATCCTCATCTATGCATACATCCACCTCCACATTCACACTCACATCCATACATCTACATCTACATGCAAACATCCACATCTCCATGCATAACAAAACTCTTTTAATTAATCTAGGATGATAGTTCCTAGAATATGGTAGGAAGTCCTCTTTTTATGCTTTGAATGAAATTATTTTATGTGTAATTTCTATAAAAATTTTGCCATAGCTTCGCTACTATGACTGATAAATCTCAATTTTTTCTAAGGGATAAAGCTTATCATTAAGGAAATAATTAGAATGGTCTCTAATTGGATCATCAATCCATAATGGATTGAATCATCAATATGCATAAACTAAAAGCATAGAAGAAAGCCAATAATTTGGCCTCAAGTATAGCTTAATCTTGGATTAAGAAAAAGCTTTATGAAAAGCTTCATTTGGATTGAGAATGGGTCATGAGTATGACCATTTCTTGAGTGAGAGAGAGAAATTACATAAAAACCATTAGAATTTAAACATAAATGGAAATTAACTTCAATAGCATTTATTAAATTATGTAACTCTTCACTACTATTCACCAATTAACTTCAATAGCATTTAAAAAACCATACCAATTAAACTTCTCAAGCTTGAGAGGGGTTGAGGAGAGAGAATCATTGAGAAATTATAGAAAAGATCAAAATTCAATATACTTACCTTATAATTTGCTTGATTCTTTATTCACGGTAGAGGCTCCCAACCAATCAATTGGTTTAGTATGTTGATGGAGCCACCAATGGGGAATTTAAGAAAGAGAGAAGTATCAAAAACTAGTGAATTATTAAAGAATTCACAGTTCTTGGCTTAGGTAGAGTAGAGTAACAAAGCATAACACACTATATATTTTGGCTTAGGTGGAGTAGAGTAACAAAGCATAAGACACTATATATTTTGGCTTAGGTGGAGTAGAGTAACAAAGCATAAGACACTATATTTTTTTCAACAAGGGGAGGCTTCTATTTATAGGAAAATTTGAGCTCCTAACCAAACAAACTGATTCTAGAATTTTCCAAGTCAGTTTGGTCACTTTTTGACCATTTTTAGGTCAGTTAAGCTAACTTTTTGGAACTAGACTTGAATGAGGAGAGAGGAGAGATGAAATATCTCAATTTTTATGAGTTTAAAACTCATTCAAGCATGTGAAATATGCACCTCCTTTAAAGAACTCTCCTTCCTTACATATGTGTCATAGTTTTTTTATTAATAAACCTTGTACATTTTCAACTCTTCATCTTATGTGAAATATGCACCTCCTTTAAAGAACTCCCCTTCCTTACATATGTGTTTTTTAAACTAATAAACCTTGTACATTTTCAACTCTTCATCTTATGTGAGAATTTACTCTTTTTTGGATACCCAAAATATCTCATATTTTTAATATTGCTCATAGTTTTTTACTAATAAACCTTGTACACTTTCAACTCTTCATCTTATGTGAAATATGCACCTCCTTTAAAGAACTCCTCTTCCTTACATATGTGTCATAGTTTTTTTTTTTATAACTAATAAACCTTGTATATTTTCAACTCTTCATCCTATGTGAGCATTTACTCATTTTTGGATACCCAAAATATCTCATATTTTTATTATTGCTCATAGTTTTTTACTAATAAACCTTGTACATTTTCAACTCTTCACCTTATATGAGCATTTACTCATTTTTGGGTATCTTCTTTTTACAAATTGGATTTATCTCCTCCCTACACATGTATTGATGCTATTGGCCCCTAGGAACCTTAATTGGACCATAGTCTAAAGATTTCTGAAAATCTAGACCCTTAGACTAAGGTTCTTTATACCTATTTCCAATTAATTCCAATTGCACATTTGAAAATTCTTTTTGAATTTCTGTTTCAGGGGAACTTATTTTAATAAGATGAGTTATTTTTCTATCCAAAAATATTCATAATCTGAATATTCTCTCTCTAGAATAATTTTCTCTCTCTAGGCTAAAACAGTTAGAAACAAGGTCTTTATATTTCTAAAGAGAGATTGATTACAGGGGAAGATACTAGACATCAAAAAAGGGGGTTGGGGGGAGGAATCTTACAGATGTCATTCCTTCTTCACTGGTTTGCTGTAGCAGTCTCTCGCCATGTGTCCTAGCTTTCCACATTTGTGGCAAGTGAAGGTCCTCCCTCCTACTCTGCCTCTTCCTCGTCCTCGTCCTCGAGAGAATCCTCCTCGGGTGAAGAATGCTTTTCTTCTCCTGCTGTTGAGTCGAGCCCTTTCTTCTCTTTGCCTCTGCTCTCTTGCTCTAATAGAGCTGCTTCTATCTCTTGTAGCTTCAATTCAGGTACATTCTTTAGTGTTGCTACAATGTTTTCATAATCACCTTTGTCCACACTCTTCAGAAGCATTGCTAGTGCCTCATCATCTTCGACCTTTTTGCCAATGGTGGCTGCCAGCTGTTGCTTAATGCTTTTATATTTGTTCAAGTGTGTGATTAAAGGTTCACTTTCCTTCATGTCCAATTTGTAGAATTGCATTAACAGATTTATCTTTGAATTTTTTGCTGGTGTACCAAATAATTTATTGAGTTCATCCCAGCATCTTTTACCCACTGTATCCCTGTGATGTGATGAGTGATTTCATCATTTAAACTGAGTGCAATAAGTCCCAATGCTTTTTCATTCCTGCTCTTCCACTCATTTTTCCCTCTCTCTGGGCATTCATCTCTCCCTTCAACTAATCCCCACAGATTTTTCCTCATCAGCAAATACATGGTTTTTGTCTGCCATGTATAAAACTGTTCCCCATTAAATTTGGCTATTTCCTGTGCTGAACTCATGGTGATGTGAAGGGGGTCTTACCTCTTGATCCAATTTCAAGATTCAAGGGCAGTGTCTACCCTTTTACAACTCAATCTGGTGTTTAATAGATGATTACAATAATTTTATCAGCATAAAATCACCAAAAATTACATTAAATTAAGGGTAACAATTTGTACAGGATGGTTGGAGTATCAAACCAACTCCGATTTGCAATTTGAAGCTATAGGGATCTGTATCAGATACCTAATGGTTGATTTGAACCCTCAATTGCACCAAAATACAGTGATTAGCATTGATTAATCACTGATTAGCAAATTAATGCTCTGTTTTGTGTGCAAAAAATAGAGTATGCGGGGAGTTTGACCAAATATTGAAAGCTTAATCTTTGTTTTACCAAAGTCACTTGCAGATTTGATGAAGAGCTTGGATCTCAATGTAGACTTGATGAAACTGAATTCTGTCTTCACCAACTTATAGAGCATGCTTGAATACACCTTGGGCTAAGAGGAATTAGAAAGATTTGATCTGATGAAGTAGAGATCTGTAAATTACTCAGAAAAAATAGTGCTGGCCAAATCGTCGATTTCTCCTCAACGCCTTCGCGGTTTGTTGTGCCGTTTTGATGAGCTTGTAGCCAAAGGAGTTGGCTACCATATGCTAGAAGCTTGTGCCCTAATTGTGAGTGTGCAAGCTAAATGGAGTCCTCCACTGACTGGGGGTGAAGGGGAGAAGTGAAAACTAACTAAAAATTGGATTATTTTCTAATTATCTATTAATCTTGATTAATTAACTAATGGGCTCATAAACCTGATGGATTCTAGGCATGGCTCTGATACCATGTTAAAACTTGAGCATAATGATGAGCTATGGTGGATCATACACTAGAATCAACATCATTAATAAAGTGATCTTAGCAAATGATTAAGATGTAATTAGTTAGCAAATAGATTAATGTAGACATGGATACTCAAAAACCAGCAAATTCTCATTAGGGATATGCCTCAATTTATAGAGTTTACATCAAGCATCAAATCCCATTGATTTCTCCATGATTCACTCCCAGAATATCTCCACCTCTTGCCTGATTCTCTCCACCTCTTCTCTTTTCCCTGAATATCTCCCAGAATAACTCCACACTCCTAAATTCTCTCATGCTACCCTTTATTCTCTCCCAGTAGATTCTTCTCACCTTTTCACAGGTTCTTTTACAATTACATCTCCTCTTTTACAGCCTCTAACCAAGGGCTTGTTCTCACACACACCCTATTTACTTGTATATTTCAACATGCACAAGCCATTTTGGCATAGGCTTAGATTCTTCTATGGCTACTCTCTCCTCATCCACTATATCCTCAATAATTGCCTCACCAAAAGGCTAATTTTGCACCTGCAAAGGTTGAATTTCAGCACTTGGTTAAGCATTCTATTGCTCTACATATGGCTTCCCTCCATTAAACAAAGGTAGGAGCAAATCAAACATGTCCTGTGATTATACATTCTACTGTTTTTTGCATGAAAGCATGGGTTGAACTAAGTTTTGGATAAAAACAAAATCTCTACTTACCAAAATCTGCTTTGAGGCCGGATGGTGAAGTTTATATCCCTTGCTTTCTGAACTGTATCCCAAAAATATGCATTTAACTGTCTTATCATCAAGCGTCTGTGTTGTTTCTTAGGCACAAGAGCATAAGCAACATCTCTACTTACCAAAATCTGCTTTGAGGCCGGATGGTGAAGTTTATATCCCTTGCTTTCTGAACTATATCCCACAAATATGTATTTAATTGCCTTATCATCAAGCTTACTGCGTTGTTTCTTAGGCACAAGAGCATAAGCAAGATAACCAAAAATACGCAAATGAGCCACAGAAGGTTGCCTGCCATGCCAAGATTCATAAGGAGTTTTAGATTGCAAGGCCATTAGAAGAACTCGAAGCTCATTTTGGGGCCCTGTAAGAAATTCACTATTTTCTTATTTATCTTGCTCTTAAACTACGTAAAATAGTCACAACAAGTCCAAAACTGTCAATTTGAGGCAATAAATATACTGTTGCTCACAAACAACGAGGTCTTATCATTAAAAGCTTTGAGAAGATACCTTTTTCATAGGTTTGGCTCACACGTATGAACGATTCTTTTGTCAGTATTACATAACTAATCTCTCTCATTTCAAATTTAAAAATGTTTAGCACCTTCTTCAACTCTCAACAAACAAAACAATATATAGTAAGAAAGAATACATCGCATTGTTTTGCGGAACATGGCCGAAGGAGAAACCAGTAGAAAATGACTTCATCATTTCCATGTCGACTTGGAACAATAGTATGCACCGATATTGAAGCGCCAAAAGAGTTTGCATCTATGCAAGCACTGAGCAAAGAGACATGCTGCGGAAAGGAGGTTTGCAGCATATAGACTTGTGGTGTGACGGAGGCATCTATCCAACATGCATCATTAGAAATTCAACACCTCCATTCTCTAATCCAACAACTCTATTGAAGTTTGTAGGCAATGGAGTAAATGGATTGTATGGATACATCTCAGCTCAATGTGCTAATGCAAATATGTACAAGAATTTATATCTATGAGAGGAGGCAAGCAAAAGGCAAGATAAGATAGAGTGTGTGGCATTGAAGCAGCTTCTAGAAAATGAGAAGGAAGAACATAAAAAGACAAAGGCAATGCTATTGAAAGCGAGGAGAAAAGGCACTGTATTAGGAGAGAGACTACGGAATAGAAAAATCAGGAACATTGCAGAGTTGAAGGCTGGCTCTGGAGGATGTAAGCGCAGAATTCAAAAAGCAAGGTATGACGATATCTTATTGTTAACTTCCATTAATGAGCATCCAAATTGTTTAAACGAATGAAGAAGTTCCAAAAAATTTCAATGTAAAATCAATGAACTTTTAAAGGTGAGTTATAATTGTCTCATTGTATAATTGTAGATGTGTTTCTTTCTTGTTGTAGGGAAATTTTAAGGCTTGGTGAAGTAAATGAAAATTCCAATCTTGTTCCAGTGAAGCAAATAAAAGGTTTAGTCTCTAAAGTTGTCGTGCAGAGCTTGATAGATTGAAAAAAAGTTCAAAAGGGTGAAACGTGATGCTGTCAAAAAGTTTATATCAGAAAGTAGAGTTGATGTCGAAAAAATTCAAGAAGCCCTAGATATGAGTGGGGTGAGTAGAAAAGGATATGCTTCAATCTTTAACATCGTTTCTTCTACTCTCAAAGATCATCGGATAAAACGTGTATTATTACCCACCCCAGTAGCAATGTGGCGCTAAAGAGGTCTTCTAAATGAGAAAATAGATGACTTCATTGGACAATATTTACATATCGAAAATGTATATGAAGGGACCAAAGGAAGGACTGTATATGATCCTGTGAATAATATTTTTGTGGAGCTCAACAATTACAGAGAAGAATGGTGGAGTTTTATAACATCACACTTGAGGAATGTAAAGGAGTTTTAAAGTTTTTTGTTAAGCTTGACGAATGTGAAATTGTAAAGGAAAAGAAGATAGAAAGAGTGACTATTACCTTGATGAATCGGGCACTTGATCCATCAATCACAAAGACCAGTTCAAAGTACTTTAGCATTCAATCAGAAAAACATGTATGGTGGTTGGGATCATTTGAGGTATGGATTTTCTTATTTTGGTGTTAGTATTTGTTGAATATACATGTATATTTTTTAATAAACTTCTACCATATATCATTCTATTGTAATGGCAGGTGAAGACAGAGGACCATGAAACACTTAACTGGGTTTTTCACTAGACAGATATACCCTCAACTGTAAGGAGTCCAATTTTAAGGGGTCATTTTCATGTTCCAGGCAAAGGTGATTTTCAAGTAGAATGGCATATGGCAGGTGATCTTAAGACATTGAAGTGTATGTACAATATCAGTAAAGGGGGTAACTCCAAATCTCCTTACTTGTATTGTAAACAACCAACCCATGTCTTGGATTTCAAATGGTGGAGAAGAGCACCCAATAGGGACAAGGAAGATCCAAATTTTAAAGCAGTTCTTGATATTCCATTATGCAATGTTCACATTTGCACATTGCATGCATTGTGTAGAATTATTGAGAAACTTATTTTTCTATATATTGGATTTGCCTGGAAACTTCGGCCTGAGGTGAAAAGAAAAGAGGCAATACAATCATTGGAAGCGGTATTATCAGAAATTGGTCTACATGGTGGAGATGTTCATATAACAAAAGATCTTAAGAAATCTACAAATGGTAAAGAGGTAATCCATTGGTGGAGTAAAGGCCCGAAGGTTTTTATCACGTCCACAAAATACAACAAGAAAAGGGGGTAGACAATCACAATATGTATCCAGAATAAAATACAGTGTGTGGAAGCAAGTCCACAATGCAGTAAAAGATCATCAGGCAGATGGGATGGCACGAGATGTGAAGGCTGAGGTGTGGAAATTGTTGGACAAGCTATTTGTTTTTTGTGACAAAGTTTCTTGGAACAAAAATGATCAACAGGCATTTGAGAAAGAGGTTAAGTATTTTGGAAAGGCAATGAAGGAAGCATGGGAAAACTGCAACATAACCCATTACATGGTGACAACACTAACTTCCACCCAATTGTTCAATTTTGAGAACAAAATGATTTGTATTTTCTATGCTTTCTAATGCTAGACTCTTTTTGTGTCCAAACAGCATATTATCTAGAACCATCTTCCATTCTTTGTAAAAAAGTATGGATGCCCTGTAATCTGGTCTACACAAGGAATGGAAAAATCACACTACATGGCCCGTAACGCTTTCTTTAGACATACACAACATTTTGGAGGAAAACAAAAAGGCAACAGCTTAAAGAAAGTGTTTCAATGGTTTTATCGAGGCGTACTTCAAAAGATCAAAACAAAGAGAAAGGTCAATGCATCTCAAGTCAAGATAGCCTTTCAAGTAGCTCAGAAGCAGAGAAGATAGAAAATTTTAGAGAGTTCGATGCAGCAGAGAGACATGCTGAATGGAGAAAATCAAAGATCTTTGTATATCACAAATGGGTGGATAGAATACAAGTGTAAATAATTGAAAACACTTCTCAAATTTTGATGCATAGAAATACAGAATGTGTGTTTACAATTCTTTTGTGGTGGATGCAGATGAATACAAGTGTAAAAATTGTGTACCGCATAATTGAAAACAGTCTCAAATTTTGTGCATAGAAAATACAGAATACAAAAGATACAGCAGAAATAAATTGTTGTTCTAAAGCTAAATATACAATGACAATTATCTTATAGCTAATGGCCTTAGGGTTTCTCCCAAGGTCTACCAATGGGAACCCTCCCTTTCACTTTACTTGGAGACTTCTTTTTTTTCAATGACACCACAGTGCTCTGAGATCTTCCTTGTTCTGGTGAGGTTGGTTCTCGAGCACTTTCTCCTTCCTCCAATTTCTTTGGTGATCCCAATAGTGCTGGCTCTCGGTTTCGTATAAGTTTGTGCTTGCCATAAGGCTCGAGACTGAGAGGATTCTTTACACCAGCAGTGAGCGCATAGGCAGTATATGATAAAAAATATCCTGCTCTAGAGCACTATTTTCCGGAATAATAACCAAAAATATGTAAGGCAGACCTCTTCTCTATCAATATCACTTTGTCTGCATACCATGAAAGGGAATGGCCACCCAGGGCCTCTGACATACACTTGAAAAAAAGAATTATTGCTTCCCCATTGTTTCTCATTGTCCCATGGTATATTAACAATTTGGCATTACATAAGTCTGCAAGGAAATGGGAAAGACTTGACAGTTTACCCAAGACAACAACTCTGCTTCCTTTGGACCTCAAGAGGAAGGTTTCATCTTCAATATCTAACTGCATGTAGACAATTTTGTTAGATTACGTAAATGGTCACTAGAACTTAAAAGCAGGGATTGAAATATCACAAAAGTACACAAATAAGATGCCATTATCTTCATATTCTCATCCTGCTCAAGCAAGTTCTCTTTCCACAATGAGATACTATGTTCCGATGTCTACTCAGAATGATGTGCCAGAGCTGAGCTTCCAGTGAGATTCATACAGGCCTGTACCTCTTTAAAGACTTCATCATCCACCTCCTCAAAATTACTTGCCTCCTTAAAACACGTAGAAAGTTCCAATGCAGGATTGAACTTGTCTTCTAGTTTCAGCAAGGGATCATCATCTATCATTACTTCTTTGTCCACCTTGCATGATTGAGCTGCTATGAGGCCAAGTGCATAGTCCTCTCTTAGATTGAAAATACACAATATGTCATTTAGGAAAATATATTCTCTACCTTCTATCTTGAATGATGGAAGGATGGGAACAGCATAACTGGAACTATCAAGCTCAATTTTATCCACTGTAATTGCATCTCTTAAAGTCTCTGATTTCAGAGATATAAGATCAAGTGCTGCAATAGCAAACTTCTCCTCCTCTAGATTAATGCTTTGCTCCTCATCTTGAAGTTCTTCACTTGCCAACTCCTCCTCCTTTTCCTCATATTCTTCCAAGTCATGTTCGTGAGCAGACTTTTCAAAAACACCAAGCTCAACATAATGTAAATAAATGGCAAATGCAAAGCCCTCCTCCAATATCCTACAGCCCCTCTTGTGGAGATTGCAGATACCCTTGAAGCAGCAAGGTAGAACATCAAATCTCCTGTTCAATTGATACCTCAGCTTATCACTTTGGCATAAGTCCTTGATATGCACAAAAGCTACATCCTTATTCACAATCCTTCCATCAGCTATCATTTGTCTAAACACCTCAAACTGGTCCTCCAAAAAGTGTTTGTGCTGAGCCACAATGTCAGTCAATTTTAAAGGAGTGTTGAACATCCTGTGAAATGTTGGATACTCCTTTTGGACATTGGACTTTTGGAGATATTCAAAAAGCTGTAGACCTGGTGACTTTTGCTCTTCCAAAAGCTTCCTTGGCTCACCAGATTTGATTACTCCTTTGCTACTGGTACTCTGCCTCTTAGCTGTAATGAAAAATACAATAGCAGAAATAAAAAATAATTCATATTTTCTCATATAAAGAAGAGTAAATTCAATTATTGCTCACCTGGACTTTCCTCATCTTTGATAGAGTATTTTGACAGGTCCAATGTTCTCTTGGCTGGAGCATTATCCAAAACTGTAATGCACATAAAGATACACAGAGAGAACATAGAAAAGATTACAGAATATATCGGTAAAGGCCAGAAAATACGAGAAATGCATCGATTCTCATACAAAATACTATTGGTGTTTGTATCCTCTCCCTTAATTACCTATGCTAGTATATGAGTCTAGCATATGAGTTCTAAGGCATTCAAAGAATTTTTGCAAATGAAACGCGATTTCAATGTTCTGAAACTACTACAACACGGGGTCCAACAACACAGAATATAACACTATAATATAGAATTGGGATCAGTTTGAACTGTACCTCTTTTTCCTCTGTCCATGCTCTCTGAACAAAAGTTTATGCAGGAGGACCTTGAATAGGTGTATCAAAGGTGTATCAAAGTTGCCTAACTGAAAAAACCAAGATGTGGTTTAGGGTTGAAGCAGATGATCTATGTCTCTTTGGGATTGCAGGGTACGAGGCTAACGCTTGAAGAAAGAAGCATTGGAATTGTGCTTGATGTGAAGGGGATGGTGAAAGTGGTCACTAGATGGTTGGTGTGGAGGAGAACGCAAAAGGGCACGATAAATGAATCTGCACAGAAATTGAGGACACATCATCTCATGACGCACGTAGTAAGTACTGTTTATCACACGTGTGGTATTTATAGTGGCATGTGCCACGGTGGCGTGAATTCCGAGGCATAAAGTATACAATGTGCTAGAATACTTGCCCTCCTCACTTGTCTGTTCAGTACAACATCTCCTCCACAACAAGGCGTCCACCGAATGAAGGATAGCATTCAGCATATCATTCTCCGATTGAAAAGTACCATCGTCATATCCCCAGCTCAACCAAAAGCAAGTATAGAGCCTCCTGAAAGGATTGTACCATCTGAGAGGGTATACTCCTACAAAACTGAAACCCTGTTATTTTATTCCTTATATATATTCAATGAAGAGACAAGTCTATAAGAATTTTTTCAGAAAATGAAGAACATATAAGTTTCGTTGTTGGATCACTTTTTTGTCGGGAAACGCGATTTTGATGTGTCTTGGTAGCGAAAAACTTGAAAATCATGTTTGATTGTAAATTTTTGGTTTAAGCTTTTCCCTTCTTTCAGCTTAGAGTCATGTATCATAATACATCACTATGGAACAAAATGGAATAATTTGTGATTAGATAGTACTAATGTTTTAGTGGGAAAACGCGATATGATTCTAATTTCCACCAAACGTTCTGAAATCGCATTTTCTGGCTAAACTCTTCCCATGACATGTTTTAGTGGGAGAAGGCGGATTCCGATCTATTCCATATCTTACTTGATTCTAATGACATATGGAATTTCCTGTTCCGTGATAGTTCTCATTATTGTACCTATTTATGAGTGGAAGCTTACCTTATGGATGTCATCTTTAAGGTTAATTAATTAATTATTTTGCTTATTTTCTTTTAGTTCTAATGGCAAGAACAAAGGAAACTGTAAGGAGAAAGGGAAGTGGGCCTAACTTGGCAGTGGCTAGAGGTCAAAGTCCCTCAAAGGGGAGGTCAAAGTCCTCCAAGAAGGGCAAGCCCATGCACATGCTCCAGGTATGCCAGAAGAAGAGAATCAATCAGGGAGCCAATGTTCTCAAGGAGATCAGGAAGGCACAAAAGACTGTAGGCTTCGCAATGCCCATGGCTCCTTTTCAGAGACTTGTGAGGCAAGTATGTGACTATTGGGGTGTCGGATTCAGGTGGTGTAGGACAGGCCTTCTCACCCTACAAGAGGCAGCAAAAGATTTTCTCATAGAGTTTTTCTAGGATACCATGCTAGTTGCTGCCCATGCACATAGGGTGACAATAATGAAAAAGGATATCAATACATTAGTGAGAGTAAGGTACAGATATGATAAAATTCTGAATGTAGAATACTGGGATGATATTAAGATGAGAGACATCTTATTAATACCACCAAGCAGGAAGCACTCTAAGAATGAGGTGAAGATAGAAGAGGTCACACACAACTATGAGACCAGAGGGAAGTCAGCCTATGAGGATTTAATGAAACAACAAGTGAAGGATTCATCTTCGAACCTAGAGTCAAAAACACTTGTTAAGGAGTTGAAGATACAGGAGAGGCTTCTGGAATTGGGGCCCAAAATTAAAATAAAATTAGAGACCACTGATTTTGATATGACAGATTTGGAGTTCATGCTCACTAGAGACTGTATAAAAGCTCTTTCCCAGAGGAAGTCGTACCTGACAGATACTCTCATCCTGGCTACTCTCTAGTGAGTGTTTTCCAAGATTATTTTTTCTACAAAAGTATCAATCCTTTTCAACCTCAAACTGAGTCTTTGAGTCTTTTCTTATGCAGCATGTTCAAGAGCAAATTGCATCCTGGGGTTATGCACAGGATCTTCATCACTGATCCAGGAATCTCTTTCAAGCTCAGATATCACACTGGGTGCAGTGCAGACATTGCAAAATGGTTCAATTACTGCAATTTTGAAGTAGTTGATGTCATCTTCCTATCATCTTCCTACCATACCACTCCAAGTAAGTACACCTAGATTTTAGATTTCACAGTACTTTTCTTTTAAGTTCCTTTATCTTTCTGGTCCTTATATTATTCTTCTTTTTGTAGCTCTCATTGTAATTTCGTTTCCATTGACCTTGAACAAAAGAGATGTTATACATTTAACTCTCTTCAGGGTACCCACCAGGAGCTAGGCCTGTAAGTCTTATCCTTAATGTATTCTCATGAAAGTTTGGAGTATGGAGGATGCTAATATCAAAGAAATTTGATAGTTCTCACATTTCCTTTGGTATTGTAGTGTCTTGAAAAGACTTTTTGATGCCCTGGACTTATGTCCTCCAAATACAAATTTACACAACCTTATTGAACCAATTGCACTGCAGGTTTGTGGAAGAACACCAATCTTATTTTATCTTCTGTATAGAGAACTGTTTATCTTTATTTAAATTATCATAATTTATTTACAGACACCACAACAATCAGACCCATATTCTTGTGGATGGAGATTACTTATAACAGCTAAATACATGTTGGACTCCTACTTTGGAGAGAAGCAGCCTGAGTTTGTAAGTCAAAAGATTAACAATCATAATTTTTTTAAACATAAATGCAGTCAGTTTCTGAAAATAATATTTTCTTTATTGCAGATGCAAGAAGATAGTTTTGGCTCTGACTATGTCTATAGTTTCAAAGCCAATACAATTTTGAGGTTGCTACGACTTGCTTCTCCTATTCCTGCATCTCCTCCAATTCTAAACGAGCCAATATCCCCTTCCAATATTGATGTAGAAGTGAGAAAGATGATTTGAAATCTTTCAATCTAAATGATAACATTCTTGATGGGTTCCAGAAAGTTCAGGAGCAGCCTTCCAAAGTGCCTGAGGAGATGAAAATGGAAGATGAGCCTCTCCCATGAAATATGAAGTCTTCGGATGTAACTCAGGAGCAAAAGGGGAAGCCGAGGGAGAGCCATATCGACAAGGAGCCTTTATCTAAGTCTTTGGACCAAAGCCAGGCTCAGCCTAAGCTAGAAACCCAAATATAGGATTATTTGTACATCTGTAGATATACCCTCCTCTGTACATCTGAGAACAACAACAGTAAATGCAAAGATAAATGCAATTACTTTTTCTCTATGGATCACTTCTTGGTTTGAAAATGTTAAGAATTCTATAATGCTTTTACTGTCTATTAAAAGTATATATGAATTGTCTATTGTACCTGAGTTCAAGATGATTGAACTATTGAATTGTTCTGCTTGCAATATCTCTACATTGTATCTTGCTTTGTCTTCTTTGTAGTATCTGAAACAAAATCACAGTTTGAAAATGAGATGTCTACATTTTTTGAATTAAAATTTTGATAAAACAATTTTGCCAATCTTGAATGAGTACTTTAGGAAACTCAGTTTACCTTTTTGTTGTTTAAAATGAATGAAAATCCCATGCAGACACTCCCTTCAATCTCATTTATAATGTCATTCCGTAATCGAGAGAGTGTGCAGTATCTTCCAAGTGTGATGGATGCTATTAAAATGCTCTCGACAACATCTATATCAATAATATCATTTTCTAGACATGAAGAGCTCTCATCTTGTTCCATTGGTACTAGTTGTGTACCTATCATCCTGCTTCGTTTATAGTAAAATGAGAAAATAAAATTCTGGGAGACAAACATGTACTTGAGATTGATTGTGTCATGGACAACCTCACAATACATAGTGTTGGCCATAATTGTATCCCAACCATCATCCAAAAATTTTGGAATGTCATCACAGCCTTTTGCTTTAAAAGAAAACATAGTCTTACAAACTCTGATTGAATATTCTTGAAAAATATCTATGAAAACATTGACAAGCATAAAAACTGTGATTTTGACTATTCTTGTTGCAATATTTGGTTTCAATGAATGCTGCACTTCTGCATATAGTTTGGCTCTATATGCCTCTATTATACTTCCATCGGGAACAGGCCAGTCTATTATATTCCATTCCAAAAAATCTTGCCTTTGCAATATGCCATAAGAATGAGCATGGTCCAATAGCTGGTAGAAGTGATCATAGAAAAAAATACCCGCTTTAGCCAAGTCTCTTACAGATCTACCTTTGTACTATAGCTCTCCTATCGCGCCATGTACGACATTGAAGAATCCTAAAATGCATTCCACTGGTTGCCACTCCTCGTATGATGAAGGATATAGATCTGAAACATTCAGAAAGATCATCTTAGTTAGAAAGAGAGAAACAATTGTGCCTTGAAAATAATTTAAGTTATATTATGTGTTTACAATTTGGTCTGTGATGTGGAAGATAAGCTGGATATTCTCGCAATTGAAGTTCTCGATGCATATAAACATGCTGCACTAGAATCTCTTTTACACATCTTCTGCCTTCTTTCACTCTAAAACCTTTTACTCTTCCTTTCCAAGATGTCAGGAAAGTACTCATTGATTGTTGCTTTTTGCTCTTCTTCCTGATCCTCTTGGGTTGCATTAGTACCCAAGCTCCTTTTCCCACTTCAAACATTTTTCAACTAGCATTTGCTGTTACAATATTGAAAACCTCTATGCTTGAAATCTGTGTGAGGCCTTCGTGGCAAAGATATGTTTCGTACATCAATAGAGTCTTCACCATCTAAACCCACCGAAAGTTTTCTAAATAAAAAACCATTATTAAATCATAAAGTAGACAACAAAGATCAAATTTAACAAACATATTGAAAGCAAAGAGAATGTAGCAATCAAATACCATAAAGGTAGAAAACATATAGAGGATAAGATCCATAAGGAAGTTTATGGTCCATCACTACTCTCCTCCCCACCTTCAGACCTTGGATATAAACATACCTCTCTACCCAAGTGATGAATTTTCCTAGCATAAAGTGTACAAAATCAGAAAAAACATAAACAATGCACTACTAATAACCATTAATAAAATTAAAAAGCACTAGAGAATACCTTCCAAAGGACACAATAACACTAGCCACCCATTATCTGACAATAGCACTAGAGAATACCTTCCAAAGGACACAATAACACTAGCCACCCATTATCTGACAATGTAGTGGTTGCTAGTCCATATTGAACATTCTCTTCTCTGAGCTTGTTCCATCCTTACAGTGCCTCTCCACTCACCTTGTTTCTAGTGGCAAAATCTGAGACTATCAAGTCGTGCAACCCAAGTGGATGCTCTTCTCTCAGCTTGTTCTATCCTTATAGTGCCTCTCCACTCACCTTGTTTCTAGTGGGAAAATCCGAGACTATCAAGTCGTGCAACCCAAGTGGTTTTTTAACCTAATTGATAGTACTCCTTGTCCTTGGCTACTATGCCCATGAATAACTCATGCACCTTTGCATAAGCCACATTCTTATTAACGGCTACAAATTCCTTTCCAATCTAACCCTCACAACAACCATACATAGACATAGGTGAGTTCTTTAAGGTTTTTCTCCTCTCCTCATGTGCATTAAAAGCATAATGGACCATCTCTTCTATCAAATAATAGCTAAGTCAACACCAATTAAAATTACAGGCTCTTCATTTTGCAAGTTCCTATGTGGTAGATGGAAGGAAGTGCTAGGGTTGGTGTTTTGGGATAGTTTTCCCAGAGCTACATGTAGTTATTTGTTTAGGCTTAGGGCTATGGTGGACTCATAAATTTAATCCCCCTCTAGCACTTATGGACATCAACTTGGCCAAAAAGTTGAACAATAGAGGTTTGAGAAGATTGGCTAACTGTTGGGACTAGTCATTGGTGGGATGGAAAGAAATGGAATAGATGGTGGAAGAAGAGTTTAGACTACTTCCAAGAGAGAGGTAGTTGGTAAGACATGTGTGGGCTGAAGTGTAGAAAGAATGGGTCTCTACAACCTTTGATGAGTCTTGCTAGTTAAATGACTAGGTTTGGTCTAATGGAGTTAAGTTGGACAAAGAGGTAGCTAAGGTTCTATATCTGTAACTAAGAAGGAGTGAGTAAATGTAGAGTATTGCAATAGAATATTGAGGGTAGGATGGAATGCTAGTATTTGGAAGAAGAGGTGGAAATTTATTTGGGAAGCAAACATTCCACTGAAAGACCCAAGTATTCTTGTGGATGGTATGCATGTGGGACCTGCTTGAAGAGCTTAAGCTATTCCAAATAAATTACACTTTTGGTTACTTTCCTAGGTGCAGAACCTCTTTGGAAGATGGGGCACAAGCCTTCTCGGAGTGTCCAGCTATTAGATGGGGCATCATGGGGTAGAATTGGGAAATGGGTTTCAAGCAACATACGAGTGCAAGGGTATTGGGGGGATTGGGTCCTGGGACTGGCAGCTGTTGATAGAGCTATAGATTCTATTGCTTGTGGGAAATTTGTAATTCTAGAAACAATATGGTTTTTCAAAAAGAGACTAGCCTTGGGGTAGATGTGCTAGAATTAATGTATAAATGGGTTTATATGTGTTGGTCAGTATATTATGTTAATAAATTGAATGAGGCTATTGTGGTACAGTTAATTCAAGCTCTTCGGCCTGGGATGAGATGATCTACTCTACATATTGGAAGACTCTTGTACATACTAGACCATCCTAACAGTTGTCATCATGCAGGGATACTCAGGGCCTGATGTAAAAGTAAAGCAACCTAAGTTTGGGCAAAAAACAAGAAGGTGAGGTCTTGGAGAAGCAATCTCCTAAGGACTGCACTTTTGAAGCCATGATTGTTACTTGTATGCAGATAGGGTATCACATCTCATGGAGAAAATCTTCTTTTGTCTGGGAAGATGAAAGGTGGGACTTCATATGCAGGTCAATAGTGAATTGGAAGATCTCTGAATGTTTGGAGTGGTCTCTTGGCTTCAAAAACTGATGTAACTAAGTGAAGGGATGTAGGAAATTGAACATTTTGAGAAGGCATTTCTCAATGAATTTTACAAAATATAACTAAAACTTGAAAATTTAGAAGAGGGTTCTTTTCCTTCTCCCACAAATTTGAGCAACTTTTGCACAAATTTGAACAAGTTCTGGGCTAAGTCGAACCTATGTTTTCCTAAACCATAGTGGGGAGTGAATGTTTGACAACGTTTAGGCCACTGAGGTGTGCATTGTAGCACCGAACGGCTACTTTTGCTATTAATTTTTATGAAATATGCTTTGGTTTAATGTGTTTTGGACTTTCGGTTTTTTAAGGTTTTAGAAATTCGACACACAAGATTTGGTAGATTCATGTCATGATGCTATTAATTTAATGATGAAGGTGATTTTTTTTTTTAAAGGGAAGGGGTTGCATGGTGGACATGACTAGATGAAGGTGATTTTTTTTTAAAGGGGACGGGTTGCATGGTGGACATGACTGGATGAAGGAAGGAGCTTCACTTCTCTTAGTTAGTCTGAGCCTTATCTACAGGCTCTCCATCTTTGTCCTCTTACTCTCTCACTGGCAAGCTTGTCATCTTCACTTTTAAGGCGTGCCTGGCATCTGGTATAGAGGCAAACCTCTTCCCCAATCAATTTCCCAACTTGCCTTTTCCTTTGAAGAGATCCCAGGGGATTCACTCTTAGAAAACTTATGATATCACTAGAGTGTACAAGAGGGGTTTTTTTGAAATGAGGCATAAGCTTATAAGGTAGGGGTAAGGCCATGTATTTAGGTGAATACTGAATCTTAAATTTAAGTTAGGGGGAGGGGGCCTCGACGGGGGGGGGGGGGGGGGGGAGAGGGTATATAAACATTAAGGATATGTCATATGTTCAGTCAGTAAGGCTCGAAGTAACATACTTTAATCTAAGGAGATGTCATATGTTCACTCAATAAGGCTCGAAGTAACATACTTTAATCTTGAGGAGAGGGTGTGTGTAAATGCTAGAGAAAAAAAATAGATATAAGAAAGGGGGGTGACATAGTCATTTTTAAAGGTATCCTTATAAGCTTAAGTAGGGGGTGTTATCATCTTATTAGCATCATATATAGGGGGTTCGCTCGAGGTTCATGCACGCAGGTGACGTCCCCCTTTATTGTGAGTAAATCCGCTAGGGAAGAGACTCTAGTTATTCACTCCATCTTCTCCTTTCCTGCCTTCTCTCATTGGCTCTCAGTTTTCCCACTTTTCTGATGATGCCCTCCATATCATTGGCAAAGGATCTCCATGACCCCACATTGTTCCCTCTCCCTCAATCTACCAATTGCCTATTTAGTGTAGGCAATAAACAAATCATCCTTGAGTAACAAATTGGTGACCATCAATTTCCTTGTAGGGAACTGATTTAGTTTCTCCTCCTGCCAATCTTTAACATACCATTCCCACTTCAAGGACATGTGGTTAGATGAGCCAGTGCAAGGGTCAATTCCAACCTTCAGGGTGTGAGGGACCCATACAACTTGCTGGCTAAAGAAGACTTTGTCAATTCTGGAGGAAGAGCCAAAGTATTGCAGACTAAAGTAAGTGTGGCGAGGGTCGGATCCCCAGTCTCCCATGTTCCACCTATTTCAAGCCCCATTTTTCCCCTCAACTCTTCCCATTTCCTTTTTTCTTGACCCATTTGAATAGTGTTCCCCCCACACCTATCCAGTTGCCTCTCAACCATGTTGAAGTCCCCCATCAAGATACAAGAGCCCTGAATATCAAGGTTGGAAATCCACTCCCACATTCCACACCTTACCTTATATTTGTGGGCCCCATACACATTCATCACCCATAACCTTTCACCCCCAATCTGAATAGAATCCTACCATTAGGCTGGTTTGCAACTATACAAGGATTTTTTTTAGGATGATGGTCATCACCCCACTATAGCCCACCGGACCCCACCATACATCACAACCCAATATTTATACCTATCCCTCCTAACCAATTTAAGACCAAAACATTGTATTCTTGGATAGCCATAATAGAATGCCCCCACTCTCTAACTAGTCCCCCCAAAGGCAACATTCTTCTTCCTATCTTTAATCCCCTTCACATTCCAAGTTCAGCCTCTAA
Source organism: Cibotium barometz (assembly GCF_041138505.1). Classification (NCBI taxonomy): domain Eukaryota; kingdom Viridiplantae; phylum Streptophyta; class Polypodiopsida; order Cyatheales; family Cibotiaceae; genus Cibotium; species Cibotium barometz. Next base: position 75,171,561 of record NC_141047.1, on the reverse strand, counting down.
CTTCCTCGCTCTTACTCATATCAAGGCGATTTCAGGGACCATGTCTACCTCCTCATCACCTCCCTCTTCAGGGATTCCTTTCTGAATATATTTCCAGGCCGTCTCTATCTACTAGTTGAATCTTTCAATAGAGGATGTCTCACTATCAACCAGGCTACCCAAGGGGTTGAAGGGATTCAAGTATATCAAAGGGCTTAGATTACTCTAAGACTTGCTGCCTCCCACTTCCCTAGCTACTGGTGTAGGTCCGATTTGAGCCTTTCTAGCTTCTTCCTTAATTTGTCTAAGACTAGCCTTACCCTTAGTTTTGTCAATCACTTTGGTCCAGCCTCCCTCAGCCTGTCCTCCTCCCTCAGCTTCTAGCACTCCTTTCCATTTATCCTCCTCCTTCAGCTTCTAGCACTCCTTTCCCTTTATCTTCCTTCCTCAAGTTTCCAATGCTTTCCTTATTTCCTACCTTGCTATCCCCGCTTGGTTCTCCAGCCTTTCTCTCCTCGCCTCCAGGTTTTGCATGTGTCCCTCCACCACAATATCTTGCTACATGTCCAAAGCCCCCGCATCTGAAGCAAGCCCCAGGAAACATGCCGAATTTCAGTCAACTCTAGTCTCCCTAACTCACCCAAGCCTACTTTTATATATTTCGGGGTTTCTTTCAAGGTGTTTCTGGTGATGTAGATGTTGTTTGCTTGGCGGCCATAAGCCTCTTCTTTTGGAATATACAGCGCCGGGCCAAGTGCACTGGCTAGTTCCCCCAATGCAAGCCTTAGCCAAGGTGGTAGGCCAACAATCTCAACCCAGACGAGGCAGGCTTCCTGCAAGCTCTTGTTAACATCAAACAGAGGGTCAAAAGGCATAGCAAGAATAAGTTTCTATCTCATAAACAATGGAGCCCTTGCAAATAGATCAGACACGGCTTGGCCCTTTGTGAACAGCACATTAAAGAAGCCCTTGCCTAGATAGAATACCTGCGACACCACCTTGTCGTGACGTCGAAGGTGAGGAGAGAGATGCAAAGAAAGTGTATCCGGACTGGACTGGATCGTAACAAGACTGAATGCCCAGCATCATAGTCCGAAACCTAGCCACTTCAAGGTATGTATGAGAGTTTCTTAGGCCTCTTCTTAATGTGCAGTACAATAGTTTTCTGCCTGGTCATCCACAAACCAAGGTAGACTTAAGGAAATGGCTACAAGAAGATACAATGAGAAGGTTTTCAATCCGGCTCAATAAAATATATTTCCCAAACCCTGCTTCCCACTTGCCAAGTTGCCACCACTTCACGTCGCTCGCGTGTTAACAAACAACCAACTTGTCAGAAGAATAAGGAAAAATATTAAAAAGATTTACCTTTGTTGTTGTTTCCTACCAAATCTTGTAAATCTACCCATTCTTTAACTAAATTCTCAGCTAACAAATTCCAAGATTCCGCAGAAGAGAAGCTGCTGTTCTTAGAGCAGCTAGCTGTGGATATGGCAGCGCAGACTTCCGACGAGTTCTGGCGTCTCTTCTCCGTCTACATCCGGAAGCTCTCCACCCACCCCGACAGCTCGGCTTCGCTTCTAGAAGGCCGCGTCCTACCCCTGCTCGACCGCCTCAACTTCCTGACGGACTGCCGCGACCTCGGTGCACTGGAGAGCATTCTCGACAGCATGCAAGCGGCGGGCTACCAGCTGCCCCTGCACACCAGGAAGGCGCTCTCCGCCGAACTCCTCCTCAAGGCTTTGAAGCCCGACCAATCCACCACGTCTGAGGCCAGGCACTTGATCGACTTCGCTAAGCGCACCTTGTGTTGGAGCTTCCACAGCCTCCGAGAGGCCGTGGAAGCAGCAAAAACCAAGCTCAAGTCCTGCTACGAAACGGACGACCTTCATCTCCAAACCAAGCTCTGCCTACTGGAAGAAGAGGTGTGCTGGAGCATCTACGATGAAAACCGCCTCTTTCAGGTGCGGAAATCCAAAAGTTCTGCCATTTTGGCTTGAAATCTCTGCGGACTATTAGACTAGTAAGCTGTACCTTTGTGACCTTTGAGAAAAAGCGCGAGGCCTTTGAACAAGAGCGCATGCCCTTTAATGATAAGCGCAAGGCCATTGATGAGAAGCAGGAGCGCGATACCTATTTCTTTAATAACTACATATTGCCGTGGAAATATTCATCAGAAAATCTGAGCACTGAGCTTGAAATCTGTTTCGTTTCTCTTGATGGACCAACATAAAATCACCAATCTTCGCTGATGTAGCTACTAGCGACCTTCAACGGGAAATTGGAACTGAGCTTTCAATCTTTTCACTGCATTCAGTCCCGGTTTCTGACAGAGCGCTTTGTGATCATGTGTGTTGTCTCTTTCAGTATGTGCTTGAAGATGAAGAACATATCAGCAGCAACGAGGGCGATGGCGACCATAATGATGCAGGGAGGCCTTCGGCCGATGCAGAAGGCAGCAGATTGGCAGGCTTCATTCGTCGGGGCTTGCAATCTCAGCGCACAGATGCTCGACTTCAAACACTCAGGCTTGCCGTGGCCTGCAGCTTCCATTCGCACTTTGTCTTTTCCAAGTTCCTTCCTCTCTTCCAGACATCCCTTTATCTCGAAGACTTCAGCTTTCGCGAGTACGTTTTGGCGGCTTTGATGGACCTCATATTCATGCACCACGGGAAGCTTTCTCTCAGCGCCATCGCTCACCTCATCTTTCCCTTCTTGTATGCTCCAACACGCGGACTACAGCTCATAGCCGTCATAGGTTGCGGTGAGCACATCTCCATCTGTAGCTATGGCAGTTAAACTCTTAATTGTAGGCATCTTTGCATCTGTTTCAATTAGGCGTTTCAAGGACCTTTGCTATGGCTTGTTCTAGTTTCTATCCAATATTGTGTCAAATTTGAGCTTCTTTGGTTAGGTGAAAGCCAGGATTTGGCCATGCCGTGTTTAGGCTAACACTTGTGAGTCTGTACAAACTGAGCTATGAAACTTGATACAGGAAGGCTCCTCCTTTTCGATTGCTTCCCGGAAGAGACAGAATGTCTTCTGAGCGCGATGATCGAGCGTTATGTCTACGATCCCAATTCTAACGTGGCTCGTAATGCAAGGTGTCAAACTAATCGCCTTGTGCTTGATAAAAATAGGCCCCGTCTTCTTAACATTTTCCCTGTAAATGCTAACGTCAGACAGCTGCGACTGAATGTCTTTGCTCTGATTTGTGGAGCAGCAAAGATCTGAATCTTGCGGCTGTGGTGAAAGCGATGCACTGCTTTTTCAAGGAGTACTCTGGTGGGAAGAAGCTGCACCAGGACGAGATCGCCAATGCGCTGGTGTACCTGTGCCTGGAGAAGGTGGATGAAGGCGTGGTGCTAATTGTGCAGGACGGGAACCAACAGGTGGCCAGCATCCGGGACAACCCGGAGAGGGCACAGGAAGCCAGGCGCCTGCACTTGGCCTTGCACTTCGGCCTCAGCATCAGCCACAGCACCCTTAACGCCGTTCTCGACAGCCTCGTCCTCAACATCAACGAGCAGAGGGCGGTGGTCGATCATTGTGTGCTCACTAGACACGCTTGCCAGAACTGGCTCCTGTGCTCTGCCACTTCCTCAAAACCTGCTTAGCAGGGGCCACGTGGCAGTATAATAAAGCACGCACTTACACGATAAGACTTTTAATCGACTACGGCCAAAATTTGATGGGGCTCCGTGACATACGTTTTAGGTGACATTGGATACATGAGAATGAAATCCATTCTGCATTCTTTCTTTACCTCTTACGGATATACGTTTTAGGTGACATTGGATACATGAGAATGAAATCCATTCTGCATTCTTTCTTTACATCTCTTCTCTATATATATTATCTTAAGGAAGAGTTTCACAAAGCTCTCACATGGCAAGAATTTGGAGGTTCGGGAAGGGGAAGAGGAGGTTTGAGGAGATTTGGGTAGAATTTGAATTTGGAGTCTCAAAAGACGTGCTAAGCATGGGTTGCCCACTAGTATATTTAAAGAGAGAACACTAATGATCATAACAAAGACATCTATAGTCATAATAACATATAGTGATAGAAAAAAGTATACCCACTTCATGACTAAAGACTTACTACTAGAAAGTATGCCTTGGATGATTGGTCCTTGAAGAACCACAAGTATTGGACCCGCGCGTTGCTGCGGCCGACAGGTAGAGTTCTAGAAAAAATAAACTCAGTTTCTCCAATTTAGGTCATGTTTTAAGTAAACACAATACATTATTTCAAGTGACTTTATATATATATATCTTAAAATAACATCCATGTCTCGTAGATTTATGGCGAAAACAAAAATATCATAGTAATGTAGCATACGAAGATGCAAAAAAGGACCAATATTACATATTCTCAAAATGCACCACAAAATACGTATTCTCAGTCAGTAATGTCAGAATCAACAAATTGAATTCTTCTCTTGTGAGAAGGATCATTCAATTGTCTCCTCATCACAATACGCTCTCTATTGTAAAGCGGTGATCCATCCCGCACATGCTCTACTATCGATGAATGCAAAGGACCTGCACAAACGAAACAATGATAAATCAAATCTGCACATAACGACACATCGATAAATAAAATCTCAAAAAAATCTTATAATAGAAAAACATAATCAAAATTACCTCGTACAATAGAACATCGAGTGGATGGTACATGAGGAGCTCTAGTATAAAACGCATAACGAATACCAATGGCCATGATGGATGTAAGAAACACCCACTCATCGGGTACTGAATACCCCTCAAATGATGCAAAGCATCTGTCCATCTCTCTCCAAAACAAATAGACACCCCACTCCTCATCAGGAACACCAATCCCGTACATCTCGATGCCTTCGTCGACAACTCTTACCATAAACGTATCAATGTCATGTAATATCCTAAAATCAAAGCATAACAAATAGGTTATACAATTATTTATATATAGGTTCAAAAAATATTCATACAATGCCTAACAATTACACTTATACTTACCCATCCCTATAAGCATCAATCATAATCCCTGCTACGTGACCTGCAGTAATAGGAGCTGACCATAGCGGTGGCTCTGTATACAGATAGACATTAGTATAGAATGTCATGTTCCATACTTTGTAATCAAGAAAAGTTAAGCAAATATAGAGAAAAACTCACGTTCTATCCTCGACAAAGGCATGTCCAATGTAAAGGTAATCTCAGACATGTCTGTAAACAACAAAAATAGGTACTTTTACCATGGACAAATATGTATAAAAAAAGAAATCACAACAAAATTAATCAAATTGCAGAACTTAAATAAGAAACCTGACTTGTCACTCTGAAGTCATCAAGATCTCCTTATAAACAATATTGTTTGTTGTAGGTGTATAACTTTGAAGATCATCAAATGAACACTCCACATTAGCGTTATCCTCAAGTAACACCTTCACAGCATGAGGAGACCGTGCTCATGACAACGCGACATACAGTTGTCCATGAGTAAACACTGGAGTCACCAAATATAACCCCAAGACATTTAGGGTTTGGCCTTGTGATTTGTTTATTGACATGCCAAATGCCAGCCGGACGGGAAACTGTCTCCTCCTCATGGTGAATGGTAGTTGGGCCTCGCTGCATATAAAGGTAATCCGTGGAAGAAATACTCTTTCACCAACTTTAGTACCAGTGATGATTTCAGTCTCCAAGACTTTAGAGTGAAAGGCCTTACATATCATCCGTGTACCATTACAGAGTCCACGTCTTGGATCCAAGTTACGAAGCAAAATAACAGGAGCTTCTAACTTTAAAACCAAGCAGTGAGGTGGATATCCGCCCCGAAGGTCGATTGTGTTCAAAAATTCTGTGGAATACAGGAATGAATTTTCATCATTTTCAAGAATTGAATCTGCACTGAAATATTGCTTAGGCTCACCAGGCATTGCATCCAAAGCTGTCTTATTCACAATATCCACTTGACTGTTTATCGGAGCAAGAATAGCACGCTCACTAAAGTATGAAGCATATGTCGTAGTGATAGCCAATTCAGAGTATACCCAATGTACCAAGTCTTTAAGACTCGATCTTTGCAAGACCATATTACTTGGTAGTGTCACCATCGTATTATCATCGCTACAATCCACTCCATTCCCAATATTCATGACCCACTGTTTAAACTCATTGCATCCATTAGTATTGCTTGATTGAATACGCATATTTCCAGCTAACTTTAGAACTTTGATAGAGTTCCATAGAAAGGAACGACACAATGCTGCATTAACAATATCCTCACGTCTTCCCTTCATAATAACAGGCAAGATTTGTCTAAAATCTCCTCCCATTAATACAACCTTTCCACCAAATGGCTTATCTGAGAATAATACATCTTGTAAGCTCCTATCCAATGCTTCAAAAGCATAACGATGAATCATTGGAGCCTCATCCCAAATAATGAGCTTACAAACTCTCAAAACCTCAGCAAGTTGTCCATGTACAGGGATTTTGCAAGTTGAAGAATTGTTTAGCTCCAGAGGTATCTTGAATCTAGAATGTGCAGTACGTCCATTCGCCAAGAGTAGAGAAGCAATACCTGACGATGCAGTGGCCAAAGCAACATACCCTTGTCCACGTACTCGCGCAAGCAAGCAATTATACAAATAGGTCTTGCCCGATCCCCCCGGACCATCCAGGAAAAAAATGTCACCTGCATCTGTCGCAATTGCATGCATTACAGCATCGAAAGCAACACGCTGGCTATCTGTTAATGTTGACTCCATAGCACTTGACAGGTTATATTGTTCCACAGTATCAAAAGATCTCTCTTCCAAAAGCAATGTATTTTCACCCAAGACTTCCAAATCAGTTCTGTTTAGTTCAGGCATTCCTTCAAAATCTGCCAATGTCCGTCTCTGAGCACGAAGAATTTCTTCCAAATGTAGTAGTGCATGAGTTTCAGCTAATTGTTCAATACCAATAAACTGACCCCTGCTTCTTGATAACTGGTATAGAAAATCTTCTATCATTTCTTCTCGAAATCTCTTCCACAATATTCCTGGACAGGAAGGCTCACAAAATAGCAATATAGTACCAAAAAGATATCTCAATTGCAAGGCATTTTGCATAGATGATGCTTCCTCCATACATGCAACCCATTCAGAATCATCTTCCAGTATCCCTCTGGCAATGCAAGCTGCCTTGAAAGAAGGATAGATGTGACCATTGAGCGAACGCAAATCTTCAAATGACTTAGATCCTTTACATATTGTAAGAAGTAGGCGAACATAGTATGCCTCACCTGCCAAAGGAGCTACAAAGTACATGCGCCCTATAGTGTTTCCAATCTTTCTTTTGGTCCATTTCTTCAACCTGGAGTTCCAAACCTATTGTTGAGGGAAATCACTATACAATGTATTGTTTGCTTCAGGATGTTGTTGATTACAGGTAAACCATTCAGTCATAGTAGTCTTGCCTACATTTTCCCTCTGAAAAACATCTGCAATATTATCATCATCTCTGAAGATAACATTATGACCCCCATCTAAGTGTACCTGCAACCGTTGCACATCAGGCTTCTCATTGTGTAAATCATACTCAAAGAGTCTCCAACATGCCTCTGATGCAGAGACGTAACGTGCATCCAAATACCTCTGAATCTCATCGACTACGCAAGCAGCATTAACATCCCCACCTTGTACAGTGCTAAATCTTATTGTTGCTCTGTCATGCCCCTTGTATATGTACTTGTAAAGATATTTCACTGCTGCTATTGTTGAGCATATTTCCACATTTACATGAGCATTATATGTGACTGAAAGATAAGGGTTATATGGCACAACCCATCTATTATCAACATTACACTTTTTCAATGCCACAGTTCTTCCATCATTTCGACGCATATACATGGGGTAACCACTCTCATCCACAGTAGTCTCTTGTGCAAAAGCTCGTGGATAGTTCCTTGTGCATTTCCCTTTATCCATACAAATTGCACTTGGATTGAATGGCCCACAGGGCCCATGGATATTGCAATGCAACACGACATCATGCAGAGCAGGAAACATTTGCTTGTCAGGCAATTCGGCACATACTAATCTATCATAGTCTTGGACAGTCTTAGGTTTATAGGCACTATCCAAGATCAATAACGTGTGTGAATGAGGCAATCCTCTTTTTTGGAACTCAATGACACTCACATATCCAATCACCTTACCAAAGAGGTCCTTCTTCACGATATTTTTCATCATATCTGAATGTTTTTGGTGAAATACTCTAGTAGTCAAATCAGGCCGGTCACATGCACTTTGCCCCGGGAGTAAAGCATCTAATACCTCTGGCCACTTTGGGTTACAGGTGAAAGTAATGAATAAATCGGGCTTGCCCTTTGAACGAACAATTGCCATGGCATCCTGATAAAGTTGATACATTTGTCGTGGCCCACCAGTAAAACTGGAAGGTAACACTATTCTACTTCCCACTGTCCTTCCTGCAATACCACTTCCACTTCCTTCCACATGAAGCATGTCTGCTAAACCACTATAAACCTCTGAACGCAAACTTTTTTGATTATGGCGTAGCCAAGATAATCGTGACTCTTCAACACTGCAATAGGCATCAACCATAAACTGTTGCAACAACCTTCCACCACGTAGCAAGCATGCATTTGTATCTGGGCGAATTTGCAATCGATAAGCATAGTATTGTCGTTGAGTCACACAATGACCATTTCTCAATGCACTCACTTGTGCATCAGCATAAGGGATTCTCAAGTGCCATCCATCCTCCCCTCTTGGAAATAACATGACGTACAAAAGAGGCATATAGCACCTATGCAAATTAGAGATGTGTTTGCATGTGCCTTCTCGAGTATGCAATAAAATATCACGACGACCAACATTATGATCATCACCTTGACCAATCATGATACCAGCAATCTCGGAAGCTGTTGGCATTGAGTACTGCCTAGATGTGGATTTCGTCTCACATATAGTCATTTTCAAATCCAAACTTGGATTGTCACTCAACATTCTTCCCACATACTTAAAAGCTTGTGTAAATGGATTAGAAGTGTGCATCATCGATTGAAGTGCTTCTAGGGTTGTGGATTCCAATCCATTCATGACACCTAGTCGATTTTGTAATTCGTGCTCAGTATCAAACACATACAACTGTGCAAACTGTGGCTTAGGATTGTACAGATTATTGGGGACCAAGGACCCAATCCGATGATAAACAGTCCCATGCACCTTGAAAGTATAGACACTACTATTGTGAAAGAGAGAGTCATCTATTTGTGCACCCAATGATGAAAAAGCCAACACACTATTATAAGCCCTGATGTTTTCTCGAAATTTTTTACTTGTAGTGTCACTACCAATCAAAAGAGACCTTAATGGCTCAGGTGGTTCAGCAAGTGAAGGAACAGACACACGCCCATGTTTACAACAATATTTGCCAAGAACCTGTCCACAACTCATCTTCTTTTCACTTGCCCATAACTGTGCTCCACAAAACCGACACTCATGTGTCATCCCTCCTAATGAGTGACTTAAAGTGCACGAATATACCAAAGGCCAAGTAGCTGCATGTGTACCTTGTACGGGCGGGAGTTCATGGAGGATAGACAAAATCCCTCCCTTTCTTTTTTCAAATACATAAGAGCTAATTTCTTCGATACTCTCCCTTCTTATTGTATTAGCAAATGGTACTTCTCTCTCTTCATGGGAAAAAAAGGAAGACATTGTAATTGCATTACCCTCATTTACTCTTCTAGCTGCATTATAAGAGGTCCTATTTCTAGCGATGAAGCGACGGTACCTTCTTGTAAGTCTCAAACTTTGAACCAGTGATATCCCTGAATAAACTCCACTTGCCATTTCCCTTGTTATTTCTTTCAAAAGAGTCCTATTCCTAGCAATTTCACAGCGAACACTTCTAGCACTCTTGTTAGATATCCTTTTATCTCCACCCAAGGCAATTTGAGACCTCTTAGTGCTAGATTGAGGTAAACACATCAAAGTTTCTTTTGCTACTTGTCTTTGTGCACAAAAGGTATCGTTTTCTGCAAGAATCCTATGAGTCTCTTGCATCAATACATCACCGGTATTACAGGTAACATTATGCATCCTTGCATCACAACAATGAGGTTCACTATCCCTTGACTCCTGTGCACATTTTATTTTTTCATTTCTTCTTCTTTTCCTTGGAGCATTCAAGGAAATGGTCTGAAGAGGACACCTCAAACTACGTGTCTCTACCATTCTTGCTATAAACCTAATTCCATCATAAAATAGTAAAGTCATTTTCTTTATTATAAAATAGTAAACATTGAATAAAAATAACAATATTTTTTCTATGATATTTGTGTATACACATAATATACAAATCCCTCATGAGATTTTCTCCAATCTTCACATACATACTAAAAGATTATAAAGCTCTCTCTCTCTCTCTCTCTCTCTCTCTCTCTCTCTCTCTCTCTCTCTCTCTCTCTTGGGATGTATATATATATATATATGTATATATATATATATGTATATATATATATATGTATATATATATATATGTATATATATATATATATATATATACATGTATATATATATCTATACATATATATTTACATGTATATATACATCTATATATACATGTATATATATATATGTATATACATGAATATATATATATATATATATATATATATATATATATATGTACATGTATATATATATATATACATACATATATATATATATATATATATATATATATATATATATATATATATCCATCCCTTTGACTCAAGCTAGATTGTGCTTATATGCAGGTAAGTAAATGTCATAAACTTATTTGATCTTTGCCAAGTTTCATCTTTTCTCATGAGCATTAAAATCCTTATGCTCTTATCAAACTATATCGAACTATTCGTATTTAAAAATCATAAATTCTAAAAATAAACATACAATTAAGAAGAAAAACAAAAATAAAGCAAAGTTTTGGTAGCTTACCTCAAAAGACTAAGGAAGACCCAAACTATATGACAAATCAACAATATGGCAGCCCTATGAAAAGCTAATGTACCTACATTGATCCACAAAGTAGAATAGATGAGAGCTCTTTCCATCCCCTTAACTTCATTTCACATTTTTCCTTAAAACTTACATATATAAAAATAACAGACAAAATCTATTATCCTAAAACATTACACTAAGGAAGACCCAAACTATATGACAAATCAACAATATGGCAGCCCTATGAAAAGCTAATGTACCTACATTGATCCACAAAGTAGAATATATACATCTATATATGCATGTGTATATACATGTATATATATGTATATATATATATGTATATATATATATGTATATATATATATATGTATATATATATATATGTATATATATATATATATATACATGTATATATATATCTATACATATATATTTACATGTATATATATATATATACACACACACACACACACATATATATATATATATATACATCTATATATTCATGTGTATATACATGTATATATACATCTATATATACATGTATATATATATATGTATATACATGAATATATACATGTATATACATGAATATATATATATATATATACATGTATATATATATGTACATGTATATATATATATATACATATATATATATCTATATATATATCCATCCCTTTGACTCAAGCTAGATTGTGCTTATATGCAGGTAAGTAAATGTCATAAACTTATTTGATCTTTGCCAAGTTTCATCTTTTCTCATGAGCATTAAAATCCTTATGCTCTTATCAAACTATATCGAACTATTCGTATTTAAAAATCATAAATTCTAAAAATAAACATACAATTAAGAAGAAAAACAAAAATAAAGCAAAGTTTTGGTAGCTTACCTCAAAAGACTAAGGAAGACCCAAACTATATGACAAATCAACAATATGGCAGCCCTATGAAAAGCTAATGTACCTACATTGATCCACAAAGTAGAATAGATGAGAGCTCTTTCCATCCCCTTAACTTCATTTCACATTTTTCCTTAAAACTTACATATATAAAAATAACAGACAAAATCTATAATCCTAAAACATTACATATATACTTATAAAAAGACAATAACAATGTCACAAATATTACAAAAACATTATAAAATCAACATCCAATGTCTTCCAATGACCAAACCAAGCTTAGAAATCTCTCTCTCTCTTCCCCCCATGTACATATAAGAGACAAAAAGCCATAAAAAGAGAATTTTCTATAAAAAAACCATTAAAAGAGACATTCTCTATAATCTCCATATAAATACTAAGAGATTATATCCACATATATAAATCAATCTCTCTCTCTCTCTCTCTCTCTCTCTCTCTCTCACAACAATGATATCTGAGAGACAAAAAGAACCATACTTATCATTCGAGTACTTAGAGCCCAAAGTTACAAAAAGAAAATACTGTCATAAGCATTACAAAAGGATCATAACATCAACTTCCAATCGGTGAACCAAATGAATAATTACATTCCACATGTTTGCAATCTATAACTCATTTTGGTAATCATTATCATTAGAGTACTTAGAGCCCAAACTTTCAAAAAGATAATAGTGTCATAAGCATTACAAAAGGATCATAAGATCAACTCCTAATTGGTGAACCAATTGAGTAATTACATTCCACGTGTTTGCAATCTACGACTCATTTGGGTAAGTAAAGCCCCAAACCTATTCAATGTTACTTTAAGGCTTGATACTTCCATTCCAAGCCTATCAACATGGGCACTTAACTTGTCTTGTTGCTCTTTTATAGCATCAATTGTCTTTCGACAACCAATATCACAAAGGTGTGCTCCGAAAGCACCACATGTATCCATTACGCGGAGGTAGGTAGCTTCGACAATATCCTTGATCTCGTGATTGCCACTTATAATGGCAGAAACTGATTCTCGAGTTGAACTGCTCTCCCCACTTCCATGATTTCTTATGCACTGACCAAGACCAGCAATCAAGCTCTCCACATTTAACACATGGGAGTTTGTGTCGTTGACCAAATGGAGTATATTCTCTGATGTTACATTTATTGTCTTCTTTCCATTTCGAGTCTTCTTACCATGGTTACGTCGCACCCACTTAGTAGAGGTTTTTAGTTTCCTCCGGCATTGCTTAAAAGCATGCATTATTCGTTGAGTCTTCTCATTATCTTCTCTTACCTCAGATTGTTGAGGTCTTGAATACTCTGCATAATGGCTTCTATCCTGAACGTCCATGGAACACCTCACAATTTCCCCCTCGTTATCCATACTGTACATCATTAAGAAATATATTAATGAAATATTTTTCAAATTTTTTTTAATCTAGAAGAAATTACGGATTATGAAAATAATCGAAACGGTGAATCACAAACTAAATCACACGTACGTAGAATAGATTAAGACCCAACTACGCTCAAGTGAATGAATGGTAAAAAGGTATCCACATGATGTATATGTATATGTATATGTATATGTATATGTATATGTATATGTATATGCATATGCATATACATACATATATGGTTGTATATGTATTTGTATATGTATATATATATGTATATGCATATACATACATATATATATGTATATGTATTTGTATATATATCTATATATGTCTGAAGGCGGTTCACCTAATTTTAGCTTTTGGGAAACTCATTGAAAAAGATGGCTGAGAGTGCGGGCCCAAGGGATTCACCTAGGAATATGTAAAATATCATGTGAGTTAAACAAAAGGCGCTTACAATTTCATCGACTTACATAAAGTTTTACATACATCCTCGATTTTTTAAATACAAAGAATGAAGAAAGTTCTAAGCTTAACCGTAGTTTATTACCTTGAAGTTAACAAAATGGGTATATTTAAAACATCAAGCTTCATAGATCAAAGAGTTTTAAACTACTCCTTTAGTGAACTCCCTTACACTTATCGTGAGAACCACTCTCTTTGTCTCAACAACATGCATGTTCCCCATGTAGAGGACACATATTGTTTGAACAACATGTATGTTCCCCATGTAGAGGAGACATACTATGTCAACTTTCATAGATAGATGACGACCCAGCGGTCAAAGGTGCCAATGTTAGGGCCTTTTTATTAACTATATAAAATAAAATAATATCTTTTCAACCGGTGTTCAACCGGTCAAAGGCGTCATGACATTTCCAATGCTATTCTATGTTTTTCTTTGGGGAACCAAAATGCCCTTCAATTCCTAGTTTTAGTTTTACTGGCCCTCCTTGTCGTCTTTTTCTCTACATTATCATCGTCGCTGTCCGCAGCTCTTCTCATCGACCTCCAAGGATCAACAGATTAGGGCTTGGACAACCTAGGGTTTGAATAGGCTAGGATTTTGGTGAGATTAGGTTTTGCCTCAGCTGCTCTCTATCGATAGCATAGGGGTTGCGCACCTCCTTTGCCCACGTGGAAAGAGGTGGGGATGTGGTTAATCTTGTATAGATTTTCATGTCCTCACCATTCCTTATCCGGCCCAAGGCCACATCAATCCGCTGTTCCTTTTTTTGGGGGGGGTATGAGTACGTCAAAATTTAAAATTGAGAAGAGCAATTAATTAATGCAAAGAAATACTTTTATACTTGCGGCTTATTTAATTGATACATCTTCTAAAGAGAGCCAAAAAGGTCCAGAGGCTCTCTCAGCTGCATGGCTCTAAAGCCAGCTTTGCAATCAGCACGTGGGTGTTCCCCATGTAGAGGACACATACTGTGCCAAGTTTCATAAAGAAATCTGTTCTTGAAGGCGTGCATGTCAATAATTCGAGCATAAGAGGTATGAGGGGCAATGCAAAGCAGAAGGGATTTGGTCCCATGGGCTTCTCAGGTATCACAACAAAAACCAAGACAGTGATCGATCGTTTCCTTCTGCCATGGCGAAGGGGCTGCCGTTGGCCACACCGTTGACATCAAGCCGTTCATGTGAATAGCCTCCTCTCCCATCCATGAATGCATCGAGTTCAAGGTATAGATAAATATATATAATACATTTTGTTTGAAATCTTTAGGTAGTCCTCTATATATATATATATTCTATATAAATAAATCTTTTATTTAAAACAAAACAATCCAAATCTTTATCAAACATTAATCAAAAGTCATCAATCTTCGACTTTTTAGGAAGGTTTTGAATTGATGTTTATATTAGGTTGAATCATTAATTATAAAACAATTCATTACAACACTCATGTATACAATTGCATCGAGTTCAAGGTAACAACGCAGTACCAGTTCTGGTTTGCACTTGGAGGAGGCAAAGGCGGTCGAGGAGCTCGAGGAGGCGAAGGCACGACCACGTGGAGCTCAAAGCTAGCAGACTGAGGTGCCTGGCATACATAGAATAACCAAAATTTTTAAAAATTTGAAGGCTAGCCAAAATGCAACCACTTTTTCTCAATCATTTTTTAATTAAAAAACCCGAATTATTCTACACTTTCTCTCTCTCTCTCTCTCTCTCTCTATATATATATATATATATATATATATATATATATAAAACAAAACAAATCATTTTTTATTTAAAAAGTCCAAAATCATTTTACAAAATACACTTTTAGAACTCTTAGGGAACTAATTTAAAAAGATGGATGAAAATAAGTCTGAGGTGGGGTTCTCCTTAATCCTGTATAGATAGATGACGACCCAGCGGTCAAAGGTGCCAATGTTAGGGCCTTTTTATTAACTATATAAAATAAAATAATATCTTTTCAACCGGTGTTCAACCGGTCAAAGGCGTCATGACATTTCCAATGCTATTCTATGTTTTTCTTTGGGGAACCAAAATGCCCTTCAATTCCTAGTTTTAGTTTTACTGGCCCTCCTTGTCGTCTTTTTCTCTACATTATCATCGTCGCTGTCCGCAGCTCTTCTCATCGACCTCCAAGGATCAACAGATTAGGGCTTGGACAACCTAGGGTTTGAATAGGCTAGGATTTTGGTGAGATTAGGTTTTGCCTCAGCTGCTCTGTATCGATAGCATAGGGGTTGCGCACCTCCTTTGCCCACGTGGAAAGAGGTGGGGATGTGGTTAATCTTGTATAGATTTTCATGTCCTCACCATTCCTTATCCGGCCCAAGGCCACATCAATCCGCTGTTCCTTTTTTTGGGGGGGGGTATGAGTACGTCAAAATTTAAAATTGAGAAGAGCAATTAATTAATGCAAAGAAATACTTTTATACTTGTTTTTAGAGATATATATATTGCGGCTTATTTAATTGATACGTCTTCTAAAGAGAGCCAAAAAGGTCCAGAGGCTCTCCCAGCTGCATGGCTCTAAAGCCAGCTTTGCAATCAGCACGTGGGTGTGGTGGGTGGGGCGCTCTCCCTTTAATTGATACGTCTTCTGAAGAGAGCCAAAAAGGTCATGCCCAGAGCTCGTGGGTGTGGTGGGTATCCATCGCGGAGGGGGGCTCTCCCCGGAGCTGCACGGCTATAGTCCTATTCGCGTGGTATCCATCGCGGGGGGCTCTCCGAACAATCCAAATCTTTTTTATTTAAATCTTATACACACACACACACACATGTGTATATGAAATACTTTTATACTTGTTTTTAGAAATATATATATTGCGGCTTATTTAATTGATACGTCTTCTGAAGAGAGCCAAAAAGGTCCAGAGGCTCTCCCAGCTGCATGGCTCTAAAGCCAGCTTTGCAATCAGCACGTGGGTGTGGTGGGTGGGGCGCTCTCCATTTAATTGATACGTCTTCTGAAGAGAGCCAAAAAGGTCATGCCCAGAGCTCGTGGGTGTGGTGGGTATCCATCGCGGGGGGGGGGGGGGGCTCTCCCCGGAGCTGCACGGCTATAGTCCTATTCGCGTGGTATCCATCGCGGGGGGCTCTCCGAACAATCGAAATCTTTTTTATTTAAATCTTATACACACACACACACACACACACACACATGTGTATATGAAATACTTTTATACTTGTTTTTAGAAATATATATATTGCGGCTTATTTAATTGATACGTCTTCTGAAGAGAGCCAAAAAGGTCCAGAGGCTCTCCCAGCTGCATGGCTCTAAAGCCAGCTTTGCAATCAGCACGTGGGTGTGGTGGGTGGGGCGCTCTCCATTTAATTGATACGTCTTCTGAAGAGAGCCAAGAAGGTCATGCCCAGAGCTCGTGGGTGTGGTGGGTATCCATCGCGGAGGGGGGCTCTCCCCGGAGCTGCACGGCTATAGTCCTATTCGCGTGGTATCCATCGCGGGGGGCTCTCCGAACAATCCAAATCTTTTTTATTTAAATCTTATACACACACACACACACACACACACACATGTGTATATGAAATACTTTTATACTTGTTTTTAGAAATATATATATTGCGGCTTATTTAATTGATACGTCTTCTGAAGAGAGCCAAAAAGGTCCAGAGGCTCTCCCAGCTGCATGGCTCTAAAGCCAGCTTTGCAATCAGCACGTGGATGTGGTGGGTGGGGCGCTCTCCATTTAATTGATACGTCTTCTGAAGAGAGCCAAGAAGGTCATGCCCAGAGCTCGTGGGTGTGGTGGGTATCCATCGCGGAGGGGGGCTCTCCCCGGAGCTGCACGGCTATAGTCCTATTCGCGTGGTATCCATCGCGGGGGGCTCTCCGAACAATCGAAATTCGAAATCTTTTTTATGTAAATCTTATACACACACACATGTGTATATAATTTTAGATTTTTTAAATAAAAAATCATTTGTTTTGAAACGTGGAATGGCTTGAAACGTGGAATGGCTCGAATTCAGTTCTCTGGCTCAGCTGCAGTCGGATCTGGTAGCACACAGCTGCAGGTCCAATCGTCTCCCATGCAAACGCCAGATCCTCATGCAAACGGCCGCCCTCCCTATCATGCGCATCGTCGTCGTCGTCGGTCTCTGTTCCACTATACATGCTGAGCTGGCCGCTCAGATGCAAACGGCCGCGACGCCCAGTCTGTTGCGCCCCCCCTATCATGCGCATCGTCGTCGTCGTCGGTCTCTGTTCCACTATACATGCTGAGCCGGCCTATGCCTACGCTCAGATGCAAACGGCCAGGTCCAATCGTCTCCCATGCAAACGCCAGATCCTCATGCAAACGGCCGCCCTCCCTATCATGCGCATCGTCGTCGTCGTCGGTCTCTGTTCCACTATACATGCTGAGCCGGCCGCTCAGATGCAAACGGCCGCGACGCCCAGTCTGTTGCGCCCCCCCTATCATGCGCATCGTCGTCGTCGTCGTCGTCGGTCTCTGTTCCACTATACATGCTGAGCCGGCCTATGCCTTCGCTCAGATGCAAACGGCCGCGACGCCCAGTCTGTTGCGCCCCCCCTATCATGCGCATCGTCGTCGTCGTCGGTCTCTGGGCGGTGTCCGCCACCTTGCTCTGTTCGGGCTGCATGGCTACCTGTCCGCGCCCAGGGCCTCGGTGTCCTAGGTGCGCAACACCCACTGGAACCCCCCCCGGCCTCCCCCCCACGACAGAAAACTCTTGTTCTCGGGCTCAGCTGACGGGAGCATCAGGCTCTGGGACCTCACCACCGGCCGTTGCCTACACAGTCTCCTTGCCGCCCACACAGGCCCTGTCACACTGGCCTCCTCTCGGCCTCTGTCGATGGCACGCTCAACACGCTTGTCTTGGTGAGTTCGAGAGCCCAAGTTGACTCTCCACACTTCACATGACACTGCGTGCTCATCCCCCACGCAGTCTGGCACCCTTGACACCAGGACGGACACCGCCTAGGAAGTGAAATGCACTTGTCAGAGAGAAACTGGCAGTACGAAGATACCTGTGAGAGCTCGACGCGACCCGAACGTGCCGGAGGTGATGAAAGGACTGCAACAGCAGAACGCGCAGAACGCCTGGAACAGTAGGCGACTCACGTCACGTCACCTCGCGTGAAGCGTGAAGCGTGAACTTCACGCTTGTAGGAGAATTGGCCATTTTGAAATAGGCCCCCCTCCGTTGCCCACGTGGAGGGAGGGCCAGTCTCCCTTAATCTTGTATAGATAATATTATACCACTCGTTTTGCTTTTGCTAGGAGGTCAACCTCATGGGCATCAAGCATCCTCCTTCCTTTATTCAATTGCATTCTTCTCCCATCGTTGGTGAGCTAGGCCACCCAACCCACCAACCATTGTTGGCTAGTGCACTAGGCAAACCAACTAGTTGGTGAACTAGGGAACCCGATCCAAGTGTACCAAAAAAGATGAGGAGATTCCAAAAATTAAAAGCTTTTAGGATATAGACTACACCATGCTGAAAAACCACCTTCTACAAGGTCTTGCCCACCACTAAGAGGTTGGGTTAGAACTTAGGGCTCCTCAATAAGGCACCTCAACCCATCTTCGCAACAACACAACCCTCAACCTTCAAAGAGGAGACTCCCTTATACTCTACAAACTTTGCTCACTCATACCCACACAACAAGGCCCTCGATTTATATTGAAATAGCTCAAGCCCCTTGCATGCACTTCTAGCACACTCTTGTATCCCCACAAAACCCTATGAAACCACCATTAACTACTCCAACTACTTCTTAATTAGGCACTTTTATGGCCCCTCTTTTCTTCCTTGCTATGGCTTACATCACCAACGGCCTTTATGACCTTGCCTTTCACAATATAGGGGCTCTACCCAACCCTACATATGGAACTACCCCTGCATCACACAACATGACCCACTAGCATGAGACATCACCCATGCATCCTCACTTGGGTTACAAGGTAGGGACGAGAGGGACTGTGGGAGAGAAGCAATAAATGGGTTGCTTGGGCAAGGGGATGGAGGGAGAGGAGACTTGGTTAGGGCAAAATTTTCAATGTAGAGAAGCCTCACGAGCAGGAAAGATGAAGGGGAGACAAGAAACAAGGAAGAGGGGTTAAAGGTGGGACATGCAATTAATAAAACTCAAATTTAGTTTTATTATAATATGAATATAAGATCACAATTTATATTAGTAACAATATATATAATAATTTTGTAATACATGTATCAGTATATATATATATATATATATATATGCATATATATAATAATTTTGTAATACATGTATCAGTATATATATACATACACATATATAACAAGAAAAAATGAAAAGCAAATTTTTAGAAATGCCATGTCAAATGAAAGGTAATTTAGAGCAAGTCTATATTTCATAGTGAAAAGAAACTTATGAAACATTTCATGTTTTTTGACATGTTAATAAAATTTCTACCTTTTTTGATAGGTGAAAAGGCCCTTGACATCGTCAAATTTCGACCCTGGTTTACACACCAAGTTGCTAGCCCCTTAGCCAAAATTTCAGGTGGGTGAGACTCCATAGATGGACTAGGCAATATATTGTGTAAACGTCCTAAGTATTTTTCTTCTCTCCATAGGTCTCTACGATTATGCAACATTTTTGCCCTCTTTACAAGGTCGTTTCATTTTTCCTCATGCAAACAACATTCAAGGTTCAAAAATGCCAATGATCTGTATTTCTTGACAATCCATGTGATCTCTCTCTCTCTCTCTCTCTCTCTCTCTCTCTCTCTCTCTCTCTCTCTCTCTCTCTCTCTCTCTCTCTATAGTCCCCTCCCCCATGTTTTAGGACTTCTACATCATTATAATTAAATAGTATGTGTAGACATTCATGAATTGTCTCTCTTTCTCGCACATAAACAGACACACATCCTTCCCCCCTCCCCACCCCCCCTTTCTCCTCTCTTTCTCCTTTCCTTCTCTCTCTTCTCTCCACTTTTCGAGGCCTCTTCATACAACCTCTATTCTGTCCCCTACCCCCATTGCTCCTATGAGCTTGTCTCTCATACTCCAAAATTTAAAATTTTGATTTTTGTTCTCTCTCTCTCTCTCTCTCTCTCTCTCTCTCTCTCTCTCTCTCTCTCTCTCTCTCTCTCTCTCTCTCGGATTGTTTCTACCCTTTTAAGAACCCTTTATTATTCATACAAGTATTAGAACAAACAACAACCGTGTGATTCTTACCTTGCTTCTGAGCCCAAGATCTCCAACCATGACCTCCAAGCTTCCAAGCCTGTCTCTTTGCTGTCAACAAGAGATTTCTTGCATATCCTTCCAAGGACTCACCTCACTCACTCTCTACATTCTCTCACACCAAGCATAGAAAGGCACATATTTTATACACACATACACAAGAGTAAGAGAAAGGATATACCAATAACTTACTTAGCACAAAAGGGAGTTGTGTCATGCCACTATGAGAGTGTATTATATACAACTAGCTCTTATTCACATTTGGGCACTCCAAACTTAAAACCTAACTAGTAAGTTTGGTCATTGGCCAACTTTTCTCATAATCTCACAACACTTTTATAGTTTCTTTTCATGACACTTATTGTTACTATTGTGTGTAGTAGAGAGTGTTTTTGTTAATTCCTAAATGGGAGCCTTGTCGCCAAGCTTGAATATGTAATGGTTCCTTATTTATTGAATCTTGCAAAGTGTTCTTAAAAAATAGGGATGTGGTGTCCAAAACGATCCATCTATCATGTCTTCAAATGTGATATGTATATAGCTAGGTAAGTATCAAAGAAGATGATATTAGTATATGATTTTCTTCTCTTATGGACCCCTATTTATATTAAAGAATAAGATTTTGTTATCATAATGCTCTATGGCTTCCTTCTTCTGGTTGAGAAGTACCATACTCAACTTTATAAATCTACATGACATTATGATTGCTAGATCGGGTATTCACCACACTAGGCTCGTATGCACAGGAGATAACTTGGTCTTTGGCTCTTTGTGTTGTTAAAGCATGATGGATCAAACAATGAAAAATTATAACAAAACACGAGAGCTCTTCCTCTGCTTCACATGGGAAAACTCTACTGGTGTGAACCTCCTTTTGATAGGCATGTATAGAGGATCCATTATTAGTGTCAAAGATGTTTATATATATCTGTCCATATTCTTAAATGGTCAAAAGATGTCTATATATATTTGTCCATATTCTTGAATGGTCAAAAATTCTTTTCTTCACTTTGGTTGGATGTCAAATTATTCAACCATGGGGTATTATTTATTTATTTCTATCTTTAATAAGTAGTCTCCCTTGTGTGTATCAGATGTTGTTGTTTCTACCTTTTGTAGCCATAGCCTATAAGTAATCATATATGTAAACATTCTGATCTCGAGCAAATCTTGGAGCTGCGGATTTGTGAGCTTAGTGCTGAGACTACAACATTCTTCCTTCCTTGGTCATGGGTATAAGCTCCTCCCACTCTCTAGCATGGTCAGGGCCTTGATTGGATATGGCATGTATGGAAAATTTATAGGGGATATACTATATACTTTTGGAAATAGTCTGGCTGTGGGGTTGAAGGTGTAACCTGCATTACAATTTTGAATAACAATTTTGGTCGTAGCATTGGTTTTCCAATTCGTATTAAATCTTCATAATCTATAACACACCACTCATCTAAAGCATGCATTAGAACTTTGAAGAACAGTTTTGGTTATAGCAGTGGATTTCCAATTCATATTAAATCTTCATACTCTGTAACATACCACTCATCTAAAACATCGATATTAACATAATCTATTGGTAGCGAAACATGAGATGGTGGTATTACCTCTATGATTATAGTCATTGTCAACATCTACTAGTGACTCCTCGGGGGTGTGAGTATCAAAAGGAAAATCAAAGTGGAGAGAAGAAGATTATACATTCAATAGAGAGAAGTAGGTTGGTCAAGAGAACTTTAGGCTCATAAGAGGCCTAATGCTATCACAATGAGTACTCCCATAATATATCCATGAAGTACATCACTTGGAACTTCATTCTAACTTACTACCACACACTCTTGAAGCAGGAATCGCATAATTATTCCGTCACACCATTACGAGCACTCGTCCAAGTTGTAGATTTGGACACCATTGCTTCATATCTTAAATGTATGACCTTTTGGTATATCTACCTTGACTCCTTGATGTAAGATAATGGTGGTAGCTCTTGTTAACCCTAGGAATGGGTTAACAACCAATGAGCACACTCAACCAAATGTATTATAATATACTTTATAGCCATACAATGAGATACTTCTAGGGATACGATTGCTACAAAATGAGAGATTATAGATTAGGGAGGCTCAAAATAATCAAGATGATCTCCATGATTAAGAGATGTGGAAAACAATGAGCACACTCAACCAAATGTATTACAATATGCTTACAACCATACAATGAGAGGCTTCTAAAATAGATCGCCTCTAGCCAAGAATCTTTGACGTGTGGCATCCTTATCCCTCTACACCTTGCCACCTTTCACACCATATTTCCACACTCTACACTCTCCACTTTCCATTTGACTTTATTAACAACATGTTCATCCTCCTTAAAATTTTACATTGCACCAAATGTGTATTTTATCTCTTAACACTCTACCTCAATCACATATTTAGTGATGCCATATTTTCTACCTTCCACATTTGAGGAGGATAGGGAGGGAGATAATATATATCATTATACTTAATTCTTGTAATCAATATCTTATGTCCAAACTCCTCCTTTACATGAACTCGCAAACTCGTCACTAAGGCCACAGTTATAAAAGTGAGTGTGAACATTTATGGCCATGTATATAAATAAATTTCTCTCATAATACAATATACTCTCCCATTGTGTAATAGAGTCTTGCTCTTGCTAGTCTCTCTCTCTAATGCATGCTAGTGAGTGTGTGTGAGGATGTGAGGTGAGAGGATGGATGAGTACACGACTGTAATGCGGCAGTGTGACAACGCTCATGGGGAGGCGCAATGGAATTTCTTTTCGAGGAGTTGTAGAGCTTGGAGACCTCAAGGGTTATGAGCTCAGCCATTGGAAAGATCCTCTCATGACCGATTCACCAGGTAATCTCTTGTTGGATGTGTTTCAAGGGGGGTTAGGGTGAGCCATAACATTGGTTTCCACATCTCTTAATCATGGATTATCTTGATTATTTTGAGCCTACCTAATCTAATCTTTCTTATTTCGTACCAACCCTATCCCTAGCATCTTAGATTCACGGTATCAGAGCTATGCTAAGTCCTTAGGATTTGGTAGAGAGTTTAGAGTAGATTTGCACATAAGTTCATTTGATTAGGGTTTTTATGTATTTTATTCTTTGATTTTGAAAAATCAGCTTGGTTGCATTCAGCCTTAGGTGATAGCCACCTAGATACCTGGATAGAGTCTTTATCGTCATCAGAGGAAAACTTGCATTGTCCTTGGAGAAGCTAGCGTGAAATATTACAATTTGAGGGAATTTTAGGCGATGTATATATGTTCCTAGTGTCGAATCATGGCCCAATCCCGCCATACGCTTGCCTGAAGCACGTTTGAGGAATGTGTCTTCATATATTTCCAATTGAAAAAATAAAGGAGAATTAGCCCAGAAACAACATCACCAAACAATCCAGGACAAAGTTGATAAAGCCAAATCTGCAACAAAAGTACAAAAACACAACAAAAAAAATAACCTCTTGGTTCTCATCTGCTTCAAGCAAGGCGTCTTGCCATAAATTAGTGCTCGAACTAGGAACAGTTTCCACTGTCTTACTTGGCACATCCCTAAACTCTCCCATGTTGGTAATATTCAGTCTTTCCCTTGCTTCTTGTAGCTCTTCCTCTGTGGCATCTTTTCCTTCATATTTAAGGGCATCAGCATAGATCATCTTTAGTGTTGCTGTAGCAGATAGGAACTCGGTGTCTTTCACATGGCTATCCACTAGTAAGTACTTATCTATCCCATCATCATCTATAAAATTGTCATCAACCTCCAGATTTTGGGCTATGAAGGCTATGCAATGGTCCTCCCTTAAGTTAAATACATGTTGTATGTCTGTCAGCAATATATACTCTGAGTCTCCTACTTGGTAGGAGGGGAGCAATGGCGTTGGAATGGGGGAGAACTCATCTGATTCAATCACAGGCTGGCCTACATCATCTACAAAATTGTCATCAACTTCCAGATTTTGGGCTATGAAGGCTATGTAATGGTCCTCCCTTAAGTTAAATACATGTTGTATGTCTGTTAGCAATATATACTCTGAATCTCCTACTTGCTAGGAGGGGAGCAATTGAAAAGATGTAGGGGGAAGAGAGCTTGAGCTCTTGCAAGCACACACACACTCACAAAACCCTAAATAGAGAACACAAAAGGTGAGAGGCTGAAAATCTTCTTCTTCTCTACTCAACACTCAACACACCATATACAAGATAAGAGTCCACACAATATGAAAGGTACTCAACCAAATACATACAAGGGTTCTCTATAATGTGAACCCAACTACATGAGCTGGCGCTATAACTATGCCAGTCTCTAGAATGGCTGTCACACAGCCTGTCATCCCACTGGCCGCATATCACCCAAGATCTCACCAACCATGCCAGTGGTGTAAGTGTGGGGCCTATCCCCCAGGAGGGTCATTAGTGTCCACCGCCTCACTAGATGAGCTCGATATCTCAACACTCCCCCTCGAGCTCAACTCCATCTCATGTACACCAAGCGAAGCCCTGAATTTGCGGAGCTTCTCTGTACCCAATGCTTTGGTGAAGATGTCAGCTACCTGATCCTGTGTGCTGACATAAACACGGTCAAGGTCTCTTGCTAAGACCTTCTCTCTAACGAAATGGTAGTGGACCTCTATATGCTTCGTTTACGAGAATGAAAAATTGGGTTCCCGGCCAACTGTATATTGCTAATGTTGTCACAGAAAATGACAACTTGTCTATCCCACTGATAGACCCAAATTTGCAAGTAGCTTCCCCAACCAAGCTACCTCACATGCTGCCATAGCAGCTCCTCTGTACTCGGCCTCTGTATTGGATAGGGCAACTGTAGGCTGCTTCTTGCTGCTCCAAGTCACAGCAGCACTCCCCAAAGAAAACATGAAGCCACTAGTAGATCTTCTATCTGAGATACTACCAGCCCAATCAGCATCTGTGTACCCATGTACACATATCTCTGTCCTAGTTTCATAAAACAGTCCACAATGCAAAGGAGACCTCACATACCTCAGTATGTGTCTCAATGCATCCAAATGCGGTTTCCGTGGAACCTACATAAACTGACTCACCAACCCAACAGCATAGCTCAAATCTGGTCTGGTGATCGTCATGTAGATCAAACTTCCTACTATGCATCTATACATAGTAGGATCCTCCAAAATCTCTCCTGAATCTGCACTCAACTTGCCATTCTGATCCAATGGCACGAAAATAGGCTTACAGCCTGTCATACCATACTTGGACAACATGTCCAAGCCATACTGTCTCTGCAGTAATCCAATACCATGTGGTGACCTAATCACCTCAATGCCCAAGAAATATCTGAGCTCCCCCAGATCCTTCATCTCAAACTTCTGTCTAAGCAAGATCTTTACATCAAAGATCTCTGCATCATGGTCCCCCATAATGATCAAGTCATCTACATAGATGACAACAAGCACAACCCCTCTATCACCATGTCTCACATACAGCGAGAAATCTGCATTGGCTACATGAAAGCCAATAGTGACAAGATATTCAGAAATCTTGTCAGACCATGCTCTTGGTAATTGTTTTAAGCCATACAAGGCTTTCTTCAACATGCAAACATGCTCGAGGTGACTCACATCCTCATAACTAGGTGGCTGCAACATATACACCTCTTCTTGCAAATCCCCATGCAAGAATGCATTCTTTACATCCATCTGATGTAAAGACCATTGCTTTGACGCAGCCACTGCTATCACAACTCTCAGTGTTGCCATCTTGGCAACTGGGCTGAAAGTTTCCTCATAATCAATGCCATATGTCTGCGCATATCCTTTGGCTACCAACCTAGCCTTATACCTGTTTATGCTTCCATCACTGTTATGTTTTACTTTGTACACCCACTTGCATCCAATGGCTTTCTTGCCTTCAGGCAATTGCACTAAATCCCAAGTCTCATTTCCATATAGTGCATCCATCTCCTCATCCATAGCTTTCTCCCAACATACATTTCCAACAGCCTCATCAATACATGTGGGATCTACAACCTGCACAACCTTTGCCATATATGCATAGTGATGTGCCACATAACCATCATAGGTAAACCTCTGCACAGGGTTTTTCACTCTCCCAGATCTTCGCAGCGTTTCATTCATGGCTTCCATAGCCTTCTTTACACCAGGTGTTCTCATAGCTGGGATCCCAAGCTCCTCATCAAGGCTCATGTCTGAGCCACTAGACTCTCCATCAACATGAGAATGCCCTGCAAAAATGTCACGCATACCAAGGGGCTCAACCACTTTCTCTTTTCCTTTACATGATGTACTAATCACATTTGCAGGACTGGTATTATGACGCAGCCTGCCACTCCATGGTCTATCAACAGACCCACTAGATGAGGACTCTCCTGGTCCACTCAAAGACTGTGATGCTGACCTGCATTCTGTGCAACCACACTTCCACTCACATCAGCCCCAACAGCTTCTTTTTTAGCAGCATACTAGCTGCTCATCTCATCAAAGACAACATCCCTGCTTACCCTCAACTCACGTCTAGAAGGGTTATAACACCTGTATCCCTTTTGCTCAAGGGAGTATCCAATAAACACACATTTTTAAGCTTTTGGATCCATCTTAGTTCTCAGCTCATCCGGCACATGCACATATGCAATGCATCCAAAGACTTTCAGATGAGACAAATCAGGTTTTATGCTACTAAACCTCTCCTCTGGAGTTACATCATGTATGGCTGCAGTTGGAGTCCTGTTCATGATGTATACTACTGTAGAAACAGCCTCAGCCCAATAGCTATGCGGCATATTCTTCTCTTCCATCAATGCTCGCGCAATCTCAGCAATGTGCCTGTTTTTTCGCTCAACAACTCCATTTTGCTGCGGAGTGTATCTGCATGTAAACTATCTCCGAATACCATTCTTCTTCAAAAATTCAGAGAACTCATTGGAGAAGTACTCTCCCCCTCCATCTGACCTTAGGCACTTTACATATTTCCCTGTTTGCTTTTCAACCAAAACTCTGAAATTCTGAAAGTGAGTGAACACCTCACTCTTCTCCTTCATGAAATATACCCACACTTTCCTTGTGTGGTCATCAATGAATGTCACATAATACCTGTAGCAACCTCCCATATACATGGTCTTCGTAGGACCCCATACATCTGAATGCACAACATCTAGTGCATTTTTGCTCACATATCTATTACATGGAAATATATGCTTGGTTTGCTTTTCGAATTGGCATGCTTTCACATATTCACTGCATACCTTCCACTTTAAACTTTGGCAGCCCTGTCACAATTCCTTTAGTCTGCATAGACTTCATTCTCTACACATTCACATGTCCAATTCTTTTATGCCAAATGTCTGTGTCTGCAACAATTCCTGAACCATTGGCAAACATCGCAGCACTCATTTCAGGCATGTCTACATTCAACGTAAACATTCTGCCCACTCTGTTGCCTTTTGCAACCAACCTACACTTGTCTTTAAAGTCTTCAATATAACAACCATCAGGGTTAAACCGAACCTGCAAACCCTGCTCAATCATCTGGCCAACTGAAACCAGATTCTTTGTTATGTTCGGAACGTGAAGTACATCTGCAAGGTACTTCACTTTGCCATCCTGCATAGACAATGGCACATCTCCAGCATGGGCAATTGGATGAGCAGTGTCATCCCCTGTTTCCACAAAACCTGGTCGCTCAAGGTTTTTCATCTCCTTGAACCACTCCCCATGACTTGTCATGTGGTTCGAAGCACCTGAATCCACATACCATACATCATCTTTTTGTGCGCTGCTTCAACATTTTCAGACAGCATTCACGACATGCTGCATAACAAACAACCTTTCATTATCCTCATTGTTTCTACTCGAGGATGCATAGTTGTTCTGCTGCACTTTCCCATTTTGCATGTCAGCCTGCTTCTTATAACATTTTGCCTGCACATGTGTAGGCTTACCACAATAAAAGCACTCACGTGCATCATTATATTGCCTTTGCCAATTCCCACATCCTCTTTGACTCCCCTTGTCTCTGAATTTACCTCTTCCACACCTGTGTGTTGTTGATGTTGTTGTTGTGTATTCTGGGACTATTATTGTTGCTACTGCTGGCCATAATTATGATGCGGCATTGATGCCGGGAGTGGTTCACGGCATAAAGTTACAGAAAATGGTTCATGTCATGAACGATTTTCCTACAGTTTCACGTGGAAACTTCCCGCGTTGACTAATGTGATTTTGGGTTCAAAATACTTATCCAATTGTTTCCAAAATGATTGTGCCCCGCCTCAGGAGTGTAATACAAGTTTAAGACACAGTCAGTGGCTCTTTATTTTTTTAATTTTTATGAATTTTTAAAAAGAAAAAAAATAGAACACCAACCTGCTCGTTCATGTTGATGATTCCAATGATGCAAACATCAAAATTAGCTAGGAAAAACAGTGAATCTCTCTTCCAAGACCACTCCACCACAGAAATACACAACAAACACAACCAATTTCTAATAATTTTTTCACTTCCACACAAATCTTATCCATTCATTCTTACACAATGCACTACCAGAATGTAAAGGCAATCATGAATCTTGTGCAATGGGAGCTGAAACTCCAAGAGGAAGAAATAAAAAAAGGTGTTTCCCTGGCATCGGCACCAAAAATGTTATGGACAACCACAACTCTAAGAGGAAACTCAATGCATTCACCTAAAGGAAGAGCAATAGAACACAACTATCATAGGGCACTTACCAATGCTTCGAACTTGAGTCCCTTGAGGCCTCCAAGCTCACTTGTTAAGCTCCACCTCCACGTTGTCACCGTAGAGAGTCGCTCACACCGTTGCATAATGCAATCACTCTCTCTCACTCCAAGCATATAGAAGAGGCACAAATGCTAGAATTCTCTCTCTCAATCTCTCTCAAGACACAAAGAAGAGCTCTCAATAGCACAAAGGTGGATTGTGTCTATTCATTATGAGAAAATGCCTTATATACATTTGGCTCTTATTCACACTTGGGCGCCCAAAACTTAACTAAGACCTTGGGTGGCCAATATCTCATAACGTACAAC
Organism: Cibotium barometz; assembly: GCF_041138505.1. Classification (NCBI taxonomy): domain Eukaryota; kingdom Viridiplantae; phylum Streptophyta; class Polypodiopsida; order Cyatheales; family Cibotiaceae; genus Cibotium; species Cibotium barometz. The sequence goes on along the minus strand of NC_141047.1, from coordinate 75,141,536 downwards.
TTTTATAGTGCCTATTGTGTCATCAATTGGAGGAGCATACTTGTTAATCCAAAATGGGATTAACAATGTTCTAGTTATGGTGGACACTGTTAGTTTAGAAGTGCATGGCCTATCTTTAAAGGATCCCCAACACATGCCATCATCTTTGTAGAATGATGTCCTGCCACACCATGTTGAGTAGAGTTATACATCAATTGTTATTACATGATATAAAAGACATACCTTTACAATCATTTCACATGTGGTCACAATTGATTATTACACCTGTTAATGCCAAGGCTTCTATAACAGTAGAGGAACTAGCACTTTTACGATGTTTCTGGCCTTTGGGAAGATGGATTTGGCCCTAGGTTTTGTATGGGTATTTGGGCCCTATGAATTAGCCACCCCTAAGACTAGGCATGGCTCTCCAGACTCGAGGTCGAGTTTGGGTCTGATCGCTCACGCTTTGCCGTATTTCCGCTCTAGGATCTAGAGACAACGTGGGCTCATTTTCCTGTTGATGTTCCATACCTCTCGCCCTGGGCTATGGCTCTTTTAACTCTGTGTTATCCAAGATAAAGTTGCGGAGCCTCGAAGCAAGGCTTCTCTGTGAATGTGTGGGAGAGGTAGGGTCTTGCTCTTGGACAGGTGATCTGTCCATACATTGAGCTTCGGATTCTCCTGTTTCGTGTTAGGAGTTTCTCATCCCATGTTGAGATGGTCTTCACTCTCACTGGTGCTGTCAAAGACGAGCACCGTTTTGGCTCCACGCGGTATTGACCGATGGGTCAAACCTTATGAGCGAGGGAGTTGAGGGAGAGTTTGTCATCAAAAAGACAATTTACCTGAACGTAGGTGCATGAATGTGTGGAAATATTGTGAAAAACCCCCTGTATTCCTTTTTTTTAAAATGGTATGACAGTACACTTTGAGATGGTACGAGCATACGCTTAGGAAGGGAACTGGCGTACGCTTCTCATGGAGCATTTGGCACGGGCGTTAGCTTCCTAAAAGACACTGGCGTGGCTTAAAGAATGAACGGGCATGCGCTTTTGGATGGAGAAGGTACAGGCGTGGCAAGCCAGATGGTATGAGCGTGGCAGGTTTGCACGGGTATACGCTTTAGAAGAGACAAATGGTACGGGCGTGGCACAAATGGCACGGACGTACACTTGCTAGAGTCGGGGTAAAAGTGAATGACATAGGCGTCGCAAGACTGACATGGGTGTGGCAAGCAAAACGAACATGTTGGAACGGGCGTACGATTTTGGGAAGGAACAGTCGTGGCAGAAATGGAACGGTTGTGGTACTTCCAGAATCAGAGATTTTTTAAGAGAATTTAAGATTGCAGGCCTGACTGCCACCTACAATATTCTCTAACTATGCAGATGTAGCTAGAGCTAGTCTCTATCTACCTATTGATGCTTAGAATGCTTAAAGAAACCTAACAAATTGATATTAATTTGATAATTAAGCTATGGTGCAGACTTAATGAAAGATGAACAAAAAATCAAAATTTGTATGAATATCAAGGGAAAAGATTGAACACTTACTTGTGTCTCCCGCACTTGGTGAAGACCTCAATGCTCTGTGGTTGACCTCCATAGCTCCATGGAACACCATCAAAAAAACAAACAACTCAACACAAGCAAATAACTGGTGGATTTGCACTCCAACCAGGCCAAATGAGGACTCTAGCAAATGAAGTAAGTGGAGGAACCTAAGGTAAGTGCATATGTCCAACTCGATCCTTGCATGTTTCTAGGAAGGAACGGTCGTGGCACAAATGGAACAATCGTGGCACTTCCAGAACAGAGATTTTTCAGAGAATAAGGCTTCAGGTCTAACTTCCACCTACAATATTCTCTTACTTATTACTTTTTAATTCTAACTGCCAAATTAAAGACTGAAGATTTCCCAAGATTTATCGAGAAGGAATGGTACGGGCATGGCAGATTTGCCACACGACCGTGTCCTGTAAATGGAAAAGGCATTCGCTTCTGAGAGGAGCATCCAAAATGGGATTTTTGCCTTATTTCCTCCTCTAGTTTTTACAAATTCATGTATTTTTTCAATGTTTTTTGGAGTTTTATTTTGATAGGGAGCTAGAGCTAGTCTCTAGCTACTTATTGATGCGCCTAGAATGCTTACAGAAACCTAACAAATGGATATTAATTTGATAATTAAGCTATGGTACAAAATTAATGAAAGATAAACAAAAAATCAAAATTTATATGAATGTCAAGGGTAAAGATTGAACACTTACTTGTGTCTCCCGCACTTAGTGAAGAGCTCAATGCTCCAATGCTCCGGTTGACCTCCATAGCTCCATGGAACACCATCAAACAAACAAAAAACAACTCAAACACAAGCAAACAATCATTGGATTTGGACTCCAACCAACTCAAATGAGGACTCTAGCAAATGAAATAAGCAGAGGACCCTAAGCTAAGTGCTATCCCTAGAAGCAACGCGAAAGATCAAGCTTACACACAAGAGAGGGGAAGAAGAATAGAAATAAACATGTAGGAGTCGAGTCAGAGATATGCACTTAGCCAACCCTAATGAGGGTTAACTCCCCTTTGTGAGGCCACTAGGGACTCAATCCACCACCACTTGTGGATATTTAAGAGCTAGATGAAGAGCAAGAAGGAGTAAGCTATGCTCAACCTTCACTCCATGCCACATGTATGCAAGAGAGACCTTGGTAGAGAGAAAAGAGAGGGGAGAGGAGGGGAGGGGAGAAGCTAGATCATCACTATCCCTACAAGCATACACAACCAGAATCAAGCATACAAGCATCAACAATACAAGCATGCATCCACAAGCTCAAGACACACACACACACACACACACACACACAGGCAAAATTCGAATAAGACTAATGGGATTGTCCCTCTTCATATTCCATAAAATTTCTGATATACAAAAGCTCTCATTTTACAACGGTCAACCGCCCATTTACAATTGGGAGCTCAAAACTAGCTTCCTAGCTCTATGTACATCTCTTTCCTATGACCGACATTACACAAGCTTTAAGCTCGGTCATCCCGTATCTCTATTAAGCGCTTTGAGCGGTTACAAAAATAATGTTACAAGAAGCGTAATCACGCTTGAAAAATAATGTTAACCGGAGTGGTTAACACCCCGTATTCCACATCGAGGTCTTTAACCAAATCTGTTAGGCATTTAAAATTTTCGACGATGCAACCAAAGTCCATCTCCTTGGACTCTGCCTTGGAAGCAAGGCCATGCAATGTTTTCAATCCTTGGACCCTTGGCACAAAACCTCTTTCAAAGCAGTGAGAGAGGTCTTCATACTTGGCTTTGCACCCTACGGGCCCAAATGGAGCCCCATCATCCAACTGTTCCAATTAGAACAAAAACCCAAGAAAACATTACGCGACTACATCACACACATCAAGTACCTTGATTCGCGTTGCGAAGAGAGGAAAAAATTGAGTGACAAGAACTTAATGGATCATTTCCTCTTGGGGTTGCACAATCCAAGGTTACACGACCACATGTTGGTTAAGGACCCCTCCACCTTTGATCAAGCCTACAAATGGGAGATCTTTCTCGATGACAACATGCGAGAAAGCTATTCCACGCAATTGGCCACCGCGCCAATGAAAACCCAAAGATCATTTGTAACATTACCTTCCTCTCCTCCCAGGCCCCAAGCCTTACTGGTGGCACCACCCCAAACTAACTACTCACACAAAGCGCCACCATGACCTTCTCCAGTGCCAATCTTTCCATTCCAACCATTGCCTTTCCAGGCAAACCCTATTGCTCATGGAAAGATTCAAACCAAATCCATCCCATGTGCTCCATCACTAAGTCACCCCTAACACATCATCTCTCTTTGCCAGTGCTTCACATGCTCCCTAAACCACTTGTGTACACTATAGGTACACCCGCAGGATACCACCTCTTCTATGTTTTCTCTACCAAGGACCCCATAGAGTGGCTGAATGCCATCAAAATAAATGCCTACTAGTGACACCACAATGTCATGGCTATGGAATCGATCATTACTTCAAAGATTTCCCTTTACAATCAATTTCTCACTCCACAGTCATGAAATCCCTCAATGTGTTGAGCGTTCAACATGGGAAGATTTCGACTGTCCCATTAAATGTCGTCACATGGTTGTAGGCCAAGCTAAAGAAGGCCACATCCCAAAAGAGACAACGCTCTACGCACATTGGCCACCACGGAGAAGATCGGGTTAGCATCTGCACTAACTCAACAAAGACCACATCGTTCTCCTCCGGGAGTGATGATCGTGTGTCGAACTACTACTTCCCCATGCAGCCCACCAAAAACTCATCAAACGGGAAAAATGACTAGCCACATATCCCAATGCCATCCTTGAGAAGAAGCATCTTCAGGAGGCCCAAGCACTAGTAGAGCAATACCAGGCTCAACTTGAACCGCCAGCCGTTTTTGTAACCTTTGACCCACTGCCTAAGTGCACACCATCCCCCATAAAAATCTGAACTTCCACACCAAGTAAGGTCGAATCACCCACTTACACTCAAGGCCAAGGAAGATCCGCTCACCAACATGATGTTGACAAACAAAGATTTTTCCCCACATAAGCCTCCTAATCCTCCAGTGCCCATTCACAAACGGCCAAGCCCAAATCCCACGTTCACATCAAACAACTCGATGAGAACAGTGACACAGAGTCCAACGGAGACTCACTAGTGCCCACACGATTTACTAAGGCCTTTTACCCTCGTACGACACCCAAATCTCAACCTCCACCCCTGTCAAATTGAACTTCCATATGCTATTTGCTGGTCCACCTTTTGATCAAGGCCCCGCACCGCAGACAGCTTCTACTCATCAACGCGACCTAGTTGGCCTCTCAGCCTTCCTTTCCTCCCAAATCCAAATGCACATTGGCACCTTGTTAAAAGGTAGTCCAAGTTTATGGAATAATCTTCGGGATTGGATGGAACGCAAACTAAAGGCTTTCTATGGAGGAGGCAGATAACTCAGATTCCTCGGATGAACCTGAGCACCGTCATCCAGACTTACCCCATCACCACTACCCACAATCCCAAGGCGCACCAACCATTCGCATAAATGCGCTGGGACACTACTTTGAAGGTGATGACACTAACGCCACTTTTCCCATTTCCTATAACGGACATATGGTCAAAGGCATCCTGGATGGGGGTGCTGGCGTAAGCATCCTCACAGGAACATGCTGAAAAAATTGGAACCAACCACACCTTGATCATACCACATCGGTCATAAAGCTCGCGCGGATGAAAAATTTACAAAACCCCTGGGTGTAGTGGATGACCTCAAGGTAAAAGTCTATGACATGACATTTCACCTCACATTTGTAGTCATAGACTTTCGTAATGCCGCATATGATCATCTTGGGTAGATTCTTCATGCGACAAACACAACTGATCCATGGCGGGGACACGCATCATGTCTACCTCTACAAAGGCTGTCAAACGCTTAAGGTCAATTTATATACCTGGCACTCACATCCCATGGCCAAATCTCCCTTTGCCAAAGACTATGTGGTTGAAGATAAAACAGCCAAAGGATTATATGCTTTGTTGGATGCTTTCTTCAAACTGCATGAAATAGATGTGTCAAAATTTGTTAGCTTTGGGTCAGGTGGGGCGTCTGTCATGGTTGGTAAAGATAATGGCCTTACAACACTTTTGAAGAAATCAAGTCCATATCTCACGTCTATCCATTGTGTAGCACATAGAACCCATTTGTGTGTAAGAGATGCAACAAAGCATAGTGATTATGCTCGTAAAATTGATGCAACTTTGAATGATGTTGGCTCATTCTTAAAAAAAAGTCTCAATCGTATAGCCAAATTAGTCAAATTGGAAGTACATTGCATATGAAGGGTATTCATAAAGTTCGTTGGCTAAGTTGGCATAGGGTGATGTGTACTGAGTGTGTACTACAATTGAGGATTTGGAGCCTTTGCTAGAATTTCTCAAGGTTGAGAACTTTCCTCTTTTTCAGAGAGTATGCACATTTGAGTTCATATATTGTTTGCACTTTCTTTACGACTTGCTAGAACATGTTACACATTTGTGTCTTGCTTTTGAAAATGATTTTGTTGATGTCACAACAGTTTCTAGTTTGGTAACTGCAACAATTGGTGCTATGGAACTCGAATTCATTGTGGATCCTTTGATTGACATGAATGCATGGCAACATGATAGCTAGGGTTTTTCCTTGATCCCTCCCCGAATATGGATCAAAGAATGGTCAACTTGCGGCACTTAGAGCATCCATCAAAGGTGATCATTTCAGAGGAGTTAAAATCGAGAGGTGTGCCATAGGTTATGACCTTGTAATTGCAATAGGGTTTCAAAAAGAGTATTGCACATTGCTAATGGATTCTTTAAAGCAAAGATTTGTGGACAATGAGGTCTTGGCCAACTTGAAGATTTTATGTCTATCTTCATTCTCGAGTGGGAAGCTTTTGAAAGCATATGGGGTTGAAGAAATGATTGTGTTGGTTGACTTTTATGCACGGCCAAAAGAGACAGTTAATGGAGAAATGTGTGTAAACCTTGTGGATGAGAGATGTATAAAGAAAGAATTTCAAGTGTTCAAAGTGCAAGCAGCTTTGGATTGAAAAAATCTTCCTTTGCGTGAAACTTGTACACGCATAAGTTGGAATACTTTGCTTAAGGAAAAATATGCAAACTTATTGTGCTTGAGTCAAATTGCCATGATCCAGTGCTCCAGTACAACAATTTGTGAAAGGGGTTTTTCTACACAAAATAACATCAAAACACGTTTAAGAAACAAACTTGAGACAAGAAGTTTGGAATCATTGTTGCATATATCAATTGAGGGTCCAAATGTGGAAGATTTTGATATTGTTGAGGCTATGGAGGCATGGAGGAATGCTTGTAAAACATCAAGGCATGTCTATGGAACTACACAATACTAGTGAGTATTATTGGAGCAAGATTAAGATTGGGTTTTTTTTTATAATATTTGTATATTCTTACTTTTTTCTTTATGTAGGATATCGGTTTTTTTGACCATGAAGTTGGAAGAAAATCAAATCCTTTTTTGACCATTGATTGTTGAACACGGTAATGTAAAATGATCTTATAATCTTACACTAACTTATAATATAATGCATTGATTTTTTAATCTTTGTGCAGATACTAAAGAGTCAATTGATGGAATACCACAATATGTTCCACATAGTATTTTAATCTTTCCCAAAATTTTGTATCCATGGTATATATGCTTTTTAGCATTTTTTAGGATAACCTATGGACATTGCTACTTTACTTTGCCTATCGAAAGCTATCATGGAAGAAAGTTATCTTTTTGCTTATCCATAGTAGTTTAACCACTCTATGAAGCCTTACCTTTAAAGGATGTCAAGTGCCTTTGTATGAGCTAGAGAAGTTTGAGAAGTTTACTTTTGTATGAGTGAAATTTTGATATTAATAAACAACTCTTTGGTTGTTTATATTTGTTTAGATTTGTCATATAAACTTTTTGAATGTTTACTTTTTGAAATGCAAACTTTTTGAATGTTTACGTTTTGAAATGTAAAGCTAATGGTAGATATTGAAAAATAACTTAAAAAATGGTTGATACTCAATTTAAAATTTTTAAGTGTAAAATTTTGAAAAAAAGGTTTTGAATTATTCATCTAATTAAAAAACCTTAGCATAGTTAAAACCAAAGGTTTTTAGATTGGTTGTAAAAATTTGTTTTTCGTGAACACTGGGTGGTCCAGACTCCAGGTTCCGCTCCAGCCGGTTACGAGAATCCTCCGGCTGTACATAATGCCATGGTGCCATTGACCTTTAGAATAGTTTTTTTGATCGCCATGCGAGAGGGTGATTAGTTCGTCCGCTCCAGGAGAACCCAGTGCCATTGACCTTCAGAATAGTTTTTTTGATCGCCCACAACTCAAGCATGGCCTCTTCTGATGCTATCGATCCCAAGAGTGGCTTCTGCGCTCGCAGAGGCATCTTCTACAGCAAGCGCAATTTCCTGGCTCTTCCGTCGGACTCGTCGCTGACACTGCCCGCCTTCCTTCTGCAACAGCACAGTAGCGTTGATGGCCTTCGACCCGCCTACATTGATTTCCAGACCGGCGCAATCACCAGCTACGCTCAACTGCACACCCAGATCAGGGCAGTCGCAGCTGGCTTGGCACAGTTCGGATTGCAGAAAGGAAACGTGCTTCTTCTTCTTTCCCCCAACTCAGCCCAATTCACCATCACCCTGCAGGCAGCCATATCCATCGGTGCTGTCATCACCACTTGCAACCCTTTAAACCTTCCCGTCGAAATTGCAAAACAAGCTTCGGAGTCTGGTACCACATTTGTTGCCACAACCGCAGCCCTTGTGCAAAAGATAACAGACTTGCACCTCCCTTTTATACTTTTGGGAGGAGAAGAAGGAGAGTGCTCAGCTTCACCTCACCCTCTACCTCAACGTCGCCAGATTTCATTTTCGAAACTCATCTCTGCAGATGCCAATAGTCTTCCACAAGTTCAAACTCACCAAGAAGACACAGCCCTGTTGCTGTATTCATCAGGTACCACAGGCGCCAGCAAGGGGGTCATGATTTCCCACAAAAACTTGATAGCACAAGCAGTTTTCTTCATGAGCAGATCAGAGGGGATGCCCTGGAGCTCTAGAATTTATCTGTGTGTTGTTCCCATGTTCCACGCTTTTGGCCTCGCCATCTTCTGTAGCGCAGCTCTTGCAAGGGGCTGTTCCATTGTGATCCTGCCCAAATTCGACATGGTGCAGATGCTGTCTGCCATTCAGATGTACAAGGTCACCCATGTACCCCTGGTACCTCCTATCCTACTAGCTCTTGCCAAATCAAGCTTGGTGGAGGATTATGATCTATCTTCACTGTTTCAAGTATCTGTCGGGGCAGCACCAGTTAGCAAGGAGTTGATTACTACTTTCAGAGCTCGTTTTGTTAATGCCAGTGTTCTGCAGGTAAGCCTAGTTTCTACTTGGTCTTAAGGTAGATTATCGAAGAAGGCCAAAAGGAACATTAAGTTACGGCTTGAGCTGGCATTTTATCAACTTTAGGTAGCAGTTGCATATCTGTGTGTTTTACAATAGATGAGGACTCAAGGGCAAGAGAAACACCTCGGAATGGCATTGCAATGACATTTTGAAATTTGGCGTGCATCTCTTTTTTGGGAAAACGTATCTTTTTATAAGCATGATGTTAATGTTCGGTCGTAATATTGCTTTGGTCTGTGAATAATGTGAGGAAGCTGCAGATGCTCAGGCGTCTGTTGGAAATGAGTTCTCTTCTGAAATACGAGGGGAAAGGTGTACTGCAATAAGCTCACAAAATATTTGGTGACTGGCCTCCCATAACCTGACGGTTTAATTAGCATGTTCTAGTTGCAACGGCTTGCCAAGCCTCTACTGAAGTTCCTTCTTTCATTAGGGTTTATATCTATCTTGAATCCAAGCCAATCACAAATATCAGCTGCAGAAACTCCATGATAGCTACTCTGGGTCTTTAATGATAACCCCAGAATTTGCCCTCAAGTTCTCTCCCATTTGGATTGACATGTCTACAGGTGGCCTAAAAATTTGTTTTATATGAAGCAAAGACTGGGCAAGCGACACCCAAATTTATCATTTAGGAGCTTTGGACCTTTTCCTATCTAGAGAAAGATCAATGAGGTGTCAATGAAGTTGAAGCTTCCTCCGAGCTGGACTATGCACGATGTGTTCCATGTCAGTTGGTTAAAACCATATGTAAGTCCAATCCCTTTAGATGTGAAAGACGAAGCAGAACCAAATAGACTGGATGAAGCTGAAGTGATGGTTCCAGAACAGATCCTTTTGCACCGCTTCAAGCATGGTCCAAGCTGAAGACAAAGACAGTTCCTCATGAAGTTTTAGGACCGAGGGACTCAGAGAGCGGTATGGCTTGACAAAGAATTCTTCAAAGACTGTATGCTAATGATGCTACTGATATTAATGATGACATAAATGCTATCCTAACTGATGGATTAATCAAGGATTAGGCTGTTCATACTGAGGATTGGCCATGGCATGGGTGTGCACGTGACATCTTCCTCATGCTATGTCACGTGGAAGGGTAGCTCAATGGCGATGGAGCATGTCTTGGATTTGGAGCTGATGATGGGATTGTAGCTGACATCCAGGGGGCTGGGGGTGCCGAGCACATTGGGATGTGGAGGCTTGGTCCGAGGTAACTCCTCTCGAGCGAGGTGGGTCTGAAGCAGCCCGAGGTGTATTGGATGTAGGTCATCTCCACTTATGTACCTCCTAGAGGGGACAGGGAGGATGCACATATGGGCATATGAACAGTCTCTTATTTAAGTGTGGGTCAGTGTGAATGCACTTTAGTGCACCTACTTTTAGGGCTAGGCCATGTGCCTATATAAAGGACCCTCATGCAATACTTTTTGCATGCAATCAATCTGAAGCAAGTTCTCTTGTGCTCAATCTCTCTCTATCTCTCTCTCTCCCCCCACTCATTGTACTTATTGCACAACCAGATTCAGCTTTTTAGTTCAGTACTTTTTCACTTTGTTGGGATGACAGAGGATACCCCATACAGGTACACCGATTTGTCTCATAGGCCAAGTTTGGTCTTTTGGAAGACGTTAATAAAATCTTTCTTTCTTTCTTTCTTTCTTTTCTCTCTCTCTCTCTCTCTCTCTCTCTCTCTCTCTCTCTCGTGCAAGTTCATGTGTTGATACAACCTTGTTGATTCTCTCTCCCTGGGGCTGTGGTTTTCGTATGTGGTATCAGAGCTTTTTGAGCTGTCTTGTGTGTTTTGCTGCTCTTTAACGTGAAGAACCGACTCCTATTCATCTCGTGGTGCTGTGAATTCATGTGGAGCTGTGCATGTGCAGTCCTACTGCGGTTCACACGAGCTTTTTCTTGTTTTTCCGCTGTTGGAGCCTTGTTGGATTTGTGTTTTTGCTGCCATAGTAGAGTTCACTGTGCGAATTTTGGTGGGGTTGTGTGTTGTGTTTTTTGCTGATTTTGGAGGACCAGTGGGGCTATGTTTTTGTGCTGTGGCAACCATCAGAGAAGATGAAGATTATTTTGCTGTGACATCTGTGTTGCTGCTGTTTTTTTTTGCTTGCATGAAGGGCTGCCTGGCGGTGGGTTGCAGGTCGTGAAGGCATTTTTGCAGCCGGCATCGTTGGCTCGTTGAGCTGTGTGTTCTTGTGCGCCGTGTGGAGTTGGGGGTGGTGAAGCAGGCTGCAGCTGCAGCACGTGGAGCTGCATTTTCTGCTGCACATCTTACTGGCCATGTGCTGTGCATAGGCGACAAAGGTTCTGCGTTTGTTTTCTTCATTGGCTTTGTGGCATCACAGGCATGTCTGCAGCATGCTTTTTGGCGTTTTTTATTTATATCCAAGGTTGATTAAGGTCCTCCATAGCTCCTGTTCACGTGCGGCTAAGGGCCTGTTGTTCGAGAGAAGAAAACCTATGCGCCGGGAGTGATCAAGTGGCTGGGACTAGATTTTTGCAACGGATCGGGTGAGTTGCTTCGCCAATTTTTGGTTTTTGCCCGGTGGCAGGTCCAAATGCAAAAAGCCTCTGAGTGGTGGGCAAGCACATGAGGCACACATCAATTTGCGAGCTGGTGAAGGTATCTTGGTTTCCATGCATAAGTGTTCATTTGCAGCTGGTTTTTGCTCCTGCATGTCCTTTTCACTATGGGTCGCAAATACAAAGGTTTTTGCATTTTTTGTTGAGTTTTTTGGCACAGGTAGGGTTGAGGCATGGCATCTCTTCTACCTATTGGGTTGTTAGAGCAGAGCAAGTTGGATGGATCCAACTATCCATTGTGGAAAGTGAAGATCGAGAGTCAGTTTGTTGCGCGCAAGTTGTTGGAGATTGTTGAAGGCAAGGAGTTGAAACCAAGAAAGCTGGAGAAGGGTCACATGAACGGGTTGAGTCTTGTTATTGATGATGATGAAGAAGGTATTGATGAGGAAGAAGGTGCTGACTCAAAGTTGATTGAAGATTGGGAGGATTGTGATGCTCAAGCCTTTGTCTTGATCATTATGTCTGTATTAGAGCATTGAGGCTCAGCCCACTAAGCATAGTCCCAAGGAAGGTGCACAATTCTAGCAGAAGAATGCAGCAAGGTAGCAGATGGAGCTTTCTGCAACAACAAGCGAAGGTAGAGGAAGCATTCCTAGAGGGTATGTACACATAACCAGTACATCATTAAGCTCTCAGAACAGTTTGAAAGTCCTAGCAAAAGGCATGATTAGTTCCGGTAGGTGATCCACCGCTGTGTTAAGGGTAAGGGATAGCAAGCATGGGGACATCAGTGGAACAAATGCTTAGTTCTTCAGCAAGGCTTGAAAATGGAAAGATTGCACTAAGTTTCAAGCTGAAAAGTCTGTCAAGGCATCCACTTCGATAGTAGTGACCGTAGCATCCCCATCCACACACCCGCCACCCGCCACCCGCCTCTAATGCCTTTCAGCTATTGCCCGCTTTGAATTCAGTGCCACCAGTGGTATTTGATGATAAGAAGGAGGGTGCAGTTAGAGAGGTCATTCTATTGGCCCAAAATGTGACGGGATGTCTACCAACACATCCATGCATGTCAGATATGTCAAAAGGTGAAAGTTCTACATACGAAACAAGCAAGATTACTTTAGTCCTTGCCAATTCGAGAGGGACCTTTTCACGACACATTAGTATGGATTTCGTAGGCCCTCTTCCCATCTTAGCTGGATCTAGAAACACAGTGTATGATATTTGTGGATAGATTTAGTAAGTTCTGTATGCTTATTCCATGTAAGTAGACAGCCCCACAGCCGAGGACATTGTTCTTTTGGTTTTGGTCTCCGATTGGTGCACGGACAATCACATCAGATAGAGATCCTAAATTCATGTCCCATTTTTGGAGAGCATTGTTTGACAATTTTGGGACTAAGTTACAACTGTCCAGTGTATTCCATCCACAAATAGATGGCCAAATAGAAATATATTATCAATTGGCCTTTGACGTTCTCAAATTATACTACCGTGACTAATAGTCAAAATGGGAACAATATCTTCCATTGGTTCAGGTAATCTTGAAGAATGATACTCACTCATCGAGTATTGTCTGGACGCGGTATGAGGCAGCATTTGGTCGCCGGTTCTCATCTCTTTTGACGAGAAAGGTATCACCATCTCTAGAGGCCAACAAGACAATCGAAACATTTTCGAAAATCATTGAGTCAGTTAAGGAGCACCTTGCCAAAGCTCAGGAAGCTTATACCCGTCAAGCCAACAAATCCAAGTGAGATGTCAACTTTAAGGAAGGGGATTGGGTATATCTCCACTTCATGAAGTAATGACTAAAGCAAGTGGACGAGCGTTGTCCCAAGCTTTCATTCCGAAGTTTCGGCCCGTTTCCTGTTAAGTGATGTATCTTTAAAGTTAAAGTTCCACTTATGGTTTTTAAAACATTCCTAGGGGCCACCCAAGGTTATAAACCTTATGAACTTTAATCCCTTGGTTCCCCTTCACACTTGGGGTTGTTCACACATGTTTCCTTTTTGTCCGGCCACCCAAGTATGAATCTTTAAAAATTTATCTTGCTCACCGACCACCATGCTCACACTTATGCTGCACCCATTTCACAGGGTCATGACATACCCCCCTCTTGAAAAATGGCAAACGTCCTCGATTGCAATCTGGTGATACAGCAAGATATCCAAAGCGGAACCACATTGATAACAAAGGCTGCCCAATACAGTAAGATATCAGCCATGTGATCCAACAAAAAGTGAAATGTACAATATGGCAAGATCTGCGTCCCAATCTCTCTAAGCCATGCATATGTAACAACATTCACTGCAAACCAATGGTGTAGTAATAGTCCAAGTTGTATACCACTGTGAACCATACACAACCACAACATCCAATGTGACTAGTATACATATATCATAGAAGTCCCATAAGCAGATGTACTGTTAGCTCTCAGTACCTTCGGGTGAGACAAAAGCTGCACCAAGCGACCTCTAGATGTCATCTGAGCCTGTCTGTATCAAGGGAGCGGAGGTGCTACCCCCCTCTTGAGCATCAAGCAATGCCCCAGACCCATGCTCTATTGAACTTGAATGAACCGTAACAAGAGTCGGCTCCAACTCAAAGGCATCGAGATAAAGCTGCAATACCTGAGGTCAATACGCTAAGTCACCCTCCTCCATCCACTTCGCATCCATCGGTGAATAGTTCTTGAACTTCACAAAATAGCGACGAGAAACTTTACCTCGTACCTTTCTTTCCTTATGTGCCAGTATCTGCTCTGGAATAAGAACCTCATCAAGTTCATCAACTTCCGGCTGAGCCTCATCTGATACATCCTCAGGCACATCCCCACGGAAAGGTCTAAGTAGACTCACATGAAATGCATTGTGAATTCTCTAGTGATCTGGTAGCTTTAAACGATAGGCCACCTCACCAATCTTTTCCAATACTTGAAAAGGTCCATAATAGCGCATGCTCAACTTAGGGAATAAGCGCTCTTTACCCTTCATCTTTTTGAGCCTAGCTTTCTCAAATCGCAAAAGAACCCAATCACCCAATGCAAACTCTAATGCACGTCTGTGACGGTCTGCTGCTTTCTTTTGCTTTTGCTGAGTCTTTTGGAGTGCCAACTTAACTCTCCTATAAGCTTCATCCATGTTCTTCACATATTGGTCAGCTTCAAAGATCTTATCCTTTGTGTGCAAAATGGGTGGTACCTTCTTCCCTTCTTCCACAATCTCAAAAGGCACCTTGCCCGTCGAGGTATGGATGGTGTTGTTATAAGCGAACTCCACCAAAGGAAGATACTTTTCCCATTGTTGCTTGTGCTCTGACACATAACACTTGAGAAGATCTAACATTGTGGAATTAGCCTCTTCCGACTACCCATATCTGTCTGTGGATGAAACGATGATGAAAACTTGAGAGTTGTACCCATGTTGTCAAACAATCCTCTCCAAAATAAACTCGTCATCCGTGGATCACGGTCACTAATGATAGACGAAGGCATGCCATGATACTTGAAGATGTTCGCCATGAACAACTTCACCATGTGATCAACTTTGATCTTCTTACGCACGGGAATGAAATGAGCCTGCTTATTGAACCTGCATATGATAGTCCAAATGCCATCATTCCCCGTTTGTGTCCTTGGAAGATCAAATATAAAATCCATGGCAATGCTCTCCCATGGTCTATCTGGAATAGGTAAAGGCTGAAGTAACCCTAGTGTCTTATGACGGTCATACTTCACCTTCTGACATACGATGCATTGCCTAACAAATGCATCAACATCTCTTCTCAAGGTCGGCCAATAAAAGAAAGCCTCAACTGCCTTTACCGTGGCGTCAATACCTCTATGACCTGCATACGGCGGAGCATGACTTTCAATCATAACCTTGAGTCGTAACTGCCTGGTAACACAGTCTACCATGCATCAACAAAAAGCCATCCCTGAGAGTATAATGATCATGCCGTTGACCCTCAGACATCTGATTATAGACCCTTCCAAAATCCTTATCCTGGGCATACTGCTCTTTCATCTCATCAAGCTCATGATGATAAGCAAGTGAAACTGTTGAGACATGTGGCTTGCGTTACAAAGCATCTGACACAACATTCTTTTTGCCTTCCACATGTACAATCTGAAAGTGGAACATAGACAAAAAGTTGGCCCATCTCATATGCTTCTCAGAAAGTTTAGTTTGCGTGAGGAAATAACGCAAGGTCTGATGATCTGTCTGCACAGTGAAATCAGCCCCAAGCAAATAGTGTTTCCATGTAGAAAGAGCATGAATTACAACCAACATCTCTTTCTCATAAACCTGTAAATGCTTCTTGGCATTCTGTAATATATGACTCTCATAGACTATCATCACATGTCCTTCCTGCATGAGAACTGCCCCAATGCTGTTCCCACATGCATCACATTGGACAACAAAAGCCTTTCGGAGAGTGGTAATACCAATACTGGATCCGTAGAGGCCGGTTTCAAGGTTCCGTTGCCGGGAGAGAGAGAAAACTAGTGAGAGAATCTGTAGGCGCCTGTATGCTCTGCAGCCAGCAGCCACCCAGTTCTTCAAGAGCTAAAGAGAGAGAGAGAAAGAAAGGAGACCTGTATCTCTGTTCTGTAGCACAGCACAACAGCCAGTCTGTGTGTTCTCCCTCATGAAACCAGCCCAGTCAGTGCCTGAACCCTCTGTAGTATAGTAACCAGACAGAGGAGCGCAGCCTTCTTCCAAAAACAGGAGTATAACCATATGCGCAGGCGCCTGAAACTGTTCTTCCCAGCCCTGAAATTTGCATTGCCCGCCTACAGTCCCTCCAGAAAGCAAGCATAAAAGAAAGGTAGCCCTGTAGCCGTGTCATGTGCACGTATGCCCATGGACAAGTTCCTCATCTAGTCCAGCAGGGGCAGCCAGAAAAAGACCAGAGTTTAGGAGCATGCTACAGTTTTGGGCCAAGGTTGGTGGACTTGGAGCAAGGGCATGGAAGACTTGGGTGCTGTCAGCTGAGACAAGGAGATGTCGGCTGAGACCAAGGAGCTGTCGGCTGTACTGCCGGAGGTTGTCGGCTGTAGGGGCTACATGGAGTATGAGCTAGACCAGTCGGACAAGTGTTAAAGGGATTTAATGGACTGTGGATTGGCCGACCAGTAGTTGGCCAGTTAGCCAAGTCTTTGTGAAGGCCTATAAATAGGGATGAAGGCTCCTCATTAGAATCATTCATTCCTTTAAGGGATGGGTCATAGTTAGGGACTCATACTGAATTTCTAGCATATCTCTCTCTCTCTCTACTCTCTTCATGTCTGCGTTTTGCATCAGCTTGTTTCCAGTGGTGTTTAGGGCTGAAAGAAGACCCCCAGAGCTTCCGCGTGTTACACCCTGCCTATGTGTTTCTTTTTCAGAAAATCCCTCTTCCAACCTGCGCTGCCTGCCAGCCTCACTTTTCCCAAAAGCAAGTCATAGAGAGAGAGAGAGAAGCGTGTACTCCAAAAGTGGAGTAGCACCCCCCCCCCCCCCCCTAAATATCCTAGGGGCCACTTATGGTTTTTAAAACATTCCTAGGGGCCACCCAAGGTTATAAACCTTATGAACTTTAATCCCTTGGTCCCCCTTCACACTTGGGGTTGTCCACACATGTTTCCTTTTTGTCCGGCCACCCAAGTATGAATCTTTAAAAATTTATCTTGCTTACCGACCACCATGCCCACACTTATGCTGCACCCATTTCACAGGGTCATGATAGCCAAGAAGGTTCAGGTTCAATCTTTTATTTTAGATTTTGCATCATTCTAATAAAAGCAAAGACACCATTTGTGGTGGGGGCCCTAGAGAGGGTATCCGGGACCCAATACTTTGTATCAGATCCACCAATTGTTGTAACCTTTTTGGTCTCATAGGTCATTTTGGCCTTTTGAAGACGTTAATATATCATTTCATTTCATTTCTCTCTCTCTCTCTCTCTCTCTCTCTCTCTCTCTCTCTCTCTCTATTTTTCTGCACATATATTTCAGTTTTGTGCGTTATTCTTATCGTGAAAAGTGTACTGATTTCTGAGCATTGAAGTTACCGATCTCCCCCGAAGCTTCTGCATGTTACAGTGGTATCAAAGCCTACTTCAAGTGTAAAGATTCAGCAAGAAACCAGAAATTTTTTTCTCGCTTGTGTGGTTGGTTTTCAAACTCCGGTGGACCACCCCTTTCAGAGTGACTCTTGTCCCTTGAAGGACGGTTGGTTTTTGGCCTCGGGAAGCCTCGGGAAGTTTCCCACACATATAGTGGATGGTCAGATTGCACTCCGAAAAGGAGGTGCATTTTCCTGCTATGGCGAGCTTCGATGACGAGAGAGACCAAGAACCTTGGGACCAAAGTGCACCAGGTAGTCCAGCTAGGGCATCAGGGATGAGTGTAAAAGAGATGTTTCAACAAATGATGTGAGCAATCGCAGACGAGAGTACCAAGTTGGAAGAGCAGAAGGCGCAAATACTGGCTCTGGAAGAGCGCACCCGTTCTCCAGCTCCGCGTTTTCCATCTCCTCCTCCCTCCCCTTTCGTTTTCCAAATTCCAGATTCTCTACACAGGGACCCTCTCGAAGGGTCACGACCGCAGTCGAGTTCGATGCTTGAGTTGTAGATGCGTGCATTGGAGATCCGACAACGAGAAGACGACGCCATGCGACGCGTGGAACATGAGCGATACCTTGCGGCTTTGGACACAAGACTGACATCAGCGGCTTCCTCAAATCATTTTCTTGAGAAAATGAAGTTCAGTAAGTATAATGGTAAACTCGACCCCACAACTCTTTATTCATGGTTGCATTAATTTGAAGCTTACTTTGCCGCAGTTAGAAAAAATGATACTGACAGGGTGATCTTAGCTAGTTGGTACTTGGAAGGTGAGGCCATTCCTTGGTGGACCCAGTGGGCTCATGCCCACACTAGATTAGGTATGTTTGGGACGAGTTTCTCTGCGACCTTAAGCAGTGGTTTCTACTGCCCCATTACCTTGAGCGACTCGAAGATGAGTTTAGGAGAGCGTGTCAGAACACGCAACCAGTCCTTCAGTTTGCCAATAAAATTTCAAACTTATGTTTGGAGTTGGGCTTATCTGATATGGACAAGAAAGGGCAATTCCTATATGGACTTGACACGCAAATCCAGTGGGAGGTGCGTATGTTTAGGCCAGCCACCTTTGAAGACGTACTCTCGCTTGCACAGAGTACTGAAATGAAGCACAATGGTGGAAAGCCCAAGACTTTCCAACCGGCTGCTACCAAGGCTACCACTGTGGGGGAAAAAGGCTAGAACCAGACGGGATCTTTCCCAAGACAAAGCACGGGAGCCTCTGGCTCCAAGAACTCGACCAGAAAGCGGAGGCAGGCAAGACCGGTGGCAAGTTGAGTGCTGAGAAGATTGCTCACGCCTTTCCAGGGCAATGGAATCGAAGTTGGATTACCTCCTCTAAGAATTGTTGCAATCTGGCTTCATCCACCCCAACGTGTTGCCATTTGTAGCACCAATCCTGTTTGTCAAGAAGAAAGGTGGGTCTTCTCGTTTGTGTGTCGATTATCGTGACCTCACCGATCTGCTAAAGGGTGTCAAGACTAAAACGCAACGGATTCGAATGACTCCACGAGCATTGGAGGCATTCAAGAACCTCAAGGTGGCTTTGTCAGAAGCGCCTTGTTTAGCACTTGCCTCGTGGGACAAGCCGTTCCAAGTGATTACCGATGCGAGTAACATCACAATTGGAGGTGTATTACAACAGAATGGTCATCCAGTAGCTTACATGTCTCGTAAGTTACTGCCCACAGAAAAGAATTACTCGGTCTACGATCGGGAACTCCTTGCAGTTATACAGGCCTTGAAACATTGGAAACATTTTCTTTATGGCCGTGACTTTGAGGTTAGCACTGACCATCAAGCATTACATTGGATTCAGACAATGCCAAGCTTCATAACCCGAAGATACACCCAATCACCTTCCAAAAACTTCATATCCCTTCCGTCTTTGTTGGCCTGTCGAGTGTAGGCCTCATGCGCTTTAGCCAACCTGTCTTTTACTGACTCCAAAATCTCCTGGTAAGACTCCGTCAATCTGTTCGCTTCAAGTACTGAAGATGAGGTTCTGGTCAATAGTGACTGGAAACAAGTGGGCAAGCGATGCCCAAAGTTGTCATTTAGGAGCTTTGGACATTTTTCCATCCAGAGAAAGATTAACGAGGTTTCAATGAAGTTGAAGCTATCTCCTAGTTGGACTATGCACGATGTGTTTCATGTTAGTTGGTTAAAACCATATGTAGGTCCGATCCCTTCAGAAGTGAAAGGCGAAGCGGAACCAGATATCATTGATGAAGCTGAAGTGATGGTTCCAGAACAGATCCTTTTGCACCGCCTCAAGCATGGCTCAAGCCGAAGACAAAGACAGTTCCTCACAAAGTTTCAGGACCGAGGGACCCACGAAGTGGTATGGCTTGACAAAGAGTTCTTTGACGACTATCCGGCGTTATTGACGGATTATTTGGAGGCTATGCAGCTTTTGTCAAGTTAAGCAGAAGGGGATGTCATGTGCATCCCGCACTTGGATGCCACGTAGACATATCTGAACAAGAAGGTGCAGGACTTGGGGTGGAAAACTGGTCCCATGTGAGCCCAATCCGGGACGAGTCAGCCAGGGTTCCACTCCATTCGTCCGAGGTCAGGTGTGCATTGTCCTGCACATGTGTCCAAGGTTAGGTCTGCATTGTCCTGCACATGAAACAGTGCCAGTCCGCGCTGTGAGTTTCCCTCTGGAATGATGTCAGTTGCTCTGTGTGTTTGGTTTGTGGCCAGATGCCAGACAGCTGTATAGGTTGCATGTAGAAGGGGGCATCCATTAGGGCTACCACAGAAAGGGGTATGATACCCCATGTTTGGGCAGGGGATAGGCCTTAGGCCACCCCAAGGGGCCCATGGCCCTTGCCCACCAGCCCAGGAGGGGTTGGGCAAGCTGTCGGCCGGCCCAAGAGGGCTTGGCCAGGCAGCCAACTTGCCTTGGGGTAGTCCAACGAGTCGGCTAGCCCATAGGGCAGGCTGGACTGCAGGCGGCTAGAGCCCAGAAGGCTGTCCAGCAGCTTGCGCAAAGTGGCCAGGCAGTACTAGTGTGAACACGCATGTTTTATTAGCATTTAAATGCTACTTTAAGCAGGTCGTGGGGCTTTTTCAGTCAGCTGACCTGGATAAAACCAGCCGACCAGCATTAAAGAGGGGTATATAAACCCAAGGCATAAATCAGTCCCATCTATCTCATATTTCACCAAGTGCTGAAGCCACTCAAGGGGCCATGACAGCCAAGGAGAAGGTAATGCAAGGGTGGATTCTGCAGGTCAAGGGCAAAGGATTATCCTTAGTCAAGAATGTTCAGGTTCAGTCTTTTATTTCAGATTTTGCATCATTCTAATAAAAGCAAAGACACCATTCGTGGTGGGGGCCCTACAGAGGGTATTCGGGACCCAATACTTTGTCCTCTTCTCCCTCTCTCTCTCTCTATTTTTCTGCACATATATTTCAGTTTTGTGCATTATTCTCATTGTGAAAAGTGTGCTGATTTCTGAGCATTGAAGTTTCTGATCTCCCTTGAAGCTTTCGCATGTTACACTTCAGCAGTAAAGTCAACAGTTAAGTCTCCTGGTATTCCATGATGAATTTCCATGGACAGTTTTGTATCATCCTAGTGAGATAGCTATGTTTTTGTTTCTATTTCTTTGCTTCTCCGTTGCATGATTTAACAAAGAAGAAAGCTGTATTCCGTTAGTCTGATTCAAAAAGAACAAGGCTTAGCAAGAAGCAATCCATTGTGGCCACTTCTAGTTGTGAAGCTGAGTACAGGGTAGCGTTTACAACAACAGTTGAATGCGTTAAGTAGTGGAGATAAGAGTGCAAGAGTGCGAGAGAGAGAGAAAGAAAGAAAGAAAGAAAGATATATTAACTTCTACGAGAGGCCAAAGTCGGCCTATGAGACAAAAAATAATAATACAACTGTGTTCTTCCGGTCATCGGAAGAAAATAAACAAAAGAAAAAGTGTGCATGTGTCTGGATACAACTGTGAATCATCATGGATCGGTGGAGCCCATATACAAACAATATAAGGGGGGTGGGGATGTGGATGGAGTGCTAAGGCAAGATGCATCTCTATATGCTGAAGGGGTAGTACAAGCATGCTATGCAGATCTATGTCTAACTCCATCCAGTGCCATAAGAGGGATATAAGATATCATACATCGCCGATGCTGAGGCTGTGAATGGCATGAACATGTACCCTGAGTCTGAATGAAAGCGAGCTAGCCTCTCCTGTGTCTCCATCTGGTGTCTCATTCGGATAGCTGCTATCTCTCGGTGACGGAGTCGGGGTGCTCTATATCCAGTCTGTCTAGGTCTCCTCCTGGCTCTCAATTCCTCTGCTCTCTGTGCGGTCACCCCACGTGGTACATCAGCTGGCACTGGCATAGCTCTCTGGAAGAAATCTGTGAGCTGGGACTGTCTCCCACCCCTAGTGGGAGCGGGTGTCTGGAGGAGTCTCTCTCGAGAACTATGAAGCTCTAGTAGTAGTCTGCCAAGCTGTCGCTGGTCCGAGGCCTCCATCAGCTGATGTAGTGAAGAGAGCTCCTCAAACAATCCCGCATATCTATCTCTGACCCCCTGGTGGGCTCTACATCTACATACAAAGTGATCCTCAGTCTCCACCTCCTCGCGGCACAATCTGCATATCCGCTCAGCTCTAGGAACCCGTGCCGCTCTCCCAGCCTCTATCTCTAGCTGATGTGATGAGACTCGTAGCTGTCCAATAGCAACACGAGAGCTGTGTGGCATGTATACATCCATGTACCGCGGTCGATGTATAAACCCATCCCCTGAGATGCTCATAAAGTGGTCTCTGTAGTACAGCATCTTTGGTGGTAGTGGGCTCTCTGGTGCTATCCATGTCTCCTGTATGTAGTGCTGCCATATGTCCTGTCTCATCACTCTGTTCCTCTCATTGAGAGAGAGGTAACCCCGTGGAGCAGACTGATCATACTGAAAAGGTGGCAACCGCTCAAGGTCTATACCATGATGTGAGAACCACTGTAGCATCTGTGCATACCAAGATCCAGTGTGTCCAGCCTCGGCCAGCTGTCTGGATGCCTCAAAAGCTCGGCGGGATAATCTCTCCATGGGCATCTCCCTCATCCTGTATATAAAGGAGATCGTCTGGAACAATGCCTCCACTGCCATAGGTGGTGCAGCAAACTCAGCTCGAACAATGTCGTGCGGGACGGATGGTTTGCTGCGTATCATCCTCGAGAGCATCAAGATCTGTGGTCTCTCCAGCTGTACCCATGTGGAGGCTGCAAGCCCTGGTGCCCAAACTGCTGCTGCATACATCAAGGCTGGTGTCACTAATGTATCAAAGAGCCACCCCTTTGTGCGGGGTTCCTGAAAATGTGCCTGATAACACTGACGCTCAAGGCCAGCAAGAGCTGCATACCCCCGGGTCACTCTGTCTCGGACTGCCTGAGCCATGGAGAAGCGTCCAGCTGAGCTAGTAAATGTGATGCCAAGGTAAACATAAGAGCTCACCACCTCGACCCGCCCTCCTGCTAATGTGAGAGTAGTGTGGCTCCTGACAGCGGGTGAAGTGTGGAAGATTATAACCTTGGTTTTCCCAAGGTTCACTGTGAGCCCCTGCTGTGCGCAGAAGTCATCAAGAGCCACAAGGTGTCTTTGAAGCCCAACCTGCGTATCAGATACCAAGATGATGTCATCAGCATAAAGCATAACATGGACAGTAATACCTGATAGCTCAACCCCAGAGCCTCCTCCCTGTGTGATGTAGTCGACCACCTCATCAATATAGAGCCCAAAGAGCGTGGGGGAGAGCGGGCACCCCTGCTTCACACCAATGGTGCTAGCAACTGTGTCGGACAAGCCTCCTGGGCATCGGACTCTCCCAAAGACCTGCTCGTATAGCCTGTATATGCCCCACATCATGTCTGAAGCTATGCCTAGTGTCTGTAGTCGTCGAAAGAGGCGCTCTCTGGGCACAGTATCAAATGCCTTGTGGAAATCCACAAAGCAACAATAGAGCCGTTGCCTCCGTGCCTTGGCCTGATCAATCAGGCACCTCAATGTAAAAATGTGGTCGATGGTCGAGAAGGCTCGACGGAAGCCTGCCTGGCCTGCTGCTCTCAATCTCCCAACCTCTGCATGAGTGCTCAGCTCTGCCTCCAAAACTGCCCCGTATAGTTTGGCCAATATATGGCCAATCATGATGGTCCTGTAGTTCCCGGGGTCTAGTACATCTCCCGCTTTATGGATCGGCACAATAGTGTGCATCGTCCACTCAGCCGGAAACCCCTCGGACAGAGCTCTGTTGAAGAGATGAGCAAGAAATGGTGCCAATGTATCAATGGCATAGATGAGATGCTCTCCCTGTAATCCTGTATGATCTGTTGCCCGTCCATGTTGGAGTCGGCATATGGCCCTCCTAACCATAGGTGGGGTGAAGAAGGTGGAGACTGTGGGGCATGGCTCTGTGGGCTGTGGTATAGGGGGCTGTGCAGGCACATCATAAAGTCTCTCTGCATATGTCTGCCAGGTCTGAGGATCGGCAATAGGTGTGGGAGGACGGGGCTCTCTGAGTCTCCTCCAAGCAGCAGCAGCATCTCTGCTCATGAGCATGTGATATGTGTCCCAGTACTGAGCCTCCTCATAAGCTCGCCGCTTACGGCGGGTGAGAGTATGCATCCTCCTGCCTGCCTGCCTCCGGGTGATCTCTCCGCGAGCCCTCTGCACTCGGAGACTGCGGTAAAGGTTTCTGCACTCATCATCATACCATCGGTTCTAGGGCATGCTCCCAGATGTAGGTGGCCGTCCTGTCTGTATGTGGTATGGGAAACTCCTCGCGGCTGCGGAGTGAAGTACATGTGAGAGCTGGGAGGTGAGCATGGCCATGGGTGCCGATGGGTCTAAGGCAAATAGCTGATCATGAACATGATAGTCGTACACCTCGGCTAGATCCTGAGTGAAGTGAAAGTATGATGGGTGGGTGGGTCTCCAATAAGCTCCTGAAAGTGAGGGATAGGTATGTATGATCCGCCCCAATGGGGCATGGTGGTACGGTGAAGTGAGACACCATATCTGCTGCCTCCCGGGATCCCATCACATAATCCACTGTACTACTGCCGCCTCCCACTGGAAAGCAAGTCAACCCACCTGAATCTGGCCACTGAGTCATCCCATTATAAATAACGAGATGGTGTCGGGCCCCAAGCTCCAACAGATGTTGCCCATATCCAGTGCAGTCAGCTCCTCCGTCAGCGGAGATCCGAGTGGTCCCTGTATCCTCTGTAGCTAGCGGCTCTAGTCTCGAGGGATCCTCAAAGTCATAGATCTCGCACTGTCTGCTCTGAGTCCGTGCATTGAAGTCCCCCATCAAGAAGACTTCTCCCAGTGTCGAATAGTGTAAGATCTCCTCAGATAAGACAGAGTATGGAGACTCACTAGCCTCTCCTCCACCCGGCTCCTCGGTGGTGGCAAACCGCGACCCCTTCGGAGGAAAGTAGCAAAGGGCGATATAAATCCATCTGGTCGCCGAGAGGCGTAAGCTAATCCACATGTATCTCGCCTCCGAGTCTCGTGCTACGACTCGAACATGCTCATGTAACCCATGCCTGAAAAGCACTGCAATACCTCCTGAACCTCGGGAGGTGGCCTGTCTCATCCCCTGTCGGTGAGCTGACTCCCACCGATAACCCTCAACCCGTGGTAAGCCCCTCTCCGGGCTCTCATGTGTCTCTGTCAACAAGATGATATCCCGGCCCTCCATCACCTCCTCAAGTCTGCCTGGATGTGTCCATAGGACTCCATTACAGTTCCAGATTGCTATGTGTATCTCTTTGTCCTCATGTTGTTTCCTCCGTGTCTCATAGGCCAGATGGCGCTATTCGACCCTCTTCCCATCAATGTAGATGTGACCATCCCTATAATGTGCCTTCTTCCCTTCTTTGCGTGCCGCCTTGATCTTCGGCATGCATAATCTTCTATGCTCCAGTTGCATCCATGTGAGGTCATCATCGAAGTAGATGGGGTCCCCTGGCAAGCTCCTCAAGATAGCCCGTCTTCTCATAAAGCTCATCCTACTCTCCTCGTCCGGGAATTGTAGCACTAAGGCCTTGCCTTTGGTGGAGTCCTTTGGGGTTGTCCTCCATACTCTAGTGAATGGGATCGGCTCATCCTCCTTTAGTCCTAGCTTGGTACATAGGTTCCGCCCGTCAATCTCGGGCGTGGAGGTAGTGCTCTCTGGTATCCCTGTGACTCGGATGTTGAGGCGCCGGATCTGTCGCATCTTCTCTTCATCAAGAGTAGACTGCATCATGTGTACATCTTCTTGTACCTCCTTCTTGATGTTCTTCTTCATCACTTGTACATTTTCTTGCACCTCCTTTTTGATGTTCTTCTTCATCACTTCTACCCATCCTTCGCGGGCCGCCTCCATTTTCCCCTCGATTGTGTGGGTGAGGGTTTTGGTGATCTCTTCTTTGATCGCCTCTTTGTCCACCTCAAGAGTCTCTCCTTCCTCCCGTGGTGGACGATCGCGTAAGGATGCCACTTCGCCCTTCAAGAGGTTGATTTCCTCCTGCATGGCGAGCTTTTCCTTCTTCCACTCCTCTTGCATGGTAAGCTTCTCTTCCTTCCATATTTCTGCTTCGGCCTCCAGCTTCCCCATGCGTGTCAATAAGTCCTTCTTGATGGCGGTGATGGTGCTGTCCAATGTCTTCTTCTAGTCCTTGATAAGATCCCTAAGGATATGATCAAGCTGGCTGATTTTGTCATCTACAGACCCTCCCATTGTAGAGGGAGGGAATGTTTGAAAGGAGCAGGCAAAGAACAGGCAGCGGGAGAGAAGAAGTGGATGAAATTCAAGTCCCCATTATGTTGCTGCCTTGGGGGCCTGAGCAGGAGTGGGAGGGAAAAGGAAGCGACCACAGGCTGGGAAGAAGTGGCGAAGAGAGAGAAAGATGCAGGCAGCGGAGAGAGAGAAAGGCGCAGAGATGGAAGTAGCGAAGAGAGAAAGATGCAGGAGGCGTAGAGATGGAATAAGTAGCGAAGAGAGAGAGGCGCAGGGAGCGAACACAGGCTGGGAAGAAGTGGCGAAGAGAGAGAAAGATGCAGGCAGCGGAGAGAGAGAAAGGCGCAGAGATGGAAGTAGCGAAGAGAGAAAGATGCAGGAGGCGCAGAGATGGAATAAGTAGCGAAGAGAGAGAGGCGCAGGGAGCGAACACAGGCTGGGAAGAAGTGGCGAACACAGGCTGGGAAGAAGTGGCGAAGAGAGAGAAAGATGCAGGCAGCGGAGAGAGAGAAAGGCGCAGAGATGGAAGTAGCGAAGAGAGAAAGATGCAGGAGGCGCAGAGATGGAATAAGTAGCGAAGAGAGAGAGGCGCAGGGAGCGAACACAGGCAGCGGAGAGAGAGAGAAAGAGAGAAAGAAAGAGAGAGAAAGAAAGAAAGAAAGAAAGCTGTATTAACGTCTACTAGAGGCCGAACTCGACCTATGAGACAAATCAATGTACAACTGTCAATGTCTTCTGGATGTCCAGAAAAAAAAAAGGACAAAATGAACATGAAATAAACTATGAAAGTACTGAGCTAGTGGGGGGGTGTGATGGATGGAGCACTACTGCTAGAGGCTCAGTATGCAACCCATATGCGCAGGGTATACAAGAATGCAATGCAGATTTGTCTAGCTCCAACCAGTACCATAATGGGGGTGTAATATGTGATACATAGGCGATGGTGAGTCAAAAATACCTTGGAGCATGATCTCCGGGTGTGAGTGTAAGTGAGCTAGCCGCTCCTGGATATGGTGCAGCTTGTATCTCTGTGATCTCCCTTTGATGTAGTCTCGGAGTCTGGTAGCCTGGTGCTCTCGGTCTCCGTCTCCGTCTGGCTCGGAGGTCCGCAGCGCGCTGAAGTGTAACCCCCTCCTATGTCAGGGTAGGCACTGGGATAGATCTCTGGAAGAAATCAGTGAGCTGGAGCTGTCGCCCACCTCTCTTCGCTGCCCAGTTCGCCTCTCTGCCCGCTTTCCCCCCAGCTCGCCTGCCAGTTCGCCTCTCTGTCCCCAGGCTTTCGCCCCTTCGCTGCCCAGTTCGCCTATTTGCCCCCCTACCCTAAACCCCCCAGCTCGCCAGTTCGCCTCTCTGTCCCCAGGTTTTCGCCCCTTCGCTGCCCAGTTCGCCTCTCTGCCCGCTTTCCCCCCAGCTCGCCTGCCAGTTCGCCTCTCTGCCCCCAGGCTTTCGCCCCTTCGCTGCCCAGTTCGCCTATTTGCCTTTCCCCCCAGCTCGCCAGTTCGCCTCTCTGTCCCCAGGCTTTCGTCCCTTCGCTGCCCAGTTCGCCTATTTGCCCCCCTTTAGTTCGCCTATTTGCCCCCTTTCCCCCAGGTTTTCGCCCCTTCGCTGCCCAGTTCGCCTCTCTGCCCGCTTTCCCCCCAGCTCGCCTGCCAGTTCGCCTCTCTGTCCCCAGGCTTTCGCCCCTTCGCTGCCCAGTTCGCCTATTTGCCCCCCCTGCTCAGGCCCCCAAGGCAGCAACATAACTCTCTCTCTCTCTCTCTCCTCCCTGCCTGTGGGAAGGACTGCAGAGTGATTTGGAGGAATGGCCCCGAGTCTCCAAGAGAAACTCGAGGCCCTCGAGATGGCAATGAAGGCATTAATCAAGGAGAACAAGAAGACATCCGATTCCAACCTCAATGAGGTGGAAAACAAACTACACAAGCACATCATAGCTCTCGAAGCACGGGTCACGAACCTCGAACAAGAGAACACGGCACTCAAGGAGGAGGTGAGTGCATTGAAAGTGGAAATGGTAGCCATCAAGAATGCTGAGAAGGAAGAAGGGGAGATCAATGACAACACTCTCACGGCCATCAAAGAAGAGATCTCCAAGGAGATCACAAAGGACATGGAGGGAAAGCTCGAAGCCAAGCAGTCAGGATGGGTCGAGGTGGTGAAGAAGAACATCCGTAAAGAAGTGAGGGAGGAAACTCAAAGGGAAGAAAACCAAATCATTCACACCACCATTGAGGAGGAGAAGATGAGGCATGCCCGCCGCCTCAACATTCGAGTCACAGGTATAGCCGAGACACCCGACTCCACTCCCGAACGGAGAGGGTCACCTTCATGAGGAAGAGGGTCATACTACGGGGTTTAGAGGGAGCTCCTATTTTCTTGGATGATGATCTCACGAGGATGCAGCTTGAGCATAGGAGAACTTGCATGCCACGAGTCTTACACGCGAGGAGAGAAGGCAAGAAGGCCTTCTATCGAGATGGTCGGGTCATCATTGATGGCCGGCCCATGGATTAGCGGTTTGGGGCCTATGGGACACAGACCAGGCCACTGACAGAGATACACATAGCAGTATGGAACTGTAATGGTTCACTATGGGTGCAGCCTGGACGACTGGAGCATGTTATGGTGGGGAGAGACATCATACTTCTGACAGAGACACATCAGAGCCCAGAGAGAGGGCTACCTCGAGTAGAGGGATTCCAGTGGGAGTCAGCATACAGGAGGACCACACGCCAGGGTACCTCGAGAGGGTCGGGGGGAGTAGCAGTCCTATTCAGACGGGAGCTACAGGGGAGACTGAGAGTGGTAGCACAGGATCCAGAGGCCAGATACATGTGGATCAGCTTACAGCTCTCACAGGACAGGGTTATATACATAGCTCTATGTTACTTTTCTCCATCCGGATCCTCCTACGTCATTACAGAGGACATGCCACAGGAGGAGGAGATAGGAGCCTCGCCATACACTTGTCTGTCAAAGGAGATTATGCATTATTCTACACTAGGGGAAGTATTTATTACGGGCGACTTCAATGCCCACACACAGAGCAGACAGTGTGAGGTGTATGACTATGATGACATGGAGATCCTCCACCCTGTGGATCCAGAGGAGATAGGGGCTAGTCGGGCATCAGAGGACACTGGACCAGACAGAGGGCATTATGGGGACCACTTACTAGAGTTGGGAGCCAGGCATCGTCTCGTTATTTATAACGGGATGCTACAGTGGCCGGGATCAGGAGGGCTGACATGCTTCCCACATGGGGGTCATACACGGACCGGAGGCACGGTGGTAGACTACATTATGGGGTCTTTGGAGGCATCACAGCTTGTCACCTCATTCTCCATTCCACCTCGTCCTATTGGGGCAGATCATACATACTTGGCATTTTCACTAGCCGGATCACCAGTATCACCAGCCCCTCACATACCGACGCCACACACTACCATCTACTTCACACATGACATGGCAGACATATACACTGGCAGAGTAGAGGATGGACTCCTACTCATGGATCCCCTGGCATCTATGGATACCATTACAGCCCAGCTCGCATCACTCCTACACACGGCTGCATTACAGAGCTTCCCACATCGTGTACACTCAGGAGAGCCTGCGAGACCTGGGACTATGCCCCAGAACAGATGGTATGATGACGAGTGCAGAGCCCTATACTCACGACTCCGCATACAGAGAGCCTTGGGAGCCATCACAGAGCAGGAGTCGAGGAGAGAGATGAGGAGACTTACTCGCCGCAAAAGGCGGGCCTTCGCAGAGATACAGGAGCTAGAGATCTTTCATTTCTTCATGAGTAGAGATAGCCCTGTCTCATGGCGGCACTTCAGAGAGCCCCGGACCCCGACGCCTATTGCAGACCCACAAACATGGCACACATATGCAGAGGGTCTATACCATGCCCCACAGCAGCCACCTATACCTCAGCCACAGGAGCCTCGACCTACCACAGCTAGCTTCTTTACCCACTCGATGGTACAGGAAGCTATCCGCCGCCTACAGCATGGACGGGCCGCCGACCATATGGGCCTGCAGGGTGAGCATCTCATATATGCAGTAGATTCTTTAGCTCCTTTTCTTGCACACCTGTTTAACAGGGCACTAGCAGAGGGTTTGCCTGCGGAGTGGACGATGCACACCATTGTGCCGATTCACAAAAGAGGGGATATGCTCGATCCGAGCAACTACAGGACGGTTATGGTTGGCCACGTGCTAGCCAAACTCTATGGTGCAGTGCTGGAGCAGGAGCTTAGCTTATATGCTGAGCGAGCAGGTTTACGCTCATCAGGGCAGGCAGGCTTCAGGAGAGCTTTCTCTACCACTGACCATGTATTCACTTTGAGATGTATGATTGATCAGGCTAGAGTGAGGAAGAGAAAGCTTTATTGCTGCTTTGTGGATTTCCGCAAGGCATTTGACACAGTACCACGAGAGAGGCTCTTTCAGCGCCTGCAGTCTCTTGGCATACCAGCAGATATGACATGGGGCATCTATGCATTATATGAGCAGGTTTTTGGGCGAGTCAGATGTCCAGGAGGTATGTCCGAGACTATTGCTAGCACCATTGGTGTGAAGCAAGGATGCCCACTTTCCCCCACGCTATTTGGGTTATACATTGATGAGGTGGCTGACTTCATTACACGGGGAGGCGGAGATGGAGTGGATTTAGCAGGTACCTCAGTACATATTATGCTCTATGCTGATGATATTGTATTAGTGTCTGAGTCCCCAGGTGGTCTACAGCAACATCTACATGCACTCCATGATTTCTGCACGCAGAGGGGTCTTACTGTGAACCTTGGGAAAACCAAGGTTATGGTCTTTCATACATCGAGACAGGGCAGGAGTCAGCTGACATTCACTCTCGCAGGATGCCAGGTGGAGGTGGTGACATCATACGTGTACCTAGGGGTTACCTTCTCTGCAGCAGCCACACGCTTTACCATGGGTTCAGCAGCCAGAGCTAGATTGACACGGGGATATGCAGCATTGGCTATGCTAGAGAGACAGTGCCACCAGGCGCATTTTCAGGAGCCCGGACGAAGGGGTGGCTATTTGACACATTAGTCACACCGGCATTGATGTATGGAGCAGCAGTATGGGCGCCAGGCCTTGCTACTCATTGGTGGACACAGATAGAGAGACCACACGCCCTCATGATGGCACGCATGATACGCAGCAAACCGTCAGTACCTCATGACATTATCCGAGCAGAGTTTGCTGCGCCTCCTATGATGGTAGAGGCCATATTTCAGACTATATGCCTGCTAGACAGATTCAGAGAGATGCCACATGACAGATTATCATACAGAGCTTTTCAGGCATCTAGACAGTTGGCTGAGGCAGGAGACAGAGGGATCATGGTATGCACAGGTCACACATTGGTTCTCACAGCATGGCCTAGACATGGATCATCTACCACCATTCCAGTATGACAGGGATGCACCACATATCCGTCTCTCTCATAGTGAGAGGAACAGAGTATTGAGACAGGATCTATGGCAGCTCTATACACGAGAGACATGGATATCGCCTACACAGCCTCTTCCACCGAAGATGCTATACTACAGAGATCACTTCATGAGTATCACTGATGATGGATTTATAGAGAGGCCTAGATACATGGAGGACTTTTTACCACACGGCTCCCGAGTGGCTATTGGTCAGCTCAGAGTTTCATCACACCGATTGGAGATTGAGACTGGCAGAGCAGCACGGATCCCCCGAGAGGAGAGGGTATGCAGATTGTGCAGAGAGGAGGTGGAGAGTGAGGAGCATTATGTATGCAGATGCAGAGCATATACAGCCATCAGAGAGAGAGATCCCATTTTATTCAGAGAGCCACATTCCCTACGCCAGATCTTTGAGACAGCAGACCAGCGCATACTAGGGAGATATATTCTAGACATACAGCACCACAGAGAGACATTATTACAGCTCAGACAGCTCCAGAGGGGGGGCGACAGACACAGATTACTACATTTTTCCAGAGATCCATACCCCTCCCAGCCCCTACACGGCAGGGAATTACTCTCCAGAGAGCAGAGACACTTAGAGCCCGCAGGAGACAGAGGACACCTGGCTTTCGGACACCACGCCTATACCAGAGAGAGATGACAGAGATCAGAGCTCAGTTTCACAGAGAGGGTGCGGAGCGACTGGCTCGCTTCAGAGCACACCCAGGCATGTTCTTCAGGGAGCTGTGGACACCCCCTTCACTGATGTATACCATTTTATACCCCCAGTATGGTACAGGATGGAGCTAGCTAGGTTGCATATCATGATTGTATACTCCATGCATATAGCTTTGCATTTCTCCTAGTAATAGAGCTCCATCCCCTGCACACCCAGATTCAGCTTTTTTATTCAGTACTTTTTCATTTTGTTGGGATGACAGAGGATACCCCATACAGGTACTCCGATTTGTCTCATAGGCCGAGTTCGGTCTTTTGGAAGACGTTAATAAAATCTTTCTTTCTTTCTTTCTTTCTTTCTGTGGCGCTGTGTCTCTAGCAAGAACTGGCCAAATCTGCGTTGGTCTGCGGACTCCATGATCTGACGGAGTGAGGGATGTCCACTGAAGATGGTGTATCTCTCTCTAATAACACTATATGCTCTGCATCTCCATACATAATGTTCCTCACTCTCAACCTCCTCCTGGCATAGTCTGCATATCCTCTCTGCTCTGGGGATCCGTGCTGCCCTACCTGCCTCAATCTCAAGCTGGTGTGATGACACTCTGAGTTGGCCAATCACCACTCGGGCACTGTGAGGCATGTACACATCCATGTATCCAGGTCTCTGTATGAATCCATCCGCTGAGATATGCATAAACTGATCTCTGTAGTATAGCATCTTCGGCGGTAGAGGCTAACTGGGTGTAATCCAAGTCTCTTGAGTGTATCGCTGCCATAAATCTTGCCGAAGGACTCTGTTCCTCTCACTGTGAGAGAGCTGGATGTGTGGTGCATGTATATCATACTGGAAAGGCCGAAATGGCCCATGAGACCAAAACAAGGTACAACTGATGATGATGATGTCTCATCATAACAAATCTGAAAGAAAGAATGAAAATAGTAACATCCTAAGAGAGCTAGAGCTGAAAGTTGAACCGCTGAATCGTCGCAGTAAACTCCGCGCGCCAACTGAGAGAGAGAGAGAGAGAGAGAGAGAGAGAGAGAGAGAGAGAGAGAGAGAGAAATGAAATGTTATATTAACGTCTTCAAAAAGGCCATAATGACCTATGAGACAAAAGTTACATCATGGTGGATCTGATACAATGTCTGGATAAAAAACCCAGAAAATGAAAAATAAAGATGATACTACTGGCACCTAGAAAATGAAATTGGAACTGGAATATAGCGAGGGGGGGGGGTACGCTATGGAGGTGAGTGGAGTATAGTGAGGGGATACAATATCATGCGGGGATGGAGGGGTACACTATGGAGGTGCCTCCATCTCATAATATGTGCCGCATCGGACACTGGCGGATCTCCTCAATATCCTCTGTGGTCAGCACCCTGACTGGGTGTCCCGCATGCCTCGCAAGAATAATCCGAATCTGCCGCTGCAACCTCGATGCCCCCCTCCGTAGTCGTGGGCGTCTGGACCACCCAAGCTCAATCGCACGATCAATCAGTGTACCCCTGGTGTGGGCGGTATCCATGTCCTGCTGCTGCTGTGGTCCATCTGGCGCAGTGATGGCTGGACTAAAGAAATCTGTAATGTGCCTCTGAGTCTGGCTCTCTGTGCGCCTAAGCAAGCTATCTCTATGTCTCCGCAGCTCAAGCAAGAACAATCCCAAACACCTCTGGTCCTGGTAACCCCATGACTCTGGAAAGTGGTCCAAAACCCTCTTTGAATAAACAGTGGAAACGACCACGTATCTCATAGTATGCAGTACAATGGCATATATAATGCAGCTCTGTCTCTGGCTCCCCATGGCATACTCGGCATATCCTGGCCTCGGCTGGTATACCTCTATATCGGCCAATCTCAATCTCAAGCTGGTGTGAGGATGTGCGAATCTGACCAATAGCACATCGTACTGCATGAGACAAGTGTACATCCATGTAACTGGGTCTGATCACAAAACCATCTGCTGTGAGCTGAAGAAAATGCTCTCTGTAGAAAGCCATCTTTGTGCCTAGCTCCTCAGTCGGCTGTATCCATGTCCTCCTAATGTCCAGCTGAACTAAATCCTGACGGATGAGTCTGGTAATCTCTGTCCGTGTGAGAGTGAGAGAGGGTGCCTCCAGAGAATACTGGAAGGGAGGCAATCTGTCCATGCTAAAACCATGTGCCTGGAACCAAGATGTCATCTGTCCATACCAACAAGCCGTGTCTCCCTGTAAAGCTAACTGTCGGGAGGACTCCAGGGCGAGGCGTGCATATCTGTCTCGGGGGAGATCCCACGAGCCATGTATGTAGGAGACTGATCTCGTAAGAGCCTCAATCACCAGAGGGGCAGCCGCCAGCTCTGCTCGAATAATCTCATGAGGTACCACGGCCTTGGCTCTAATAATCCTAGCAATCATAGATACCAAAGGCCTCTCCATACCTCTCCACCCGCCTGCGCTGTGATGGCCCACTGAAGGTCCCCATATCTGCACTCCATAAAGCATAGCTGATGTCACTAGAGTGTCAAAAAGCCAAAGTTTCGTTCGAGGTTCCTGAAACTGAACCTGCGAACACATCCTCTCCAAACCACCCAGGGCTGCATGTGCTCTAGTCAATCTAGTCTCTGCTGCTCTCCTCATCGAAAACACCTGGCCCACTGAATACTACCCCAAGATATGTATATGCATCTGTATACTCCACAATCTCTTGCCCATATGTAAATGTGGAAGCTGATCGCCTAACCCACTGTGGCGTGGTGTTAAACACCATAACCTTGGTTTTGCCAAGGTTGACAGACAATCCACTATCATGTGCAAACTCATGTAAAGCATCCAGATGACGCTGCATACCCTCAGGGGAATCAGAGATCAACACAATATCATCAGCATATAACAATAGTGGGATCCATGTACCTGCTAGCTGGGCTCCTCTGTCCCCCAATCTCTCAATGTAGTCAGAAGCCTCATCCACATACATACCAAACAGTGAAGGAGATAACGGGCAACCTTGCTTCACTCCTATAGTGGAGTGAACCAAAGTAGAGACCCCCTCTGGGGTGCGTACCTGTCCTGCAACTGATCTATATAAAGCCATAATCCCCCATATGAGCTCTGTGGGTACCCCCATCTCCTGTAATCGCCTCATCAATCTGGCTCTGGGCACTGTATCAAATGCTTTGCGGAAGTCCACAAAGCTACAATAAATTCGTCGCCCATGTGACCTGCCCTCCTCAATAATGGCCCGGAGAGTCAAGATGTGGTCAAGATAGAGAAACCTCTCCTGAACCCTACCTGTCCCTCTGCTCGAATGCCAACTCTCTCTGCCCATCTACTCAACTGCTGCTCAAGAATGGATGCATACAATCGTGCTAGTGTGTGTGACCAATCATAATAGTGCGATAATTCCCTGGCTCCATAGGGTCCCCTGACTTGAAGATAGGCACGATGGTGGACCTACTCCAAGTCTCGGGTAAGCCTTCGCACATAGCACGATTGAACATCACTGCTAGAAGCTCTGCCAGCATGTCTCTCGCATGAATAAAGTGCTCAGCGACCAATCCATCATGATCATATGCTCTCCCAGTCTTCATCCTATCAATGGCCTTCCTTACCATCTCTGCGGTAAAGAAAGTACATGTCTATGGGCATGGTGCTGGCGGGTCAGGAAAAGGTGTCTGTCCAGGAACTGTATATAGAGATGCTGCATAACTACCCCAGACCTCTGTAGAAGTGATGGCCAAAGTAGGGGAGGACTCATGAAACAGACGCCAAGCCTCCCTCGAATCCTGGCTCAAGAACAGCTGGTATAATTCCTGCTCTAGCTGAGCAAGGCCGGCCCGCTTCTTCCTTCGCACAAGACGTCGGAAGGCAATACGTGACTGTCGGTGAGTAGTGACTCCCAAAGCAACCTCCCGCTGCAGTCGGGCTCTGGTCTCTCTGCACTCCTCATCATACCAGCTGTTCTGGGGCATACATCTAGAACGCTGTCTCTGTCCAGGCTGAGTATGTGGATATGCCTCTCTCGCTGCATCATGTAAAGTCTCTGTCAGTATATGGGTCAACTCCTCCAAAGGTCTCCCTGGCTCCTCTGTGTACAGACGTTTATAAATCCCATCTGTGTAGACAGCATCAGTCTCTGAGGTAAAAGTATATCGAGTGTGATCTGCCCCTCGTGTCCTCTGAGCTGTGGTAAAGTGAAAGAGATAGTCAATGTCAACAATGCATGATCCACTACTACCCCAATGGGCCGAGATCCAACTGTGAAGTCCTCAATGCATGAAACAAAGCTGGGCATAGCCATAACATAATCCACTGTGCTAGCACCATGTCTATGTTGAAAGCAAAGTAAATCCAGCTACTGACGGAAACCTCTGCAAGCCATTAAGTATGGGCAACCCATGTGCAGTCCCCATATCTACCAAATATCTCCCATACTCTATGCACTCCACATCCTGTGAGCGTCTGTCTAATCCCATATCCAGAGTGTCCAGCTCTCTCAGCATCTCCTCCGAGGTATCATAAAAGGCTGTCTGGCGGTTGCCCGTCCGGGCATTAAAGTCCCCTAACAGGATGATGTCTCCATCCCTAGAGAACTCCCATATGTCATCATCTAGCACAGAGAAAGGAGACTGCCCTCTAGGTGCTGCATATGTCGATATACTAGGAGCAAAATAGCATATGGCAATATACAGGAATCTGCCTGTGTCGGCCCTCAGTCTCACCCACATATATCTGGCCTGATCATCTCTCCGAACGATGTGTAGAAGCGGTTGCAGCTCCTCCCTGAAAAGAACTGCCACCCCTCCTGATCCTCTACTACTGTGTACCGATCTCGTCCCTACTCTGCAAGCTGTCTCCCATCTGTATCTTGTCACCTGTGGCATCATCTGACCCAGGAGCCTGGTGAGTCTCCGAGTAGAAGACTATATCTCTATCTCTAAAGCTGTCCTCAAAGGCACCTACATCAAGTCTGAAGGATCCATTGCAGTTCCAGGGCTGCCAGCTTTAATTTGGTCCCATAGGTCTCGCACCGTCATGTAGAGCGTCGCTCCACGATGACCACCCTCCCTTCTCTATAAAATGCTATCTTTCCCTTTTCTCTTGCCGCTCTAATCTCTGGCATAACTTCCCTTCATATGTGCAAGCTGTGAAAGAGTAAGATCATCACCAAGAAAAATGCCTGTATTCTTTAAAGTGGGTCGTCTCTTCAAGAACTCCTTCTTCGCTCAATAGAGGGGAAGCGAAGTATGAGAACTCTTTCCTTTGATGTTTCCGTGTTGCCTCCGCTTTTTTTGCCCACTCTCCAAGCTTTGCGTGTGCCGGACTGTCAATCCCCATCAACACCATAAGCTCTTTCACCTCCTCTTCAACTTTATCCCCGTCTTTAAGGCCGGTAATCCTCACATGCAAAGCACGTGTACGTCTTCGTTGTTCCTCTTCCAAATTCATGTTAATGATTGTAGGTGTAGGGGTTGTTATTTCCTTACCTTTACCCTTCTTGGCGACCTCTATCCACTTCTCCGCTTCATCCATCTTCTTTTGCGTCTTGGTGATGACTTCCACCCATGAGGAAGTCTTTGCTTCATGTTGCTTCTCTTCTTCCTTAATTGCCTGTACTTGTTCTTTGATAACCTTGAGCTCTTCTATCATCGATGGCTGAATTTCACCTTCTTCAAGTCCACCATTTGCTTGGCCTCTGCAAGCTCCCTCTCAAGAGCTGAAATTACGCCTTGAGCGTGTTGACTTCCCCGTGAAGGTCTTTGACTTCCGCTAAGAGGTCCTCCTCCTCCTCTTTCCACCGCTTACCCTCATTGAATACCATTTGGAGAAAGTTGGCTTTCTCCTTCCACCATCCCTCCATCTCTGCCTTCCATTCCTTCATTTCCTTTTCCACATTTGTTATCCTCTTGTTTGTGACCATAAAGGTCGCCTTCATCGGGTTGCGCAAGGGGGAAGCCATGGAAGAAGAGAGAGAGAGAGAGAGTTATGCTGCTGCCTTGGGGGCCTGAGCAAGGGTGGGTGGGGAAAGAAAGCCAGACAGCCTAACGGATAGATAGACTGGCCATTGCCAGCAGAACTGTGCGGCGTACAGGGCAGCAGGGGGGAGCGAAGCAGGCGGCGCTAACAGGGCGGCGGCGGCGAGCAGGGAGGGAAGGCGGCGGAAGCGAGCAGGCGGGAGGGGGTGACAGAAAGTTCGAACAGAGAGGGGGCGGCAAACAGCAGGCGGGAGGGGGAAGCGAAGCAGGCGGCGCTAACAGGGCGGCGGAAGCGAGAGAGAGAGAGAGAAGAGAGAGAGAGAGAGAGAGAGAGAGGGGGGGGGGGGGGGGGGGGGGGGCGCAGGCAGGCAGCGGGAGGGGGAGAGCGAAGAGGGCAGCGGGAGGGGTGGGCACAGGCAGGCAGCGGGAGGGGGAGAGCGAAGAGTGAAGGGGGCAGCGGGAGGGGTGGGCGCAGCGGGAGGGAGAGAGAGAGAGAGAGAAGAAAGAAAGAAGAAAGTTGTATTTACGTCTTCAAAAGGCTAAAATGACCTATGAGACCAAAAGGTTACATCATATCCTGAGGTACATCATCCTGGGGTACAAAATAGTAATAAAGAAAGATAACAAAAATCTAGAACTATAAAATCTGATCTAGGTACATGAGCAGAGAGTTCTCATATCACCCTAATACATCCCTCATGGGCCGCTATGACATGGTATTCAAGGTGGTAAAACTGAGCTGGCGCGAGAAGGTCCTGCGATGATGGGAGATGATGGCCCGGATCCTCCTGTGGTGGCGTGGCTGTGGGCGAGGGCCATGGGGTCTGGGGCGTGGCCGTGGGCGAGGACCATGGTATTTGGGGCGTCGAGCTCTGCATAACTCAGTGGCTCTGTCGAGTGTAACACCTCTCTGCCGAGCTCCTGCACTAGCCTGTGGTTTGGGTATGGTGGGTGGATCGGCCCTCGGGGCGCTAGTCTGGAAGAAGTCAGTGAGAGCTCTCTGTGGTGGTCTTCGAGCAAGTACAGTTGATCTAGATCTCACTAAGGACTCCTTGTGTTTGTGGAGCTCTAGAAGAAAAAGTCACAGGCATCTCTGATCCGGGAAGTCCATGATCTTGGAAAGTGGTCTGAACCCAGCTCAGAAGAGGGAGTGGAACCTCCCCCGAATCTCATAGTATACAAGGCATTGGCATATGTAGTGATCCTTTGTGGTTGGACGAGGTGTGGATCTGGCCGATCGCACATCTCACCCCAAAAGATAGGTGTGTGTCCATGTAGCGTGGGCAGATGATGAAGCCATCCTCCATCAGGCATACGAGGTGATCTCTGTTCTGCTCTGTGCGGCTGAAAGCAAAAGATGGGGCCTCTATGCTGTACTGGAACAGGGGGAGTGTCTCCATCTGCATGTCGTGCATGCCAAACCAAGCGCCTACCTGTGCATACCAGCACTCTGTATCTCCCTGGAGTGTCAGCTGTCTCAAGGACTCTAGGGCTAGCTGGGGGTATCTATCTAGTGGAAGCTCCCATACCTTGTGCCAGTATGTCACTGTCTGGAATAGAGCCTCTGTCACTATCGGTGCAGCCCCCATCTCTACCCGCACAATCTCATGTGGCACTGATGGCTTACTCCTAATCATGCGCGAGATCATCGCCACTAGGGGTCTCTCCATTGGCTTCCACCCATCATATACCTCCTTTGTATCTGTCTCGGCCGGCTCTCTCCTTTGTCTCCTCCTGTGGTATAAGCTAGGACCCGAGATGGGGGCACCATACAATAGTGCAGGTGTAACTAGCGTATCGAATAACAAAGACAAGTACACTGGATTGGGTCCCAAATACCCTCTGAAGGGCCCCCACCAAGGATTGGTGTATTTGCTTTATTGAATGATGAAAAAGATTGACTTCTTGGAGATCTTCCTTGGTTGTAAATCTGCAGCCAGAA
Organism: Cibotium barometz; assembly: GCF_041138505.1. Taxonomy (NCBI): domain Eukaryota; kingdom Viridiplantae; phylum Streptophyta; class Polypodiopsida; order Cyatheales; family Cibotiaceae; genus Cibotium; species Cibotium barometz. The sequence continues at coordinate 75,101,092 of NC_141047.1, read as the reverse complement.
GATGACCTAATTTTGACCTTCAAGTTCATCTTGCTTGGGTTCTGTAGGTGCTTATGACTATGTCACCACTGGAGTGGAGCATAAAGATGAATGAAGGTGGGAGATCATATTTTATTGTTTTTCAACCCTTTTTGCCCCCATCAAAAAGTGTAGGTGCTGTGTCACTGCTGTAGGTGCTTATGACTGTGTCACTGCTGGAGTGGAGGATAAAGAGGAATAAACGCTGGGGGGCATACTTGTAGGTTTCTACGCCCCTTCTGCACCCATCAAAAAGTGCCGCCCTATTAAGGGCCATTTTACCTGCAGCCCCTGGCCACTCCCTTTGGGCATCTGGATGGGCTATTTTGGGTGCCCCAGAGTTCGCATTACCAAACCTGCCCAATTTTGGCTGATCTGGTTTTGCTTCTGCTTTTGCCTCAAATGCAGTGTCTGCACTTCCATTGGTGACCAACAGTGTCCAGCAGGGTCCACCAATGCTTGCTTCTTTCTACCTTTTGGTTTTCGTCCTGCTCAGTCTTATAGGCTTGTTGCTTCTTCCGGGCATTGGTTTACTTGTCCTTGGCATGCACCTAAACCCCACCCTGTGCAAACCCAAACTCTTGACAATTGACCCTGTCCCTTCCCTTTATAATTGAGTGCTCACAACAGACTTTCTACCTCACATCATCTACCTTATACATTCCCTATAGTCTTGTCTGAGGCCTGATGCATGTGTCAGTGTACCACAATGTCACTAGTAAGATCTTCTTGGTGACTTTGGGCTGGGCAATGGATAATGCTTGCTTACTGACTTCTTGGTGTGTGGTTTTGACTTCTAATAATCTTGGCTTAAGAATCTACTCTATTCTGAAGTGCTGATTCGTGTCATATGTGAAAATGTCACAGGCCTTCTCAAAAGATTGTCCTTGCTGTTTGTTTCTGATTGTGGCTTTCGTGCTGAGAACCCTCCTGTGTCTGCATAGTAATCTTGTCTTGTCCCTGCCTGGCCACTTGGCCCTATAAAAGGCTGCTGGACTTATCCCCATTATCTGTTACAACACTTACTGCCCATACATGTGAGAATCAAGATTTTCCTGATTTGAATGGCATCATGAACACTATTAACGATAGGTGTATCAAATGGGACACCAAGGAGAGTACATAAGAACCTGCCTGGAGCAGCCTATGCTGCCAAAGATTTGAACTGCCTACTCTGGGAGCACTTCAAAGAAAGATGTTGGCTCCTTCTTGAGACGGAAGAGCAGTCTGGGCCTCCCAATTTTCATCAGTGCATCTTAGAATCATGATAGAACCATAAATGTCGAGTGCTGTAAATCAATGTCAGCGAGAACTGTTTGAAGTTGAAGCTGCATGCAATTTATCCATTCTGAACTAAGTTCGACAATCTACCTTTTATCAGGGTTATGGCTTGACAGAGTCAACAGCGGTTGGAGCCCACACTATAAGTGTTGAGGAATCTCAACAGTATAGCTCAACAGGTTTGCTTGCTCCGAATACAGAAGCAAAAATCGTGGATATTGACTCTGGAAGCCTTTGCCTCCAAATCAGCAAGGTGAGATATGGCTGCGGGGACCTACAATCATGCAAGGTAAACGAATGTACTTATATTTGAGTTGGATAGTTAATAAAGTCAGTGTATGGAAATTCTTTGAGGAGAATATCCCACATTGCTTCTTTAATCTGCATGTGTTGGAGCATAGGATATTTTGGTCGGCCCGACCGAGACAGCAAATGCTGTTGATCAGGAGGGATGGCTGCATACTGGAGACTTGGGATACATTGATACCAATGGCTATTTGTTATAATTGACCGTTTAAAGGAGCTTATAAAATACAAAGGCTATCAGGTATACCGACTTTACAATAAACCAGCTTCTCTGCAAAACCGCTCATGATGTTACATGGACCTGGTGCTGAGGTGTAGATTTAGTCACAAGCATTTATCAACCTTTTTGTACCATATGAATAAAAGAAAACCCTGACACCCAATCTCTCTCTTCTTCTCTCTCCTTTGTTTTAATCATGTTTATTTAGCATCTTGTTCTTAATTAGGCTTAAGGCTGTGCATCAGTACAACAAGGTTTCTGTGCATGCAACAATTAGGACTAGGGTTGGGCATGCCCATGGACACTCTAAGTGTAATGTGAAAGGGTGGCCTAGTATATAAGGCCATATGGGCCCTAATCTCTTAATAACCTTGATAATCACTTGCCTAATGAAAATTACCATTTTCTTTTCCTAATCATAGGCTTATCTCTCGAAGCTCCTGTTAATCTTTGTTAATCCATGTTTTCTAGGCAATCTTAGGCTAATCTAGGTTAACGAGGCTAATCTACTTTCTTTCATCGTCAACACCCAACTCATTGGTCCAAGGCCCTCTGCACCGTCTTCGAAGCCACAACAAGGCACAACCCATTTCAATTGGTTCACAGCCTGGAAGCAATCTTGCCCTTCGATTTAACAATGGGTCGCACCGGTTAGGGTCCAGCTGCCATGATGATGTTTCACACCATGCTACTTTGCTCTGGCAGACTATTTTAGATGAAGACCAGGCATTGGCCACCCAGGCTGTGGAGGTCGAACAAACAGACAGAAGGTGTGGCACGATCGCCATCTCATGAAGCCCTAGTTCCGGGAGGGTCAGCTGGTCTTAATGTACCATTCCTCCTTTCCTTAGTTAATGGCTCCAGGATCCGGTCTCTGGTCATTACGGCACCTCCCACATTCCATACCGTCCGGTTCCCGTCACGGTCTCCCCCGCTTTCACAACCCAAAAAAATTTCAACCGAAAGAAAAATAAATAAAAAACCTGTCCACTTTTTCAACTGCCCTCATACTCGTCCCCCCCCCACCTCATACTCACGCCTTCTATTTTTGGCCATTTTTTCTCATGCTCTTCCCCTCCTACTCGGCCCCCCTCCATCTCTCCTACTTGTCTCCCCCTCCATCTCCTACTTGCCTCCCTCCCCCAACACACACACACACACACACACACAAAGGATCATTGAGGGCTTACTGCACCGCCTTCAAAGCCGCAACGAGGCACAACCCATTTCAATTGGTTCACAGCCTGAAAGCAGTCTTGCCCTTCAAATTTAACAATGGGTTGCATTGGGTAGGGTCGAGCCGCCACGATGATGTTTCACACCATGCTACTGTGCTCTGTCAGACTATTTTAGATGAAGAGTCAAGAACATGCATTGGCCACCTAGGCTGTGAAGGTCGAACAAACAGATGGAAGGCGTGGCATGATCGCCATCTCATGAGGCCCCAATTCCAAGAGGGTCAGCTGATCTTGGTGTACCAAACCTGTGAACAGGCAAAGAAGCTAGTGTTGGCAAAGAAGCTGAACTAGGGTTTGGCACAACAACACACACACCACACACACACAGAGGAAGGCACACACAAGATGATGAGAGATGCAAAGAGAAGATTGCATTGTAGTGTGTGGAGTTGGAAGGTCAACTCCATAATATCATAATACAACTAAAATATAACGTGTCCTTGCACACCAGATCTCCAAGGGGAAAAACCCAAAGGGAAAAAGTGCCCTTGGCTAGCCCATGTACACATGTGGCACTACTCATATTATATATGTTAATAAATCCCCCCTATAGTGGTAATGTAAACCTGAACAAGGTGGGTAGCAGATCAATGTGCTTAGTACGTGCATGAAACACTGGGTTTCGTGCCACGGCTATAGCACTCTGACTGTTAGCGAGTATGGTAGTGGATGTTTGTTGACACTCACGAAGATCAGCCACCAATCTCCTGAGCCATACACAATCTACTGTGGCTGTAAAGGCTGCCTTGTACTTAGCCTCACAAGTAGATGTGGCAACACTGGGTTGCTTTTTGCTCAACCATGATATGCATGAATGTCCCAAAAAGAAACAATCCCCACTAGTGGATTGCCATGTATTGTAGTCACCTGCCCAGTCTGAATCACTGTAAGCATTTGCAAGCTGTTTTCGCTGGAATATACGAAAGCAAGATCTAGGGTGTCCTGAAGATAGCGGAAGATCTGCTTTACTGCTTGCCAATGCTTTGTACCTCGACTGTGCATAAATTTGCTACACTGGGAAACCCCAAATTGAATATCTGGGCGTGTGTTGCATAAGTATATGAGGCAGCCGCCGCCAATGAGGGGATATCTTAAGTGGTGAAGGATTTTGCCTAGGACCAAGAGGTGTTGGGTTCCAAACCCCCCTTGGTGCTTCCTCGGTGGCATCGCCTACGGGCGGTGAAAAATCGGTAACTATGGGAGGATTGTCACGTGCATCCCGCACTTGGATGCCACGTAGACATATCTGTACAGAAGGTGCAGGACCTGGGATGGTAAACTGGTCCCATGTGAGTCCAGTTCGGGACGAGTTAGCCAGGGATCCATCTCGGTCGTCCGAGGTCAGGTGTGCATTGTCTTGCACAGGAGTCCAAGGTCAGGTGTGCACTGTCCTGCACATGAAACAGTGCCAGTCCGTGCTGTGAGTCTCCCTCTGGACTTATGTCAGTGATTCTGTGTATCTGGTATGGTACCGGATGCCAGATCATTGTGTAGATAGTTAGGGTTTGCTTTTAGGAATAGGGGCCAGCCCATAGGGCTACCCCAAGTCTTAGTGTGGGCATGGGGATAGTGTGAAACCACCCCCATAAGGGCCAGGATGACCCGACTTCGGTGGACAAACAGGTTGAGGGTTTTAGCACAGGCATGACAACGAGCGTCAAGTATGAAGCTCTAGGTGCCAAGTTAGTTATTCAGGGCATAGAATTTGTGCGTGATTTTATGGTTGCCCCTCTTGTAGAAGCAGACATAATTTTGGGTATTCAGTGGTTTCACAAGTTTCTTCGAGATGTCAAGTGGGACAAGCACACATTTCAGATCAATCGGAATGTGTCAAACGCCCTAGTGACCATTAAGTGTGAGCTAGGAATTCCGAACTTTCCACTCATAAGCCACTTGCAGGCTAAGCGAGCAGTCAGGAAAGGCGCACAGTGTGCGATGATATACATCCAGACAGCCCAGACGGTGGTCAGTGCTTCCGAGAAGTACTCGGCTCTCCATGAAAAGTTCCAGAAGATTTTTCTTGGGGACAGCCTCCCTCCCCAGCTCCCCCCCCCCCCGTCTAGACCGGAGGACCACAAGATTGACCTCCTCCTAGGCTCGGAACCCCCGAGCAAGTTTCCGTATCGCCTTTCCAAGGTAATGGAATCGGAGTTGGACCGCCAACTCCAAGAATTGTTGCAATCTGGTTTCATCCACCCCAACGTGTTGCCATTCCCCTATCTTATTTGTCAAGAAGAAAGATGGGTCTTCCCGTTTGTGTGTCGATTATCGTGCACTCAACAAGCTGACTATCAAGAGCAAGAGCAGATTCCTGATGCCTCGAATTGATTATATTCTCGAGAGGTTGAATGGAGCAAAGGTGTTCTCGAAACTTGATTTAAAGAGTGGGTACCACCAGGTGAGGATTGTGGAGGGGGACATCCCCAAGACAGCCTTCCGTACGGAACGGGCCCACGATGAATTTGTGGTCATGCCATTTGGCTTGACGAATGCCCCAGCTACATTTAGCCGCATGATGATGCGTGTTTTCCGGGATTTGATTGGAAAGTGTGTGTTCATATTTTTGGACGACATACTGGTATTTTCAGCTACGGTTGAGCAGCATGACATTGATGTGGAGAAAGTTCTTAAGTTGCTGGAAAGCAACGAGCTCTATGTCAATGAGAAGAAGTCGGAATTTTATCTGTTCCAGGTGCATCACTTGGGATACATAATGAGTGCAGAAGGCATTCGACTTGATCCGGCTAAAGTGGTCGAGATTGTCAATTGGGAAATACCTCAGTCAGCCTATGACATCAGATCCTTTGTGGGTATATGCCAGGCATACTCCACCCACATAGACAAGTTTTCTAATCTCTCGGCGGATCTCACCGATCTGCTAAAGGGTGTGAAGACAAGAAGGCAAAAGATTCGAATGACTCCATGAGCATTGGGGGCATTTAAGAACCTCAAGGTGGCTTTATCAGAAGCACCTTGTTTAGCAACTATTGTTGATAGATTTAGCAAATTTGTTATGCTTATTCCTTGTAGGGCCAATGTGACCGCCGAGGATGTTGCCCAATTGTTCATTCGGCATTGGTACCCGATTGGCGGGATTCCTAGGACCATAGTGTTAGAGACCGAGATGCCAAGTTTACGAGTCATTTTTGGAGGGCATTGTTGATAACTTTGGTACTAAATTGAATTTTTTCAGTGCATTCCACGCATAGACGGACGGCCAGACAGAGATATACAACCGGTTGGTCTTTGATGTGCTGAAGTGTTATGTCCACAATTAGCAATCTTATTTGCCTTTAGTTCAAGCTGTTTTGAATGATTCTTTTTCTTCAGCTATTGGCAGGACTCCATATGAGGCAGCGTTTGGAAGACCTTTCCAGTCGTTGTTGACCAGGACCTCGTCTTCAGTACCTGAAGCGAACAGATTGATAGGCCAATAAAGACCGAAGGGATATGAAGTTTTCGGAAGGGGATTGGGTTTATCTTCGGATTATGAAGCAAAGGTTGAAGCAGGTGGGCAAGTGATGCCCAAAGTTGTCTTTTCAGGAGCTTCAGACCTTTTCTCATCTAGAAGAAGATTAATGAGGTGTCTATGCAGTTAAAGCTACCTCGGAGTTGGACTATGCACGATGTGTTTCACACGTCAGTTGGTTAAAGCCATATGCAAGTCCTATCCCTTCAGAAGTCAAAGACGAGGCGGAACCAGATATTGTTGATGAAGCAGAAGTTATGGTTCCGAAACAGATCCTTTTGCACCGTTTCAAGCATGGCTCAGGCTGAAGACAAAGACAGTTCCTCACGAAGTTTCAGGACCGAGGGACCCATGAAGCGGTATGGCTTGACTAAGAGTTTTTGGAAGACTATCCGGCGTTATTGACGGATTATTTGGAGGCTATACAACTTCCGTCAAGTTAAGCAAAAGGGGATGTCACGTGCATCATGCACTTGGATGCCACATAGACATATCTGTACAGAAGGTGCAGGACCTGGGATGGTACACTGGTCCCATGTGAGCCCAGTTCGGGACGAGTTAGCCAGGGATCCATCTCAGTCGTCCGAGGTCAGGTGTGCATTGTCTTGCACAGGAGTCCAAGGTCAGGTGTGCATTGTCCTGCACATGAAGCAGTGCAAGTCCGCGCTGTGAGTCTCCCTCTGGAATGATGTCAGTGATTCTGTGTATCTGGTATGGTACCGGATGCCAGATCATTGTGTAGATAGTTAGGGTTTGCTTTTAGGAATAGGGGCCAGCCCATAGGGCTACCCCAAGTCTTAGTGTGGGCATGGGGATAGTGTGAAACCACCCCCATAAGGGCCAGGAAGGCCCTGGCTGAACCCACCAGCCATGGAGGGGCTGCAGGACAGCCCCGGCCCCCAGGGGCATGCCAGGGGAAGCCGATAGTACATGAAGCATTTATATGGCTGGAGGGCAGGTATGGGGCAGCCCATACAGGCTGCCCAGCCCGAGTGTACTAGCAAAATCAGTGCCCAGCCCTTATGTTTCAGGCGCATGATGCCCAGTCAACTAGAGAAAGAAGCGCAGTTTTTTATGTGAATTTTCAGCATTAGATGCTGAATATTCAGTCGTGGGACAATTTATTGCTGGCCGACTGCTGTTGTGGAGGAGTATAAATAGGTGAGCCATAATTCAGTTGTGTTATCTCATATTTCACCAAGAGCCACGGCAAACAAGGGACAGACAAGCCAAGGAGTTGCTAAAGCAAAGGGGTGAAGGACTGCAGGTCAAGGGCAGAGATTTCTCAGCCAAGAAAGGTCAAGATTTCTGTATTTTCTTTTCAGATTTACATCATTGTAATAAAGCAAATACACCATTCGTGGTGGGGGCCATACAGAGGGTATTTGGGACCTAATACTGTGTCCTCTCCTCTCTCTCTCTCTCTCTCTCTATTTTCTGCACATCTTCATTCAGTTTGTGCGTTAATTCCGTCGCGAAAAGTGTGCTGATTTTTGAGCATTGAAGTTACCGATCTTCTCCGAAGCTTCCGCATGTTACAAGGATCTTGGGCCAAAGGCCTAGTCAAAAAAGAAAAAAAGAAAAAAAGAGAGTACATGAGGCAGCCTACTTCTTGGCTGTAAACACTCGTATCAAAAGGCTCTCCAACATCATACATGCTCAATTTGAGCCTTGGCTCCATCGGAGTAGAGATGGGCTTACAATCTTGAAATCCAAATTTGTGCAACAGCTTTTGAATGTACTTTGATTGCTGTACATAAATCCCAATTTGTTTGCACAAATTGTATGCCCAAATAATAATGCAACAATCCCAAATCTGTCATCTCAAATGAGGTTTGCAATTCAGCTTTGAAGGCTGAAATTTTCTCCTTGTCATTACGAGTTAGCAACATGTCATCCACATAAAGAACGAGCATAATCAAAGTGCCATGATCCTCTTTCACATAGAGGGTGCTCTCTTTTGGACTATTGCAGAGACCCTGGCTGGTCAAATAAGTATGCATCTTCTCATACCAAGCTTGTGGAGCTTGCTTGAGACCATAAAGTGCCTTTCGAAGCTTGCATACTTTGCTTTCACGACCATGCATCACAAAACCAATGGGCTGATTTACATAAACTTCTTGCTGCAAATTCCCATTGAGAAAAGCTAATTTTATGTCCAACTGATGCACTTTCAATCCATGATGGGTAGCCAATGCAACAACACATCTAATTGTGGCCATACTTTGCACTTAGCTCGTTTGTAATCAAGCTTACCTCGCAATTGCTGAGGTACATGTGCATAAGCAATACATCCAAAAACTCTATAGTGATCAACGTTAGGTTTCCTTTCGTGCTAGGCCTCATATGGCGTTATGGTTTTCAATGCTTTGGTAGGGCATATATTCAACACATCTGTAGCACACATGATTGCCTCCATCCAGAATTTGTGAGGCAAGCCTTTGCCTTTAACCATGTATCTAGTCATTGCCATCAATGGCCCGTTCTTTCTCTAAGCAATACCATTTTGCTGAGGAGAATATGGCATTGTGCATTGATGCTTTATGCCCTTTTCTACCATAAAAGCTTTGAAAGCAATGGACATGTATGTATTCCCCCCCTCGATCTGTATGGAGAGTCTGCACTTTGCAACCGGTTTGATTTTTAGCCTGTGCCACAAAATGCTGAAAACATGCAAATATATTAGATTTTACGTTCAAGGGATACACCCAAGAAAATTTGGAGTAGTCATCGATAAAGGTTACAAAGTATACATGCTTTCCAATAGATGGTATTTGCAGAGGACCACACACATCACTGTGCACAAGTTGTAATTTCCATACAGCCCTTGTTGATCCATCTTTTGGGAATGCATTTCTATGCATCTTATCCAATATGCACCCTTCACATACATGTTTTGGTGGCAGTTCACATGAGACATGTCCTGCACCATTAGATGTCTTTGCAATAGCATCAAACTGCCATAATTCACATGCCCAAACCTGGCATGCTACAATTCTGCCTTTAGCATGGTAGGTGTAAGAGTGGTAACCACATGAGCATCATGCTCTCCTATCAAATTTGTCAAGCTGATATAATTCATGGTACAATGTGCCGGAAGTGACTAATGCATAGCCACCTTCATGGTCTTTGACTGTGCACTTGTTGTCCTCAAAGTTCACTGCATATTCTCTTTTAGCAAAAGAGGAGACACACAACAAGTTTTTCTTAATTCCAGGCGCGTACAACACATCTGGAAGACATAAGTCTACACCCTCTGCTGTTGTGAGGATTACCTCACCAACACCTTGAACTGGATAAGAAGAATTGTTTGCACATGTTACCCGTTTGCCTTCAGGGGCAGCTATAAGCTTCTTAAACAAATTACTCTGTGAGGTAGTATGTTTAGAAGCACCACTATCAAAGTACCATGTGTCATGTCTTTCATTGACACTGAGAGACATATGCTCTAATGATGCATCATAACTACAAGTAAGGAAAAGTCCACTCATCTTGCACAAGATTTATTGATGCATCATCTTTCACTGCAGGTGATGAAGAAGAATCTACAGCCATGCCGCTTTGCTTTTTCTTCTCCTTTGCAAGCCGTTTTGTGCACTCATTCAAATAGTGACCCGCCTTTTTGCAGTAGTGCATTTGCCCTTTTTCTTGGGCTTGCCCGCATGATTTTTAGCCTTTTGTGGAGGCTGTCCCAAATCAGCCTTTGGCTGAAAATTGCTTTTGGCTTTTCCCTTGCCCTTGCCTTGGGCAACAAAAGCCCCATCACTGCCACGCATGACGGAAGATTTGTTCTTTCGATTTTGCTTCTCCTGTAGTAACAAGCCAATCAACTCTTCAAACAAGATTGGTTCTGGGTTTCCCAGCATAGATAGAGTGAGCGATGTGTGGAAGTTCAAGTAAGTTTCTGGTAGTGATGATAGGTGCCTGGAAACCAGCTCCTTTTCAGAAATGACCTCATCAATATTCAGCAACTGCTCGTGAAGATCCTGGATCTTTGTAAGATGATCAGCCATACTGTCACCATCATTCATGTCCAAGTTCTCAAGTTCCTTCTTGAGATTTGCAACCCTGGCCTCATTCTTTGCTTGATACGTGGTTTCAAGTACATCCCAAGCTCGCTGTGAGGTCCTCCAAGACCTGATATACGGTATGATTGATCGTTTTACTGACAAAGCAATCAAAGCCATCGCTTGGGGCATCATGAGTATCCCATCTCTTCTGCTCCTGTGAGGGAGGTGTAGGTACTGCAGCTTGCTGAGCACCACGGCTAGGTGTATTAGGTGCTATGTTTGCGGGGCGTACATCTTCACCTGATACATAACCCCATAAGCCTTTGGCCACAAGAAGGTTTCGGACCATGAAACTCTAGAGAGAGTAGTTACTTCCATCCAATTTGTCCTCTTGGGACAAAACCCCGAATATATCAGTTGTATTCCCAGCCATAATGCTGAAATCTCTTTACCAAGAGATATGCAAACACTTGAAACCAAGTATGTTGTAAAAAGCACCTGTAGGCAAAAACTCAATGCACCAGAGTGCTGTGCCAGGCAATCACAGATTCCTGAGCAAATTTTTTGCCTCAATACAAGGTTGCAGTAAATGTTTGGAGTGTCTTGACAACACAAGTAATGCAAATCTCTTCACAATCAATGTATAAACATCCAATCAAGGCATGTAGAATGCATCGTTGGGCTCAATTTTGTGACAATTGCACATAAATTGCAAAAGCTCCAAATCCTCGTGTACCTTGTAGCTGCAATTGTGCAATTAAGCATGAATTTTTGAAACCCCAAATTTTTGCAAAGCCTGCAACTTCAATTTCTACAATAAAGCAAGCAAAAATTTTGCAGTTTCGCACATGAAATTATCATGTTTGCCTTGAATCATGCAATTAAGCATGAATCTCAAAAAATCCCCAATTTTCACTAAACCTTGTACCAAATCTTGCCCTAAACTACTGCATGCACCTGGAATTTGCAATGATCCACACAAAAGCCCCAAAACAGAAATCCAAAAAATGCCTGATACAATTGTTGGTTCACTGGAGAGACCGGCTGTCAAAAGCAGGGCCGTGGTGGAGAGGCAGCCGTCGAGCAGGTGACAATTGATCAGGCAGGCAACGGATGGCGAATAGGCAAGGAGGCAGCTGAGGCAAAGAAGACGGTGATGGGGATCGGTATGACATTGGCGAACAGGGACAACACGACTGGGAACTAGAGTAGGCATGGCAACCGGCAAGGGCAGTAGGAAGGCGTGAGGTGCGATGGCCAGCAACGGGGAGACAGAGATGGCAGCCTGTCGGACGGGGGCTTTGTCGGAACTAGACGGCGGTTTGTCGGATGACAAAACCACCAGACAGAAGGGGCCCAAAACACTCGAAATCTCGTCGAATGCCACATAAGCTAGAAAGTGGGCGGAGGGCCGCCCACCATGGTGCGGGCACCGCCGACTGGCGGGGCGGAGGTGGTCCTCTGTGCACTAGCCCTGCTGCCTGTGGAAGCCAGGACGGATGGTTATGGGTGGAAGGTGGCAATCCAGGCAGGAGTAGGAGCGCGTGCAGTTGCCAGAACCCAAGCACACCGGTGCCGGAACAGCGGACGGAAAGTGTAGTTGACGGAGTTGGGCGTGCCGGAAGGATCCTGCTGGCGGCCGGAGGCAAGCTGTCACTGAGGGGAAGCAGCTCTGATACCATTGTTGGCCCAGGCGGGGAGTTGCAACTGAACTAGGGTTTGGCACAATAGCACACACATAGAGAAGAAGGCACACACAAGATGATCAGAGATGCAAAGAGAAGATTGCATTGGATTGTGTGGAGTTGGAAGGTCAACTCCATAATATCATAATACAACTAAAATAGAAGGTGTCCTTTCACACCAGATCTGCAAGGGGAAAAACCCAAAGGGAAAAAGTGGCACTACTCATATCTTATATGCCAATAGCTAGTTCTAGCTTGGGAAGGGCCATTTTTGTTCCACCAGATCCTTCCTCAAGGTGCTGTGCAACTCCGCACATTGAACGGCCACCTCCTTCCCTTAGTTAATGGCTCGAGGATTAAAATGTACCGCTCCGGTGCCTCTCCTTAACTCCCTCCAAAGAAAAGAAGAAGAAGAAGAAGAAGAAGAAAAAAGCATCTAGTCTCTAGTCATTCTGGCACCTCCCCACATTCTGTACATTCCCCTCTTTAAGCCGGTTCCCTTCATGGTCTCCCCGCCTTCACAACCCAAAAAAAAAATCTCAACAGAAATAATAAATATATAAATAACTCGTCCACTTTTTCAACTACCCTCGTACTCGTCCCTCCCACCTCATACTCACCCCTTCTATTTTTGGCCGATTTTTCTCATGCTCTTCCCCCCCCCCCCCCCCCCCCCCCCCCCCCCCCCCCCATCTCTCCTACTCATCTCCCCCTCCATCTCCTACTCGCCTCCCTCCCCCTCCCCCTCCCCCTCCCCCTCTGACACCCACCCACCCCCACCCCCACCTTCCCCCCTTCCATCTCCAACTTGACTCCTCATTCGCCTCCCTCCCTCTTGCTCATACTCGCCTCTGTCTCTCCTTACCTCCTAGCCTCCTCTCTTCATGCTCCCCCCCGCCCCCCCGCCCCCCCCCCCCCCCCCCCCCCCCTTCACGGCGTTTCCATCCTAACGGGAAAAAAAAAATCAGAAAAAAAAATTGTGGCATTTTGGCCGCCGCCTTTCCTCCTGCTCATACTCGCCTCCCAAGGAATGGGAACGGGGGAACGTTTTGACCCCTAGAAACGGGAACGTTTTGGGGCATGGAGGGAATGGGGAAACACCACGTCATATCTTCACTTTTGATTTAAAAAAAAAAATCAACATACATTGAAATTATAGATGTACAATACATAATATAATGAGACAACTCCAAAGTAGAGTTGTAACTTTCAAGTTTCAAGTGTTGACTTGTAGGCCGAGGCCTTTGCAAAAATGAGATTACAAATTACGTCAATCATCAATGATCAATGTCAATTCATGGATGATCTAAAATCAAGAGTGACGAGTCAAAGCTTAAAGCAAGATATTACAACGACAAAATGAATCAATGACTAGGGAATTATAGGTGTGCATATGTGGCATTGGCAGAATCCACATCAACTGCATCTCCCTTTGCTCTAGGACTACTAAGTTCCAACTGAGTCATCATCACTATGAGACCCAAAGCCAATGAAGCGCTCCTTCATGGACTCCCCAGCAACCTTGTTAAGCAAACGCAAGTTTGCATTAACAAAGACTAGATCATTCGCCTTTGCTATGCCAAGGTGATTCCTCTTCTTTGATGCTATGTGACCAAATGAGCTCCACAAGCGCTCACAAGGAGAGGAACTAAACAGGTGGCAGGCTGCAGGTATACGGACAGTAGGCAGCAGGTAAACGGACGACAGGCAGCAGAGCAGGTAAACGGATGGCAGAGCCCAGGCTGTAGGTGGTATGGCTGGCTGTGCAGGTATACGGACGGTAGGCTACTGCATACGCGCTACCACCACGTGTTTCCGATTTTTGCCTGAGGCCACCGTTTCGCCAATTTGCAACCACCCCTCCCGGAAGGGTCCGTAAGTGGGTAAGGAAACGTTCTGGAATGTTTCACCTGGCCGTTCCACACCACGGAATGTTCCAGGGCGTTCCGGAGCGTTCTGTACAACCCATTTGCAAGGAATGCCGTTCCCACGTTCCATGTGGGCGGAATGGCGTTCCGTGGTAAGTTTGTTGTGCACAATCAACACAGTCAGCATCGTCCGCCGCCCCGGTGCCCTCTTCCGCAGCCGTGGCTCCCGTCCACACCTTCTTCAATGACTGGCTCAGTGGTGCAACACTCACCTTCCACATTTGCTAGCACCGCAATGGTGGCTCAATAGGTACAATTTCTGACTGCTTCCTCGGAGTCATCCAAATCTTCTTCAACCTCTGATAGTGCCAATCCTCCGTATTTTCCGTCTGAGGATGACACTGCTATTCCCTTTGCAGCCCCTCCATCCTGCCCGGACCCCCTCCTCTTCCAACCTTGTTGCTGTGCATCATTTTCATTTGTCACCCACGGGCCACATCCACCTCCTGCACCACTTCTTTCACCATCAATTTCATCGACCCATCTCCATTCCAACTTCCCCAGTTTCTCACTTTGTTCAGTCAACACAAACGAGCCACCTTGACGGTGCACGCACTGGCATTGAAGGCACCACACTCTCACCCTGGTGGGCATCTGCCAAAGATAGGAGATGCCACCTGGCACCAACTCCACCGCTTCTGCAGGAACCATTAAAACGATTCCTCAGCTCATCCTTGGGATCATCCTTTTCCATCTCGCCTTGTTCATTGAGTGCTGTAGTCACTGTGTTGTTCTGTTCTGTGTGTCGTCCCAGTGGGCATGCGCCATGTGAACTTGGTGTTGTTAGCGCTACCTTGTGGAGGGCCATTTCAATGCTTTGCGAGCAATTTATAGATGTGGTTCCATGATTCCGGATCTACTGGATGTTGCAAATCATGAAGATGTCTCAAAACAGGTCCCTGTTGGTGGCCTTAATCCAAGCTCTGACTCGGCAGTCCTTTGGACTGATGTCATCTGGCTCTCTCAATCAACGTTGACAAATCTTGGAAAGAAAGAAAGTGTTTGGTTCTGTCTTCATAGTGTGCTGTGCTTTTTCCCGTGCCTATGAAGCTCATGCACATAGAGGAATATACACATTTTATTAACGTCTACAAAAGACTCAAATGTTCTATGAGACCAAACAGTAGTGTAAGTGTTCCATATTGGCTTGGCAGGTCGCCCCAGCAGAACTTGAGGCTGTGCTCTTATCTCATCCAGACATTGTGGATGCAGCAGTAGTTCCGTAAGTTCTTAATTCCAAGTGTCTTTTCTTGTAGTGCCAGTTGTGTTTTATTGTAGTTCCAGATGCCTTTATAGGATGTTGATTGTTAATTGTCACTTCTCATCTTATGAAGATGTAATGATGTTACTTTGGGCCCTTAATTTGTTTTTTGTTTGCTTTCGTAGTTTTCCTGATGAGAAAGCTGGTCAGATACCCATGGCCTATGTTGTGCAAGCCCAAGGAACTGTGATCACAGAAATGGAGGTGATTGATTTCGTGGCAGAGAGGGTAAGTTGGATGCTTTTCCCTGTGGCTAGACAGAAGACTTTGTCGTGGCTAATTAGTGTGTAATACAAGTGAGCCAACCTTTTGTCCCATGACTCCTTGGATTGTGCTTGATTTTTATCATTTTATTAACTATTTGATTGATAGGAAGGTTTAAAAAACAAAAATCTTGTGAGATGCAGGTGGCGCCTATCAAGAAAGTCCGTAAAGTGGCAGTGGTGAGCAGTATCCCAAAGGCTCCCTCAGGGAAAATATTGCGGCGACAGTTGGTCATCAAAGCTGCATCCAAACTATAGCGTGGTTATGTTGTTTACATATTACACTTTAGGAAGAGGACCTTTGTATGGCCGCTAATAAAGGACCCATATATTTCTATTGATGTAGATTAAAGGGGTTTATTTACTTGCACAAAAATATGTGATCGTGGGCCGGTAACCCAATCATTACGTCCGTATCCATTCTACTCCTCCACTCGGTCGATACGTACTGCTGTACTCACGAGGTAAACCGTTCTCTTTTGGGCCTTACAATCGGTATCGTATACGCGTTCCCCAATGTCCATCACTCGGGTATCCCAAAAAAATGACGGACAAATGAGAACATATGTTAAAGAAGTCTTAATCATTCAAGCAAGAGGAAGACATGAGACAAGAGGGAAGCAAGAGGGAACAAGTGATTAGTATTAATTACTTTTAAATTCTAACCCTAAGCACATCACACATGCTAGATTAGAGTTGCAAGAGAGAGGGAGAGAGAGAACACTCTATTTCTATTGCACAAATGGGAGAATGTGTTACAAACAAGAGAAATGGACTTTTATAGTTCTAAGCCTTTTCTTACTAGGCTGTCCACCAAGGTGAGAGTGAATTCTAAATCTGCAGATCAAGTGTCTTTTGAGTACGCATGAGGTACTTTCCCTCTCCAATCGCCATTTCTTCTCTCTGTCTTTCTTGCATACACAGGAGTAAGTGACCTGGGATGCCCAAAACATAGTTACAAGGCTTTTCTTTATGGTTTGGCCAACTGACCAAGATCCTTTTATTTGTCCTGAAGATCAATACTTGGGAACGTCTTTAGGGCGATTTCTTCATCAAATCACGGGATTTACAATAAATAGTGCCGGCGCCTATTACATAAGTGTGCGGGCATAGTTGTTGTAGGAATGTGTTAACCAATATGTGGTTAACATACTTCCCTTCATAAAGTCGATTGCATCCTCGTGATCGGTAAGAGGTTGTTGTGATGAAGCTTTGTATGGTGTGTGCGTAGAGGACATAGCCCAATGAGATTTGTAGGTGTTGTGCATGGGTGAGGGCAAAATGTATGCCCGTGCTCCTAATCACCTAGAGACTCTTAAAAAAAAACACGTGTTTATTGGTCAGTACCCCATTTGGCGAGATTTGTGAGCTTACCTTTGAGTGTATCTTTCAGTGGTTGGATAAGTTCTGCCATTTGTAGCACTGCCCCTTGCTTTGGTAACGAAGTTGAGGGGCGCTAAACCATCTTTGTCGATTGGACATGTACTGGCTTGGATGGTGTGGTTTGGGCGAACTAGTGAGGGTTTTGCCGTGGAAGCCAAATGATGGAGTTGCCATCATGAAATCCTTGGGCTTCTAAGAGGTGCGTGGGCACCCATCGTTGTCGTGAGTGATGAAGGTCCATGGTTATCAAGGCTTCCGGGTTTTTGGTTGACGAGGCTTTGAGTTAGGTGTAGGTTGTCGACATTGAGGATAGGCTTTTGGTGGCTTGGGGAGCCACAAGTGTGTGTTGCCTTCATGGAAGCCTTGAGCTTGTTGGTAGACACCCAGTGTTGTTGGCTTCGCAGTGCTTGGGGTTGCCTCCCATGGCCGCGGGGCCTTTTGTCGCAGCTTCCTAGGGAGTTGTTGTGGGGGATGAGCACATGCGGCATGCTTGGGTAGCCAAAGACGAGTGTTGCCTTCATAGTAGCCTTGTGCTCGTAAACAGGCGGTCAGAGACTAGCCAACGTTGAAGCTTTGGCTTAGGGTTGGTTTTTGTTAGCTTAGTTGGATTCTTTCGATTGGGTTTCAGAGATGGCCGTTTGGGGATCCAACGTTCTATGTAGCCATCATAGAAGCCTTGAGTTGCAAGAAGATTCTTGGGCACCCATCATTGATTGTCATGATAAAGGTACGAGGTCGGGGTGCTTGCTCTGTGGGTGGTCGAAGATGTAGAGTTTAGGGGGATTGTCGAGGGGACGAAGCTTGATTATCCTTGTTGGAGGGTGTCGACAATGCTTGATCGATCGGCTTTGGTGAGGCATGAAGTGTGGGAACACGGGAGACTGCTAGTGATGAGGATGGGACTTGAGGGGAAACGGTAGTCAAGGGTGAGGGTGTGTGCATGATCTCCTCTTGGGGACACAAGAGGACAATGGCCTTTGTGCCATTGATTTCCATGGTGGCCGTTTCTTCGCGCCAATTTATTTGGCAGTGAGTGGCATCAATCCACTCTTTTCCAATTATTATCCGGCCTTGGAGGGCTCCTGCATCAATGACATGAAATCTGCACTCCAATCGGTTATTTCCTATAGAAATTTTAGGGAATGAAATACCCAACACTCATTAACGCATTTCATGTGAGATTTGAATTGAAGTGTTTTCTTTTGTTTATGTGGGTTTTCCAAGAGTTTTCCATGTTTCCAAGAATATGAGATTGGTGTGGACCATAGGATATATATGGGCTTGCCACCGTTGTAGACCATTTTTGGTTGGGAATCCAATCCATATTCTTGGTGTGTTGAGTTCCGGGGGTAGTTCAGGGGCAGTGGAAGACGTACCAGTTATTGTGGAGAGGAGTGAGAATAGCCTTTGTGGAAGCAAGTGGTGGGGGAAGAGGATCAGAGTCAATGCACTCCTTTCCCAGAGGATCATTGTTACCTTGCCCTGGGGAATCTTGAGGGTAGCTGTGTTGTTAGCTGGATTGATTGTACTTGTAGCGTTCTGGACCCAGCTTCCTCCAAGGATGATTGCCTCTTTTATCTCACGTGTTGGAACCACATAAAACTTACAAGCCAATGGGTTAGATACAATATGTACAGTTTGTGTAAAGGACCCAAGGCTTTGTATACGGTTGCCCTAGGCAATTGAACTTTGGCATGTGAAGTTTTAAGAGATGGTCTGCCTAGAGAGACCCATGTTTCCCATGAGAAAAGATTGTGGATAGCTGTGGGAGATAGCAAGGCACGTTTTCGTTGCATATTTTTGCCAAAGGGAAAATCTATCCAGACCCTAAGGGCGGTGGTTTCAACATGTGGAGCTACACTTACACTCAGGGTGTTAAGCGAGGCAATGGCTCTATAGGGTTCATGAAGGGTTTGGTTCGTTTGGGAGCACAAATTGTGTGCCGAGTTTGCGAGTTGGGAGGGTTTCAAGTGTAGCAAGGATTTTCAATCAGTCATGGTCACTTCGTCACTATTGACAGAAGTGATCGTGCATGGCATCTATGCATCATCAAGGGCTTGATGTGACAAGCATCACAAACAAAGCTTGTTGCTCCTAGCGGTGGTCACATAGTCTTTGGCAAAGGGAGATCTGGCCATGGGATGTGAGTGCCAGGTATATAAATTAACCTTAAGTGTTTGACAGCCTTTGTAGAGGTAGACATGATGCGTGTCCCTGCCATGGATCAGTTGTGTTTGTCGCATGAAGAATCTACCCAAGATGCTATCATATGCGGCATTACGAAAGTCTATGACTACAAATGTGAGGTGGAATGTCATGTCATAGACTTTTACCTTGAGGTCATCCACTACACCCAGGGGTTTTGTAAATTTTTCATCTGCGCGAGCTTTATGACCGATGTGGTATGATCAAGGTGTAGTTGGTTCCAATTTTTCCAGCATGTTCCTGTGAGGATGCTTACGCCAGCACCCCCATCCAGGATGCCTTTGACCATATGTCCGTTTTATAGGAAATGGGAAAAGTGGCGTTAGTGTTATCACCTTCAAAGTAGTGTCCCAGCGCATTTATGCAAATGGTTGGTGCGCCTTGGGATTGTGGGTAGTGGTGATGGGGTAAGTCTATTTTTGTTCATCTTTCATTAAGCATTAGGGAAAAAGGGAGCTCATTTTGGGACCTTTTACGGTTTGGAAAAATAAGCTCTCAACCAATGAATGAATAGAGGGCCAACGTAACGTTAGAAATTCACAAAAATAAAAGAAAATAGATAAAAGAAACAATATTTTATGTAGGTACAAGCGTGCTACATTAATGTGGAGATTGGTTTTTTATTCTCACAAGATCTTTGGACATGAAGATAGAATCTAGTCTGACATTTTCTCTGACAAGGGCCTTCCCGCTTCCACCTCCCTTTGAACTTTGAATTGTTGTGCTGCCTTTCCTTCGAAAGGTCTACCATTCTACACCACTACCTTATTGTGCAGCAACCTCTTCTTTTCCAAAACTGCTCCCTTGATCCAGTTTGGCTTAGAGTAAGATGTTTCTTGTCAACTATCTGTCTGCCTACTTTCTCTTTCTTGAAACTTCACTTTGTTATCTTGTTTACATTACTTTGCTGTGGTTACAGATTCACAAGGTATCCATGGTGAATAAAAACTATGGTCGTTCTTGTGGAAGACGCTCTGTGGATGATAATGCTATGAAGGCAGAATTATACCACACATCCTTACCCCGTCGACCTGCTTCTTCTATTTCTTCGGTAGAGAATTCAAGTACAGTCAAAACGGAAGGAACTTGGGAAAGGTTTACTGTTTCGAAAGGAGCATGGGTGCTCATGCAACCTAGTAAAAGAAAGAGACCCCAGACAAAAAATATTTTCTTGGCATCATGGAAGGGAAGAGTACGAGATTTTAAAATCACCAGAGGAAAGATATCGGTGAAAGAAGTTTTGATTCAGCATGTGTACATGCATAAAGAACTTGTCTTGCGAGACTATCCAAATGATCTTCCGCAACACAGGCCTAATTGTATATTTTTCTATTGTGGTTTTGTTCTTTATGAGGTGCATGGATTTTTAAGACAAAGCTTTCTTTCTTTGCTTATTGATATTCTTGTGTTATTTTATTTCAGATTTATACCCTTCATCGTATGAGACATGGCAAAACATCGATTGTATTCTGGGATTTATAGATGTTTTGCATGGATCGATAGGAGAACAACAATACGAAGGTCGATGTGCAACAGAGCTAGCTCAATCCGGTATATTTTTTACTGATCATTTTTATCAGTTGCTGGACAATGCAAACACACATGGTGTGTTAAGAAAACAAGACCTTCCAGCATGGAATTCAGTGGATTGGCCTCTCCCACATTTTAGTGTTACAGAGGCATATAGAGCCAAGCTTTTCAAAGACGTACAGAAAGCTCTGAGGCCCAATATTGCCACAAGGATAATAAAAATTTCTTTGTGCATGCCTCTCACAGTTTTTGTAGACTTGTTTAATACCTTTCCAGTGAAGGTTTCAAAAACAATGTTCACAGTTAAAGCAACAAGTCTGGTATGCATGCCACAATTTTTGGATAAAGGTTGGGATAAGAAGACATGTAGTTCAGTGTTTTGTGAGGTTGTCCAACCTTCTATGCAACTGAAGTACATGGTTGCATCACAAAATTTCATTTTTTCTTTTTATTATAAGCGCAGTCGAATGCTAGGTACAAAACTAGTCCCTATGGATCAAGATGAAGATTCTTTTGGTGCAGAAAATAAACTTCTTGATATTGATGTTGTTGAGAATGGTGATGTGCTAGTCAATATCACATTAAGACAATGTTGCTCCCTAGCTCAATTGCGCAATGACATTCTATTTGAGACAGAAGGTTCTATTTCAAAGGACTTTTTATTTATCTACAACAATAAGAAGGTATACCATGTGACTTATCCTAGTCTCATTAAGCACTGCTATTAGTTTACTTTACCCTATTGTTTCATATTGCTTTTTTGCAGGTGCTCAAAAGAAGGGAGAGATCAATAAAATGCAAAGACATTGAAAATTTTAAAATTGAGATAACACAGACTCCATAAACAAAGGTATTATATTCAGAAATGTAAAATTCTGTACAGAAGTGTTTAATTACATATGTAGAACATATTCTTGACAACAATTTTCTATTTATCCACAGGCTGATCTAGAGGCTGCTCTACATGGTCCAAGCTCACCGTATCATCTTTATTTGGAGAATCTACTTTCTGTTGCTCCATCTTGTCGTGTACAGTCTCTTGGTGCTGCTCCATTGTCTCCTCTACTGCCCCTGGAGCATCTGTTTGCTGTTGCTCCATCATTTCCTCAATAACATCAGCAGAGCAGTAGGTCCTTGTTCTTGTGGCTTCTCCTCATCAGCACTAGGTCCTTGTTCTTGTGGCACCACATCTACATCATCTGTGTCATCAAGGTGTATGACACCTTCTCGGACTTTAGAGCTCTCACCTAACTCGACAGTAGCTGGTACAATAGGTTTGGGGAAGGCATACTTCAAAAACTTCCAAATTATATCAGCTCTGAAACTATACACATAGCTCGAGTTGAAGCTATCTTCTCTCATCTGCAATGAGATATGATGATTTAGAACACTTTGTACCAATATCAAATTTTTTGAAGCTAAATGAAAATTATTTTTTCTTACAAGCTCTGGCTGTCCTATCTCAAAATAGCTTGAAAGTATATATTTGGCACTAATCAGCACTCTCCAGCCACAGCTACTTGAATCATCTTGTTGTGGTGTCTGGATAGTTGGAAAGATATGTTAGAAACTGTTAATGTCTGAACAAAATAAAATTATTCAATAAGTTCAAAGGCATAGCATGAAATAGACATCAGTAGAGGGAGCAACTTTCTACCTCTAAATCTATTGGCTCTATTGAATCCAAAAGATTGACATTAGGAGGACACTGATCCAATGCATCTAGAAGTCTTCTAATACAACTGCAATACATATAATTCAGTTAGTGTGCATTAAATCCAAATAATGAAGTTTAAAGTTAAAAATAGCACACAAACCACTTACAATTTAACCTCTCTGTGTGTGTTTCCAAGAGAGTTGAATAAAAAGCATTGCTTCTGCTGGATGTCAATAGAAGCAAAGCTCCAGTGGTCACTGCATAAGGAAAAAAGCATTAAGAAATCAAAGGCTACAAGAGTACTCAATCTTGAAGGAAAATCCCAAAAGAAGCAGCCACACACATACTTGTTATGGTATGGAAGTAGCAAAATATCAACATGATCAAAATCACAGTGTCTGAACCAATTGGAAATATCCATGGGAGTTTCCTTTGGATCTCTTAACTTGAAGGAAATTGCAGGATCAATAATATAAACTGTATGCTGTACAGCATGGTTCAGCCAGCTTCTCATCATGCTACATTGGACAAAACAATAATTAAGGTAAGGTGTAAGGGAGGAGGTACAATAAGGATTGTTTTGCAAACAAATGTAAAATAAAAGACACTTACTAGAGCATTGCAAGAATGATAGTATCTGAGCAATACTCATTCTTATGAGCCAATGCTGCCAAGCATGCTCTTGTCAAGTCAAAATTATTCTCTGAAAAATCATCTTCAATATGGACAACTATGTTAGGGCCCAGCTCCTGCAACCTTCTCTGTATCTGTAGCTCCATCTGTACAGTCTCCACATCTATAGCAGATTTGGATTCCTCTATTTGCTGCTTCAGTGACTCCTCATAAGCAGCTTTCCCTTTGCCTTCAATTTCCTTGTAGGTGGAATTAATAATATGTCTCTCATTTTAATGTCCTGCCATTCCACAGGATGGACCAGCTTGTCATACCTCCACCTCACTCTGGACAATGTGTTGAAGTCCTTGGCCATCAGAGTTACCCTGTGAGCATGGGCTGCTACAAGCATTGCATCTTCAAAGTACTTCTCCAAGTAATCCTCTACCATTTCCTGTAAGGAAAGAATGGCAGTCCTGTTCCACCTGAAACCAAGGTGCCAGCTATCACAAATTTCTCTCACTAGCCTCTGAAAAGGTGCCTTGGGGATTGCAAAGCCTATAGCTTTTTGCTGTTTCCTGATCTCCTTTAGCACACCAGCAGAATGCTTTAACCTCTTGGACTTTTGCTGCAGCATGCTCATTGGCTTCCCCTTCCTGCCATGTGCAACTCTTCCTTTTGTAGGCACACTAGATTCCTTGACATCAGCCCCAGCTGCTGCTGCTGCAAGCCCTGGCCCCTTGCCAGACCTCCTTGCAGTTGCCTTGGTTCTTGCCATCACTCTGAAAAGGTCCATACAAAGCAATAGTAAAAGATTAGAAACATGGAGAACATAGAATGATTAAAGAAGGTGATGACAAATTGGATAAAGCAAAATTGAACAATTTGCAACAAAACGCGATTATGATGATTTGAAATTTGTAACAGCTCAAAATCGCATTTTTTTGCAAATACTTGAAACAACATGCTATTGCATTCCTATGATGAATTCTCTATCTTTCCAACTATAAACAATATGTATTGAGTTTATAGAAGAACTATGCAGCCTTGAAATGGGCGGATGAAGAAGCATTTTAAAATTTGCAACAAAATGCGATTTGGACTATTTTGAGATTTCTAAAATCCTCTCCTCGCGTTTTGCTGCAAATTCTAGAGACAACATACTTCAGCATGCCTTTAGTCATTTCAGTGTGTATGCAGCTTGGTGCAACATGGATTGAGCCTATGGACATCAAGAAGTGATCAAACTCTCATTCAACAGGCCCAAATAAAAAGTCTTCCTGCTTCTACATGCAGTGGAGAAAATCTAAAAAATGCATATAATATTTATCATAATATGTAACCTACATCACATCAATCAATTCCTTACCCTAATATACTATTAAACAAGAAGAAAAGGAAAAAGATTTTCTTACTAACCTGGAAGCTATCTGCAAGTGTGCTGTGCTGATGATGAGTATCCTGTGCTGGGTATGAACCTCTGCTGCTGGTCTGGATGCTGATGGTGTAGAGTAGGGAGGTAGAGATGCAAGAGAACTGAGTTAGGAGAGTAGATTATTACAAAATACAAATAATGGAGTTATTAAATACCACACGTGTGAGATATAGTCGTTTTTTAACACGTGTGGGTCCCACCAGATCTTTTGGAATTTGAAATTTGTGGGTCACTTTTTGCCTTGGAAATTGTGCCAATCATGATTTCATAATTAGATCCATTAACACTTTTCCCTCCCCGTATTCCATCCCTGCCAGCACCCTCCCATCATCCTTTTCTTTCCCACTTTGACCACTTTCTACCCAACACACTCCATCCACTCTGCAACCTGTCTGAAGACTACTACCATTACTAGATCTCCAGGTTACCAGTGCTACAGCTCAGTTTTGGAAGAGAGCAGAAGAATCTCCAGGGCTATTCCAACAGTATGGAAGAGGAAAAGAAAGGTCAGAGATCTATACCCTTTCCAATGTTTTCTGATACATATTTCTTCCATCTGTAGAATTCTTAAATCTCAGTGCCTAGAAATCTAGCAGATCACCCTAGGATTTGATTAGAGATGGATATGAGTAGGATTTAGAATTTTGCAACAAAATGCGATTATAGTGGTTTACATTTCCCAAATGCTCCAAATCGCGTTTTCTTGCAAATTCTGATATTTGTTTTAGTTTTTATTTTTTCCTCCTTCTTTTAATCTCTTTTGCACTGGGGAATTCCTCCTGGCATCATTTACTGTCCTGAACATTGTGAGATATCCCTAGCATTTGATTGGAAATGGATGTCAGTAGAAATTTAGAATTTGCAACAAAATGCGAGGAGAGCACTTTACATTTTTCAAATGGATCTGCATCGCGTTTTGTTGCAAAGTCTTGTGTCTCTTTTGGTTTTTACTGTTTGCTCATTGTTTTGCTTTCTATGTCCATGGAGATGTCTTTCTTGATGATGAGAAATGTTTTTGCTTTGGAACAGTTGATCCTCAGGCCCCTCCTTTCAAGAGGAAGTTGGACTTTTCTGCTGCTATACTCAGACCACAGCAATCACCAGGTGATTCATGTGTGCTTATGAAGAGTTTTGTTTGGTAATATCCTATACATTATCTGATTGCATATGTGAGCATATAGAATTCATGTTATATAAATTTTGCTTCAGGCAAAAGCAAGAGACTAGAGCAGAAAGGTGAGTCTTCTCTTTCAAAACAAAGGGAACCAGAAGAGGACAAATCTCCAGATTTGCTCCTATTTGACTTTCTTCACAAGTGCAAGGCTCAAAGGAACTTCCACATATACCACAGTATTTTCAACAGGGAGTTCACTATGAGCTCTCTTTTGGACCATCACAGAGATTTCCTTTCAGACCATTGGGATACCTTCAAACAACTGACAGAGGCAGGAAGGATTGTGGAAGGTGAAAAGGTTTTTGTGCATTTAAATCATATTGTCTCCATTGACAAGCTGAGGTACCATGTGAATAGAAGGTTTGACAGCCTGCCTGAGGAATATAAATTTAGCTGTAACTTGCACACCAGAAAGTGTAGAGTGCTTGAGGAAAACATGGCATTCCTTATGTACATTGTCTTTCAACAGCAATCTCTAAAAGAGCAAGGGCAGGAGATTGAAGAAGAAGATATATCTGTAGCGGAGGTAAAAGAGGATATTCCTATGGCAACAGATATGGCAGAGCAGGAAGAAGATATCAACCTCGAGGATGAGGGGCTGTAAGTGGCTGCTCTTGACCTTGTTCAACTGAGGACTGAAACTCTTAGGGCAGCACAGCCAGTTGAAGATTTTGATGTTCAGAGCAGCAACTATGCAGTGCCCATGCTTCCAGGTGTCTTGATTGGTGGTAAAGATTATGTTTTCCTCCATGATATAGAGTGTATGTTCAATTTGAGGGAGGACTATGCCATTTCCCTTATTGCCCAGGCTTCAAGGCTTGACAAGGAGGTTGGCATAGAGGATGACCATTCACTGCTAGCTTTGGAAACAACCTTTGATCCTGCAGAGGTCCTTACTATTTGTTTCAAAGAGGCTGAAAGTTTCCAAGAGCCAGATGAAGCTGCCTTCCACAGCTCACCCAGGAAGCTATGAATCTCTCATCACTTCATAAGGAAAAACTTAAAGAAGAGGTTGGACTGGAGGGGAGAGGAATAAATCTTTGGAAAGATGAACTTCTTGTTGCTGATGAAAATGAGAGGGTATGATAT
Organism: Cibotium barometz; assembly: GCF_041138505.1. Taxonomy (NCBI): domain Eukaryota; kingdom Viridiplantae; phylum Streptophyta; class Polypodiopsida; order Cyatheales; family Cibotiaceae; genus Cibotium; species Cibotium barometz. Next base: position 75,074,328 of record NC_141047.1, on the reverse strand, counting down.
TATTACTTCAAATCAAATACTTTATGTTGTGTTTAAATGTTTTGTAGTTATGTATCATTGTCTCACTATAATCTTTTGATACATGGCAGCTACAAATTGAGGATGACACATTCCTCCAGAGATCAAGTGGAAGCAGGCCAGCTGGGTTTGGCAAAATGTCAAGCCTAGCTCATTATATTCATGATCTAGGCAATGCTAAGATCTTGATTTACCATAGGCAGTTGAGCAACAATGGAGAAGCCATTGTTTACTTCTTTAAATGTTTGTCTAGGGTATTAGGTGGACATGATCTTCCATGGCAAAAGGAAAAGATCATTTTAATAGAGAGGTTGTCCGCCATAGATATATTTGGGGATTATGTGAATAAGCAGGCCTCTAGGGCCTCTTACTTTTTGTCTTACACTTCTTATGCATTAGCATGTGGTGTTAAGGAGCCCAAATGTCTAGAGGGCTATGGAAAACACAAGCTCATAAGGTTTCGAGAGCCACCCATGATTGCATCAGGCCACACAATCCAAGAAGAAGAACACGTGGAGATAGCTGAAGACAAGGATACCCCTCTCAGACAAGCAACAGAGGCAAGCATTGATAAACAGAAAGTCAACATCAAGCCAATAAGGAAGAAAAAGAGTCCAATCAAGTTCAAAAAGAGAGTTCCGACTCGCAAGCCTTGGGAGTAATAGGATTTAGTCATCAAATATAGCACAAACATTATGTTGAAGTTGAACTGATTTGTACAAAGTCTTTGATCCTCATCAGTTCCTTGTCCGTACGGACGATCAGTACCCTTTTGCATTTGTCCCATCACCGTACGACACTTCAGTACTCTTCCCACACTCAAAAGCTTCTATAAGTGTTTGACACTCAGTATTTTATTGGTAAGGATCAACAGTATGTCTAGCATAATTAAGTAGTATTGATTGAATTTTTTGTGTGTTAATATATGGATGTATTGATGCTTGTTAATATAGATCACATGTTTCACAAAAGACTTACTTTTGATGGAGTCTCAAAACATATAGGCATTACACCAAGAGTCACTTGTTCCACAAAATAAAAATCTATTGATTGAGTTTGAAAACATGTGGACATAACACCAATAAGTTACAAACTGCTATTCATGTTTACTTGTCCATTTATGGTTTCTAAATATCTTCGAATCCCTCCACTGTCTATGTCTCTCTGCTGCCATTGAATTGTCCAAAGTTTGTCTTCGTCTTTGCTTTTGGGCTAGAATAAAAGCAAGCTTGACTTTGGAGCTAGCAACTTTTCTTTTAGCATGCAGCCTTTGTAGAATGCCTCGGTAAAACCATTGGAAGACTTCCTTCAGACTATTTGCCTTTTGACACCCTCCATAGTGTTGTGTGTGTCTGAAAAATGCATTACGTGCCATGTAGTGAGACTTCTCCATGCCTTGGGTAGACCAAATTGCTGGGCATCCATACTTTTTGACAAAATAGGGAAGGTGGTTGTAGATGATATGCTGTTTTCACAAAGACATAAGAATGCATAGTAAGTTATAAAAGAAAAGAGGATCACACTTAAGTAAAAGAAGAAGACATCACTTTACCATGTAGTGAGTTATATTGCAGGCTGTCCATGCGTCTTTCATTGACTTCCCAAAATGTTTTATTGCCTCTTCAAAGTTCTTGTAATCACTCTTTGTCCATGTTACATTGTCACAGAACATGAAGAGTTGATCAAGAGACCTCCACACCTCTGCCTTCACATTTCGTGCTTCCCCATCTGCCTCATGATCTTTCACGGCATTATGGACTTGCTTCCACAATCCATAACTAATCCTTGAAACTGTTCTACCTTGCCTTACTTGCTTACTATTGTGTTTGGGTCGAGACAAGAATCTTCTTGCCTTAACACCACCAATAGAGGGCTTGATTGGTACCTCCTTGCCATTGCTAGACTTTTTAAAATCCTTTGTGATATGAACATCACCTCCATGCAGACCTATATCGGATAACACTTTTTCCAATGCATGAAGAGCATCCTTTCTATTTCTTTCGGGACGGAGTTTCCAAGCAAATCCAATATACAAAAATACCAATTTCTCAATAATTCGACATAGAGCATGCAATGTGCATATGTGAACATTACATAGTGGAATGTCAAGAATGGCCTTGAAGTCAGGGTCAACTTTATCTCTATTAGGTGCTCTCTTCCACCATTTAGAATCCATTACTTGCGCTGATTCTTTGCAGTAAAGACAAGGAGACTTTGAGTTACCTCCTTTACTAATGTTATACATGCACTTAAGTGTTTTAAGATCCCCCGCCATGTGCCACTCTACTTGAAAATCACCTTTTCCTGCAACATGGAGATTCTCTCCCTGCACCTGTCTTTTGATTATTCTTGGTATTTCCGTGTGGTGAAACACCCAATCTAGTGTTTCATGGTCTTCTGTCTTTACCTGTGATTATACAAAACAAAAGTCTTACTATAAAAGATTTGAAAACATTGACTAAAATCAAGTACGAAATAAAAAATGATCATACCTGGAATGAGCCCAACCACCATATGTGTTTCTCCGACTGCATACTAAAATACTTCGAACTCGCTTCATTCAATGATGTATCAAGTGCTCCATTCATCAATGTGATAGTAATCCTTTCCATTTTCTTTTCCTTTACAACCTCACACTCATCCAGTTTGATAACAAATTTCAAAATGCCTTTGCACTCTTCAAATGTTATTCCATAAAACTCGACCATTCTTCTTTGAAGTTGTTGTAGATCTACAAATATATTGTTCCAAGGGTCATACACAGTGGTTTCTTTAGCACCATGAAATATATCTTCAATATGGATATATGGTCCAATAAACTCATCTATACTTTCATTCAAATGACCTCTTATCTTCCACACTGTTGCTGGATTTGGCAGTAAAACTCGTTTAATCCTTTGATCTCTCAAAGTTGAGGATATCGCATGGAAAATCGAACTATATCCCTTCCTGCTAACTCCACTAACATCAAGAGCCTCTTGGATTGTAGTGCCATCAACTTGATTATTGGATATAAACTCCTCTACAACATTGCGTTTGATTGTTTTGTATTTTTTTTCTTCAATCAAACCTTTTGCTACACCACAAGAAAGCAATCCTTTCATTTGTTTAACTGGAAGAAGGTTGGGATCCATATTTTCTTTTGCAGGCTCCAATAATTTCCTATAGTAACAACACAATATGCCTATATTATTCAACACTTCCAATCCTGTTTTGCATTAATGGACAAAATACATATAGTCATTTGAGAGTATTTTTGAGTTTAAAAAATAAAAAATTGCAAACTAACCTTGCTTCCTGAATTCTTCGCTTGCATCCACCAGTCCCAGCCTTCAAATTTGCAATGTTTTTAATCTTCCTACTTCGTTGTCTGTCTCCAAGCATGGTTCTCTTCCTTCTTGATCTTGTTAACTCTTTTTTACTCTTTGAATGCTCCTCAATTTCATTCTGCAACTGCTGCTCCAATTTTGCACGAATAGCTATCTCTTGAATCCTGGCTCCCTTTTCTTGTAGGTACATTGTTTTATATGTTTCTGCAAATGCAGACTGTGCTGAAATATAACCAAGAAGTCCATTTTGTCCATCGCCCGCAAACCTCAATAGTGTGGTTGGATTGACAAATGGAGGTGTAGAGTTTTGTACTGGACATTTTGGATATATACTTCCATCACACCATAAGTCAATATGTTGGAGCCCTTCTCTTCTCATATTTTCCCGTTGTTGAGCATTTAGCACCGTATCCTTTCGTCTTTTTTGTGCTGGAGCATATTGTTCTTCTAAGTCGATGTGAAGATGATATAATCGCTTCTTCTGAGATTGTACTTCACTAGTATCGGCCATTTTTGTGCTTCTGAGGTTGCAAAGTTGGCTTGTCAATCTCATAGTCTTTTTGTAACATGAATTGTGGAAGTGTGGCGGTATCCATACAATCATTAAGTTCAGTGATGGATTCTTTATGAGAGGCCTGCACACGTCGTCAAAAGAGATGCGAAATCTTCGAGAAACAAAAAAAATTAAGGAGATATTTAATGCAAAATCGTGTTAGTTAGACAAAAGATTATCTTATTCTTTTCTGAACTGACAGTTCAGTGGTCCTTACTGACAGTTCTGAGCCACGTTTTCATATTTTATTATTTTTGAGATCTTTTAGGAGAGAAATAAATCGAAAAATAGTGAATTTCTTACAGGGCCCCAAAATGAGCTCCGTTTTTCCCTAATGTCTGCACCATAGCTTAATTATCAAATTAATATCAATTTGTTAGGTTTCTTTAAGCATTCTAAGCATCAATAGGTAGATAGAGACTAGCTCTAGCTCCCTATTAAAATAAAAATCCAAAAAAACATTGGAAAAATATCTGAATTTATAAAAATTAGAAAAGAAAACAAGGTGAAAATCCCATTATGGATGCTCCTCTGAGAAGCGAATGCCCGTTCCATTCATAGGACATGGTCTTGGGGCAAATGTGCCATGCTCATACAATTCCTTCTGGGTAAATCTTGAAAAATCTTCAACCTTTAATTTGGCAATTAGTATTAAAAAGAGAATATTTACATTAAGTAGGCATAAAAACTACATTTAATTGCATTTAACCAAGGGGTACATCTGCATAGTTAGAGAATATTGTAGGTGGCAGTCAGGCCTGCAGTCTTAAATTCTCTTAAAAAATCTCTGATTCTGGAAGTACCACAACCGTTCCATTTGTGCCACGACTGTTCCTTCCCAAAATCATACGCCCGTTCCAACGTGTTCCTTTTGCTTGCCACACCCATGTCAGTCTTGCGACGCCTGTGTCATTCACTTTTGCCCCGACTCTAGCAAGTGTACGTCTGTGCCATTTGTGCAACGCCTGTACCATTTGTCTCTTCTAAAGTGTATACCCGTGCAAACTTGCCACGCCCGTACCATCTGCTTGCCACGCCTCTACCTTCTCCATCCATTCTCCATCCAAAAGTGCATGCCCGTTCATTCTTTAAGCCACGCCAGTGTCTTTTAGGAAGCTAACGCCCGTGCCAAATGCTCCATGAGAAGCGTACGCCAGTTCCCTTCCTAAGCGTATGCTCGTACCATCTCAAAGCGTACTATCATACCATTAAAAAAAAAAAGGAATACAGGGGGGTTTTTCACAATAGTTCCACACACTCATGCACCTACGTTCGGGTAAATTGTCTTTTTGATGACAAATTCTCTCTCAACTCCCTCGCTCATAAGGTTAGACCCATCGGTCAATACCGCGTGGAGCCAAAACGGTGCTCGTCTTTGACAGCACCAGTGAGAGTGAAGACCATCTCAACATGGGATGAGAAACTCCTAACACGAAACAGGAGAATCCGAAGCTCAATGTATGGACAGATCACCTGTCCAAGAGCAAGACCCTACCTCTCCCACACATTCATAGAGAAGCCTTGCTTCGAGGCTCCGCAACTTTATCTTGGATAACACAGAGTTAAAAGAGCCATAGCCCAGGGCGAGAGGTATGGAACATCAACAGGAAAGTGAGCCCACGTTGTCTCTAGATCCTAGAGCGAAAATACGGCAAAGCGTGAGCCATCAGACCCAAACTCGACCTCGAGTCTGGAGAGCCATGCCTGGTCTCAGGGGTGGCTAATTCATAGGGCCCAAATACCCATACAAAACCTAGGGCCAAATCCATCTTCCCAAAGGCCAGAAACATCGTAAAAGTGCTAGTTCCTCTACCGTTATAGAAGCCTTGGCATTAACAGGTGTAATAATCAATTATGACCACATGTGAAATGATTGTAAAGGTATGTCTTTTATATCATGTAATAACAATTGATGTATAACTCTACTCAACATGGTGCGGCAGGACATCATTCTACAAAGATGATGGCATGTGTTGGGGATCCTTTAAAGATAGGCCATGCACTTCTAAACTAACAGTGTCCATCATAACTAGGACATTGTTAATCCCATTTTGGATTAACAAGTATGCTCCTCCAATTGATGACACAATAGGCACTATAAAAGTTGTACGTTATGAGATATTGGCCACCCAAGGTCTTAGTTAAGTAAGTTTTGGGCGCCCAAGTGTGAATAAGAGCCAAATGTATATAAGGCATTTTCTCATAATGAATAAACACAATCCACCTTTGTGCTATATTGAGAGCTCTTCTTTGTGTCTTGAGAGAGATTGAGGGAGAGAATTCTAGCATTTGTGCCTCTTCTATATGCTTGGAGTGAGAGAGAGTGATTGCATTATGCGACGGTGTGAGCAACTCTCTACGGTGACAACGTGGAGGTGGAGCTTAACAAGTGAGCTTGGAGGCCTCAAGGGACTCAAGTTCGAAGCATTGGTAAGTGCCCTACGATAGTTGTGTTCTATTGCTCTTCCTTTAGGTGAATGCATTAAGTTTCCTCTTAGAGTTGTGGTTGTCCATAACATTTTTAGTGCCGATGCCAGGGAAACACCTTTTTTTATTTCTTCCTCTTGGAGTTTCAGCTCCCATTGCAGAAGATTCATGATTGCCTTTACATTCTGGTAGTGCATTGTGTAAGAATGAATGGATAAGATTTGTGTGGAAGTGAAAAAATTATTAGAAATTCGTTGTGTTTGTTGTGTATTTCTGTGGTGGAGTGGTCTTGGAAGAGAGATTCACTATTTTTCCTAGTTAATTTTGATGTTTGCATCATTGGAATCATCAAGATGAACGGGCAGGTTGGTGTTTTGTTTTTTTTTTCTTTTTAAAAATTCATAAAAATCGAAAAAATAAAGAGCCACTGACCGTGTCTTAAACTTGTATTACACTCCTTAGGTGTGGCACAATCATTTTGGAAACGATTGGATAAGTATTTTGAACCCAGAATCACATTAGTCAACGCGGGAAGTTTCCACGTGAAACTGTAGGAAAATCGTTCATGACATGAACCATTTTCTGTAACTTCATGCCGTGAACCACTCCCGGCATCAATGCCGCGATTAACACTGCAATTCACGAGATTACCTTGCCAAAAATAGGTAGCCTTATCTTGACACCTCTGACACCACAGGTCGACAAAATTAAGAATCGTGAATGTGTAGAAAATCGTTCACGATGTGAACTATTTTAGAACACTTCACGGCGTGAACCATTTTTAGTTCCCTTCACGACATGAACTATTTTTAGTTCACAACGTGAACCAATTACTTTTCATGACGTAAAACCTTCTCTTCACACGGCGTGAACTTTTTCTGTAATTTTATGCCTTAATCAAATCAAACTCACGAACTTGGTATAGTTAGATTAAGGCTAAGGAAGTCTTGAAAAAATTGAAAATCATAACAAGCTAACATGGAATTCTGAGTCCCAAAGTAAAAACTTTAAACACGTGAAAGTGTAGATAATCACTCACGACGTGAACTGTTTTTTGACACTTCACGTCATGAACTGTTCTCCACAATCTCACAGCCTCACAAGCAAGTCGACAGAATCTGGCCAAAATTTAATTAGGGTAGCAAAATAGCTTATCAAATCATACATACATGCACTTGAGGTCTGGAAAGCTCATCGGAGACGACCTTACTCCTGTGAGTGACGATAGTGCATCAAATCACCCAGGATCTTCCTACTATAAAAAAAGTGTGGGTTCATGCCACTCAGTAATCACTCAATTGAGTGTCTTCAGGAATTTGACCACTGTTGAAACTAGTAGAGCGAAGAATTCATGGAAGAAGGGTTGCGATACTTTGGGTTTGGGGAAGAGGAGAAACCACCCTCGCCAACCAAATCCAGTGGTATCATTGATATCGCCCGTGAATTTTTTGGTCTCCAAACTAGCAATGAACGAAGAAGCACAATCTGCGGGCATGGGTCCGTCAACCAACGCTGGACTTGGTCCAAGGCAAGAAGTGCCTATCCAACCATCAAATTTGAGGCTGTCGAACACTAGCAACCCCCGAATGAGAAGAGACATGGAAAGTGCGGCCAGGACGGGTCAAGTATTCTTCCCAACCTCAGAGGAAGTAGAGTTAGATCTAAAAAGGATTGAGGTTGAATGACAACTATGAGAGTTGAGCTTAAGGAAACAAGAGCTCTATACTCGAAGGGCGAGAGTCGAACAAAAGGAGATGGAAAGTGTAAACTTACTCCAATCACGGAGTAAAGAGACGAAAATAGTCATGGGAAGAAGTGAGGGAGAAATTCCAAACTTAGAACCCATAAATGAAGAGCCCAGAGCAGAGGAAAGTTTGTAACTCTAGAAGAAGAGGATAACCTAGCAAGAGTGGCGGGCAAAGTGAAAGACTGCTTGTACACCAAAAAGTACATCGAATCAATCATCCTATGTTCCTACAGGACATGGAACTCTTAGTTTTGCAAAGGCGTACAAAGGTGACTAATGAGATGAGCTAGTCCAAAGTGAAGTGGCAGGACCATCCCATAGACCAAAGATGCCTAGAAGAGTAAACATAGGAAGAGGACGAGGTCTAGGTAGGGGGGGAACAATTCCTCAAAGACCAAGGGTGGATCCACCCAAATGAAGCCACACATCATTTCCAAGATCGTTCAAAGATTCCATGGGGATGGGGATCCTATTCATGTAGAGATTTTTGAATCCACATGTGAAACCTGCGGTCCAGTCAATCAGTGATGTAACAATGATTCATGCTTTCTCGCTGACCCAAGAATGGAAAGCGCATTAGTGGTTCCGAACCCTCAAACCCGAGGATAAGGTTAACTTCACATAACTCAAGAATGTGTTTGTGCTCAGTTTTTTCCAGAAGTGGCAGATGGAGTCCTATGGCACAACTGCACAATATCAAACAAAAGGAAATGGAGTTGATAGATGAAAGACTATGTGTCTCGACTAAAGCACTTAAATTCAAGGTGCAAACTACGGAAAAGGCTACCTAATATTCAGTTATTGCCTTGCTTCCAGAGAGGAGTTAGAGACCACAAGCTGCATTATTATTTGGTATTAGCCTGACCGGCTACTCTAGATGCATGTTGCAAAAACCGACAATTGAATATGAAGATAATATGCTAGAATTGCCACAATCGAAAGATGTCAGAATATATTTGGCAACAACAACTTTGCTTGTTTCGAGTCACCAAGAGATTGGAACTCGGAGCAAGCAAGTCGGAAACATGACTTTCGACGAGCTCAGTAACGCAATACTAGAGAAATTGAAGGTAAATGAGGGAAGAGAAACATCTGGGCATGGGCATACCCATCTTTACCCTCGTAGGGGATTAGTGTTGTGCTCTATGTGCAGATTGAATCATACTACCACTGAATGTCTATAGTTAAGAGCAAGGCCACTACTCTATTATGCAAACTATGTCAAACTAGGAAATCATGACACTTCCATGTGCGGATATCCAAGGTTCCAAATAGTTGCATAGCTTCCAGCACCTAGAGCTCCATTGGCCTTACTAGCACCACATGTGCAAATCATTGCAGCTACTACTACAGGAAAACCCAACTCTTCCTATTTACCTAGGGGGATGTTTTGGGTGCATGACACTTTACCTCTACCACCACCTGTTCTACCACCACAGCCACCACAGGCTTCAATCAACCAAGTATTGATTGAAGAGCCATCAGAAGATATTGCTATGGTGCGTGAAGTAGAACTTAGTAGAGAGTACTATGAGGAAGCTGCGGAGATCGCACTAGAATTCTATTCCCTATAGAATAACACGCCAGTACCTGTGTTTCAAACCATGGTACAGTGGAAGGGAAACGACATAAATTCAAACCGCTACAATGTTTTGGCTGTGGCGGGCCGCATCGAATCGCTGAGTGTCAAAACAAGAATGTGGTTCATATGTACACCAACCCCAACAATTGATTGCTCCACCCAATGACATGCCAATATTTGTACAAAATGTGGCATTGATCATTTGATCAAGGATTGTCCATACCGCGCAAGTGGTTTGACTTCCGCTTCTAACTAGGCCACCATCTGGACCATTAGTGTGCAGCCTAGAAATATCACGTGACTCAATGTCCTGACACGAGCCCAGACCCAATTGGGGGACAAGGGGAAGAACCGAGTAGATACGACCACTTCCAGAACTGGCCGGAGAAGAAGAGTGGAAAAAGTAGGTAAGGGTGACACTAGGGTCACAATTGAAGATGGATCCAGAGAAGATACAATCGACACCGGATCCACCCAATCGAGAGAAGAAGATACAATCGACACCGGATCCACCCAATCGAGAGAAGAAGGGAATCAAGTGGCCAATCAAAAAGAGCCTAATCTAGAGGTGTAAGGGGAAAGACCATCAACCCCTACTAAAGGAGGAGTCAGGGAGTACCCAAATGCTGAAGAGGAGATAAGGAAGCTCGAAGACGCCAGGGCCTTAGTGGAAGAATGTCAACAACTTCATGAAGCCAAGCTAAGGGCTAACTGGGTCAGGGATACAATGTATCCAAGAAATGATCCAACAAGGGAAAGAGAATTAGACGTACCTGCTCCAATTTGAGAAGAGACGGAAGAGGGATCTCAAGGGAATAGAATGTCAAGAATGTTTGAGGAAGATGTGCAGGATGAGTCAATCCATTCCTTCCCTAGGGATAGATATAAGTCACACACATGGAAGGAACCCTCAATTGTGAGAGAACCAAGAGACATAGGAAGCCTCGTAGTTGTACTATCCATGTCTATGCAAATTCCATTGGGAAAACTACTACGCAGTTCACCACCACCATGGGCAGACATAAAGGACTGGGTAGAAGGAATGCCAGCCAACACTATAAAGGATGTTTTGTCACCTTTGGCAGAAAGAACCCTAAAACACACAAGGGAAAGAATAACCAGAGTTGTCAAGATACTAGTTAATCAATTGGGATGTTATTACGAAAGTGACGATACTAATGCTACAATCCTGATTCATCATAATGGGTACCAGGCATTGGCTATCTTGGATAGTGGGGCGGGGGTTAGCATCATCACAAAATGGTGTTGGAAAAATTGGAAAAAACCCAATCTAAAAAGAGCAGATCTAATTGTTAAAATAGCAGATAGAACATCTTCAAGACCCATTGGGCTTTTGGAGAATGTGAAACTCAAACTCTTTATGTTTTGCTATCATCATACATTTGTAGTAATGGACTTCCTGCGCTAACCAAACTCATATGACATAATATTGGGGAGACCCTTCATGAGGGAATCCAAATTGGTGCACGATTGGACATTAGATCATGTGTATGTGTGTAGGGATTTGCAAATTTTAAAGATAGATCTAAGAATGTGGAGAGCACACCCCATGGAAGGGAAACTGTTGGTAAAATGATTTGGTCACAAAACTGAGCAGACCACATCCATACAAACATGCCAGGCCAGGGTGAAAAATTCCAAAGAGGAAGAGGAAATGGAAATGTATGCATCACTTCCTCCTCTGGATTTTAGTGGAAAACTGGTGCATGTGCTAGCTACCATATATGTGATGCAACCCAGAGAGACCCAATATGTGGAATTTGGAACTGTTCCCACTACCTCTGTCTATATGGTCAATTGGCAAACCATTGATAAAGAATTAGAAGAGGAGGCCTCTAGCATAGAAGGGACTGGATCACAAGCCCGTACAGTGCTCAACGTCTCAGAAGATGGTGAAAGCAGAAATGATGTATTGCTCGACAAAATGCCCTATTATGAATAAAACCCACGGATGCCCAGTGTGATTGAGATACCTCGAAGCCACTAAGGTACACGATGAGTTTTCTAAGGATTGGGGTGAGGAATTGAGTAAGATATTACTTGAAGGGAAACATTAGGAGAAAGTCATCCTTCAAGAGCCAGAAACACCTAATCTTATGAAAGCTCGACGTAAAAAATGGAACAAAGCTTTGGAAGAAGCCGAGTGAGAGGCTAGGAAAGTCATGGCTAAAATAAAAAGTGAGAATGAGGATAAATCAAACTTGCTTTCAGTACCAGACCACTTCAAAACCTACAGTGTTGAGACGAATGGAAAGTGGTCCAACTGACGACAAAAAGGGTTAAGGAAGATGGGCTATCCACATCATAGATGGCTCTGGTGAAGTCAAGGAAGTTGATATTGCGGGACCATGGGAGGAAGCCAAACCTATTTATATTGCTAAGGACTTGACTTTGGTTGAAGAAAATGAGCTTGTCACCCTCCTTAAGGAATTTAAGGAATGTTTTTCCTGGAACTACAAGGAGATGAAGAGTGTACCACCTGAGGTGGTGCAATATACGATCCCAATCATGGAAGGATCAAGGCCAACCAAGCAGAAACCATACTAGATGAATCCTAAATATGCAAAAATTATAAAGGAGGAAATAGATAAACTCATTCCTGTGGTTTTCATCTATGAGATAGAACATACGGATTGGTTGTCACCAATCGTAATAGTACCAAAAAAGAGTGGGAAACTTAGGGTATGTGTCGATCTTAAAAAGGTCAACACAGCTACTAGGAAAGACCATTATCCATTGCCCTATACGGAACATGTTTTGGAGAGAGTGGCTGGTGAAGAAGCTTACAGCTTCTTAGATGGATTTTCAAGCTACAATCAGGTGTCTATAGCACCAGCATAAGACAACTTTCAATACAATGTGGGGGATGTTTGCATACAAAGTCATGCCTTTTGATCTCACCAATGCCCCAGCAACATTCCAACAATTGATGTGCATAGCCTTCAAAGACTACTTGTAGAAGTGGTTGGAGGTATTCATTGATGATCTATATGTACACTCTCGATGGGCAGACCATTTGGCTTGCTTAAGGAAGGTGTTTGGGTTAAACATGGTGTGATATTAGGACACATTTTCTCAAAGAACCGTATTAGGGTTTAGGGTTTAGGATATATTTTCTCAAAGAACGGTATATCCATGGATGGTGTGATATTGGGACACATTTTCTCAAAGAACGGTATATCCACGGGATGACAACAAGGTCAAGTTGATCTTGGAACTGCCACCACCCACCACTAATTATAAAGGTGTGCAAAGATTTATGGGCCATGTTGGGTATTAGCGCCGCTTCATAATCTTATATGTTGAAATCGCTAGGCCATTGTACAAGATACTCATTGTCTTTGAATGGATTGAGGAATGCTAGGAAGTATATGATCGATTGAAGTAGGTATTGGCTAGTGCACCAATTCTAAGACCCCCCAATTGGGACTCATATTTCATGTGCATTATTGATGCATCAAACTTTGTTATTGGATGCATACTAGCACAGCCTGACGAATTCAAATTGGACTATCCAGTCTGCTTCGCTAGTCGTCACAATTGAATAATGCAGAGGTGAATTACACCACCACTAGAGCGAGAAGGGTTGCCATGGTTTACGTAGTCAAGAAGTATTGACATTACTTACCTATTGGCCAACAAATTCGTATTCTTCTCGTGGACCATCAACGTTATTATACTTGGTGATGAACAAGCCTTGCACCACAGGAAGAATCACATGCTAGTTGCTAATACTATTGGAATTTGACTTTATAGTTACGGTAAGGAAAGGGACATAGCATGTGTTGGCTGATCATATATCAAGAATTCCAAATGGGGAACCATCAATTGGTGTTGATGATGACCTCCCTGATGCTTGTTTGTTCAAACTAGACATGGTGTCCGAATGGAGTGAGGAGATATCGGATTATCTAGCTTATGGTTTTTCGCAAAGAAACACCCTTAAACAAAGATAAAATGCGGCGGCTTATCAAGCTTGCTGCACCTTATCAATTAATTACGGGAGAACTATTTAAGCTAGGTAACGATAATGTCCTAAGAAAATGTGTGAGAGAAGATGAGTTTGTCTCACGATATTGGATGAAGTTCATTTCAGGGATAGCCGAAGGGCATTTTATTAGAGAGATTACAGCTCGCAAGGTACTTCAAGCAAGACTATGGTGGCCTACGTTGTTCAGGCATGCCATAGAGTTTGTCAAAAGGTACGAGGAATGTCAGTGATTTGCTATCCCACAACAAAGGGACAAGATACCGCTCACCCCTCCTATTGTAAGACAACCTTTTGAGAAATGGGTACCTCATGACACACACAAGTCCTGAACCGTGTGGCTCAGAGGACCCTTCCAAAACCAGAACCAGCAGAGCAAATGCAATTGGCACTCCTTCCAGAGAAGCCAACGTTGACTGTTGTTTTGTGCAGAGATGCAAGAATTTCAAGCTGTCCTCATGGAAATAAAAGCTATAATGAAGGAGATTAAGAAAGGAAGAAAAAAGAAGATAGAAAGAAAGATGAGAGGTGTCATTCTAGATGTGGCTGAGAAAACACGACAGATTGAGGATGAGCTCACACAAGAGATCAAATTATACCAAGAAGTACTTGAACAGCAAGAAGCCACTGTCAATGAGGCCGCACAAGAAGAAACACAGCAGATGACTCCTCCTCAACGCCCAGCTTAGCTAATATTCAAAAACCTGTCTTTGTTCAAGAATTCTACTATGATACAGACACACCTATGGGAATGGAGCCAGAGACTGGAACAGAAGCAGTGCCAGATGAAGAACCCCGATAGCTTGAAGCAGCAACATCGTTCCCTGTGCAAGATCCAGTAGTGCCACTGGATACAGGTAAAAGACCAAGAGATGAAGATACACCTAGTCTGAGCAAAAGAAGGCGTATGGAGACAAAGAAAGAATACCAGAGCTGTCATTCCTACAGAATATAGACTATGAATAATTCTTGTGCAAGAAATTGTGGAAGGCTTGGATGAGCTACTGAATTTGTTGCATGCTAGACTGGAAGGGGTAGCGGGCACAAGTGCATCACTTTGGGAGTAGGAGCAAAGAGTATGGCAGTGCCATCTCCTCACAACACATATGCTTCATGATCATAATGCCACACTTTGGAAGCAAGTTCAGGAGTCCATCACTCACGAAAGTATAGACCTTAAAAGAACACTTGACAGTAGCAGAGGCCACACATCGAGATGTGATCATGAAGAGTTTAAAGGCCATTGAGGAGCAAGAGGCTAGGTACCAAGCATTGGAAAACAATAATTTGGTTCTTAGCCAAACTATTGTCCAAAGAATTAAATAAAATATGGATATTAAGGCGCAGCTAGAGCAGGCTAAAGAGCAACTTTAGAAGGAAGTTATCCATAACCACGAGCTAACAGCCATTCATGCCCATCGGGTACATGAGCTCCAGCATACGTCTTTGGCCAAAGAATAGGAGCTACAAAGCTAGATCTAGACGCTATCCTTAAGACTTAAGGAAGCAGAAAGAAGAGTTACCCACTTGCAACAAGAAAGGGAACAGACAAACAAGGCACATGTAGAGAAGGTGAGAGCCCTTAATGATACCATTCGCACTAATCAAGTTGAGATGTAGAGAATGGTGATTGCACACCAACAAGAGGAAATGGCGCAAGTCACCCGATACAAGACAATCAAAAACTGGCTTCGCCGAAAGACTTCAAAGAATCATAGAAGCTCAGGAAAAGGAGGCTATCGCGCGCCAGCCATGCGCAAGAGGAAGAAACAAGGAACTTTGAGGAGTTGGATGCAGCATGGATGGTTCGAGAAACAACCATATCAAACCTCCTTTTAGCACCAATGACTCCCGTCTACAAGAATTGGAATGACAACTGGCCATACAGACCAAAGTCAAAGACAAGAGCCTACAGATGAAATGCGCCTACTCTTGGAGGAGAGAGCCTTGGAGATAGAGTATGAAGGCTTCATATGAGCTGGCAATTCACTACTAAAGCCAAAGCTAATGTTCAAGGTGCTAATGCAACCATTTGAGCCAACTCAAAGGATTCTACCAGAGGCTTAATCCGATGTCACACCAACAAAACAACATTATGTACCATACCCTCTACAAGCACCTCGCTCAGATTTAGAAGAACTACTACCTTTGGTTGGAGAGGACACCTTGTGGTCTAATGTAGCATGGCATACCAAATTAGCCAATCCATAATTGGCCGATCTATTGGAAATCAGAGTGGTTATATTTATGATTAGTTATTGCTTTCGCAGGTGGAAGAAAGCTCACCCAGTCCACACACGAGGGGACTATGCAACAATAATCACAGATGATGCACACCCCAAGTTAGAAGATTTTGGAATATAGCCAAACTAGAGAAAGGAATTCCTAACAATTCCAGAATACAGCCATGTATATAAGTGTGTGCCACCAACTCAACGAGAATATCCCTTGTATATGCCACTAAAGAGGAGATGGACTCCTCTGGAATTTCAAGAAGCCAAGCAGTGAGATTCGCATGTCTATTATAACTTCCCAATCTTCATGCCAGCTACATTTATAAACATAAGGGAGAAAAGAAAACAGATGCTGACTTGGATTAGGGCATGCGCTTTATCCCAGATCCAGCAATAGTGGCCAGTGTTAGATTCTTAAAATTGCTCGTGGTCCTCATTGATCAACCCAAGGAACCATATGATGGATATGAAGCTGAGCAACTACAATTCAACATGAATCAAGGTCCATCTGACAGGGGCATGATGCTGTACTATCATCACCTAAGATGTCTTCCTGCCTACATGCATGTCACATTCGAGGACATGGTGAACACAGGGTTCTGGAGATCACACTTAGCATTCAGGAGAACCCTCAAAAAGCTTCAATCATGTCGAAACTTTTACCATCATGAGTTCGGTGACCAAGTCTTTCAACCTCGGGAACAAGTTCTGTGAGGACAGAACCTACATCAGATAGGGGGGATGTAAATCCCATTTTGAATTAACAAGTATGCTCCTCCAATAGAGGACATTAATAAGTGTCATGTAAAGGCACTATAAAAGTTGTACATTATGAGATACTGGTCACCCAAGGCCTTAGTTAAGTAAGTTTTGGTACCCAAGTAAGAATAAGGGCCAAATGTATATAAGGCATTTTCTCATAATGAATAGACACAATCACCCTTTGTGCTATTGAGAGCTCTTCTTTGTGTCTTGAGAGAGATTGAGAGAGAGAAGTCTAGCATTTGTGCCTCTTCTATGCTTGTATGTTTCATGCTTGTGTGGGAGAGTGAGAGTGCGAGTGACTCTATGGTGACAGCATGGAGGTGGAGCTTGAAGGTTTGGAGCTTAACAAGTGAGCTTGGAGGCCTCAAGGGACTCAAGCTCGAAGCATTGGTAAGTGCATTACGACAGTTGTGTTCTATTGTTCTTCCTTTAGGTGAATGCATTGAGTTCCCTCTTGGAGGTGTGGTAGTCCATAACAAACATGTATTTGATATGTTGCTGAAGGCCAACTTGAGAGACATGAAATTTATTGTTAAAGGTGTCAATATACAAATACATGGTGTGATTGTATTGTAGTGAGGTTGCTCACAGGAGGTTCTGTTTATGGTTTCTTGAATGACATTATCCCACCATGCATCTTTGCACATGTGGGTGATGAGATTATTTTCCCTTCATTAAGACCTTGTGTGTTGTTATGCATATGTTGCGTGTGTGTATGTCATGCTTACGTTTTTTGTGTATGTCATTCTAGTTAATCCCATGTAGATGGAGTGGAAGGGCCTTTGGACAAGAGAGGTCAGCAACGCTAACCATAGAGGTTTCCATTGAGCATCACTTTTTGCTACAAAAAATCATCTCATACTCTTGTGCAGACATATCCTTGTCGCTCTGCTGTTACTACCTTCATGAGCATAGTTGGACAAAACCATACACAATATTTCTCATTTGATTATATCATCGATTCTTGAAACATGATAAAATGAGGTAGACGCCCAGATGGGACATCATGGTGAGGTATGGAGTTAACTCTTCATGTGCTCCTAAATAACGGCCTTACATTTTTTGGTGGAATTAAGAGATGTTTTCTTTGCAGGTGGATCTCAGCGTGTATATGACTTTTGGGATAGCTTATTGAGCCGTCAAGTAAAGCAAGGGAAAATGTTAGTAGAGCTTTATGCTGGATGTGGAGATTGTGCTATAGTAGCACAAAAATTAGGTATGAACATTGTTTGTATTGATCTCGAAGAGAATGTAGTGGAGGGTGTCTTGTGATGAAGATTTCATTGTAGTGCAGTAAACATATTTATTTGTGAATATTCAAGTGACTGGGTGACGATCTTATTTGTAGCTATTGTTTATGATTGTGTCATGATCTTAATTTTTATATTAAAAAAGAGAGAAAGAGAGTGACAGCAATGCATGTTAAGGTTTTACAATAAGAAATCATTCCCCACTACAATGATGTTTATATACGTACAAACTAATAAAGATGTTTATATACGTATAAACCAATAAAGAATTGACATTTTCTATATTGTGTGGATGAATGAGGTAGTGAAAAATTTGTAGACTTGAGGATCTATACGCAAAACATGAGTTAAGTAAGCTTTGTTGAGAAATGAGAAAGAAATATAGAGAGAGTAAGCAAAGACAAGGACATAAAGAGTTAGTGAGAGAGAAAGCGAGACAGGGAGTGAGAGAAAAGAGAAGGAAAGACAGAGAGGGAGAATAAAGAGCTTCAGCAAAGAAAGGAAGAATGGACTGTGTGGAGGGAGGCGGCCATAACTGAAAGGAAGAACTCTCTCTCTCTCTCTCCTCTCTCTCTCTCTCTCTCTCTCTCCGTCGCACACACCAAAGTGATAATCTGCAGGTAAGAATTTTCATTTTTTTGCTTTGAAGCTTGTCTACGAAATAATGGTTTTCGTCTGGTGTAGAGAGAGAGGTCGTCTGGTGTAGAGAGAGAATGGCTGTAAAGAGAGAGGCGGACCCTGTCGACGTCCTGACGGAGACGGAGCTCTCTAGTGGACTTTTTAAATATCTTAATGCAAAACTGAACAATATGGGTAAAGTCCAGGCTGACTTAGTCACGATGCTACAGAGCATCTCCACACGGTTAGATGCACTGACAGCCGCCTCCGCCGCTAGTACTCCGACTCCTCGTGGTAGCCGAGCTCTTGCGACATGGGTGAGCGTAGCCTCGCTAGTGGTTGCACTAGTACAGGCGGATGCGCTTGCGGGGTTGTCTGTTGAGACAGTTTCGTCGTTATTAAAAGACTTAAAGCCACCTAGTTTTGGTGGCGAGGAGAAGGAGAGAAACAAGGACTTAGTCAATACGTTTCTAGCAAAGTGGTTAGATTTGCACGCGCTGCAACAGCAGCCTAGCCGGATATAGCCCGTAGAGACTAGCCTCTCATTAACCGCGGCAAAGCGTACAAGTGGTGGATGAGTTTGACAACTCGTCCTGCCACTTGGACGGAGTTTGAAACAATGTTTTGAAAAGAGTTTTTGCCTGTCAATGAGGCAGAGAGAAGTTGGGAATTATGGGACAAGTGCTCGATGGAGAACAAATCCCTAACTCAGTACATCTCAGACTATAGGGAGATAGTACTCAAGCTAAAGGGGATCGATGCATTCCAGACATTGCGAGGCTTGAAAAGAGGCCTCAAAGATGATTACCTTGAGTACGTAGTGCCCTTACAGCCTAAAGACTTAGCAGAGGCAATTAAGTATGCACAGATATTTGATGACATCAAGCGTCGTAGTGCACGTGGTGGTTCGAGTAGGGCCGAGGGTAGTGAGAAGAGGAGGTCAAGACTTAAAAGAAAAGGGTTCCGCAGTGATAAACAGGGGGATAGGATGGATCAGGAAGGACAGGGTGGTCATTGGTCTAAAAAACCGCGACCATCCAAGAAGAAAAGAGACAACAAAATCCAAAAGAAAGAGCAGTAAAGTGCGAAAGGAAAATTGCTGCTTTAATTGCAATGATGTAGGGCACACGAAGGCTGAGTGTCCAAAGCCTAAAGCCAGCACGAGTGGCAACGAGC
The DNA here is from genome assembly GCF_041138505.1 of Cibotium barometz. Lineage (NCBI taxonomy): Eukaryota > Viridiplantae > Streptophyta > Polypodiopsida > Cyatheales > Cibotiaceae > Cibotium > Cibotium barometz. The sequence goes on along the minus strand of NC_141047.1, from coordinate 75,054,620 downwards.
CCAAAAAAGATGGTAAATCCTCTAGTGTTAAAACCCTAAGATCTCTCTAGATAATTGTTATGCATAAAACATGCATAAATCAGGCATAAACTCAACCACCCAACCACCCCCGAGCCCAAGGGATGCACACATGAATAATGAATGAAATACATCATACCTCTACCTTGATGTCCCATACCATCAAGAGGTATAACACAATCCAATAGCATGTAGCTATAGTGTGAAATGGTAGGTGAGAAGATATGGACCTCTACACAAGAGACCATAGCATAAGCCTCCAAGCCTCCAAGCTCCAAGCTCCAAGCCCCAAGCTCCCTTGAGTGTGCCCCATGCCCCTATTATATAGGAGGGCCCTCAAGTGACTCTTGACTTTCCATTCCTCATGTGTGACCCTTGGATGCCTGACCCTAATCTTAAACCGTAAGGTTAGTCCTAACCCATGCTCCACTAGAGCTTGTTCCCATGCTCCCATGCTCACAAGCCTAATGTGGGTTAGCCTCCTAGTATATGCACACATAATGTGTATATAACATAGCACACATAATGTACATATAACATACTTCCCCTCTCTCAAAACATTGCACTCTTGCAATGAAAAGAAGGAGAACTGCGCTGAACAATCTCAACCGACTCCCAAGTCGAATTCACAATTTCCCTATCTTTCCACCTAATTTTAACCTCAGAGATTAGTCAACTACAAAGTTTCTTTTCCCTGAATTCAAGTACCTTATCAGGTTCATGTGGAACATAGGATAATTCATCGACTTCAACGAGTTCTTGAGGAGTAACTGTGTCATCCTCACCTCTCAGTTTCCCTTTCAATCTATCGATATGAAAGACTGGATGAACCCTAACAATTGGAGGTAGTCTTAGTTCATATGCAACCGTGCCAATCCGATATATATCTCGAAATGGACCACAATATCTAGGAGATAAATTCGAGCATTTTCCCATTGACAAAGTCTGAGAATCTTTAAGAACATTAAAATAAATCAATGCTCCTGGTTCAAAAGACCGAGATGAGCGTCCCCTATCAGCATAAAACCGTGCCCTATCATGAGCACTCCTGATAGAATCCCGAGCTTCGGTCAGAATTTCCTACATATCACGCAAGAAATCCCTCGATGCATCAAGCTCGATGTCCTTAAGACTGACATCAATAGGTGCCCTGAGTTGATACCCATACATAAGTATGCACGGACTAAAAAATAATAGCCGTAAATTTAGAACTGTTATAGGCAAATTCCATCATTGGAAGATATTTCCCAATATGATGATTTTCTAGAGACATATGTACGAAGCATATACACTATAATCTGATTCATATAGTCTGTTTGCCCATCAGACTACTACGGATGATCAGAGCAATTCACATTCAAAGTAACTTCCTCGTTGTAAACCATTCGGAATAAAGTAGGAAAACATGGCATTATAACAGCAGAAACCAGGGATTCATCGGTGCCCCGACATATCCACATCTGCATATGGAATAATCAACGTCTCGAGTTATCCATATCAACATAGAGAATCATCAACGTCTCGATGAGACACATATGTTCATCCGTAAACCTATCAGGTTGATTGTGTAAATCACCTAAAGTACGGAACTAGAGAAAGAAATGCCAATAAAGGAAGAATCCAAATTTCCTTATCCGAACACAACAAGATAAACTTGTTTGAACTCTAAAGAAAGAGATTTCAATAAGTGAAAATGTCGACGAGATTACCCTCATCAAAACATGTAGGTTATAGATAAAAAAAATTTATCTAGAGAATTCCCACAATATAACTTCTAGTGAATTTAGAAAATAAGATTGTCTTTGAATGTTGAGGTCAACATGCTAAGTGATGTAAGCAAAGCAACAATCTTGAGCCCAAATTATCCCATAAGATAATATATGTGAGGGATCACTAGCGTCCCATACCACCATGATACCACTCATACATATCTTAACAATTTGAAACTCCTTAGTATGCTGTCTAGGAAATATGAATAAAATCCTGTGTAGAAGGAATAAGATGGCCTTATCCAGACTTTCACATACTAAACCTGTCTCTATATACTTGAGACTACATCAAGGAATAAATCCTTCTGAGTACATCATTAGAAAAGAAATTGTATTATTGGCGCCTTTCTAATGATAACTATCCAAAACACAATAAAGTTAGGGTAGAAAAATAACTCACCTAGATACATAAGCAACTAGGTATCCGAGTTGGAATATGTACAAGAGTACAAGGAACATAGTCCAAAATTATGTGCAAAAAACAAAGGCAAATGCTACCTTCAAAGCACATGTAATTATTCAAAAGATCAAAAGATCCTTATAAAACCATGGATAAAAGCATAGAAGCTCCTTCAATCCATAAATACCATAGTTGATCATAAAAATCAATGCATACCATCTAATGGAGATAAATCATGCCAAAAGAAGCATTAAAATTGGTGGCCAACTCATCAATCCGGAGTATATGAACATTGTGTTGTTCAAATAAAACTCCAAAGTAATAAAGTGAAACACATGTGTGTAGCACTCTCAATAAGAAAACCCTAGACATAAGTGATCTAGGCAGAACCTGATGAGTCCATATAAAACTTGGAAAACATCCAATAGAAATCCACCAAAATAAACCGATCAACTAACCCATGATAGAGGCTTAAGAAATTAAGCACAAACCACACTTAAAAAAGTGCAAAATAAATTATCATGGAAAAGTGTCAAAGGTGAAACACACTTTGAACGAAAATTATAGCCATCAAAAGAAATTAAGGAACATGTCCAAAAAGAATGGCTAAAAAATGGTAAAAAATCATGAATACATCGTTTAGAATTAATCCAAACATAAATATCCATTAATACGAGGTATAATCGTATTAATAATATGCGAATAACCCGCATCTATCTAATGTCAGCACGAGGAAACGTACTTCAACATTAAATAACCCTCGAAAATATTAAATTTTCGAGAAAAAGAATTATCATGATTTTTTTCTAATTTTTCCAAATTTATAGGGCCTCAAAATATAATAATTTTGAATTCCACCAAACCTATCTTATGGCATTCCAAACCTATATTTTTCCAGAAAATTTTTAGCAATTAAATTTGCCAAAATACCATTGATATTTAAAAAATACCAATTTTTAGGATTTCTAAAAATAATTTCTAGAAATTTCCTAATTTTCCCTGAGAATCCCATCGTTCACGAAATTTCCAATTTCGCTCGACAATTCTCAAATCCAATGAAATTTTTTAATTTTAATGGATTTTTTAATTTTCTGTCAAAAAATATATTTTTAAAGGAATTTGAATGGTCACGGGCACCCGAATGGACACACCACATGCCAAACACCAACCCCACATTTTTTCGAAATTTAAAATAACCTTTGTCTAATTTTCCACTAATTTTCAGGAATTTTTTGAAATTTTTAAATTACCCCGAACGCATTTAGAATACGAACGGTCAGAAAATTTCAGAATTCCAACGGTTTTCTCGAAATACGGAAAGCCAAAAGTTTTGGGAAAATGAAAAGACAAGAAAAAATCGGAATGTGAAAGGTCAAAGGTTTCCGGAATACGGAAGGTCAAAAGTTTTTCCGGAATTCGGAAAGCCAAAAGGTTTCAGGAAAACGGAAAGCCAAAGGTTTTCCGGAAGATGAAAAGCCAAAATTTTTTAATAAGAATTTTCCAGAAAATTTTCATGGATTTTTTTCCTCAAATCCCAAATTTTTCAGTAATTTTCAGGCTTTTTTCCCAAGCTTTTTTCTTGAAAAATCTCCAAAAGCTTTTTTTAATATAAAAACTCATTTTTTTAAAAAAAATAAAAAAAATGAAAAAAATAACCTTTATGGCTTATAGCCAACTTGATTTTTTTTAGGGGGGGGGGGGGGGGCATTTTTCGCCGGCGGCTGCTGCGCAGCCCCCCCCCTCCCGTCGCCTGCGCGAATGAGAGTGAGATAGAGAGGAATCTCAGCTCTCCACCCTCTCCACCCTCTCCTCTCCCTTTCCAACTTTCTACTCCCATCTCTCTCTGTTAATCTGTTAATCAGAGAGATTATCTTAATCTTTGATTAAGATTTTTAATTAAACTCCTAATCATAATTAACATTAATTATGATTAATGTTAAATTTAAAAATTTCCTTTTTAAGAGAAATTTCATGGAAAAATGAAGGAAATATCAGATTTGAGAGGCGGAGAGGACCCCACGCCCACGGGAGAGCAATTTATGCATCAACACGCTGTCCCCTACTGAATTTCAGTAGCAAATTGACAGAAATTTGATCGCATTCCCGCGGAAAAACCCGCAAAAAATATATAAAAATATATTTTTAATCATAAAAATGCTCAAAAAATTCCTAAAAAATTAGGAAAAATTTCTTAAAAATTCTAGAAATTCAGGGAATCCATTCTCTCAAAAATATCCACCATAAAATTTATGGTATTTTTGAAAAAAATTCCATTAACGCTCGATTTTAACCATAAAAAATAGGAAAAAAATAGCATTAACTCACGGAATTTTCCCGCAACATCGATTCGTCCATTGAATTGTAGTTACACACGTTCCAATCACCATATCGATGATCCACGTGTAATTCATCAACACAAATCAACAAAAGATAACATTTTATTAGTAAATATTAAAATTTACTAAAAAAAATCAACAATTAAATAGAGATTGCTCTGATACCACTGTTAAAACCCTAAGATCTCTCTAGATAATTGTTATGCATAAAACATGCATAAATCAGGCATAAACTCAACCACCCAACCACCCCCGAGCCCAAGGGATGCACACATGAATAATGAATGAAATACATCATACCTCTACCTTGATGTCCCATACCATCAAGAGGTATAACACAATCCAATAGCATGTAGCTATAGTGTGAAATGGTAGGTGAGAAGATATGGACCTCTACACAAGAGACCATAGCATAAGCCTCCAAGCCTCCAAGCTCCAAGCCCCAAGCTCCCTTGAGTGTACCCCATGCCCCTATTATATAGGAGGGCCCTCAAGTGACTCTTGACTTTCCATTCCTCATGTGTGACCCTTGGATGCCTGACCCTAACCTTAAACCTTAAGGTTAGTCCTAACCCATGCTCCACTAGAGCTTGTTCCCATGCTCCCATGCTCACAAGCCTAATGTGGGTTAGCCTCCTAGTATATGCACACATAATGTGTATATAACATAGCACACATAATGTACATATAACATCTAGGCAGAGACTCCCTCTCAGTTCTGCAGAGTTCAGAGAGGTGATAGTGTGTCATTGTGATGAGCATCATGCTTGTTCAGTGACACCAGTGATGTAGCAGCCTACTATAGGTCCGCATGACATGGTGCACATGTATGGCACCATAGGTGGCCATAGAGTCATAGTTTTTATCGATGATGGAGCTAGCCACAACTTCTTGAACTACTCGTTAGTTAAGAAGTTGGGGTTAACTGAGACCCAGAGTGATCATGAGTATACTGTTGGCCTAACGGGTATGACAAAACGGTATGGAATACCGTAGTATTGGGGGTCCCATTATCTATGCAGGACTACGAGGCTCTGTTTGACTTTCAGGTCATGCACTTAGCCAGAGCAGACGTATATCTAGGCAGGGAGTGGCTGTATGGCTTGGGCCCTAGTCTAGCTCGAAATTACCTACATAATACGCTATGTTTTGAGCATGGAGGTAGAGTCATTACCCTGCAGGGCGACCGTATTGTCCCTGCCACACCACTTATTTCCTCCATGGAGCTATGCACAGCGGTCCACAGAGACGAAAGTTCAACAGTCATTTTTGGAGGGAAGTCTTCAAAAAGTTGGATACTACTCTGAGTATGAGTACGGCAGATCATTCGGAGTCTAATGGTCAAATTGAAAGAGTTAACCAAATTTTAGAGGATATGTTGCATTCTTATGTTAGTAAGAAGCAATCTAATTGGGAAGAATACTTGCCCTTATTGGAGTTTGCCTATAACAGCTCCAAACACTAAGCGACTCGATTTACACCATTCATGTTAATGTATGGATTCCAGCTGAGATCTCCGATGACTGTAGGCCTAGAAAAGGAGAAGATTCAATCTGTCAAGGATTTCCTTGAAGATATGAATGATATGCTCAGAGCCACACGTGAGAGCATTCGTAGCACTCAGGATCGTGCTAAAACTTATGCGGATAAAGGACGTAGAAAGGTGACCTTTGCAGAAGGTGACTTTGTATTCCTTAAGGTTCCTTCGCAGTCAGAAACCATGAAAACGGGAAAGTGTGATAAACTTTCTCCAAGATATTGTGGTCCTTTTAAAATCCTTAAGAAGATTAGGGATGTAGCATATAAACTTGAGTTACCGGAGAGTTCTCAAGTCCATCCTATCTTCCATGTCAGTAAACTGAAGAAATCATTTCACGGGTTAGAGAACGTAGTTTCTCCAGAGATTTTGGTGGACTTGATAGAGCCACCAAAGATACCACATGAACCTGAAAAGATTCTAGAGTATCGTGACAGACAAATCCGACATAAAGTGTACCGGGAAGTACTTGTTAAATGGATAGATAGGGATGAGGAGGTAGCTACTTGGGAACGCTATAGTGTAATTTCCAAAAGGTTTCCCCAATTTATTTTCGAGGACGAAAACTCTTCTTAAGGGGGGGTAATGTCACGTAGGCTGTAACGCCTATGACCGACGATGAGACAGACCGGATGGCTAAGGACGTGGCCATCCGGGGTTCAGTGGGAGAGGATGCCCATGCGGAGTCATGGGCAGCCAGGCTAGTGTGGACGGCAGGCCACACACTATATAGCCTGGGAGATGAGGGGCAATCCTCATTCTTCCTCTATGGCTGGGTGGTGAGCCAGAGGCCATTCTCTCCTGTGTAATGCCCGTAGTGGTATTACGATAATCTAACATTGGTTGGAGAGTGAAATCATCAAAGGGAGATGATTTGATCGAATGTCGATTGAACACCTCCGACATTGCATTTCGGGAGTATTATAACATTCAAATGTCTTTTTGTGAAACAGTTACAAAGCTTATTTGATTATACTTGGAAAATTATCCTAATGATATTTTGGAATCAGATACTATATTGCCAGGCAACATCTGTGCATGTCATTTACTTATAGAAGGTGGCGATGGATCAACAACAACTAGGAAAGCATGGACCAAGATACAAGAGATTGCAGCCACTCTTGCTTGATAGATATAGTTATGATTCGACAGGGTCACCCATCATTGACATTGGAAGTGGAAGAGAATTGGACTCTCGAATATGTTAGGAATTAGAAGTAGCTATTCAGAATCCTCTAGATCAATTTTGCTTCAAGCTCGATGGTTGGAAGGTAAGTAGAAGAAGAGAGCATCAAATCATTTGTAAAGATGTTGTAGCCCCACATGAATTGGAGGCACTAGAAGATATATGATGTGACCATGTATATGTATATGATGTGACCATGTATATGTATACGGTGACAATGTATTTTCCATATGCAATAAACTTATCTATTTAGAACATTGCTTTTGTAATGCTTTATTGTTTAAAACAATGTATTGAAGGCAAAAATTCCCCAATTGAATTTTTATGTACATAAAAAGGCCTAAAGTAAGAAAACAAGAAGTGAAGGAACACAGTAGCAAATTTGATCCTCTGATTTTCAAATTAAAAGTGCATTTACAATTGATGTTCTCTCTCCAATAACACTAAATATGTGTAAAAAAATATAAATGTACATGTGTAGTTACATATTTACAAATAGCATGTTACAGAGTGGAGTACATTTGTTGGAAGAAGCAATCCAACAACACATCGATAAGGAAAAAACTATATATCACTGGAACCCATAGGCGTGGGCTTCAAGATGGAGCCATGGCTCTTCTCCCAAGTACGGAGCCCATCTAAGAGACTCAGGGGGGCCTATCCCCCCTCGTGGATTGGGGGGGATGAAGTCCATTGGGCCGTCAGGAGAGGCATTGCTTCTGCGACCTCTATCATTTTTGCAATCGTTTCCTCCCTAAACGTTTGGACGTCTAGGTCCACGTAACGAGACATGGATGGAAACTACCATCACAATTCATCAAGGCATAAGATCCATGACAATATACAAGAAGATAAACAAGAGTACGCATGTGTATGGGAGCTGAAAAATGCTTACATCCTCTGAAAGGAGCTGAAAAATGCTCCGTAGAGCAGCAACAATGCATTGAGAGAGCAACCCTCCACCCACAGCTATAACCATCATCTTGTTTGGGCACACTAACCCTTCGAATGGTTGCTCGCTCTAGGGTGTCGGTGTCCATGCTCAGGCTCTCATAAGCGGCCATTAGTTTCCTGACACCACTGTAAACAAAGACCAATCAATATCTTGATCAATTCGGACTTCTAACTTAAACAATAATATGTATCGTAATGATTTTAACTCATAGCAAAACATTGCCATGGACACCAGATGTCGAATTTGCAAGGTAAATAACATTGTCTTGCACATCGGCTAGAACAAGACTCTAATGGGCACTGCATCACATCCAAATAGATTTCTATTAGTTTCAAGCCAGATGAAAAACAAAATGCCTCCTCGCATTGTGGTGAATCGATTCACTGTGAAGCGAGAGCACGTGCCAAAGGAAGCACTATATAACTTGTGTATGGTGATTCATATAAACATCATGCAAGAGAGATATAGAAACAAACTCACTTTTCATGATATGCCAAAAAATTACTCGAGCATCGTCTAGCTGAACCTCCCGAAACCAGTTCAGCACATCAAGGTAGGGAATTGACTCTACTAGCAAAAGTGTTGACACTAGCGAATCAATCTGGAACACCCGATGCTATACATCCTCGGGCAATTGCAAAATAACAAAACTTCACAAGAAAACATATCAAGAGTTAGGCATAAACTTTATAGAGCCAAGAATGAAAAATTGTGGGAGGATAGAGAAAAGAGTATACCTTAAAACACATATGAGCACTTTGTCGTTGACTTTAGTTCTAGGATCAAACAAAATGCTTATCTCCTCACAGCATGAATCGGGAAATAACATCTTTGTCCTCTAATATGATAGGGTACATAGAACTCCGGCAACAAAAATTGAAGCGCCTCCCGATTCATAGCGTGGAGTGCGCGAACATTTTCTCTTTTTGTTTGCAATGCAAGCACTGCCACATGATGTTCCCTTTGAGCGCTTGCCCAAAAATTTGCCTGAGTCTCATGTTCATGTTCTGGAACTCCCTTCGTCACCTCTTCAATTCTCACTTTTTGAATGGGACGGACATCCAAAATTTGCACCATTCATGCATCAATAATTATAACTGGCCTAAGTAACTTATCATATCTAAAACGAAGGGCTACTAGGCTGAAAAAATCTTTGTTCATCACTGTGACCTTGTGTGCATGGGCCGCAAGAACGTAACTATCCAAAAAAATTCAATCATCCAATCCTCTGCGGCCTCCTGCAAGCAAAACAGGGCCAATGCCTTCCACCGTAACAAAATTCCATTTTGCTCGTAAATTCTCCTCACAAGCCTCTGGAAAGGTAATCTTGGAATAGCAGCAGTCGGGTGCTTCATAAATCGTGTGATTTCTCGTAGCATTGATGAATGCTCTGCGAAACGCCTTTGTCTAGGCTGCAGTTTGGATAATCGGGAAGGACTGCTTGATTTCCTCGATCTTGAGGCATTCAGAGTGCCCATCTTCTTCCCACTAAATGAGGGACCTGCATTGTCCTTGGGTCTAGCTGTATGCCTTATTACATGAGCCATCTGAAAACGCAAGCAAGTGCAGAAAACTTAGCTATTAAGTAGTACATGATTAACAATTCACCATAACGTGAGAGAGGGTGGCCAAGAAAGCAATATGCACTTCCTCGCGTTAAGTTGAATCCATTCACCATAACGCGTGAGATGAAGGGCCACTGAAAGCACAATAATCCTCCTCGCATTATGGTGAATTAATTGACACCAATGCAAGGTGGATTATCGTGAATCCTTTGCCCTTTGATCTTGCATTATAGTGAATTGATTCACCATACTGCGAGACCAAGGACCAGTCAAAGCAAAACAATCCTCCTCGCGTTATAGTGAATCGATTTACTACAACGGGAGGAGGATTATCGTGAATCTCTTACCATTCCATCTTGCATTTTGGTGATTTGATTCACCCATAACACATGGAGCCGTATTGAGATTCTAATGGCCCGTCGTCTGCTTTAAGGTGAATCGAATCACCATAAAGCAAGATTCAATGGCAGAGGGCAAACAGTCGAAGAATAAACAAAACAATCAAGGAATATACAAAAACTCATAAAACAATCAAGTAATATACAAAAACTCACATTTCATGTGTGGGAATGGATGGAGATTGTCGTGTAGGAGGTGGAATATCGGTTCAGTAGTGTGGGGGTAGTCGGAAGTTGGAAGGAGGCAAACAGGAGGACGGACAAGCAAACAGGAGGACAGACAAGGCGAAATTGATAAGAGGACAAAAAGGTGGCGTGATTAACGGCTTTGATTAGTCTTTATAGCGTGTACACGTGTTAGGTACATGGTGGGCTGCCACATGGCATTCATGGAATGGCAGATGAAAAGGCGGCACTGATGTGTCACATAGCATTAAAAACGGTTTTTAATTGCCTCTCTTGGATACCCATCTGGTCGTATTCTCATTTATCTCCCCACCAACAACCTTCATCTCCATCAACGACTATCTCCTCCAACCTCCTTCATCAATCATCCTCCTTCATCGTCCTGTATCAAATGACAAATACAAACCTCCAACCTCCTTCATCTCCATCAAAGATAACGACAACCTCCTTCATCTCAATCTCCTGCGACCAACGTCGATTCATTTTCCTGGTATTTTTATCTCTTTTGTGCTTCCTTCTCCTTTTGTTATTTTGTTCTCTTGGTTTCATTCTTGCAGAACTCCTTGCTTTGTTTTTTCATGGTAGAAATGTTATGGTGAATTGAAAACCTATGACTCCTCGCATTATGGTGAATTGACTCCCCACAATGCGAGAGGAAGACTATTTTAATTTGTTTGGCACCTCCTCTCTTAGTATGGGTACATGAGAAGTATCTTTATTTGTAATTCACCATAACATGAGAGGCGGTGCCAAAGGATGCAAAAGTCCTCATGTAGCGGTGAATCGATTCACCATAACGCGAGCGAAGGTCCCATAGGAAGCACAATATGCCTCCTCGCATTATGGTGACTCGATTCACCATAACGCGAGAAGAGGTCTTTGACGAAGCTGCAATTTTATTTGCGTTAGGGAAAATAGATTCCGATACAACGCGAGGAGGAATACCTGGCTTCCTCTGGCATCTCCTCTCAGGTTATGTTGAATCCATTCACCACACAGAGATTTGGTGTTTAAGACCGACTGTCTCTTGATTCATTGCTTGAACTAATAATTTCCATGTCTTATCTACACCCTTGAATTTAGCCATGGCGCAAGTTCAAGTCAAGTTTGATATGGATGAAGAGATTAAAGAAACACATGCAACTCTGTTGTATGACTTCCTCTACAAATGTGGACGTCATGATTTGCACCCTTCGATTTCGTTGATGTTCAATTGCGATTTTTCTTTGGAGGATACACTTTCTAGCCATCCCGAATACTTTGAAGACGCAAAGCAAGAGTTTGATGAGCTCACAAATGAAGATACAGTGATGATTGATGGGAAAAACTACATTCATTTTAATCTCAAGGTGTTGCCGGGGGAGAAGAAGCAGGGTTAAACAAGGATTGGCACAAGGTACCATGTGATAAGAAGAGAGCTTTGCCATTCCCTTTTCACAAAAGAAAATGCCGCTTGATGGAATACTCCTATGCCTTCTTATGCTTCTTGCACATGAACGTGCAATTAACAGATGAAGAATGTACAGAGCCGCATGCGACAAATGAAAGTGAAGACACGGTTTCTCGTCAGGCTAGTCCCACTGTTGAGGATGTTGCTGAAGAGGAGGACACTCCTCATGTGATTGCGGAGTTCAATGTTGAAGAAGAGAGGAAGCTCAGTGCGGCGGTTGATATTGAGGCACTGAGAGAACAAAACACTGAAGTAGGCCCAGCCTTGTGATTGAATCAGATGAGTTCTCTCCACTTCCAACGCCATTGCTGTTGATATATCGAGCTCATCTAGTGAGGCGGTGGACACTGATGACCCGCCTGGGGGATAGGACCCACACTTACACCACTGGCATGGTTGGTGAGATCTTGGGTGATATGCGGCCAGTGGGATGACAGGCTGTGTGACAGCCATTCTAGAGACTGGCATAGTTATAGCGCCAGCTCATTTAGTTGGGTTCACACTATAGAGAACCCTTGTATGTATTTGGTTGAGTACCTTTCATATTGTGTGGACTCTTATCTTGTATATGGTGTGTTGAGTGTTGAGTAGAGAAGAAGAAGATTTTCAGCCTCTCACCTTGTGTGTTCTCTATTAGGGTTTTATGAGTGTGTGCTTGCAAGAGCTCAAGCTCTCTTCCCCCCTGCATCTTTTCAATTGCTCCCCTCCTAGCAAGTAGGGGATTCATAGTATATATTGCTAACAGACATACAACATGTATTTAACTTAAGGGAGGACCATTGCATAGCCTTCATAGCCCAAAATCTAGAAGTTGATGACAATTTTGTAGATGATGTAGGCCAGCCTGTGATTGAATCAGATGAGTTCTCCCCCATTCCAACGCCATTGCTCCCCTCCTACCAAGTAGGAGATTCAGAGTATATATTGCTGACAGACATACAACACCATGATTGGGCACATTCAAGATGCCAAGTCCCCTGGCATGGGACACTTTGGTAGAACTCTATGAAACAAATACCAAGGCATGTAAGATACAGTTGAAGAATGAACTTCATACTGTGGAGAAAAAGAGCATGTCTGTGAATGACTATGCATTGAAGATAAAGGGTATTGTGGAATCCCTGGCATCTATTGGTGTGTCAGTATAGATGATGATGATAAGGTGGAAGTCTGTCTACGTGGTCTCGGGCCACGATACAAGGCGTTCAAGACGTCTATTCAAACTCGAGAAAACATTCCCAACTTTACAGATTTGGTGTCTATGCTGATTATAGAAGAGAAGAGCTTGGGTGAAGACCAACAGTCTTCACAAAACAAAAACAGTTCAGAGCAACATGCCTTCTACATAAGTTCAGGTATAGGACGAGGTAGAGGAGGCCGTGGATGCGGTCAAGGAGGTGGCCGAATAGGTAATCAGAATTATGGCCAGCAAAGCAACAATAATAGTCCCAAAATACACAACAACACACAGGTGGAAGAGGCAAATTCAGAGACAAGGGGAGTCAAAGAGGACGTGGAAATTGGCAAAGGCAATATAATGATGCACGTGAGTGCTTTTATTGTGGTAAGCTTGGACATGTGCAGGCAGAATGTTATAAAAAGCAGGCTGACATGCAAAATGGGAAAGTGTAGCAGAACAACTATGCATCCTCGAGTAGAAACAATGAGGATAATGAAAGGTTGTTTGTTATGCAGCATGTCGTGAATGCCATGTCTGAAAATGTTGAAGCAGCGCACAAAAAGATGATGTATGGTATGTGGATTCAGGTGCTTCGAACCACATGACAAGTATGGGGAGTGGTTTAAGGAGATGAAAAACCTTGAGCGACCAGGTTTTGTGGAAACAGGGGATGACACTGCTTGCCCATGTTGGAGATGTGCCATTGTCTATGCAGGATGGCAAAGTGAAGTACCTTGCAGATGTACTTCACGTTCTGAACATAACAAAGAATTTGGTTTCAGTTGGCCAGATGATTGAGCAGGGTTTGCAGGTTCGGTTTAACCCTGATGGTTGTTATGTTGAAGACTTTAAAGACAAGTGTAGGTTGGTTGCAAAAGGCAACAGAGTGGGCAGAATGTTTACGTTGAATGTAGACATGCCTGAAATGAGTGCTGCGATGTTTGCCAATGGTTCAGGAATTGTTGCACACAGACATTTGGCATAAAAGGATTGGACATGTGAATGTGTAGAGAATTAAGTCTATGCAGACTAAAGGAATTGTGAATGAAGTCTATGCAGACTAAAGGAATTGTGACAGGGCTGCCAAAGTTTAAAGTGGAAGGTATGCAGAGAATATGTGAAGCATGCCAATTCGGAAAGCAAACCAAGCATGTATTTCCACGTAACAGATATGTGAGCAGAAATGCACTAGATGTTGTGCATTCAGATGTATGGGGTCCTACGAAGACCATGTATATGGAAGGCTGCTATACAGGTATTATGTGACATTCATTGATGACCACACAAGGAAAGTGTGGGTATATTTCATGAAGGAGAAGAGTGAGGTGTTCACTCACTTTCAGAATTTCAGAGTTTTGGTTGAAAAGCAAACAGGGAAATATGTAAAGTGCCTAAGGTCAGATGGAGGGGGAGAGTACTTCTCCAATGAGTTCTCTGAATTTTTGAAGAAGAATGGTATTCGGAGATAGTTTACATGCAGATACACTCCGCAGCAAAATGGAGTTGCTGAGCCGAAAAACAGGCACATTGCTGAGATTGCGCAAGCATTGATGGAAGAGAAGAATATACCGCATAGCTATTGGACTGAGGCTGTTTCTACAGTAGTATACATCATGAACAGGACTCCGATTGCAGCCATACATGATGTAACTCCAGAGGAGAGGTTTACTAGCAGAAAACCTGATTTGTCTCATCTGAAAGTCTTTGGATGCATTGCATATGTGCATGTGCCAGATGAGCTGAGAACTAAGATGGATCCAAAAGCTTAAAAATGTGTGTTTATTAGATACTCCCTTGAGCAAAGGGGATACAGGTGTTATAACCCTGCTAGACGTGAGTTGAGGGTAAGCAGGGATGTTGTCTTTGATGAGATGAGCAGCTGGTATGCTGCTAAAAAAGAAGCTGTTGGGGCTGATGTGAGTGGAAGTGTGGTTGCACAGAATGCAGGTCAGCAATCACAGTCTTTGATGAGTGGACCAGGAGAGTCCTCATCTAGTGGGTCTGTTGTTTGATAGACCATGGAGTGGCAGGCTGCGTCATAATACCAGTCCTGCAAATGTGATTAGTACATCACGTAAAGGAAAAGAGAAAGTGGTTGAGCCCCTTGGTATGCCTGACATTTCTGCAGGGCATTCTCATGTTGATGGAGAGTCTAGTGGCTTAGACATGAGCCTTGATGAGGAGCTTGGGATCCCAGCTATGAGAACACCTGGTGTAAAGAAGGCTATGGAAGCCATGAATGAAAAGCTGCGAAGATCTGGGAGAGTGAAAAACCCTGTGCAGAGGTTTACCTATGATGGTTATGTGGCACATCACTATGCATATATGGCAAAGGTTGTGCAGGTTGTAGAGTCCACATGTATTGATGAGGCTGTTGGAAATGTATGTTGGGAGAAAGCTATGGATGAGGAGATGGATGCACTATATGGAAATGAGACTTGGGATTTAGTGCAATTGCCTGAAGGCAAGAAAGCCATTGGATGCAAGTGGGTGTACAAAGTAAAACATAACAGTGATGGAAGCATAAACAGGTATAAGGCTAGGTTGGTAGCCAAAGGATATGCGCAGACATATGGCATTGATTATGAGGAAACTTTCAGCCCAGTTGCCAAGATGGCAACACTGAGAGTTGTGATAGCAGTGGCTGTATCAAAGCAATGGTCTTTACATCAGATGGATGTAAAGAATGCATTCTTGCATGGGGATTTGCAAGAAGAGGTGTATATGTTGCAGCCACCTGGTTGTTATGAGGATGTGAGTCACCCCGAGCATGGTCTGACAAGATTTTTGAATATCTTGTCACTATTGGCTTTCATGTAGCCAATGCAGATTTCTCGCTGTATGTGAGACATGGTGATAGAGGGGTTGTGCTTGTTGTCATCTATGTAGATGACTTGATCATTATGGGGGACCATGATGCAGAGATCTTTGATGTAAAGATCTTGCTTAGACAGAAGTTCGAGATGAAGGATCTGGGGGAGCTTAGATATTTCTTGGGCATTGAGGTGATTAGGTCACCACATGGTATTGGATTACTGCAGAGACAATATGGCTTGGACATGTTGTCCAAGTATGGTATGACAGGCTATAAGCCTATTTCCGTGCCATTGGATCAGAATGGCAAGTTGAGTGCAGATTAAGGAGAGATTTTGGAGGATCCTACTATGTATAGACGCATAGTAGGAAGTTTGATCTACATGACGATCACCAGACCAGATTTGAGCTATGCTATTGGGTTGGTGAGTCAGTTTATGTAGGTTACACGAAAACCGCATTTGGATGCATTGAGATGCATACTGAGGTATGTGAGGTCTACTTTGCATTGTGGACTGTTTTATGAAACTGGGACAGAGATATGTGTACATGGGTACACAGATGCTGATTGGGCTGGTAGTATCTCAGATAGAAGATCTACTAGTGGCTTCATGTTTTCTTTGGGGAGTACTGCTGTGACTTGGAGCAGCAAGAAGTAGCCTACAGTTGCCCTATCCAGTACAGAGGCCGAGTACAGAGGAGCTGCTATGGCAGCATGTGAGGTAGCTTGGTTGGGGAAGCTACTTGCAAATTTGGGTCTATCAGTGGGATAGACAAGTTGTCATTTTCTGTGACAACATTAGCAATATACAGTTGGCCAGGAACCCAGTTTTTCATTCTCGTACTACGAAGCATATAGAGGTCCACTACCATTTCGTCAGAGAGAAGATCTTAGCAAGAGACCTTGACCTTGTTTATGTCAGCACACAGGATCAGGTAGCTGACATCTTCACCAAAGCATTGGGTACAGAGAAGCTCCGTAGATTCAGGGCTTCGCTTGGTGTACATGAGATGGAGTTGAGCTCGAGGGGGAGTGTTAAGATATCGAGCTCATCTAGTGAGGCGGTGGACACTGATGACCCTCCTGGGGGAGATAGGCCCCACACTTACACCACTGGCATGGTTGGTGAGATCTTGGGTGATATGCGGCCAATGGGATGACAGGCTGTGTGATAGCCATTCTAGGGACTGGCATAGTTATAGCGCCAGGTCATTTAGTTGGGTTCACATTATAGAGAACCCTTGTATGTATTTGGTTGAGTACCTTTCATATTGTGTGGACTCTTATCTTGTATATGGTGTGTTAAGTGTTGAGTAGAGAAGAAGAAGATTTTCAGCCTCTCACCTTGTGTGTTCTCTATTAGGGTTTTGTGAGTGTGTGTGTGCTTGCAAGAGCTCAAGCTCTCTTCCCCCTACATCTTTTCAATTGCTCCCCTCCTAGCAAGTAGGAGATTCAGAGTATATATTGCTAACAGACATACAACATGTATTTAACTTAAGGGAGGACCATTGCATAGCCTTCAGAGCCCAAAATCTGGAAGTTGATGACAATTTTGTAGATGATGTAGGCCAGCCTGTGATTGAATCAGATGAGTTCTCCCCCATTCCAACGCCATTGCTCCCCTCCTACCAAGTAGGAGACTCAGAGTATATATTGCTGACAGACATACAACATGTATTTAACTTAAGGGAGGACCATTGCATAACCTTCATAGCCCAAAATCTGGAGGTTGATGACAATTTTGTAGATGATGATGGGATAGATAAGTACTTACTAGTGGATAGCCATGTGAAAGACACCGAGTTCCTATCTGCTGTAGCAACACTAAAGATGATCTATGCTGATGCCCTTAAATATGAAGGAAAAGATGCCACAGAGGAAGAGCTACAAGAAGCAAGGGAAAGACTGAATATTACCAACATGGGAGAGTTTAGGGATGTGCCAAGTAAGACAATGGAAACTGTTCCTAGTTCGAGCACTAATTTATGGCAAGACGCCTTGCTTGAAGCAGATGAGAACCAAGAGGTTATTTTCTTTTGTTGTGTTTTTGTACTTTTGTTGCAGATTTGGCTTTATAAACTTTGTCCTAGATTGTTTGGTGATGTTGTTTCTGGGCTAATGCTCCTTTATTTTTTCAGTTGGAAATATATGAAGACACATTCCTCAAATGTGCTTCAGGCAAGCGTATGGCAGGATTGGGCCACGATTCGACACTAGGAACATATATACATCGCCTAAAATTCCCTCAAATTGTAATATTTCATGCTAGCTTCTCCAAGGACAATGCAAGTTTTCCTCTGATGATGATAAAGACTCTATCCAGGTATCTAGGTGGCTATCACCTAAGGCTGAATGCAACCAAGCTGATTTTTCAAAATCAAAGAATAAAATACATAAAAACCCTAATCAAATGAACTTATGTGCAAATCTACTCTAAACTCTCTACCAAATCCTAAGGACCTAGCATAGCTCTGATACCGTGAATCTAAGATGCTAGGGATAGGGTTGGTACAAAATGAGAAAGATTAGATTAGGTAGGCTTAAAATAATCAAGATAATCCATGATTAAGAGATGTGGAAACCAATGTTATGGCTCACCCTAACCCCCCTTGAAACACATCCAACAAGAGATTACCTAGTGTAAGATCCCTGTTCCCACCGAGCAACGGATTCGGGGTACTGGTAGCGGAAGTAGCGCTTCTCGCACGGGACAGGGGTCCCACACTCGGGGCCTCGCCCACGGATATCCGGATAAGAGACTAATCCGTCGGTTGTTCCAAAACCGAACCTGGAAAAACTTCCTTAACCGGAAAGCACGGGCGATTCCACCAGGATAACTTTTTACTCTAACGTAGTCAAGATCATTTCTGATCGAGATGATCCAATTACATCTATAAGATACTTAGTCAGTTCAAGGAAGAAACTTGCACTTGGATCATTGGGATCAACGCTTTTTTCCCCATTCAAGAGGCACAGCCGTTGATTCCTATCCATAGAACAGTTACTGTCCGGGATTTATTTTTTCTATCGTAAAAACAAAAGTTTGAGTCTCGATTTACGGATCCATCAGTCCAGCCTAACCCCATCCAATCCCATGGGTTAGCCAACCGCCCAACCACTGTAGTGATGGGATCCAATTAAGAATTTGGTTAGGTTTTGTCTCGGGTACTACCAAGGAAAAGAGTTCCAAGGCCCCCTAGCCGGATGTTCATGCAAAATAAAACTAGTCACACCACTCACACACCCAAGATGAAATTGCCTTTTCACAGATTCAACCAGTTTAAAACAATCCTTTAATAAAACCATGGTATCACTGATCACCATCTTCCAATTTATCCAGTTGATTCTCAATTTTTCCATCATTCCTTCATCAGAGTATCTATGGCATCATTGGTAACTAGGACGCTCACCACCTGTCCACTCTCAGGGGCCGTTTCCTAATCCCTAGCCCATAATACTCGGCAATATAATCACTTATCAAGATGGACTCTCATTGAAGATCATCAAGATCAACCAACAGATCCATATAAAGGGCCATGGACTCATCCATTGAAGACCAGCAAGGTCAATCAACCAGATCCATGCCCGATTTCAAAAAACAACTCCAACTCTGTTCCAATATCTTCCTCGACGCACGCGTGGGTATCCTAGGCGACCCAAAGCCCGAGCACCGTATGGTCAGCACCCTCTAGGATCCTTCCCAGGTGACCTAACGCTTCACTCATAGGCCGCTTCCTTGGCCCCTCATCCACCGTACCGGAAGCTCACCATTTTAATGCACCGAGGCTGGTCAAGACCTCGGCCGACCTTGCTACGCGAGACGTCCTTCATTGACTCTCCGTCAGCAGTTGCAACTTTATCAGTTAGGTCTTCACGACCTTAATCACAAGATGGTCACAATGCTTTCCCAGCAATCTTGACATAAAACAGTCATTTACAAACAGCATTTACAAACAGTCACAAAATATAGTTTCTATATTAACTCTCATTTTTTCACATTATCCCTCATCAATCCACATTGCTTATCCCACATTCCAGTTATATGTGTACTCATCCCATCACATCATTTTCCATCTCATCACTTCAGATTCCTTCACATCACATATCATATATTCACATCCATACATATATCCACATCCACATCCACATCCATACATTCACATCCATACATCCACATCCACATCCACATCCATACATCCACATCCACATCCACATTCATACATATATCCACATCCACATCCACATCCAAATTCACATCCATACATCCACATCTACATCCATACATCTATTTTCACATCCACATCTACATGTACATTCATGCATCCACATCCATACATCCACATCTACATGCACATTCACATCCATACATCCACATCTATATGTGTACATTCACATCTACATGCATACATCCACATCTCTATGTATACATCCACATCCACATTCACATTCTCCTCCATACATCTACATCTACATGCATACATCCACCTCCACATCTATACATCTACATCTACATGCATACATCCACCTCCACATCCACATCCACATCTACATCTACATGCATACATCCACCTCCACATCCACATCCACATCTATACATCTACATCCACATCCACATCCACATCTATACATCTACATCTACATGCATACATCCACATCCACATCTATACATCTACATCTACATGCATACATCTACATCTCCATTCACATCCACATCTATACATCTACATCTACATGCATCCATCCACATCTCTATTTACATCCTCATCTATACATCTACTTCTACATGCATACATCCACATCTCCATGCATACATCCACATCTCCATGCATACATCCACCTCCACATTCACACTCACATCCATACATCTACATCTACATGCAAACATCCACATCTCCATGCATAATAAAATTCTTTTAATTAATCTAGGATGATAGTTCCTAGAATATGGTAGGAAGTCCTCTTTTTATGCTTTGAATGAATTTATTTTATGCGTAATTTCTATAAAAATTTTGCCATAGCTCCGCTACTATGACTGATAAATCTCAATTTTTTCTAAGGGATAAAGCTTATCATTAAGGAAATAATTAGAATGGTCTCTAATTGGATCATCAATCCATAATGGATTGAATCATCATTATACATAAACTAAAAGCATAGAAAAAAGCCATTAATTTGGCCTCAAGGATAGCTTAATCTTGGATTAAGGAAAAGCTTTATGAAAAGCTTCATTTGGATTGAGAATGGGTCATGAGTATGACCATTTCTTGAGTGAGAGAGAGAAATTACATAAAAACCATTAGAATTTAAACATAAATGGAAATTAACTTCAATAGCATTTATTAAATTATGTAACTCTTCACTACTATTCACCACTTAACTTCAATAGCATTTAAAAAACCATACCAATTAAGCTTCTCAAGCTTGAGAGGGGTTGAGAAGAGAGAATCATTGAGAAATTATAGGAAAGATCAAAATTCAATATACTTACCTTATAATTTGCTTGATTCTTTATTCACAGTGGAGGCCCCCAACCAATCAATTGGTTTAGTATGTTGATGGAGCCACCAATGGGGATTGAAGAAAGAGAGAAGTATCAAAAACTAGTGAATTATTAAAGAATTCACAGCTCTTGGCTTAGGTAGAGTAGAGTAACAATGCATAAGACACTCTATATTTTGGCTTAGGTGGAGTAGAGTAACACGCATAAGACACTATATATTTTGGCTTAGGTGGAGTAGAGTAACAAGGCATAAGACACTATATATTTTGGCTTAGGTGGAGTAGAGTAACAAGCATAAGACACTATATATTTTGGCTTAGGTGGAGTAGAGTAACAAAGCATAAGACACTATATATTTTGGCTTAGGTGGAGTAGAGTAACAAAGCATAAGACACTATCTTTTTTTCAACAAGGGGAGGCTTCTATTTATAGGAAAAGTTGAGCTCCTAACCAAACAAACTGATTCTAGAATTTTCCAAGTCAGTTTGGTCACTTTTTGACCATTTTTAGGTCAGTTAAGCTAACTTTTTGGAACTAGACTTGAATGAGGAGAGAGGAGAGATGAAATATCTCAATTTTTATGAGTTTAAAACTCATTCAAGCATGTGAAATATGCACCTCCTTTAAAGAACTCTCCTTCCTTACATATGTGTCATAGTTTTTTTATTAATAAACCTTGTATATTTTCAACTCTTCATCTTATGTGAAATATGCACCTCCTTTAAAGAACTCCCCTTCCTTACATATGTGTTTTTTTACTAATAAACCTTGTAGATTTTCAACTCTTCATCTTATGTGAGTATTTACTCCTTTTTGGATACCCAAAATATCTCATTTTTTTAATATTGCTCATAGTTTGTTTACTAATAAACCTTGTACATTTTCAACTCTTCATCTTATGTGAAATATGCACTTCCTTTAAAGAACTCCTCTTCCTTACATATGTGTCATAGTTTTTTTTTTACTAATAAACCTTGTACATTTTCAACTCTTCATCTTATGTGAGCATTTACTCCTTTTTGGATACCCAAAATATCTCATTTTTTAAATATTGCTCATAGTTTTTTTTACTAATAAACCTTGTACATTTTCAACTCTTCACCTTATGTGAGCATTTACTCATTTTTGGGTATCTTCTTTTTACAAATTGGATTTATCTCCTCCCTACACATGTATTGATGCTATTGGCCCATAGGAACCTTAATTGGACCATAGTCTAAAGATTTCTGAAAATCTAGACCCTTATATACCTATTTCCAATTAATTCCAATTGCACATTTGAAAATTCTTTTTGAATTTCTGTTTCAGGTGAATTCATCTTAATTATATGAGATATTTTTCTATCCAAAAATATTCAAAATCTGAATATTCTCTCTCTAGAATATTTTCTCTCTCTAGGTTAAAACAGTTAGAAACAAGGTCTTTATATTTCTGAAGAGTGATTGATTACAGGGGAAGATACTAGACATCAAAAAAGGGGTTGGGGGAGGAATCTTACATTCTACCCCACTTAAAAAACGCGAGATGTCCTCATCTCGCAACTTGGGATAATTTCGCAAGATGCACGAATATGAGACTTAGAGAAAAATTTTAATCAAGATTAACCACCAAGAAAAGTCTTAAAGAGGGCAAGATAAGAACAAGATTTAAACTTTATTCATTCTCGAAACTTATACAGTAAAGATAGAAGAACTCTTTACACTTCCATAAGTCCGTCCATCATATGGTCACAAAAGCAGTCCTCACAAGCTGCACAAGTATAGGGTAACTCATCTAGGGGAATGATTCTGCTGGTTATTGCCGCACCTATCTCAGTGGTATGAGGTGATCCAACAAAAGGACCTCTGAGAGGCAAGCCAAAAACGGGGTAAAGGCATATCTTCTCATGAGGAAGAAAACACGCCAGTAAGAAGACCCGCTCAGAAAACCCAAGATGCCTTGATCTCATGACGCAGTAGTATCGGGGACCCAAACCCAAGGCTTCGAGAACCATGGCCAAGCGGACATTGTTACGAAAGTGCTACTGACCCCAGGGTGTTACCCTAGTTATGTTTTGATAGGTCCGCCATTTGGTCTGCGCTACAGAAGTTCCTAGGTGAGGAAAAAGTGAGCGCTTATACTGTTCTATAAAGTCTTTCTTCACAGACTCTCTTGCGTCTTGAAGGTGAGAAATCATCATGGATAAAACTAGTTCTTGTTGCCAAGCCATGAAGGAGATTAAGAAAGAAAGGAGATTGATGGGAGTAAGATTACTGTGAGCGACAAGTAAAAGTTACGACTTATATAAAGGAAGGAGCTAGCGTAACCTAGAAGCCAACGGTAACTTGCCACTGAAGTTTTACCATCTTTCCATGATTTGAGTTTGACACATTTTTCTATAGAAGGCATTAAGAATTTTGAGATGAGGAGATAAAAGAAACTTGTAGGCTAAGTCACCTACTTTCATTGAATTCAGATATAAGGATCACAATATCTGGGGGATAACTTCTTATACTCCCCAAAAGATAAAGAACTTCTTTTGGGCCGTACTCGAATGAAAACCAAAACCTTGGTATCCAAAACACCGATTTTCACTTCTGAACTCATTGTTCTGAATCCTTAAAATAGGCGTGACTCCTGAGAAGTATTCTAGGAAAAGGGTCTTCCTTTTTTAAACAGAAACTTTCTTTTATTTTAGAGAGGGAATAATTATAAGATCAGAAAGGGAGATTCTTACTCCTGTATATCTCGAAGGTTGGGGAGGAATCTTACATTCTACCCCACTTAAAAAGTGCGAGATGTCCTCATCTCGAAAGGTTGGGGAGGAATCTTACATTCTACCCCACTTAAAAAGTGTGAGATGTCCTCATCTCGCAAGGTAGAGGACAGCTCTTTTTCTTAAGATCCAATTTTATTCTGGGGTTCCTTATATTCTGGTCAACCCAACAGAACACTGGGATAAATATCCCTTATATAGAACTCATCATTAAATAACAATTCATTCAGATCATATCATTCATATCTTTAATATGATAAGGATCCATTAGACCGAAAAGTTTCCTTCGGAACATTCCTCCACGGAAATTTCAGTCAAGCAAGTCCTCAATTTGACATCCCTTAACTTGATCTACCGATCAAGTATTAACAGCAGCAATCTGACAGCACAACCCACTAATCTCATAGTGATTTGCTGAATTCATTATCATCATTCTAGTTATGAATATCATCATAGGGACTCGTCCCATTCCCCCTCATTGTGGTTTCATTATATTTCAACTAATTTTTAAAAATCATCATTTTTCAATCAGAATTTTCAATCAGAATCCAAATCAGAATCCAAATCAATTCATCCATTCTCAAACAGAATTAAAAATCATATCAATCAGAATCCAAATCAATTCATCCATTCTCAAACAGAATTAAAAAATTTTCAATCAGAATCCAAATCAATTCATCCATTCTCAAACAGAATTAAAAATCATATCAATCACATTTGAAATCATCATCTAGATAGCATTAACGCTTATAATTTCAAGTCTTAGATTTACTCGTATATACTGTCAGTAAAGAGCTGCAGTATACTCTCGGTATATACGAGTAGTCACGGCCCTTGGAATTATAAGGTAAATACCATCATGTCTAGGCCTCAAGCAAGTCAGGGTTCTATATAATTGCGAAACTTCCATTTGAAGACCAAATTACCAAACTACGACTTTCAGTTTGAATATCAAATTGTATGAATTATATCACACAATTATAACCTTTTTGTGTTTCTTGATAAATTTTTGACATATTTGTCTTCTCAGTTGATCTTTATTAACCAAATGCTCTGATACCAACTGTAAGATCCCTGTTCCCACCGAGCAACGGATTCGGGGTACTGGTAGCGGAAGTAGCGCTTCTCGCGCGGGACAGGGGTCCCACACTCGGGGCCTCGCCCACGGATATCCCGATAAGAGACTAATCCGTTGGTTGTTCCAAAACCGAACCTGGAAAAACTTCCTTAACCGAAAAGCACGGGCGATTCCACCAGGATAACTTTTTACTCTAACGTAGTCAAGATCATTTCTGATCGAGATGATCCAATTACATCTATAAGATACTTAGTCAGTTCAAGGAAGAAACTTGCACTTGGATCATTGGGATCAACGCTTTTTTCCCCATTCAAGAGGCACAGCCGTTGATTCCTATCCATAGAACAGTTACTGTTCGAGATTTATTTTTTCTATCGTAAAAACAAAAGTTTGAGTCTCGATTTACGGATCCATCAGTCCAGCCTAACCCCATCCAATCCCATGGGTTAGCCAACTGCCCAACCACTGTAGTGATGGGATCCAATTAAGAATTTGGTTAGGTTTTGTCCCGGGTACCAAGGAAAAGAGTTCCAAGGCCCCCTAGCCGGATGTTCATGCAAAATAAAACTAGTCACACCACTCACACACCCAAGATGAAATTGCCTTTTCACAGATTCAACCAGTTTAAAACAATCCTTTAATAAAACCATGGTATCACTGATCACCATCTTCCAATTTATCCAGTTGATTCTCAATTTTCCCATCATTCCTTCATCAGAGTATCTATGGCATCATTGGTAACTAGGACGCTCACCACCTATCCACTCAGGGGCCGTTTCCTAATCCCTAGCCCATAATACTCGGCAATATAATCACTTATCAAGATGGACTCTCGTTGAAGATCAGCAAGATCAACCAACAGATCCATATCAAGGGCCATGGACTCATCCATTGAAGACCAGCAAGGTCAATCAACCAGATCCATGCCCGATTTCAGAAAACAACTCCAACTCTGTTCCAATATCTTCCTCGACGCACGCGTGGGTATCCTAGGCGACCCAGAGCCCGAGCACCGTATGGTCAGCACCCTCTAGGATCCTTCCCAGGTGACCTAGCGCTTCACTCATAGGCCGCTTCCTTGGCCCCTCATCCACCGTACCGGAAGCTCACCATTTTAATCGCACCGAGGCTGGTCAAGACCTCGGCCGACCTTGCTACGCGAGACGTCCTTCATTGACTCTCCGTCAGCAGTTGCAACTTTATCAGTTAGGTCTTCACGACCTTAATCACAAGATGGTCACAATGCTTTCCCATCAATCTTGACATAAAACAGTCATTTACAAACAGCATTTACAAACAGTCACAAAATATAGTTTCTATATTAACTCTCATTTTTTCACATTATCCCTCATCAATCCACATTGCTTATCCCACATTCCAGTTATATGTGTACTCATCCCATCACATCATTTTCCATCTCATCACTTCAGATTCCTTCACATCACATATCATATATTCACATCCATACATATATCCACATCCACATCCACATCCATACATTCACATCCATACATCCACATCCATATCCATACATCCACATCCACATCCACATTCATACATATATCCACATCCACATCCACATCCACATCCACATTCACATCCATACATCCACATCTACATCTATACATCTATTTTCACATCCACATCTACATGTACATTCATGCATCCACATCCATACATCCACATCTACATGCACATTCACATCCATACATCCACATCTATATGCGTACATTCACGTCTACATGCATACATCCACATCTCTATGTATACATCCACATCCACATTCACATTCTCCTCCATACATCTACATCTACATCTACATGCATACATCCACCTCCACATTCACATCTACATCTATACATCTACATCTACATGCATACATCCACCTCCACATCCACATCCACATCTACATCTACATGCATACATCCACGTCCACATCCACATCCACATCTATACATCTACATCTACATGCATACATCCACATCCACATCTATACATCTACATCTACATGCATACATCTACATCTCCATTCACATCCACATCTATACATCTACATCTACATGCATCCATCCACATCTCTATTTACATCCTCATCTATACATCTACTTCTACATGCATACATCCACATCTCCATGCATACATCCACATCTCCATGCATACATCCACCACCTCCACATTCACACTCACATCCATACATCTACATCTACATGCAAACATCCACATCTCCATGCATAATAAAATTCTTTTAATTAATCTAGGATGATAGTTCCTAGAATATGGTAGGAAGTCCTCTTTTTATGCTTTGAATGAATTTATTTTATGCGTAATTTCTATAAAAATTTTGCCATAACTCCGCTACTATGACTGATAAATCTCAATTTTTTCTAAGGGATAAAGCTTATCATTAAGAAAATAATTAGAATGGTCTCTAATTGGATCATCAATCATAATGGATTGAATCATCATTATACATAAACTAAAAGCATAGAAAAAAGTCATTAATTTGGCCTCAAGGATAGCTTAATCTTGGATTAAGGAAAAGCTTTATGAAAAGCTTCATTTGGATTGAGAATGGGTCATGAGTATGATCATTTCTTGAGTGAGAGAGAGAAATTACATAAAAACCATTAGAATTTAAACATAAATGGAAATTAACTTCAATAGCATTTATTAAATTATGTAACTCTTCACTACTATTCACCACTTAACTTCAGTAGCATTTAAAAAACCATACCAATTAAGCTTCTCAAGCTTGAGAGGGGTTGAGAAGAGAGAATCATTAAGAAATTATAGAAAAGATCAAAATTCAATATACTTACCTTATAATTTGCTTGATTCTTTATTCACAGTAGAGGCCCCCAACCAATCAATTGGTTTAGTATGTTGATGGAGCCACCAATGGGGATTGAAGAAAGAGAGAAGTATCAAAAACTAGTGAATTATTAAAGAATTCACAGCTCTTGGCTTAGGTAGAGTAGAGTAACAATGCATAAGACACTCTATATTTTGGCTTAGGTGGAGTAGAGCAACAAAGCATAAGACACTATATATTTTGGCTTCTAGGTGGAGTAGAGTAACAAAGCATAAGACACTATATATTTTGGCTTAGGTGGAGTAGAGTAACAAAGCATACGACACTATCTTTTTTTCAACAAGGGGAGGCTTCTATTTATAGGAAAAGTTGAGCTCCTAACCAAACAAACTGATTCTAGAATTTTCCAAGTCAGTTTGGTCACTTTTTGACCATTTTTAGGTCAGTTAAGCTAACTTTTTGGAACTAGACTTGAATGAGGAGAGAGGAGAGATGAAATATCTCAATTTTTATGAGTTTAAAACTCATTCAAGCATGTGAAATATGCACCTCCTTTAAATAACTCTCCTTCCTTACATATGTGTCATAGTTTTTTTATTAATAAACCTTGTATATTTTCAACTCTTCATCTTATGTGAAATATGCACCTCCTTTAAAGAACTCCCCTTCCTTACATATGTGTTTTTTTACTAATAAACCTTGTACATTTTCAACTCTTCATCTTATGTGAGCATTTACTCCTTTTTGGATATCCAAAATATCTCATTTTTTTAATATTGCTCATAGTTTTTTTACTAATAAACCTTGTACATTTTCAACTCTTCATCTTATGTGAAATATGCACTTCCTTTAAAGAACTCCTCTTCCTTACATATGTGTCATAGTTTTTTTTAACTAATAAACCTTGTACATTTTCAACTCTTCATCTTATGTGAGCATTTACTCCTTTTTGGATACCCAAAATATCTCATTTTTTTAATATTGCTCATAGTTTTTTTTACTAATAAACCTTGTACATTTTCAACTCTTCACCTTATGTGAGCATTTACTCATTTTTGGGTATCTTCTTTTTACAAATTGGATTTATCTCCTCCCTACACATGTATTGATGCTATTGGCCCATAGGAACCTTAATTGGACCATAGTCTAAAGATTTCTGAAAATCTAGACCCTTAGACTAAGGTTCTTTATACCTATTTCCAATTAATTCCAATTACACATTTGAAAATTCTTTTTGAATTTCTGTTTCAGGTGAATTCATCTTAATTATATGAGATATTTTTCTATCCAAAAATATTCAAAATCTGAATATTCTCTCTCTAGAATATTTTCTCTCTCTAGGTTAAAACAGTTAGAAACAAGGTCTTTATATTTCTAAAGAGTGATTGATTATAGGGGAAGATACTAGACATCAAAAAAGGGGTTGGGGGAGGAATCTTACATTCTACCCCACTTAAAAAACGCGAGATGTCCTCATCTCGCAACTTGGGATAATTTCGCAAGATGCACGAATATGAGACTTAGAGAAAAATTTTAATCAAGATTAACCACCAAGAAAATTCTTAAAGAGGGCAAGATAAGAACAAGATTTAAACTTTATTCATTCTCGAAACTTATACAGTAAAGATAGAAGAACTCTTTACACTTCCATAAGTCCGTCCATCATATGGTCACAAAAGCAGTCCTCACAAGTTGCACAAGTATAGGGTAACTCATCTAGGGGAATGATTCTGCTGGTTATTGCCACACCTATCTCAGTGGTATGAGGTGATCCAACAAAAGGACCTCTGAGAGGCAAGCCAAAAACGGGGTAAAGGCATATCTTCTCATGAGGAAGAAAACACGCCAGTAAGAAGACCCACTCAGAAAACCCAAGATGCCTTGATCTCATGACGCAGTAGTATCGGGGACCCAAACCCAAGGCTTCGAGAACCATGGCCAAGCGGACATTGTTACGAAAGTGCTGCTGACCCCAGGGTGTTACCCTAGTTATGTTTTGATAGGTCCACCATTTGGTCTGCGCTACAGAAGTTCCTAGGTGAGGAAAAAGTGAGCGCTCATACTGTTCTATAAAGTCTTTCTTCACAGACTCTCTTGCGTCTTGAAGGTGAGAAATCATCATGGATAAAACTAGTTCTTGTTGCCAAGCCATGAAGGAGATTAAGAAAGAAAGGAGATTGATGGGAGTAAGATTACTGTGAGCGACAAGTAAAAGTTACGACTTATATAAAGGAAGGAGCTAGCGTAACCTAGAAGCCAACGGTAACTTGCCACTGAAGTTTTACCGTCTTTCCATGATTTGAGTTTGACACATTTTTCTATAGAAGGCATTAAGAATTTTGAGATGAGGAGATAAAAGAAACTTGTAGGCTAAGTCACCTACTTTCATTGAATTCAGATATAAGGATCACAATATCTGGGGGATAACTTCTTATACTCCCCAAAAGATAAAGAACTTCTTTTGGGCCGTACTCGAATGAAAACCAAAACCTTGGTATCCAAAACACCGATTTTCACTTCTGAACTCATTGTTCTGAATCCTTAAAATAGGCGTGACTCCTGAGAAGTATTCTAGGAAAAGGGTCTTCCTTTTTTAAACAAAAACTTTCTTTTATTTTAGAGAGGGAATAATTATAAGATCAGAAAGGGAGATTCTTACTCCTGTATACCTCGAAGGTTGGGGAGGAATCTTACATTCTACCCCACTTAAAAAGTGCGAGATGTCCTCATCTTGCAAGGTTGGGGAGGAATCTTACACCTGGTGAATCGGTCGTGAGAGGATCTTTCCAATGGCTGAGCTCATAACCCTTGAGGTCTCCAAGCTCTACAACTCCTCGAAAAGAAATTCCATTGCGCCTCCCCATGAGCGTTGTCACACTGCCGCGTTACAGTCGTGTACTCATCCATCCTCTCACCTCACATCCTCACACACACTCACTAGCATGCATTAGAGAGAGAGACTAGCAAGAGCAAGACTCTATTACACAATGGGAGAGTATATTGTATTATGAGAGAAATTTATTTATATACATGGCCATAAATGTTCACACTCACTTTTATAACTGTGGCCTTAGTGACGAGTATTCAAGCTTGGCGACAAGGCTCCCATTTAGGAATTAACAAAAACACTCTCTACTACACACAATAGTAACAATAAGTGTCATGAAAAGAAACTATAAAAGTGTTGTAAGATTATGAGAAAAGTTGGCCAATGACCAAACTTACTAGTTAGGTTTTAAGTTTGGAGTGCCCAAATGTGAAAAAGAGCTAGTTGTATATAATACACTCTCATAGTGGCATGACACAACTCCCTTTTGTGCTAAGTAAGTTATTGGTATATCCTTTCTCTTACTCTTGTGTATGTGTGTATAAAATATGTGCCTTTCTATGCTTGGTGTGAGAGAATGTAGAGAGTGAGTGAGGTGAGTCCTTGGAAGGATATGCAAGAAATCTCTCGTTGACAGCAAAGAGACAGGCTTGGAAGCTTGGAGGTCATGGTTGGAGATCTTGGGCTCGGAAGCAAGGTAAGAATCACACAACGGTTGTTGTTTGTTCTAATACTTGTATGAATAATAAAGGGTTCTTAAAAGGGTAGAAACAATCCGAGAGAGAGAAAGAGAGAGAGAGAGAGAGAGAGAGAGAGAGAGAGAGAGAGAGAGAGAACAAAAATCAAAATTTTAAATTTTGGAGTATGAGAGACAAGCTCATAGGAGCAATGGGGGTAGGGGACAGAATAGAGGTTGTATGAAGAGGCCTCGAAAAGTGGAGAGAAGAGAGAGAAGGAAAGGAGAAAGAGAGGAGAAAGGGAGAAGGAAAGGAGAAAGAGAGGAGAAAGGGGGGGTGGGGAGGGGGGAAGGATGTGTGTGTGTTTATGTGCGAGAAAGAGAGACAATTCATGAATGTCTACACATACTATTTAATTATAATGATGTAGAAGTCCTAAAACATGGGGGAGGGGACTAGAGAGAGAGAGAGAGAGAGAGAGAGAGAGAGAGAGAGAGAGAGAGAGAGAGAGAGAGAGAGAGAGAGATCACATGGATTGTCAAGAAATACAGATCATTGGCATTTTTGAACCTTGAATGTTGTTTGCATGAGGAAAAATGAAACGACCTTGTAAAGAGGGCAAAAATGTTGCATAATCGTAGAGACCTGTGGATAGAAGAAAAATACTTAAGATGTTTACACAATATATTGCCCAGTCCATCTATGGAGTCTCACCCACCTGAAATTTTGGCTAAGGGGCTAGCGACTTGGTGTGTAAACCAGGGTCAAAATTTGACGATGTCAAGGGCCTTTTCACCTATCAAAAAAGGTAGAAATTTTATTAACATGTCAAAAAACATGAAATGTTTCATAAGTTTCTTTTCACTATGAAATATAGACTTGCTCTAAATTACCTTGAAATATAGACTTGCTCTAAATTACCTTTCATTTGACATGGCATTTCTAAAAATTTGCTTTTCATTTTTTCTTGTTATATATGTGTATGTATATATATACTGATACATGTATTACAAAATTATTATATATATGCATATATATATATATATACTGATACATGTATTACAAAATTATTATATATATTGTTACTAATATAAATTGTGATCTTATATTCATATTATAATAAAACTAAATTTGAGTTTTATTAATTGTATGTCC
The DNA here is from genome assembly GCF_041138505.1 of Cibotium barometz. Taxonomy (NCBI): domain Eukaryota; kingdom Viridiplantae; phylum Streptophyta; class Polypodiopsida; order Cyatheales; family Cibotiaceae; genus Cibotium; species Cibotium barometz. The sequence continues at coordinate 75,022,021 of NC_141047.1, read as the reverse complement.
CACCTTTAACCCCTCTTCCTTGTTTCTTGTCTCCCCTTCATCTTTCCTGCTCGTGAGGCTTCTCTACATTGAAAATTTTGCCCTAACCAAGTCTCCTCTCCCTCCATCCCCTTGCCCAAGCAACCCATTTATTGCTTCTCTCCCACAGTCCCTCTCGTCCCTACCTTGCAACCCAAGTGAGGATGCATGGGTGATGTCTCATGCTAGTGGGTCATGTTGTGTGATGCAGGGGTAGTTCCATATGTAGGGTTGGGTAGAGCCCCTATATTGTGAAAGGCAAGGTCATAAAGGCCGTTGGTGGTGTAAGCCATAGCAAGGAAGAAAAGAGGGGCCATAAAAGTGCCTAATTAAGAAGTAGTTGGAGTAGTTAATGGTGGTTTCATAGGGTTTTGTGGGGATACAAGAGTGTGCTAGAAGTGCATGCAAGGGGCTTGAGCTGTTTCAATATAAATCGAGGGCCTTGTTGTGTGGGTATGAGTGAGCAAAGTTTGTAGAGTATAAGGGAGTCTCCTCTTTGAAGGTTGAGGGTTGTGTTGTTGCGAAGATGGGTTGAGGTGCCTTATTGAGGAGCCCTAAGTTCTAACCCAACCTCTTAGTGGTGGGCAAGACCTTGTAGAAGGTGGTTTTTCAGCATGGTGTAGTCTATATCCTAAAAGCTTTTAATTTTTGGAATCTCCTCATCTTTTTTGGTACACTTGGATCGGGTTCCCTAGTTCACCAACTAGTTGGTTTGCCTAGTGCACTAGCCAACAATGGTCGGTGGGTTGGGTGGCCTAGCTCACCAACGATGGGAGAAGAATGCAATTGAATAAAGGTAGGAGGATGCTTGATGCCCATGAGGTTGACCTCCTAGCAAAAGCAAAACGAGTGGTATAATATTATGGTTCTTCAAGGACCAATCATCCAAGGCATGGATCATACTTTCTAGTAGTAAGTCTTTAGTCATGAAGTGGGTATACTTTTTTCTATCACTATATGTTATTATGACTATAGATGTCTTTGTTATGATCATTAGTGTTCTCTCTTTAAATATACTAGTGGGCAACCCGTGCTTAGCACGTCTTTTGAGACTCCAAATTCAAATTCTACCCAAATCTCCTCAAACGTCCTCTTCCCCTTCCTGAACCTCCAAATTCTTGCTATGTGGAAGCTTTGTGAAACTCTTCCTTAAGATAATATATATAGAGAAGAGATGTAAAGAAAGAATGCAGAATGGATTTCATTCTCATGTATCCAATGTCACTTAAAACGTATATCCGTAAGAGCAATTTCAAAAATTGTATGTCACGGAGCCCCATCAAATTTTGGCCGTAGTCGATTAAAAGTCTTATCGTGTAAGTGCGTGCTTTATTATACTGCCACGTGGCCCCTGCTAAGCAGGTTTTGAGGAAGTGGCAGAGCACAGCAGCCAGTTCTGGCAAGCGTGTCTAGTGAGCATATTGGGCACACAATGATCGACCACCGCCCTCTGCTCGTTGATGTTGAGGACGAGGCTGTCGAGAACGGCGTTAAGGGTGCTGTGGCTGATGCTGAGGCCGAAGTGCAAGGCCAAGTGCAGGCGCCTGGCTTCCTGTGCCCTCTCCGGGTTGTCCCGGATGCTGGCCACCTGTTGGTTCCCGTCCTGCACAATTAGCACCACGCCTTCATCCACCTTCTCCAGGCACAGGTACACCAGCGCATTGGCGATCTCGTCCTGGTGCAGCTTCTTCCCACCAGAGTACTCCTTGAAAAAGCAGTGCATCGCTTTCACCACAGCCGCAAGATTCAGATCTTTGCTGCTCCACAAATCAGAGCAAAGACATTCAGTCGCAGCTGTCTGACGTTAGCATTTACAGGGAAAATGTTAAGAAGACGGGGCCTATTTTTATCAAGCACAAGGCGATTTGTTTGACACCTTGCATTACGAGCCACGTTAGAATTGGGATCGTAGACATAACGCTCGATCATCGCGCTCAGAAGACATTCTGTCTCTTCCGGGAAGCAATCGAAAAGGAGGAGCCTTCCTGTATCAAGTTTCATAGCTCAGTTTGTACAGACTCACAAGTGTTAGCCTAAACACGGCATGGCCAAATCCTGGCTTTCACCTAACCAAAGAAGCTCAAATTTGACACAATATTGGATAGAAACTAGAACAAGCCATAGCAAAGCTCCTTGAAACGCCTAATTAAAACAGATGCAAAGATGCCTACAATTAAGAGTTTAACTGCCATAGCTACAGATGGAGATGTGCTCACCGCAACCTATGACGGCTATGAGCTGTAGTCCGCGTGTTGGAGCATACAAGAAGGGAAAGATGAGGTGAGCGATGGCGCTGAGAGAAAGCTTCCCGTGATGCATGAATATGAGGTCCATCAAAGCCGCCAAAACGTACTCGCGAAAGCTGAAGTCTTCGAGATAAAGGGATGTCTGGAAGAGAGGAAGGAACTTGGAAAAGACAAAGTGCGAATGGAAGCTGCAGGCCACGGCAAGCCTGAGTGTTTGAAGTCGAGCATCTGTGCGCTGAGATTGCAAGCCCCGACGAATGAAGCCTGCCAATCTGCTGCCTTCTGCATCGGCCGAAGGCCTCCCTGCATCATTATGGTCGCCATCGCCCTCGTTGCTGCTGATATGTTCTTCATCTTCAAGCACATACTGAAAGAGACAACACACATGATCACAAAGCGCTCTGTCAGAAACCGGGACTGAATGCAGTGAAAAGATTGAAAGCTCAGTTCCAATTTCCCGTTGAAGGTCGCTCGTAGCTACATCAGCGAAGATAGGTGATTTTATGTTGGTCCATCAAGAGAAACGAAACAGATTTCAAGCTCAGTGCTCAGATTTTCTGATGAATATTTCCACGGCAATATGTAGTTCTTAAAGAAATAGGTATCGCGCTCCTGCTTCTCATCAATGGCCTTGCGCTTATCATTAAAGGGCATGCGCTCTTGTTCAAAGGCCTCGCGCTTTTTCTCAAAGGTCACAAAGGTACACTTACTAGTCTAATAGTCCGCAGAAATTTCAAGCCAAAATGGCAGAACTTTTGGATTTCCGCACCTGAAAGAGGCGGTTTTCATCGTAGATGCTCCAGCACACCTCTTCTTCCAGTAGGCAGAGCTTGGTTTGGAGATGAAGGTCGTCCGTTTCGTAGCAGGACTTGAGCTTGGTTTTTGCTGCTTCCACGGCCTCTCGGAGGCTGTGGAAGCTCCAACACAAGGTGCGCTTAGCGAAGTCGATCAAGTGCCTGGCCTCAGACGTGGTGGATTGGTCGGGCTTCAAAGCCTTGAGGAGGAGTTCGGCGGAGAGCGCCTTCCTGGTGTGCAGGGGCAGCTGGTAGCCCGCCGCTTGCATGCTGTCGAGAATGCTCTCCAGTGCACCGAGGTCGCGGCAGTCCGTCAGGAAGTTGAGGCGGTCGAGCAGGGGTAGGACGCGGCCTTCTAGAAGCGAAGCCGAGCTGTCGGGGTGGGTGGAGAGCTTCCGGATGTAGACGGAGAAGAGACGCCAGAACTCGTCGGAAGTCTGCGCTGCCATATCCACAGCTAGCTGCTCTAAGAACAGCAGCTTCTCTTCTGCGGAATCTTGGAATTTGTTAGCTGAGAATTTTAGTTAAAGAATGGGTAGATTTACAAGATTTGGTAGGAAACAACAACAAAGGTAAATATTTTTAATATTTTTCCTTATTCTTCTGACAAGTTTGTTGTTTGTTAACACGCGAGCGACGTGAAGTGGTGGCAAGTGGGAAGCAGGGTTTGGGAAATATATTTTATTAAGCCGGATTGAAAACCTTCTCATTGTATCTTCTTGTAGCCATTTCCTTAAGTCTACCTTGGTTTGTGGATGACCAGGCAGAAAACTATTGTACTGCACATTAAGAAGAGGCCTAAGAAACTCTCGTACATACCTTGAAGTGGCTAGGTTTCGGACTATGATGCTGGGCATTCAGTCTTGCTACGATCCAGTCCAGTCCGGATACACTTTCTTTGCATATCTCTCCTCACCTTCGACGTCACGACAAGGTGGTGTCGCTGGTATTCTATCTAGGCAAGGGCTTCTTTAATGTGCTATTCACAAAGGGCCAAGCCGTGTGTCTGATCTATTTGCAAGGGCTCCATTGTTTATGAGATAGAAACTTATTCTTGCTATGCCTTTGACCCTCTGTTTGATGTTAACAAGAGCGTGCAGGAAGCCTGCCTTGTCTGGGTTGAGATTGTTGGCCTACCACCTTGGCTAAGGCTTGCATTGGGGGAACTAGCCAGTGCACTTGGCCCGGCGCTGTATATTCCAAAAGAAGAGGCTTATGGCCGCCAAGCAAACAACATCTACATCACCAGAAACACCTTGAAAGAAACCCCGAAATATATAAAAGTATGCTTGGGTGAGTTAGGGAGACTAGAGTTGACTGAAATTCGGCATGTTTCCTGGGGCTTGCTTCAGATGCGGGGGCTTTGGACATGTAGCAAGATATTGTGGTGGAGGGACACATGCAAAACCTGGAGGCGAGGAGAGAAAGGTTGGAGAACCAAGCGGGGATAGCATTAAGGTAATAAGGAAAGCATTGAAAACTTGAGGAAGGAAGATAAAGGGAAAGGAGTGCTAGAAGCTGAAGGAGGAGGATAAATGGAAAGGAGTGCTAGAAGCTGAGGGAGGAGGACAGGTTGAGGGAGGCTGGACCAAAGTGATTGACAAAACTAAGGGTAAGGCTAGTCTTAGACAAATTAAGGAAGAAGCTAGAAAGGCTCAAATCGGACCTACACCAGTAGCTCGGGAAGTGGGAGGCAGCAAGTCTTAGAGTAATCTAAGCCCTTTGATATACTTGAATCCCTTCAACCCCTTGGGTAGGGTTGATAGTGAGACATCCTCTATTGAAAGATTCAACTAGTAGATAGAGACGGCTTGGAAATATATTGAGAAAGGAATCCCTGAAGAGGGAGGTGATGAGGAGGTAGACATGGTCCCTGAAATCGTCTTGATATGAGTAAGAGCGAGGAAGTTAGAGGCTGAACTTGGAATGTGAAGGGGATTAAAGATAGGAAGAAGAATGTTGCCTTTGGGGCGACCAGTTAGAGAGTGGGGGCATTCTATTATGGCTATCCAAGAACACAACGTTTTGGTCTTAAATTGGTTAGGAGGGATAGGTATAAATATTGGGTTGTGATGTATGGTGGGGTCGGGGGGGCTATAGTGGGGTGATGACCATCATCCTAAAAAAAATCCTTGTATAGTTGCAAACCATCCTAATGGTAGGATTCTAGTAGTTGAGATTCAGATTGGGGGTGAAAGGTTATGGGTGATGAATGTGTATGGGGCCCACAAATATAAGGTAAGGTGTGGAATGTGGGAGTGGATTTCCAACCTTGATATTCAGGGCTCTTGTATCTTGATGGGGGACTTCAACATGGTTGAGAGGCAACTGGATAGGTGTGGAGGGAACACTATTCAAATGGGTCAAGAAAAAAGGAAATGGGAAGAGTTGAGGGGAAAAATGGGGCTTGAAATAGGTGGAACATGGGAGACTGGGGATCCGACCCTCGCCACACTTACTTTAGTCTGCAATACTTTGGCTCTTCCTCCAGAATTGACAAAGTCTTCTTTAGCCAGCAAGTTGTATGGGTCCCTCACACCCTGAAGGTTGGAATTGACCCTTGCACTGGCTCATCTAACCACATGTCCTTGAAGTGGGAATGGTATGTTAAAGATTGGCAGGAGGAGAAACTAAATCAGTTCCCTACAAGGAAATTGATGGTCACCAATTTGTTGCTCAAGGACATCTGATTTGTTTATGGCCTACAGTAAATAGGCAATTGGTAGATTGAGGGAGAGGGAACAATGTGGGGTCATGGAGATCCTTTGCCAATGATATGGAGGGCATCATCAGAAAAGTGGGAAAACTGAGAGCCAATGAGAGAAGGCAGGAAAGGAGAAGATGGAGTGAACAACTAGTGGATTTACTCACAATAAAGGGGGACGTCACCTGCGTGCATGAACCTCGAGCGAACCCCCTATATATGATGCTAATAAGATGATAACACCCCCTACTTAAGCTTATAAGGATACCTTTAAAAATGACTATGTCACCCCCCTTTCTTATATCTATTTTTTTTCTCTAGCATTTACACACACCCTCTCCTTAGATTAAAGTATGTTACTTCGAGCCTTATTGAGTGAACATATAACATCTCCTTAGATTAAAGTATGTTACTTCGAGCCTTACTGAGTGAACATATGACATATCCTTAATGTTTATATACCCTCCCCCCCCCGGTCGAGGCCCCCTCCCCCTAACTTAAATTTAAGATTCAGTATTCACCTAAATACATGGCCTTACCCCTACCTTATAAGCTTATGCCTCATTTCAAAAAAACCCCTCTTGTACACTCTAGTGATATCATAAGTTTTCTAAGAGTGAATCCCCTGGGATCTCTTCAAAGGAAAAGGCAAGTTGGGAAATTGATTGGGGAAGAGGTTTGCCTCTATACCAGATGCCAAGCATGCCTTAAAAGTGAAGATGACAAGCTTGCCAGTGAGAGAGTAAGAGGACAAAGATGGAGAGCCTGTAGATAAGGCTCAGACTAACTAAGAGAAGTGAAGCTCCTTCCATCCAGTCATGTCCACCATGCAACCCCTCCCCTTTTTAAAAAAAATCACCTTCATCATTAAATTAATAGCATCATGACATGAATCTACCAAATCTTGTGTGTCGAATTTCTAAAACCTTAAAAAATCGAAAGTCCAAAACACATTAAACCAAAGCATATTTCATAAAAATTAATAGCAAAAGTAGTCGTTCGGTGCTACAATGCACACCTCAGTGGCCTAAACGTTGTCAAACATTCACTCCCCACTATGGTTTAGGAAAACATAGGTTCGACTTAGCCCAGAACTTGTTCAAATTTGTGCAAAAGTTGCTCAAATTTGTGGGAGAAGGAAAAGAACCCTCTTCTAGATTTTCAAGTTTTAGTTATATTTTGTAAAATTCATTGAGAAATGCCTTCTCAAAATGTTCAATTTCCTACATCCCTTCACTTAGTTACATCAGTTTTTGAAGCCAAGAGACCACTCCAAACATTCAGAGATCTTCCAATTCACTATTGAGTAACCTGCATATAAAGTCCCACCTTTCATCTTCCCAGACAAAAGAAGATTTTCTCCATGAGATGTGATACCCTATCTGCATACAAGTAACAATCATGGCTTCAAAAGTGTAGTCCTTAGGAGATTGCTTCTCCAAGACCTCACCTTCTTGTTTTTTGCCCAAACTTAGGTTGCTTTACTTTTACATCAGGCCCTGAGTATCCCATTAGGGAAAAAGGGAGCTCATTTTGGGGCCTTTTACGGTTTGGAAAAATAAGCTCTCAACCAATGAACAGAGGGCCAACGTAACGTTGGAAATTCACAAAAATAAAAGAAAATAGATAAAAGAAACAATATTTTATGTAGGTACAAGCGTGCTACATTAATGTGGAGATTGGTTTTTTATTCTCACAAGATCTTTGGACATGAAGATAGAATCTAGTCTGACATTTTCTCTGACAAGGGCCTTCCTGCTTCCACCTCCCTTTGAACTTTGAATTGTTGTGCTGCCTTTCCTTCGAAAGGTCTACCATTCTACACCACTACCTCATTGTGCAGTAACCTCTTCTTTTCCAAAACTGCTCCCTTGATCCAGTTTGGCTTAGAGTAAGATGTTTCTTGTCAACTATCTGTCTGCCTACTTTCTCTTTCTTGAAACTTCACTTTGTTATCTTGTTTACATTACTTTGCTGTGGTTACAGATTCACAAGGTATCCATGGTGAATAAAAACTATGGTCGTTCTTGTGGAAGACGCTCTGTGGATGATAATGCTATGAAGGCAGAATTATACCACACATCCTTACCCCGTCGACCTGCTTCTTCTATTTCTTCGGTAGAGAATTCAAGTACAGTCAAAACGGAAGGAACTTGGGAAAGGTTTACTGTTTCGAAAGGAGCATGGGTGCTCATGCAACCTAGTAAAAGAAAGAGACCCCAGACAAAAAATATTTTCTTGGGATCATGGAAGGGAAGAGTACGAGATTTTAAAATCACCAGAGGAAAGATATCGGTGAAAGAAGTTTTGATTCAGCATGTGTACATGCATAAAGAACTTGTCTTGCGAGACTATCCAATGATCTTCCGCAACACAGGCCTAATTGTATATTTTTCTATTGTGGTTTTGTTCTTTATGAGGTGCATGGATTTTTAAGACAAAGCTTTCTTTCTTTGCTTATTGATATTCTTGTGTTATTTTATTTCAGATTTATACCCTTCATCGTATGAGACATGGCAAAACATCGATTGTATTCTGGGATTTATAGATGTTTTGCATGGATCGATAGGAGAACAACAATACGAAGGTCGATGTGCAACAGAGCTAGCTCAATCCGGTATATTTTTTACTGATCATTTTTATCAGTTGCTGGACAATGCAAACACACATGGTGTGTTAAGAAAACAAGACCTTCCAGCATGGAATTCAGTGGATTGGCCTCTCCCACATTTTAGTGTTACAGAGGCATATAGAGCCAAGCTTTTCAAAGACGTACAGAAAGCTCTGAGGCCCAATATTGCCACAAGGATAATAAAAATTTCTTTGTGCATGCCTCTCACAGTTTTTGTAGACTTGTTTAATACCTTTCCAGTGAAGGTTTCAAAAACAATGTTCACAGTTAAAGCAACAAGTCTGGTATGCATGCCACAATTTCTGGATAAAGGTTGGGATAAGAAGACATGTAGTTCAGTGTTTTGTGAGGTTGTCCAACCTTCTATGCAACTGAAGTACATGGTTGCATCACAAAATTTCATTTTTTCTTTTTATTATAAGTGCAGTCGAATGCTAGGTACAAAACTAGTCCCTATGGATCAAGATGAAGATTCTTTTGGTGCAGAAAATAAACTTCTTGATATTGATGTTGTTGAGAATGGTGATGTGCTAGTCAATATCACATTAAGACAATGTTGCTCCCTAGCTCAATTGCGCAATGACATTCTATTTGAGACAGAAGGTTCTATTTCAAAGGACTTTTTATTTATCTACAACAATAAGAAGGTATACCATGTGACTTATCCTAGTCTCATTAAGCACTGCTATTAGTTTACTTTACCCTATTGTTTCATATTGCTTTTTTGCAGGTGCTCAAAAGAAGGGAGAGATCAATAAAATGCAAAGACATTGAAAATTTTAAAATTGAGATAACACAGACTCCATAAACAAAGGTATTATATTTAGAAATGTAAAATTCTGTACAGAAGTGTTTAATTACATATGTAGAACATATTCTTGACAACAATTTTCTATTTATCCACAGGCTGATCTAGAGGCTGCTCTACATGGTCCAAGCTCACCGTATCATCTTTATTTGGAGAATCTACTTTCTGTTGCTCCATCTTGTCGTGTACAGTCTCTTGGTGCTGCTCCATTGTCTCCTCTACTGCCCCTGGAGCATCTGTTTGCTGTTGCTCCATCATTTCCTCAATAACATCAGCAGCAGCAGGTCCTTGTTCTTGTGGCTTCTCCTCATCAGCACTAGGTCCTTGTTCTTGTGGCACCACATCTACATCATCTGTGTCATCAAGGTGTATGACACCTTCTCGGACTTTAGAGCTCTCACCTAACTCGACAGTAGCTGGTACAATAGGTTTGGGGAAGGCATACTTCAAAAACTTCCAAATTATATCAGCTCTGAAACTATACACATAGCTCGAGTTGAAGCTATCTTCTCTCATCTGCAATGAGATATGATGATTTAGAACACTTTGTACCAATATCAAATTTTTTGAAGCTAAATGAAAATTATTTTTTCTTACAAGCTCTGGCTGTCCTATCTCAAAATAGCTTGAAAGTATATATTTGGCACTAATCAGCACTCTCCAGCCAAACAGCTACTTGAATCATCTTGTTGTGGTGTCTGGATAGTTGGAAAGATATGTTAGAAACTGTTAATGTCTGAACAAAATAAAATTATTCAATAAGTTCAAAGGCATAGCATGAAATAGACATCAGTAGAGGGAGCAACTTTCTACCTCTAAATCTATTGGCTCTATTGAATCCAAAAGATTGACATTAGGAGGACACTGATCCAATGCATCTAGAAGTCTTCTAATACAACTGCAATACATATAATTCAGTTAGTGTGCATTAAATCCAAATAATGAAGTTTAAAGTTAAAAATAGCACACAAACCACTTACAATTTAACCTCTCTGTGTGTGTTTCTAAGAGAGTTGAATAAAAAGCATTGCTTCTGCTGGATGTCAATAGAAGCAAAGCTCCAGTGGTCACTGCATAAGGAAAAAAGCATTAAGAAATCAAAGGCTACAAGAGTACTCAATCTTGAAGGAAAATCCCAAAAGAAGCAGCCACACACATACTTGTTATGGTATGGAAGTAGCAAAATATCAACATGATCAAAATCACAGTGTCTGAACCAATTGGAAATATCCATGGGAGTTTCCTTTGGATCTCTTAACTTGAAGGAAATTGCAGGATCAATAATATAAACTGTATGCTGTACAGCATGGTTCAGCCAGCTTCTCATCATGCTACATTGGACAAAACAATAATTAAGGTAAGGTGTAAGGGAGGAGGTACAATAAGGATTGTTTTGCAAACAAATGTAAAATAAAAGACACTTACTAGAGCATTGCAAGAATGATAGTATCTGAGCAATACTCATTCTTATGAGCCAATGCTGCCAAGCATGCTCTTGTCAAGTCAAAATTATTCTCTGAAAAATCATCTTCAATATGGACAACTATGTTAGGGCCCAGCTCCTGCAACCTTCTCTGTATCTGTAGCTCCATCTGTACAGTCTCCACATTTATAGCAGATTTGGATTCCTCTATTTGCTGCTTCAGTGACTCCTCATAAGCAGCTTTCCCTCTGGTGCTCATTGAGTGGGTCACTTCAACAACCTTCACCTTGTCTGCCTTCAATTTCCTTGTAGGTGGAATTAATAATATGTCTCTCATTTTAATGTCCTGCCATTCCACAGGATGGACCAGCTTGTCATACCTCCACCTCACTCTGGACAATGTGTTGAAGTCCTTGGCCATCAGAGTTACCCTGTGAGCATGGGCTGCTACAAGCATTGCATCTTCAAAGTACTTCTCCAAGTAATCCTCTGCCATTTCCTGTAAGGAAAGAATGGCAGTCCTGTTCCACCTGAAACCAAGGTGCCAGCTATCACAAATTTCTCTCACTAGCCTCTGAAAAGGTGCCTTGGGGATTGCAAAGCCTATAGCTTTTTGCTGTTTCCTGATCTCCTTTAGCACACCAGCAGAATGCTTTAACCTCTTGGACTTTTGCTGCAGCATGCTCATTGGCTTCCCCTTCCTGCCATGTGCAACTCTTCCTTTTGTAGGCACACTAGATTCCTTGACATCAGCCCCAGCTGCTGCTGCTGCAAGCCCTGGCCCCTTGCCAGACCTCCTTGCAGTTGCCTTGGTTCTTGCCAACACTCTGAAAAGGTCCATACAAAGCAATAGTAAAAGATTAGAAACATGGAGAACATAGAATGATTAAAGAAGGTGATGACAAATTGGATGAAGCAAAATTGAACAATTTGCAACAAAAGGCGATTATGAAGATTTGAAATTTGTAACAGCTCAAAATCGTGTTTTTCTGCAAATACTTGAAACAACATGCTATTGCATTCATATGATGAATTCTCTATCTTTCCAACTATAAACAATATGTATTGTGTTTATAGAAGAACTATGCAGGCTTGAAATGGGTGGATGAAGAAGCATTTTAAAATTTGCAACAAAATGCGATTTGGACTATTTTGAGATTTCTAAAATCCTCTCCTCGCGTTTTGCTTCAAATTCTAGAGACAACATACTTCAGCATGCCTTTAGTCATTTCAGTGTGTATGCAGCTTGGTGCAACATGGATTGAGCCTATGGACATCAAGAAGTGATCAAACTCTCATTCAACAGGCCCAAATAAAAAGTCTTCCTGCTTCTACATGCAGTGGAGAAAATCTAAAAAATGCATATAATATTTATCATAATATGTAACCTACATCACATCAATCAATTCCTTACCCTAATATACTATTAAACAAGAAGAAAAGGAAAAAGATTTTCTTACTAACCTGGAAGCTATCTGCAAGTGTTCTGTGCTGATGATGAGTATCTTGTGCTGGGTATGAACCTCTGCTGATGGTGTGGAGTAGGGAGGTAGAGATGCAAGAGAACTCAGTTAGGAGAGTAGATTATTACAAAATACAAATAATGGAGTTATTAAATACCACACGTGTGAGTTGCTGGTCTGGATGCTGATGGTGTGGAGTAGGGAGGTAGAGATGCAAGAGAACTGAGTTAGGAGAGTAGATTATTACAAAATACAAATAATGGAGTTATTAAATACCACACGTGTGAGATATAGTCGTTTTTTAACACGTGTGGGTCCCACCAAATCTTTTGGGATTTGAAATTTGTGGGTCACTTTTTGCCTTGGAAATTGTGCCAATCATGATTTCATAATTAGATCCATTAACACTTTTCCCTCCCCGTATTCCATCCCTGCCAGCACCCTCCCATCATCCTTTTCTTTCCCACTTTGACCACTTTCTACCCAACACACTCCATCCACTCTGCAACCTGTCTGAAGACTACTACCATTACCAGATCTCCAGGTTACCAGTGCTACAGCTCAGTTTTGGAAGAGAGCAGGAGAATCTCCAGGGCTATTCCAATAGTATGAAAGAGGAAAAGAAAGGTCAGAGATCTATACCCTTTCCAATGTTTTCTGATATATATTTCTTCCATCTGTAGAATTCTTAAATCTCAGTGCCTAGAAATCTAGCAGATCACCCTAGGATTTGATTAGAGATGGATATGAGTAGGATTTAGAATTTTGCAACAAAATGCGATTATAGAGGTTTATATTTTCCAAATGCTCCAAATCGCGTTTTCCTGCAAATTCTGATATTTGTTTTAGTTTTTATTTTTTCCTCCTTCTTTTAATCTCTTTTGCACTGGGGAATTCCTCCTTGCATCATTTACTGTCCTGAACATTGTGAGATATCCCTAGCATTTGATTGGAAATGGATGTCAGTAGAAATTCAGAATTTGCAACAAAATGCGAGGAGAGCACTTTACATTTTTCAAATGGATCTGCATCGCGTTTTGTTGCAAAGTTTTGTGTCTCTTTTGGTTTTTAGTGTTTGCTCATTGTTTTGCTTTCTATGTCCATGGAGATGTCTTTCTTGATGATGAGAAATGTTTTTGCTTTGGAACAGTTGATCCTCAGGCCCCTCCTTTCAAGAGGAAGTTGGACTTTTCTGCTGCTATACTCAGACCACAGCAATCACCAGGTGATTCATGTGTGCTTATGAAGAGTTTTGTTTGGTGATATCCTATACATTATCTGATTGCATATGTGAGCATATAGAATTCATGTTATATAAATTTTGCTTCAGGCAAAAGCAAGAGACTAGAGCAGAAAGGTGAGTCTTCCCTTTCAAAACAAAGGGAACCAGAAGAGGACAAATCTCCAGATTTGCTCCTATTTGACTTTCTTCACAAGTGCAAGGCTCAAAGGAACTTCCACATATACCACAGTATTTTCAACAGGGAGTTCACTATGAGCTCTCTTTTGGACCATCACAGAGATTTCCTTTCAGACCATTGGGATACCTTCAAACAACTGACAGAGGCAGGAAGGATTGTGGAAGGTGAAAAGGTTTTTGTGCATTTAAATCATATTGTCTCCATTGACAAGCTGAGGTACCATGTGAATAGAAGGTTTGACAGCCTGCCTGAGGAATATAAATTTAGCTGTAACTTGCACACCAGAAAGTGTAGAGTGCTTGAGGAAAACATGGCATTCCTTATGTACATTGTCTTTCAACAGCAATCTCTAGAAGAGCAAGGGCAGGAGACTGAAGAAGAAGATATATCTGTAGCGGAGGTAAAAGAGGATATTCCTATGGCAACAGATATGGCAGAGCAGGAAGAAGATATCAACCTCGAGGATGAGGGGCTGCAAGTGGCTGCTCTTGACCTTGTTCAACTAAGGACTGAAACTCTTAGGGCAGCACAGCCAGTTGAAGACTTTGATGTTCAGAGCAGCAACTATGCAGTGCCCATGCTTCCAGGTGTCTTGATTGGTGATAAAGATTATGTTTTCCTCCATGATATAGAGTGTATGTTCAATTTGAGGGAGGACTATGCCATTTCCCTTATTGCCCAGGCTTCAAGGCTTGACAAGGAGGTTGGCATAGAGGATGACCATTCACTGCTAGCTTTGGAAACAACCTTTGATCCTGCAGAGGCCCTTACTATTTGTTTCAAAGAGGCTGAAAGTTTCCAAGAGCCAGATGAAGCTGCCTTCCAGCGCACCCAGGAAGCTATGAATCTCTCATCACTTCATAAGGAAAAACTTAAAGAAGAGGCTGGACTAGAGGGGAGAGGAATAAATCTTTGGAAAGATGAACTTCTTGTTGCTGATGAAAATGAGAGGGTATGATATTATTACTTCAAATCAAATACTTTATGTTGTGTTTAAATGTTTTGTAGTTATGTATCATTGTCTCACTATAATCTTTTGATACATGGCAGCTACAAATTGAGGATGACACATTCCTCCAGAGATCAAGTGGAAGCAGGCCAGCTGGGTTTGGCAAAATGTCAAGCCTAGCTCATTATATTCATGATCTAGGCAGTGCTAAGATCTTGATTTACCATAGGCAGTTGAGCAACAATGGAGAAGCCATTGTTTACTTCTTTAAATGTTTGTCTAGGGTATTAGGTGGACATGATCTTCCATGGCAAAAGGAAAAGATCATTTTAATAGAGAGGTTGTCCGCCATAGATATATTTGGGGATTATGTGAATAAGCAGGCCTCTAGGGCCTCTTACTTTTTGTCTTACACTTCTTATGTATTAGCATGTGGTGTTAAGGAGCCCAAATGTCTAGAGGGCTATGGAAAACACAAGCTCATAAGGTTTCGAGAGCCACCCATGATTGCATCAGGCCACACAATCCAAGAAGAAGAACACGTGGAGATAGCTGAAGACAAGGATACCCCTCTCAAACAAGCAACAGAGGCAAGCATTGATAAACAGAAAGTCGACATCAAGCCAATAAGGAAGAAAAAGAGTCCAATCAAGTTCAAAAAGAGAGTTCCGACTCGCAAGCCTTGGGAGTAATAGGATTTAGTCATCAAATATAGCACAAACATTATGTTGAAGTTGAACTGATTTGTACAAAGTCTTTGATCCTCATCAGTTCCTTGTCCGTACGGACGATCAGTACCCTTTTGCATTTGTCCCATCACCGTACGACACTTCAGTACTCTTCCCACACTCAAAAGCTTCTAAAAGTGTTTGACACTCGGTATTTTATTGGTAAGGATCAACAGTATGTCTAGCATAATTAAGTATTATTGATTGAATTTTTTGTGTGTTAATATATGGATGTATTGATGCTTGTTAATATAGATCACATGTTTCACAAAAGACTTACTTTTGATGGAGTCTTAAAACATATAGGCATTACACCAAGAGTCACTTGTTCCACAGAATAAAAATCTATTGATTGAGTTTGAAAACATGTGGACATAACACCAATAAGTTACAAACTGCTATTCATGTTTACTTGTCCATTTATGGTTTCTAAATATCTTCGAATCCCTCCACTGTCTATGTCTCTCTGCTGCCATTGAATTGTCCAAAGTTTGTCTTCGTCTTTGCTTTTGGGCTAGAATAAAAGCAAGCTTGACTTTGGAGCTAGCAACTTTTCTTTTAGCATGCAGCCTTTGTAGAATGCCTCGGTAAAACCATTGGAAGACTTCCTTCAGACTATTTGCCTTTTGACTCCCTCCATAGTGTTGTGTGTGTCTGAAAAATGCATTACGTGCCATGTAGTGAGACTTCTCCATGCCTTGGGTAGACCAAATTGCTGGGCATCCATACTTTTTGACAAAATAGGGAAGGTGGTTGTAGATGATATGCTGTTTTCACAAAGACATAAGAATGCATAGTAAGTTATAAAAGAAAAGAGGATCACACTTAAGTAAAAGAAGAAGACATCACTTTACCATGTAGTGAGTTATATTGCAGGCTGTCCATGCGTCTTTCATTGACTTCCCAAAATGTTTTATTGCCTCTTCAAAGTTCTTGTAATCACTCTTTGTCCATGTTACATTGTCACAGAACATGAAGAGTTGATCAAGAGACCTCCACACCTCTGCCTTCACATTTCGTGCTTCCCCATCTGCCTCATGATCTTTCACGGCATTATGGACTTGCTTCCACAATCCATAACTAATCCTTGAAACTGTTCTACCTTGCCTTACTTGCTTACTATTGTGTTTGGGTCGAGACAAGAATCTTCTTGCCTTAACACCACCAATAGAGGGCTTGATTGGTACCTCCTTGCCATTGCTAGACTTTTTAAAATCCTTTGTGATATGAACATCACCTCCATGCAGACCTATATCGGATAACACTTTTTCCAATGCATGAAGAGCATCCTTTCTATTTCTTTCGGGACAAAGTTTCCAAGCAAATCCAATATACAAAAATACCAATTTCTCAATAATTCGACATAGAGCATGCAATGTGCATATGTGAACATTACATAGTGGAATGTCAAGAATGGCCTTGAAGTCAGGGTCAACTTTATCTCTATTAGGTGCTCTCTTCCACCATTTAGAATCCATTACTTACGCTGATTCTTTGCAGTAAAGACAAGGAGACTTTGAGTTACCTCCTTTACTAACGTTATACATGCACTTAAGTGTTTTAAGATCCCCCGCCATGTGCCACTCTACTTGAAAATCACCTTTTCCTGCAACATGGAGATTCTCTCCTTGCACCTGTCTTTTGATTATTCTTGGTATTTCCGTGTGGTGAAACACCCAATCTAGTGTTTCATGGTCTTCTGTCTTTACCTGTGATTATACAAAACAAAAGTCTTACTATAAAAGATTTGAAAACATTGACTAAAATCAAGTACGAAATAAAAAATGATCATACCTGGAATGAGCCCAACCACCATATGTGTTTCTCCGACTGCACACTAAAATACTTCGAACTCGCTTCATTCAATGATGTATCAAGTTCTCCATTCATCAATGTGATAGTAATCCTTTCCATTTTCTTTTCCTTTATAACCTCACACTCATCTAGTTTGATAACAAATTTCAAAATGCCTTTGCACTCTTCAAATGTTATTCCATAAAACTCGACCATTCTTCTTTGAAGTTGTTGTAGATCTACAAATATATTGTTCCAAGGGTCATACACAGTGGTTCCTTTAGCACCATGAAATATATCTTCAATATGGATATATGGTCCAATAAACTCATCTATACTTTCATTCAAATGACCTCTTATCTTCCACACTGTTGCTGGATTTGGCAGTAAAACTCGTTTAATCCTTTGATCTCTCAAAGTTGAGGATATCGCATGGAAAATCGAACTATATCCCTTCCTGCTAACTCCACTAACATCAAGAGCCTCTTGGATTGTAGTACCATCAACTTGATTATTGGATATAAAGTCCTCTACAACATTGCGTTTGATTGTTTTGTATTTTTTTTCTTCAATCAAACCTTTTGCTACACCACAAGAAAGCAATCCTTTCATTTGTTTAACTGGAAGAAGGTTGGGATCCATATTTTCTTTTGCAGGCTCCAATAATTTCCTATAGTAACAATATAGTAACAACACAATATGCCTATATTATTCAACACTTCCAATCCTGTTTTGCATTAATGGACAAAATACATAGTCATTTGAGAGTATTTTTGAGTTTAAAAAATAAAAAATTGCAAACTAACCTTGCTTCCTGAATTCTTCGCTTGCATCCACCAGTCCCAGCCTTCAAATTTGCAATGTTTTTAATCTTCCTACTTCGTTGTCTGTCTCCAAGCATGGTTCTCTTCCTTCTTGATCTTGTTAACTCTTTTTTACTCTTTGAATGCTCCTCAATTTCATTCTGCAACTGCTGCTCCAATTTTGCACGAATAGCTATCTCTTGAATCCTGGCTCCCTTTTCTTGTAGGTACATTGTTTTATATGTTTCTGCAAATGCAGATTGTGCTGAAATATAACCAAGAAGTCCATTTTGTCCATCGCCCGCAAACCTCAATAGTGTGGTTGGATTGACAAATGGAGGTGTAGAGTTTTGTACTAGACATTTTGGATATATACTTCCATCACACCATAAGTCAATATGTTGGAGCCCTTCTCTTCTCATATTTTCCCGTTGTTGAGCATTTAGCACCGTATCCTTTCGTCTTTTTTGTGCTGGAGCATATTGTTCTTCTAAGTCGATGTGAAGATGATATAATCGCTTCTTCTGAGATTGTACTTCACTAGTATCGGCCATTTTTGTGCTTCTGAGGTTGCAAAGTTGGCTTGTCAATCTCATAGTCTTTTTGTAACATGAATTGTGGAAGTGTGGCGGTATCCATACAATCATTAAGTTCAGTGATGGATTCTTTATGAGAGGCCTGCACACGTCGTCAAAAGAGATGCGAAATCTTCGAGAAACAAAAAAAATTAAGGAGATATTTAATGCAAAATCGTGTTAGTTAGACAAAAGATTATCTTATTCTTTTCTGAACTGAGAGTTCAGTGGTCCTTACTGACAGTTCTGAGCCACGTTTCCATATTTTATTATTTTTGAGATCTTTTAGGAGAGAAATAAATCGAAAAATAGTGAATTTCTTACAGGGCCCCAAAATGAGCTCCGTTTTTCCCTAATGCTGCATGATGACAACTGTTAGGATGGTCTAGTATGTACAAGAGTCTTCCAATATGTAGAGTAGATCATCTAATCCCAGGCCAAAGAGCTTGAATTAACTGTACCACAATAGCCTCATTCAATTTATTAACATAATATACTGACCAACACATATAAACCCATTTATACATTAATTCCAGCACATCTACTCCAAGGCTAGTCTCTTTTTGAAAAACCATATTGTTTCTAGAATTACAAATTTCCCACAAGCAATAGAATCTAATAATGTTAAAGACTAAATCTATAGCTCTATCAACAGCTGCCAGTCCCAGGACCCAATCCCCCCAATACCCTTGCACTCGTATGTTGCTTGAAACCCATTTCCCAATTCTACCCCATGATGCTCCATCTAATAGCTGGACACTCCGAAAAGGCTTGTGCCCCATCTTCCAAAGAGGTTCTGCACCTAGGAAAGTAACCAAAAGTGTAATTTATTTGGAATAGCTTAAGCTCTTCAAGCAGGTCCCACATGCATACCATCCACAAGAATACTTGGGTCTTTCAGTGGAATGTTTGCTTCCCAAATAATTTTCCACCTCTTCTTCCAAATACTAGCATTTCATCCTACCCTCAATATTCTATTGCAATACTCTACATTTACTCACTCCTTCTTAGTTACAAATATAGAATCTTAGCTACCCCTTTGTCCAACTTAACTCCATTAGACCAAACCTAGTCATTTAACTAGCAAGACTCATCAAAGGTTGTAGAGACCCATTCTTTCTGCACTTCAGCCCACACATGTCTTACCAACTACCTCTCTCTTGGAATTAGTCTAAACTCTTCTTCCACCATCTATTCCATTTCTTTCCATCCCACCAATGACTAGTCCCAACAGTTAGCCAATCTTCTCAGACCTCTATTGTTCAACTTTTTGGCCAAGTTGATGTCCATAAGTGCTAGAGGGGGATTAAATTTATGAGTCCACCATAGCCCTAAGCCTAAACAAATAACTACATGTAGCTCTGGGAAAACTATCCCAAAACACCAACCCTAGCACTTCCTTCCATCTACCACATAGGAACTTGCAAAATGAAGAGCCTGTAATTTTAATTAGTGTTGACTTAGCTATTATTTGATAGAAGAGATGGTCCATTAAGATGCTAGTTTTTTTGTTTTGTTTTGAAATTAACAATATTGTATGGTTGTGAGTTATTTTGTTACAACATAAAGAAGTCTTATACAACCTACTTTTAATTCTAGAATGCAAGTTTGTGATTTGTTGTATATGATACTAATACATGTAGATCAATACAAGGTTGCACCTTTAATGGGTGCATTGGTATTTTCACCTTGCTATGCTAAAGCACAGGCACATGCTATGGAAGAGAATGAGATGTATGACATCTTGGTAAGGGAAAAAAAACAAAGAGCCTCTATGTTGAGGACGAGTGCATGGAGGAATGATCCTAGACTCTATGATTGTAGGGTGTCATTGAGAAGATGTTTTGTGTCAATAGTTCGTATTTTTTTAAAAAAAGTCACGCTATGAAAGAAGACCCTGTTTTATGGATCTTTTTTATGTCTTCTATGTCCTATATTCCTAGGGATGCGAGAAAGAGACGAACTATGCTATAATTTCTTGTTAGATTAAATATACCAAAAATGGTGTGGCGGCTAAGAGGAAGAACAAGTCTCTCATGGAGATGGAACGATGTATGGTGAAAGCCCAAGATTTACCTCATGGTTTTTGGTTAGAGGTAACTATGTGCGCAAACTATGTGTTGAGAACAAATGCCCTACCAAGGCATTAGGAAAAAGGGGAGCTCATTTTGGGGCCTTTTAGGGTTTGGAGAAAATGTCTCGCAACCAATCAGGAGAAGGCCAAGGTAACGTAGAAAATCCACAAAAAAAGAGTGAAAAATAGAAAATAGAACAGTACTTACTTTACAGAAGCGTGCGAGATGAATAGGGAGATTTGTTTTTGATTCTCTTCTTCAGCATGTCTCTATCATGAGATTTTAGTCCATCTTTGAGCGTAAGAGTTTGTTTGAAACTTCCCGCTCGCGACAATCCAATTTCCTTTCTTCTCAGACTTTCGAGGGACTATTCCATCTTCGACAAGCATCTCTCCTTGCCATAGCTTTGTTGTAATTTGCTCTCTTCAACATTTCACCTATTGTGGAAATCTTTTTATTCTTTCTTTTAAGTCGATCTGCATTACTTAGAATGTTAGATTAATTGAAATCTAACATCATAGTATCTTTCTTTTGTGTTGGTTTCTATTAGGGGTGTGTTAGATTTGGAGCCTGAGATGGTACCCAGAAACGATGGACGCAGTATTAGAAAACGTTCGGTGGGTTTAGATGGTGAAGACTCTATTGATGTACGAAACATATCTTTGCCACGAAGGCCTCACACAGATTTCAAGCATAGAGGTTTCCAATATTGTAACAGCAAATGCTAGTTGGAAAATGTTTGAAGTGGGAAAAGGAGCTTGGGTACTAATGCAACCCAAGAGGATCAGGAAGAAGAGCAAAAAGCAACAATCAACGAGTACTTTCCTGACATCTTGGAAAGGAAGAGTAAAAGGTTTTAGAGTGAAAGAAGGCAGAAGATGTGTAAAAGAGATTCTGGTGCAGCATGTTTATATGCATCGAGAACTTCAATTGCGAGAATATCCAGCTTATCTTCCACATCACAGACCAAATTGTAAACACATAATATAACTTAAATTATTTTCAAGGCACAATTGTTTCTCTCTTTCTAACTAAGATGATCTTTCTGAATGTTTCAGATCTATATCCTTCATCATACGAGGAGTGGCAACCAGTGTAATGTATTTTAGGATTCTTCAATGTCGTACATGGCACAATAGGAGAGCTACAGTACAAAGGTAGATCTGTAAGAGACTTGGTTAAAGCGGGTATTTTTTTCTATGATCACTTCTACCAGCTATTGGACCATGCTCATTCTTATGGCATATTGCAAAGGCAAGATTTTTTGGAATGGAATATAATAGACTGGCCTATTCCCAATGGAAGTATAATAGAGGCATATAGAGCCAAACTATATGCAGAAGTGCAGCATTCATTGAAACCAAATATTGCAACAAGAATAGTCAAAATCACAGTTTTTATGCTTGTCAATGTTTTCATAGATATTTTTCAAGAATATTCAATCAGAGTTTGTAAGACTATGTTTTCTTTTAAAGCAAAAGGCTGTGATGACATTCCAAAATTTTTGGATGATGGCTGGGATACAATTATGGCCAACACTATGTATTGTGAGGTTGTCCATGACACAATCAATCTCAAGTACATGTTTGTCTCCCAGAATTTTATTTTCTCATTTTACTATAAACGAAGCAGGATGATAGGAACACAACTAGTACCAATGGAACAAGATGAGAGCTCTTCATGTCTAGAAAATGATATTATTGATATAGATGTTGTCGAGAGCATTTTAATAGCATCCATCACAGTTGGAAGATACTGCACACTCTCTCGATTACGGAATGACATTATAAACGAGATTGAAGGGAGTGTCTGCATGGGATTTTCATTCATTTTAAACAACAAAAAGGTAAACTGAGTTTCCTAAAGTACTCATTCAAGATTGGCAAAATTGTTTTATCAAAATTTTGATTCAAAAAATGTAAACATCTCATTTTCAAACTGTGATTTTGTTTTAGATACTGCAAAGAAGAGAAAGCAAGATACAATGCAGAGATATTGCAAGTAGAACAATTCAATAGTTCAATCATCTTGAACTCAGGTACAATAGACAATTCATATATACTTTTAATAGACAGTAAAAGCATTATAGAATTCTTAACATTTTCAAACCAAGAAGTGATCCATAGAGAAAAAGTAATTGCATTTATCTTTGCATTTACTGTTGTTGTTCTTAGATGTACAGAGGAGGGTATATCTACAGATGTACAAATAATCCTATATTTGGGTTTCTAGCTCAGGCTGAGCCTGGCTTTGGTCCAAAGACTCAGATAAAGGCTCCTTGTCGATATGGCTCTCCCTCGGCTTCTCCTTTTGCTCCTCAGTTACATCCGAAGACTTCATATTTCGTGGGAGAGGCTCATCTTCCATTTTCATCTCCTCAGGCACTTTGGAAGGCTGCTCGTGAACTTTCTGGAACCCATCAAGAATGTTATCATTTAGATTGAAAGATTTTAAATCATCTTTCTGCTCAGTAATCACTTCTACATCAATATTGGAAGGGGATATTGGCTCGTTTAGAATTGGAGGAGATGCAGGAATAGGAGAAGCAAGTCGTAGAGCAACCTCAAAATTGTATTGGCTCTGAAACTATAGACATAGTCAGAGCCAAAACTATCTTCTTGCATCTGCAATAAAGAAAATATTATTTTCAGAAACTGATTGCATTTATGTTAAAAAAATTTATGATTGTAAATCTTTTGACTTACAAACTCAGGCTGCTTCTCTCCAAAGTAGGAGTCCAACATGTATTTAGCTGTTATAAGTAATCTCCATCCACAAGAATATGGGTCTGATTGTTGTGGTGTCTGTAAATAAATTATGAGAATTTAAATAAAGATAAATAGTTCTCTATACAGAAGATAAAATAAGATTGGTGTTCTTCCACAAACCTGCAGTGCAATTGGTTCAATAAGGTTGTGTAAATTTGTATTTGGAGGACATAAGTCCAGGGCATCAAAAAGTCTTTTCAAGACACTACAATACCAAAGGAAATGTGAGAACTATCAAATTTCTTTGATATTAGCATCCTCCATACTCCAAACTTTCATGAGAATACAAATTAAGGATAAGACTTACAGGCCTAGCTCCTGGTGGGTACCCTGAAGAGAGTTAAATATATAACATCTCTTTTGTTCAAGGTCAATGGAAACAAAACTACAATGAGAGCTACAAAAAGAAGAATAATATAAGGACCAGAAAGATAAAGGAACTTAAAAGAAAAGTACTGTGAAATCTAAAATCTAGGTGTACTTACTTGGAGTGGTATGGTAGGAAGATGACATCAAATACTTCAAAATTGCAGTAATTGAACCATTTTGCAATGTCTGCACTGCTCCCAGTGTGATATCTGAGCTTGAAAGAGATTCCTAGATCAGTGATGAAGATCCTGTGCATAACCCCAGGATGCAATTTGCTCTTGAACATGCTGCATAAGAAAAGACTCAAAGACTCAGTTTGAGATTGAAAAGGATTGATACTTTTGTAGAAAAAATAATCTTGGAAAAGAGATTGAAAAGGATTGATACTTTTGTAGAAAAAATAATCTTGGAAAACACTCACTAGAGAGTAGCCAGGATGAGAGTATCCTGTTAGGTACGACTTCCTCTGGGAAGAAAGAGCTTTTATACAGTCTCTAGTGAGCCTGAACTCCAAATCAACCATATCAAAATCAGTGGTCTCTAATTTTATTTTAATTTTGGGCCCCAATTCCAGAAGCCTCTCCTGTATCTTCAACTCCTTAACAAGTGTTTTTGACTCTAGGTCCGAAGATGAATCCTTCACTTGTTGTTTCATTAAATCCTCATAGGCTGACTTCCCTCTGGTCTCATAGTTGTGTGTGACCTCTTCTATCTTCACCTCATTCTTAGAGTGCTTCCTGCTTGGTGGTATTAATAAGATGTCTCTCATCATAATAGGACGGAAGTAATTTTGAAGAGGTGGATGATGAAGTCTTTAAAAAGGTACAAGCCTGTATGAATCTCACTAGAAGCTCAGCTCTGGCACATCATTCTGAGCAGGCATCGGAACATAGTATCTCATTGTGGAAAGAGAACTTGCCTAAGCAGGATGAGAATATGAAGGTAATGGCATCTTATTTGTGTACTTTTGTGATATTTCAATCCCTGCTTTTGAGTTCTAGTGACCATTTAGGTAATCTAACAATATTGTCTACATGCAGTTAGATATTGAAGATGAAACCTTCCTCTTGAGGTCCAAAGGAAGCAGAGTTGTTGGCTTGGGTAAATTGTCAAGTCTTTCCCATTTCCTTGCAGACTTATGTAATGCCAAATTGTTAATATACCATGGGACAATGAGAAACAATGGGGTCAGAGGCCCTGGGTGGCCATTCCCTTTCATGGTCTGCAGACAAAGTGATGTTGATAGAGAAGAGGTTTGCCTTACATATTTTTGGTTATTATTCCGGAAAATAGTGCTCTAGAGCAGGATATTTTTTATCATATACTGCCTATGCGCTCACTGCTGGTGTAAAGAATCCTCTCAGTCTCGAGCCTTATGGCAAGCACAAACTTATACGGAACCGAGAGCCAGCACTATTGGGATCACCAAAGAAATTGGAGGAAGGAGAAAGTGCTCGAGAACCAACCTCACCAGAACAAGGAAGATCTCAAAGCACTGTGGTGTCATTGAAGAAAAAGAAGTCTCCAAGTAAAGTGAAAGGGAGGGTTCCCATTGGTAGACCTTGGGAGAAACCCTAAGGCCATTAGCTATAAGATAATTGTCATTGTATATTTAGCTTTAGAACAACAATTTATTTCTGCTGTATCTTTTGTATTCTGTATTTTCTATGCACAAAATTTGAGACTGTTTTCAATTATGCGGTACATAATTTTTACACTTGTATTCTTCTGCATCCACCACAAAGGAATTGTAAACACACATTCTGTATTTCTATGCATCAAAATTTGAGAAGTGTTTTCAATTATTTACACTTGTATTCTATCCACCCATTTGTATTCTATCCACCCATTTGTGATCTACAAAGATCTTTGATTTTCTCCATTCAGCATGTCTCTCTGCTGCATTCGAACTCTCTAAAATTTTCTGTCTTCTCTGCTTCTGAGCTACTTGAAAGGCTATCTTGACTTGAGATGCATTGACCTTTCTCTTTGTTTCGATCTTTTGAAGTACGCCTTGATAAAACCATTGAAACACTTCCTTTAAGCTGTTGCCTTTTTGTTTTCCTCCAAAATGTTGTGTATGTCTAAAGAAAGCATTACGGGCCATGTAGTGTGATTTTTCCATTCCTTGTGTAGACCAGATTACAGGGCATCCATACTTTTTTTACAAAGAATGGAAGATGGTTCTAGATAATATGCTGTTTGGACACAGAAAGGGTCTAGCATTAGAAAACATAGAAAATACAAATCATTTTGTCTCAAAATTGAACAATTGGGTGGAAGTTAGTATTGTCACCGTGTAATGGGTTATGTTGCAGGTTGTCTATGCTTCCTTCATTGCCTTTCTGAAATTCTTAACCTCTTTCTCAAATGCCTGTTGATCATTTTTGTTCCAAGAAACTTTGTCACAACAATAAACAAATAGCTTGTCCAACAATTTCCACACCTCAGCCTTCACATCTTGTGCCATCCCATCTGCTTGATGATCTTTTACTGCATTGTGGACTTGCTTCCACACACTGTATTTTATTCTGGATACATATTGTGATTGTCTACCCCCTTTTCTTGTTGTATTTTGTGGACGTGATAAAAACCTTTGGGCCTTTACTCCACCAATGGATTACCTCTTTACCATTTGTAGATTTCTTAAGATCTTTTGTTATATGAACATCTCCACCATGTAGACCAATTTCTGATAATACCGCTTCCAATGATTGTATTGCCTCTTTTCTTTTCACCTCAGGCCGAAGTTTCCAGGCAAATCCAATATATAGAAAAATAAGTTTCTCAATAATTCTACACAATGCATGCAATGTGCAAATGTGAACATTGCATAATGGAATATCAAGAACTGCTTTAAAATTTGGATCTTCCTTGTCCCTATTGGGTGCTCTTCTCCACCATTTGAAATCCAAGACATGGGCTGGTTGTTTACAATACAAGTAAGGAGATTTGGAGTCACCCCCTTTACTGATATTGTACATACACTTCAATGTCTTAAGATCACCTGCCATATGCCATTCTACTTGAAAATCACCTTTGCTTGGAACATGAAGATGACCCCCTAAAATTTGACTCCTTACAGTTGAGGGTATATCTGTCTAGTAAAAAACCCAGTTAAGTGTTTCATGGTCCTCTGTCTTCACTTGCCATTACAATAGAATGATATATGGTAGAAGTTTATTAAAAAATATACATGTATATTCAACAAATACTAACACCAAAATAAGAAAATCCATACCTTAAATGATCCCAACCACCATACATGTTTTTTTGATTGAATGCTAAAGTACTTTGAACTGGTCTTTGTGATTGATGGATCAAGTGCCCGATTCATCAAGGTAATAGTCACTCTTTCTATCTTCTTTTCCTTTACAATTTCACATTCGTCAAGCTTAACAACAAACTTTAAAACTCCTTTACATTCCTCAAGTGTGATGTTATAAAACTCCACCATTCTTCTCTGTAATTGTTGCAGCTCCACAAAAATATTATTCAAAGGATCATATACAGTCCTTCCTTTGTTCCCTTCATATACATTTTCGATATGTAAATATTGTCCAATGAAGTCGTCTATTTCCTGATTTAGAAGACCTCTTTGGCGGGGCTTTGGCGCCACATTGCTACTGGGGTGGGTAACAATACACGTTTTATCCGATGATCTTTGAGAGTAGAAGAAACGATGTTAAAGATTGAAGCATATCCTTTTCTACTCACCCCACTCATATCTAGGGCTTCTTGAATTTTTTCGACATCAACTCTACTTTCTGATATAAACTTTTTGACAGCATCACGTTTCACCCTTTTGAACTTTTTTTCAATCTATCAAGCTCTGCACGACAACTTTAGAGGCTAAACCTTTTATTTGCTTCACTGGAACAAGATTGGAATTTTCATTTACTTCACCAAGCCTTAAAATTTCCCTACAACAAGAAAGAAACACATCTACAATTATACAGTGAGACAATTATAACTCACCTTTAAAAGTTCATTGATTTTACATTGAAATTTTTTGGAACTTCTTCATTCGTTTAAACAATTTGGATGCTCATTAATGGAAGTTAACAATAAGATATCGTCATACCTTGTTTTTTGAATTCTGCGCTTACATCCTCCAGAGCCAGCCTTCAACTCTGCAATATTCCTGATTTTTCTATTCCGTAGTCTCTCTCCTAATACAGTGCCTTTTCTCCTCGCTTTCAGTAGCATTGCCTTTGTCTTTTTATGTTCTTCCTTCTCATTTTCTAGAAGTTGCTTCAATGCCACACACTCTATCTTATCTTGCCTTTTGCTTGCCTCCTCTCGTAGATATAAATTCTTGTACATATTTGCATTAGCACATTGAGCTGAGACGTATCCATACAATCCATTTACTCCATTGCCTACAAACTTCAATAGAGTTGTTGGATTAGAGAATGGAGGTGTTGAATTTCTAATGATGCATGTTGGATAGATGCCTCCGTCACACCACAAGTCTATATGCTGCAAACCTCCTTTCCGCAGCATGTCTCTTTGCTCAGTGCTTGCATAGATGCAAACTCTTTTGGCGCTTCAATATTGGTGCATACTGTTGTTCCAAGTCGACATGGAAATGATGAAGTCGTTTCCTACTGGTTTCTCCTTCGGCCATGTTTCGCAACAATGCGATGTATTCTTTCTTACTATATATTGTTTTGTTTGTTGAGAGTTGAAGAAGGTGCTAAACATTTTTAAACTTGAAATGAGAGAGATTAGTTATGTAATACTGACAAAAGAATCGTTCATACGTGTGAGCCAAACCTATGAAAAAGGTATCTTCTCAAAGCTTTTAATGATAAGACCTCGTTGTTTGTGAGAAACAGTATATTTATTGCCTCAAATTGACGGTTTTGGACTTGTTGTGACTATTTTACGTAGTTTAAGAGCAAGATAAATAAGAAAATAGTAAATTTCTTACAGGGCCCCAAAATGAGCTCCGAGTTCTTCTAATGGCCTTGCAATCTAAAACTCCTTATGAAGCTTGGCATGGCAGGCAACCTTCTGTGGCTCATTTGCATATTTTTTATCTTGCTTATGCTCTTGTGCCTAAGAAACAACGCAATAAGCTTGATGATAAGGCAGTTAAATACATATTTGTGGGATACAGTTCAAAAAGCAAGGTATATAAACTTCACCTTCCGGCCTCAAAGCAGATTTTGGTAAGTAGAGATGTTGCTTATGCTCTTGTGCCTAAGAAACAACACAAACGCTTGATGATAAGACAATTAAATGCATATTTGTGGGATATAGTTCAGAAAGCAAGGGATATAAACTTCACCATCCGGCCTCAAAGTAGATTTTGGTAAGTAGAGATGTTGTTTTTATCCAAAACTTAGTTCAACCCATGCTTTCATGCAAAAAACAGTAGAATGTATAATCACAGGACATGTTTGATTTGCTCCTACCTTTGTTTAATGGAGGGAAGCCATATGTAGAGCAATAGAATGCTCAACCAAGTGCTGAAATTCAACCTTTGCAATTAAACCTTTGCAGGTGCAAAATCAGCCTTTTGGTGAGGCAATTATTGAGGATATAGTGGATGAGGAGAGAGCAGCCATAGAAGAATCTAAGCCTATGCCAAAATGGCTTGTGCATGTTGAAATATACAAGTGAATAGGGTGTGTGCAGGAACAAGCCCTTGGTTAGAGGCTGTAAAAGAGGAGATGTAATTGTGAAAGAACCTGTGAAAAGGTGAGAAGAATCTACTGGGAGAGAATAAAGGGTAGCATGAGAGAATTTAGGAGTGTGGAGTTATTATGGGAGATATTCAGGGAAAAGAGAAGAGGTGGAGAGAATCAAGCAAGAGGTGGAGATATTCTGGGAGTGAATCATGGAGAAATCAATGGGATTTGATGCTTGATGTAAACTCTATAAATTGAGGCATAGCCCTCATGAGAATTTGCTGGTTTTTGAGTATTCATGCCTACATTAATCTATTTGCTAATTATCCACTAATTACATCTTAATCATTTGCTAATCACTTTATTAATGATGTTGATTCTAGTGTATGATCCACCATAGCTCATCATTATGCTCAAATTTCAACATGGTATCAGAGCCATGTCTAGAATCCATCAGGTTTATAAGCCCATTAGTTAATTAATCAAGATTAATAGATAATTAAAAAATAATCCAATTTTTAGTTAGTTTTCACTTCTCCCCTTCACCCCCAGTCAGTGGAGGACTCCATTTAGCTTGCACACTCAATTAGGGCACAAGCTTCTAGCATATGGTAGCCAACTCCTTTGGCTACAAGCTCATCAAAACGGCGCAGCAAACCACAAAGGCGTTGAGGAGAAATCGACGATTTGGCCAGCGCTATTTTTCTGAGTAATTTGCAGATCTCTACTTCATCAGATCAAATCTTTCCTTATAGCTTCAGATTGCAAATCGGAGTTGGTTTGATACTCCAACCATCCCGTACAAATTGGTTACTCTTAATTTAATGTAATTTCTGGTGATTTTATGCTGATAAAATTGTTGTAATCATCTATTAAACACCAGATTGAGTTGTAAAAGGGTAGACACTGTGGCCTTGAATCTTGAAATTAGATCAAGAGGTAAGACCCCCTTCACATCACCATGAGTTCAGCACAGGAAATAGCCAAATTTAATGGGGAACAGTTTTATACATGGCAGACAAAAACCATGTATTTGCTGATGAGGAAAAATCTGTGGGGATTGGTTGAAGGGAGAGATGAATGCCCAGAGAGAGGGGAAAATGAGTGGAAGAGCAAGAATGAAAAAGCATTGGGACTTATTGCACTCAGTTTAAATGATGAAATCATTCATCACATCACAGGGATACAGTGGGCAAAAGATGCATGGGATGAACTCAATAAATTATTTGGTACACAAGCAAAAAATTCAAAGATAAATCTGTTAATGCAATTCTACAAATTGGACATGAAGGAAAGTGAACCTTTAATCACACACTTGAACAAATATAAAAGCATTAAGCAACAGCCATTGGCAAAAAGGTCAAAGATGATGAGGCACTAGCAGTGCTTCTGAAGAGTGTGGACAAAGGTGATTATGAAAACATTATAGCAACACTAAAGAATGTACCTGAATTGAAGCTACAAGAGATAGAAGCAGCTCTACTAGAGCAAGAGAGCAGAGGGAAAGAGAAGAAAGGGCTCGACTCAACAGTAGGAGAAGAAAAAGCATTCTTCACCCGAGGAGGATTCTCTCGAGGACGAGGACGAGGAAGAGGTAGAGTAGGAGGGAGGACCTTCACTTGCCGCAAATGTGGAAAGCCAGGACACATGGCAAGAGACTACTATAGAAAACCCAGTGAAGAAGGAACGACATCGGCAAACTTCATGGAGGCTCCAAAGGAAGTGGAGTCGGATCATCTTTTCTGAGAGAGAGAGAGAGAGAGAGAGAGAGAGAGAGAGAGAGAGAGAGAGAGAGAGACCCCACAACTCAATGTAACCTGCCCCAACAAAGTAAAACCACCTCTGAGCCACCGATGATGTAGGCCACGTGGTAGATCTATGTGTGAGCACTTTAGTCAAGGTCGCGGGCACTTATAGTAGCCTTGGACACATTGAGAGAGAGACTGTCAAGGACTATGGAGTTTAGGGACTTGAGGCACTGGACGCGGGCTATCAAGTAAGGGGAGGAAAACTTGGTATAGGGTCTAGGTGTACTAGGATTATTCACTTGAGGGGAGGTGTTGAAATATACAAGTGAGTAGGGTGTGTGCGGGAACAAGCCCTTGGTTAGAGGCTGTAAAAGAGGAGATGTAATTGTGAAAGAACCTATGAAAAGGTGAGAAGAATCTACTAGGAGAGAATAAAGGGTAGCATGAGAGAATTTAGGAGTGTGGAGTTATTCTGGGAAAAGAGAAGAGGTGGAGAGAATCAGGCAAGAGGTGGCGATATTCTGGGAGTGAATCATGGAGAAATCAATGGGATTTGATGCTTGATGTAAACTCTATAAATTGAGGCATAGCCCTAATGAGAATTTGCTAGTTTTTGAGTATCCATGCCTACATTAATCTATTTGCTAATTACCCACTAATTACATCTTAATCATTTACTAATCACTTTGTTAATGATGTTGATTCTAGTGTATGATCCATCATAGCTCATCATTATGCTCAAATTTCAATAGTGCAGACATTGAGGGATAGTAAGTTAGCAACTCCTTTACGTAGCAAAACTCGTGCAAGTTCTCATCATGCAGATTATTCTCATGTGGATCATGTTCTCATTTGTACTTTATGTAATGAGGAGGAACCTGTTTCCTTTGAGGAAGCACAGGATGATTTTGAGGAAGCACAGGATGATTATTAATGGATGCATGCTATGCAGGATGAGTATAACTCTATACTTAAGAATGACACCTAGTATTTGACAGATCTACCTCATGGCAAGAAGGCCATTGGTACTAAGTGGGTTTACAAGTTAAAATGCAAAGCAAATGGTAGCATTGATCACTACAAGGCCAGACTTGTTGCAAAGGGGTATGCCAAGCAAAAGGGCATTGATTATGATGAGACCTTTGCACCCACATCTTGTATGCCTACCATTAGGTGTCTCATTACTTTGGAAGCACATCATGGGTGGAATGTATATCAGTTGGACATTAAGACTACATTCTTGAATGGTGATTTACATGAGGAGGTGTATGTATTGCAGCCGCCTAGTTTTGATGTGAAAGGAGAAGAATGCAAGTTAAAAAAGGCTCTTTATGACCTTAAGCAAGCTCCTAGAGCATGGTATGAGAAGATTCATGTATACTTGGTTGCAAATGATTTTTACAACAGTCCAATAGAGAGTACCCTCTATGTGAAGAGGAGTAAGGACATATTTTTGGTCATCGTTCTACCCGATATAGATCAGATTTCAGCCTTTAAGGCTGATTTGCAGTCATCATTTGAGATGTCAGATTTGGGGCCCTTGCATTATTATTTGGGGATTCAGTTTATGTAGTGTAATGATGGCATTGTTATGCTACACTAAATATATATAGAAACTATTAAAGAGGTTTAATCTTGAAGACTGTAAACCTATGGGCCTGTGGCTACACCTATGGAGACAAGTACTCGACTTAGTCTTCAAGATGCAGGAGACTCTTTTGATGCTAGTTTGTAAGTATCAGTAGGCCGTTAGATCCCTTCTTTATGTATGCAACACGAGGCTAGATATACAGTATGCGGTCTCATAGTTGAGCAGATTTATGCATAGCCTAGGTACGAAGCATTAGCAGGCTATCAAGTGGGTTTTTCGCTATTTGCAGGGCACTCAGTATTTTGGATTGTTTTATCCAAAGGGGAGTGAGTCACAGCTACATGCTTTTAGTGATTCAGGTTGGGCTGGGTGTTATGACACATGTGTCCACTAGTGGGTTTTTCTTTAGCCTTGGTGATTCATGTATATCATGGTTCAGCAAGAAGCAGCCTACAGTGGCCACTTCTAGCTATGAAGCTGATTATAGGACAGCTTTTACAACTATAGTTGAGTGTGTGTGGCTCAGATGTCTTATGGCTGATTTGGGTGTTGGACCATCGTCTAGCACTACGATTTTCACTAACAACCTGAGCGCATTAGCAATTGTGAGGAACCCAGTGTTTCATGCTCGCACCACTAAGCACATTGAGGTGCATTACCACTTTGTCAGGGAAAGACTCTTTGCAGTAGAGATCAGCTTGGTCTATGTGCCTACACATGACAACATGGCATATTTATTCACGAAGACTCTTTCTCGTGTGAAAAATTCGAAGCTTTTCGTAAAGCTTTGGGCTTACTGCCTTTTCGGGATTGATCGGCCATACCTTGTACATGTTCACATTATCACTCCAGGGGGGATTTTTAGCATTATATGATAGTGATGTGTGGGAACACACTTAAACCGTCAGGGCACTTTTTCCCTCACTAGGAGGTTTTTTTCCAGGTGCGTATGTACACCCTCTTATCCACTCATTTTGGGGTGTGTACTTATCTTTTGTATCTGGCACACATTTGTTCATTCTAATCTAGTGAGTTTGTGTGCTCTCAAGCTTCTCTATCTTGTGTGTGTGCATTGTTGCAACCCTAACCCTAATTCCAACACTAGTAACCCAGTATACCATGCTAGAAACAAAGCACATTGAGGTGCACTATCACTTTGTGAGGGAGAAGGTTCTAGCAAAAGTGATGTAGATTTGGTATATATTAGCATAGAGGATCAGGTTGCTAACATCTTTACGAAGGCAGTGGGAACAGAGAAGCTCCACAGGTTTAGGAGCTTACCTAGAGTGCGGTGAGTGGAGTTGAGCTCAAGGGGAAGTGTAGAGATATCGAGGTTAACTAGTGCTATGAGTGGACATTGATGACTCGCCTGGGTGATAGCTTCCGCACTTATGCCACTGGCATGGTTGGTGAGATTATAATTAATAAGCCGCCAATGGATGATAGGCTATGTGACAACCACTTTGGAGTACTAGAGTTATGGCATAGTTATAGCGCCATCTCATATAGTTGGGTTCACACTATATACTGACCAGTGTATGTTATTGTAAGAGAGTACTTTCTCTTTATGTATGTACTCTTATCTTTTTGTTATATGGTTGTAGAGAGAGAACAAGATAGAAGAAAATTAAACCATCTATCTCTCTCTTATGTCTTGTACTCTCTTATGTGTGTATGTGTTTGCTTGTAACAAGGAACTTCAGCTCTCCCTCTCTCCCGCATTCTCTTTACCCATGGTGGTTGCAAGCTTGGCCCATGGTACAAGCTACAACCCACACCACGTGGAGAACCCTTGACCTTGCTAGGTACCTCCAAGCTCTTCAATGCATATGACCTCCGCTTTAGCTCCAAATCCACACCACCACAACCTTGCCCTGGCCAATGTATTTGTTAAGAAAAATCCCCATCTAGACATGATACCTTGTCCTTCCAAAACACTGCAAATCTCCATCTACCCATGCTAATCATTTCATGGGGTCTTGGTACTCATTTTTTCTAACACAGGGTGGTGCAGACTGCTTCTACCACCTACCTCATGTTGAAGGGTCTACACCAATTCCACAACATGGAGCATCTCTACATCACCGATCACTTCCCATGTTTCCTTGACAAGCGGACTAGTGTAGACCCAACATGGAGCATCTCTACATCACCGATCACTTCCCATGTTTCCTTGACAAGCGGACTATTGTCTTCAAGGCTGCCCAAAGCTTCCCATCACTTTGCCCTGCATCTGGTTAAAAATCAATGCCAAACTAGCCACTCGTTGGTCATCAACTCCATGGTGTATTCTAGACCACCCACACTGCAGCCTCACCACCAACTTGTATTGTGATGTGAGGATATGGAAGGGGGGTATGTTTAACCACTCCATTGGTTAACATGGTTTTGCATGCTTGACTTATTGTAAGACACTTTGCCATCTTAATCGCATGCACAGGAACTTATCTTTTGTAAGATGGTGCTGGAACATATAAAGTAGCCTTACCATGAGCTTAATGCCAAATATAGAAATTCTACGGACTTAGTGTATGTAGTTGTTTAAGACTAGTAATAGAGACCATACCATTTTAAGTTTGGTCGACCTATTGCGAAAACTGGTCACTTGTATATGTCATTTTTTATAATGAGAAATACACAATCATTTCCTTACAAGAAAAATAGTTTTCTTGTGATCTCTCATTCTTCCCTCTTCTTCCTTGCTTGCATGCTATTGTGTTCTTACTTTCTTGATGGGATGTGTGTTTGGATAGGTGTGATTGTAGGTTTTCCTCTTGCATCAGCTTCTTCTTTTGTAAGAAAGAACCATCGTAAAGAACAATCTCTTCTTGCCTCCATCTAGGCATTTGAGATCTCTCTCTTCACTCTTTTGGCAAAGGAGCATTTTGGTGTGACAATGGAGTGAGAACACAACAGATGTGCTAGCACACCCACATTGAAAGTTGCATTTGATGATCTAAGGCAAAACCCAACAACACATGCTTCAACAAGGCTAAGGTAAGTTGATTAAAACAGTTGTGAGCATGTTGCATGGGCTTCAAAGCTTGGGTGTTGGGCAAAATCTTGAGCAAGAGAAGCATCGAAGGAGATAAGCAAGGGATCCCCTCCATAGCCACCATCTCAACTTTTAAAAAAAGAGTAATTTTTAACAAAAGGATGTGTCCCAAAATCCACGATTTTCTCCTTTTGCATTCTCCTTCCCCCAAGCTAAAGAGAGAGGGTTCACTAACTCTAGTTTGCATGCATGAGTAAGAGGTGGTTCTTCTCACACCAAAGGGAAGGTTGGTGAGACTTGTCACCCCACCCTTCCCTTTGAAGGTGACACTTGTCACCACCCTAGAGTGAGTAAGGGGTGGTTACTCTCACACCAAAGGGAAGAGTGGTGACACTTCCCTTTGGTGGTCACACCACTCTATGAGTTACGAAAATAATTTTCCTTTTATTAATAATAATTTAACATTATCCTCAACCATTCAACATTATCCTCAACCTTAGCACAACTTCAACCTAAGGTTAAAGATAATCTGACATTATCCTCAACCTTAACACAACCTTTGCATATTATATTAATTTTAACCTTTTTTTGCTTCTCAAGGTTTAATATTGGATTATATTAAGGCATGGGTTTAACATTACCAAATAAATTTATCTAAGTATGACGTTGACAAGTCTACTAATCATTGACTATGCACATACCACTTGGCTCGTACTTTTATGAAGATAAAAGACTACTTTCTTTAAAGATAATTAAACAACACACTGCATATTATTTAATTCTCAAAGTCAGAAGAAAGAATGATGGAGCTTTCATATGAATGGGCTAATGCTTTCCCCATTATGGTGAAGGTGTGTCGTCATTGCAACAATGAGGGACAACGGTCATCCATGATTGTCCCTATTGTTCATATTATGAGGAGCATGGGCATAGATCAAAACATTACCCAAACCCTCAATGCTCTCGTTTTACAAGAGGTATGGCCATGAGAAAAGGGATTTTCTATTCTTTTATCGTGAGGGATGGCCATTAGAAAAGGGATTGTCCATTCTTTTATCATGAGGGATAAAGAGATTATCCATTCTTTTATTGTGAGAGATGCAAGGAAGTGGGTCATGTGATGAGAAGCAGTGTCCTCTTGCATTTCAGTAGGAGTTGCATATGTTCTTGGTGATTCTACCTATGATTGGGCTAAGGGAGTGATGGGTAGATACGAGGAGAGGCTTTGTAAAACATATGCATGGAATGAAGAGAATGGTGAGCATTGTAGGGAGCATGAGAAATGGATCATGTGTGCATTATGTGGCATTTTGAAGCATTGAGGAAAAAGCTTAGTGACCTTTATTTTCACTTAGAGGAGTGAGAGAAGATGAAGTCCTTGGTAGTGGAGGATGATGCTGGCAGTGACCTTGATAGCCATGATGATGGGATGGATGTGGTAGTAGTTGAGGGAGCATGGGAGGATCTGAAAGTCAGAAAGTGCTAGAATGAGTTCTCGAGTGTCCCTAGCCTCACATCAAATTTACCCTATGGATTGCAAATGGTCAGGATAATGGTGATGATAATGTCATAGTTCCTTGTGTTGTGGATAAAGGATTTACTCATGATTATGATGGCGATACACATGATATAGGGGCACACACAGTGTTGATACGATGATGCATGGTGATGTGGTTTCCATTCATGATCAGATTTTTGATCCAGTTCTTTATGCGTGTGTAGAGGCTCACATTGAGTCTACTGCACATGATGTTTTTGATCAAGATAGCAATCTTGATCTGGATGCTCCAAGTCATCCTGATCTGGTTTAGTTACCAATCCGAATAGTACTGATTCAAATGCATGAGATCCAGATAATTTGGATACGCCCATTCTTGATGATCTAGAGGAGCTAGTTTGGATAATTTGGATACGCCCATTCTTGATGATCTAGAGGAGCTAGTTTTATCTAGAAGAGATGCAGATACGAGGGATCTCTTTTAGCCTATCCATGATGTTCTAGATGGTGATATGTATGTTATTTGTGGATAGCACTTTGGATGACCTAGATATTTCATCTTGTGATACAAATCGAGAGACTTCTTTGAAGTTTATGCTTGAGGATGATGATGTTCGTGGTGACATGGATATATATGATGGTGAAATTTTGATTTGGATATTCTTTCAGATGATCTTCTTAATCTGAATTTTTGGATGTTCATGTCCTTGATCTAGATTTCTCATTTGAAACTTATGATGCAGATAGTATGTTTCACATTCGATATTGATCTTGATGCATGTATGCATGACAGTGGTGATCGAGCTGTGGTTTTGATGATGTTTGAGCTTACGAGATGATGATGATGCGGTTACTCTTATTCTTGATGATGCTATTGTGGACCATGATAATTATCATGATGTTCTTATGCATGATGTGGCTTTACCTATCCATGCTATGGTTTCTTATTCTCGGCATGATGGGATTTCTTTCATCTTTCCATGCTCGTAGTGATGGATGTTCATGCATGTGCTTATGGATTCTATGTTACAGCAAGAGAGCATGGATTTTTCTGTGCTATTGGCATGGGGATATTGTTATAGATTTATGGTTCTATGTGTTTATATTCTTTGATGCTTACATGGGAGATATATTTCTTGAAGGCCCTCCTTGTGCTTGGTAGTGTATAGGGAGGATAGGGAAAATAGAGTAGATTTATCTTATCAAGTTTATTGGAAGTGCACAGCGAGGATAGAGCAAATTTATCTTATCACCTTGATTGGTAGTGTGCATAGGGAGGACATAGCAAATTTATCACCTTGATTGGTGATACATGTTCTTGATGAGATGATAATATCTTTTATGATGTTGTCTTTGAGTTAGGGCATGATGGTGCTCTAGATGATCCAGCCATGCTTTCTTGATGCAATTGCTCAGATCCTTCTTGGCATGGTTTTATGGTGATCATTATTTACCATGTGCTTCATCGACATATATTTCTTGGTGTTGTGCCATCTTGGACACATGTCCCAATTGTTGGAGTTTTGTCATCAACACATTACTTTGTTGTTTTCATGTGTTCCAGCTACTAGTGCATCTACATCGACATATCTTTTTGGTGATAGGCTATTTTCAGCCTATGATGCAGATGTTGGTGCTTCATGCAGATTCTTATGTTTCCCTCCATGCTCTTGGAGTGTGGATCTTAGTATTGACTCATGGTTCCATATATTTATATTGTATGATATAGCATGGCATTACATGTACCTCATGGGATCTCATTTCTAGCATGCCTTCGCAGTTATGTGGTTTCACACTTCGGATTGGTATATCCAACCCACCAGGTGTGCTGGGTGTTAGTGACACATTATTGGTACACTAGCTTAGGCATTAGCATGGACATTTTCACTACTCTATGGTGATTAGACCTTAGGAAAATTCACCCATTCAATTTCACCTTTTAATATCATAACCACCATCATCTCTCTCACGTATACACAACAAGAAATGTAATCTCTCTTATCAAACAATATTGAGCAATGGCAATCTCTATCTAATTATTTATATTTGTGCATACTATTTCATGTTGAGGCTTTTGCCTTAAACAACCACTAATTAGGTTCCCTATGGGTTTCTACCAAAAACTCAAGGAAAATTCTAAATACTATATTTGTGCATACTATTTCATGTTGAGGCTTTTGCCTTAAACAACCACTAATTAGGTTCCCTATAGGTCTCTACCAAAAACTCAAGGAAAATTCTAAATATTATCAAATACATTTACTTATCCACACATTGAAATAATCTATTTATGCAAGGCACAAGCCCTGTTATGGCATCCAACTAATGACGTTATGCCCAAGAATTAAGGCTTTGTCTAGTGAATCTAAGTCACACAAAACCAACTTTCTTATTTTTAACCCAAATTAGAATTATAATAGAAAAAATTAAATTCGTACATTTTGCTTAATTTATATTACCTTAGGATTTAGAGTTCTGGGGGTAAGTGGCCACCGTCCCACGAAAAGAAATCGAGTTGTCCTCGCAAAAGAATTTCGGTAGATCACACGCCAGTCGTGTTGCCAAGTAGGATCTTCTACTAAAACTTCCACTGAACGAGAGCTTCACAAATAACTCCATTTCTCAAAGGCTTCTATTGTTGGACAAGAGTCTCTACGGATCCGTGGGGAATTTGGTTTGACCTTCAAGTATTATGAGTTCATCATTTAAAATATGAGTCTCATATTAAACATAATCCTTCAATAGATTGACATGAAACATATCGTGGATTTGGAGATGAGAGGTATGAATCTCATTTGATTACAATATATGGTCCACGATACCTATTTGCTATTGTTCAAAATTTGCCCAGGGCTAGAGAACTCCTTTTGGGTTGGGCTCTAAGGAACACCATCTCTTCTTCTTCAAAGGATTTGACAGATATTTTTAAATCCACATAGCTTTTTGACGGTCTTGAGCTACATTTCGACAGATAATTTTCATCTAAATTTGCATTTCATCCATCATCTACATGGTAGCCTCAACTATGAACAATGGGTTGTACCATGACAATGGTGTAATACACTCTTGTCCATTGAGTAAAGAGGCAAATTACAGGGGCCCTACTATGGCAGCTTGTGAGGTAGCTTGGTTTCAAAAGCTACTTGGTGATATGGGTGAGCCCACGGACAGGACCATTTTCATCTATTGTGCAACATGAGTAGTAAAGTATCCTAGCCTATCATGCTAGAACGAAGCACATTGAGGTGCATTATCATTTGGTAAAGGAGAAGATTCTAACAATGGGTGATGTGGATTTCGTATATGTTAGCATAGAGGATCATATGGCTGACATATTCACAAAGGCATTGAGGTGCATTATCATTTGGTGAAGGAGAAGATTCTAACAATGGGTGATGTGGATTTCGTATATGTTAGCATAGAGGATCATATGGTATGGCATGCTCTTTTCATTGAGCATTGCCCTAGCCACATCACCAATGACTCTATTTTTCCTCTTAGCAGGCATTGGATACAAAAAATCTCCACAAGTTTAGGAGCTTACTTGGAGTGCAGTGTGTAAAGCTGTGCTCAAAAGGGAATGTTGAGATATTGAGCTCAACTAGTGTTGTGAATGTTAATGACCTACCTGGATGATTGCTTCTGCACCTATGCCAATGGTGGCTGGGTTGGTTAGATTATGGGTGATATACCACCAATGATTTATAGGTTGTGTGATAAACCACTTTGGTGTACTAGTGCTATGGCATAGTTACAGCACCAGCTCATGTCATCATCGAGTTCACACTATGGACCAACCTTGTATGTTATAGTAGCTAAGTATTTTCCCTTATAGTATGTACTCTTATCTGGTTAGTTTATGGATGTAGAGAAGAGGAAAGAATAAAATTCAGCCATCCATGTCTCTTGTATGCTTGTGTATTTGTGTGTGTGCACGCGCATGCACGTTTGCAAGGAGGTCAAGCTCATCCTCTCCCTCACATTCTTCCAACACATGGTGAATTTATGTGGTTTTGTGTCATGGAGTTGACATGAGTAATTAGATGGAAAACTTGAGATAACTGGGATAAGGTCAGAGGGGAATCACTTATTTCAATGGTTACCTATCCTCATTTTACTCCCAAGTTTGGGAAGAAGAAGAAGAAGCACCGATACTTTATTAGAGATAGGGTGTGAGTAGGTGGAAGGCACAATTTGACTAGCACAAGATGACATTGAAGAAAAAATATCTTAGAGATCATGCCTTCACGTTGTGGCAAGACCTTAAAGAAAAACCCATTGCAACCTGAGAAGCTTTCAAAACTATTTTGATGGAGGATTTTATGAGAGAGCCTAATGAGGCTGTGAAATTTTGCCAACTTCAAAGTATTCTATTGGGTAAGAGAACGTTTAAGGCATTCATTCAAGAGTTTAGAGAGCTAATTACTAAGTCCTATGCCCTCCTTGATCGTTATGAAATTTTGTTGATGCAAACTATTCTATTGGGTGGGAGAACATTTAAGGCACTTGTTCAAGAGTTTAGAGAGCTAATTACTAAGTCCTCTACCCTCCTTGATCGTTATGTTTTGCCTACTCTTTTTACAAGCATATCCCCCAAGTTATCAAATTAAATTGCAATGAAACACAATCAAAACATTTGGGGATGCATTACACTATGCCAAACAACTTCAAGAGTGCCTCTGGATGGGTCCTAGCAAGTCGTCATGATGAGCACCAGTTCTTCTAACAAAAATTTTGATCTTAACAAGTTTACTATTATAAAAATAACTATCCTTCACCCAAAATTGATGACCTTATTGATCAACTTTGTGGAGAATGATACTTCACGAAGATTGATCTAAGGAAATATTACCATCAGATTAGCATATTTGAGGGAGACATGGTTTAAGACTAATTTTAGAACCATGTATGGATATCATAAGTTTTTGGTTTTGTCATTTGGACTCACGAATGCACCAACTAGTTTCTAGCAAACGCAAGTGTGTACATGTGGACACCACCCCCAGTCTTAAAAATTTTAGTAACCATTGAAGTTGGTGAAAGGTGCAATTTTGAGGGAGCTCTGTGAGACTACGACACATTGAAAACCAGGGGTCTCACATTACAACGAAATGTGCTCCAATGATGACCAAACTTTACAAGTGTATATATGTGGACTCTACCCTCACTCTTACAGAATTTGGTCACCATCTGAACTCATTTGCTTGTAATGTGCATGCTAAATACGTGATTTTCAATGTGTCATGGCTTCCATATCTAAGAAAATTTCTAATAGTCTTTTTGGATGACATCCTCATAAATAGTGCTAGTCAAACCCTTCTATGTTCCAATTGATACTCTCAAGCAATGTGAACTAGAAAGGCCTATAAGTGGTCTACAAATATTCTACACCTTGTATAATCTTGAAAAATATTAATAAGGTTCTTACAGACTGTGTCTCTCGAATGAAGTACCTGTGCAACATGTCTTTCATGTGAGTAGATTGCAAGAGGTGTGAGTAGATTGCAACATGTCTTTCATGTGAGTGGTGTCAAGTGCAAGAAATAGATTGGTTTATTACCAAGAACTTACGAGACTTGAAGATATGTCTTATCTTATGTTCCCCATGTGAGCCATTGGCTATTGTGGATCATAGGGATTGCACCTTTAAAAACAGGCTACCTTCTAAGTGGTTGATTGGATGGAAGGATCATGTAGATTAAGACAACACTTGGGAGAATGTTGCTTCTCTCTGGCGCGAGTATCCAAATTTTATCTCTCATTCTTCCTCTTATTAGCACGTGAAGAATGTTATGTCCTATGCTTCAATATAATGAGACTAGTGATTCAAGACCGACCAAACACATTGCTTATAGTAGTGTGAACTGGTCATTGGGCTATACAAGAATTGTGGCTCATTTGTGGTGTGTTCATGTGCGGAACTCTGCCTTGGGAGAGGGCACTTAGCTTGTGGTTAACCCACTAGCTAGCCGTGCAGTCTCGTGAGCACTCAGGGGGTGTGGTATGGGACGTGCATGCCTTGAGGGTGTGGGCTTCCCAAGGTTTTGTTGGTCCCTAGCAATGATTTTATATTCACGTGATCATAATTTTTTTTTGTTAATAACATGTGTTAACATGTTAACATGTTAACATGTTAACATGTTAACATGTTCCCAAAAAAGCCAGTGGGAGGTTCCCTGGTAACTGGCTAAAATCCCGCCGGGATTTTTGCAATACCCGGCGGTCCCGTCGGGAATATTAAAACCCCGACGAGCCCCGCCGGGGTCGTCATTTAGCCCGGCGGGCTACATTTTTGTATATATATGGGCCTGGGGTTGGGAGCTCATTGTTTGCTGACAGTATACATAGGTAATGACAGTTGTGGGTGTGTGTGTTTGTGTGGGTGTGTGTGTTCGTGCGAGCAGCCGCCCATGGTCGCAATGAGGGGTGTGTGTGTAAGGCCATTCTTCAGAATGGTGCTTATCATGAGGCACATAGTCGGTAACGCGGCTGGTTTGTGTCCTATGGTAAGTATGGCACGCCGTAGCGATACTAGTCGGTAACGCGGCAAGCATAGTATCGTTATGGCGATGTCACCTTCCCTTCCCTTCCCTTTGTCAAATGCGGGCATATGGTCGGTAACGCGGCCAGTGTATGTCCGTATCCTATTCGTATTCCCATAGATTCGGGCGGCATTTTGTCGTTAACGCGACAAGTTGGTGTCGTCCACTACTGCATATATTGTTTTTTGCATATTGCGGCATTTGATCGTTAACGCGATCAAAAAAATATCGTAAATTTGCTTGATGCGGCTTGTATTGTTTTTATTGTGTGTGATTCATGCAATACTTGGTTGGTAACGCGGCATGAGTATTTCATGGATCAAAGTTTACATCATATTGTCTTTAAGTTTAATTTCATGATATCGTGACTCATAAAAATGAATATCTCTCTCTCTCTCATGATACACTTCACAACTCTCTCTCTCTCTCTCTCTCTCTCTCTCTCTCTCTCACGATAGGTGTGTAGATGAGGAGTTCTTTTTTTCTCTTAAAATATACATAA
Source organism: Cibotium barometz (assembly GCF_041138505.1). Classification (NCBI taxonomy): domain Eukaryota; kingdom Viridiplantae; phylum Streptophyta; class Polypodiopsida; order Cyatheales; family Cibotiaceae; genus Cibotium; species Cibotium barometz. The sequence goes on along the minus strand of NC_141047.1, from coordinate 74,977,936 downwards.
TCCCTAATAAATTACCTTTTTTGCCTCTATTTTCTTAAAATATAAAACAATACTAAACATTATTTTCCTCTCTTTAGGAACTCACAAAACTATTGAAAATGTTATCTAATGTTTCCTCTCTTTCTTCCTCCCCCCCCTCTCTCTCTCTCTCTCTCATGATACACTTCACAACTCTCTCTCTCTCTCTCTCTCTCTCTCTCATGATACACTTCACAACTCTCTCTCTCTCTCTTGATACATTTCACAACTCTCTCTCTCTCTCATGATGCTGCCTCTCTTTAGGAACTCACAAAACTATTGAAAATGTCATCTAATGTTTTTTCTCTCTCTATCTGTCACGACTCTCTCTCTTCCTCCCCCCCTCTCTCTCTCTCATGATACACTTCCCCACCCTCTCTCTCTCTTCCTTCCCCCCCTCTCTCTCTCTCTCATGATACACTTCACAACTCTCTCTCTCTCTCTCTCGATACATTTCACAACTCTCTCGCTCTCGCTCTCTCTCATGATACACTTCACAACTCTCTCTCTCTCTCTCTCTCTCTCTCTCTCTCTCTCTCTCTCTCTCTCTCTCTCACACGATAGGTATGTAGATGAGGAGTGCTTTTTTTTTCTCTTAAAATATACATAATCCCTAAACATTATTTTCCTCTTTAAGAACTCAAAAACTATTAAAAATGTCATCTAATGTTCCCTCTCTCTCTATCTGTCACGCCTCTCTCTCTCTTCCTCCCCCTCTCTCTCTCTCTCTCATGATACACTTCACAACTCTCTCTCTCTCTCTCTCTCTCTCTCTCTCTCTCTCTCTCTCTCTCTCTCTGTGTCACGGTAGGTGTGTAGATGAGGAGTGCAACATGTATGCACTTGATAAGTAATGATAAGTAATGATGCACTTGTTGCGGTTGTCTCACGTTCGATAATGTATTGCATGATGTTGAGTTCAGTAATATTGTTTGATATTCAGTTTTTATTTGATCATTGATAAGTAATGATACACTTGTTGCGGTTGTCTCACGTTTGATGATGTATCGCATGATGTTGATTTCAGTAATATTATTTGATATTTTGTTTTTGTTTGATCATTGATAAGTAATGATACACTTGTTGCTGTTCTCTCACGTTTGATGATGTATTGCTTGATGTTCATTTCAGTAATATTGTTTAATATTCCGTTTTTGTTGTGTTTAATGATATTTGCTAGATTTGCGAAGATGACCACCATGCTTTCCCCTGAAGAGCGTAAAATCGTTCTACGATCAATTCGCATTGAAGCAGTCATCGCAGTGTCACAATGTTCAGAAGACATCATCAAAAAGATCAATGAGTCTGAGATACTCATACGAGATATATTAGAGCAGATATGGGAAAATGCACAGCGTCGACTTCGAAGCGGAGGCAACGCTGAGTTGCTTGATAGACAAAAGATAGCAGACTTCAACCATCAACATATAACACGAACTATTTTGGGGAGCATGGGTGTAGCATGCAATGATCTTAGAGATGCTGTCCCGCCTGAAGCTAATATGCATCGTCTACAGTTATGGGACACTGTATGGAGCGAGCAAAGAGCCAAGAGCAAGTGCATGATGCAGAGTCACTCCCCAAAAGAGTGCGCATTGCCCAGGACGTCACTGCAATGTCCAGCCAGCCAGATGCGAGTGGGACGGGTGCCATTAATCACACAATCTACAATTCTATGCGCACACACCTCATTGGCATCCCGCACGAGGCTCTGCTCGAAGGGCGAACAATAGGCTCTGGTGTTTTTGGCACAGTAAAAGAGTATACAGTTAGAGGTATATCATTTTTGCCAAAGCACATTACTTTTTGCGGAAAGCACTACAAAGGAGAAGGTAGCGCCAAGTTTGAGAGCTTCCAGGTAGAGCAGGGCATGCAGGTTCTACACCCATCAATTGTCATGTGTATTGCCTTCACAAAAGAATCTCCTTGGATCACTATTTTCCCATACTATAATGGCGGCTCGCTTGGTGATACTCTTCTGAAGGTCCCCTTCAGATTCAGTGAGTTCACCAGAGCAATTTTCCGTTTGGATCGAGGATGGGAAAAACCCCCGCCCGATTATATTTCTTTAAGTCATTTAGAACTTTCTAAAATAAAACAAATAGTAATAACCATGCCACATATTATGCATGCCCTAGTGGAAGGCCTAGCGGCAGCACATTTGGCAGGAATTGTACATACCAACCTACATCCATTCAATGTAGTGTTGGATTTTACAAAAGAGTTGAAGCCACGCGTAGGTATTATCGATTGGGGGTTACTGCTGAGAGTGCCCAAAAAACGGATGTCTCTCAATTTTGTATTTGAAGCAGACAAGAACCCTGAGAAGGTGGCACATGCGGTCTCCTACACAGACAGAGAGCGAAATAAACGGCCGTGGATAGCCCCGGAAATTTATGATCTGTTTTTGGCAGATGCATACACTCCTACATCTGATGTTTTTGCTTTAGGGTATTTATTACAAATTTTATATGACTTTTGGCAGAAAGTACAAGAGTTGTGGATGGACAATAGTTCCTACGACAAAGTTACCATGGATACTATTATTTATAGAGTCAAAAATTGGATGTGTCTACCTAATCGCGACGAGTGCATGCATTGTTTGAAATATTCTCTTCAAAATTTGATGTGCGCGCATTGTTTGAAATATTCCTTGAGTCAAGTGGATATTTCTCATTGATTCTTTGCAATTCATATCTCATCTCGTGGTGTTAAACTTTAAGTTTTTGAGGGTAATGGTCAATTTATCTTACGTTGATCTTTATAGTTCATTAAAATCCTAAAGTCATTTACGTTCATGCAGATACGACAAAAGCACAAGCAAACAAGTATCAAGAGTTAGCCAAGAAGGCATATGAGCGAATGAAGGCCCTTGCACATGGACTGCAGCCCGCGAAGCTACGAGAACAGCATGCAGGTTGTCAAAATGGACAAATCCTACTTATGCCCAATGGAAAGACATAAATAAACGCGTAACCACAGAGATGATCAAGGAAATATGGCCATGTCCAGATGGCGAGATTAAGAAGGGAAGATGGAAGGTTTCACGTTACACTCATAATGATATCAAAATTAATGCCGAGCGCATTTTCTTGGAGGTGTACGGTCGTCCTCTCTATAACACCGACGCTCCACTCTATTTTGCTAAGATGCTATATGCACAATTTATCCTAGAAACTCCAGTGGACTTCGCCTCCAGAGAGGCCACTGTCAGCACCCACGACATACGTGAAGAGACAGTGACATTCACAAGGGAGGAACTTGCTCTCATGGTGGAGGGTGCTGGATTGGAGTTAAACAAGGTCAAAGAAAGCTTAGGGGCACAGCTAGCAAAGAAGGAGAAAGAAGATGTACGATTATCTCAAGCGTCAACTCCTCCCCCGGCCAGTAGAGGGATTCAAGAGCAGCTCACAAAGATCAGCCAAGATGTACAGACCATCTCTTTGCGTATAACTCATGTGCGCCAAGGGAACCACATCTCTCATTTTTTGATACATCCTAATCTTGTGGGAGTTTCTGCTGAGGCTACTAGTTCCTCCACCCCCCAATGTCCTGTATGTTACAAAGTATTCGATGGGTGGAGCGGCCAGTATATACTGCCCTCCTGTGGACACTACTACCACTTAATATGTTTAGTGAGGCACATGCAAAGTATTTCCACATGTGCATTGTGTAGTGTCCCAATAAATCAAGGTATTTATACAGTGTTCGGCATGGCTAGCGAATATAAACCACCACGACCTTTAGATGCAACTCCTAGTGCAATTCGCAATTTATTTCAAGATGAAAGCTAAGAAAGACATAAATCCTACTTTTGTATTGATAATTTCTTCAAATACAATCATTTGTACAAGTATTTTTTATGAAATTAATGAAATGGCTTCTTCCTCTATCTCAGTATCTTACTCCAAAATTCTTTTACCGTTTACCCTCTCGTCTGCTAAATTAAGCTCATCTAAGTTAATGTCCAAATTGTCTTCTATCTCAAGGCTAGTGCACGATGTACGTCCAACATCAAAGTTCTCGTCTACTACATCATCACAATCGTACATCCATCTGGGCATATCTTCTTCATACTCTTCACTTTCAATGTCTTGCAAGATCTTTTCATTGCAATACATGTAAACAAGTTTATCTGCTCGATCTGTAAGAAGTCGATTGCGAATAGTACATCCATCTGGGCATATCTTCTTCATACTCTTCACTTTCAATGTCTCGCAAGATCTTTTCATTGCAATACATGTAAACAAGTTTATCTGCTCTTCAAATCCATCTAGCATGGAAGTACTTCAATAGGACTTTTCTTTGTCTACTGGAGAATGGTACACGCCATTGCTTTTCCACCCACCGAATGCTCTAATTTCTCAGGACACTCCAAACTCCACTGGATAGTCCACCATTGCATCCATGCTTTCCCGAGATTAGGCGCTCTTTGATCAAGACTTCATATAGCATACATAACAAGCATCATTACATGGTATGCATCCATCACACTGTTCCACCAACTTCTTCTCGTAAGCGCTGCCTTCAAGACTTTGATTTTCTCTTTCACTTTTTCAAGTTGAGTGCTCTCCCAGTCATGAAATGTCATGCATGTAAATGTTTCGCAAACTACATCTTTATTTCAAAGAAGAGACTCAAAAGTATAAAAGTGAGTGCAAAACCTAGTCTCCGCTGGAAGCTTTAACATAACTGACATGCGAGGTCGAAAAATATCTAACACTCTCTGTCTCTTGAGCATGAATCTCACAAGCTGGCGAGCAGTGTCAACGATTGAGGCAAACCATTTGTTTTATACCAATCTTTTAATACAAGATTCAAACCATGAGTATTATAGCCTACCGAAAAAACATGTGGATAGTGCCACTTTAGGATTTTGGATGCATTCTTACAATTCTTTGCATTGTCCATGACGATTTGGACTACATTTTTGGCACCCACTTCCTCTATAGAGCCAATGACTTGAGCAATGTAAGCCCCAGTTTTGATTGAACCAGCAGAATCCACGGCACGGATGAAAGTCTCACCTCTAGGTGAAATAACCATTATATTAATTAATGGTTTTCTTTGTACATTGGACCATCCATCACTTACTATACTACATCCAGAAAGCTCCATATTGCTAAGAATTATTCTTTGTACACGTTCTTTTACTTGCACATAACATTTCTCTAATAGATCATTTCGCATAGCATGGTACGTAGGCGGTGAAAACCCTGGTCCAAACTCACCAATTTTCTTCCATGCTCTCTTCCAATGCTCATTGTCCACCATCATCATAGCACTCCCAGAAAAGTGAATCGCTTCAGCAAGGGCGAGTTGTGCATCATCCAGCCGACCTTGACGTAGGCTTTCTTACAATGAGGTTTGACGCATGGGTATATTTCCTACGTCAAAGTTTCGCTTGCAGGAAGATGCACTGGGTAGATTACTTTCTGGTTGTACATTGACGTTCGGAGTACAAGCAGGCGATGTAGCCGAAGTTTGATGATTAGAACAACAATGTTCTTGCTGCCTTGATACATTAAAGGTAGGAGTGTAATGTTTTCTTGAATCTTTCTTTTGAATTTTTTCTCTTATGTGTTTGGCCACTGCAGGTGCAGAGGGTGGGTACATGACTTTTTCTTCGCTCCGCCTAAAAAATGTTCTCTTAGTTGAGGCGCCCCACCTGATTTTACTGCGTGGCATAGCTTACACTCCCAATCTATGAATCGATCCTGACGTTAATTGCATATTGCCACTCTATCCCAGGTGCCTTTTTTTTCTACTATTTGGAATTTGGACTCTATTGGAGGTATCACTGGATCCAACATTGTCCTCCATCTCAAATAACCTATTCAAGCAAGCATATAACAATGAATACACAAATGAAAAAACAACAAAGTCACTCACGTATTACAAAACATACATCAGCAGACAAACTACTTCGAAACTATCTTGACAAACACAAAAGATCATCACATAACACAAAACTACTTCGAAACTATCTTGCAAGGTCTGACTACAAAACTACTTCGAAACTATCATGCACATTGCACCCCCAATGAAGGATGCCTTTTGTACCCAATTAAGGATACTTTACACAATCAAAGATCTATGCTTGCCCAATACTCTAGTATAGGACAATAGACCTTCTCTAACATTCACAAAGAAAATCAAAGATCTATGCTTGCCCAATACTCTAGTATAGGACAATAGACCCTTGTCTACTCTAAACTATATCAAGTATCAAGAACCAATACAAGCCCCTAAGCAGGACTCTTGGCTCTATCAAACCATTCATAAAGCATAAAAAGGTAGATTACCTACGTAGCTCAAATGCAAAGCTGAATGACTCCAACTTTGTCCCTAAATCTCCGCAAGTATTAGCTACGAACCACACCCTGTCCCCAATTCAAAGAACTAAGGACGAGTGGCTCAATAGCCTTAGGAGTGCCTACAAGGAAAGACGACAGCCCCTAAGATAAGGACGTTCTTCCCAAGAGGACACTTCTAGCAACTCGAGAGCTCTACAAGTACTTTGAGGAGAGATATCACGCCCCCAAAACAAGGACTATCTCCCCAAAAGTTGCACGATGGGTGTCGGGCAATGTTTATAAACATGACAGAACCCCGCCGGGAAAACAAAAGAACCCCGGCGGGGTTACGGGACTAGTAGGTTTTGGCAGGTCATTGCTCAGGTCATGTGAATATACAATGTGATCACAAGTTTTAATATGTTAATAACAGGTTTTGTTAACGTGATCACAAAATTGTGAAGACGTTAATGAAATCCCTGGTCCCTAGTTTTACCATTGCATATGGTTTGGAGCCTCCATTGGGTCTATGTTCTTGTGGATATCCATGTGCTCATTACATGGTGTATGATGATTACAATGTTCCAGACATGCTTCACGGGCATTTCTTTTTTGAGTATCATTCTTGGGTAGACACATATGTTAGTGGATTCATACTATGGGGTGTTCCATAGACACTCTCGACCTATTACATAGACTCTTTGAAAACTCACAAGATACAAGCAAAAACCTCTATACATTATTTGTATTGCAGCATCACACATATTAAATGTCCTCAAAGAGCAACCATTATGACTCAGCTTTCATAACGGTAAAGACGTTAGCTAGTAGCAAGCCACATAAAGGGTGATTGACAAATAAACAAACCATTAAACATCAACCTCCAAATTACTTTGAGAAACGACTGTTGCTCTCTTCACCTTGTATAGTATGCACAGGCTGCACGAATCACATCCTTCCATACACCAAGTACGCATGTTCAATCTTACTCTTCCATGCACCAAGCATGCATGTTTTGATCCTTTAACAAAAAAGCTCCATCAGTTTCACGGCTGGGACATGAGGAGACTAACTGTCTCTTAGCCCTAACCCTTGTGAAGTTAAAGCTCTTTATTCCGAAAAACGTGCTGCTTTTTTCCTACTCTTCATAACTAGAACATAGTAAGCAGAACAAGACAATTCAGTTGAAAAGATCGCCCCATATATTTCATTGGCCTTGAGAAGCCTGATTAAGTGGATTATCAGGTGACTTCCTCCAGAGTTTCCAAATCATCTCTCCGTACTGTGTGTGAGTCAGCCCAGGTTTCTCTTCCCTCAGCCTAGGAAGTTCAGCTTCTTCAAAGGCCTGCTCAAAACAAGTAGAACAGATCAAATAATGAAACCCACAACCAAAATCACAAAAGCAACTACGTAAGAGATGGGACACAGGCACGGTCAAGGTAGCTTCACTGCATTTGCAATCCAACGTCTGGAGCCTTTCAACTATTCCCTTACATGCAAGCAGGCACAGCCTTGGTTAGCACAAGGGGACCCAATTTTTCTCACACAGCCTAGCATATCCATAATGTGGGACCCACATTAAGGCATAATCTTAACCACATTACAGACTTCATGGTATGTTGAAAGTGAACTATACAAGCATTGTGAGAAAAAATCTTAACCACATTACAGACTTCATGGTATATTATTAAAAGTGTTGAAAGCGAACTATACAAGCATTGTGAGAAAAGGTCCGTTTGCATTAGTACAAATTAGGGGACGAATGGACTCAAAGTGGGCCTCTTCTTGGTTGGTGAAGAATCTTTAGTTTTAATGAAAAGACTGGACCAGTGCTGCAGGGGGGAGTGGTTTACTCTGAAAGAAGCATTTACTTTTCATCCAAATTATGATACACAAAATATTTTTTCTCAACCTCCATGGGAACTTGCAGATTCACAAAGCACTTGATACCATAGTTGCCAATATGGCCCAACAAAACAAAATAATCAACCCCAAAACATTTTGAAAATGGCAAAAAACCAGATCAAAAATAGATCCCAATGGCATGTCATCATACCACATGATAAGAGTCATTGTGCTCCATTCCTTCTAGGCCCAATGTGACCTTAACCTATGTTGTGCTTGATACTTAGATTACTCACCACATGAACTAGCTTCTGTTTTCACACGCAATTTTCGAGATCCCCTCCTTTGCCCATGGGAACACCTTTACAATTGAGTGCTCATGCCCCACATGAACACCCTAGTGCAAGAAATCATGGGCTTTCCCTTTCATGCCCATGTGAACACCACCTTCCCTCACTTTTAGGTTCTTCTTACACCTACACATGAACATCCTCTTACAAGCCCTTTACATTAGTGCATGGCTTTGCTGTTATGCCTACATGGACTCCCACCAAAATTTATCCCAACCTTTCCCTCATGGCCATGTGAACACCCCTTTACAAGCTATCAACAGGCTTTCTACTATGCCTGTCATGTGCATGCACATGTACATGCTAATCCCATGTATAATCCTCGAAGGGCAACCGATAAAAAACCAACTAGAACCAGATTCAGGAACTGCAGCAGGGTGTGGGCAGGGAAGACACTAGAGGAACCCAAGAGTCGGCCAGCATTTATGGAGACTTATCTGGGTCTGCTACAGCAAATGAAAGGAGTTTGTCTAGAGATCTGGCCGACAGCAGGTTGGCTGGTCCATATTGGTTTTCCAAGGCTATAAACAGCATTGTGCTGAGTTCTTGTAGGTCATTTAGCCCCCCATAGGCTGAGTCACTAGAATTAGGATTAGATTAGGTGAAATACCACCTTTTGATGGAAGCCTAGGGATGACCAAGATTTATACATGCACAGTATGCATCACAGGAGCAGTAGAGGATGAGGTCCATTATATGTTCAGTTGCCCGGCTTACTATGAGACACGGGGGAGATTCCATTGCCTCTTCCAGGAGGCATTTAGACCACTCACACGAGTGACACAATTTGAGGATCAGAGGTGATTGGGCATATACTTGATGGAGCACAGACAACACAAGGATGTAGTGTTGAGGCAGCATGCTGAGAGACAGCCCCAGGTCCGACAAGACACCTCATAGCAAGCCATAATAGATTTCTTTATGGTACACACATCCACATTGGAATCCACTACCCACAACAATTCCTCTACTACGACATCAGAGCCCATCACTCGTACCCATGCTCTAGCTCCATGCCCCAGAGGAGTTCGTAGGTGAGAGAGCTCGATCCATTCTACGAGCCAGACGTCCCCGACCTAGAGCATCAAGACCCTCCAGCACATATAGATAGATTCATGAGGTTCTTCGCCGACATGATAGGCTCCCATCACAGAGGCCTGATATTCACTCCACCATCAGATCAGTTCTGGCCGAGGGGCTGGTATCGCCATTAGCTGATCACACCATATATCACTCTACATAGGATCATCTTTTGATCACATATACTATCAGATGTTTTCATTTTACTTTTTCTTTCAGTTTTCCATGGCCCAGTATATCCATGGTACCATTGTATTACTTTTGGTCTCATAGGCCCTTGGGGTCTTCCGTAGACATTAATATAACTTTCGTTCTTTCTTTCTTTGTTTCTCTCTCTCTCTCTCTTTCTCTCTCTCTCTCTCTCTCCTCTACATCTCTTGCTTGCATTTTGCGTCAGATTGTTCCAGGATGGTGTTTAGGGCTGAAAGTCCCCTCCCAGAGATTCTGCATGTGACATTAGTATCAAAACATCAGGCTTAGCAAGGCTAAACATTGATTTAGTCCCAGAAACAGTCCAAGGAAAGGAATACAAGACATGGAAGAAGTTCCCAAGACGTTGGTTGGTGATGTTCTACAAGACCCAAGGGGAATAGCAGTCCTATGAGTCAGGTGCCACTTGGGCCACACTAGCAAAGGCTTTCAAGCAACGGTTCCAAAGGAGGATGATCCTCCAAGGGGTGGAGTGAGAGTTTCGGACTCAATACTCAGGAAAATAAAACCAAAGAAAGTGTTCAGGGATAGGGCATGAAGGGATAGGTGACAAGATGGAACAGATGCATAGATCTTCATTAGATTTGGAGTTGGATTTGGAGGTCGGTCAGGGTTTTCAATGAAAAGGTTGCCAAGAAGGGAAGGATGATAGATTTGGGACTCTAAGAATGGACAAAGGGATGATGACAGTCATCCAAGAATAGAAGTTGGAATCCCATCATCAAGTTTAGCAAAGGGGGATGTCATGTGTATGCACGTGTAGATGCTAACCCGATGTCTAATCCTTAAAGGGCAACAGATAAAAAACCAACTAGAACCAGATTCAAGAACTGCAGTAGCTAGGTGTGGGAGGGAAGACACTAGAGGAACCCAAGAGGCTGTCGGCCAGCATTTATGGAGACTTATGTGAGTCGGCTGCAGCAAATGAAGGGGGTTTATCCAAGGATCTAGTCGGCTAGTCCATATTGGTTTTCCAAGGCTGTAAATAGCATTGTGTTGAGTTCTTATGAGACCAAAAGTTTACATCATATCCATGAGGTACATCATCCTAGGTATAAAATAGTAATAAAGAAAGATAACAAAAATCTAGAACTATAAAATTTGATCTAGTTACATGAGCAGAGAGCTCTCATATCACCCTAATACATCCCTCATTGCCCGCTGTGACATGGTGCTCAAGGTGGTAAAATTGAGCTCGAGAAGGTCCTGCAATGATGGGAGATGATGGCCCTCTCACAAGCAGAAGCCTCTGTGGCCAAATCATCACTCATAAGAAAACGCAGCACTCCCACTGTGGATGCTTGATGCACAAACAACTGGATAAAAACGCAAGAGAGAAAGCAGTGACCTAACCTACTCAAAATCTTATTCATATACTTGTCTGTTACAATGCCATGTTGGAAGCTTAGCTTCCCTTGAAAAAGGTCACTTGTACTCCTACCTATATGACCCAAGTCGTAAGTGGGAACTTGAATGACTGACTAAGAGACCTAGCCCTCTTTATATAGGCCCTTATAATCTGGCCCACTGGACCACGACCAGCATTTAATGCTGCCGACTAGCACTTCTGGGCATTTTCCTCCTGTCGGGCTGCTGCTGGCTGCCTATCGACTGCGGCTATACTACTAAATGCTCCATGCTATCCTTCACAGTCTTGTGAGGCTACCGCCTGGTCCATGCCTTCTCATCCACTGCTCTGCTGGTCACTGGCTACAGTCCTCTTGGTCCCACTCAGCCCTAAAAAGGTGTCTGACCTTGTCCTACTGCCTATCCAGATCAGAAGAAGCATGTCCACGTGGCATGCACGTGACATCCCCCCTGCTAAACTTGATGACGGGGATCCAACCTGACTCTTTGGATGACTGTCATCATCCCTCATTCCCTGCCGTGTCTCCTCACTGTCATCCTTGGACGTCTAGCAACTTGACTTGACGTGGAAACATTGCTATCCTCCGCGATTGCTCCACTTGAAGAACTTGCATCCTGATCCACTCAGTCCCCCTGCCTTCATGCCCTTTCCCTTGAACACGGGGTCTTGGTGTCCTTCCTTGAGGCTGATCACTGGCATCTTCGCTCCACCCTTGGATGACTACCATCCCTTGGAACCAGTATTCCTATGGACTCACCGGTATGCCCTTTGGCATCCACCCACGGACTGCCTTTTCCTATGGCTTTGCTAAACACCAACCATCCTCCTTGGAGATCTACCCTTAGTTGTGTTCCTTGCCTCGGACTGTGCACCTTCTCTTGGGACTGCTCTTGGAGCACTGGAATTCCTGTTGATGAGTGCTGGTGCTCTGATACCAATGTCACAAGCGAAAGCCTCTATGGCCAGATCATCACTCATAAGAAAACACAGCACTCCCACTGGATGCTTGATGCACAAACAACTGGATAAAAACGCAAGAGAGAAAGCAGTGACCTAACCTACTCAAAATCTTATTCATATACTTGTCTATTTATAATGCCATGTTGGAAGCTTAGCTTCCCTTGAAAAAGGTCACTTGTACTCCTACCTATGACCCAAGTCCCAAGTGGGAACTTGAATGACTGATTAAGAGACCTGGCGGCCCTCTTTATATAGATCCTTATAATCTGGCCGACTGGACCAAACCTGGCCGACCAGCATTTAATGCTGTCGACCAGCACTTCTGGGCGTTTTCCTCCTGTTGGTGGGCTACTGCTGGCTGCCTACCGATTGTGGCTATACTACTAAATGCTCCACGCTACCCTTCACAGTCTTGTGAGGCTGCCGCCTAGTCCACGCCTTCTCATCCACTGCTGCTGGTCACTGGCTACAGTCCTCTTGGTGGTGTGTGACCTTGTCCTACTTCCTGTCTAGATCAGAAGAAGCATGTCCACGTGGCATGCATATGACAAGCCTGGATCCTCATGTGGTGGTGTGCCCGCCGTGGGCGAGGACCATGGGGTCTGGGGGGGCATCGAGCTCTGCATAACTTACTGGCTCTAGCGAGTGTCACACCTCTTGGCCGAGCTCCTGCACTAGCCTGTGGTCCTCCAGGTATGATGGGTGGATCAACCCTCAAAGTGCTAGTATGGAAGAATTCTAAGAGAGCTCTCTGTGATGGTCCTCGAGAAATTACAACTAATCTGGATATCACTAAGGACTCCCTCTATCTATGGAGCTCCAGAAGAAAAATTCCCAAGCATCTCTTATGAAAGTCCATGATCCTAGAGCGTGGTCCGAACCCAGCTCGAAAGAGACAGTGGAACCTCCCCCGAATCTCATAGTATACAGGGCATCAACATATGTAATGATCCTTTGTCTCAGGCTCTGTGTGAAAGAGATAGCATATCATGTTCTCTCGTGCAGCCGCCGTGGGACCATATATATGGCAGTCTCCACTCTCAATTGGTTGAACAAGGTGTGGATCTAGTTGATTGCACATCTCACCCAAAAGAGAGGTGTGTATCTATTTAGTGTGGGTGGATGATGAAACCATCCTCTATTAGGCATAGGAGGTGATCTTTGTAGAAGGCCATCTTCATCTCCCAATGCATGACTAGGTGAACTCCATGTCCTTTGAGTATCAAATCTGACAATGTCCTTCCTGATAACCCTGTACTACCGCTCTCTGTGTGGCTGATGGAAAATAATAGGGCCTCTATGCTGTACTGAAACGGTGGGAGTGACTCCATTTGCATACCGTGCATGCCAAACCAAGTGCCTGTGCAAACTAGCACTTTGTATCTCTCTCGAGTGTCAGTTGTCTCAAGAACTCCAGGGCTAGCCAAGGGTATCTATCTAGTGGAAGCTCCCATAGCATGTGCCAATATGTCACTGTCTGGAATAGAGCCTCTGTCACTATTGGTGCAGCCCCCATCTCTATCCACACAATCTCATGTGGCACTGATGGCTTACTCCTAATCATGCACGAGATCATCGCCACTAGGGGACTCTCCATCGGCTTCCACCCAAGAACTCTAGGGCTAGCCAAGGGTATCTATCTAGTGGAAGCTCCCATAGCATGTGCCAATATGTCACTGTCTGCTGGAATAGAGCCTCTGTCACTATTGGTGCAGCCCCCATCTCTATCCACACAATCTCATGTGGCACTGATGGCTTACTCCTAATCATGCACTGATGGCTTACTCCTAATCATGCACGAGATCATCGCCACTAGGGGACTCTCCATCGGCTTCCACCCATCATATACCTCCTCTCTATATCTGTCTCGACTGGTTCTCTCCTGTGTCTCCTGCTATGGTATAAGCTAGAACCCCATATGGGGGCACCATACAGTAGTGCAGGTGTAACTAGAGTATCAAATACCAAAGCTTCATCCTTGGCTCCTAAAACTGTATATGTGAGCATTGCCTCTCTAGCAAGCCAAGGGCTACATATCCCCTCATCAATCTAGCTTAGGCCACCTTCTACATCGAGAACTAAGGTCCAGCAAGTGATCCCAAGGTATACATATGAGGTAACATACTCCACAGGCTCTCCACTATATGTAGTGTACTGCAGATCTACTTATCCACTATGAGGAGGTGTTAAAGATCATGACCTTGGTCTTTCCACCAAGGTTCTCAGTGAGGTCTTGATCCTCGCAAAAGGCCCATAATGCATCCAAATGCCTCTACAGCCCTTCTGGTGAATCAAAAATAAGAACAATATCATCTGCATACAAGAGGATCGATATCAAGACTCCTGCTAAATGTGCTCCTAGTTCTCCCTGTCTCTCTATGTATTCCGAGATCTCGTCAATGTATAGACCAAATAGAGTAGGAGACAAGGGCAAACCCTGCTTCACCCCGATATAGTGCTGTGTATGAACTTTGAGTCACCTCATGGACTCCTAGAGTGTAATTATCCCCCAAAAGCATCTCTGTCAGCACTCTCGTATCCTGCAGTCTCCTCATCAGCCTAGCCTGTGGGGAGGTATTTGCGAAAATCCACAAAGCAGGAGTATATCCGATGCCCGTGAGATCTCCCCCCCTCAATGATCCCCTGTAATGTAAAGATATGATCTAGTGTTGTGGAGTGACCTCTCCTGAAGCTTGCCTGCCTGGTGCTTTGAGTCTCTGCTCCTTGAACCATCTAGTAAGCTCATGCTCCAAAATCAAACCATAAATCTTGGCCAAGGTGTGACCAATCATGATAGTCATGTAGTAGTTCCTCGGGTCCATGGGGTCACCTTCTTTCAAGATAGGTACAATAGTATTTGATGACCAGCTGTGGCAGGGAAGCCCTCACATAGAGCCATGTTAAACATGTGAAGAGAGAGAGAGAGAGAGAGAGAGAGAGAGAGAGAGAGAGAGAGAGAGAAATTTATATTAACGTCTACAGAATACCCCAAGGGTCTATGAGACCAAAAGTAATACAATGGTACCATGGATATACTGAGCCATGGAAAACTGAAAGAAAAAGTAAAATGAAAACATCTTACAGTACATGTGATCAGAAGATGATCCTGTGTGTAGAGTGAGATATGTTGTGATCACCTAATGTGACGATACCCGCCTCGGCCAAACTTGATCTCATGTGATGGAGAGATATTTAGGGTTTAGGTTTTAGAGAGAGAGAGAGAGAGAGAGAGAGAGAGAGAGAGAGAGAGAGAGAGAGAGAGAGAGAGAGAGAGACATATTAATGTCTACTAGAGACCCAATGGGCCTACGGGACAAAACTTGTGAATATGATGTGTCCATGTCATAAACATCATGGAAAATGAAAAATGAAATGAAATAGCTAATCACTGATATACAACTCTGTATCTGTCTATATGAGATGTAGACTAACTAGCATGTTATAGGGTGTATAATCATGAAATGCAGCCTACCTGCTATCTCCATCATGTGTCCACCAGGGGGGTCAAGGATATCCATCATCAGAGAGGGAGCTAGGAAAGATCCCAGCTCCACCATGGCAAAGCAAGGTTGTCATGATGCTTCCTCCATAGCACTCCACTACCGTGCTAGAATCACATCAATCTGGGTTTTATGTGGGTGTGGTGGTCCAAGGCCTGGTGGATGTGGCCTCCTTGCCTCTCTGAGCTCAATGGTCCTTGAAATAGTGAGTCCCTTGCCAATCTTTGATGCTGTTGAGGGGGGGGGGGGGAGTGTCTCCTCTTAATGTCTAAAGAAACTGGTGATCTAAGGCTGAGCAAAGCTGGGTCGTGGAATCTATGCCTACAGTAGACTATCTCTATGTCTCCAAAGCTCCATGAGGAAGTAGCCCAAACATCTCTGATCCTGATAGTCCATAACTCGACTTAGGGGACCAAAACCCTCTCTTAAAAGGAAATGGTACCTCCCCCTAATCTCATAGTAGACAGGGCATATGAATACATAATGCTCCTTGGACTCCATCTCTATGTGGCACAGTCTACATAGTATGGCCTCCCTGGTACTCGTGTTGCTCATCCTACCTCAATCTTGAGGATGTGCGATGATATTATGAGCTGGCCACCAACAGTGACCCGCATCGCCATGTGACAAAAAATATCCATGTATCTCGGCCGCCGCTGGATAAACCCATCCTCTGTGAGCTGCAAGAAGCACTGCCGATAGTGCTCCATCTCGGTGGGCAAGCCCACCGAGGTCCATGTCTCTCTCATATGTAGCTGTATGAGGTCAGATCTCAAAACCTGATTCATGTGCCTGGTGTAAGGGAAAATCGGGTATACTCAAAGGGGGATAGGTTGTCCATCTGAAGCCCATGTCCATCTAGCCAAGAAGTCACTGTCGCATACTAGAAGGGATGTCCACCCTGTGAGGCAATCCTCTGTGAAGACTCAAGGGCATGACGTGGTAGTCTATCTGGGTCCATGCCTCTGACTCTCTGTGGGGGATGCAGCAAACTCCACGTGTATAATCGAGTGTGGAATTGATGGTTTGTTGCATATCATCCATGATAGCATGAGGATCAAAGGTCGTTTAGTTCACTGCCAATTTGTTGAAGAAAGACCAGGTGCCCATACGACATAGTCACCAGAAATGAGAAATGAGAACGGAAACGTTTGAGGAATGGAAACAAGGAAACGAGTTTTTAGGGGTGGAAACGGTCATTTCCTGTGACAATATCACTTGGGAAATGAGAAACAACCATGGAAATGGATGGGGTACTGAAACGAAGAAACACGTTTCTAAGGACTGAAACGAAGAAACATGTTTCTAAGGACTGAAACAGCCGTTTCCTGTGACTATGCCATACGAGAGAAGCATAAATCATCACTGGTGTGACCAACATGTCAGAAAGCCACCACTTCGTACGCGGAGAGAGAGAGAGAACCACGAATGGTGTATTTGCTTTATTAGAATGATGTAGATCTAAAAAAGGATTGGTTCTTGACCTGCACTCTTCGCCTTGGTTGAGCACTTCCCCTTGGCTATCCTAGCCCATGGAACTCAGCAACCCTTGTGAATAATGAAATGGAGAGACTGAATTCTATCTTGGATATTTATACCATTTTCATAAGACGGTCAGCTTGTTCCCATTTTCCCTCCATGACCTGGTCCTGTGACCATAAATGCTACAAAATGACATTTAAGTCATCAATTTCACACTACGCTGCCCTGGCCTTTTTACGTTGCTGTCCAGCCATAGGTTGCGCCTGTCCCAGTGCCTACGCAACCTGCCTAGCCATGCTGGTTGGCTTCCCATGGACCTGGCCAAGCCTTGAGGCTAGTCGACTGGGTTGCCCAGGCTTGCTATCCTGGGCGACAAGCTGTCCAAGCCCTAAGGCTGGCCGCCTTATTATCCAAGCCATCGTGGCCGACAACCATATGGCCTTCTCTTGGGCCTCTTGGCCCTCTCTCGGGTGGCCTCAAAGACCTCCCCATGCAAAGTGAAGGGAGTCTTTGCTCCCTTTTCGTGGTAGCCAAAAGGGCTACCCCCTCTTCTACTACATGCATTGTAACTATTTGTCCCTCCTAGCTCTTTTTCACATGATGGAACTCCTGCCCGAACACATGGACAAATTGATGAAAGCATGGGAATAGGGATATTAAAGTTGGCTCATGAAAAAGCACCAGTTTTGTTCAAAAAGTAGGGAAAAGAAAAAAGTGAAACTTGGTTGACCGCTGCGAGGCAAGATCACTGTTTGGAAAGAGGGGAGTGAGCTGAACCAAAAAGCTAAAGGCCGCTTTTCCAAAAAGCAACTCCAGGGCCAAAAAGCAAGGCCCTTAAGTTAGAAAAGCATAACAAAAGAACTTTTATTAAAGTTGAGTAATATTTTATTATTAAAAGACAAACGCAGAGTGAAAAAAACGAAAAGCAAAGGTAGACCTACTTTTGGCAAAAAGCAAGCCCTTCTACAAGTATAAAAGAAGCATGGATACTTCTTGAATCCAAAGACCAAGGGTGGAGAGATTATTAGATTTTATCATCTTCTTCGTCGTCATCATCCGGTGGCCTCTGTATAGCACTTCTCCGTCGGTACAATACCGCCATCTCTACGCCAGCTCAGCCAGCGCTACCAACACCACAGTGCCACTAGTGCGCCAGCGCTCCACTGCCTGCAGAACCACCCCTACCACCTCCAGCACTAGCCCCTTTCCTTGCATAAAATTACTTTATCAGTGTTGCTTTTATATTAGCACTGCCACCCAACTTTCGAGAAATCTTTTGGGGGCTGATTTCCCTCTCCAGAGCAAGAGTAGAGGGATACCAAGGGCCTAACGAAGGGAAGAATTATGAGGCCAACCCAAGACATCAAGATGGGAACCAAGACCAACAGTCTATTTCTCATGAGACAACAACCATGACACCAACAGAGTACCAAGATTTTCAACAGTTCAGACAATTTCTCCAAGATGATGAATTCTTAGCTTGGAGAACCAAGAAGGAACAGGACCATAGAAGGGCTCGGACGTTTGAAGATTTCATCAAAGATCAAGCCACAGAAGCCAAGGGAGTGGAAGCTGCCAAAGCCTATCTTCGAGCCAAAGGAGTCGCTATTGTAGAAGGATTCAAACCTACACATTCTTCTTCTTATGGAGGAAATAGGGAGACTATCCCTAGGCCCGCTCTCTCGGATATAGCTTCATCAGGCCAAGTAAGGGAAAAGAAGGACTGAAAACCTTGGAAGAAGCACAAGACAAAGCTTTGCAAGCGCTGAAGCCCTACACATGCCTTGGATGGTGGGCAAATCAAGTAACGATAATCAAGATCCATCCCAAAAGAAGAGTTTCAAAGGAGGATCTCAATCAAGGAACGAGCCACAGGAGAAGACGAACAACAATGGGGATAAACCTCCCCTTTACCGAAAAAAGCTATCCAGCAAGCAACTCAAAGAATATGTCAAAAAAGGAAAGTTTTTCTAATGGGGGAAGAAGGGAAATATGGCTGTAAAATGTCCATACAAGCCAAGCCGCCCCAAACCAATGCATTGCCAAAGGAGCTTCAACATCAGGATGATACACTGCCAGAGAGAACGTAACTTTTCAAGGCTTGGGCCAAAGTGGCTAACTAACTCGTGCTTATCCATTTCGACAGTGGTACTACCCACCACTATATTCATCCCTGAGTGGTTGAATCTATGAACCTCCCTTAGGATAGGTATGGAGCTCCTATTTTTGCAAGTGCCGCCTTTGAGGGAATGTCAGCAAAGGTGACCCCTATTTTAGGAAAGCTTCGCTTACAAATTGGGGTCTATGTAGATCATTAAAAAAAAATTGTAGCAAAATTTGGACATTGTGATGTAATTCTGGGTATGCTCTGGCATAAGAAGATAGATCCCGCCATTGATTGGGTTGGAAACAAGATTAAGTTTTAAGGGCAAGAATGTAACTTTTGATGTAGGAGTTGAGGGCAATTCTATTCCACTCATCAGCCTGTATATGTTCCTAAAGCAATAAAGTAATTTATTTCCTCGTACTTGATATATTTCAAAGATCCAAAGAAATCTGAGAGTGTAGAATCACTCCCAACTCTTGATCATGAAAGGAAAATTTTCTTAAAGAAATATGAAGATTATTTTGCAAATACTCTTCCAAGAGAGCTACCTCCAACAAAGAAGCACAACATGAGGAGATTATTAAGCAAGTAAATGAGCTATTGGAAAAGGGTTTGATTAGACCTAGTTCATCTTTTGCTCTCCAGTCTTATTGGTCCAGAAAAAGGATGGTTCTTGGCGTATGTGTATTTATTACGGGCTTCTTAACAAGATCACTGTGAAGAACATGTTTCCTATTCCTAGGATTGATGGCATCCTAGATAGATTGGATGGAGCCACCATCTTTAGCCGGATTGACTTGAAGAGTGGTTACCATCAAGTCAGAATTGTTCTAAAGGATATTCATAAGACCGCATTCAAGACTACATTTGGACTCTCTGAGTATTTAGTGATGCCTTTTGGTCTTGCCAATGTCCTTGCTACCTTCAACCGAATGATGGAAAGAATAATTCACCACATAGAAAGTTTGCAACTACTTTCTTTGATGACATAATTGTACATTTAAAGAATGAGGAAGAGTATCAAAAGCATATGGATATGGTATTTCAAGAACTACAAAGCACAAGTTATGTGTGAATGGCAAGAAGAGTGAGTTCTTTTTGTCAAAAATTCACTACTTGGGCCACATAATGTCTAAGGAAGGGGTCAGGATGGATCTAGATAATGTCAAGGCTATTATGGAATGGCCAGAGTTGACCACTGTGCATGTAGTTCGAAGTTTCCTTGGCTTATGCTCCTACTATAGAAAATCCACTAAGTGGTTTACCGTGGTAGCTAGTCCACTACATGATTTGACAAAGAAAGCCGTGGGATTTTGGTGGGCCAAAGCTGAAAATGAATCCTTTGAAGCATTAAAATTCTATGCTAGCAAAGGACCAGTGTTGATTATTTCAAACTTATAAAAGCCTTTCATGGTAGAATGTGATGTCTCAAGATCAAAGCCTTAGGTATTTCATGTCTTAACCTAAGATATCCGAAAAGCACATAAGGTGGGCTAGTTATTTGGCCCAATTTCATTTTTAGATTATGCATACTAGAGCAGATAATTTCTCTCGAAGTAGCAGATAATCTCTCTCGAAGACCCATGACTCATGTAGTTTCTATGGGATATCATATGGACTTCACTCTACGATGAAAGATATTTATGCTATAGATGAGGATTTCAAGGATACTTGGAACAAATTGCAAAATGGAAACTTGGTGACCTCTTATGTCAACAAGGAAGGGTTCCTTATAATGCAAACCTCCTTAGCCCTTTTTCGACCAACGCAATAAGAGTACACTTGACCAATGGCTATACAAGCTCCGCTGGTACTGCGATTCTATGGACCTCACTAATGCAAGAAAGATTACCTTCGCCACGTCTTTACTGAAAGAAAATGCATTCTTATGGCAACTGTCTAATGGGAAGAACGTCAGCATGTGGAGAAAATTTGAGCGTGTCATCCGTAAAGCAGTTCATACCTGCTAGAGCAGATTTTCAAGCATGATCTCGCTTACACCATTTGACCCAAACAGGATAATTGGCCTCTTATATCTTGCAGTTTACCAACTTGGTACTGAAGATTTTAATATTGTCCCCAGAAGACGAGCTACATGCTTTTGTCTAGGGACTTACCCCCACATTGTGCACGGATCTTCACAAATATGACCCAGTCGATCTCGCAATAGCTGCGATTCGCTATGTTGAATGCATAGCTGATATCCAAATCAAACAAGGGGGATCTTTGTTCACAAGGTCATCCAGGCACTTCTACTCTTGGTAATGGTACTAAATTTGTTCATGATGGTTCCAAATCTTTTGGCTGTTCTCAACCTTGACCCAATTCTCAGTGGGTAGTCCTTCCAGAAGCCTCACCAATGAGAGGGGTCCTCTTTTGACTGCCCATGGTGCGAGCAGTCTTATCAACCACACACGAGGATCAGACCGTGGACGTGACTCTAGACGCAACCAATTATGTAACCCAAACAATTCCTTGCTATATAGGACAACAGAAGATAGGTCTATGCATCATTTGTTTCGAAAACCACCGATGATTCGAGTGCCCTAAACGACCCAGTAATCGGCACAACTCCAATGTAGAACCTTCCACCTCGAAAGACAAGTCTCAGGTTAAGTCTTTAGATACTTCTAAAAGTAAGCGTGTTATGGTCATATCCCAACATGCAAAAACTTGCATCACAGTTTGCCTCTACAATTCTAGCCTCCATGTCTACTCAAGTGTTGACACTAATTGGCTCAATTTCTGGCTATCTCATTACTATTCTAATTGACAGTGGGTGTTCTCACAATTTTGTGGCCATGACTATGGTGCAACGATTGAAGGTATGCACCACTCACAATACCCACACTTATGAGATTGAGTTGGCAGATGGATAGGGATTTAAGTGCAACACTATGGCTCGTCGACTTTCCTTTCACATTCACCAATATTGTCAAGATAAGATGGATTTTGAGGTTATGCCTTTGTCTCAATACAATATGATCTTGTTCAACAATGGCTATATCAATATATGACCCTCTTGTCACTTTCTGCAACACTTTACAGTTTATCAAAGATGGTATGGACATCAATCTTCAAGGGGTTCGCTATATCAACCCTCCACACCAACCTTGTCTACAAGCGAAGCGGTGGGTTCGTAATGTCATTTGTTCTTCAACACTCTTAATGATTTTCTTTGCAAAGGAGATGGTGCTTGAATAGAATTCCAAAGTAGAATATTTGTCTCAACCCTTCTTCACCCCACATTTGGATTTGTTTCCTGTGGAACTACCTCCAGTTTTGCCTCCTCGATGTCCAGTGGATCATCTGATTGATTTACTTCCTGGCAGTTCACTACCAACTCATGCTCCATATCGAGTCTCTTTTGTTGAATCCCAAGAAATTCAACGCTAGTTAACAAAATTCTTGGACAAACATCAAATTCATCCTAGTAAGAGTCCTTTTGGTGCACCAGTTTTGCTCACGAAAAAAGAAAGATAAGTCAATGTGACTTTGCATTGATTATCGTGCCCTTAACAAAGTGATCATCAAGAATAAATATCCTCTTCCTCCGATTGATGAATTATTTGATCAGTTGCTTCATGCCAAAGTATTTTCCAAGATTGATCTCAAGTCCAAATATCATCAAATCCGTATTCGTGAAGGTGATGAGCACAAGACTGCCTTTCGCACGAAGTATGAACATTATGAGTATTGGTCATGCCTTTCGGGCTAACCAATGCCCCGGCAACTTTTATGAGTCCTCATCTCATGAATGACTCTTTCGACCAGTTCTAGACAAGTTTGTGAATATTTATCTAGATAGTATTAAGGTATTTTGTGCTTCAATCGATGAGCACAAAAAGCATCTACATCAAGTTTTGCGAGATAATGCACTTTTTGTCAATCCAGAGAAAAGTGATTTTTTCAAGACATCACTGGAGTACCTTGGACACATCATTTCAGCTAATGGCATTTCCGTTGATCCTAAGAAGATATAAGTTACTCAAGATTGGCTGACACCGCAAAATATTCATGATGTCAGATCATTCTTGGGTCTTGCCAATTTTTATCATACAAAGATCTTTAAGTTTTCAGAAATTGCAGCACCTTTGACAGAGGTTTTAGTGTCCCCTGCTTTTCGATGGAGAGATGATGCTTCTCATGCCTTTAATAAGCTAAAGGTAGCTTTGACAAAAACCCCCAATAATGGCAATTGCTGACCCTAATCTTCCTTTTGAAGTCATGACAAATGCTTTTGATATTGCAATTGGCGCAGTTCTCATGCAACAAGGCCATGCCATTGCCATTGCCAAGATGGCAGAATAAGGGAAGTTGTGGGAAGGTAAACATTGTAAGGTACAGGAACAAGTTGAAGAACAAAAGGAAGAAGAGGAGCACAGGAAGCCATGGGCAAAACACAGTGTGCTCATGAAACAAGCACATCCTGCACAAGAACGCGGGGGAGGGAAAGACCACAGAAAGAGCTCAAGCAACAACAAGAAGCAAGAGTGAGGCAGAATCCTCAGGCACTGCGGAAAGAAGATAGCAGCACAGCAAGCAATAAAACAAGTTCCTCTGCAAAGCAACAAGCCATAGGAGAAGGCAAGACAATATGACATGTGGGAGGATATGAAGGTGTTAAAACTGGATATATCCCTTAATCAACTCATGTCCTTGGTGCCCAACTATAGAAGGAAATTGCTAAGCAATCTGCTTGGTGGTCCCAAGGAGAAACATAGTAGCTTGTTTGATTCCTCCAAAATGAGTCAAAAGCCGACTGCAAGTCAGTTGAAACAACAAAAATCATAGTAATAGACAATGATGTACCCCATATAATAGTAATGTTAAAAGGGAAGCATATCCATGGAGAGATAGTGGATGGAGGCTCGGGATTAAGCACACGATTAGAATCCACAACAAAAGAACTCAGCCTCACAAACTATGACCATGCTCCTTTTGCTATGAAGATGGCATATCAGTGTAGAGAGTCCATCCCATAGGATTAGTCCAAGCGGGAAAAATTCAAATCGCTGGGATATGATTTCCCTATCATTTTTCTTTTTCTCCGAATGGAGAATGAGGGATTGTACCTAATGCTATTGGGAAGACCATGGCTCTGACAAGGCAAGATTAAACACGATTGGGACAAGGAACAAATCACAATTAGAAAAGGAAAAAATAAAGTGAAGATCTCCACAAATCCAAAGAGGGGAGTCAATCCCGTTGTCAGACCCCTATATGCAGAAGGATTGAAGCTTGAAAGAAATCATAGAGGATGAGGAGGAAAGAATCCTTAGAGAAAACCCACATCTCATATCCTTTCCAGGGTGGATGCATGGTAAGGTGGTACACTTTGGACCAGTAGAAATAGTGTTTTTTGGGTTGTGGTTTGCAACTTGGAAATGAACTTTGAATTGGAAAAATGAAAATATTTTGAGAACTAAGAAAAGAAAATGTACATAATTGAGAACTAAGAAAAGAAAGTGGGGGATAGCTGAAAGTGGTGGGGTAATTATTATTTTTTCGTTTGCATTCTCTATGTGCACTGTCTCATTCGAAAAACTCAAAGTCAGCAGATCTCTTCTCTCTTCCTCTCCCCCACTGATAGCTACTTGAGAAAATGTTTGTATATTTGGTGATGGCTAACTTGAAGGGCACTGGCAAAGATACAAAGGCATCCTCTCTCTCTCTCTCTCTCTCTCTCTCTCTCTCTCTCTCTCTCTCTCTCTCTCTCTCTCTCTCAAATCGCTCATCAACCTGCTAATCGAGCTCCACAGATGTTGGTGGTCTTAAGCTCAATATATGAGAGAAAAGGAGAGTGCATTTTCTTGTCTAACCAATGTTTTTTGCATGCCAGAAGCGAGCACCACCAAGTTTTTCCACCCGAAGTTAGAGACAAAGCCATTGAAATAATTTTGTAGGACTTCAGAGCAGACCAGTCTGTTGTTGGTCTGTTTATATTACCTTACAAGCATGCATACCATGCATTTTTTTACTCTTATGTATGTGTCAAAGGTAAGTGCATTACAGGCCATACCCAAAGAAGCCAAAAAAATGGTGGTGAGGAAACCACTTGGTCATGCCATGCTTGAAAAGAAAGGTAGCAACCTATACTCTTAAACTGGTTTTATTTGATTAGCACTGCTGGGCATTTGTTAATACCACCTTTAAGCACTTGCTATATGCCGGCCCGTTTGAAACTAGTTGAAACCCATTTGCAGTGTTTCCAAGGTATTACAATGTCAATATAGTGATTGAGAACCTATTGTTATGCTCCAAACATATAAACTGGTTGTTAGCAGACTCAAACCAATGGGTGTTAATATAGTGATTGAGAACCTATTGTTATGCTCCAAACATATAAACTGGTTGTTAGCGGACTCAAACCAATAGTCAAAAACCCTTTCAAGTGTCCCTTCTCTTATAAATTTGTCTTCAACCAGTTGCCATTTGTCATACTCTCAATCTATAAATTGGTGGTCAACATGTTGGTACCCAGTTGCCATTTCTCATGCTCTCAATTTATAAACTGGTTGTCAATCAGTTTGGTTATAAACCCTTCCAGCCCATAAATTGGTTTCAAAGGGGTTGGAAAACAAGGATTAAAAACCATTAAAGTGTCCCAATTTATAAACTAGTTTTAAACCAATTTATAAGTTAACTACCAATGTTTATATAACTGGTTGTCAACTTATAAATTGGTTTTAAAGCATTGGGTTGTAAACCCTCACAAACCTATTATATGGTTATCAACCAGTTGGAAACCTGTGGTAAAAAACCCTTAGGGGTGCCCCAACTTATAAACTTGGAATCCACCAGTTGGACAAACCATCAACTGCTTTTGCAAAGCTCTATGTTACAAATCACATGCTTTGCTCCCAACCTCGAAATTCATAGATGAATTTCCATTTGTTAAATTAATTTGTGTATGTCTTCTTCTAATCATTTGAAAGATGTGCTGCTACCAATGAATTTCAAAATGTGCAAGTTACACTTCAACATCGTCTTTTAGTAGGCAAGGAGGGACCGAATAAGACATGAACATGTTGATCTGAGTGAGGTTGTGGAGCATAGGCTTCTCCTTCCTACAGCAGAGGAAACCCCAGAGCAAATGTCGTGTGGAAAGAACGCCTGGTGAGTGTTTTTTGATCTCCATAATCACGGTTTCACATGATGAGACCACACTATTGATTCAATAAGTGTTATCATTGTTGGCTTGGAAGAAGGGGAGGGCGATGTCAACAAGGAACCAAAAAGAGAACCACTCCAAGAACTAAGTTGAGTGCATGAGAGCTATCACCCATGAGGCATGATGGAAGAAGCTCTCCAAGTGAGCACAATCACACTACAAGCATAGAATCAGGGCAAGCACGTACTAATCACGTGTGACTTGTTCTAGGAAGCCAAAGAAGAAGGGTTTTGATGATTAGGGTGAGCTAAATGTTCAACTATCACCCATGAGGGGGAAGAAGGAACCTCTCCAAACGGGCAAGCTTGTACTAACCATGTGACTTGTTCTAGGACACCAAAAAGAAAGAGTTCTAACGATTAAGGTGAGCATTATTTATGAGTCATGTAAAAAGACCTAACTAATATCCCTAGTGCTGGCCACTTATATTTTCTTGTTCTTGTAGTTGAAGAAGCTTTGTCGGATGTGACCTTGCACCAACTAGCGAAGAGGAAGAAGAAGAAGAGAAGGACTGATGTTTACTGCCCTCAAGGGGCGTGCACTCAAAAAAGAAGATGTTCTGATGCCCAAGAAATCAGCAAACAACTACAACATCTTGGTTTATAGAGGGCGAGAATAGAGAATTCGAAGTTAGAGATGAGTGTTATATGCACATTATGTGTGCATATACTAGGAGGCTAACCCACATTAGGCTTGTGAGCATGGGATATATGCACATTATGTGTGCATATACTAGGAGGCTAACCCACATTAGGCTTGTGAGCATGGGAGCATGGGAACAAGATCTAGTGGAGCATGGGTTAGGACTAACCTTAAGGATTAAGGTTAGGGTCAGGCATCCAAGGGTCACACATGGGAAATGAAGAGTCAAGAGTCACTTGAGGGCCCTCCTATATAATAAGGGCATGGAGCACACTCAAGGGGGGACTTAGGCTATGGTCTCTTGATGTTATCTTGAGGCTAAGGCTATGTTATCTTGAGGCTAGGTTATGATATGATGTTCTCTTGTATAGAGGATTATATCTACTCACCTACCATTTCACAGTATAGCTACATGCTACTAGATTGGAGTTATACCTCTTGATGGTATGGGACATCAAGGTAAAGGTATGATGTACTTCATTATAATTCATGTGTGCATCCCTTGGGCGCTCGGGGGTGGTCGGGTGGATGAGTTTATGCCTGATTTATGCATGTTTATGCATAACAATTATCTAGAGAGATCTTAGAGTTTTAACAGTGGTATCAGAGCAATCTCTAGTTAATTGTTGTTATTTTTTCTTTCTTATTGTAATTTTTTGGCATTTTGAAGTAAATTTTAATATTTACTAAATAAAAATATTTTTTTATTAATTTTTGTTGATGATTTACATGTGGATCATCGATATGGTAGTTGGAATGCGTGTTACTACTATTCAATGGACGAATCGACGTTGCGAGAGAATGCCGTGAATTTAATGCTATTTTTTTCTATTTTTGTGGTTTAAAATAAGCATTAATAGAAATTTTTGCAAAAATACCACATATTTTATTGTGGATATTTTTGGTAGAATGGATTCCCTAAGTTTTTACAATTTTTAGAAATTTTTTCCTAATTTTTTAGAAATTTTTAGAGCATTTTTATGGTTAAAAATATATTTTTTATATTTTTGCGAGTTTTTCGCGGATATTCTTTCGATTTTCTACCAAATTTGTGCTAAAATTCAGAGTGGGGTAGTCAATTGATGCATGGAATGCTCTCCCATGTATGTGGGATCCTCTTCACCTCTCAAATCCCAGTTTCTCTTCTATTTTCCTCTCTTGCGTGTGAGTGCCTCTTATTAGGCACAATTTGATTAAGCTTAATCAAAATATAATTATGATTTGAAAAGGTTTAATTAAAAGCTAATTAAATTCTTAATCCTCCTGGGGTGGAGAGTGAAAGTGCAAAATGGAGAAGAAGGGGAGGAGAGTGGAGAGAGCTTCAATCTCTCCCTCTCTGGTTTTTGGCGCACGCAATGGGAGGGGTTTTCGCTGCAAGCGGGCGAAAATCGCCACCCCCCAAAAAAAACGTTTTTTTTTAGTTTTTAAAAACCTTAATTAAAAGGTTTTATTTTTTAGCTTTTAAAAATATATTAAAAAAGAGTATTTTTAATTCCAAAAAATAAAGCTTTTCAAAGCTTGGAAGAAAGTTGGAAATGAAATTTCAGAAAAAAAATCTGGATTTTTTTTAAATTTTCTCTTAAAGTATTTTGACTTTCCGCATTCCCGAGAAACCTTTTGGCTTTTCGAATTTTGGAAAATCTTTTGACCTTTCGGATTTCGGAAACTTTTGACCTTTCACATTTCAAATTTTTTTTTTTGTCTTTTCATTTTCTCAACACTATTGGCTTTCCATATTCCGGGAAAACCATTGGGATTCCGAAATTTTTTGACCGTTCGTATTCTAATGCATTCGGGGTAAATTAAAATTTTTAAAAAATTCCTAAAAATTAGTGAAAAATTCGACAAAGGTTATTTAAAATTTATGGAAAATGTGGGATTGGTGTTTGGCATGTGGTGTGTCCATTCAGGCTCCCGTGACCATTCAAATTCTTTTAAAAATATATTTTTTGACCCGAAAAAATAAGAAATCCATTAAAATTATAAATTTTCATTGGATTTGAGAATTATCGGGCGGAATTGAAAATTTCGTGAACGATGGGATTCTCAGAAAAAATTAGGAATTTTAAAAAAATATTTTTTAGAAACCCTAGAAATTGGTATTTTTAAAATATCAATGGTATTTTGGCAAATATAAGTGCTAAAAAGTTTCTGGAAAAATATAGGTTTGGAATGCCATAAGATAGGTTTGGTGGAATTCAAAATTATTGTATTTTGAGGCCCTATAAAATTAGGAAAATTTTGAAAAAAATAATGATAATTCAATTTCTCGAGAATTTAATATTTTCAAGGTTTATTTAATGTTGAAATACGTTTTCTCGTACTGACATTAGATAGATGCGGGCTATTCACATACTATTAATACGATTATACCTCGTGTTAATAGTTATTTCTGTTTGGATTAATTCTAAACAATGTTTGCATGATTTTTTACCATTATTTAGCCATTCTTTTTGGACATGTTCCTTAATTTCTTCAATGATGGCTATAATTTGCGTTCAAAGTGTGGTTCACCTTTGACACTTTTCCATGATAATTTATTTTACACTTGTTTAAGTGTGGTCTATTCTTAATTTCCTAAGCCTAAGAAAAATTATATCATGGGTCAGTTGATCGGTTTGTTTTGGTGGATTTTATTGGATGTTTTCCAAGTTTTATATGGACTCATCAGGTTCTGTCTAGAACACTTGTGTCTACAGGTTTTTTAATGAGTGTTACACACATATGTTTCACTTTCTTACTTTGGAGTTTAGTTTAAACAACACCACATTCATATACTCCAGATTGATGAGTTGGCCACCAATTTTAATGCTTCTTTTGGCATGATTAATGACCATTAGATGATATGCATTGATTTTTATGATCAACTATGGTTTTCATGGATTCGAGGAGCTTCTATAATTTTATACATGGTTTTATAAGGATCTTTTGATCTTGTGGATATTATCATGTGCTTTGAAGGTAGCATTTGCCTTCGTTTTTTGCACATAATTTTGGACTATGTTCGTTGTACTCTTGTACATATTCCAACTTGGATACCTAGTTACTTATATATCTAGGTGAGTTATTTTTCTACCCTAGCTTTATTGTGTTTATTGGGTAGTTATCATTAGAAAGGTGCCAATAATTTAAATTCTTTTCTAATGATGTACTCAGAAAGAGTTATTCCTTGATGTAGTCTTAGGTATATAGAGACAGGTTTTAGTATGTGAAAGTCTGGAATAAGGCCATCTTATTCCTTTTCTACAGGATTTTATTCATTTTTCCTAGATGGCATACTAGGGAGTTTCAAATTGAAAAGGTATGTATGGGTGGTACCATGGTGGTATGGGACGCTCGCGATCCCTCACATATATTATCTTATGGGATAATTTGGGCTCAAGATTGTTTCTTTGCTTATATCACTTAGCATGTTGACCTCAACATTCAAAGACAATCTCATTTTCTGAATTCATTTAAAGTTATAGTGTGGGCATTCTCTAGATAAACTTCTTTTATCTATAGCCTGCATATATTGATGAGTGTAATCTCGTCGACATTTTCACTTGCTGAAATCTCTTTCTTTAGAGTTCAACGAGTTTATCTTGTTGTGTTCGGATTAAGAAAATTTAGATTTTTCCTTTGTTGGCATTTCTTTCTCTAGTTCCGTACTTTAGGTGATTTATATAGTCAACCTAATGGTTTTACGAATGGACATATGTGACTCATTGAGACGTTGATACTCTCTATGTTGATATGGGTAACTTGGGATGCCGATAATTCCATGAGTAGATGTGGGGTACATCGGGCCGCCGATGGATACCTGGTTCCTGCTGTTATAATGCCATGTTTTTCTACTTTATTCCGAATGGTTTACAAATGAGAAAATTAATTTGAGTATGAATTCCTTTGATCATCCACAATCTGATGGGCAAACATAGCATATGAATCAGATTGTAGAGAATATGCTTCGTGCATAAGTCTCTAGAAAAGCATCAAATTGGGAAAAATATCTTCCAACAATGATGGAATTTGCCTATAACAGTTTTAAACATACTGCTATTGGTTTTAGTCCGTTCATGCTTATGTATGGGTATCAACCCAGGGCACCTATTGATGTCGGTCTTAAGGACATCGAGCTGGATGCATCGAGGGATTTCTTGCGTGATATGCAGGAAATGTTGACCGAAGCTCGGGATTCTATTAGGAGTGCTCAGGATAGGGCACAATTCTATTGATAGAGGACGCTCAACTTGGTCTTTTGAACCAGGAGCGTTGGTTTATTTAAAAGTTCCTAAAGATTCTCAGACTTTGTCAAAAGGAAAATGCTCGAATTTATCTCCTAGATATTGTGAACCATTTCGAATTTATCTCCTAGATATTATGAACCATTTCGATTTATACATCAGATTGGCACGGTTGCGTATGAACTTAAACTACCTCCACATGATGTTAGAGTTCATCCAGTCTTTTATATCAATAGATTGAAAGGGAAACTGGGAGGTGAGGATAACACAGTTACTCCTCAAGAACTCGTTGAAGTCGAAGAATTATCCTATGTTCCACATGAACCTGATAAGGTGCTCGAATTTAGGGAAAGGCAACTTTGTAGTTGACTAATCCTCCGTGAGGTTAAAATTAGGTGGAAAGACAGGGAAATAGAGGATTCAACTTGGGAGTTGGTTGAGATTGTTCAGCGCAATTCTCCTTCTTTTCATTCCAAGAGTGCAATGTTTTGAGAGAGGGGGGAAGTATGTTATATACACATTATGTGTGCATATACTAGGAGGCTAACCCACATTAGGCTTGTGAGCATGGGAGCATGGGAACAAGCTCTAGTGGAGCATGGGTTAGGACTAATGTTAAGGGTTAAGGTTAGGGTCAGGCATCCAAGGGTCACACATGGGAAATAGAGAGTCATGAGTCACTTGAGGGCCCTCCTATATAATAGGGGCATGGGGCACACTCAAGGGGGGCTTAGGCTATGGTCTCTTGATGTTATCTTGAGGCTAAGGCTATGTTATCTTGAGGCTAGGCTATGATATGATGTTCTCTTATATAGAGGATTATATCCACTCACCTACCATTTCACACTATAGCTACATGCTAGTGGATTGGAGTTATACCTCTTGATGGTATGGGACATCAAGGTAAAGGTATGATGTACTTCATTATAATTCATGTGTGCATCCCTTGGGCGCTCGGGGGTGGTCGGGTGGATGAGTTTATGCCTGATTTATGCATGTTTATGCATAACAATTATCTAGAGAGATCTTAGGCTCTTAACAATGAGCAAGCATCATGTGAGAATGAGAACGAAGTTACCACTAGGCTAAAAGAAGCCAACAATTTAGTTGGTCAAACCTCAAAATCTAAAGAGCGCAAGCTATGCTTGTAGTCGTCTATAATAGAACACTCCTCTTTTTTACTCCGATGATCTCTGCAACTAATATATTTCAGGTTTAATTTTGCTAGTATCCCTCTATAGCCCTCTTTTTTTATCGTCTCTACTCTTCTATAATTCTATCTGTATGTTGTTTTCTTCTTGTATCCATGTCTATGTTTATTATGTTGCTCATGAAATTTAGTGCTCAGGGGCTATGTATTATGTAGCTTCGATGATTCATTTCTCATGAATATTTGATTGGATGCATGCAAACCTTGTCCGAATGAAGATTTTAATGATTTGAGGTAGTTATGTATGGAATCTTTAATGATTCATCTACTAAAAAGAATTTCATGCCCGTGGGGGTTTGTTAAAAAAAAAACATCCTTACTAATCATGCTAATTTCCTTTTCAACTCACTATTCTTAAAAATGGCCACAGAGAACACTTGCTTTGTAAATGAGAACATTAATATTGAATTGGGGATTCCAATTAATACAACATCGACACATGGAGACACTCAACTACTCAGTAACAGTAGTAGAAATGATGCACAAAGAAGAAGAATAAGACTTAAAAGAATCTCAATACTTTGAGTCTAATTTATACATATATGTGGTTTTGTTCTGTTTATGATTACAACATATATTGTATAATCATACACTGTACTTTACAATTGATTACGGTTGGGAGGAAGTGGGATTGATGAGGAGGTGGGCTTCATCTTCTTTGGTGGTCTTCCTTCTTCTTCATCTGTTAGGAGATTTATTCTTGGCACAGTTGCACCTCTAAAGGCAGCAGTTCTGGAGGAACACACTGGTGCTTTCTTATCTCTTCATTAGATATCTTTTGCCATAAGGAGGAAATGTGTCTAGTTCATTAATTCATGCCGCAAAAGAGCCTCCGCTGTGTATGACAAGTAGTAGGGGCATCTTAGCGCTTGACATCCATGCCCCTGACCAAACACCCGCAATGCAAACTGTTTCTCCACCAGCACCACTTTCTCAGCATTCAAAGGCACATCATATCCACCACAAAACCTGGAGAGTACTTTCAATGCGAATAAAGGAAATTTTGCATTGTCCTTTAAGAACTCTTTATGAAATATAATGATCTGCACATCAAAATTGTAATCATCGTGATTCAAGTCAACTTACTATCAATTATAAGCAAGTGCCATAAAGTGTACATAAACTTACTATCAATTATAAGCAAGTGCCATAAAGTGTACATAAACTTACTATCAAATATAAGCAAGTGCCATAAAGTGTACATACCTTTTGATGATTTAAATTTCTTATATATTCAGCGAGACCAGCATCCTTTCGATGACCTTTTGATTTTGAACTGCTAGCACCAGATGAATCTTGAGCCTCCTGCTCTCTTTAGGAAATCATCATCATATACAAAAACCTGCAAGCAATGTAATATGTTTAATCGATATACTAATAGCTTAAGAATTTTTTGGTATTATTACCTGTTGATTTTCATCACCCTCAAGTATTTTTCTTGTCCACAAAGGGATCATAGACTTACTGTCTTCATGTATGGTAACTACTATATATTTTCCCATATCTACCAAACCAAGATGGTCTACAATTTACTTTAGCCTCCTCCTTGGAAGAAGGCAATTGGGTTTCATATGTCCTAGCTTCATTGAACATGTCCTTTAATATCTCCTTATTGCCAGGGAGATACTCAAAATCCTGAATTGCAGAATGAACTAGGAGGTGTTTGTCAACTCCTTGCTCTACCAACCCCATGTCTACTTCGCTAAAGCAGCCAGTCCCCCTGTTCATTCTCATTAGGTGGACTGGCTTCTAATGGGATTATACTCATGGGTGTTGCTGTATCGACACACCGACAAGGGATGTACAAGTAGGAAATGACACACCGACAAGGGATGTACTAGTAGGAAATGTTTCCTTTTCGGCCTCTTCCCTCTCCTCTGTTGGATTGATAGCCACCTCTTCTTAAACTCCATCATCCTCAATTGGCACTTGACTTAGTAAATCCGTTATCTGGGGCTTAAAGTCTTTAGTAAGGAGATATAGAAAACAAAGAAATCCATGACTTAGTATTGGAGAAGGTGACACTTCTTTGAGTGTAATGGGCAAGCACGCTTAATATACAAGCACGCTTAATATACAAGGGGTTAGCACCAAGCGATAAGGGGCTTAGGCGATGCATGCAAGAACCTTTTCCCTTGCTATTGACCACAAAACAAAAGAATACAAAGGGGGGTCAATATCAAGTGATTAGGGGCTTACGCGATGCATGTGAGTTCCCTACCACTTGGTACTAACCCCTTGTGTATGAAAGGATAGAGATGGGGGTAAATATACGAGGCTATATGGATCATGGGGTCAATACCAAGTGGTAGGAGGCTTACGTGATGTCCGTGAGCCCCTTACCATAAAGTACTGACCCAGATAATAGAATGAAAAACCCGCAAAGGGGGTTAGTATCAAGCAATTAAGGGCTTACATGATGCCTCCGAGTTCCCTACCACACGTGGCACTTACCCCTTGTGTATAAAAGCAGAGACATGTGGGTAAATATGATGCCATATGGATCATGGGGTTAGTACCAAAAGCAATAGGTGGCTTATGTGATGTCCGCGAGTCTCATATCGCTTCGTATTGACCTAGATAACAAAATGAAAAACCCCAAAATAAAAGAAAACAAAAGGGGGTCAATCAGTATCAAGCAATTAGGGGATTACGCGATGCCTGCAAGTTTCCTACGGCTTGGTACTAACCCCTTGTGTATAAAAGGAGATACATGGGGATAAATAAGAGACCATATGGATCATGGGGTCAGTCTCACAGTACTAAGAAGTAGGGGGCTTACACGATGTTTGCGAGCCCCTTACCGCTTTGTACTGATCCAAATAACAAAATGAAAGACTCTAAAACAAAATAAAACAAAAGGGGGTCAGAATCAAGTGATTAGGGGTGTACGCTATGCCTGAGAGTTCCATACTGCTTAGTACTGACCACTTGTGTATAAAAGATGAGACATGGGGATAAATACAAGGCCATATGGATCATGGGGCCATACCAAGTCATAGGGGGCCTACGCAATGTCCGCAAGCGCCTTACCGCTTTGTACACTGACCGAGATAACAAAATTAAAGAAAAGGGGGTCGGTAAGAACAAGCTATAAAGCATTACAAGGATATCTGCTTTGATGATGGTGACAGGGGAGCTTGACCCCATGGAAATGCCAAGACACAAGTTATACAATGGTGATGGTGGTGGCGATGCAAAGGGATGACAAGAAGGGCAAAGAGATCAACACCAAGGATTTAGGAAGGGTTTAGGATGGGCAGAGAGCTCGACACTAAGGGTTTAGGAAGGGTTTAGGATGGGCAGAAAGCTCGATGTCCCCAAGGAGATTCGGGCCATTTTAGACCCACGTGGTGGTCTTAAGACCACACGTGTGGTGTGTCCTATTCATAAGGGGCATTATAAGGTCTCCTGCATTTATAAGCCATTTTACCCTTCATATAAGGCCACTAAAAAATTGAAGGGTGAATTTTTCAAAATCCCCTTGTAATGCCTAGGGAAAAAATGGCATAATAAAATTAACCCTTCAAATAAAAGTTTCATCCCATGCCTTCAAAAATGAGCATGCATCACAGTTTAGCAGGCTATGGTTCATTAAAACATCATATAATTTTTTCTTTCTATAAGGTTGTTGGAGATGGAGTAGAATTTTTTTCTTTCTGTAAGGTTGTTTGTGTGTGTGTGTGTGTGTGTGTTCAGAATGAATATTATGAGCGTTTAATTAGGGAGAGATAGAGAGAAAAACATGCCTATAGATTTGATTAAAAGCCTCAGTTTACTTGTGGAGATAGAAGAAGAAGAAGGGTGATGGCGATGTAGAGGGGCAATGCAAAGGGCAATTGCAAGGAGCTTGACGATGCGAATGAATGAAGATCCTGAGTGAGATAGGAGTCGTTAAAGACCAATGTGGTCTAGTACCACGTGGTCTTAGCACCACTCCCATGGTGTGTACTAATTTATCATAAGTGGCATTTATAAGGTTTGATGCATGAATGACATGTCAATATGCTAGGTACTCTCACCCCTCTCCTCTCCTGCATGTGTTTGATTTATTTTAGGAAATGTTATCGCAGTGCCCTATTTCATTTGCCTCGTCATCAAACCACCCAAACTCAAACAATGCCATTGCCTCTACATCCATCACGTCAGGTATTTTGAGATTTTTTGACCTAAACATAAGGGTTCGTTCAAGGGTCAGTACCATGCAATAAGGGGCTCACGAGCACTCCGTGAGCTCTTTATCACCTCTGGTAATAACCTTTTCTTAACGTATTGCGGTCTATTAGGGTAATGTTGCTAACAGAGTCTACACTAAGCAATAGGAGGCTCATTGGCATCTTACTAGACCATATTGCTTGGTATCGAGCCCCGTTAGGATCATGTTGCTCACGTTGTTAGTACCAAGCTACACAAGTCTCGTTGGCATCCTTAATAGTGACCCCCTTTTGAGGTTATTTTTCTCAAGGGGTCAGTACCAAGCGATAGGAGGATCGTGGGCATCGTGCCAGCCATATCGCTTGGCACCAACTCCCCTTGGGACACGCTGTGCTCACGGGACCAGTACCAAGCGATACGAGTCTCATTGGTATCCTGCAAGCTCCATATCGCTTGGTAGTAACCCCATTTTATGGTCATTTTTATCACGGGTCAGTACCAAGTGACACGAGTCTTGTTGGTAGGCACCATTTAGCTTGGTATTGTCCCCCTTGCGGTCAATTTTCTCATGGGGTCAATACCAAGCAGTAGGAGGCTCATGAGCATCGTGCTAGCCCCATATCGCTTAGTACTGACTTCCCTTGGGACACGTTGCTCACGAGGTCATTACCAAGCAAAAAAAGTCCAGCAACACGAGTCTCGTTTGGCAGGCACCATTTTGCTTATTACTATCCCTCTTCGGTCACTTTGTGGGGTCAATACCAAGTAATAGGAGGCTCGTGGGCATCGTGCTGGCCCCATATCACTTGGTACTGACTTCCCTTGGTGGGACACGTTGCTCTCATGGGGTCAATACCAAGTGACGCGAGTCTCGTTGCATCCTTTAGGCCCCATTTCTCTTGGTACTGACCCCTTGTTGGCGGTCATTTTTCTCACGGGGGTCAATACCAATCAAAAGGAGGTTCATTGGCATCCTGCTAGCCCCATGTCCTTTAATATTAATGACCTTTTGTGGTCTTTTTTCTAATGGGTTCAGTACCAAGCGATATAAGGCTTGTGATATCTTACAGGCCCCATTTTGCTTGGTACTGACCCCTTGCATCATTTTTCTCATGGGGTTAGTACCAAGCGATATAAGGCTTGTGATATCCTACATGCCCCATTTCGCTTGGTGTACTGACCCCTTGCATCATTTTTCTCATGGGGTTAGTACCAAGCAATAAGGGGCTTGTTGGCATCCTGCTGGCCCCATATCACTTTGTATTGACTCCCCTTCGGGTCATGTTAC
Source organism: Cibotium barometz (assembly GCF_041138505.1). Lineage (NCBI taxonomy): Eukaryota > Viridiplantae > Streptophyta > Polypodiopsida > Cyatheales > Cibotiaceae > Cibotium > Cibotium barometz. The sequence goes on along the minus strand of NC_141047.1, from coordinate 74,940,024 downwards.
TCATGGACTATACAATAAGATCTTGTTATAGTGGGGTCATTACCAAATGATTAGTTGGTGAGTGGGCATCCCACTTGTCCATTTATCGCTTGGTACTGACTCCGAACAATTTTTTGGTTCTTATCTTACTAAGTTTATTTATTAGATGGTGCATACCAAGCAAACCGCTCTAAGGGTAGATACAAGTGAAAGGGTAGATACGGAGTCACAGGTGCAAGGTAGGAGGAGAAGATATCAAGCACACACGGAAGCTCTGCGAGAGCTTCAATAAATTGAGTAACATATGCAACCTCCAATAGCTAGGCTACCATTTCAGAGGCTTGGGCGTGAAATTTGTGAACACTGGAGTATTGGCATGCGATGGCAAGCATCTGCAGTTTTGTGTCTATAGGAAATTACTAAAGATTAGCTCATAGAGTTTTATGAAGATGCATATTTCCTCACTTCCCATGCCTATAGGCTTACAATAATTCCTAGGGATTTCGATACACTCCATAGATTGAGGTATAGATATGACCGTTTATCAGCACCTATTTCTATTAGCGATTGTTGCATCCTAGAGATCATGATGGTCCTGCCCCTTCATCCTCATGCGACGCCAGTTGAGAACAACCGTGCTGGTCACGACAAGGACACTCGCTTCTCTTGGACTCAGAGAAGAGTAGAAGCACAAGACCAGCCCGCAGAGCAAGATGCCACATAACCAAAACCTCACGCACAACCAAAATCGGAGGCACAACCAGAAGCACAACCAAAATCGGAGGCACAACCAGAAGCACAACTAAAGGTTACTGCCACAGTCACAACCATCCGATCGCCAGTGATGGTGATAATTTTTCTGATTATCTAGCAGATGATGAAATTAGCATCATTGAAGTAGAAAATATTAGAGAATTAAGGGAGTTGGAGAATATTATGCCCGTCAATATGGCATTTACAATTCAAGGAAGTAGGCTTGTTACCATCTTAGATGCACCTGATTTACATGTTTTGCAATGTGGCAAGATACTAGAAGCCACAGACACAGTCATGAATGTATCACTATGGTATGTTGGCATGATTGTGCTGTATTCTATTTTCTAGTTCTAATTCTAATTTTGTTTTTCACAAATCCTATTTCTATTTTCTCACAAGTCCTAATTCTATTTTCTATTCATTGTTCTTGCAGGTATTGTCTCTCACTTCTACCAAAAGAGATACAAAATAGTACATATGTTATAGACCCTCTCATATTAGGGCAATTGTAAAATGAGGGGACATCATTTTTGGACCTAATGGCCCGGTTTCAAGGAGTCAACCTTGATCTAGTGTGAATTATTATCACGGATTATAACGAAGATTGAGTCTCGTGTTAAGTTATGGAGTGACAACATATATTAAGTAGTTTATATGTGTTTTTTTATAACACCTATGTCCTGTTTATTTTTCAGCACACATTGGAGTTTGCTTCTTTATGACATTGAACAAAATACATGCTATTTTGGTCACATTAGAGAGTAGGTCCCTATTGACATTTCCCTCTTTCACAATCATATAGATAGATTTATTGAAGTAGGATAAACTAATTCTTGTTTTGTCGACCTTTCAGATGTACTTGAAAGTTTGCATTAGCTGTGGAACACCTATAATTGGAGCCAAATCTTATTCAAGCTATAAGATACTGAAGGATAAAGCTAAAGGTGACAGTCTAGCTTATAGATGTCAGCTGTGGATGGAGGACGTGCCTTAACGCATTTCTTTTGCTAAAAAAGATTTTTAATATTCCTGATGTAAGTCATGTCTATAATCTACATCTCCATCATCTAACGTAGCTATGAGGTTTCTATAAAAAAAAATTCTTCATGTACAAGAACTTAATCTGCACAAATATAAATAATTTCATGTTAAACAATTCAGGATAAAAGCTGTACAAAGAATTATTTTGGCGGTGCATGATCGTGCAGAAGAGGAGATAAGACGGGCATGAGATTTCACAAGGGAATCCAAAGAGCGTAGGCGTCAGCAAAACAAGAAGAACAATACTAAAGGGAAATTCAAGCCCACCAAGCTACTCTATTGGGCGAGTTTGAGAGGTGTATAGCTAAGGTGGATGAATGGGTGGAATCCAGGAGACAGGGGAGGCCCGAAGGCAAGAACAGGAGGCCATCAGGCAAGCAAAGGAAATAATGTGGGAAGAAATGCCAAGAGTGGGAGAGAGCCTTCATCCAAGGCCAACCCAATCACAAACTCATTCACATTCATCACAGACACCTCGCTGCCATTGCCCTTGAAATTAGCCCCCATGTATATATACACAGAGCAACAAACATGTATATTTTCTGGAATATACATAAGCTGAAATTCCATTGATATTGAATATTGTTGTCTCTTTTTTTTTCATTAGAAATATGTCAAGTATGCACACAATTGGATGGAATACTGTTTTACACAACTTTGTATCTAACAAGTATGCTAAAAATTGAATGGCATACTATTGTACACAGCTTCATGTACCAAATAGATTTTTATTAACTGGGTGTGGGTCCATTGGAAATTTAATTGCTCGTACAAGATGCATCGCTATCAAGGCCTCCGACTTGTCATCCCACAACATAGAAGAACCCTTTCACAATAAAACAGCCTCGTGCAATGGCATTCCCCCATCTGTCCTTTGTAGGTCTCTTGCAAAGCTCTTTCTCCTTTGTGCATTTCAAGATTTAGAAGTCCCCATTCTCTGGATTTTCTTTTTCAGCTATCACTACAAAATTGTCTCCTACAAGAAGGACATCACTAAGGGTATCATGGTGCCCTTCGTAGGTGGCCACCTCAATGTTTGCTATGTCAACATCAATGTCAACATTATCTTCTTTAGTGCCATCTACCAATGGTTCAAGGGAAATGTAGTCCCAACTATGTATAAGAGACTGATTGTTGCATCTACGCCATAAGTTTGCCATACAATTACTACAATACCATCATAACCGGCGCACCCTCAATGTTGTTGGATCGTGCTGAGAGTATGCAGAGACTGAATGTAGGGATCTTGTGTTTGTTATAGCCTTGGCATTCCATGTCTCATCTCTATCTATATCACCCAACTTTATCTCCCAAAAGACTCTACTAACGTATCAAGCAGCTTGTGATGCATATGTGGACTCAGCTCCAATGGTGAGTGTTTCTTGCAAAAAAATTATGACATCAACTACACATTGAGCTTAGCACCATTAGGCTTGAGTTGTTCATGAGTTAGTTCTCTCCTCACCATAGCCCCTGCACCATCGTGCTCTCCCTTTCCCATAACTAGGAGCCAAAGAAATTCCAAGTCATTTGCAACCCTGTGATGGTAGTGTACCTCGAAACAAAGTAGAAAGGCCTTTTTTCTTTGAATTGATACTACGAAGGACCATCAAACCAATGATGTTGTAGGGGAATACTAAAGGGTAATTCCCAACTATAATGTAGCATGAAATGATGTTGCACAAAATGGGTATCATGCTTCTTATCATCAATGATATAGAAGTGTATCATTTTGTGAATGTCACCTGTAATGTGAAAGTATGTAATATGCACAAATATGGACACTTGGCTTGAATACCAGTGCAGTGATTGTATCTCATTTTTCTCCTTAAAAGAGTAATTCTCAACAAAGTCTACAACATATATTACTACATCTTCGGTGAACATTTGATTCACTGCCTTGCATGATATTTCCTCGTGTATTAACTATTTCCTCTTCTTTGTCTTGCCATCATCAATGGTTCCACATTTTATGTCCTCAAAGATCTTCACGGCGGTGACAAGCCAACCAACATATGCTCATTCAACTGGGACAAACTGCTATGTTTCGAGGACCACAAACAATGCAACTCCCCATCAAACACTTCAAAGCATGGAAAATAGTACCTTCCACTTTGAGACATAGGATGGAATCCCATTGATTCTCTTGTATGACTTCTCTCCAAGCTTGCACCCACCTGGCTGAGAACCCACATTACAAATGATACAATCACATTGACATGCTTTGCCATGTAACCCAAAAGTAGATCCTCTGTTCTAGTTCAAGGCATCTTTTAAGAATGACATCTGTACATGTATTATGTAGCAACAAGTGTATCGATCCTTAAGCTTGCGCACAAAGTATGGCTTTAATTTCTCGAAAGCTCGTTGATGAACTAGTGCCTATGGATGCATCTCCTTAAACAACAAATATAGTTCAACCTGCAATACAAAACCATCATAGCAAGTTAAACATTTGGTTTGAAACTGGTTTGTAGTTATAGGTTCCTAGGTGTATGCATCTGGTTCACCAACTGATATCTTATTGGTTTAACACCGGTATCATATTGTTTCAAAGCTAGTGTGGTCTAAAGCAAAGCTGATCTTTACCTTATATCTCTAATGCATATTGCATAGAGCTAATATTCCAAACGGTATCATACCGGTACAAAACATTGGTATCATATGGCCACACCATTAGAGGAGACCATGCTCTTAAGCCAGTATGATAGTAGTGCTTACCCGATAGCTGATCTTTTCCCTATCAGTAGTAGTGTTAGTTGTATATAGCTATCATTCTACAACCGGTATCATATTGGTTTGGGAGTGGTATGATACCGCTGAAAAGCCTATTAAGCTTGTTTTTTCAATAGCCTAAGTGTATACAGCTTGTTTTTTATCAGGTATCTTACTAGTTTAACACCAATCTCTTACTAGTTTTACATCGATTTTCTGGGTTTTGTTTATTGCCGCCCCAAGTTGAAAACCATTTAGAACCATGCTGTGCCTTGTGAGGGAGGATGGTTTCTTTTTATTTGCTAGATTTTATAGTCCTAAACTTCCCCAAGTAGTCCAAGAGCTATAGGTTGACTGGCTGAAAATCTCACAGTCAGACATAAGACACATAGACACATGATAAAAGAAGGAAACAATGCATATACAAGGATGATAGAATCATAGAAGAGGAGAATTTGGCATTCGTTTGTATACCGGTTGGAAACATCTAATCTAGTATCTCAATCTATAGTGAAGGAATATGTAATGCATAAAAGCACACCAAATCAACACAGGTGTTGGAGCACAGGTTTTTGTTGTTACCTAAGATTGATCGAAAAGGTGTGTCGGATGCTTAACATAAGATTTTCTACCAAGGCACTTGCAACATACATCCTATTTGTTGGGTAAAACATCAGTATGGCTTAACCAAAAATTGAAAACAAGCTCTTTAACCTCATCGTCACTGATTATGCCTACTACATGGGATTGGCATGAAGATAATGGCAAAATACCATCAGCAGAGGTTTGCAAATGCTATCTAGCTACATAGAAATTATGTCTGTGTATTTTCAACTACCTTGAAGCATCTGCAATTTTAAGAGAGAATGTATTTGTGCTAGTGCCATTCATATGAATCATTGGAATAGACCTTTTAAGAAATAGCTCCTCAGAGTTTCTAGGCACTTTCACTCCTTCAAGTGTATTTTGTATGCCCTGTATTAGACTTGTATGGTTCCATAGTGGGTAGTGGCCAACTGCTAGAAATTTCCTTCATGGAGAGATGTTGGAGAGCCTGAGATAATATATCAAACGTCGTCTTCTCGTCTAGACCCTTGGTCAACTACTAGAAATTTCCTTCATGGGTAGTCTGGCCAACTGCTAGAAATTTCCTTCATGGAGCGATGTTGGAGAACCTGAGATAATATATCAAACCTCGTCTTCTCATCAAGACCCTTGGTCCACTGATTAAAGTACTAAACAATGTCGTTGCATATTTGTTTACGCTTGTGCTCAGTTGCACCATGACTTGCATTTTGCTCTTGTTCTTCTTGTACCTTAGACTTCATCCTTGCACATTGTCCTTTCTCCCTTTGTGCATGATAATCCTTGATTGCATTGGCTTAAAACTTTAGGCATGACTCGCAATCCTCTACACGGCTGAACTTCTACATCTACCTCTAAATGCTTGGGAATCTATGATGGGTTGAATGTCCATGCATATGTGTGTGTGTTGATGAAACAACAGTAAGGGGCCTGCAATAGACATAGAGAGAGATAGAGGGAGAGGGAGGGAGAGAGGGAGAGAGAGAGAGAGAGAGAGAGAGAGAGAGGTAAACAACAAGGAGTGGGGATCATTTGCATAGTCAAATGTCATGACCTTCGAACTCTGGAATGCACCTGCAACATTCTAACGCATGGTATAAGAAATTTTCTATGATTACTTAACTGAACTCATGCGTGTGTTTGTAGATGACTTTAGTGTCTTCAAGAAGTGTGTGGAGAATATGCACCTACACCTACGCTTGGAAAGGTGTAGGCAAACAAAGCTGAAGCTGAACCCAATGAAGTGTGTGTTGCAATGAGGGGCGGAACAACCCTTGGACACATAGTGTCCAAAGATGAGGTTGTTGTTGACCCAGCCAAGGTCAAGATGATAAGCAAGCTGAATCCACCATAGTAGAAACTAAAGGAGATTAGTAGATTCATGTGCCAAATCAAATGGCACAACCAATTCCTCGGGTACTTTGCTGATTTGGCACAGTCACTATACAGTCTCTCACAAAGAAGGGGGCATAATTCCTCTAGACAAAAGAGCGCAAGGACACCTTCCAAAACCTAAAAAGAATGATTGCCAGTGCACCGATCATCCAACCACTAGAATGGGACAAGATTTTCCATGTATTCATGGATGCATCGAATACAGCAAATTGGAAGTGTTATGATGCAACAGCAGATAGAAGAAGGGTGGTACCGACCCATTGCTATGCCAGTCGGTCGGATGCTATTAAATGTTGAGAATAATTACAACACCACTCAGAGGGAAGCCCTAGGAATGATTTATTCAGTCAATAAATTATGTCATTATTTGCTGGTAAATCACTTTGTGTTCCATGTATATCATCAAGCCCTACTATATCAGGTGAATAAGAAAGACACTACAACAGAATGAGGGTCTAGCGAAAATAGCAGAATTTTTATAACTAGAAGCGCAACTAGGTATTGAGCCATTTTCGCTACTAGAAACACTGTTGTTTTCGCTGCACTGGGTTCGCTGCTCATCAACAGCGATATTTTGTAGATATTTTCTCTTCTTAGTAGTAGTAGCGACTTATATTTTTGTTGCTGAGCAACGAACGCTCTGCACAGGAAAAAAAGAGCTGGGGTGGCACACTGGGAAGTCTACATAGGACTCCCAAGTCTACCCCAGCTCTTTAAAAAAAAATTTGAAACAAACTCATAGATTCAGATTTGTAACACAAACACAAATACAAGAAACACATACATTGTGGAGAATGCAATTGAGCCAAAATGTTATTGTATTTCAGAAATTGTTGGGCCTTTGGCCATATATACATAAAGTTTTTACAAAAGAGGTATGAAAAGGTGGGTGTCGAATTAGAATCCTCATTGGATTCTGAGTGATCTTCATCATCCGCCGATTCCTCGTCCTCTTCACTTGCTTCAATGCTAATAATTTGGATCTCCTCTTCTTCTTCCCCCTTCATCCTCCATACATGCCATTAAGGTAAGGAAAGCATGGAAATACACTTAGATGTAGAAAAGAGAATGGTTTAGGCAACACATTAGGCAACACATTACCTCATCAGCTTGAGTCCCCAAAACAGACTCATCCAAGCGTACACCCCGCGTATGCATCCACGCCCATAATTGTAAACGGGGGTGATCTATATCCATAGTCATATTCCTCCTTTGTTGGGTCCACCCTCCCTCTACAAAAAAACAATTAAGAAAATATACAATTATTTCTAGAAAACAATTTAGTACAAAACGAAATAAAAGTAGAGAAGAAATGATACTTATGAAACGAGCAAGAAAGAGGATTTCTCGCCGAAGCCGAAGTGCGAAGCCCCTCGGTTCCGTAGTCATGAAGCACTCGCCATCGCTTGTTGTTGAAAAGCACCTGGGTGCTTTCTCATGAAACCACGTGCGTGCCTCCACTCCTTGGCTCTACACACGCTAGGCTTCTCCAAATTATTTTTGCTACTCTCTTGATATTTTATCTCCTATTAGAGAGCAAAAGCTTGATGTGCCGCTTCATCCACTCCTTAGAGAATCACAGACCCGCATGTGGCACGGAGAACTCCAACTTAAGCACATCGATAACATATTGCTTAGAAAGTTCATCTTGTGCTTTCCACTTTTTGAACGAGTTCACGAACTCCAGGTCCGCAAGTACATGCATACGATTCATGACTTGCTTTCCTCGTGTGGAACCATCCACATCCATGGTGTATGGTAGGAGGCATGGATCGAATGGTGAAATGGGTCTCCTGGGGCTAGCTCATAATGTGTAGATTATGAGCCCCCTGTTGGGAAGATGCATTGGGAGACCTAGTGCTACTTTTGCCAAAGCAAAAGTAGCCGGCTCCCTCCCGCTAGCACATTTACTACCCCCCTAGACACGCTTCCCACCATCTCTTCGGATGAGGCGCCTCCTCTTTCTTCTTCGCCGGCCTCAGCTGCTGCCGGTCGCCTCCACAACTGCAACCTCCCACCGGCTTAGCAGCTCTTCACGCCCTCGTCGGCCAGCAGCTCTTGTGCCTTGCTCCTTTGCCAGCTCATCCGCAGCCAGGCTCTCCACACCGGCCACCTTCACGCGGCCGCTCGCCTTCTTCTCGTCTGCTGCAACCAACCGTCAGTCGTCTACTGCAACCAACCGTCAGTCGCCTTCCCAACCTTCTTTGCTGCGGGTGAGGCAGAGACGGCCAACCCCGTCAACGACTGGGCTGCCAGCTTCACCACCACCGCCTCACAGCTGCAATCACTCTCCACGCAGACCTTCTGCAGTTAGCTTCCTTTTCTTTTTTTTTCTTTTTTGCGGCCACCGCTTGCTGCTACTCCTCTACACGGACCTTCTTCCATGCTGGCTTCTCCACGCCGGTCGCATCAGTTGCAGACGCCCCCACTGCAGCGCTCGATGCAGGCTCTTCCACGTCAATGTATAAAATATATATATATATATATATATATATTTTAAAGCCGCCTTCGCCCTCCTTTCAGCCGCCCTTCCAACAGTCCTTCGCCCTCCTTTCAACAAATAAATATATATAGAAATATATATATATATATATATATATATATATTTCTTTTTCTTCACTGCATCCTATGAAGATGCCTCCCCACACAACTTCACTGCAGCCTCTTTCTGTGTATATGTTTTTTTTTTTTTAAACCGCCTTCAACACCTCCTACCTACCTCTCGCCAACCCCATCAAAAATACAAAAACAGAAAGTACTTAAATCTGATTAATGGCGGGATTTCTCTACTGCAATGGGGTTTTAATTTTTTTTGCTTCTAATCAAAAAACAGAAAACACACAAGGCACCCTTGAGATCACACACTCAATGCCCTTGCAAACTCTACTCTAATCTACCCTAATCCACAATTTTGCAATCAATGGAGCACTTAGTAAGAAGTAATGGTTAACACCCTTCACTAACTTAGGTGTGCATTCCCCGGCAACGGTGCCATTGTTTGGGACATCATAGCATAGCGGAGGCTACACTCCAACCCACACACTTTGTCAATCCGTGAATGCAATCCGGTCAGCGCATAGAGGCTATCCCGAATGGGAGAAGATTAGTTAACCACACACTAATGACTTCTAGTCCTACTCAATCCTTCTTCAACACTCAAGCAATCAATCTAACATAATCAAAGCATCAAGATTAGGCTACACTTAAGCATAAAAATGCAACTTATGCAAAGAATCTAACATGCAAAGAGCTATCACACAAGCCTCAACTACACATCATTTCATGCACAAGCTTCATCACATACACTCTACAACTCACAAATCAGATTTTAGCATCAAAACATCATTAAGAAATCTAGATTAGCAAATGTGTAGACCATAACCTCATATCATTGAAAATGTAGAGAATAGAGAGTACAAGATTGAAGCAAGAATGGAGATGGAGAGCCTTGGGAGAGCACATGAGGAGCAGCTATGGAGCAAGCTCTCTCTATGAGCCTCTCAACCAAATGACCAAAGAGTGCTCTCTAGCTCTCAAATGGGCCACCTTTTATACAAAAACTCTAGAACTCCCAAAAGTTCCCATGTGGGATTATTGTCAAGCCCTCTCCCACATTCATCTACAACTTGGAATTCTTTACAAGAGCCCTAAGTGTCTTTTTTGTTGCATCCTTGCATTGATCTTCATTTGTCATGCAACACCCTAATACATTATCGTTGTGGTGGTGTGAAGACTGACATGAGGGAGCGAGGGTGGCTCTAGTAGAGGAAGGTGGTGTAGGCTCATCACACCCATACTGTGATGGGCCTGCACCATTCGGCCCCGCGCCTACTATCAAAGGCATGGTTTGCCCCGACTGAGCAAGTGGGATAGATTGGCCTCGAGGTGTCAACTGGCTAAGTGGGGTAGTCTGCCCCCATGGCGTCGACTAGCCCAACTGCAAGCCTGTCTGCATATAAGATTAAAATATAAGACAAATAGAATGCATAAAAGATTAACTTTGTGTATGTGAAAAGGTCTAATGGAACCATACCTATGTCTATGTAAACTGTGAGACCAAGCTTACTACCCATATCACTCATTTATAATGGACACCAGATTGGCCACATCGGGATCTTGTGTCGGGTCGATCGACATTGCTGCTACATACATGCATAGGCAAGAAAACACGATTGCTCTAACCCAAGCCATACTTAAAGCTTAGACAAAGAATATAACATGTGATATTAGAACATTGTTAAGACCTCCTACAATACTCCTTAGACAAATAGGGTGTACAGTGCCCCTTTCGGATGATAGCTTCTGAGGACTTTCCACATGCTCCGCACTATTAAAGCCAAAGGAGACTTCTCTTTTGCAAGAGAAGGATAGTGAGAAGATCGAGGGCTCCCCCTCCAATATAACCATATGCATATGGCATACAGACTATGCATAGGCCTATGCATAAGCCGTATGCATAGACCTTACGCATACAGCATACGCCTATGCATAAGCCATATGCATAGGCCGTATGCATAGGCCGTATGCATAAGCCCTATGCATAGGCTGTATGCATAAGCCGCATGTATAGGAGGCCGTATGCATTTAGTCGTATCTATAGGCCATATGCATTTAACCGTATCTATAGGCCATATGCCATACGCACAAGCCGTATGTCATATGCCGTATGCATACGGCCTATGCATAAGGCCTATGCATACAACCTATGCATACCTAAACCCTAAACCTGATCCCCAGCACCCAAGGGTGCAAAAACACAAATAGAAGAAGCACAAACAAAGAGGGCTTACCTCTACTAGCTGAATCCGTATGAAAGGGATGTGTGGCCTATGCCCTTGCAGGTCGTTTGCTTGAATAGACCTACAAAAGATTATCATACAAAATCAAAAAATTAGTTCATTATGCATAATAGAGCTTATACATAATAAGGCTATGCATACGAACTATTGCATAAGCCGGCTATGCATACTGCCTATGCATAAGCCGTATTATGCATAGGCCATATGCATAAGCCGTATTATGCATAGGCCATACGGCATACAGCCTATGCATAGGCCGTATGCATACGGCATAAGGCCTATGCATATATGGCCTATACATACCTAAACCCTAAACCTAATCCCCAGCACCCAAGGGTGCAAAAACACAAATAGAAGCATAAACAAAGAGGGCTTACCTCTACTAGTAGCTGAATCTGTATGAAAGGGATGCGTGGCCTATGCCCCTTGGAGGTCGTTCACTTAAATAGACCTACAAAAGATTATCATATAAAATCAAAACATTAGTTCATTATGCATAATAGGGCTTATGCATAATAAGGCTATGCATAAAGAGGGCTATGCATAGGCTATACATAAAGAGGGCTAAGAGGGCTATGCATAGCTATGCATAGCTATTCATAAGCCCTATGCATAGCCCTATACATAAAGAGGGCTATGCATAGCCCTAGCCTATTGACCTAACCCTAATCCCTTGCACCCAAGGGTGCAAAAACACAAAGACAAGAAGCACAAAGCACAAAGCACAAAGAAAGAGGGCTTACCATATGAGAGGCTATGCCCAAAACCTTGCTCACTTGAATATGCCTACAAAAAAGAACCATAATAAATAAATAAAAGTTAGTTCTCATAACACATTAGTAAGCAAGAAGAACAAGAGAAAAAAGAGGTGAGTGCCCTAAACCCTACTCTTAATGCATAAGTGAATGGAAAAACTAGTTTATGTTAAGCCTAAACCTATGCATAATGCATAGGTTGCTTAATAAAAAGCTTTGATGGAGAGCTCTTCATCATCAAAGCTCTCTATTAGAGCTCTATGCATTAGGCTAGGGTTAGGGAAAGGGAGAGGAAAGAGAGGGAAGGGAGAAAATGAGAGAGGGGAAGGGAGAGAAGCTCACCTAAATCCTATTTCCAAGCTTTCATGGAAAGCTTGGAAGAACACATAAAAGCATGAAAGAGGGAAGAAAGCAAGAAGAGAGCTTACCTTGGAGAGGGAGACTTTATTGATTGAAGAGGCTTGAGGGATGAGTAGAGGTGGGAGGAAAACTCGCGCTACTTTTGCAGGCTGTGTATGTGCAGCAATAGGGAAGTAGGTAGGTATTGACACCTGTTGTTTGGCGCGGTGATTCAGATGGGAGTGAGAGTTTCCCAAGGTCTGCTGTGAGCAGTGAAATTTCACTACTAGCTTCGCTTCGCTGCTGAGCAGTAAAATTTCGCTGTTGGGTAGCATATTTTCGCTGCTCTACAGAGCAAAAAAACACTGTTGTAGTCACTGTCTAGCAATGAAAACCTGGGTAAATTTCTGTTTGCAGTACTGGATGTTGTTGTGTGTTTTGTATGAACCCTAAATCAATTTTGGCCAGGTTAAAGATGTCTAACAGTGAGATCAAGGGCTAGAAGTTGGATCCGAGGAGACATGGTTGAGAGAGAAAATTCGATGTGTGTGCGATCGATGCAAGAGCCAGTAAATACAACAACGTCGTATAACAATTGAGCATGTCCGAACATATGGTCTTCATGAGGCAGTGGCACGACCAAGTGCGGATGATGACATAGAGGAGAACCATAGGAGAGTTCTAGGTAACATGCCACACCATTCGGTGACATTGAGTAGAGTGCGGAAGGTGGCAAGGCTTCATATGGAAAGCATGGCTAAGACTCATCTTCCCCAACCAATGAATGAGGTGCCTCCACCATTTCCACATGAGGAGGAAGGGAATTTCATCATGGACGATATGGTGAATGACTTCTTTAGACGGGAGGTAATAGATGATAGTGAGCAAGCTTCAATGTCACAAGAGGAGGAAACCTTGCATAGAGAGGCAAGCACACCTTTGTATGAGGAATGTTCGTACTCCACACTACGAGCAAACTTGGAGCTATTGAACTTGCAAACAACTTATGGATGGAGTGATGCAAGTGTCACAAGTCTTCTTCGGTAAGACCGCCTCATTCTACTAAAAATATTTCATGTTCTATATACTCTCCTTGCTAATATTTTGACATATGATTTCTTACCCTATGTTGTAGGCTTCTCAAGAAGATTCTTCCCCCTCAAAATCTATTACCGAACTCACAAGATGCATGTCGTAAAATGCTCTCTATGCTAGGTATTGATTACACAAAAATACATGCATCTCCCAATGATTGCATGCTATTTAGAGGGGTTAATAAAGATGCAACACAATGTCTACAATGTGGGGAGAGCCGCTATAGGGATGATTTTCAAGGTGATAAAGTTCCCCGAAGGTTTTCAGACACTTTGCTATCATTCCTCGCATCCAACACATGTTTAAATGTAAGAGGATTGCAGAACTCATGATGTGGCATGCTACTCATCGCTCAACCGATGGCATCATGAGGATCGTAGTAGCTGATTCACCGGCATGGCAACATGTTGAGCATTAATGGCTAGAGTTTAAAGATGAGCCTTGTCACTTACGTCTTGGCTTGGGCATGGATGGTGTTAACCCATTTGGCTTCAAGTCCACATCATGGTCTACTTGGCCTATTGTATTGGTGAATTACAACCTCCCTCCATGGGTGACAATCAAGAAAGGTCATATCATGCTTGCTCTCCTTGTCCCAGGAAAATATAAGGTGGAAAACATGGATGTGTACCTCAAGCCTTTAATTGAGGAGCTTGAGACACTATGGCGAGGTATTAAAGTACATGACGTTTCAAGGCCAATAAATAGGCATGAGGCGGAGGTGAAAGGAGTTTTGCTTTGGACGATGCATGATTATCCTGTGTTCTTAGAGTGCTCAGTACCTACTTGAACCTTATATGCATAATTTTTACCCTTAAAACTTTAAGTTTATATCTCTATCTCAATCATCTCAAATTAAAATAGATTTGGCAACCTCCAGACATCATGCATGTCCGATTTGTGGACCATCACTTGTTTCGGAAAGACCCTCTACACTTAAGAAGGTGGTGTATGAAAAACATCATCGATTTCTCCCTCCTTCACATCCCAAGTATGTGCCACACGATGTCTCACCACTTGTGATGAGCGGTAGAGATTGGTTTGAGGCATGGAGAAGCACTCCCAATCCACCACCAAATGGGATGTCCAGACACTCAATCTTCTTTCGACTTCCATATTGGTGGGACCATTTAATTGGTAAAAGAGATACAAAGGATGCAAGGGATGACTTACAAAACATTGAAAGCCTTCAAAGTGCATGGCCAATTGAAAGTGAGAGTGGTAAAATAGTCCTCCCAAAGGCACCATGGGTAGTAACCAAGAGGGAGCACAATAAGGTGAAAAGTGTGATCGCCTCTTTTCGTACACCAATGGGAGTAATGCATTCATTGAAGGATGCCTTCACAAAGACCAAAAAGAAATGAGAGAAACAACTATATGGCCTCAAGACACATGATTAACACATGATATTACCTGTATATAAATATTCACTTTTTTATTTTCTCTTTGTGGTACATAATTTGTAAGCTCATATACTAACTTCCATTTTTTTCTATGCATAGTTTATTCTTCCAATTACTATAGTTGGTTATGGAGACAAGAAGGTGAGAGAGGCTATTTACAAAATGGAAAGCTTGGTGAGGTATGAATCTTTTTTTCAATTCACTAAGCTATATTGCTTATTTAGAATTCTTATGCACTCACAAGTTATGTATTGGTAAATAGTACACGTAATTGCTATGTATGTAGGTACATATCCTTAAAGGAGATAGATCCTATATCCATTGAGATGGCTTGTCTCAATGCTATGAGGTAGTGTGTATGATCGAGGATAACTTCCCTAGAAAAACTCTCACTAGCCAATTGCATCTTATGGTGCATTTGGTTGATGAAGTGGCTTTGTGTGGCGTTGTTCATGTTCGATGGATGTTTTTCCTTGAAAGGTTCATGAAAAACTTGGACTTTGTGAGACAAAGAGCAAGGCCAAAAGCAAGCATGGCAGAGGGATGGTTGATGCAAGAGTCTCTTGTGTATATCTCAAAACATTTATCTTGCTACATAAATCCTTCCATGCCACGATTATGTAGCAATGAGGAGGATGACCGACTAATCACTAATGTGCCTCAGGGAAAAGGAAGGCAACGAAGACCGGATGAAGCATTAGGCCACAAGGTGAATACATTATGCATTCTAAATAGTACCATCATCATGGAGAAGTTTATTGGGAGATACAAGGATGCAATCAATAGACGAAAGGATAAGAGAAAAGCTTTCAGAAGAGCAAATAGACGCTTGCCATTATCGCCTAGCTTGGAAGCTCTACCAAATGTGATTAATATAGAATGGCTTTGTATGGCAATAATATCGATGGCATCGCAAAATGGAGAGATGATCACAAGAGAAGAGCACGAGTATGCAAGAGGATGTGACCCTCATGTAAGTACATTCTTCATCTCTATCTCACATATATACCTTGTTTAATGCACTATATAGGCTAAATGTCATGTTTTTGTTTAATGTTAGTACAAACTATATAATGCAATATGGTCAAAGGGAAGGCACTTTCGCATAGAGCGAGTGGATTCTAAAAGAAAAACATTTGATTGTAGTGTGATGGCAACTTTTGAGCAAGAAAGGCGAGCCGGTAGACATGATACCAATGTCATAGAGTACAATCTTGAGTATTGTGGAACTATTCAGGAGATTCTTGAGGTTGGATTTAGAGCATTTAGTCTATTCATCTTTGATGTTGACAAATGGTTCAAGGTGATAGTATAGAGATACTCAAGCAACCGTGAAGAAACATCCAAATGAGTTCTTTCAAATTGATTCCACAAAGTTTTGGAATGATGAGAAAGATACCTTCGTACTACCTCAACACTGTCAAATAGGTTAGTAACCCAACCAATCCCAAATTAAATCTTGATGTAGTATAATAAAAGTGTAACCCCTTTGCTTTGAGATATTAGGTTGTGTTTCATGCCGATTGAATTGGTCCAAAGTGGTGGTATGTTATACAAGTTTTCCCTTGTTCAAAACATATCTTTCAAGATCAAGATGTGGAGGCCAATCTCTAGATGAGGTGCAAGTACTACCTCAAATCGGCTCATTGGAAGAAGACGATGAAGAAAACATTTTGGACAGGGCTGATGAAGAGAATGAGAAACATCAATCGGAAGAAGATGATGAGTCACCTATCAATCATGACAATGCTTCATTGGATCATGATAGTGATATTAATATTGATATAGAACCCCGTCTTTTCATTGAGCTTCCATTAGATAAAGACATTGATGAAGCAACACATATGGATTTATTACAAGATGGGATAGATTCAAGATCTTAACATTGTTTCACTTCTCAAAAGTTTTCAACTATCTTTTTTTTTTTGCTCGAAACATGGCTCCAAGGGTTTTAATGGATGATTTTTTAAATCTATATATTATTTTCTGTGTGCATATGACATATATTTTCAGAATTCAGCATCCAACAACTCTCTGGAATTTCTTGTAGCATAATCTCACTGCCATCCTCTCTGTTTAGTAATGAAATCACAATATAGCAACGAAATTTTGCTGCTAAACGACGCTACTCAACAGCGGAATTTCGCTATGGAATAATGAAATTCCGGTGTGGAGCAGCGAAATTTTACCTGCTAGTAGGAGCGCTGCGCTGAGCAGCAAAATTTTGCTACCCGTTCGTAGACGACATTTCACTGCACCAACAGGCGAACGTAATCCCCGACATCCCAACAAAAAAAGCGCTACTAAAACGCTGATGTTCCCCCGACATGTTGTAGTGGGACTTGACCATGAAGCTAGCAAGGTGGATACTTCAAGAAATTCAGTTCACCATCATGCACACCCTCGACAACCAAAATGCAGTAACAGATCTCCTCAGTAGAATAGACAAAGGAGAGCAACCTACAAGGGTGGCTGATCAGCTTTGGGATGCAAGCCTTTACTATTCAGCCTCAATACCCATGCAAAGAAATTGGTACTTTGACATGTTGCAATTCATCACATCACCTGTTAATCTCTCTGTTAATCACGTTTATCTTTTGTGCTTATTTTCCAAGCTTTCCATAGCCATTACTTCTCATCTTTCCCCCGTTTTGCTCCTATTTACTAGGGCTTTTGTTGATCTTGAGGAGAGGAACACATAGAGTACCAATTTATATGCATTTTTCTGAAAATTTTTAAAAATTTCTTTCCCTTTGCTCCAAACCCTAATCTCTCTCACATAGCTCACCATTGTCCATCTCCACTCACTCTAAATGGCTGCAAGTGTTTTCTATGGCTAATGAGGGCTAGACTTGGAGTTGATTTTGCTTTCTTTTGACCATGGAGCTAGGCGTGGAGCACCGTTTTTCCCACGTAGCCTCACAGCCAAAATATCAAGAAATAGCTCCATTACATTCTATTCCATTCTCATGTGGTTGTTAGCCATGATGTTTGGCATCTTTTTGGTGAATTTTGGGGAGTTTTTCATTGCTATTGGAGAGAGAGAAGAGGAGGTTTGAGCAGCCCTCAGAAATTGCAAAAATCTTCAAGATTTGGATCCATTGGAGGCTCTATCAAGCAACAATCCAACCATTGAAGCTTTCGAAATACCATTGGTGAGTTGCTATGGCCACTTTCTCAAGCAATGGTGATTAATCCTCATGCTATGGACAAATGATTACATGCTCTTATTGCTCACATCTTTCTTTAATCACACCCATTTGGATGTCATGTGGCCATTTGTGAGACAAATGCAAGATTCTTTGATGAATCCATGCATAAATGGATGAAGGAATGCATATGCTTAGATGCATTGATTGAGCCACATGCATGGAGTGGATGTTGGGTAATAATGAGAAGGCTTTTGCTATGGACATGATGCTTTTATGCATTGGTATGATCCTATTGAGCATTGGAAGAGCTTGATATGTGATTTGAATCAATTGGTAATGCTACATTCAAATGCAAGTTGATGCCCTTGAATGCCATTTGATGCCAATTACTCATAAGCAATGCTTTTGGGAGTGATACCAATTGGATATTGATGTCATTGGTATATGGTATTACCTCACTTGTGCTTATTGATTGATGTTGGATCTTTGGATGAATGGCGGACATTTGGAGCTATGTGGATAAGCATGAGTTCATGCATAATGGTTTATGAGTATATTGTAATGGGCATGAGTCATGCCACATCCTTGTAAGTGATCCGCCTCATTTTCATATTCAAGTTATATGCACCTGACAATTGTTTGCACTCACTTCAATTTCTAGAAACTAGATATGTTGGTGACCGGGTGTTGGCGAAGAGGCCCGGGGGAGGAGCATGGCTTGAATCCACCGTGCCCTGAGTGCTGTGGTGGTAAAGCGGTACGGTGGAGGATTAGGTGTGGAGGTGAAGACTTGGCCTCAACCCGTGCCTTGGTTCGAACTAGGTACGGGGGTGAGAAGAGCTTGGCTGGGAGATCGGCAAGCTCAACGTGCTACACCGACGATCCTCTTGGTTTATGTACATGGCAATGGCGCCTTAATATGGACATCTCATGGGAATTAATCTTGCATTATGCCATGGGAAATGTATGGTGAATGCTTGGAATTGCAAGGAACTTGTATGCCTTTTGGTGATGCAAGTTGAGGCACATGCTATGTAATGGATGGGAATTGATAAGAGGACTATGGATTTTTGCATTGCTACTTGAGAAAAATTGAGATTTAGCTCCTAAAACAAAGGAGACTATGTCAAAATTTTCTCAAATTTCTGGTCATACATGGATAATTGAAGCTTGTGGAGCATAATTTGCAAACCTTGGGATGCCAATGAGGTGCGGAAGGTGTTGACATTGGTTTGGGAGCAAACAAGGATCAATTGGGCACAAAAAAGGTCACTTTGGCAAGAATTTGCAGATTCACAAAAACCCTAATTCACTCCCAACCCTTTTGGACTGAATTAAAAGGGACCATATGAGCTCTTAGTGCTTCCTTAGAGCTACCCAACGAGCTCTTAACCTCCGCATTTTGATATCTCTTTAGGGTAGAATTTAGGGTTTTTATAGAAATAGTAAACCCTAATTCAGTCACACAGAGGTTTGAAGGTCTCCTAGATCTAATTACATAGGCTTGTAGTACTCATCCAGGGCTTTCATTTGAGCTAAAAATTTTTGCATTTGGATATCTCTAGCTCAAGTTGTACCCAAAATACCGTTTCAGCCTATAACCCTGTAAACCCTAAAATAGAGAATAGTAGCACACCTCATCTCTTATGAGTCTTTGCATAGTGGTCTAATACACTTCATTAGCTCTCCAACAAGCTTTAGATCACTTCAATCGGACTTCCCTACCTCAATTTAGAGCCAAATTTTTGAAACCGAAGGTTTCCATGGGGCCGAGCCAAAAGGGCGACCGAGGCGCAACACTTTGGCTTCCGACGAGGTAGAGGGTGAAGAGGCAATGATGGAACAAGGAATTTTGGATGCTCCAGAGGATACTCGTGGGCACACTTCAAGAGAAGGGGATACTTTTGGGCATACTTCAAGAGAAGGGAATGAGGAGTTGAATGTCAGAAGTGCCCATAAGCACACCCCACAATCTTCGCATGCTATCCCCATCGATTCGATGATGGAAATGAATGCTAAGATAGATAGGATGGCTACAAGGGTGGAGGTCAATGATAGTCTTGACATTATGGCTACAAGGATGGAAGTTTTGGAAGAGAGGGTCGCTCGGCCAATGAGCCAACCTTCCTATGATAGTGGTCATGGTGCTTTACATGAAGGCAAGCAATTTGGGGACAGCTTTTGAAGGCCATAGGGAAGGCAAGCTACCCATGATACAAGAGGTTTCTCCCAAGGTAACACATGAGCATTCCACCAAGAATGTCACTTTTGGATTCATGGCGGATGTTAGGAGGCCTTCTATGCAGGAGATGAAGCCTACTACATTCCAAGCGGGTTCTTCTCAATTGGATGGAAAGCAACATGCACCTACATTCAGACATGAGGAGTCAAATTTTGGGGATCCGAGGAGAGTACCTTTGAAACCCAAAGCAAATCAGTTCTCCATGCTTGAAGAGGAGGTGTATGATATGGATGATGTGGTTGAGCTTGATTGGGAACATATGTCATTCATTGAGAGACAAAGAGAAGCTCATGATAGGTGGATGGAAATGCCAAATTTCCTCAAGAGGGAGTACAAGGATTTTGCACAATTCCTTGGATCTTTTGTGCAAATGCAAAAGCACAAGCCCTCGCACCATCATGAGAATGCATCGTCAACCGTGTCGAAGGATGTAAAGGACAAGATTTCACTCTCTAAGTTCAAGGGTGATGGTTCAGCCCCACATGAGTTGGAAGAATGGATGAATAAGTTGGATACATACACTTTCAGCTCTATCCGAAGAGTGAAAGGGACAAATTGCATTTTGCATCCTTGCATTTGGAAGACTATGCACATCAATGGTGGAGACATATGCTCAAGGAAGGAGTTATGCCACATACTTGGGAAGAACTCAAGCATGAAATGAATATGACATTTGTGTCACCTTTGGTTCTTGACCGATACCATGAAGAATGGTATGAACTCACACAAAAGGGCATGTCAGTTAGGGAGTACATCAAGAGGTTCATGAAGCTCTCTATGTTTGTGGATGGACTCAATGAAGGCATGCGATTGAAGAAGTTTGTGCATGGTCTAGATTCATACATCAAAGCGGATGTCTCGGCACAAAGACCAAGCACTATCAAAGAGGCTATGAGGTTGGCAGAGCTATATGAGCCAAAGTATAAGAGGGTTCAGCCCAATGTACCTTTTCATAAGCCATTTCACACTTCTTCAAATGTGGAGAAACTTCTACCTTCTTCTACATCCACTTACACTTCCAAATTCCATACATCGTTTGGAAGTGGACAGTCCACAAGTGGAGTTCATAATGATGCTAAGAAGAGCAATGGGTTTGTCAAGAAGCCTCCTCAACCATTCAAGAAGACTCAACGCGGATGGATGATCCTAAGATTGAGGAATTGAGGAGAAAAGGCCTATGTTTTAAATGCAAAGAGAAGTGGTCACCCAGGCATATTTGCAAATCAAAGAAAGTGGTGGGGCTACTATGATCATTATGGATGAGGATGACGATTCCAAGTCATCTCATGATGTGGAAGAGTTTGAAGATTGCAGCGAGGAGACACATGAAGAAGACTTGGAGGGTCATTCTTTTGTCAAAGAAGAGGATGAGTTTCCTTTCGACCCCGGTGGAAGGGATCATGCATGCATTTTGAGGGACAATATGCTAAAAGATGCAGGAAATGCAGAAAATGCAGCCCATGTATGTTCCATTTCACAAGAGCTTTTGGCGGGTTGCAAGAGTCCGAACACCTTGAGGTTGGTGGGCACCATTAATGGGAGAGTTGCACACATCTTGGTGGATTCAGGGAGTATTCATAGTTTTGTTAACTCCAAATCCCTCAACTCTCTCAAACTATCTCCGATGGAGCTACCCATAACCTTCCAAGTACAAGTAGCAAATGGAGTGATTGAAAAAGCCAACTTGTTTTGCCCTTCAACAAGAGTGAGTTTATCCTCTTCATATGCTTGGGAAGGTGACTTGGTAGTATTGGACATGGGGCCCATTGATGTGATTATGGGATGTGATTGGTTGGCTTCTCTTGGTGATTTTCACATGAATCTCCAACAAGGTGTTATGAGCTTTTCACATGATGGACAGCTTGTGGTATTGGCTGGAAATACACCAAAAGAGCTTTCTTTGATCACTCCAAAGAGACTCAAGAAGGAACTCAAAACTCTTGGTACGGTCTATGTGTTGTATGTCACTCAAGAAGGGATGGATAGATGGATAGCAATGGACAGCACGTAGACAAGGATATGGCAACTCTTCTCAAGGATTATGAGGACATTTTCCAAGTGCCAAAGAGTTTGCCACCAAAGAGGGAAATCAACCATGCCATTGTACTTGAGCCGAATGCAAAGGTGTGAACAAACCTCCTTACCGGTTGTCAAAGGTAGAAAGGTGATGCTGACATCAATTTTATTTTGTAGGAAATTGTGTATCTTGATGAATTTGCATTGAGGCAGAGTGGAAGCTCTGGGAGCCAAGGAAGGGTTCAGGACTTTGCACTCAAGGAGTACATTGGAAAACTTGCATTCAAAATTATTTCGACTAAATCAAGTTTGGAAAAAGTTCTACTTCGATGCTCAAAGTTACTTTACTTGTTCTCGACTCAAAGGTCTGGGCCTTTACATTCTATGGTGGCCCGTGGCATTGTTGCGGGGGTACAGTATCTCACCGTCATCAGGGGCAGAGCTTGAAGGGTTCCATATTTTGATTCCAGCCATCAAGGCGGCTTCAAAGTATAGAGAGCCTAGTAGTAAGAAACCTAGGATATAGCTATGATGATTATGTAACTTTGATGACCATGTAACTTTTTATGCTATGAATGGAAATTTGGGTTGCAGAGTTTTTTGTTTGATACGTGTCTTTTGTAATGTATTTTATTAGTTGACTCAAGAAAATAAATTCAAATTACACACGTAACTCAAATAAAATTGTATCCATTTGAAGACGTATATAAATCAATAAATTATATAAATTCAAATTAAAAGAGACTTATTTTCAACACAAGATAAGAGAAAAAAAATTTAAAGATATACACCGAGCTTTACATAGCTTTTGAGAATTACAATCATGCGAGATATACAAAAATAAAACTAAAGATCCTGGCCCAAAGGATCTCTCCAACGTCACATGCATTGCACCAACTGCATGTCCTTTTCGCTGATGGTGACCCTCTTTGCATGGACAGCTGCAAACACCATGTCACCAAAAATGTCCACTACGTATGCCTCTGCAACCTCCTGGAGTGCCTCCTATCACGAGATAGTATTGCAGATCCTACATGATCTCTCGCACCACACATTGGAAGGAGAGCTTCGGTTTAAGTAGGTTCATTGTCTTTTGGTATTTCCTAATCTCATAGAGAGTCACAGTGCCAGGCCTCCACCTAAGCTTGCGATGTTGCTACTATGGTGGTTGGACAGGGGGTACTCCATGTCCCACCTTGGGGGGCCAGACTCTCCTAGGAGTTTTCTTGGTGCGAGCCATGCTCTTGAAGGTGAGAGAGAGAAATGAAAGATGAGAAATGAGGTGAAATGAGGGTTACTTCCATACTTATAGATGAAAATTTATATATTTTCTAAATTATCTCAATACATAAATTTGATACTTTTTAATTTTTAAAAATAGTTTTCCTTATTAGAATAAGCTCTAATTTTATGTATACATATAACTATCATGGAACACCTAGATAAAATATCAACCCCATCAGAGGTCTGTAGGGCCCTTGTCCGAAGGCTCATGTGTATAGATCTGGTAGTAAAAAAATAAGCCCTTTACATGCGAGCCTTCGGACAAGGTCCCTACAGGCCTTTGATAGGGCTGATATTTTATCTAAGACATGTAAACTATATGATCTATGCACATAATAAATTTCAACCCATTCTGATCACTGCACACCATGCATCAATTTTTTCTAGGAAAAAAAAATGTTATCGTATTACATAGCACATGCACATGCACATGAATGTTCATGATGTAAGCCACATGATCTATGCACAAAAAAAAAAATTCAGCCCATTATGATCTATGCACACCATGCGTCAATTTTTCCTACACATGCACAAATAAAAAAGCACCTACACATGCACATGCACTTGCAAATGTTTTTCCATGAAAATATAAGAATATACACTAACATTAGAAATGAAGAAAACTCAAAATATTCACATCAATGGGCAAGTCCAGTACACAGCATTGGAAACAAGGAAACTTAAAATACCCAAATCCAATACATTGCATAAAGTACAACTAGTTGAGTAGAACTGAAGGAAAACGTGAACACAAAATGATACACGAGCATTTACACAGCTCTTCAAACCATGTCATGGTTAAGGTTGAATGCATCACTATTGTTATGAATCCTACAAACAAGAATGAGACCCGAGGGCTTGAGTGTGATGCACCGGGCATGGATGGCTAATAGCTGACCATCATGCATGAGATCCACCAAGTAACTTTCAGCCGCCTCTTGAAGAGCAAGCAATGCTTGGGGTGACCATCGCTCCACATTATATGCTTGATCTCTTGAAAAGTACTTGTAGTCATTTTCCCTTTGTAGATCTTGTAGTATTTCTTCTCGCACCAACCTCGAGAAAGGAGCCTTGGGTATAATCAACTCACGACTAGATGAGCATTTCCGGCTAGAGTAGCGAGAGCATCTTTCCTAGCTGGAGCAACAGGAGGAGCTTGAGATTCATCATTGTCGGTGTTAGTATGTTCACTAGATCTAGATGAATGAACCGGTGTCTTGGAAGGCATCTTGTTTGCTCTTTGCTTAGTACATGCCATACTCACAAGCTAAAAGGAATTGAGAGAAATGGAGGAATGGAGAGAAATGAAAGAAGGAACGGAGAGAAATGAAAGAAGTGCCTTTATTTCTAAATGGAACTTATTATAAGTTCCATTTATAAATGGAGAGAAATGAAAGAAGGAATGGAGAGAAATGAAAGAAGTGCCTTTATTTATAAATGGAACTTACTATAAGTTATTCACACTTACTTTTAAAAAATATCAACACTATCAAAAAGTTCTCTATGTTGACTTTAGTAAACACTTATTTTGAAAAAGTTATCCATATTAACTTTAGCAAACACCTATTTCTTTAAAACATTGGATTGCTCCAATACTCTCATAAACATAAAATGTTATTTCATAATTACAATTCTATCAAGAAGAACCTATCTAGGAAGAGGACATGGTCTAGGAAGAACGCTATTAAAATGAGCCAAGCAATGAGGAATTACCCGGACCCATCCATAGACCCAAATTGAATAGAAGAACCTATCCAGGAAGAGGACATGGTCTAGGTAGGGGGTAGCTCCTCGGAGACCAATTGTGGATCCCAATGCGAATCTAAATGCAAAAAATCACAAGGACGGATTTGCTGAGTATGGCCATGTATGGTTAGGGAACTAGATACTGCCTTGGAATCCATACCGGTTCTTTTCCATGTGGTCAAAACGGATTCAAATTATCCTTTTCCCTCTATTCCACCCTCATTCTTTGCGTATTAAGCTCTTGTTTTCTTAAGCTCGATAGCTGCAATTGTCGCTCTACCTTAGCCCTCTTCAAGTCTGTTTCCATTTCCTCCGACGTGGGGAAGAAGATTTGACCTATCCTGGCGGCGCTTTCCTTATCGCTTCTCACCCTGGGGGTCATCCCACTAATCCTCACTATGTTAGAATTCCTAGGACCAGAAGGTTGGGTTGGTAAATCCGGTCTTAGACTGTGTCCCGTGCCTATTGATGGGCATGCCGCAGATTGCGTTGGAGACTAAAAAATCCATTGGCCATATCAAAGATTCCGCTAGATCTCATAGGAGAAGAGAGTTTTTCTTCCTCTCCAAAGCCAGAGAATATTAGCTCTTTTTCCATGGATTCTTCGCTACTTATTTCTATGGTGGTCAGATTCCTCCAAGATGAAATCCGCTAGATCTCGCATGAGAAGAGAGTTTTTCTTCCTCTCCAAAGCCAGAGAATATTAGCTCTTCTTCCATGGATTCTTCGCAACTTATTTCTATGGTGGTCAGATTCCTCCAAGATGAAACACTTAATTGAGTACCGCCGAGTGACCCGACCAACACTTTTTTGGTAGGAAGAACCTGGGTGATTTGATGCACTGTCATCGGGGGTAAGGTCGTCTCCAATGAGTTTCCTAGACCTCAAGTGCTTGAGAATGTGCCTCAACAGGCTCAATCAATACTCCAACTATTTCACCTAGTTTTCTGCCGATTTGTCTGTTCTGGTCGTGAAATAGAAGATCTCCATGAAACAACAAATAATGGTTCACTTGGTGAAGTAGAAAACTATAGTCCTCGTTGTGAATTGTGTTTCACGCTGCAGCAAGTTGTTTCACATTTCAAATTTTCAACTCAGAATTACTTTAATCTGAGTCAAATAGACTCCAATGGTGCAATTAGGGGACTCTGTTACCACTGGTTTGACCACCCTTAATCCGTGAACTATCAGTCTATAAAATGTTATTTTGTGTGAACTACAAATCTGTGAACTAGCAAATGACACTTCACGTCATGAAGTAGCAGGTTATTGTTTACGTCGTGAAATAGATTATGTTTCACGTCGTGAAACAAAGTATTGTTCATGTCATGAAGCATTTCAATGCTATTTCATGAGACAAGATTTTTATATTTCGCTGTGTCAAATGTGTCAGGATAAGATGCCCACAACCAATGGCTCCTTGTTTTTGTAGTTTTCGTGAGTTTTATAAAACATAATACAATGCGTGTCACCCACTGCTAGCTCATGTTGTAGGAATTAGTGACAAAAAATAACAAAATTGAAAGTAAGACTAAGTGTAGCTTTCCTCTAGGTGCTGCCGAGTACTCACCCACACTTCCAACACATGATAATTCCTTCTCTACCACTCAAACCTTATCTACATAGTTTCTTCACAATGCACCTTCCAAATGCAAAGGCAATAGTGAATCTTACATAATGGGAGTTGGAGCTCTAAGAGGATGGAAGAAACAATGGTGTTTCCCCCCGGAGTGATGCCAAAAATGTTATAGGCTACCACACCTCCCAAGAGGGAACTCCACACAACTGCAATCTCGGGAGAAGTAATAGACAACAACTATCGTTGGGTACTTACCAATGCTTCAAGCTCACATCCCTTGAGGGTCCCCAAGTTTGCTTTTGGAAGCTCCACTCCTCTAATATCCACCTCCAAGTTGTCACCGCGGAGTCGCTCTCACCACAATGCAAGGATATCTAGCTCTCACTCTTCCACACACGTGAATAGAAGAGGAACATGCACTAGAGTGCACTCTCACACACAAGACAAAGTAAGATCTCTGAGAGCACAAAGGGGGATTGCATTCTTTCATTTTATGAGAAATTACCTTTTATACATTTGGCCCTTAGTCACACTTGGGCGCCCAAAACTTACTAACTAAGGCCTTAGGTGGTTAGTATCTCAAAATGTACAACTTTTATAGCACATTTACATAACACTTATTAATTTCCTTAATTGGAGGAGCATCTTTGTTAATACAAGATGGGATTAACAACCACAAGCATCCATAATGCTACTATGTCTTTCGGCACCTAAGGCACCACAAGTATTCCAGAGATTGAGGCAACCACGACGAGATAGGTAGAGGCCCAAATCCCATATGTCTTTCGGCACCTAAGGCACCACAAGTATTCCAGATTGAGGCAACCACGACGAGATAGGTAGAGGCCGAAATCCCACTCTATAGCAAAAGTCTAAGAACCTGAAGCCTGATGTCCTATATGGGTTCCCAAAACATTGTTGGAAGCACAAGGGTACTATGAAGGGAGTGAGAAATTATGGCTACCCAAGTCACAAAATCCTATGGCAAAGCCTTCTGTGCACAAACCTTGTCAACAAACCACCACTCACCCTAATCACCACGATCGATCCAGCCACAAAAAGGGTCCCAACCAAGCACACCACTCTATCACACATCAAGTCACCAAGAAGTATGGGTGCCCAAGCAAAGACCCAATTTAGGCTTGATCTCACTAAATCAATCCGCGAGACCAAGCCTCAATGGGATGGAGATGGAATTAATCACTAACATGCAACTGGGAAGCTATAAGGACCTAAGAAAAAGCCACAAGAACCTTCCTAACTTGATTTCATAGAAGATGTCAAAAATCAAACTGAGTTAAAATAAGTGAATTACCCAATTCCCTACTACCTCAAGGAAAAACTGTTCTAGCCTGACCAACAAGAACACATGGAATGCTTCTCATTGATAAATTCTTATTTCAAAACCAAACTCTAAGCTTGTTAAGGTAGAGAATAAGAAAATGGTATTTTTATGCTTTTATGTTAACAAAATAATGGTAAATTCTTTTAGAATATTTATAAGTAGTTAAAAACTACTTTAATTGATTCTAAATGAGAAAGAGATAATCCTATCAATTTGGAAAAAGAGGAATAATGGAAATAGCTTAATCTAGTAGAATAATCATAATTAAGTTTATGATTATGGTTAAAATTATGATTTAAATTCATAGTTTAGATTTAAGTTTAAGAATAGATCTTCTATCATATTTGCATTAAGAATAGATCTTCTATCATATTTGCATTACAATATTTTATTCTTTTAAGAAAAAAATTAAATATTATCGAAGCTATGGTAAAATTTTAAAAAATAATACATATCTTATTTTTATGCATAATACTAAAAGAGGACTTCCTACCATATTCTAGGATTGGAAATCCTATGCAAAAAGAATGACTTTCATCATATTCATGTGAAATAAATTTTAGTATTTATGCATAAATATTTAATTAAAAGAAAAGAAAAATTTTAGATAAATTTATTTTATGCATAAGAAATTTTTAAATGATAAAAGAGAAATTTCCATGACATTTTGAATTCAATCATTTAAACGCAAAAAGAGGAATTTTAAGCATATTCAAAAAAAATGAATATTTATATTTAATTAAAAGAAGAATTTTATGGTATTTTAAGTAGAGAAAGGTTTAAATTAAATTTAGGTGACAAAAGAGGAATTTTCACCATAATTCCACCTAAAAATTTAGGTTTGATAATTAAATTGGTAGAAAGAATGTTCTTAGATAATTTATGTGGATAAATCACCAAATTGATATTTAACCAAAATTAGATTATTGGAAGAAGAGTATTTTTATAAAAATCCAATATTCTCATATAGAACCATTTCTTAATCTATAATGGTTAGGAAGGAATGCAATTCATAAAGTTGCAATTTTCCTTACGGTTAGAAGTTTAGTAGATTTTTATGTGAAGAAAATCCTTAAGAATCAAAGTTAGAAGTAAACCGAATAATTTTGGTTAGAGTACGACTGCGAGAGGGGCGGCCAGTAACCTACTTGCCCATCTCTCAAATCTGAATCAAGCAAAAACCTCGTGAGACCAATTCCAATTCTTGACACAAAGAATAGACTACCATTGAATTAGCATAGTTTTTCCTTAACCGAAATCATCAAGAATCTAGTTTGAAATTCAGTCAAATGATGGGTAGATTACCCTGATGAGAGATCAACGATTCTCATTAAGAAAATCTGGATTAAAGGAAAAGGGTTTTGTGGAACTAATCTCGAACCGGGAATTTTACTTGCATAGAACCTATGTTTTTTTTAAAGGACTGTTTTACGCCAGAATGCTAGAGGAAGCATTTGGTATGTGATCAGCTAAGGAGAGACTCGTTGGTTGCAATAGCTGACGGAGAGTCATTGAGGGACGTCGCTCACAGCAAAGCCTGGCGAGGTCTTGACCAGCCTCGGTATGGTTAAAATGGTGCGCTTCCGATACGATGGACGAGGACCGACGAAGCGGTCCCCTGAGTAAAGTGCTAGGACACCTAAGTAGGATCCTAGAGGGTTCTAACCAGGTGATGTATGGGCTCGCGGTTGCTAGGACACCCATGCGTATGTGAAGGAAGATATGGATGAACCGAAAGAATGACTTTTGTGAATGGAATTTTGATATTGGATCTCGTTGGTTGACCAGCTGGTCTTCAACAAAGAGTTCGGATGATATATTTTGTAAAACAATGAAAATATTTTGGAGGATTATGATCAGTAATACTATGATTTCATTGAAAGATTATTTTAAAGACAACCGAATCTGTTAAAATAGCAATTTTATATTGGTGGGTGTGTAAGTGGTATGACTACCTTGAATTTTGGGTGTGTAAGTGGTATGACTACCTTGAATTTTGCTTGAAGCATTGGCTAGGGAGCCTGGGAACTCATTTCCTCGGTACCCGGGTAAAACAAAACCAAATTTTTATAAAGGAATCCCACCAATACAGTGGTCACGGCGGTTGGCTAATGGGGTTACCATGGGATTCCTACGATACAAATAGTTACGATTAAGTTATGTTAGTTAGAATAAGTCCTAGGAAGACCCTTGTTATGTGGAAGGGCATCAGCTGTGCCTCGTTTTAAAGGAGGAAAAAAGCGGTGATTCTATGGACTAAGTGTAAGTCTCTTCTTTGATCTGACCATGTGACTTTCGGGTTTGGTCGGATCAGTTTGGTTAATTAAGACTTTGACTCGTTAGATAATTTTCTTGGCAGAATCGCCCGTGCCTTCCAGGCGGCACGGGAAGTTTTTTCGGGTTCGGTTTCGAAGGAACCATCGGCCGGACTAGTCTCTTGTCCGGATATCCATGGGCGAGGCCCCGAGTGTGGATCCCTGCCCCACGCAAGAGGCTGACGCTGCTTCCACTGCCAGCGCCCTCGGAGGGGGCATCGCAGAGGGGGCGGGGGTCTCACAGAATAAGAGTTCAAAAGTTAAGTCGCCAAGGGCTAAAACTTACCTAAGGGGGATAGAATCAAGAGTTAGGTTACAAAAGGCTAGGACTCGCCAAAGCATAATTCCAAAAAAGGTTCACATCACTTATACACATATTAGTTGCCTATGTGGGATGTGATAGCATAAGTATCAAGTCTCTTATGTTGGAGAGACAAAAATAAGAGTTTAGACAAGTCATCTATGTGGGATGCGATAGGCATAAGTGTCAAGTCCAATTGAGTCTAGGGGAATGATAAATATAAGTCCTTAAAATACACAAAAAGCATAGTAGGAACACTTTTAATACCATCAAAAGCCCAAGACTGTAAGATTCCTCCCTCCAGCTTTTAAGGTGTAAAGGTGTAAGAACCTCCCCTTCTGTTCTTGTAATTATTCCTCTCTCTGAAATAGAAGAAAGATCTTGTTTTACCCTATTTTGGCCTAGAGAGAGAGAATCCAAAATTGAGATATTTTTGGATATAAAAATCCTCCTAGTGTCTAAAATGGATTCCCCTAAAACAGAAGTTCAAAATGAACTTTCCAATGTGCATTAGGAATTAATTGAAAATGTGTATAAGGGACCTTAGCCAAAAGGTCTATATTTTCAGAAATTTTTGGATTATGATCCAATTAAGGTTCCAATGGGCCAATGGGCCAATTGGATTAATCCAAGTGTTGGGATGAGAATCCAAAAGAATAAAAGAAAATATCCAAAAATGAGTAAATTCTCACATAAGATGAAGAGTTGACTAAGTAAAAGGTTTATTAGTTAAAATTTATGAGATATTACTAAAAAAATGAGATATTTTGGAATAATGATGCATTTTTGACACCCTGGTAAGGAAAGGGGAACTCTTGAGGTAGGCGCCTATTTCACATGTGTGGAAGGGTTTTTAATTCAAAAAAATTGTGAGATTTTTATCTCTCCTCTCTCCTAGATCAAAACAAATCAAAAAGGGAGCCAAACTTGTCCAAACTGAGTCAAACTAAACCTAGAAAATTCTAGAACCCAGTTGGACTTGGTTAGTGGCCTCCCTCACCTATAAATAGACCCTCAATCATTTGTAATAATATATTGGAGCTATACCATCCCAGTATTATATTAAAATAATCATATTTTTTTATTATCCCTTAAATTTTCCTCTCTCTTGGGAGCTTGGAGCTCTCTCTCTCTACAACAACTGGAGTTGCTCTTCTCCTCTTG
The DNA here is from genome assembly GCF_041138505.1 of Cibotium barometz. NCBI lineage: Eukaryota > Viridiplantae > Streptophyta > Polypodiopsida > Cyatheales > Cibotiaceae > Cibotium > Cibotium barometz. The sequence goes on along the minus strand of NC_141047.1, from coordinate 74,908,018 downwards.
GTGGACCAATTGATTGGTTGGGGGCTTCACTGCTAATAGAGAATCAAGCCAAACTTGGAGGTAAAATCAATTTTTATGGTTTTTTCCAACTTATCTCAATGACTTTCTTCTTCTCAACCCCTCTCAAGCTTGAGAAGCTTTCTAAATGAATTTTTTAATTCAAATCAAGATTTTTCTTAAAGTCTTAATGCTTAATTAAGACAAAGTTAATCTTTATGCTTATTTGTAATGCTTTCTTTAAATAAATCTCTCTCTCTCTCTCTCTCTCTCTCTCTCTCTCTCTCTCTCTCTCTCTCTCTCTCTCTCTCTAAAAGAATAGCCATCTTTATGGCTAAATCCCTTGAAAAAGGATGCTTCTCAATGATAGTCTCTTAATTCAAAGCTAAACTCTAAGCTTAATAAGCTAGAGATTAAGAAAATGATATTTTTATGATTTTATGTTAACAAAATAATGGTTATTTCTTTAAGATTATTTATAAGTAGTTAAAAACTACTTTGATTGATTCTAAATGAGAAATAGATTATCCTATCAATTTGGGAAAAGAGAAATAATGGAATTAGCTTAATCTAGTGGGATAATCATAATTAAGTTTATGATTATGGTTAAAATTATGATTTAAATTCATAGTTTGATTTTAAGCATAAAAGAGAAACTACTATCATATTTTCATTACAAGCTTTTATTCTTTAGATTTTTTTTTTAGAATTATCAGTAATATCAGCGAAGCTATGGTAAAATTTTCAAAAAATAATATATATCTTATTTTTATGCATAATGCTAAAAGAGGACTTCCTACCATATTCTAGGATTGGACATCCTATGCAAAGAGAATGATTTTCATCATATTCATGAGAAATAATTTTTTTATAATTATGCTTAATTAATTGATTATGAGAAAAGAGTAATTTTTTGTAAATTCATTTTTATGCAAAAAGATGAATTCCCATGATATTTGAGATCCAAGTATTTAAATGGTAAAAGAGAAATTTTTTATAAATTTATTTTTATGCAAAAAGAGGAATTCCCATGATATTTGAGATCCAAGTAATTAAATGGTAAAATAGGAATTTTTGGCATAATTCAAATCATGAGTATTTATCAAAAGTGAAATTTTAAGCATTATTAATTTTATTAGAAAATATGGGTAAAATTGATTTTTGTAAATCCCATGAATCTTTTACTCGAAAGAAGAATATTAAATATATTTCACTTGAGAAATTTGAGAAAGAATACGAAAATATCCATCAAGAAAAAGTACCTTTAACTAGGCCAAGAAATTGGCAGAAACTTAGAAAAGTCCTATCGGTATCGAAAGTAGAAAACGGTACTAAATGTGAATGTGATGTGATAAGATGTGAGTGGATGTGATGAGATGTGATGTGATGTAAATGGATGTGGATGTGTATGTGATGAGATGTGATGTGATGTAAATGGATGTGGATGTGGATGTGGATGTCATGAGATGTGATGTGATGTAAATGGATGTGGATGTGATGAGATGTGGATGAGATGTGATGTGATGTAAATGGGTGTGGATGTGGATGTGATGAGATGTGATGTGATGTAAATGGATGTGGATGTGGATGTGGATGTGGATGTGGATGTGGATGTGGATGTGATGAGATGTGGATGAGATGTGATGTGATGTAAATGGATGTGGATGTGGATGTGATGAGATGTGCATGAGATGCGATGTGATGTAAATGGATGTGGATGTGAATGAATGAGATGTAAATAAGATGTGATGATATGTGAAAGGATGTGATTTGATGTAATGGATGAGAATGAGATGTGATGTGATAGATATGCATGTGAATGAATATGGGATGTGAATGGATGTGATGGATGTGATGAGATGTGAGTGGACGTGGTGAGATGTGAATGTGATATAATGTGATGTGAATGGATGTGATGGATGTGATGAGATGTGAGTGGACGTGGTGAGATGTTGGTGAGATGTGAATGTGATATAATAAGATGTGAATGGATGTGATGTGATGTGGATCTGGTTAGATATGAATGAATGAGATATGATGTGGATAGATGAGATGTGATGTGATGTAGACTTGGGTAGATGTGAATGGATGTAAATAGATGTGAACGTGATGTGATGGTATGTGGATGTGATATGGATATGAATGAATGTAGATGGATGTGATGTGATATGAATGGATGAGATGTGATGTGGATATGTTATGATGTGATGTGATGAGGATAGATGTGGATAAATGTGATGAGATGTAATATGATGTGATTGGATGAGAATGGATGAAGGACGATGGGAATACATATAACTGGATGTGGAATAAGCAATGTGAGTTGATGTAGAAGAATGTGGAATAACGAGAAATGATGTGGAACAATGTGGAAAGATGAGAGTTCGTTAGAAACTGTATTTATGAAACCTGTTTTTAAATTACTGTTTTATGTCAAGAATGCTAGGGAAGCCTTTTGACCATCTTGTGAATAAGGTCGTGGAGACCTAACTGATAAAGTTGCAACAGCTGACGGAGAGTCAACAAAGGACGTCTCACGTAGCAAGGTTGGCCGAGGTCTTGACCAGCCTCGGTTCGATTTAAATGGTGAGCTTCCGGTACAGTGGATGAGGGACCAAGGAAGCTGCCTATGAGTGAAGCGCTAGGTGACCTGTGAAGGAGCCTAGAGGGTGCTGACCATACGGTGCTCGGGCTCTGGGTCGCCGAAGATACCCACGCATACATCGAGGAAGAAAATGGAACAAGGTGTTAGAGTTGTTTTCTGAACTCGGGCATGGATCTGGTTGATTGGCCTTGCTGGTCCTCAACGGATGAGTCCATGGCTCTTTTATATGGATCTGTTGGTTGATCTTGCTGATCTTCAATGGAGAGTCCATCTAGATTTTCTTATGTGATTATATTTTCGGGTACTATGAGCTAGGAACTATTGAAAAGGCCCCTGAGTGAACAGGTGGTGAGCATTCTGGTTGTTGCCAACAATGATGCCATAGGTACACCGATAAAGGAATGATTGTAAATTAGAATTCAAGCTAGGTATTTTGGATGATTATGATCAGTGATACTATGGTTTCATTAAAAGATTGTTTTAAAGACAACTGAATCTGTGAATTAGGCAATTTCATATTGGGTGTGTAAGTGGTGTGACTATCTTGAAGTTTGCTTGAGGCGCCAGAGGGGGCCTGGGAACACTTTTCCCTAGTAACCGGGGCAAAACATAACCAAATTCCTAAATGGATCCTATCACTACAGTGGTTCTAACCCATGGGATTGAGGCTAGGCTGATGGATCCCTAAATTGAGACTCAACATTGTTATGTTACGATAGATGAAGTAAATCAAGGATAGTCCTTGTTCTATGGAAAAGAATCAACGGCTGTGCCTCTTGATGAGGAAAAAAGCATTGGTGCAAGTCTCTTCCTTGATCTGACCATGTGACTTACAGGCTCGATCGGAGCAGTTTGGTTAGTTGAGACCTTGACTACGTTAGAATAAAATATTATGGAGGAATCGCCTATGTTTGCTAGGTGAGGGAAGTTTTTCTGGGTCTGGTTTTGGAAGAACCAAGGGATTAGTCTCTGCCCTGCGCAAGAAGTGCTACTTCCGCTGCTAGCACCCCAGAATTCGTTGCGCGGAGGGGGCAGGGATCTTTCAAAGACCCTCTGCTCATGTGCAACTTTGAATGCACCATGCATATGCTTATTCAAAATATTATTTTCACAACATTTGGGTGTCACACCTAATTGACATAAGCATTAGGCACTCTGATATCCTTTGATCTCCCAAGCAGTTATATCACATCATTCACACACTGAACACTTAGGTTACGAATCTCAACATCGAAATCCCATGGACCTTCTCACTTAGAGTCATGCACAACATGAAAAATTTGCATTAAGAATGACTGGGGCACCAACGTTACATGGTGCAGAATTAGGCACAAAAAGTTGTTGTGACGTAGGTACTAGCACTTAAATAATTCCATAAAGAATTTCTTGTATTCAAATGATCCAACTCTAGAACATTCCTAGTTCATGAATTAGATTGCTAGCTTCTAGGATTGCCTAAAGTTTGGAAACATCATCATAGATTGTCTCAATCATGGATCGACAATCCTACCCCATCACCATGATCTAGCTTCTTGAATCGTTGAATTCTTGAATTACTAAATTTCTTAGATTTCTTCCTTCTCGAATATATCAACTCAACCTGTGATCACCCGAACTTACTATAAGAATCGTCAATCCTACCTTATGCCACATTTTCAAGTGCGTATAAAAGGTAACTTGACACCAATCCAACCCTGCAATACTTCACTTTGACCTCTGGTGGAGGTGTGCATGATCCTACTGTCATCATGAAGACATAGTGTAAACAAGTAACAAATCCCTCTTGATGCTTGTCCCATGTATCCCAACTATAAGGTAGGCACCCACACATACCCAACAACTACAAGGTAGGAACAACGATGCCCTATGTCATTGCTTGCATATTTGTCAAAGTTTCCTTTCATTCATATAGTGTGATTCTTGGGAAAGAGCATAAGAATTGTAGATTTTGTTTACAACCCATGGGGTGTTTTGAGCTATTTTGGTGGCAAGGAAATAACCCTCCTTACACCTTATAGTCTCTGTAGTAATAAGCAAGGCAAAACATAATAGTCCTTATTTTCCTTCATGGCCATACAAACATACAAACAACTGTACAACTAGAGTGATCTGCTTCTAGGATTATTTGTTACAAACAGATTGCCAACCAGATTGAACTGGTCAAGTAAGAGGAATCTACCAAGTTAGATCAATAAAGTGGGATCGTTGAGGGATTGTTGAACTAAGTAGGGTCATCATGATCCAAGTTCATAGGGTGTCATGATCCTAGAAAATAAAATCTCTTTGAAGCCGAGATTTGCAATCATTTTACAACTATACATGCATAGAGGGATTATATGTATTGTTGCATGCCGTAACACTAAGGTAGTGACATCAGTGTGTGTACAAGTGGTCAATCTATGCATACCCTATAGTAACTTGTCAATGCAAGCTGTGTATACCCACATAAGCAATTGGCAAGTGAAGCTCAATAGAGCTAAGTTGTGCAGTGCAATGAGTCTATGTCTTAAAAGGGTTTAACAAAAATGACAGCCAATACCTCTACTAAGGGAAGGGCAAGAAGTTGATGAACAAGGGCTAAGGGCCCCCATTGGAGTTGTACATACCCCTAGAGCTTGGTGAAGCTAGGAAGAATTATTTGGAAGTAGCAAGCCTTAAAGACATGGGTGTCTCAATCCTTAAATTCCAAATTTGGGATCCGCTATTACTCTATGGGTGGCTATTTGGAGGAAATCCAACATGTACTATTATTCATGTTAACATGTTATAGACAAAGAACATAAAGGGATAATAGCATAAATAGAAGTAAACAAATGACAACTAGTCAGAAAACCATCAATATCTATGTATATTGCTTCTTCTGCTCTAAATCATACATATGTTTTCGCTTTATGCCATAAGATGCTAACAACTGTGATACAAAACAACACACACGTCTATTATATCAATTGAATAATAATTATGGATAAATGCATAACTATTCGATGGATAACTATATCTAAGGGGTAAGTACGGGTTAACAACTGGCACACCTGGTGGGTAGTCCGCCCCCACAGACGAAAGATGAACCCACTGAGGATAAGTATAAATAGAACAAAATTTTGTAACTTCTTGAAAGAAATTCTCCTAAAATCCTAATCCAATTCTATCTAATGGGTTTCTAAAATCTACATCTATAATATAGGCGGATGGATGAGCTGCCTATAAGACTAAAACTGAGACTATAAGTAATCTAAAAAGGAATAAGAATGAATTTTTGGATTTTTGACTTTTGGATGATCTTTAGTCTGATCCACGGCCTTCAATTGGTTACTCTGACCATATAGTCAGGTAACGGTACCTCGTCTCTCTGTGCTCAAGTCGAAAACCTAGAAGGTTGACCTTTGTGTCCAAGTTCTTTATATCTACTTGGGCGCTTTGTACTTTGTTGTCGATCTAGAGTAGCTCGTTGACGATCCTCTTGAGGTTGCTGGTTCAGTGGTGGCATATCCCTGCTAAAGTGTGCCACAATATTTTGCACTCTGCGCTAGTTGGCGGGGAGGTGCAAATTGTGGAAGCACAATGTCTCCACTGCAATGTCTCCCCACTGCTTCCATTATACAAACTGCACATCGGTGCCTCTCCCTCTCCCTATCCCTCTCCAGAACTTGTAATAAATTTTGGAGTTGGCCTATCAAGGTCTTCACTTTCATTGACATATTCTATATGATCATTCTATAGGTGTTGAAGTTCTTCTTCATATACTTCCAGCTTCTTCATATCTTTGAGCTCTGTAAAGGTACAAGCTTTTTCCCACAGATTATTTATTCTTGCCGAATCATGTACTTTCTTATCTTCCAGCAGCTGAATGTTACCCTCTTATAGCTAATTTGCCAGTTTTGAAGCTTTAGCCCTAAACCAAAGATTCTGGGCTCATTCCCCAGCCGGATCACCAAAGTGTTGGTGAAAAGCTAGCATGTATTGTTATTCATGTTAACATGTTATAGACAAATAACATAAAGGAATAACAACACAAACAGAAGTAAACAAAAGACAGGTAGTCAGCATATCTGTGTATATTGCTTCTTTTGCTCTGAATCGTACATATATTTGCACTCTGCACCATAAGATGTTAACAGTTGTGATATAAAGCAACACACACTTCTAGTATGCCGATTGAAAAATAATTAAGGATAAATGCATAACTATTTGGCGGATAACTATATCTAAGGGTAAGTACAAGTTAATAGAAGTCCCCACCTAGGAATGCCAAAAGTTTGCATTCAAGGATGAGTTAACAAGATATCTATATTGCAAAATATTGGGCTACTACCCTTATTTGAATTACCTCCATGGGGAGTGGACATGGCCAAGGTGTTGTTAGGCCATACATTTGTCTAACAGTCGCCTAGGGTCATTTGTCATATAGCCATTAGGACCACCAAGTAACAAAAGGAGGATTGTCAAACTCACATTCGAATTGGTTTGATAGACTTTCAATTTAACCCCATTGTCAACAATAAGGAATGAGATTTCAAGAGAATCAGTTAACCTACAAAAAAGGCAAATTGCTTCAAGATAGATAAGCACAAACCACATTGGGAAGATGTAATTTTGTTGCATCTCATCATACCTTACACGTCATACTACACGTGTACCTAACTTTTTACAAACCACATTGCACATGATTTAGGTGGATGTAGGATTACTCACATGCTTTAATAGAGCTCATTTATGACCAAATCCTAATCATCAAGAAAAAGAAAATTGGGCTGAGCTTACCTATGTAGAGATTACCTGAGTGTGTGCATTGAAGAACCATATCTCAAAATAGCTCCTTTATTGAGTAATCTATCAAGCCACATACTCCCTAGATAAGCTCCCACCACTACTAATAGTAGCATCAATAGTTGGTGCCCAATTACAAACACCACAACCAAGGACAAGAAGAATAAGAGAGTAGCAGTGAGCAACCACCTCCCAAGAAGTAAACATTTACTATCGATTGAGCAAGGTAACATCATTGTTGAGTCAGGGTTAGAGCAGGGTTAGAGCTTAAGATGGACACCCAAGCAGACAAAGACTCCAAGAAGGATAAAGGGAAAGGAAGCAAAAGGGTAGAAAAGGGAAAGAAAACCAAGACCGAGGGTGAGAAGGAAAAATAAAGCACATCAAAATCATAGCCACACAGCCCCACCACAGCTTGTAACACAACCACCACCATGATTTCGAGCGCCACACCATTGGAAATGCTTATGCAAATGTAATTAGTAGACGACCAGTTCTCTAAGTTTTTTAAAAATTCCAAATAGACCACACAGTTGCTAGATGTAGGAGATGTTAACTATCCAACAGTGCCAAGCTCAGGCTAGAGGAGGGCTGGAATAGTATATAATACACTATAGCCTTTACAGTCACATTTGTGGTGAAAGTGTGGGTGTATGAAACTACATTCAGAGGTACACAAAGTGCAAAGCAAAGGCATACAAAAGAAGAGTGTAAGGCCCTCTACATGGAATGGATTGTATTTGAAGACCAAATGCAATAGCTAAGGGGAAAGGTAGAGATAAAAGAGAAGGTGTCCTAAGCTCATGTAAATAACATCCCTAATGGAAAAGAGGTCCAACAGGATGGTACAACATAAAAATTAAATCATCAACAAATGCAACACAGATCTAGAAAAAGCACGCTTTAGGGCTAGTGAAATGCAAGTTAAAGCAAACAGATAGAGAGAGAGACCTAGAGAAAAATACAAAAGATATGTTGTAGCATCAAGGATGATCAAGTAAAGGCCTTGGAGGAGGAGTTTGTCATTAAAAGATGCATAAAATTAGGTCAAAGGGCCTTCCACACCTTGCACTCCTGCTGACAGTCATGAGGAGAGAGGGACAAAGTTTTACAAGATGTAGCTTTAATGCTCCTTGCCGAATGATAGCACAAGAACTCACACAATCTCATGAAGCCGATCAGATATAGCTTGGGCCTCGCATTTATTTGCCAAGGGATGTTGCTCAATGAGCCCCTCTCCAATTTATAGTTTGCTAGGCTATGTAGGCAAGTACCCAGGAACTAGAAGCCTATGCCACCATTATGTTCTTTTAAGGGACCTTGGCCTTGTAAAACTTTATAGATTTATATCAAGCTGATACAAATCTGATGATAAAAAATTTCATTGCATGGGTATTCTTATTTGGAAAGATACCTCTAGATTTAGATGAAGATTACATCAAACTTATAGAGATGAGGAATACACAACTAGAGTGCCAATGGATATGGCCATATGCCAAGCAGAACTAGAATGGCTTGTCGCTGTTAAAGACGCCAATGTGGAATACGTGGTCTCCAACTCCATGGAATTTTGGCAGAAGTTTAAAATTTTTCACCCATATAGGTTTTGTATGTGATTTTTGTGGGCACAAGTGTTGGAACACTCCCCTTCCTAGAGCTTGTGCTAGGAGGTGGTGCAAGGGCGGGGCATGGGAATTGATTCGTGGATAGAGAAGAAGGTATGTAAGTGTGCTCGGGGCATCTATCGACATTGGGGTGCTTGTATGGAGGGGCCCCACTAGATGAGGGCACTTCAAAAATCATTTCTCCCTCATGGTGAAACATGTGTGGCGTGGCAACCACATGTGAATCTACAATTGAGGCTGGGGTGCCGCCGAATGGAATGGAGGCACTGGGGGCATGCAACCATGGCAACCACATGTGAATCTACAATTGGGGCCGGGGTGCCGCCGAATGGAATGGAGGCACTGGGGGCATGCAACCATGACCAAAAAGTACCCATAGTGTGCTGGGAAGCTCAGAAATGCTTAAACAGTGTGTGCCCAGTCCCGAAATAGGAGTTTTGGCTCTCTTTTGCCTCGCACATGAATGCACCCTTAAGGTAAAAAAATGGTCTTTTGAGGAATTTTATGCGTGTAAAAATGACCCTAGTGAGTCGGGGAGGTAGACCATAAACACATCTAAAGATTTGGTAATTTTGAAACTTTTAATTATTTAAAAAAATTTTGAGGAAGGTACGTACATATGCTTAGGTTGGTACAGTCATGGATAAGGTTGGTACGGCTATGGCTAAGGAATGTATAGTCGTGGTAATTTTTTTACTTTGTTTTCTAGAATGGTACGTCTGTACGCTTAGGTTGGTACGCCTGTGGCTAAGGTTGGTACGACCATGGCTAAGAAAGGTAAGGCCGTGGTAAAAAATAATAAATTTTCTTTGGGATGGTACGGTCGTACGCTTACGTTGGTACAGTCATGGCTAAGATTGGTACAACCGTGTGGCTAAGGAAGGTACGATCACGGTAATTTTATTTAAAAAATCTTTTTTTCGAGATGGTACATTCATACGCTTAGGTTACTCGGCTGTGTGGTGGCTAAGGTTGATACGGTCGATAATTTTTTTTTTACCTTTTTTTTCGGCATGGTATGTCCATACACTTAGGTTGGTATGGACATGCGCTTAGGTTAGTATGCATGTGGCTCTAAGGAAGGTACGACCGTGAAAATTTAAAAAAAAAATTTCAGGATGGTACGTCCGTATGCTTAGGTTGATACAGCCATACGCTTAGGTTGGTACAGCCATGGCTAAGGTTGGTATGGCAAAAAAAAAATCCTCGATTTCGTACGGCCGTACGCCTAACTTAGAAGCGTATGCTCATGGCCTATGTGAACGGTCATGGCAAGTTTGAAATTTGAATTTGAATTTCAAATTTGGAGGGAAGTGAGTGGGAGACAACTAAGATCCCCTCATTAATGCAAGGTAGGTGGGAAAAGGGTAAAGTTAGTGGTTACCTTTAAATTAGTGGATTTTAACTAATTTAGAGGCACTCCAACTTAACTAATGATTAATCTTCTAAATCCCACTATTAATCACCTTTTAACCCTCTTCGTTGCCCTCTAATTACTCCTAAATAGTGAGGAGTTTAGGGATGAGAATTTGATAGATGGATTAGCAATGTTTAGGTTAATACAATGATGTGATCACCTCTAACTAATCCCTCTAATTAGGTCTCTAATTAACCCACTCAAAAGAGAAAAAAATTAGGTAAATGAGACCTAATTAGTGCTAATTCTTGCTAATTAAGGCCTGATGGGAGTGGACTAAACATTTATTTAGGTCAAGGAAATTGTTTAGAACACTAATGCCACTCCAATTAGTCTAATTACAAGCAATTAGGCTCCTTGTTTTGGTTTTTTTCTCTCTTTAAGTTCACTAATCACACTAACCAATAGATTAGTGAAAATTAAGAGATAGTTTATGGTTGTTTTGGATTTTTGATGGATTAGGTTCTATTTAACATTGATAACCTTCCTATGCTAAGATTAAGCTAAAAATTAAGAAAAATAGTCTAGGTTTAAGCAAAAACCCTCTTGATTAGGCTCTCTAATCACCCAAATCTCAAGTTTTTTCACTCAAACTAGTAGTAATCCTACTCTAAACACAAATTGCATGAATCACAATAAAAACATCAAAAAAAAACATACAAAACATCAAAATATATCAAAAAACCAAAAAAAAAACACATGCCAAAGAGCTTACCTTGAACCGAGCTATGGAGACTCCATTGGATTCAAATCAAAGATAGCTTTGACAAGTTCGGATTTGCACTCCCTAGCAGCGGCACCAAAGAAGTTAAGAAAACCCTACCCTAACATGTCATGGGAAGTTGCATATCCACCACGCTGGAGCAAGGCTCGAGAGCTCCACGGTAGCCACTCGTTGTCACTACCATCCTCCTGCACTCATTGTCACACCGAGGCGGTTTCTCTAAACCAACGAGACCAACGAGTGGTGCAACCTCTCTCGCAAAAATTGTGTGGGATCTCCGCGGGGGGAGATGATTGCATTGGTAGCTTAATCACTCAAGAAAAAGGGAGAGAAGAATAAGCAGGGAAGCATGAGAGAACAAGTGATTAGCAATAATCACTCCCAAACCTTAACCCTAAGCACACCACACATGCCAGATTAGAGTCGCAAGAGAGAGGTAGAGAGAACACTCCGCTAGTATTGCACAACTGGGAGAATGAGTTATAAACAAGAGAAATTGGCTTTTATAGTTTCAAGCCTTTTCCCACTAGGCCGCCCGAGAGTAAGTAATCCAGGGCGCCCAAAACATAGTTACAAGGCTTTTCTCTATGGTTAAGCCCACTGACCAAGATCCTCTTGTCTATCCTTTGAAGCTCAATACTTGGGAGCATCTTTAGGGCATTTCTCTCAGCAAATGACGAGACTTACAATATAGTGATGGCACCCATTACATAAGTGTGTAGACATAGTTGTCGTAGTAATGTGTTAACCAAAATGTGGTTAACACTAGAGCCCACAATCCCATGGCACACTTAGAACATGAGAAAAGCATAGGGAAAGTGAGTTTCGATGAGAAGTCGGAACATATTAGCAATTTAAATGTCAATCTTCTGTGAATGAGGGATATCCTCAGGTACAACAACTTCATTTATGGCAATGTATCCACCATCATAAACTATAGTCCATGAGTCAAGATGGAGTAGTGAACATGGATCACTTAGAGCACAAAAGGGTTGGCTACCATAGACCAATCAAAGAAAACTTCTTCACACCAAAAGCACCATGGAGAACTAGTCATCTTGGAGGCTTGTTTAGTTTGCCAAAGGCCCTCAATGTAGGAATACTTTACCACAAGGCACCAACCAATCAACTTAGAGGCTTGGTTGGTTTGCCAAAGGCCCCCACTATAGGAATACTTATCGCAAGGCACCAACCCAACAAAAAATAATCAATCTGCAATACTTGCCAATCAAGAGGATCTATTTATGGTGGAAGTACTATGAGACGTAGGGTGAAAATTCCTTTTTAATCCACTTTCCTTTTTTATTATAAAAGTGTTACTTTCATCAATATTGATTCTTATGCATAAAATGATGCATAAAAGATTTTTTTTTTATAAAAGTGTTACTTTCATCAATTTGATTTTCATGCATAAAAGAATTTTTTATTATAAAAGTGTTACTTTCATCAATATTGATTTTTATGCATAAAATGATGCATAAAAGAATTTTTTTTATCATAAAAGTGTTACTTTCATCAATATTGATTTTCATGCATAAAAAAAGATTCCCTCTCTACTAGATTAAGCCATAACCGAACAATAAATGCTTGAGGTGATGAGCATGTTCATGGTCAAGTATAAAGATTTTGAAGACTTGCATCTCTAAGCCATGTGTAAAATCTTCTACACATTAGCTACCTGCCTCAAAGGATTCAACAAGGTGAATACCTCTCGGGGGTGGCACATTTATCATGAAAGTGAAGTGTAGCAATTAGCCTTCAATTTTTCCATCATTGGCCCAACTTTGAGTTAGATATAATATGGCTACTATGAGCATGTCCGATACTATCCCATCATCAATTTGAAATTTGAAGAGTGTTTTATGACAAAATTTTTCTAGTGCAGTATGTCAAAGCTTTTCCAAGCCTTTTTTTGTAAATATTCTATTTCAACATCACACCATCGAGAACTTTTCACTCACACCATGCTTGTCATGCCATTCCGGTGTTGCTTTGAGGTCAAAATCAACACTAGGTAGGGGGGTTTTACTCCTTTTCTCTACACTTTTTATAATTCCCACCCTAGCTTAGATGATTCACATTGCATATGGCTAGGGGCCCACCTTTGTAATGGAAGCTAGCCATATAAGGCTTGTACATATAAAAAGAACACATTGTGGGAAACCCATAAGTGTGGGTAGGTGAATCCCACATGTATATAAGTTACTTATGAGGGTGTGGAAGGTCACTTTTGATAATACAATCTACTACTAAGCTTAAGCTTTGGGAGCTCCTCAATTCTTTCGTTTCTTGTTCTCTTCTTTATTCTTGCTTGTCTTTTTCTCTTCTTGATTATTGCATGCTTCCATTAAGCTTTGGGGGAGCTCCTTAAATCTTTCTTGTCTTGTTCTCTTCTTGATTCTTGCTTGTCTTTTTTGATTCTTGCATGCTTCCATATTTTTGGCTTTGAAGTCTTATAGAGTTTGCTTCCTTTCATGTGTGAGTACTTGATTATGTGTATGTGCATGAGGTGAGCATGCCTGCTTGCTTCTTGCTTGAGATTAGCTAGGTGTGGAGTGTGAGTGAGAGATTGCAAGAGAGAGAGAGAGAGAGAGAGAGAGAGAGAGAGAGAGAGATGGAGTGAGAAGAGAGGAAGCTTGCTAGATTCTCCCTCTTATAAGTAGAGAGGAATCTTGCTAGCTTCTCCCTCTTGTGTGATTGGATGGAGTGAGTAGAGAGGAAGCTTGCTAGCTTCTCCCTCTTGTGTGATTGGATTATGGAGGTACATTGATAGTGCTTGATGGCTTGACCCCTTGAGGTTTCCATTCTCATGAGCAATTCACTGTCACATAACTCTAGATGGGTTTCCATTCTCACGAGCAATGCACTATCACATGACTCTAGATGGGTCTGTACTCCTTTGTGTTAGCATGCTTGTTGTGAGACTACAACTTCTCTACATAAGAAGCACTACTGTTATTAGGACGTAGAACTAGTGTGCCAGAGTGGAATAGAGATCCTTTGTTTAATTTTTCTTGTCCATGAGTTGTAAAACCTATAGTAGAGTGGTTGTGTGTTGAATTTAGTGTGTGATTTGAAGTGTAATGGTGTGTTTTACATGATTAGATTGAGCATTTCCTAACCCATAACCCTTCTTTAGTGTTTTTTATTATTTTTTCTTCATTATAGTAAAGATTGATGGTTGAGTTGAGCTCCCCCTTGCAATATTGAGGTTAGCAATCTCGCTTGTTAGGATTTTCCATTGACATCATGAGCATTATATTAAGTTAAATATAGTAATTAAACTAAATTAGAAATTTTCACTATGTCCAAACAATTGGCCCATTCTTTCAATTGATTCACAATAATCATTCATTTGGATGTTTTTTTGGTAGAATAAACATTTTAGAACCATTTCTAAGCTAGGTACCAAGAAAAAAAAACTAAGAAAAAGCAAGGAAACAACTAGGTATAAAACGAAATTATTTCCTAGTCAAATCATTTTGATCTTATAAGTAAGGTTGCTTGGGGTAGAATCACCCGATCCAACCCTAGGAATTAGATTGTTTTATGAAGCCGACACGATCACCGACCTGACATCTAGAATGCACTATAATGATCCATTAATTGGAATGGGAAATGGGTTTTAGATAATACTAGCTAAAGCTAGAGGGAATATTTGTTAGATGTGCGCAATAATTACACCGCATTTGTCAATACTGATAGTTGGTAAACAGTCAAATCGACCGCTCCTAAAAAGTTCAATCATCGGTCCAAGATTAGAATTGTTGACGATCCAGGGGTTGAATCATCCGAAACCTATAATTGCATGAGGATCTAATCATTTACAATCCTACATGTGGGATCACCCAATTCTTGAATTGTTCTATAATTGAATTGTTTTAGTCTAATCGGTAATGAATCTAAAAGTAGAATCATTTTTTGAAGAGTGGAATCATTCCAACAAGGATTGTTCCATTTGGAATCATTTTGGCTAGAATTGGAATCATTTTTAAGGAGAATTGCTCAATTAGGATAATCGATCCTACTGGATAAAATTTCAGAGGCATTAAAAAATCAAAAAACTAGATAAAATTTCAGAGGCATTAAAAAATCAAAAAACTAGCTAGTGCAAGGGGATTTTGACCATAACCTCACACTTTAACATACTTAATCCTAGAGAAAAACTATTTTAAAATATAAAACCTTCTAAAGATACTAAAAACATTGGAAAATCAAGAGAAATTTCCACCAACAAATACCAAAAAATATCCAAGAAAACCATAAAAGTAGAAAAACATAGAAAACCTAAAAACATCAAAAACCAAGAAAATCATAAAAAGAATCCCACAAGTGATTCTAGTGGTGGACTAATGCTTATGCATTTATGTGTTCAAGCCAAATCATTGCAGCTTCATTCTCAAACCCAACATTTAAGCACAAAACATTATCATACGGGCTAACACTAGGGAGTGGGATAGGACCAAGAGTCGATCTAACCACCGTAGCTCTAAATTCTAGTTTGGAAGCAGACTAGAAATTCTTTCACCAACGAAATCGAGATTGTGAATCATTAGCCCAATTTAGCACCCAAACACATAAATGACCAAATGAGACCATAGAGAATTTATAGAAGAGTTGCCATAAGGAACCGAAAGGCCCCAAGCTAGAAGACCATAATTGGTGAGAGAATGGCCACCCACCATGAGTGAACGTGTTAGAGGCCAAGCAAGTAACACAAGAACCAGTGAAGCATAAGTTTTAAAATTCTATGATTTCCATACAACTAACCAAGTTCCTATCTTCATTGATGCAAATGGGATACTCTACACATCAATGTAGCATAGCCGCCCATGTCTTGGACGCGTCCCACCGCACTACCTATAGCACTATAAATGGACATGGTTGGCACAAGCAAAGGATACCAATGCTTGTGAGCATATATTCCCTATACTCTCAGTATGCCCTCATTGAGAGTCTATCTAGATTGCCATCTAATCTCTCTACACTAGAGCGCACGAGTGGACAGCACCATCATATTGTACCTCTCTTGTTTGGTATAATCAGAATTTTTAAAATTCTTTACATCCTCTCTATTGCATTATCTAGTGTACTTTCTCTTGTTGTATCTTTTTTCGCTATGCCATATTCTTACAATAACTTCCACACACCTTATGATATGTGACTTTTTATATCCTCACATGCATGGAAGTTATAACCATCTTCATCTTTGTAATCAAGAAAAAGAGATACATAGAACACAATGAATCAAGCAAAGATTTAATGGCAATATCTCTCTATCTTTTCAATATGTGTGCATTCATTACAACATCTCTCAGTACTTTAATGGCAATTTTACCTTTAAGATAGAGTAAAAGGATAGTAGGAGGAAGAGAAATAAGAATCACTTCAAGAAGATGTAGTACAATGAAGGAGGAAGATTTCTCATTCTATAGCCACATACACAATACTAACTTTTGGATTCCTTCCTCATTGGACCCAATCAAGGAAGAAAGGATGAGGAAAAATGATCAAGGAAGAAAGGATGAGCCACAAACATGCCAAATTTTGGATTCCTTCCCATTAGGGAAGAAAGGATGAGGGGAGACAATACCATCCAAAGAGAGGTAGTACCTCGAGAGAGAGCAAGAAAAACCCAAAAATTTCTTTTTTGGCGCTGCCGCCTATTTTGTAGCAATCTTTGCATCCAAGCTATTTTGGTGGAGGTTCCGTGTTCCAATCTATGACCAAGGGTTATCCTCAAGGAGGCATGGGAATGCAAGGGAGTTTTGCTGCTAGTTTTCAGCCTGGAATGCAAGGCAGCATGTATGGTGGTATGCAACCCGGAATACAAGGAAACTTGTATGGGGGCATGCAGCCCATAATTCAAGGAAACATGTATAGGGGCATGCAGCCCGGAATGCATAGTGGCATGTTTGGAAACATGGGTGGATCAACAGGATTGCATGGTACGCAAGGTGTGGGAAGTGGCAATGTTTACCCTAGTATGGGTATGCATGCAGGAGGGTAGCAATCTTGTAAATCCACTTCCTTTACGATAATCTAATACCTTTGGGTAAGGCGAAGGATTATAAGGAAGGGGGAGCTGCAGTGAAACTTGACACATTCATTGAGGCAAAAGATAGGCTCAAGGCTCTTACCTTTTTACAATAGTGTGATGCTGCTTTTTTTGGTGGTAATTACACTAAGTCCTCAAAAGTGAGAAAAGTTGCGACTTTTCTCAAGGGCAATACGTTGCAGTGGTGGTCCACTCTTCTCTTGCATGGCATAGCACCATCTACTTGGGTACACTTTAAATAGGTATTCTCTTCTGTGTGGCTCACGTGTACATTTGAGGTGGATGTAATGACAGCATGGCATAAGTTGGATACATCAAAGTGTGAGAATCTAGAGGATTATAACAAGAAGTTTTGGAAAGCTTTACTCCCAGTTACTTCTTATTGTACAGTGCCACTGTCTAAGCTGGTTGAGAAGTATTGTTGTGCGTTGCCCAAGGAAGTGAGTGATTATTGCATTAAGACCCAAGTAACAATATGTCGCAGATGATAGAGAATGCTATGAGAGGAAATGCGTTACGGGCAAGGCGCCATTTGAGATTCTGGAAGGAGGGAAGAAGGTACCAGGAAAGAAAGGTGTGAGGTAAAGTTTCTTATCGCTACCTTGTGAAGTTCAAGAACTATTCACCGATGGATGCGAAGTGGATGGAGGAGGGTGACTTAGTAGATTCACCTCAAGTATTGCAGCTTTATCTTTATGCCTTTGAGTTGGAGCCGACTCTTGTTACGGCTCATTCAGGTTCAGCAAAGCATAGGTCTAGAGCATTGCTTGATGCTCAAGAGGGGGGTAGCACCTCCGCTCCCTTGCTACAGAGACAGGCTCGGATGTCATTTAGAGAGGTTGCTTGGTGTAGCTTTTGTCTCACTCAAAGGTACTAACAGTCTGACAGTACATCTGCTTATGGGACTTCTATGATATATGTGTACTAGTCACATTGGATGTTGTGGTTATGTATGGTTCACAGAGTGGTATACAACTTGGACTATTACTACACCATTGGTTTGCAGTGAATGTTACTACATATGTATGGCAGAGAGAGATTGGGACATTGATCTTGCCATATTGTACTTTTCACTTTATTTTGGATCACATGGCTGAAATCTTGCTATATGGACAGCCTTCATTATCAGTGTGATTCTGCTTGGATGTCTTGCTACATCACCAAGTGCAATCGAAGACGCTTGCCATTTTTCAAGAGGGGGGTATGTCACGACCCTGTGAATTTGTGCAGCGTATCTAGACAAGGTGGGCATGAAGGTCAATGTGCAAGACACAATTGTGCAAGACATTTATGTAATGTTCATATTTGGGGTCACCTATTAAGGCTTCCTTTCATAACCCATGGGGACAAAGGTTTGGAGGGGCCAAAGGCTTTAAAACCAATAACTTTTTTTTTTGGGGAGATCGTCGCCCTTTTGGTGGGGAAGGCCTACGTTATTTTTGGAGGTGAGTCTCTTTTGGAGGAGTCTGCTGCAATTGCACATGTACGTGCTTTTTCTCGTTTGGGCGACTGGCGGGTTGCAGGGAAGCACCAGACTGGACTGCTCTCTCTCTCTCTCTCTCTCTCTCTCTCTCTCTCTCGGAAAACAGTGCAGGGCTGTAGGTGGCTGCAGGGAGCACACAGCCGCGTGGAATTCTCTCCCTTGCTCTATCTCGTGGGAGGGCAGGCGGGCTGGTCGAGCAGCCACACAGGCGGGCAGGACTGTTACTCTCTCTACCTTGCAAACAGGCAGGGGACTGCAATCGACACACAGCCGAACAGGGCCTTCTTCTTCTTCTTCTTCTTCTTCTTCTTCTTCTTCTTCTTCTTCTTCTTCTCATGTGAAGGCGGCGCATAACCGATAGGCTTAGAGGCTTCTCTCTCTCTCTCCCCCTTCGCGAGTAGGTGGGCCCACAGGAAGCATACAGCCGAGGAGATTTCTCTCTCTCTTTCTCTCTTTCCCTTTGTGAGAGGAAGGGTTCAGCAGTTCTAAGGGTACAAACAGAGCAAACCGAGGGATGTTTTTGGGCGAGTCTATGGACTGATGTATGGATGTGTTTTTGGCTGCGAATAAGGGAAAATACATTCATGAGACATGTTAGGGCGACAATTTATCCACCACACTTTGGTTTCTACTAAAGGCCAATTTCACTTTCCCTAGCTCCTTCACCCATTTAGAATATGGCCGCTTTTGTAACAAGCTTCTCTTCTTTATGATATGATGAATCCACTCTTGTGGAGTGTTATCTAACACTCACTAACGTGGTCACAACCAAGAATCGATTGAGAATGGTTTGCAATGAGGGAAAAGCTCAACGGCCTAGTTTGAGAGAAAGCAATCATGCTATCTTGTGATGTACTCTAATGCTGCAGCCTAGTTACAAAACCTAGAGTAGCAAGGCATGTTAGAAGAGACCTTAGTCCTTAGCATTTATAATCATGTAGCAAAAGGTATAATAGGCCAAAAGCACTCAATACAAGCCATGTCCACTAAGAGAGAACAAATAACAAAAACATAAAGACAAGGCTAGCAGGAGAGAAAGGGTAATGTGTACATTGCTAGTCTTGTAGCAAGAGGTTTAATAAGTCTAATGTCCAAAGATGTTCCCAAATTTTACAAGCCCGCCAATGCATACGGATATCACAAATGCAATATCACCACCAGTAACAACACGAGGATGGAGCATTGAGAAAATACGGATATCACAAATGCAATATCACCACCAGTAACAACACGAGGATGGAGCATTGAGAAAATGTTTTTCCAACACAAAATGCATTGCAAGCGGGCAAATCATCATATTGTGCACTATTTGCAGATATTGCAGAGTTTGCTCAACAAGGAGACCATCTCTTGAATGACTTCAATGTTGGGACAGCTAGCAAACATGTTCACATGTATGACTTTTCTGTAGATCCATTTGGGACATGAACTGAATTGTGCATTTATGTGGAGAGGAGGGGATTGCAACAAGGGAAAAGCTCAACGGCCGCGTTTGAGAGAAAGCAATCATGCTATCTTGTGATGTGCTCTAATGCTACAGCCTAGTTACAAAACCTAGAGTGGAAGGGTTAGAAGAGAACATAGTCCTGAGCATTTATGGTCATGTAGCAAAAGTATTATAGGCCATAGGCTTCCAAGATAATCTTTTACTATAGATGAAAGATGTTCTCACACTAGACAAGCCATGTCCACTAAGAGAGAACAAATAACCCATAGAAACATGAAGGCAAGGCTAGTAGGAGAGAAAGGGTAATGTGTACATTGCTAGTCTTCTAGCAAGAGGTTCAATAATTCTAATGCCCAAAGATGTTCCTAAATACTTCAAGCCCACCAGCGCATACAGATATCACAAATAATTCATAAGAATGTGTACACAAGGCTATTGGTGGAGAAGAAGATGTATTCCTGCGGGGAGTTCGATATACTCACACAAAACTACAAATTATACCATAACAAGGTATAAACCCCTCTATAAGGATTCCTAAAACCAGAAACTGGAAAACCGAGGTAGGCTGTAATGTCAACATTAAGACCAAGGATTTTTACATGGCATTCCTCAACATTTGATGGAATTTGGGAGATGATTAGACTTCATAACCTCTACAAGCCAAACACCACCCTTTGACAAGTAATTTGATGATCAAAATTTGTTGCAAAGGCTTTTGCCAGCCTATTTGCTTACAAGGTCCTTCACAAATTCGTGGCTATGGGGTAGTAGCTTATGCTTGACTGGCATCACTCCCTTCTCACGCCATCGCTGGACCAAAAACTCTTCCAATGCCCGTACCTTCACAAGAAAAAAAACAGGCAATAACAATTAGCAGATCTTTGCTTAGCCCCTTATACATATCAAAACTACCCAAAAAAGGCACACAGCCCCCCTTCCCTTTTTTTGAGAAAATTACTGATGATGCTACTTCTTAGAAAAACAAAGCAAGGGCGGAAGTGCATACTTGTCTAATAACAAAGGGTTCTCCCTCAATGGTCAACGGTTTGGTAATGAAAGTGAGCAGACCATTTTTGTTGCCATAAACGATGTCAGTGAAATATCGGTCTCCAACCTAAGAAAGTTCCATGTCAACTTAATTTAGGTTTTAATGTTGAGAGCTTTAAAACATCTAGTTGATTAGCAAGTAATGCCGCACTTTGGAGCTTTACCATCACCAATGATGATGCATCACAACCAAAATGCTTCTCAAGTTCCTCAGCTGATCCAGATGGCTTCTTTGACCCTGCAATCAACTTATGCAATTGAAGAGTGCAGCAGAAATACCCACAGTGAACCATTGAAAAACGCATGTCAGAAGACCATGCAAAATAAAGTATAGCTGAAAGCTTGTGACCCAGCTAGATCTTTGAAAATACTTTACAGGGTGTAGGGGGCTTCAAACAAATATCCAGGAAACACATGTATTTCTTAGAAAGGCGACGAGGGAACTTGCGGAGTGTGGCTGTGTCCCGGGGACCAACTCTATGCATATTTTTGCCTCCCATTAGTGCTCCATCCTTATATATGTACATACATTCTGACCTCACACTAGCCGTTTTCTTTCAGTTTTCTTCCAGTTGTATTGTGCACTGAGCACCATCTGATACTCAGCGATACCACATACATTGTACATGGTTTTGTCTCATAGGCCAGTTCTCTTTGGCCTAAGAGAGACATTAATACAATCTTTCTTTCTTTATTTCTCTCCTGTTTTTTATAGAATAGTTTTTTGGATTTAAATCATAACTTGCTAATTTCCTTGTTGTAGTAGTTACTCCATCAGTTGAACCTCAAATTTATTTTTTCTTGATGTCCCTGTATTCTTACAAATTTTTTCTAGTGTTTTCCTTGTTTGTATTTGGTTTGTTGTTAAATATGTGCAATCAAATTTCTCACTTGTAAGGTTGGATATTGAAGATGTATTTGAGGAATTTACATGCATGTAGAGATACCTAATTTCTTGCAATTTTATTACTTCTTTGCGAAAAAACTCTATCCAAAGTGGGACTGCAGGCTGAATACGAAAAGAATGCTTTAAAGAAATACTTAAAGCCAACTCAAGTCTCTTGCGAATCCATGTCAACACGTGAATACTGGTTGCTGCTGTTGGGGCTGATCGTGCTGCTGATTCCCCTGCTGTTCCAGGCTGCAACAGCCTAGGGCTCAAGCTCAACATTAGTGTTTGTAAATAATAATCATATCCGTTCACTTTGCACACACCCGCCTTTCCTGTTTACGTGTTGAAAAGTGTTGTGTATGGGCATGAAAGGCGCTTGAAAACTGCGTCCACTCATCAAGGGGAATTCTTTATAAGTGCAGAAGTGGGGAAAACACAAAGCTTACCACGAAACTATGTGCATGGGGGCCATGATCGTCCATCCTACTAAGAGTCACAAGCTACGAACTGAACAACAATTATCTCAGTTACTCCAAGCTGGATTTATCCGCCCATCATCCGCGTCGTTCGCTACACCCATCTTTTTTCGTGCAAAAGAAAGACAAGACCGCACGTTTATGTATAGACTACAAGGTACTCAATAAGTTCCCAATGCCCAAAATTGAGTACATTCTAGAGTGTCTTAATGGTGCTAAGTATTTGATCTCAAGAGCGGCTATTACCAGGTTCAGATTTTTACAACCGACATTCCAAAGACGGCTTTCCGGACCAAGTGTGGCCATTATGAGTTCATAGTGATGCCGTTTGGTCTCACCAATGCCCCAGCGACGTTCAATAAAATTATGTCTCAATATTTCATAGAGTTAATTGGAAAGTGTCTATTCATCTTCTTCATACATACATACATACATACATACATATATATACACACACACACACACACACACACACACACACACACACACTAATCTTTTATGCCACTGCAGAGCAACATGAGAGGGATAGGGAGAAGGTCTTGCAACTTTTGCGAGACAATGAGCTCTACATTAACAACAAAAAGAACGCATTTGGCCCATTAGAGGTGCATTATCTGGGATGCATGATCAGTGAGTCTGCTATTTGCCGACAAGGTACAGGCTATACAGGATTGGGATGTACCCAAGACTCCTAAAGAGATCAGATCATTTGTGCGTCTTTGCCACAGGCTATACAGGATTGGGATGTACCCAAGACTCCTAAAGAGATCAGATCATTTGTGCGTCTTTGCCACGCCTACAGGACCACCATGGACAAATTTTTTGACCTGGCAGCACCTCTTACAAATCTGCTCAACGGCACAAAATCGCATTGCCAAAAAGTGTCCGTTACGAGCAAGGCTCTTGAGGCATTCCATGCATTACAAAAACTGGCCCCAAAAATACCACTTCTCAAGCTGGCATCATGGGATTGTTGTGATTACATGGTGCTTCAAGGAGTCAAAGAGATGGAAGAGAGAGAGAAAGAAAGAAAGAAAGCTATATTAACGTCTACTAGAGGCCGAACTCGACCTATGAGACAAATCAATGTACAACTGTCAATGTCTTCTGGATGTCCAAAAAAAAAAGGACAAAATGAACATGAAATAAACTATGAAAGTACTGAGCTAGTGGGGAGGTGTGATGGATGGAGCACTACTGCTAGAGGCTCAGTATGCAACCTATATGCGTAGTGTATACAAGAATGCAATGCAGATCTGTCTAGCTCCAACCAGTACCATAATGGGGGTGTAATATGTGATGCATAAGCGATGGCGAGGTAAAATGGAAGAGAGAGAGAGAGAGAGAGAGAGAGAGAGCACAATGGAGAAAGAAAGTTATATTAACGTCTACAAAAGGCCAAAATGGCCTATACAACCAAAAGGATTACAATGTGACTCCTAGGTACACATATGATGTGGTGTGCTCCATTGCTTCACCTCTAAAAGTGAATTGATGGTCGGATCTAGTCACCTAGGCCTGTGCGGTATTGAAGACCATAATCTTAGTCTTCCCAAGGTTTACTGTGAGGTCCCTATCTGCACAAAATGACTACAAAGCATCCAAATGCTATTGCAAACCCTCAGGGGAGTCTGCACTAAGTATAATGTCATCGGCATATAGCAATATGGGTATCCAAACCCTTGCCAGACTGGCCCCCCTCACTAAGAGCCAAAAGTCCTATATCTAGATCACACATGGCTATGGTCCATGGAATACATCATCATGGGTACTAAAATGAAAGAAAATGACAAAGCTAAAAAGAAAATGACAACTAAAATGCTAAAGCTAAGATGCTAGGGCTGATCCATGTACAAAGGGCATAACGCTTGCATATCATCCTAAGATATCCCGCATGGGGTGCCGCAACATGTTACTGTTAGAAGTCATCTCCTGTCTATTTTTATACACCAGGGCCTCTGTTGTGGGTGTGCCCACCCTGTATAGGTGTTTTATCATTTTTCCTCACTCCCCGTATTTTTTCCCCATTTTTTCGTGGCCTGGATGGATGCCAGATGTTGGCAGGAGCCTCTGGTGGCTGGTCGACTGTCCATTCAGCAGTCGTGTGGCTGGCCGACTACCTATTCAGCAAGCGTGGAGATTTTCTACTAGCCGACTTGCTTTATGCAGTCATGGAGGGCCATCATGCACTCGCCGACTTGCTTTATGCAGTCGTGGAGGGCCATCATGCGCTGGCCGACTGCATCTATGGGGCATATAAATATGCCCCATGCTCCCCACCACTTTCTCATTCAGTTTTCTGCGGGACCTTGTGTATAGAGAAGAGTTTACACGCCTATTTCTGTAACTTGGTTGAACACAATGCTAATAAATACACTTAAATACACTAAGATTTGAAGGACACTTGCTCAAATACAAGAAGTAAATTGCTGAATTGACAAGAGGCACACAATGAGCCGGAACGGCCGACCCCTCCCTTGAGTAAATTGTATTACTATTGGAGAAATTCAATACATAGCTTCACGGGCATCCATTGCCAAATCCTCCATGCCAATGCATATGAAATTCAGCATTTAGAAAACAATGGTATGTCGATGTAGATCACCAAGGAGCTGCCTTGATGCCCGGCCCAACTTCAGTGCCCATATTCTCTACCATTGGCTCTATGTTCTACCAAGCAAGGTAGCAACATCTTCAAGAG
The DNA here is from genome assembly GCF_041138505.1 of Cibotium barometz. Classification (NCBI taxonomy): domain Eukaryota; kingdom Viridiplantae; phylum Streptophyta; class Polypodiopsida; order Cyatheales; family Cibotiaceae; genus Cibotium; species Cibotium barometz. Next base: position 74,882,779 of record NC_141047.1, on the reverse strand, counting down.
CACATAGGACAAGAGAAATACTACACAGGGCGGCTAAACAAGGAGTCCTGCCCTTCTACTGAGTAAGTAATGACAACACATTGTCCAATTAGCTTACCAGTCTTCATAGAAGTTGTTGCAAGCGGAAGCCTTCGCGTTGGAAGCTTTAGAAGTGTTGATATCTTCGATTTGCCGCAATCCTTCGCGACAAAAGTCTTCAAGAGGATGAAGGGAACCTTGGGAAAGCTTCCCCTATGGTTCAACTTGAGAAAGGAAGGCTGAAATTAGGGTTTTCAGCAAAAAGACCAGAAATTACAGCAAAAATGAGAGCTGTTTTGCTGAATTTCAGTCATTGGGAGTGAGTAGGAGAGTGATTAGCACTTGGAAACACTCTTGGAAGCTTGGAAAACACCCTAGCAAGTTGGGTATGGCTATGGAGAGCTTGGAAATGGAGAGAAATGGTGGAAAAACAGAGTTTTCAGCCTCCAAAAATCCTCATGAAGAGAAAACACGAATTTCTCTTAATAAGTAAGTGAATTGGGGTCCAATCAGGTGAAGGGACATGGGGAGATGCCCATTTATGAGTAAAAAAAAGAAGGATCAGGTCCTGGACATTGAGTCTTGTCCGCCTCGGGACTTCAGTGAGTGTGAACTTGGAAGCGGTCATAATTTATCAGTGACTTTTGGGCGCCCAAACTTTAATGAAATGGGAACGCACTCACTTATAAATATTGGCTAAGTCCTAAGGGCTATTTGAGCCTAGATTGGGTAATACTTACCACCTGTTCACATGCCACACAACCATGTCAGCAGACAGTTTCACACGCACGGTTCACGGGCGGGCGTCCCCTAGCCCGGAACTACACATAGGTCATGCAAGCATGAAAACAGCATGCAATTTCATTTGCAGGCAAGCACATAAAGATGCTATGCAATGCAGCATTGGCATGAGCAATTCTCGTTCATGAAACCATATAAGACCAGGCGTTTCCAGGCAAGTATATGCGATACCAGACCCAGTGGAAAGCCAATCCTCCAGGCGTTTCCGGGCATGTACACAAAGGCACAAGTCCCAGCGGAAAGCCAAGTCCTCCAGGCGTTTCCGGGCATGTACACAAAGGCACAAGTCCCAGCGGAAAGCCAAGTCCTCCAGATATTCCGGACATGATAACATTAAGTCCCAGCGGAATATCATATCCAACTATACAGCATAACACGTGTCAATCACCTGCATAGGCATATTCCATAAGCCATGGACACCAATCCAATATGTACATAGTGTGAAAGCAAGAGTGAACCATTTGGGTGGCCAAATGGTGACAATGGGAAGATAGTTCTTAAACTTCACAAGGTAACGCCTCACAACTTTGCCTGCAGCAAGCTTGCGTTCCTTGTGATACATAATCTGCTCTGGCTGCAAGATCTCCTCAAGCTCATCCACTTCTGGTGGATCCTCAATGACCATTTCACTGGGCTCCGGCCCTACATACTTGCGAAGGAGACTCACATGAAAAGCATTGTGTATGTGCCAATGACTAGGTAATGCCAATCTGAAAGCTACTTCATTGATCTTCTCGATCACTCGAAAAGGTCCATAGTACCTAGTTGCAAGCTTAGGATATGCACCCTCTTTGCCAGGCCTCTTTGCAAGTCTTGCTTTCTCAAATTTCAGCAATACCCAATCATTCTCTTTAACATCCAATTGCCTTCGATGCTTGTCGACAGCCTTTTTATGCTTGTCTTGTGACCTTGCAATGGCTGTCCGCACCTGAGCAAAAGCAATATCTAAGTCTCTTACATACTCATCAGCTGCAAATATCTCATCCTTTGTGCAAAGGATAGGTGGCAAAACCACCTTACCATAAACAATCTGAAACGGGGCCTTTCCCGTAGATGCATGTACCGTGTTGTTGTATGCAAATTCCACAAGCGGTAAGTACTTCTCCCAAGAAGACTTCTGATCCGCCACATAGCATTTCAAGAGATCCAACACGGCTGAATTTGCAGCCTCACTTTGCCCATCCGTTTGAGGATGATAAGCTGATGAGAAGTCCAATTTGGTACCCATATTATCAAATAAGGCCCGCCAAAAGAGACTTGTAGTCCTGGGATCTCTATCCCCCACAATGGACTTCGGCATTCCATGATGTTTGAACACTTGTGCAAGATATATTTTAACCATATGCTCAGCTTTGATGGTCTTTTTGACCGGCAAGAAATGAGCTTGCTTGCTAAACCTGTCCACAATTGTCCAAATTGCATCATTACCCTATTGGGTACGCGGCAAGTCCATAATGAAATCCATTGTAATACTTTCCCATGGCTGCGTGAGAATAGGCAATGGCTGAAGCAAACCTGGTGCCTTTTGCCTATCAAATTTGACCTTTTGACAGGTGATACATGCACGTACATGTGCCTCTATGTCCTTCCGCATACCTGGCCAAAAGAAATACCGCTCAATCATGTGCGTAGTAGGCATTATGCCTCTATGACCAGCATATGGAGGAGCATGGCACTCATCCAAAACCTTTTGCCTCATGTCAGACACCACACATAGGCAATTATCTTTCATGAGATAACCCTCTTTGATCACATATGAGGCATGTGCATGACCAGCCATCAAATCAGCCCAAATAGTGGCAAAATCAGCATCCGTATGATACAAATCACGCATGGTAGACAAGTCCCCATGAGAGGCAACCGAGATAGCTGCTACATACGGCTTTCGTGACAATGCATCGGCCACTACATTCTTCTTTCCCGGGGTGTGCAAGATCTGAAAATGAAACATAGAGAGGAAATTGGCCATCCTCATATGCTTCTCCGACAATTTAGTTTGAGTAAGAAAATATCTCAAACTCTGGTGATCTGTCTTCACAGTGAAATCAGCCCCCAAGAAGGTAATGTTTCCATATAGTAAGTGCATGAATTACAGCCAAGAGCTCTTTCTCATAAATGCCAAGAGATAGTTCTGCATCATGCAATCTACGACTCTCATAAGCCACGGCATGTCCCTCTTGATTAAGGACAGCCCCTATGCAATTTCCAGATGCATCACATTCCACACAAAAAGGCTTTTGCAAATCCGGAACGATCAACACTGGACCATGAGTAGTTGCATCTTTCAATGCGAGGAATGCATCTCTCTCTACATTAGTCCATTTGAACACGGCCTTCTTCTTTGTCAAATCATGCAAAGGAGAAGCAATCCATGCAAAGTGCCGAATGAACCTGCGGTAGTAAGAGCATAATCCAAGAAAACTATGGATCTCATGCACTGAACTCAATTCGGGCCAATTCCGAATTGCATCAATCTTTGCAGGATCCATCCGCACTCCATCTTTGGACACAATATGCCCAAGATAATGTATCTCTGACAAGAAGAACTCACTCTTCTTTGCATTTATGAAGAGTTTATGCTTATGGAGCTCTTCAAAAACAATAGCCAAATGAGCTTTATGCTCTTCTTCGGTCTTCGAGAAAACTAGTATGTCATCAAAGAAGACACCTGTAAATTTCCTGTACCCACGGAATATGCAATCCATCATTCTATTGAATGTAGCCGGAGCATTTGTAAGACCAAAAGGCATAACAAGATACTCATAAAGCCCAAATGCTGTCCTGAAAGCAGTTTTGTGTACATTCTGAGGCACTACACGCACTTGATGATATCCACTCTTGAGATCAATTCGGCTAAAGCATGCCGATCCATCCAACTTGTCAAGGATGTCGTCTATGCGTGGAATCGAAAACCGATTCTTGATGGTAAGCTTATTCAAAGCTCTATAATCCACACACATACGAAAGGATCCATCCTTCTTTTGAACCGAGAGGACGGGTGAACAATATGGAGAAGAGCTTGGCTGAACCAAACCCTTCTCAAGAAGCTCATTCACTTGCTTCATGATCTCCTCTTTTTGGGATGCACTTACACGATAGGCTGGCCTATTAGGTGGTGAGCTACCCGGCACAAGATCAATGCGATGATCTTCCGGTCGTCCAGGTGGTAACTCATCAGCAAAACAATCATTGTGCTCTTGCAAAAATTTCAGCCTATCATTACTAAGAGTGTTTACATGTACATTATTTTTCTCAACATGATCTCGTACAAAAATCAAGTACGCAAAAACACTCTTTTTCATTACTTTCTTAATTTGTACATGAGATACAAGGGGAATGGTATCACCCTCTTCACCAGCATCAATTACATGTTCTCGGCCTTTATGCATGAAGGTGATCCTGTTAGTCTTGTAAGCCTTGCACGGATCAATACGTGTATGCCAAGGCTTTCCAAGCAATACATCACAGCCATTCAAAGGCGCCACAAGAAAATCCTCATGATCCACATAGCCTTGAATGTGTATGCGCAACTTGCCAAAAATAGGCATGACCTGCACTTCTCTACCAACAAAGGCAGCCCCTGCTTCAATTTGAGGACCCATGTCCTCCACTTCAATACCCAAAGCAGCTGCCATCTGAGTGGATATGAAATTCTCCGATGCACAATCATCAAACATGAACAAAGCAGGTTGATCTTTGAGCTGTCCCCAAGCTTTACATACAACCCTATCTTTGCTATCATGTGAAGTTTTGCCCTGCACATCCGGAACCATATGCACATTAGGCTTCGGTACATTAGCATTTTTAGCTTTGTTCTTCTTATTTGGGCATGCTCTTGCCATGTGCTCAGTGCTGCCACAAGTAAAGCATTTGCCTTCACGCATATATTGCTCCTTCTTCTCAGCACTAAGACCAAAGTTTGCCGGCTTATAAGGACGCTTGTTAGCAAACTTATTTTCAGCTTTTGGACCTGATTTGGCTTGGTTTTGGTCCCTTTTAGGTGGCTGTCCATCATTTTGCAGGTTTTGGACAGCCCTCTCTTTGCCTTGAAATGAGGGTTTAGCCTTATTGGATCGACTCAATTTGAGTTCCAATTGCTCGGTGGCGGTGGCGGCTGCGATTAATTGGTGTAAGGTATGACCAGGATACATTTGTAATCCCGCTTTGTACACGGGTTGCAATCCCGATTGAAACCTTCTCTTCCTTTCCGCCTCGGTGACATGCATAAATGGAGATACTTCCAAGAGCACTTTCCAAAACTTTTATACATATGCATTTACCGATTCCCCCTCATTTTGCTTTACCCAATCCCACTTCATTGTTATCTCATTCAATGCATTGGGAGGCAAGAATTGAGCATAGAACCTCTCCTTGAACTCTTCCCATGATCTAACAGGATTCGGTGAGAGCTTCTCCGTGAGCCACCAATGGGCAGCAGTGCCTTTCATGAACATGCTTACATGCCGGATCATGGATTTCTGAGTGAAATCCTCATCACTGAAAGCAATATCAAACTGGGCAATAAAAGCAAGTGCCTTTGATGCATCATATTCTCCATGATATGTGTCAAACTTCACAGATTTGTCTCCGGCTTTGAAGTCACGAGACTTTGATGCATGTGTGTGCATCTCAACATGTTTTCCCCCATGTTTGTCCATTGGGACAGTCCCTGTAATTGGCATCATTTTTGGACCAAAAGGTGATGCATAAGGCATAGATACATGTGCCCTGTAAGCATGAGGCATGGCTGGCCCCTCAACATGCATTGATACATTTTCAGCCATAGCTTCTCCCTCACGAGCACACTCGAAGGCATGAGTGGCATGAGAGATACGCGGAATACCTGCACCAACAAAAAATTGCAGCCCATGTTGCATGTGTTGTGCATGTACATTTTCAGCCGGCAATGGCATTTGACATACATTTTGACCACTGCCATAAACATTGTATCCTTCACGGGCTACATGAGATATTCCTGCATGGCGTGAAGTCACTGATTGTTCCTCTCCCATAGCATGGAGATTCATCCTCTTAGACATAACTTCTTGTTCGGGCACTTGTGGGGATTCCAAGACATGTGGGATGGTTGCCTTTTCTGCATAGGCATCCTCGGTACGAGCCAAGTATGCACGTGCTGCATCCCTAGGTTGCATGTGCAACTCTTGAGTAATCATTGCCATTGCATGATCCATATAAGATTCAGCTTTCTTGGCCTTCAAACGATCATGTACCAATGGATCCTCGCGGCGATAGAGATTCAATTCTTCTTGTTGTGCATGGAGAAGAGCCTGCATACGAGTAAGTTCAGCTCTCAAGACTATGGACTCTTCTTCTTGCATCTTCTCTTTGCCACGAGACGGCTGTCCCACATATTCATGTTCCCTATTGTGCACCACATGAGTTTGCTCATCCTGTAAAGCATTAGAGGCATGCATTTCATTGTCCCTGCCACTTGTATTAGCATCTCCAACATTCATTGTATGGCTGTCCATAATGTTTTAAGTGTAGAGATAGCTAGTGTTCACGGTGATCGTCTCTCACGATAGAAGTGAAAGAGAACCGTATGCTCTGATACCAATGTAACTTGGTTGAACACAATGCTAATAAATACACTTAAATACACTAAGATTTGAAGGACACTTGCTCAAATACAAGAAGTAAATTGCTGAATTGACAAGAGGCACACAATGAGCCGGAACGGCCGACCCCTCCCTTGAGTAAATTGTATTACTATTGGAGAAATTCAATACATAGCTTCACGGGCATCCATTGCCAAATCCTCCATGCCAATGCATATGAAATTCAGCATTTAGAAAACAATGGTATGTCGATGTAGATCACCAAGGAGCTGCCTTGATGCTCGGCCCGACTTCAGTGCCCATATTCTCCACCATTGGCTCTATGTTCTACCAAGCAAGGTAGCAACATCTTCAAGAGCACATAGGACAAGAGAAATACTACACAGGGCGGCTAAACAAGGAGTCCTGCCCTTCTACTGAGTAAGTAATGACAACACATTGTCCAATTAGCTTACCAGTCTTCATAGAAGTTGTTGCAAGCGGAAGCCTTCGCGTTGGAAGCTTTAGAAGTGTTGATATCTTCGATTTGCCGCAATCCTTCGCGACAAAAGTCTTCAAGAGGATGAAGGGAACCTTGGGAAAGCTTCCCCTATGGTTCAACTTGAGAAAGGAAGGCTGAAATTAGGGTTTTCAGCAAAAAGACCAGAAATTACAGCAAAAATGAGAGCTGTTTTGCTGAATTTCAGTCATTGGGAGTGAGTAGGAGAGTGATTAGCACTTGGAAACACTCTTGGAAGCTTGGAAAACACCCTAGCAAGTTGGGTATGGCTATGGAGAGCTTGGAAATGGAGAGAAATGGTGGAAAAACAGAGTTTTCAGCCTCCAAAAATCCTCATGAAGAGAAAACACGAATTTCTCTTAATAAGTAAGTGAATTGGGGTCCAATCAGGTGAAGGGACATGGGGAGATGCCCATTTATGAGTAAAAAAAAGAAGGATCAGGTCCTGGACATTGAGTCTTGTCCGCCTCGGGACTTCAGTGAGTGTGAACTTGGAAGCGGTCATAATTTATCAGTGACTTTTGGGCGCCCAAACTTTAATGAAATGGGAACGCACTCACTTATAAATATTGGCTAAGTCCTAAGGGCTATTTGAGCCTAGATTGGGTAATACTTACCACCTGTTCACATGCCACACAAACATGTCAACAGACAGTTTCACACGCACGGTTCACGGGCGGGCGTCCCCTAGCCCGGAACTACACATAGGTCATGCAGGCATGAAAACAGCATGCAATTTCATTTGCAGGCAAGCACATAAAGATGCTATGCAATGCAGCATTGGCATGAGCAATTCCCGTTCATGAAACCATATAAGACCAGGCGTTTCCAGGCAAGTATATGTGATACCAGACCCAGTGGAAAGCCAATCCTCCAGGCGTTTCCGGGCATGTACACAAAGGCACAAGTCCCAGCGGAAAGCCAAGTCCGCCAGGCGTTTCCGGGCATGTACACAAAGGCACAAGTCCCAGCGGAAAGCCAAGTCCTCCAGATATTCCGGGCATGATAACATTAAGTCCCAGCGGAATATCATATCCAACTATGCAGCATGACACGTGTCAATCACCTGCATAGGCATATTCCATAAGCCATGGACACCAATCCAATATGTACATAGTGTGAAAGCAAGAGTGAACCATTTGGGTGGCCAAATGGTGACAATTTCCGCTGCATATTCTGACATGGTATCAGAGCCCTAGGCTCGTGATAGATCTTGGGAGTTTTCTGAGCAAGAGGGGGATAGTTAGATTGCTGATTGGTGGACTGTTTTGGACTGTTTGGGAAGAGAAGGTGCAAGAGGAAGGCGGGCTAAGGTGCTGGACAGCCACTTGCAGGTTTTAAAGTTTTTTTTTTCCCACCCACCCACCCTTTTCTGTTTAAGACCTCCTGTCCAGTCATCAAGACATTATGCTCAGGGATGATCTTCCGCCCAATCTCCCACCCTCTCGCCTTGAGGACCATCATATTCATTTGGTCCCTAGATTGGATCCTCCTAGCAGGTTTCCCTATCGTCTTTCCAAGACTTTAGAGGGCGAGTTAGAAAAACGGTTATCTGAGCTCCTCCGAGCCGGGTTTATTCAGCCTTCCTCCTCACCATTTGCTGCACCCATCCTATTTGTCCAAAAGAAGGACAAGTCTGCACGCCTTTGTGTAGACTACAGGGCATTAAATAAACTCACTATTAAGAATAAGTTTCCTATGCCAAGGATTGAGTACATTTTGGAGCGTTTAGACGGTGCTAAATTTTTCACTAAGATCGACCTCAAGAGTGGTTACCGTCAGGTCCGCATTTTTTAAGCTGACATTCCAAAAACAGCTTTTCGGACAAAGCGTGGTCACTACAAGTTCGTAGTCATCCCTTTTGGGCTTACAAATGCACCCGCAACCTTCAATAAAATGATGTCCAGGATTTTCGCAATCCACATTGGGAAGTGTGTTTTCATATTCCTTGATGACATACTAGTCTTCTCAGCCACTGCGGAGCAGCATGAGAAAGATGTGGAGAAAGTCTTGCAACTTTTGCAAGATAATGAGCTCTACATAAACGCCAAAAAGTCTGTCTTTGGTATTAAAGAAGTTCAATATTCGGGCTATATCATTGGTTCCGATGGGATTAGACTGGATCCATCAAAGGTTCAGGAGATCTTAGATTGGGACATTCCTAAGACCGCCCAACAAATCCGCTCATTCGTAGGTCTTTGTCAGGCCTACAGTACCCATGTCCATCAATTTTCCAACCTTGCAACACCTCCTATCGACTCGCTCAAGGGGGTGAAGACTCGCACGCAGAAAGTCTCAAGTTACAGGCCACGCACTTGATGCATTCCGTGCACTCCAGAAAGCCGCCTCAGAAGCGCCTGTACTAAAGTTAGCATCTTGGGATGAGCCTTTCGAGGTCATTACCGATGCAAGCAATGTAGCCATAGGTGCAATTCTCCAGCAGGACAATAGACCCGTGGCATACTACAACAGAAAGTTGGATGTCGCCAAAAAGAATTATTCGGTATATGACAAAGAGCTTTTGGGTGTGATCACAACGCTCAAACATTGGAAGCCTTTTCTTTATGGACAAGTTTTCACAATAAAAACAAACCACCAAGCACTGAAGTGGCTTCAAACTATGCCCAGTGCCCAGTGGAGTGATCGACAGGCCAAGTGGAGTCAACTCTTCCAACAGTTTGAAGTAATGATTGAATACATCCCTAGTAAGCATAACCCAGTAGCAGATGCTCTTAGTCGAAAGGCCAACATCCAGACAATCTAAGAATCTACCATTCTCGAAATCACGAGGAAGGACTTAGATAGCATGAAAGACCAATATGTCGACTCCCCTGAGTTTGGTACTCAGTACAATTTGGCCCTCAATTATGAGCCGGGTCATTATTCGGTACAGAAGGTTGGTTGTTCTTCAAGAACCGCCTCTGTGTCATTGGGGAAAAGCGATCAGCTCTTCTCCATGATGCCCATGACTCCTTAGTTCGAGGACATAGGGGTATCAACAGTACCCTCAAGAAATTGGAACGGTCCTTTTATTGGCCAAAGATGAGGCATGATGTCTATTCACATGTTCAAGCCTGGAAGATTTGTCAAAAAGTAAAGGTTCCACATGCAAAGAAGAAGACTGGTTTACTTCAATCTTTGCCTATCCCCGAGCGACGGACCTTTCATCGACATATCTATGGACTTTGTAGGGCCTCTGCCAGCATCCACCGGATCCCTCATCAAGCCCGAGCAAATCCTTCTTCATCGTTGGAAGCATGGTTCCGGTTGACAAATACGTCAGTTCTATACGAAATTCCCAAATAGAGGTACCCACGGAGCTGTATGGCTAGACGTGGAGTTCTTTCAAGAGTATCCCCAGTTGTTGGCGGACTACTTGGAAGCCATGAACCTGCTGCCAAGATAAGCAAGTGGGAATGTCACATGCACTCTGCACCGTAGTGCATGGTGACAAACTAGCTCATCATCATCAGTGCAACATTGTAACAGTATTAGTACCATTCAGGATGATATTTGCCGTACGTCGTGACCCCATTGTAATCCTCAATCCAGGATAAGTCAGGCACGAGCTACGTAAGTCAGTCTAAGCCATAGCAAGTCAATCAGTCAGTCTAAGTCCCTTAACCCACTTCAAGAGACGCATTCATGCATGTAAAGTCAATAGAAACCTTTTTGCATTAGAAAGCATTCTGCATATTGCATATCATTCATTCATTGCATCTAGACCATTGCAGAACCCCCAAATATCATCTAGTATTTATTAGAATATTTACTATGAATTTTCTGGTAATTTTTCCATCATTTTCAACATTTTATACATCTTTTATGCATTTATTGTGGACATGAGCAATCTGTCAGCTCTGTAGCCAGCCGGCTGGCTCCTTTGGTCCATATAACTAGATCAGCGTCATATTCATTCATTCATTCATCATATTCAGCAGTAGAGCATTCAAGCGCTTGGCATCTTCAGCACAAGGAGCATAAGCAATTGCAGTTTTCAGCCATCATACCTCAGCATTTTCCTCCTACAGCGCTAGGCACCTCAACGCATGAGCATTCAGCCCCCTGCATCAGCAAAACGCAACAGTTTCAGCATTCAACCTTGCGTTTTCTGCACCCATACAGTTTTCAGCATTCATCTACTCATCGTTTTGCTCCAGCCACTTGGTGAAGGTAAAACGCAGCATTCATATTCATTTTCAGCATTCATACTCAGTCTAGAACAGTCCCAAACAGCCCCTCTCTCAGCCTCAGCTTTGCATCCCTCCCTCATTCCATTGGGAAGAGTGCATAGGCTCGAGATTGGACATCTTTGGTGCTTCTACAGCAAAGTACAATTCAACCCAACACTTGGTCTTCAAAGGTCTTGCGTTTGACTTATCGTCAGTCACACCGTCAGTCTCTTTAAAGATAATAAAGCAAATACTATCTCGGTAACGGGATAGGGGGCCTTTCAGTGGGTAATTCGGGACCCCATACGGTGTACAGTTCTCATCTCTCTCTCTCATATCTCTTTAAAGTTTGAAGTCATTAAAGTGGATTACTAAACTCGCGAAACTCGGGATACAGAAGACAGTCTGAGCATTTGTGTGGCAGGATCCTCCAATACGAATGCTTCCACTGCATGTTACAATAACGCACAACAGGGCCTTCTTTATACCTCTATGTGGTGAGAATCTGTAGCATCAACTTTAGAGAGTAGGTGTTAGCAGTCATCTGCTGTCTGTATATTTACACCAGGGCCTCTGTTGTGGGTGTGCCCGCCCGATTTAGGTGTTTTCTCATTTTTCCCCACTCTCCATATTTTTTGCCATTTTTTCCCTATTTTTACCAGGTGTGGGAGTCTGTCCTGTGACTGTTGGCTGATCCAGATGATGGCCAACTGCCCCTGCTGCTACACCAGGGCCTCTGTTGTGGGTGTGCCCGCCCGATTTAGGTGTTTTCTCATGTTTTCCCACTCTCCATATTTTTTCCCATTTTTTCCTATTTTTACCAGACGTGGGAGTCTGTCCTGTGACTGTTGGCTAATCCGGATGATGGCCGACTATCCCTGCTGCTCCAGGACTCTCCCTGTGTGCTGGCCGACTGTGAGTAGCTGGCCGACTGGAGTTGCAGTAGGTCGGGTGAACCGTGACTTTATGACTGCTATCCACTGTCTTTTGTGCAAGCCGACTGGTTGTAGGGGCCATATAAAATGGCCCCTAGCCCCCACACACTTTGTATTCTGATCTCGGGATTTTCTTGTGATATGCAACGGAAGTCTTTGTATTGGGAGATCCTATCACACAAATGCTCACACCGTCTTCTATATCCCGAGTTTCGTGAGTTTAGCAATCCATTTCAATACTTCAAACTTTAAAGAGATGAGAGAGAGAGAGAGATGAGAACTGTACACCAGATTGGGTCCCGAATTACCCACTGAAGGGCCCCCTATCCCGATAACGAGATAGTATTTGCTTTATTTCTTTAGAGAGAATGACTGTGGACTGTAGATAAGCCAAACGCAAGATCTCAGAGGATCGGAGAGTGGCTGATCTGTACACTGCTGTAGAAACACCTCGATGACCTGATCTCGAGCCTATGCACTCTTCCCAAGGGCATGAGGAAGGGCTGCACACCTGAGGCTGAGAGAAGAAGAAGGTGGACTGTTCTACACTATGTTAGAATGCTGAAAACACTTATGAATGCTGTGTTACCTTCACCAGATGACTGCTGCATGCATGGATGATGCACAGAAGGCTGGATACTGATGCAAACTGTTGATTCAGGGCTGGAAACTGCTGTGGACAGAAACGCAGACCTGTAGGGAAGCTGCTGAACTGAAACGCAGAGGTTCTGAGGCTGCTGGACAGAAACGCAGAGGTACTGCTGCTGCTGGACTGAATCTGCAGGGGTACTGATGCTGCTGGACAGAAACGCAGGAGTACTGCTGTACGGCTGGACAGAATCTGCAGGCGGCCAGGTACTATGCAGGAAAACGCAGACTTGTATGCTGAATTAGAGACTGTAGTGGACTGAATCAAGGCTGATTTGAGGCTGATAGCAGGCGCCTGAGGCTGACTGAAGCAAGGAGTTCTCAAGGGGCTGGAGAAGCAAGCTTATGAGCTCCAAGGGCTGGATTAGTCTAGGGCTGAAGGCAAGGATACTCCTAGGGCTGAGGAGGAGAGCTCTTAGCACAATGAAGACTGAATGAGAAACTAAGCCCTATGCAAGCCTATTTATACTAACTGGAGGTTGGTCATTTAATAAAGTTTATATTTATAAATGCCCAATAATGCAAATAATGCTAAATAAACACTATTAAATATGGAAAAAATACCAGATAAATCCTAGTAAATTCCCTAAGGCTTCTGGGATGTTCTAAATGATGCACAGGCATATGAATGCATATTCTGCAGGATGCAGAGTGCTTTCTGATGCAAACCGTAAGGTGTCTACTAACTCTACATGCATGAATGATTCTCTCCAAGTGGGTTAAGGGACTTGACTGATTGACTGACCCGCTAAGGCTGAGGAATGACCTACGTAGCTCGTGCCTGGACTGAGGATGTACAATGGGGTCACGGCGTACGACAATTATCATCCTATTGGGTTCTAAAACTGTACAACTGTTGCACTTCTGATGATGAGCCACCTTGTCACCATGCACTGAGTGCAGAGTGCATGTGACATTCCCTCCTGATTAGCTTGGCGGCAGTTCATGGCTTCCAAGTAGTCCGCCAATAACTGGGGGTACCTTGGAAGAACTCCTCGTCGAGCCATACGGCTTCGTGGGTGCCTCGATCTCGGAATTTCGTATAGAACAGACGAATCCGTTGACGGGAACCATGCTTCCATCGATGAAGAAGGATCTGCTCAGGCTCAATAACTTCTGCCTCATCTACCACGTCTGGCTGCTGTTCATCTGAAACATCAAACACATCTGGACCAACATATGGTTTTAGCCAAGAAACATGGAAAACATCATGCATTGTCCAAGTTCCAACTGGCAGGCAACTTTAACTTCATTGAGACATCACTTATCTTCTTAACTATTGGAAAAGGGCCAAAACTACGGAATGAAAGCTTGGGACAACGTTTGCCCACTTGTTTCAATCTCTGCTTCATGATACGCAAATAGACCCAATCCCCTTCCTTGAAGTGGACATCTCGTCTAGGCTTCCTGAGCTTTGGTCAAGCGGTCCTTGACTGACTCGATGATCTCGGAAAATGCTTCCGTGGTTTTATTAGCCTCTAAAGATGGAGACACCATTCTCGTCAAAAGAGAAGAAAAACGGCGACCAAAGGCTGCTTCATATGGAGTCCGTCCGACACTGGATGAATGAGTGTCGTTCAAGATAGCTTGGACCAATGGAAGATAGTGTTCCCATTTGGACTGCTGGTCATGACAGTATGACTTGAGGACATCAAAGGCCAACTAGTTATAAATTTTTGTCTGGCCATCTGTCTAGGGATGGAATGCACTAGACAACTGCAACTTAGTTCCGAAGTTTTCAAATAATGCCCTCCAAAAATGCGAGGTAAACTTGGAATCTCTGTCTGATGTTATGGTGCTAGGCAAACCACAAATTGGATACCAATGCTTGAGAAACAGACGGGCTACGTCCTCGGCTGTGGCCGTATGCTTGCATGGGATGAGCATGCAGAATTTACTAAAGCGATCCACAATGGTAAAACACTGAGTGTTACAGGATCCAGTGGATGCTGGTAGAGGCCCTACAAAGTCCATAGATATGTCGATGAAAGGTCCGTCGGGGATAGGCAAAGGTTGAAGTAAACCTACCTTCTTTGTATGGGGAACCTTGACTTTTTGACAAATCTTACATGCTTGTACATGTGCATAGACATCACGCCTCATCTTTGGCCAATAAAAGGACCGTTCTAATTTCTCGAGGGTACTGTTGATACCCCTATGTCCTCCAACTAAGGAGTCATGGGCATCGTGGAGAAGAGCAGAACGCTTTTCCCGAGTAACACAGAAACGGTTCTTGTAGAACAACCAACCGTTCTGTACTGAATAGTGGCCAGGCTCAAAAGTGAGAGCCAAACTATACTGAGTACCAAACTCAGGAGAGTCGACATATTGGTCTTTCATACTATCCAAGTCCTTCCCCGTGATTTCGAGAATGGTAGCTTCTTGGACTACCTGGATGCTGGACTTTCGACTGAGAGCATCTGCTACTGGGTTGTGCTTACCAGGGATGTATTCAATCATACCTCCAAACTGTTGGAAGATTTGACTCCACCTGGCCTGTCGATCACTCCACTGGGCACTTGGCATAGTCTGAAGCCACTTAAGTGCTTGGTGGTTTGTTTTCACTGTGAAAGCCTGTCCATAAAGAAAAGGCTTCCAATGTTTGAGCGCTGTGATCACACCCAAAAGCTCTTTGTCATATACCGAATAATTCTTTTCGGCGACATCCAACTTTCTGCTGTAGTATGCCACGGGTCTATTGTCCTGCTGGAGAATTGCACCTATGGCTACATTGCTTGCATCGGTAATGACCTCGAAAGGCTCATCCCAAGATAATAACTTTAATACAGGCGCTTCTGAGGCGGCTTTCTGGAGTGCACGGAATGCATCAAGTGCGTGGCCTGTAACTTGAGACTTTCTGCTTGCGAGTCTTCACCCCCTTGAGCGAGTCGATAGGAGGTGTTGCAAGGTTGGAAAACTGATGGACATGGGTACTGTAGGCCTGACAAAGACCTACGAATGAGCGGATTTGTTGGGCGGTCTTAGGAATGTCCCAATCTAAGATCTCCTGAACCTTTGATGGGTCCAGTCGAATCCCATCGGAACCAATGATGTAGCCCAAATACTGAACTTCCTTAACACCAAAGATAGACTTTTTGGCGTTTAATGTAGAGCTGATTATCTCGCAAAAGTTGCAAGACTTTCTCCACATCATTCTCATGCTGCTCCGCAGTGGCTGAGAAGACTAGTATGTCATCAAGGAATATGAAAACACACTTCCCAATGTACGTTGCGGGTGCATTTGTAAGCCCAAAAGGCATGACTACCAACTCGTAGTGACCACGCTCTGTCCGAAAAGCTGTTTTTGGAATGTCAGCTTCAAAAATGCGGACTTGATGGTAACCACTCTTGAGGTCGATCTTAGTGAAAAACTTAGCACCGTCTAAACGCTCCAAAATGTACTCTATCCTGGGCATAGGAAACTTATTCTTAATAGTGAGTTTGTTTAATGCCCTGTAGTCTACACAAAGGCGTGCAGACTTGTCCTTCTTTTGGACAAATAGGATAGGTGCAGCAAATGGGGAGGAAGAAGGCCGAATGAATCCGGCTCGGAGGAGCTCAGATAACTGTTTTTCTAACTCGCCCTCTAAAGTCTTGGAAAGACGATAGGGTAACCTGCTAGGAGGATCTGATCCAAGGATCAAATCAATGTGATGGTCCTCAAGGCGAGAGGGTGGGAGACTGGGCGGGAGATCGTCCCTAAGCATAATGTCCTGGTGTCTGGATAGGAGGTCTGCTAATTGAGGGACTGAAGATGTAAGGGATGCTACTACTGAGGGGGGGGCTGTTTGAGCACGAACATAAAGGAGTGTCCCTTCTCCTCCCTTGCGGATAGCTCGTCTGGCCTGGAGATGTGAAATCAATGGGATGCCGAGAATGCTTCTATCCCCCCGAATCATGACAGGCTCAGGAAAACCTTTACAAATAGTAAAAGTGTCCTACCCCCAATTGGGAATAGGCTCATACTGACGGAACCACTGAATTCCTAAGATCATGTCACACCCTAACAGAGGTGAGACGATGAAATCTCGTTGAAATGAGGCCTTCTGAACGTCAAAGGCAAATTGCTGTGCATTCTGGGAAATGTGGGTGCGAAGACCAGGTGTAAACCCGTCCACATCCAGATGATATGGGACTAATGTGCAGTTCAATTTATTAGCCAACTGGGGAGAGATGGCGTCTTCAGAACTACCCATATCGAAAAGGACTACAAACTGTCGGCCCTGGACAGAGCCATAAGCTCGGATGAGGCTCTTCTGAGGAGCATCGCTCTCACCCTCCTGCTTAGCATCAAATACCACAGATGGCATAGGATGCATGGAAGGTAAAAGTTGAACTGCATTTGAGGTAGTAGGCGGGGCTGGAGGAGCTGGGGAGGCTGTGGCAACTGTGGCAGAAGGAGCTTTGGCGGCTTGTGCCGCTTGCCATTTGTGGCAATCCTTCTTACCATCCCCTATAATATGACAGAAAAAACATCTATTTTCTGACTGGTACTTCCTTTGCTCCTCTGGAGGAAGATAACCTCCAGTAATGCTTGCTTTAGCCTTTTCATCAGGGGTTTTCTTAGGTTCTTTATCCTTCTTACCCCCTGAACTGGAACTATTACTACTGTCCTTCTTAGCATCTTTAGAAGATGCGTTACCTTTCCCTGTCTCTGCAGCTGATTGCTGCTGCTGGGGTTTGGTACTGGACTGAGATGCCTGCTTGGGCTTGCCCCCGTTAAGCTTCATTTCTTCATTCTGAGCGAGAGTCAGAGCCCGGTCATATGTACTTGGTTCAAAGTTACGAACTGTGAACCGAATGTTAGAGTCCAATCCACGAATGAATTGCTCCATCTTGGCCTGCTCAGATAACCCTAACTGCTGTGCTAAAGTAATAACCTTACCGGAAAACTGAAGCACTGGGGATCCATTCTGTCTGAGTCCATAGAACTCGTCTTTCAGACCGGTCATGTACTGGGGCGAGAGAAATCTGGTCTTCAGGTCATGGACAAAGATGTCCCAGTCAAAGGCTGTGACACCTGTGGCCTGGTCTGTATGAATACTAGACCAATGCTGCCACCAAGTGACTGCCTCACCAGTGAGATGGGGAGCCGCTAAGTGGACTTTGTCTTGTGGTTCTGTGATCCTAGCTAATGGAAAATGAGCATTAAACTGATGAACAAATTGATTAACTGATGAATGATCACACTTACCATCATACTTACTGAAGTTTGGTTGACTGCGAATGATGGTGGTTGATGCTGCTGCGGGCTGCTGGCTGGTGACACCTATGACTGGGGAGACTGAGGAGAGCTGCTGATACCTCAAGTGTATGGCCTCCTTTTCCCGTTGGTGTTCGAGTAACATACATTCTCGATCAAGCTCACGTTGGTGTTCTCGAGCGGCGAGTTCAGCCTGACGCCGGTCTTCGTCGATCCTGCGTTGGGCTTCCTCATAGTCCCGTCTTTCTTCTTTTTCTCTTTTCCTTCGGGCCTCGTCCTCTCTCCTTTGTTGTTCCATCTGAAAGAAGAGGGAGATGTAGTCGGGTGCTGCTGGAGGTGTAGAAGGACGTGCTGTTGCTGCCTCCAAGAGTTGGAGACGCTCTATGAGCATCTGGTTCTGAGCTCTAAGAAGAGCTATGGTGTTTGCTGTAGGCGGAAGAACGAGGTCTCCTTCAGGGGAGACGTCTTCCGGCTGATGAGTACTCTCTCCTGTAGACATGATGCTGAAGTCGGTGGTCGTGCCGGAACGCAATCTAACCATCCAAGGATGCCCCCACGCTAGGATACAGTGTGTGTGGACAATCTGAATCTGATACCAATGTGATATGCAGCGGAAGTCTTTGTATTGGGAGATCTTGTCACACAAATGCTCACACCGTCTTCTATATCCTGAGTTTCGTGAGTTTAGCAATCCATTTCAATACTTCAAACTTTAAAGAGAGAGAGAGATGAGAACTGTACACCAGATTGGGTCCCGAATTACCCACTGAAGGGCCCCCTATCCCGATAACGAGATAGTATTTGCTTTATTTCTTTAGAGAGAATGACTGTGGACTGTAGATAAGCCAAACGCAAGATCTCGGAGGATCGGAGAGTGGCTGATCTGTACACTGCTGTAGAAACACCTCGATGACCTGATCTCGAGCCTATGCACTCTTCCCAAGGGCATGAGGAAGGGCTGCACACCTGAGGCTGAGAGAAGAAGAAGGTGGACTGTTCTACACTATGTTAGAATGCTGAAAACACTTATGAATGCTGTGTTACCTTCACCAGATGACTGCTGCATGCATGGATGATGCACAGAAGGCTGGATAATGATGCAAACTGTTGATTCAGGGCTGGAAACTGCTGTGGACAGAAACGCAGACCTGTAGGGAAGCTGCTGAACTGAAACGCAGAGGTTCTGAGGCTGCTGGACAGAAACGCAGAGGTACTGCTGCTGCTGGACTGAATCTGCAGGGGTACTGATGCTGCTGGACAGAAACGCAGGAGTACTGCTGTACGGCTGGACAGAATCTGCAGGCGGCCAGGTACTATGCAGGAAAACGCAGACTTGTATGCTGAATTAGAGACTGTAGTGGACTGAATCAAGGCTGATTTGAGGCTGATAGCAGGTGCCTAGGGCCGACATAAGCAAGGGATTCTCAAGGGGCTGGAGAAGCAAGCTTATGAGCTCCAAGGGCTGGATTAGTCTAGGGCTGAAGGCAAGGATACTCCTAGGGCTGAGGAGGAGAGCTCTTAGCACAATGAAGACTGAATGAGAAACTAAGCCCTATGCAAGCCTATTTATACTAACTGGAGGTTGGTCATTTAATAAAGTTTATATTTATAAATGCCCAATAATGCAAATAATGCTAAATAAATACTATTAAATATGGAAAAAATACCAGATAAATCCTAGTAAATTCCCTAAGGCTTCTGGGATGTTCTAAATGATGCACAGGCATATGAATGCATATTATGCAGGATGCAGAGTGCTTTCTGATGCAAACCGTAAGGCGTCTACTAACTCTACATGCATGAATGATTCTCTCCAAGTGGGTTAAGGGACTTGACTGATTGACTGACCCGCTAAGGCTGAGCAATGACCTACGTAGCTCGTGCCTGACTTATCCTGGACTGAGGATGTACAATGGGGTCACCGCGTACGACAATTATCATCCTATTGGGTTCTAAAACTGTACAACTGTTGCACTTCTGATGATGAGCCATCTTGTCACCATGCACTCAGTGCAGAGTGCATGTGACATTTCTCTTGTGTATATAGCAGAGTTACACGCCTCTCTCTCTCCATTGGCTGTGGGAAGTACTGCAAAAAGTCATGGCCAAGACCGGAGTTAAAGAGGAGCTCGTGAAGGTGGAGGACAAGCTCAGCACAATTATCAAAGAAAACAAGAAGATGGTCGACTCTTCCATTACCGCAATCATAAACCGCCTCTCCAAACTCGAGAAGGGATTTGACAAAATCCAAGAGCTAGAAGAGAGAACATCCAGGCAAGAGGCTGAGATTTCAGCCCTAAAGGAGGAACTAGTGGAGGCCAAATTGCATGCTAAAAGTCAAGCGGCTGAAATCTCAGCCCTCAAAAAGGAGTTGGAAGCCACTTCACAAGGCAAGCTTGAGGATGGAAAATTTCAGCCCTCGTTGATTGAAGAGCTGAATACCATCAAGGAACAAATGAAGATCATTCGAGAGGAGGAGGAGCAACATAAAGAGAAGACATCTTCATGGGTGGAGGTGATCACAGAGACACAAAAGAAGATGGACGAGGCGGAGAAATGGATCGAGGTCGCCAAGAAAGGGAAAGGTAAAGAATCGCCACCCATCCCCACTCCCACCATCATCAACATGACCCTTGAAGAGGAGCAAAGGAGGAAGACCCAGGTCTTACATGTACGAGTGTCCGGTCTAAAAGACCGTGATGATGCGGAAGGGGAAACCAAGGAGCTCTTCTCTATGATGGGCATTGAAGCCACGCACACAAAGGCATGGAGAGTGGGAAAGAAGAGAGAAGGTAGTGGCGAATCTTCTAAGGAGAGAGCACTTATCATTCGTTTCCCCTCCATGGAAGCGAAGAAGGACTTCTTGAAGAGACGTCCTACACTCAAGAAGACGGGAATATTTCTTGGAGATGACCTCACACTCTCGCAACTTGCCCACATGAAAGAAGTTATGCCCGAGATAAGGGCAGCCCAAGAGAAAGGGAAAGTGGCCTTCTATAGAGTGGAGAGGCGCTCTTCATGACGGCACGAGACCTATGGGACTACACTCAAAGTTGCTACTTGGAATTGTAATGGATCTCTACGCCTTGATGTAGGGGCTTTTGAGGATAGTTTCACTAGGAGGGACATCATCTTCTACTCTGAGACGCATCAGGCTCCTGGACAGTCCATGCCACATGTTAGTGGATACCGATGGGAGACAGCTTGTAGACAAGAGACTCGTTCAGAGCATAGAGGATGGGGCTCAGGAGGAGTGGCAGTATTGTTTAGAGAGGAGCTGCAGCCACTAATACATATAGTCCGCAGAGCTGAGCAGGCTAGGTACATGTGGGTTAGACTAAGGGCAGAGACGGGCAGATATCTCTACATTGCTATATGCTATTTTGCTCCTAGTACATCAGTGTATGCATCACCTAGAGGACATTCTCCCTTTTCTACTTTGGATGATGACGTTTGGGAGTTCTCCAGGGATGGTGATATCATTCTCCTGGGAGACTTCAATGCCAGGACCGCCCATAACCAGACAGTATTTTATGATACCTCACAGGAGATGTTGAGGGAGCTTGATGTTAGGGATATGGGCCTATCTAGACTCTCACAGGATGAGGAACACACTGACTATGGGCGGTATTTGATAGACATGGGGACTACACATGGATTGGCCATCCTGAATGGCCTACAGAGATTCCCGGCAGCGGGCGGTTTCACTTGCTTTCCACATCGGCATGGTGCTAGTAGAGTGGACTATGTTATGGCTCAGCCCAGTCTCATTCCCTCTTTTCAGGATTTTATGGTAGGCACTAGGCCGGTTGGAGTAGCAGTGGATCATGCTATCTTGTCCTTCACTCACATTTCAGTTCAGCACAGCTCCATTGGGACACGTCTCCACACACACTCGTTATACCTTTACGAGGAAGACTGACACCGTGTACACGGATGAGATATACAGACACTTATGTGCCGAGGAGCCGGGACGGCCATTAGATGAGCTCACTCAGATATTGATAGAGATGCTTCATGCTATGGCACCCATAGTTAGCCTACACGGAGACGATCTAGGAACATGCCCCATAACAGCTGGTATGATGAGGAGTGCAGAGAGATGAGGATCAAATTACAGAGAGAGGTGCTCATGGGTGTTACCACTCGTAGACAGTCACGGATTACCTTCCGGCGCCTAGTGCGGCGGAAGAAGAGGGCTTATCTTGCTCAGTTAGAGAGGGATTTGTATCAATTATTTCGTATCAATTATTTATGAGTCAGGACTGAGGCGAGGCATGGAGACTATTCCATGAGCATTCACCATCACCAGCCATTACCTCTATAGAGATTTGGGGTGAGTATGCAGCATCCCTGTACACAGGGACAGCCACCCCTACTAGACCCATCGAAGCCATGCCCAGAGACGTGCTTTCTTTACTGCTGAGATGGTAAGGAAAGCTATTGACAGGATGAGGACTGGGATGATATTGTGTTGATCTCAGATTCTCCAGAGGGGATGCAGCGTCATTTGGATGCATTGCACACGTTTGCACAGGACAGTGGATTGTCTGTTAACCTTGGTAAAACCAAGGTGATGGTGTTTAACACCACAGCACAGTGGGTTAGGAGGTCAGCACCCACCTTTACATATAGCTCATTTGTCTCTCCCTCTCGAGCACGATGGGTGTTTTAGGTCTGATCTTGGCTTCCATAACTTACCAATCGCCCAAGAACATTCTATAAGTGATATAGGCTTTTACCTCAAAAGTCACATTATTTTGAAGCAGACAGTTCAATCATCACTTCCTCTTTAATGATGCAAATCATCCAATAGCATAAAATTGCTCTAAGATCACACTAATATATTTCATCACCGACAAATTAGATTACAATAAATAAGTGAAGAAACAGTAACGCCTACCATGGCGGATTACAGGAATTCTAAGTGTGTCTTCAAGAGCTTTAGCCTCCAACCCATCTGGATCATACTGATACAGCCCTGCGCTGTCCCACCAGGCAGTCTTATGGTCAGGTTACTAAATAAATCTGCAAAGAAAAAAGCTGGTGATGACATAACTTAACCCCTAGCAACCCCCCCCCCCCCCGCCCCACACACACACACACACGTGCTACATAAAACTCTCATGTAATTTTGCTTGAAAGAGGGACAATGGGGGACAACCTTTTGTCTGCTACCTACAAACCCCACAATGGCTCAGCCAAAAAGAGCTTACCTGCAGAGTTGCTGAGGAGGGCAACGCGTCCATTGAAAGCCTTCTTGCAGTCTTCAAGAGAGCCAGCAAGAGAAGGCCACACGGTTTGCACGTAAGGGGCAGTGATGGTGTTGTCTTTATCTAGCACCACCCCTTGGAAGCCGATCTTCTTTAGGGCTTGCCAGTCGATCCAGCTGATGTCCGGTACGGCCACATGCGGCAGAGCCGCTTGGGGCTCCCTGGACACGACGTTGAGCGTGAAAACGATCCCGGCAGAGTTGAACCTCTGCCCAAGCTTAGCAAGCATGGTTCTGGGCACCCTGCGCTGGCTGCGGCTAGCCTGTTGAAGCCTGGACACCGTCGAGGCACGCCCTCCCCTGCTGCATTTGCTCGTCAGGTGACCTCCAGTGGAAAGAGGACCCCCGCTCTCCACCGCTTGCTTGTCGCAGCGAAGACCCATGAAACCTCGAATCCCTATAGCCTTGCCTGCAGCCCAGCGCCCGTGACAAAGGCCAGCGCGAGAGAGACCGGGACTAATCAGCGTCGTGAGGAGAAATTCTTGTTGATGATTCGACCACACAGTCATGCTTGAGACTGAGTGGGGAAAGGCGGTATTTCGATTTATTTAATGCTCCAGAATTCGCGGAATCTATACATTTAAATATGCTTATGGTTAACACTAGGGAACTCTGAAATTAAACCACACATGGGGGATGAGCGAGTCGTACAACAATTCGTACAATAGGTTAAGGTTAGGGTTCTCCAAAACATTCTTCTCTTCTCATTTACTCCATGTCTTCTTCCATTGGCTCACAGACATCACTTTGCTAAGGGACCTAGGGACCTCCCCTCATGCTAGACGGATCTGCTGAGAGGCAGTCTCGAGGCATAGAGAATGGCTCGCCAATCGAGCTAGATAGCGACCTCCCTCTCATCAATTGCCATCTCTGTGTGCCTGTCGTACAACACCGCTTGTAGTCGCTTATTCCCCCCATCAATGAAAAGCCAACCGAACCAAGTCGGCATGTGGCGAACATGCGGCCTCCCTTCAACATGCAGCTCCATGTGGAATTCGATGACCTCTTCTTTGCTTCTACCTCTACCCAAGGCCAGTTCTCTACTCCGCTCCCTCTGCTTCATGCACCAAGTGTTGTGACCCTACTTATCACCACAAGCGAGCCACTCGTCGCTCAACCCTCGACCAGATCCCTACTTCCTCAGTGGCATGCAAGAGGCCTTCGACAACTGAACCAGAGGCTTCGTCCCCAATCTTCTCATAGACACAATAGGCCATGATCAAAGCCCACTGAAAATGAAGCAAGCACCCCTGTTAGAGGAAATGGAGATAGCGGCGGTCATGGAGGCTCGGCATAGCTACCCAAGAATTTACAAGAAGGGTGACCTGGGAATATGTCTCCAAAGGAAGAAGGTCGTGAAGCTGCTAAACAAAAAGATGGATGAAGCCCTACAACTAAGCTGTTGAACTCTCTCCTGCCTAATTTGGTGATGGAGTGAAGAACCTTGAGATCATATATAGGGACCATAAATTGTTCTCTACAGGTCACCCACATAGGGCAGAGGTGGTATAACCCTAGGCATAAAACAAAATTTCTACCCCCTCATCAAAAGCATAACCAAAGATACAAAGCATAGATGGATAGCCATTTCCCTAGATTCAGGTTAAGAAGTCATTACATTTGTCTCACTATATGCTTCTCGCCCCTCGAGCTCTAGACCAAATCTATGGTCTTCCTTGATATCCTTAGACTCCCCTATCATCTTAGTGGGAGACTTCAACATGGTGGAAAATATTTATGATAGATTTAAGCATAAAGGTGGTGCAATATATGGTACGAAGAAGAAAAGATGGCTTGAATGTAAAGGGTTTCATGATCTAATTTATTTAGATCAATCCTCGTCCTTCACCTAGTCAAATGGTAGGTCTAGTGATCAAGTGAGGAAGGCCAAGCTAGATAGGTGCTACATGACCTCAATGCCTATCTTAACTGTGGGGTTAAAGTGTTAACTAACATTTTTCTCTTTGACCACAAACCCATCCTTGTAACCCTAAACAAGACCTCCCACGAGGTTAGGGCAGGCTAGTTTCACTATGACCCTTAAATCTCCCAACTTCCCTTGTTTAAATCTGGCATCAAACAAATATGGCAGATCAACTTCGATCTAGGGAAATCACAAGCCAATGCTTGGGCTGTATCTATTAAAGAATCTCAATATTTCCTCTCTAGGACCAAGCAAGAGGTCACCAGAATTAGGGGGCTAAGAGACGAAACAGGATGTATGATCATGTCAACAAATTGGAGCAACTTATCAACAATGAAGGCAAAGACACACTCCAAGAAGAGCTACTTCAAGCCAAAGCTAAACTTAAGTGACAGGAGGAAATCAGCTCTGTTGGACAAAACCTTTAGCTATACATTAGAGAGTGGTGGCCTACATAGCTAGATACATGAAAAAATTCATCCCCAAATCCATAGCTGCCATGTTAGAGGGGGACCTCAAAATAGAAGAGCTTAACACCACCATAGATACTCTTAAGAATGGAAAGAGCCGGGACTTAGATGGGCTACAAGCTTAATTCTACAAAACCTTTAAGGAGTGGATTCTCCATCCCTTATTAGAAGTCTAGAGAGAAGCAGTTCAGTTTGGAGGCCTCCCACTATCCATCAATGAGGGAGTCATAAAGCTAATTCACAAAAGAGAGGAGAATGATGTATTAGACAATTGGAGGCCCCTCACCATGTTATCCACAGTTAATAAGATTTATGCCAAATCCTTAGTTATGAGACTACTCACATGGACTCATGGATCAAGAAGGAACAAAAGCTTCATCAAGGGTAGATTTATTTTGAATGCCATCATAGCATTGTTGGAAGGTTTTGATTATGCTCAAAAAACTAATCAGGACTTTATATTCTTCAAAATTGATTTTGATAAAGCCTATGACCAACTGGAATGGGACTTCATTCTTCAGTCTCTCCATGAAATGGTTCTTGGCCATCAGTTCATAAGATTTCTCATTCGAGAATGCTCGTGCTAGAGTTGCCATTAAGGGTGATAACCTCTCAGAGCCTGTTTGTCTCAAATGATCAATTAGGCAAGGATGCCCTCTTGCCCCTCTCCTTTTTGCCATTGCTAGTGATGCTCTTTCATGGCTAGTAGATGATGTGATCAAGTAAGGCTCTTTCTTGGGTATTCAATTCCTGAACAATTCAAACCAACTCTGCCTTCAACAATTTGCTAATGACACCAATGGTATGGTACATAATGATCAACAAGTCATTTCCTCCTTTTAGAGTTGCCTATCCACTTTCTTATGTTAGGATTTGCTATCAACCACAGCAAGGCTAGTATCATAACCTTGCTCAAAGAACCCCTTATTTGGCTTTAAGAACATGGATGCAAAATTATCCCAAAAGGTTCCATCTTTAGGCTTCTTGGAATTCCCATGGGATTTGGAGTTTCCATCCATCAAAGATGGCAATGGATGCTCAGAAAGGTCTAACAAAAGTTTGACAGATGGAAAGGAGGCCAACAAAATCTAGTTGGAATATTGGTGGTCCTCAAGCACATCCTCATCCCCTTCACCATTTACTTCCTCTCTTGTTGGAGACCATCTACAAAGTGATCTTAAAACCTAAAATACCATGTGCATAAATTTTCTATGGGCTAGAGACTCAAACAATTACAAGATTCTGAAAGTGGCTTGGAGACATTGTACCCTCCCCAAGAATGAAGGAGGTCTAAGCTTGCCTAACATCATTAATTTGGCTAACAATCTTTTTGCTAAATGGATTGTGAGAATCCTTTACTTCCCTAAGGAGGACTTGGCTATCCTGATAAATAGATGTTTACATCTTAACTCCATCAAAGGATTCTCAAGATGGAAGGATTGTCCCTTCCTTCTTATGTTTCGTGGACCAGTGCAAATGAAAGCCCATGATGGCAGCCCCCTTGTTAAAGCCATTTGGTAGGCTTGGAATAAGATCAAACCCCAGCTTGGGATGACAGAAAATCTTAAACTCATGCCTCTATCTTTCACCTCAATTCAATATGGTTCTCCTTAGTTTTTAATAATTTTATCCAACCCCACCTTTATAAAAGAGCTCATGCTCTATCTAAGAAAGGTGGATTACCATCTCGCATTTTGATCACAAAAGATGGCTATCTAGATTGGAAAACCTAATAGACTGCAAGGTAAATAACTAGAACCTTGACCTTATTTAAGATAAAGCTGTGGGATCCTTCCCTCTCTCCCCACATTCAGGTTGGAGGTCCTCTTCTCCTTTAATCCCTTAGCCGGCCCTTTCAATATCTAACCTCCTCCCCATTACGGCCTTTCCTCCTTCCCCCTCTCTCTATGTCAAACTTAATGCTAAATGGTTCATTAATTGGCACAACAGCAATGGAAGTTTAGATTTAGGCATATTTGGTCTATAAGAATAGTCCCTAAAAAAGTCATGTCTCTTGTGGTTTATCTTTCACAAAGCTGTCATGTCCCTTGTGTCTTATCTTCCACAAAGCTCTATAGAAAAATCAGCGGGCTGCCAAGATTGGTATAGGATCGCGTCTTTGTCTGAGGTGGAAGAAACCATAGCCCACTTGTTTATAAACTATATATAAAACTCCTATATGCTGGCTTTCCTCCATGAGTGCATCTAACCAACCCACCCTACTAGTCTCAATTGGAAAGAAATCCTATTAGGAGAATCTAATGGCTACGTAACCAAGTTCTAGAACATCATTAGATCAAATTTTATGTGGATTGTATGGAAGAATAGAAATGCATTTCTTTTCTCGGTAAAAGGACTGATACGTGTTTGGATCTAAAAAATTCTTCATTTTTTCCAATAAAAGGTTTACTAGATCTAAATAAGAAGATGTGATTCGTGATTATCCTTTATTTTGGAGGGTTAAAAAATCATTGATATTTTGGAAGAAGAACAGGAACACAACAAGCGTGCGGAAGGAGACAATTGGAAGCACTCTGTTGCCTCGTGGATTACTAAAGAAAAAGAAGCCATCACCAAGTTGAGCTCCCAAGATGATGAGTTGCCAACATATATCTGTCCATTAATCACAAGGCTTTAAAACTCATTGATAATGAATGAAGGTTTTTAGTATTCAGTGTTTAGTAGAGAAGTTAAGCTTCTTGGGATAAAAAGCTTAATGTATCTTTTTTGTTTTTCTAATAGTTATTTCAAAACAAAACAATAGAGGAAATTTTAGATTTAAAAAATAGAAACTACACCCAAAAAAATGGTGAGTAACACAGAGCACATTTGAAAACGACATGTAAGACATAGCACATTTAAAAATACAAATGAGAAGCTTGTTGTATTATTTGTTTACATGGTAGACAAGCTATTTATGATGAAGGACATATAGTCACATCGAAAACCTCAACCCCTTGGCATGCCCACAGGCCATGTGCCCTACAACTCTCCAACTAAGAGAGATAAGTTTGTATATGCATATGTCAACCAAATGGCTACCTCAGCCGCCACACACCTACTACCATGCAGAGCTTTGTGCAGCCTACAATCCCCCTCAGCCTCTATGGATACAGGCATCCCCTCCTTCCATTAAAGGGAAACTCTGTAACAAAGTGGAGTGGTCTCATATGAATAATGGGCCCAAGGCCAATTGACCATGCCCATGGACAACACTTATGATAGTGTGAAAGGGGGGTCATATATATAGGCCACATACACTATATTTTTTGTACCTTTTGACAATCAAGAATAGACAAGTCTCTTACTTTCTCTTCTTGCTCTAAACCTAGGCTAGGCTAATCCAAGGCTAATTAGGCTAAATCTAGGTTAATCTAGTTGCCACTTTCTTTCATTGGTATCAGAGCCATGTCTTTGATCCCTTTCCATTTTAGATTCAAGAAAATTTGAGAGATTCTTGGAATTCTTGATTTTCTTTATCTTTCTTGAGATTTTCTTAACTTTCTTGATTTTCTTGATTTCTTGATCGAGAAATGGGTATGGTGATTGTGGGATGAAGGAAATCTCTTTGATTTTTTGTTTGTTTTAAGCTTCTTTTTTTTGGGGGGGGGCGCTACGGGTCACTGTGGGCCAAAATCTGGGGTAGCCGGTCCAAATTTGAATGAGGGAACCAAATTTGGGAGAAAAGTATGGGGGAAGAAGAAGTTGAAGCACCAAGCAGTGGAAGTATGGCAGTGCTCGAGGGGGGTGGTGGGGGTGGTGGTTGTGTGTGAGGTGATGTCGATGATGCGGGTGTCCTGACGGTGGAGGAGGGGGCAGTGGTGGTGAAGAGCCTTGTGGGTTTGGAGGGGCAAGCTGCCCTGCCCATCTGTGCCATCATCGTTGTCGTCGGGGGCAGGGCTAGCTGCAGGTGGCAGGCTGAGGATCATGGGCGTAGAAGAAGCTGACTACAAGGGCCGCCTCGGCATCGCTGAAATCCCATGGAAAGGCAATGTGCGTGTCATCAAATTGGCAAAGCCATTGGCCTACCTGACCTCGATTTGGGTGAAGCAACGTTGGTAGAGGATGAGGAGGCCGGGTGCAGAGTAGGGAGGTAGAGGATCATTGAGGAGGGAGAGGTAGGAGTCATGGATGAGGTGCTATCCAACGGTGCGGAGGTATTGCAGTGCTTTGAGAGGGGGGGGAGATAAGGGGGGTAAGGGTAGACACCATCTGGTAAGGATAACTCGATGAGGTCAGATGGGGATGAGGTAGGGAAACCATAATAAAGTAACAAGCTCCAGGCAGTTAGGGTGGCTTGCAGGGGGTGGAAGGGAAGTTCAAAGAAATCATGAGGATTTTGGAAGGTTATCAGCCCTTGGAAGAAAAAATGGGGAATGAGGCTTGGGGTATCGAGGGGGATTTTGGAGAGAGCATAGGTGAATTGTTGTCAGGAGGGACTCCTCAATATAAATATCGTGCTGGAGGAGGTTGAGGCAGATGGCTCGATACTGCAATTCATCAAGGAGCTGACTAGGGGTTTGAGGGGGGAATGCCAAGATAGGGAGATCGGTTGCAGTGTCCATAAGGGTGTTCACCTAATGATTAGTCGAGCTAGATGAAGGGGTTGATGGGGTGGTTGGCAGCTAGGCAGCCTGGGCCTTTGCCTCACTGAGCTGTTTACGTAGGTGATGGAGGGTAGCCTCTGTCAAGTTGCAGTGCCTTGCAAAATCCTCGGTTGTGCGGGCGAGAGCTTGCTCCGCAGTTTGGGCCCGGCTCTTTGCCTCCTGATGTAGTCCTTCGAGGATGGTTAGCTCTTGGTGGGCTGTTGCGGCTGCTACATGGGCCTAGGTGACCTGTTGCTAAAGCTTAGTGATTCTGAAAATGGCCGCACCTAGCTATTCAGTTTGTTGATCAAACTTTGTTTGGAGCTCCATAAAATGCACGTTTGTCTTGTATAACTCCTCAGACATAGCGCACTCCTAGGCTTTAGCTAGTAACATTTCTCTTTGTGAAATCTCGGCCACTTCCTATTGCCCAGGAGATGCAGTCGGTCATCTGTTGCATGAGCTCTCGGGCCATGTTAGCAAAACCTTGGGCAAAATTAGGCATTTCTCCCTAGGTCACATGGATGCTTTTTGTGTAATTCTGGCTAGAGCTGAAACTGCCAACGCGGGCCCAACGGAGAGTGTTGATAGTGTTTTGAGTATCACTGGGGGAGGAGGGATCTGCCTGACCACCATGAGGTGGCATTTCGGTGAACCTTTCAGGGGGTGGGGTCTCATAAAGACTTTTGTTCAAGCAATCCTGCCCTTGGGCAATCTTCTTCCATCTCAGTGGCCTTCTTAGCGGCTTCGGCATCTACTTGCGGGGCAGTAATCTCTTCTTGTGTGGGCTTGGGGCTTGGGGGTAGCTGTGACTGTTCGGTAGGTGCGGGTTCATGGTGGGGCCTCTTAGCTGGTGGGGAAGTGGGAGAGGTGGATGGAGGGTATACAGAAGCAAGTGCGACATTTGGTCTGCTTAATTGGATGGCGCATGGCAGTTTCTCCCAGCCCACTGTGTAATATAGAACTCTGGTGAGTAAAGTGTTGACTGCCAACTTGCCTTGGGGGTTGGAGAAAATGGCATGGAGTTCCTAGAAGAGGTAGTCGGCCCAATTAACTTGCCTTGGGGGTTGGAGCAAATGGCATGGAGTTCCCAGAAGAGGTAGTCGGCCCAGTTAACTTGCTGGCCTCTTGTGCACGTGAGCCAAGGTTATTAGGCTGCATCTGCTAAACCTGTCACTCCACCTTGCCTCGTGAGGAGAAACTGCAGGCGCATGCTGGCATCACAAGGTCTTCTTAGGCAATGTGCCCCACTCAACTCCATATTTGTTGGCACTTCCCCTGTACAGGCCATGAGTGAGCTTAAGGGCATTGACAAGGCGGATATGCCTCCCGCAAAAGGCCGATGCTGAGCTGGACTGGATGTTGTCTTCCCTCGATATCCAAGATGATAGCTGTATACTGGTTTTCATCATAAGTCTTTGTGAAGTGTAAGGCGTTGTACAAATTTGGCCCCCAAGGCTCTAGTGTGGGTAGTTGGCCGAGTCCAAGCAGCTCTAACTTCTAGACATGGCGGGATGAGCTATAATAGCTCCATTGCACGGCCCTATGTAGTAGAGGAGCTTGTGCTCAACTTTACGATGGTTCTTCATCAGGGAATGGATAGTGTGTCCATTAACCTGCTTCATCATGGCTTCACCCTAGATGGGAGAGCTGGGTGGGGTGCCTTGTGTACTCCTCAAATCAGCCTACTGGTAGGCCTCTTCCTACACAGGAAAGAATGGTGAAGCACCTCCCCAGGGAGGAGTCGGAAGCTTTAGACATTGTGAAGATTGGGTGTGGGAAATTTTTTTGCAAGAGTTTGGCTAAGCTGAGAGTGAAAAGTGAGAAAGTGGGAGGAGGGGGCCCATATTTATAGCACTATGAAGAAGACACGACCGTGGCAAGTTCAGGGAACAGGTGTACGACTGTAAGCAAACGGGCGTGGCAAGAGGATCGAACGGCCACGGCAAGATGATTGAATGGCCGACGGCAAGATGATCGAACGGCCATAGGACTGGTTGGAAGAATAGGCGTTCTCTTTGCAGAAAGAGTCGGCACGATCGTGGGGCAATGGGCAGGGGAGGGAACGATTGTTCCAAACAGGAAACATTCGTGGCAAGTTAGATGAGAAAGAAACGACCGTGCAAAATTTGGAACGGCTGCGGGCTTCGAGTTAAGAATGGAACGGCTGTGGCACTTTGATTTTATTCATTTATTTTTTGGGTGTGTACCCTGTCACTCACAGGTTTTTGTACACTAAGGCTATGTTGCCAACACCCTACAGTGGGTTTTGTACTAACCGCATGCCCATTTCGCTAAAGAAAGGAATTTATGCCAATTGGGTGATGGCAAGGTAGGGGGGATAACACTTCCTGAAGAGATTCCGATGTGAGTGGCAAGGAAGTAGCTGGGGGGCTGAGGGAGTTGAAGGGAGTTTCATAGTCTTGTCAAGCCTTTGAATGATAGGCGGAGGAATTGCTGATGTTGAAGGTATATCTATAATGAAATTTGTCAGTGGTGGCTTGGGGGTGTGACAGTGTCACATAGGAATTTTTGCTTCCCTTTTTCTTGAGTAACGGCAGATGTTGCCTTGGGTGCCTAGTGAAGGGTAGGTGACTGAGGTGTCACATGAGGTAGGGGTTTAGGTCGGAGAGGTTTGGGGATCCATAGGGTATGATTTCCTTCATAGTAATGTTGAGCAAGAAGAAGAGATTTTGGGATCCACCGACGAAGAGTTAAGTGCTTGGGTTTAGGGTTCTCAGAGCGCCTATGAGGGCACATAGATTTGTGTTGATTCTGTACCTTGTAGGCTTGAGGTTGGCAAATGAAGGGCCTACGCTAGGGGCGAGACACTATGGATGCCCATTGGCGAGGGGGATGGTGGGACCTTTTGGGGATCCACAATGAAGAGGTTCCCTCATAGTAGCCTTGTCCTGCAAGAAGTTGCTTAGGCACCCAGTGGTGAGATATCGAACCCTGTGAAGATTTGTTAGGATGGTTAGCAATGTTAGTTTGGTTAGTATAAGGTGGTGTGGTAGCTGCTTGTGATATGACCATGTGAGAACGCGCCGCCACCGTGTGTGGTGGTCGTGTGGGTGCGAGAGGCGTTGGTGCGAATGGCATGTTGAGAGGCCTCTTTTTCCGGGGAACGGAATGATAAGAGTGGGGTGTGGGGGTATTTGTGGTTCTTGTTGGGAGTGGGAGTTGGTGGCATGGGGGAGTGACGGGAAGTGGTTCTTCATCTGTCATTAGGACAATAACATGGCCAGAAGCCAATTGTAGGGTGGTCGTCCACGCATCCTAGTCGATGTTGCATCTGTTATGGCCCATCCATCCCCTATCGAGGATGATCTCTTCACTCATAGTTCCTGCAGGTATCATATAAAACTTCCCTTTTCAGGGGATTATTTCCAATGTGGAATAAAAGTGTGATTGTGTTGATGCAATGAATGTGTTGTGAGGTAATCGTGGTGACCACGACAGGTGGCACCCACCCATTCACATCTATCTTGATTCATATCACATCACATCACATCCATTCACATCTATTTACATTACGTCACATTCACATCCATTCACATCTCATCGCATCTATTCACATCCATCACATTCATTTCATTCCCATCCCATCACATACATTCTATCCACATTACATCACATCCATATCCATCTATATCTCATCACATCCATACACATTCCATCTCATTCATCCACATCCATCCAGTCATCCACATGCACGTCCATCCATACATTCACATTCACATCCACGTATATTCACATCCACGTATATTCACATCACATCACATTTCATCCACATCTCATCACACTCACATCTATTGACATCACCACATCCTTTCACATCCACATCCACATCTATTTACATCACATCAATTTCATCCACATCACATCACATTCACATCCACATTCCTTTACATCACATCACATCCACATCCACATCCATTTACATCACATCACATCCTTTCAAATCCACATCCACATCTATTTACATCACATCACATCCTTTCACATATCCTCGCATCTAATTCTCTTCTCTTCATTCACATCCACATCCATTTATATCACGTCCTTTCACATATCCTCACATTTCATTCTCATCTTCTCATTCTCATCTTTTCATTCACATCCAAATCCACTTATATCTCATCCTTTCACATATCCTCACATCTCATTCTCATCTCTCCGTTCACATCCACACCTATTTACACCACCTCACATCTCATCCACATTCATTTACATCACACCACGTCTTATCACATCCACTCACACCTTATCACATCTCATCCACATTCATTTACATCACACCACGTCTTATCACATCCCATTCACACCTTATCACATCCCATTCACATCTTATCACATCCCATTCACACCTTATCACATCCCATTCACATCACACCACATCTTATCACATCCCATTCACATCTTATTACATCCTATCACATCTTATCATATCCCATTCACATCTTATCACATCCTATCACATCTTATCACATCCATTCACATTTCGTTCACATCTTATCACATCCATATCCCATCACATCTCTTTCATTTTTAGTAGCTTTTTCTACTTTGATACCGATGATGGGACTTTTTCTAAATTTTTGCCAATTGCTTGGCCTAGGTATAGGTACTTTTTCAAGATAGATATTTTCATATTCTTTCACAATTTTCTCAAGTTAATATATTCAATATTCTACTTTTGGGTAAAAGAATACACGAGAATTACAAAAATCAATTCTACCCATATTTCTCAATAATGCTCATAAATTCCACTTTTGATAAATATTCATAAATTGAATTATACTAAAAATTTCTCTTTTTCCATTTAATTTCTTGGATCTCAAATATCATGGGAATTCCTCTTTTTGCATTTAATTAATTGTATTCCAAATATCATGGGAATAAATTTATCTAAAATAAAATATCCATTAATTCCAATATACTAAGAATTCCACTTTTCTCATTTAAATGATTAATTTCCAAATGTCATGGAAATTCCTCTTTAATCATTTAAATTTTTTCATGCATGAATAAAATTTATCTAAAGTAAAATATCCATTAATTCCAATATAGTAAGAATTCCACTTTTCCCATTTAAATGATTGAATTCCAAATGTCATGGGAATTCCTCTTTTATCATTTAAATAAAATTACCATAATTTTCTCTTTTCTTAATTATTTAATTATGCATGAACCTTAAAAATTAGTTTTCCATTGAATGAGATGAAAATCATTCTTTTAGCCTAGGATATTCAATCCTAGAATATGGTAGGAAGTCCTCTTTTCACGTTATGCATAAGAATGAATTTATGTATCAATTTCTTAAAAATTTTACCATAGCTCCACTACTATTATTTATAATTTTTAATATTTTTGAAAAGAATAAACTTAGTAATACAATTATGATAGTATAACTATCTTCTAAACTTAAATCCAATTTATGGATTTAAATTATAAGATTATTATAATTTTAGAAGCATAAAAGTATAAAAAGCCACTTTCTTAACCTCTAGCTTCACAAGCCTAGAGTTTGATTTGTAAATTAAAAATTTATCAATGAGAAGCATCATTTGAATAGAGAATTGGTCAAAGGAATGACCATTCTTTTGGGGAGAGAGAGATAAACATAAAAAGCATCCTAATTTAAGCATAAATGTAAACTTTTCTTAATTATTCATTACAACTCTTAAGAAAAGCTTGATTTGCATTATAAACACTTAATTTAGAAACTTCTCAAGCTTGAGAGGGGTTGAGAAGTGAAAACATGGAGAATAGTAGAGAAAAACCATAAAATTACACTTTACCTCTTGTTTTTGCTTGCTTCTCTATTATAGAAGAAGCCCCCAACCAATCAATTGGTAAGTGTGTTGAGAGGAAAGCTCCAAGGATGGATTAAGAGAGAGAGAGGCTCCACTCTCTCCAAAAGTAGAGGATTTTTAAGGGATAATAGAAAATATGAGTATTTTAATGTAATACTGGCATGGTATAGCTCAAAGATGAAAATACAAAAGAATGAGGATCTATTTATAGGTGAGGGAGGCCACTAACTGAGTCCAACTAAGTTCTAGAATCTTCTAGCTTCAGTTTGGCTGATTTGGACAAGATTTGGACTAGTTTAGCTCCCTTTTTTATTTGGGTTGATCCAGGAGAGAGGAGAGATAAAAATATCTTAATATTTTGGAATTAAAAACTCATTCATATGTGTGAAATAGGTGCCTCCTTGAAGTCTCCCCTGCTCCTTACCAAGGTGTGAAAAATGTATCATTATTCTAAAATATATGATTTCTCTAGTAATATCTCATAGTTTTTAACTAATAAACCTTGTACTCATTCAACTCTTCATCTTATGTGAGCATTTACTCATTTTTGGGTATTTTCTTTTATTCTTTGGATTTATCTCCCCCGCACTTGGATTAATCTTATTGGTTCATAGGAACCTACCACAATCCAAAAATTTCTAAAAATCTTGACCCTTAGGCTAAGGTCCTTTATACACATTTTTAATTAATTTCAATTGCACATTGGAAAGTTCTTTTTGAATTTCTATTTCAGGGGAAACCATTTTAGACACTAGGAGGATTTTTATATCCAAAAATATCTCAATTTTGGACTAACTCTCTCTAAACATTTTCTCCCTCCATGCCAAAAACGGGTAAAACAAAATCTTTCTTCTATTTCAGAGAGGGGAACAATTACAGGAACAGAAGGGGAGGTTCTTACGCCTGTACACCTCAAAAACTAGAGGGAGGAATCTTACATCCTACCCCACTTAAAAAATGCGAGATGTCCTCATCTCGTAGCTAGAGGATAATCTTTCTCTTAAGATCCAACTGATTCTGGGGTTCCTTATAGTCTGGTCAACCTAACAGAATTCTGGGATAAAGATCCCTTCTACGAGAAAAACATATAGAACTCATTATCAGATAACAATTCATTCAGAACATATCATTCATATCCACAATAATGGTCCATCAAACCGGAATTCCATCTGAACATTCCTCCACGAGAATTTCAGTTATGCAGGTTTTCAATTTGTTATCTCTTAATTAAATCCACTGGGTCAAGAGTTAACTACAGCAATCTGTCCACACAATCCACTAATCTCGTAGTGATTTGTTGAAGTCATTATCGCAATTCTATTTATTAACATCATTACTAGGATTCGTCCCATTCATCCTCATTGTGGTTTTGTTAAACTTATCTTCTTTCAACTGGAATTCAGAAATCATTATCTTTCAATCAGAATCCAAATCAACTCATCAATTCTCAACCAGAATTCTAAAATCATATCAACCAGCATCATTCAAATCCATCATTTGGATAGCATTTTTGCTTATAATTTCAAGGTCTTAGATTTACTCGTATATACTGCCAGTAAAGAGCTGTAGTTGTACCTTCAATATATACGGGTAGTCATGGTCCTTGGAATTATAAGGTAAATACCATCATGTCTAGGCCTCAAGTAATTCAGGGATTCCATACAATTGTGGTACTTCGATCTAAAGACCCAATTTCCTATTTATCAATCTTCATTCTAAATATCAATTTGTATGAATTTCATCACACAATTACAACCTTTTACTGCCACTTCATAAATTTTTGACATTTTTGGCTTCTTGGTTGATCCACTTTAGCCAATTCGCTCTAATACCAGCTAAAAGATCCATGCCCCCTCCGCGCAATGAATTTGGGGATGCTAGAGTAGCGAAAGTAGCACTTCTTGTGCCGCAGGGCGGCAGAGCCTCTCACTCGGGGCCTCGCCACGGATATTTGTACAAGAGACTAATCCCTTGGTTCTTCCAAAACCGAACTCGAAAAAACTTCCCTCGGCCGGAAAGCATGGGCGATTCCTCCAAGATATTTTTATTCTAATGTAGTCAAGAGCCTTAACTAACCAAACTGATCCGACCGAACGTGTAAGTCACATGGTTAGATCTAGGAAAGGACTTGCACTTGGATCATAGAGACCAATGCTTTTTTCCTCATCGAGAGGGAAGCTGTTTTTCCATAGAACAAAGACTACCCGGGATTTAATTCATCTATCGTACCATAATAGAATTGAGTCTCATTTTGGGGATCCATCAGTCCAGCCTAACCCCATCCAATCCCATGGGTTAGCCAACCGCCCACCAACCACTGTAGTGATGGGATCCATTTAGGAATTTGGTTAGGTTTTGTCCTGGGTACCACGAAAAAGAGTTCCCAAGCCCCCTAGCCGGATCTTCATGCAAACTTCAAGCTAGTCACACCACTTACACACCTAATATGAAATTGCCTGTTCACAGATTCAGCTGTCTTTAAAACAGTCTTTTAATGAAACTATAGAATCACTGATTATAATCTTCCAAAATATCCGGTTAAATTCCAATTCTCCATTCATTTCTTCATCGGTGTACCTATGGCATCATTGGCAAACCAGAATGCTCACCACCTGTTCACTCAGGGGCCTTTTCAATAGTTCCTAGCTCATAGTACCCGGCAATATAATCACATAAGAAAATCCAGATGGACTCTCTGTTAAAGATCAGCAAGATCAACCAATAGATCCATATAAAAGAGCCATGGACTCATCCGTTTTGAGGAATAGCAAGGTCAATCAACCAGATCCATGCCCAAGTTCAGAAAACAACTCTAACACCTTGTTCCATTTTCTTCCTCGATGCACGCTTGGGTATCTTCAGCGACCTAGAGCCCGAGCATCATATGGTCAGCACCCTCTAGGATCCTTTGTAGGTCACCTAGCGCTTCACTCATAGGCCGCTTCCTTGGTCCCTCATCCACTGTATCGGAAGCTCATCATTTAAATCGAACTGAGGCTAGTTGGCCGACCTTGATACTACGCGAGACGTCCTCCATTGACTCTCCATCGGCTGTTGCAACTTTATTACTTAGGTCTCCACATGACCTCATTCACAAGATGGTCAAAATGCTTCCCTGGCATTCTTGACATAAGACAGTCATTTAAAAATAGGTCATAAACATAGTTTCTAACGAACTCTTATCTTTTCACATCGTTCCACGTCATTTCCTGTTATTCCACATTCTTCTAAATCAATTCATTTTGCTTACTCCACATCTAAGCATATCTCATCGTCCTTTATCCATTCTCATCCAATCACATCATATTACACCCCATCACATCCATCCACATCTATCCTCATCACATCACATCCCTTCTCATCTACCCGTATCCCATCTCATCATATCACATTCATTCACATTTCATCCATTCATATCTACCCCGATCCACATCACATCCATTCTCATCACATCTCATATATTCACATCTATCCCGATTCACACCACATCTCATCACATCCATTCACACCACATCTCATCCATTCATATCTATCCTGATTCATATCACATCACATCACATCCATTCACATCTATCCCGATTCACATCACATCACATCCATTCACATCTATCCTGATTCATATCACATCTCATCTCATCCATTCACACCACATCTCATCCATTCACATCTATCCTGATTCATATCACATCACATCACACCCATTCACATCTATCCTGATTCACATCACATCACATCCATTCACATCTATCCTGATTCACATCACATCACATCCATTCATACCACATCTCATCCATTCACATCTATCCTGATTCACATCACTTCACATCACATCCACATCACATCTCACGCATTCACATCTATCCTGATTTATATCACATCACATCACATTTATTCACATCTATTTACATTACGTCACATTCACATCCATTCACATCTCATCGCATCTATTCACATCCATCACATTCATTTCATTCCCATCCCATCCTATACATTCTATCCACATTACATCACATCACATCCTATCCATCCATATCTCATCACATCCATACACATTTCATCACATCCATACACATTCCATCGCATTCATCCACATCCATCCAGTCATCCACTTGTACGTCTATCCAAATCCATCCAGTCATCCACTTGTACGTCTATCCACATCCATCCATACATTCACATTCACATCCACATATATTCACATCACATCACATTTCATCCACATCTCATCTCATCACACTCACATCCACATCCACATCCACATCCACATCCACATCTAAACACACTCACATCCACATCCACATCCATTTACATCACGTCCACATCCATATCTATTGACATCACATCACATCCTTTCACATCCACATCCACATCTATTTACATCACATCACATTTCATCCACATCATATCACATTCACATCCACATCCCTTTACATCATATCATATCCACATCCACATCCTTTCACATCCACATCCACATCTATTTACATCACATCACATCCTTTCACATATCCTCACATCTAATTCTCATCTCTTTATTCACATCCACATCCATTTATATCACGTCCTTTCACATATCCTCATATCTCATTCTCATCTTTTCATTCACATCCACATCCACTTATATCTCATCCTTTGGTAGTTCTCCATTCATTCCTTCATTGGTGTTATCACATCACATCACATCCATTCACATCTATTTACATTACGTCACATTCACATCCATTCACCTCTCATCGTATCTATTCACATCCATCACATTCATTTCATTCCCATCCTATCACATACATTCTATCCACATTACATCACATCCATATCCATGCATATCTCATCACATCCATACACATTCCATCTCATTCATCCACATCCATCTAGTCATCCACATGCACATCTATCCACATCCATCCATACATTCACATTCACATCCACATATACTCACATCACATCACATTTCATCCACATCTCATCACACACATCCTTATCCATTTACATCACATCCACTGCCACATCTATTGACATCACATCACATCCTTTCACATCCACATCCACATCTATTTACATCACATCAATTTCATCCACATCACATCACATCACATTCACATCCATATCCCTTTACATCACATCACATCTCATCCACATCCATTTACATCACATCACATCCTTTCACATCCACATCCACATCTTTTTATATCACATCACATCCTTTCACATATCCTCACATCTAATTCTCATCTCTTCATTCATATCCACATCCATTTATATCACGTCCTTTCACATATCCTCACATCTCATTCTCATCTCTTCATTCTCATCCACATCCACTTATATCTCATCCTTTCACATATCCTCACATCTCATTCTCATCTCTCCGTTCACATCCACACCTATTTACACCACCTCACATCTCATCCACATTCATTTACATCGCACCACATCTTATCACATCCACTCACATCTTATCACATCCACTCACATCTTATCACATCCCATTCACATCTTATCACATCCATTCACATCTGACCACATCCATTCACATCCTATCGCATCTCATTCACATCTTATCACATCCATTACATTTCATTCACATCTTATCACATCCATTCACATCTTATCACATCCATTCACATCCTATCACATCTCATTCATTTTTAGTAGCTTTTTTTACTTTGATACCGATGATGGGACTTTTTATAAATTTCTACCAATTGCTTGGCCTAGATAAAGGTACTTTTTGTCGATGGATATTTTCATATTCTTTCATAATTTTTTCAAGTGAATATATTCAATATTCTACTTTCAAGTAAAAGAATTCATGGGATTTACAAAAAATAATTCTACCCATATTTCTCAATAATGCTCATAAATTTCACTTTTGATAAATATTCATAAATTGAATTATACTAAAAATTTCTCTTTTTTCATTTAATTTCTTGGATCTCAAATATTACGGGAATTTCTCTTTTGGCATTTAATTAATTGTATTCCAAATGTCATGGGGATAAATTTATCTAAAATAAAATATCCATTAATTCCAATATACTAAGAATAAAAACTAGAATGGCGATAATGACTTCAGCAAAATCACTATGAGATTAGTGGATTGTGCTGATAGATTGTTGCAGTTAACCCTTGACCCAGTGGATTTAATTAAGAGATGACAAATTAAAAACCTACATAACTGAAATTCCCGTGGAGGAATGTTCAGATGGAATTCCGGTTTGATGGACCATTATTGTGTTAAGGATATGAATGATATGTTCTGAATGAATTGTTATCTAATAATGAGTTCTATATGTTCTTCTTGTAGAAGGGATCTTTATCCCAGAATTTTGTTGGGTTGACCAGACTATAAGGAACCCCACAATCAGTTGGATCTTAAGAGAAAGATTATCCTCCAGCTGCGAGATGAGGACATCTCGCGTTTTTTAAGTGGGGTAGAATGTAAGATTCCTCCCTCCAGCTTTTGAGGTGTACAGGTGTAAGAACCTCCCCTTCTGCTCCTGTAATTGTTCCCCTTTCTGAAATAGAAGAAAGATTTTATTTTACCCTGTTTTGGATTGGAGAGAGAAAATGTCTAGAGAGAGGTAGTCCAAAATTGAGATATTTTTGGATATAAAAATCCTCCTAGTGTCTAAAATGGTTTCCCCTGAAACTTAAATTCAAAAAGAACTTACAAATGAGCAATTGGAAATGATTAAAAATGTGAAGAAAGGACCTTAGCCTAAGGGTCAAGATTCTCAAAATTTTTTGGATTATGGTCCAATTAAGGTTCGTATGGACCAATAAGATTAATCTTAGTGTGGGGATGAGATAAATCCAAAAAATAAAAGAAAATACCCAAAAATGAGTAAATGCTCACATAAGATGAAGAGTTGACTGAGTACAAGGTTTATTAGTTAAAAATTATGAGATATTACTAAAAAAAATGAGATATTTTAGAATAATGATACATTTTTGACACCTTGGTAAGGAGGGGGGGAGACTTCAAGGAGGCACCTATTTCACACATATGAATGAGTTTTTAATTCTGAAGTATTAAGATATTTTTATCTCTCCTCTCTCCTAGATCAAACCAAATTAAAAAGGGAGCTAAACTGGTCCAAATCTTGTCCAAAGTCAGCCAAACTGAAGCTGGAAAATTCTAGAACTTAGTTGGACTTAGTTAGTGGCCTCCCTGACCTATAAATAGACCCTCATTCTTTTGTATTTTCATCTTTGAGCTATACCATAGTAGTATTACATTAAAATACTCATATTTTCTATTATCCCTTAAAAATTCTCTACTTTTGGAGAGAGGAGCCTCTCTCTCTCTCTTCAACCATCCTTGGAGCTTTCCTCTCAACACACTAAATAGACCCTCATTCTTTTGTATTTTCATCTTTGAGCTATACCATAATAGTATTACATTAAAATACTCATATTTTCTATTATCCCTTAAAAATTCTCTACTTTTGGAGAGAGGAGCCTCTCTCTCTCTTCAACCATCCTTGGAGCTTTCCTCTCAACACACTAACCAATTGATTGATTGGGGGCTTCTTCTAAGATAGAGAAGCAAGCAAAAACAAGAGATAAAGTGTAATTTTATGGTTTTTCTCTACTATTCTCCATGTTTTCACTTCTAAACCCCTCAGCTTGAGAAGTTTCTAAATTAAGTGTTTATAATGCAAATCAAGCTTTTCTTAAGAGTTGTAATGAATAATTAAGAAAAGTTTACATTTATGCTTAAATTAGGATGCTTTTTATGTTTATCTCTCTCTCCCCAAAAGAAAGGTCATTCCTTTGACTAATTCTCTATTCAAATGATGCTTCTCATTGATAAATTCTTAATTCACAAATCAAACTCTAGGCTTGTGAAGCTAGAGGTTAAGAAAGTGGCTTTTTATACTTTTATGCTTCTAAAATTATGATAATCTTAAAATTTAAATCCATAAATTGGATTTAAGTTTAGAAGATAGTTATACTATCATAATTGTATTACTAAGTTTATTCTTTTTAAAAATATTAAAATTATAAATAATAACAGTGGAGCTATGGCAAAATTTTTAAGAAATTGATACATAAATTCATTCTTATGCATAACGTGAAAAGAGAACTTCCTACCATATTCTAGGATTGAATATCCTAGGCTAAAAGAACAATTTTCATCACATTCAATGGAAAACTAATTTTTATGGTTTATGTATAATTAAATAATTAAGAAAAGAGAAAATTACGGTAATTTTATTTAAATGATAAAAGAGGAATTTCCATGACATTTGAAATTCAATCATTTAAATGGAAAAATTAGAATTCTTAGTATATTGGAATTAATGGATATTTTATTTTAGATAAATTTATTTTATGCATGCAAAAATTTAAATGATAAAAGAGGAATTTCCATGACATTTGAAATTCAATCATTTAAATGGGAAAAGTGGAATTCTTAGTATATTGGAATTAATGGATATTTTATTTTAGATAAATTTATTCCCATGACATTTGGAATATAATTAATTAAATGCAAAAAGAGGAATTTTTATGATATTTGAGATCCAAGAAATTAAATGAAAAAAGAGGAATTTTCAGTATAATTTAATTTATGAATATTTATCAAAAGTGGAATTTATGAGCATTATTGAGAAATATGGGTAGAATTGATTTTTGTAAATCCCATGAATTCTTTTACCCAAAGATAGAATATTGAATATATTCACTTGAGAAAATTGTGAAAGAATATGAAAATATCCATCGAGAAAAAGTACCTTTACCTAGGCCAAGCAATTGGCAGAAATTTAGAAAAAGACCCATCATCGGTATCAAAGTAGAAAAAGCTACTAAAAATGAATGAGATGTGATAGGATGTGAATGGGTGTGATAAGATGTGAATGAAATGTGAATGGATGTGATAAGATGATATGAATGGGATGTGATAAGATGTGAGTGCATGTGATACGACATGGTGTGATGTAAATGAATGTGGATGAGATGTGA
The DNA here is from genome assembly GCF_041138505.1 of Cibotium barometz. Taxonomy (NCBI): domain Eukaryota; kingdom Viridiplantae; phylum Streptophyta; class Polypodiopsida; order Cyatheales; family Cibotiaceae; genus Cibotium; species Cibotium barometz. Next base: position 74,837,886 of record NC_141047.1, on the reverse strand, counting down.
GGTGGTGTAAATAGGTGTGGATGTGAACAGAAAGATAAGAATGAAATGTGAGGATATGTAAAAGGATGAGATATAAGTGGATGTGGATGTGAATGAAGAGATGAGAATGAGATGTGAGGATATGTGAAAGGACGTGATATAAATGGATGTAGATGTGAATGAAGAGATGAGAATTAGATGTGAGGATATGTGAAAGGATGTGATGTGATGTAAATAGATATGGATGTACATGTGAAAGGATGTGATGTGATGTAAATGGATGTGGATGATGATGTAGATGAGATGTAAAGGGATGTGGATGTGAATGTGATGTGATGTGGATGAAATGTGATGTGATGTAAATAGATGTGGATGTGGATGTGAAAGGATGTGATGTGATGTCAATAGATGTGGATGTGGATGTGATGTAAATGGATGTGGATGTGAGTGTGATGAGATGTGGATGAAATGTGATGTGATGTGAATATATGTGGATGTGAATGTGAATGTATGGATGGATGTGGATAGACTTGCATCTGGATGACTAGATGGATGTGGATGAATGAGATGGAATGTGTATGGATGTGATGAGATATGGATGGATATGGATGTGATGTAATGTGGATAGAATGTATGTGATGGGATGGGAATGAAATGAATGTGATGGCTGTGAATAGATGCGATGAGATGTGAATGGATGTGAATGTGACATAATATAAATAGATGTGAATGGATGTGATGTGATGTGATATGAATCAGGATAGATGTGAATGGGTGAGATGTGATGTGGATGTGATGTGAATCGAGATAGATGTGAATGGATGAGATGTGGTGTGAATGGATGTGATGTGATGTGAATCGGGATAGATGTGAATGGATGAGATGTGGTGTGAATGGATGTGATGAGATGTGGTGTGAGTCGGGATAGATGTGAATAGATGAGATGAGATGTGGATCGGGGTAGATATGAATGGATGAAATGTGAATGAATGTGATGTGATGAGATGGGATACGGGTAGATGAGAATGGATGTGATGGGGTGTAATATGAATGTGAATGAATGAATGTGATGTGATGAGGATAGATGTGGATGGATGTGACGGGGTGTAATATGATGTGATTGGATGAGAATGGATGAAGGATGATGAGATATGCTTGGATGTGGATTAAGAAAAGTGAATTGATTTAGAAGAATGTGGAATAACGGAAAATGACATGGAACGATGTGAAAAGATGAGAGTTCGTTAGAAACTGTATTTATGACTTGTTTTTAAATGACTGTTTTATGTCAAGAATGCTGGGGAAGAATTTTGACCATCTTGTGAATGAGGTTGTGGAGACCTAAGTGATAAAGTTGCAACAGCTGACAGAGAGTCAATGGAGGACATCTCGCATAGCAAGGTCATGGCCGAGGTCTTGACCAACCTCAGTTCGATTTAAATGGTGAGCTTTCGGTACAGTGGATGAGGGACCAAGGAAGTGGCCTATGAGTAAAGCGCTAGGTGACCTGCGAAGGATCCTAGAGGGTGCTAATCATATGGTGCTCGGGCTCTAGGTCGCCAAAGATACCCACGCGTGCATCGAGGAAGAAAATGGAACAAGGTGTTAGAGTTGTTTTTTGAACTCGGGCATGGATCTGGTTGATTGACCTTGCTGGTCTCCAACGAATGAGTCCATGGCTCTTTTAAATGGATCTGTTGGTTAATCTTGCTGATCTTCAACAGAGAGTCCATTTGGATTTTCTTATGTGATTATATTGCCGGGCACTATGAGCTAGGAACTATTAAAAAGGCCCCTGAGTGAATAGGTGGTGAGCGTTTTGGTTGCCAAAGATGCCATAGGTACACTGATGAAGGAATGAATGGAAAATTGGAATTCAACCAGATATTTTGGAAGATTATGATAAGTGATTCTCTAGTTTCATTAAAAGATTGTTTTAAAGACAGCTGAATCTGTGAACAGGCAATTTCATATTGGGTGTGTAAGTGGTGTGACTAGCTTGAAGTTTGCATGAAGATCCAGCTAGGGGGCCTGGGAAATCTTTTCCTTGGTACCAGGGACAAAACCTAACCAAATTCCTAAAGGATCCCATCACTACAGTGGTTGGTGGGCGGTTGGCTAACCCATGGGATTGGATGCGGTTAGTAGGCTGGATTGATGGATCCTCAAAATGAGACTCAATTCTATAATGGTACGATAGATGAATTAAGTGCAAGTCCTTTCCTAAATTTGACCATGTGACTTACAGGTTCGGTCGGATCAGTTTGGTTAGTTAAGGCTCTTGACTACGTTAGAATAAAAATATCCTAGAGAAATCGCCTGTGCTTTCCGGGCGGGGGAAGTTTTTCCGCGTTCAATTTTGGAAGAACCCGGATATCCGTGGGCGAGGCCCCGAGTGAGAGGCTCTGCCCTGCGCAAGAAGTGCTACTTTCGCTGCTCTAGCACCCCTGAATTTGTTGCACGGAGGGGGCAAGGATCTTTCAGTTGGTATCAGAGCGAATTGGCTAAAGTGGATCAACCAAGAAGCCCTAAATGTCAAAAATTTATGAACTAGCAGTAAAAGGTTGTAATTATGTGATGAAATTCATACAAATTGATATTCAAAATGGTAATTGGGTCTTTAGATGGAAGTACCACAATTGTATGGAATCCCTGAATTGCTTTAGGCCTAGACGTGATGGTCTTTACCTTATAGTTCCAAGGATCGTGACTACTTGTATATAGCGAGGGTATAGCTGCAGCTCTTTACTAGTAGTATATACGAGTAAATCTAAGACCTTGAATTTATAAGCAAAAATGCTATTCAAATGATGGATTCGAGTACTGGTTGATATGATTTTAGAATTCTAGTTGAGAATTGATGAGTTGATTTGGATTCTGATTGAAAGATGATGATTCCTGAATTCTAGTTGAAAGAAGATAAGTTGAACAAAACCACAATGAGGATGAATGGGACGAATTCTAGTAATGATGTTAATAACTAGAATGGCAATAATGACTTCAGCAAATCATTCCAAGATTAGTGGATTGTGTGGACAGATTGCTGTAGTTAACCCTTGATCCAGTGGATTTAATTAAGAGATGACAAATTGAAAACCTGCATAACTGAAATTCCCGTGGAGGAATGTTCAGATGGAATTCCGGTTTGATGGACCATTATTGTGTTAAGGATATGAATGATATGTTCTGAATGAATTGTTATCTGATAATGAGTTCTATATGTTCTTCTTGTAGAAAGGATCTTTATCCAAGAATTCTGTTGGGTTGACCAGACTATAAGGAACCCTAGAATCAATTGGATCTTAAGAGAAAGATTATCCTCCAGCTGCGAGATGAGGACATCTCGCATTTTTTAAGTGGGGTAGGATGTAAGATTCCTCCCTCCAGTTTTTGAGGTGTACAGGTGTAAGAACCTCCCCTTCTGTTCTCGTAATTGTTCCCCTCTCTGAAATAGAAGAAAGATTCTGTTTTACCCTATTTTGGCCTCGAGAGAAAAATGTCTAGAGAGAGGTAGTCCAAAATTGAGATATTTTTGGATATAAAAATCCTCTTAGTGTCTAAAATGGTTTCCCTTGAAACAGAAATTCAAAAAGAACTTTCCAATGTGCAATTGGAAAGGAGGGGGGGAGACTTCAAGGAGGCACCTATTTCACACATGTGAATGAGTTTTTAATTCCAAAATATTAAGATATTTTTATCTCTCCTCTCTCCTGGATCAAACCAAATCAAACCAAATAAAAAAGGGAGCTAAATTGGTCCAAATTCAGCCAAACTGAATCAAATAAAAAAGGGAGCTAAATTGGTCCAAATCTTGTCCAAATTCAGCCAATATTTTTATGTCTCCTTTCTCCTGGATCAAACCAAATCAAAAAGGGAGCTAAATTGGTCCAAATCTTGTCCAAATTCAGCCAAACTGAAGCTGAAAAATTCTAGAACTTAGTTGGACTCAGTTAATGACCTCCCTCATCTATAAATAGACCCTCATTCTTTTGTATTTTCATCTTTGAGATATACCATGCCAATATTACATTAAAATACTCATATTTTCTATTATCCCTTAAAAATCCTCTACTTTTGGAGAGAGTGGAGCCTCTCTCTCTCTTCAACCATCCTTGGAGCTTTCCTCTCAACACACTAACCAATTGATTGGTGGGCTTCTTCTAAGATAGAGAAGCAAGAAAAAACAAGAGGTAAAGTATAATTTTATGGTTTTTCTCTACTATTCGCAATGTTTTCACTTCTCAACCCCTCTCAAGCTTGAGAAGTTTCTAAATTAGGTGTTTATAATGCAAATCAAGCTTTTCTTAAGAGTTGTAATGAATATTTAGGAAAACTTTACATTTATGCTTAAATTACGATGCTTTTTATGTTTATCTCTCTCTCCCCAAAAGAATGGTCATTCCTATGACCAATTCTCTATTCAAATGATGCTTTCTTAATTCACAAATCAAACTCTAGGATTGTGAAGAAAGTGGCTTTTTATACTTTTATGCTTCTAAAATTATGATAATCTTATAATTTAAATCCATAAATTGGATTTAAGTTTAGAAGATAGTTATACTATCATAATTGTATTACTAAGTTTATTCTTTTCAAAAATATTGAAAATTATCAATAATAGCAGTGGAGCTATGGCAAAAGTTTTAAGAAATTGATACATAAATTCATTCTTATGCATAACGTGAAAAGAGGACTTCCTACCATATTCTAGGATTGAATATCCTAGGCTAAAAGAATGATTTTCATCACATTCAATGGAAAACTAATTTTTAAGGTTGATGCATAATTAAATAATTAATAAAAGAGAAAATTGTGGTAATTTTATTTAAATGATAAAAGAGGAATTCCCATGACATTTGGAATTCAATCATTTAAATGAGAAAAGTGGAATTCTTAGTATGCAAAGATGTGTTTGCATGGAGCTACTACACAGACATGAAAGGAGTTGACCTAGCTTTGATCAACATAAGACTAATCTAAAGGAAGATGCAATTCTTATTAGATAGAGCAAATACGAGATGAATCTGAACTATGCAAAGTAGGTTAAGGAAGAAATAGTCAAGTTAATGAAAGTTGGATTCATCTATCTTGTGGAAATAGTTATTGTCCCAAAGAAGAATGGAGAGCTCAGAGTCTGCATCATCGACTATAGAAAATCAATATAACTACAAAAAACTCAATGCATCAATTACAAAAAACTCAATGCAACTACAATCATTGATTTTTTTAATGCTAGATGTAGTGATGATAAGACATGAGATATACTCATTATTGGATGGATTCAGTGGGTATTATCAAGTTCTGACAGAGGATAAGGAAAAAATAACATTTCTAACATAATGGGGAGCATTTTCTTTACACATAATGACATTTGGGCTAAAAAATGCACCAACAAATTTAAAAGAATGGTTTACAAAATCTTCAACAAGTATTTGACCACATTCATGAGAGTCTTTGTTCATGACTTTAGTGTGTCTCTCAGAAAAAAGGCAGGTCACTTTTATCACCTTACCCTATGCCTTGAAACATGTAGTGAGAGTCTTTGTTCATGACTTTAGTGTGTCTCTCAGAAAAAAGGCAGGTCACTTTTATCACCTTACCCTATGCCTTGAAACATGTAGTGAGAGTCTTTGTGGACGACTTTAGTGTGTCTTTGGGAAAAAAGATAGATCACTTTCATCACCTTACCCTATGCCTTGAAACAAGTATCTGACCACATTCATGAGAGTCTTTGTGGATGACTTTAGTGTGTCCGTGCAAAAAAGGTAGATCATTTTCATCACCTTACCCTATGCCTTGTAACATGTAGTGATACCAAGATCAACTTGAATCAAGCTAAGTGTGCTTTTTGCATTAACAGTGGATCCCTCTACTAGGACCTAAGCTCAGGATCAAACCCCCTTATATGAAGTGCATTCAAGAAACATTAGAAAAAATAATTATCTATGAATTAAATTCTTGCAATAGACTTCTTTCATAAATTTTATGCAAATGAAAATTTTACTTTTTGCAATAATTTATTTTCACTTATTATTGATTATAGATTTACCTAAATTGTAAACTTATCGAGATGAAAGAAAACTCCTCCTCTTGAACTCTTGTGTTATTTTACATATCTTTTCATGGCATTCCTAGACTTGCTAAGGTCTTGATGAGCACTTTGAACATAAACATGTGACTTATTGCTTGTTGAGCTTCATGTTATTATTGGAAGAGCTTACTAAGATTGATATTATTTTTGCCTTGCCAAGGAGGATAGGGGCATTTTGTGCACATGTACTAGCTGATTTCAAGATATAAAAACAAGTCAATATGGCCAAGCAAAAAAGGGTGGTGAAAATCTTACAGTTCTTACAAAAGTGCTTATGTAACTACCATCTTCTTAGTGACCCAAAGTATAAGATTGGGAGAAACTAAAAATAAAAAATCCCAAGTTAGAAGAAGCCCAAATGGTATGCTAGAAGTATTTTTTTCCATTTTTTATGACCTTTCATATGATAATGCATTTAAAACCAAGATAATGATAGGGGGCAAAGAAAAATAAAAAATGTATTTAAAACTAAGCTAATGATAGGAAAAAAAAACATAAAAAATGTAGCAGTGTACAATTGAACATCGGGCATGTTTCTCTACATGTAACACCAAAGGAGTGTAGAAACATAAAGATAAGTTCAATAAAGTAAAAAAGCATAACCACCATGCCCTACTCCAATATGAAAGTCACTAACCAAAGCACTGGTCATAATGCAAATAGTTAGGGAGAATGCCCTCAAGGGTGTTTTTTCTAGACCAATGTGTGCACCGCAAAACAAATAAAAAAACATAATGGGAATGGTTTGGCAGAATACCCTCAAGGGTGTTTTCTCTAGACCTACATCTAAGCATTTTATTAAATATATATGTCCACCACAACAAAACCATTGTTTCATAATATGTGAAGGATTAACTAAAAATTGGTCAATTGTGACAGTTATAGGCAATGCTACTTAGAAAATAGGTAGTTCACTGTTTATTCAATTTACACTACAATTGTAATTCAATAAAAGATGCAAAGTTTCAACTTCCTACAAACATAATAGCTCACTCTATATAATGAATCCTATATCATGCATTACAAGAGGATGATGGTATAGTCATGCAACACAGTGAGAGAAAGTAGTGAGAGAGACACGGCTGGATGCAAAAAGGATTTTTTCCCATTATACGGCTATATGCATGGCTATAGCCGTATGCAGCTATGCATGCGTGTACAGCCAATCGTGCATATATAGCCACGTACTGGGAAAAATTCAATTCTTTTGCTCAGCATGCGTCCTTTCTTTGTTCTCCCAAAAACCTACGCTAAACATGTTTTCTCTCCTTCCTTCATGTTACATACCTCAAGCACCTCAAGGACTTCAAGCATGAAACTCATTCTCTCCTCCTTCATTTATGTGCTTTCATAGTTTCATGCTGAAGGTAAGGGTTTATATCCTCTATTCTCTCCCCTTTGTTTCAATTTCTATGTGCATGGATACTTAGGTCTTGATTCTTGTCTTCTTCTTTTTCTTATTCTTCTCACTTGTCTTCACTTATTCTTCCCACTTGCATGCATAGAACTCTCAATTCTCTTAATGCACTAATCACTTTGTTTAATCTTATGTTTTGTAATCACTTTGTTTAATCTTATATTTCATGTACTAATCACTTTGTTTAATCTTATGTTTTGTAAGTCTTACACTAATCCTCTCCTTCGGCTTCACAAAAAGAAGTAAGCTCCTTTTTCTTTTAATTTTTTATGCAAGTTCTAAGTTTATTGCACCCTTGGTGCTAGGTTCAGGTTTAGTTTAGGCTTGCAAGCTTTATGCATAGGCTTTCATAAAGCTTCTTGCAAGCTTTATGCATAGGCTTTCATAAAGCTTCTTGCAAGCTTTATGCATAGGCTCTATGCATAGGCCTTCATAAAGCTTCTTGTTGTAGGCTCTATGCATAGGCCTTCATAAAGCTTCTTGTTGCAAGCTCTATGCAAGAACTGTATGCAGCATTTATGCATAGGCTTGCCTAAATCTTCTTGCAAGCTCACTTGGTTTAATATTATGTTTCATGTACTAATCACTTTGTTTAATCTTATGTATTGTAGGTCTTGCATAAAGCTTTTCCTTAGGCTTCACAAAAATAGGTAAGCCCTCTTTTTTTAAAATTGTTTATGCAAGTTCTAAGTTTTTGAACACTTGGGTGTCATATTTAGGTTTAGTTTAGGCTCAAGGCAAGATCTATACATAGGCTTGCAAGCTTTATGCATAGGCTGGTATAAAGCTTATACATAAAGCCTATGCATAGTAGGCTTACAAAGCTTAGAGTTTCATGCATAGTCTTGAAAGCTCTATGCATAGGCTTGCATAAAGCTCCATGTATAGGCTTAGAGCTTCATGCATAGACTTGCAAGCTCTATACATAGGCTTGCAAGCTTTATGCAAGCTCTATGCATAGGCTATGAATAAAGCTCTATGCATTAGGCTTACGTAAAGCTAGACTATGCATAGGTTAGCAAAGAATTCCCAGGTCCCCTAGCCGGATATTCATGCAAACTTAAAACTAGTCACACCACTCACACACCCAATATGAAATTGCCTTTTTCACAGATTCAGCTATCTTTAAAACAATCATTTAATGAAATCATAGTGTCACTGATCATAATCCTCAAAATCTCCGGTTGAATCCTTATTTCTAATCATTCCTTCATCAAGGTACCTATGGCATTATTGACAACCAGAATGCTCACCACCTGTCCACTCAGGGGCCTTTTCGATGGTTCCTAGCTAATAGTACTCGGCAATATATTCATCAGGGTACCTATGGCATCATTGGCAACCAGAATGCTCACCACCTGTCCACTCAAGGGCCTTTTCGATGGTTCCTAGCTCATAGTACTCGGCAATATATTCACATATCAAAATGGAATCTCCATTGAAGATCAGCAAGATCAACCAACACATCCATATAAAAGAAACATGGACTCATCCATTGAGGACCAGCAAGGTCAATCAACCAGATCCATGCCCGAATTCAGAAAACAACTCTTACTCCTTGTTCTAATATCTTCCACAACACACATGTGGGTATCCTCGGTGACCCAGAGCTCGAGCATCGTATGGTCAGTACCCTTTAGGATCCTTTGCAGGTGACCTAGCGCTTAGCTCATAGGCCGCTTCCTTGGTCCCTCATCCACCGTACCGGAAGCTCACCATTTTAATCGAACCGAGGCTGGTTAAGACCTCGACCGACCTTGCTATGCAAGACGTCCTCCATTGACTCTCTGTCAGCTATTGTAACTTTATTAGATTAGGTCTCCACGACCTCATTCACAAAACGGACAAAATGCTTCCCCAGCATTCTTGACATAAAACAATCATTTTAAAAACAGGTCATAAATACAGTTTCTATAGCGAACTCTCGTCTTTTCACATTGTTCCACATCAATCCTCATTTATTTCATCTGTATTCCCATTCTCATCACATCATAATCATCGACATCACATATCTATCCCAATTCACATCACATATCACATCTATCCCAATTTACATCACATCTCATTTATTCATATCCTGATTCACATGACATCACATCTCATTCATTCACATCCTGATTCACATGACATCACATCTTCTTCATTCACATCCCGATTCACATCACATCACATCAATTCACGTCCATCACATTCATTTACATCACATCCATTTACATCCATCACATCACATTCATTCATATCCATCACATTCGTTCATTCATATCCACCACATACATTCTCATAACCATCCCATCACATACATTCTATTCACATTATATCGCATCACTTCTATCCACATCATATCTCATTCATACACATCCATCCAATCGTTCACTTGTACGACTACCCATATCTATTCATACATTCATATCTATTACTTCACATCCACATATATTCATGTCACATCACATCTCTTTTCATCACATCACATTCTTTCGCATACACATCCACATCACATTCTTTCACATACATTCACATCCATTCTTTTACATACATCCACTCACATCCCATATCATTAATTTACATCCTGATTCACATGATAGCACATCTCATCTATTCATTCACATTTATCTGATTCGCATCACATCTCATCACATCTATTCACCTCACATCTCATCACCTCTATTCACATCACATCCATCCATCCATTCATTCACATCTATTTCATAGAATTTAAACATAGAATTTAAGAGAATTCTAATTTTGATATAAAGATTCTTTACGCATCTATTAATGCATAAATTTAAATTTAAGAAAAATAACACTTTTAAAATAAAAATAAATCCTTTATGCATCTTTCTATGCATAAAACCAATTTTAATGAAAATAACACTTTTAAAATAAAAATAAATCATTTGTGCATCTTTCTATGCATAAAATCAATTTTAATGAAAATAACACTTTTGAAATAAAAATAAATCTTTTGTGCATCTTTCTATGCATAAAATCAATTTTAATGAAAATAATACTTTTGAAATAAAAATAAATCTTTTATGCATCTTCCTATGCATAAAATCAATTTTAATGAAAATAAGACTTTTGAAATAAAAATAAATCTTTTATGCATTTTTCTATGCATTAGGCTTATGTAAAGCTAGACTATGCATAGGTTAGCAAAGAGTTCCTAGGCCCCTTAGCCGGATATTCATGCAAACTTAAAACTAGTCACACCACTTACACACCCAATATGAAATTACATTTTTCATAGATTCAGCTATCTTTAAAACAATCATTTAATGAAATCATAGTGTCACTGATCATAATCCTCAAAATCTCCGGTTGAATCCTTATTTCCAATCATTCCTTCATCAGGGTACCTATGGCATCTTTGGCAACCAGAACGCTCACCACCTGTCCATTCAGGGGCCTTTTCGATGGTTCCTAGCTCATAGTACTCGGTAATATATTCACATATCAAAATGGAATTTCCATTGAAGATCAGTAAGATCAACCAACAGATCTATAAAAAAAGAACCATGGACTCATCCATTGAGGACCAGCAAGGTCAATCAACCAGATCCATGCCCGAATTCAGAAAACAACTCTTACTCCTTGTTCCAATATCTTCCACGACGCACGTGTGGGTATCTTGAGCGACCCAGAGCTCGAGCACCATATGGTCAACACCCTTTAGGATCCTTTGCAGGTGACCTAGCGCTTCACTCATAGGCTGCTTCCTTGGTCCCTCATGAAAAGATGCAGGGGGGAATAGAGCTTGAGCTCTTGCAAGCACACACACACACTCACAAAACCCTAATAGAGAACACACAAGGTGAGAGGCTGAAAATCTTCTTCTTCTCTACTCAACACTCAACACACCATATACAAGAATAAGAGTACACACAATATGAAAGGTACTCAACCAAATACATACACGGGTTCTCTATAGTGTGAACCCGACTAAATCAGCTGGCGCTATAACTATGCCAGTCTCTAGAGTGGCTGTCACACAGCCTGTCATCCCACTGGCCGCATATCACCCAAGATCTCACCAACCATGCCAGTGGTGTAAGTGTGGGGCCTATCCCCCAGGCGGGTCATCAGTGTCCACCGCCTCACTAGAGCTCGATATCTCAACACTCCCCCTCGAGCTCAACTCCATCTCATGTACACCAAGCGAAGCCCTGAATCTGCGGAGCTTCTCTGTACCCAATGCTTTGGTGAAGATGTCAGCTACCTGATCCTCTGTGCTGACATAAACAAGGTCAAGGTCTCCTGCCAAGACCTTCTCTCTGACGAAGTGGTAGTGGACCTCTATGTGCTTCGTACGAGCATGAAAGACAGGGTTCCTGGCCAACTGTATACTGCTAATGTTGTCACAGAAAATGACAACTTGTCTATCCACTGATAGACCCAAATCTCCAAGTAGCTTTCTCAACCAAGCTACCTCACATGCTGCCATAGCAGCTCCTCTGTACTCGGCCTCTGTACTCGATAGAGAAACCGTAGGCTGCTTCTTGCTGCTCCAAGTCACAGCAGCACTCCCCAAAGAAAACATGAATCCACTGGTAGATCTTCTGTCTGAGATACTACCAGCCCAATCAGCATCTGTGTACCCATGTACACATATCTCTGTCCCAGTCTCATAGAATAGTCCACAATGCAAAGTAGACTTCACATACCTCAGTATGCGTCTCACTGCATCCAAATGCGGTTTTCGTGGAACCTGCATAAACTGACTCACCAACCCAACAGCATAGCTTAAATCTGGTCTGGTGATCATCATGTAGATCAAACTTCCTACTATGCTCCTGTACATAGTAGGATCCTCCAAGATCTCTCCTGAATCTGCACTCAACTTGCCATTCTGATCCAATGGCACAGAAATAGGCTTACAGCCTGTCATACCATACTTGGACAACATGTCCAAGCCATACTGTCTCTGCAGTAATCCAATACCACGTGGTGACCTAATCACCTCAATGCCCAAGAAATATCTGAGCTCCCCCAAATCCTTCATCTCAAACTTCTGTCTTAGCAAGATCTTTACATCAAAGATCTCTGCATCATGGTCCCCCGTAATGATCAAGTCATCTACATAGATGACAACAAGCACAACTCCTCTATAACCATGTCTCACATACAGCGAGAAATCTGCATTGGCTACATGAAAGCCAATAGTGACAAGATATTGGCTACATTGAAAGCCAATAGTGACAAGATATTCAGAAATCTTGTCAGACCATGCTCTTGGTGCTTGCTTTAGGCCATACAAGGCTTTCTTCAACCTACAAACATGCTCGGGGTGACCCACATCCTCATAACCAGGTGGCTGCAACATATACACCTCTTCTTGCAAATCCCCATGCAAGAATGCATTCTTTACATCCATCTGATGTAAAGACCATTGCTTTGACGCAGCCACTGCTATCACAACTCTCACCGTTGCCATCTTGGCAACTGGGCTGAAAGTTTCCTCATAATCAATCCCATATGTCTGCGCATATCCTTTGGCTACCAATCTAGCCTTGTACCTGTTTATGCTTCCATCACTGTTATGTTTAACTTTGTACACCCACTTGCATCCAATGGCTTTCTTGCCTTCAAGCAATTGCACTAAGTCCCAAGTTTCATTTCCATATAGTGCATCCATCTCCTTATCCATAGCTTTCTCCCAACACACATTTCCAACAGCCTCATCAATGCATGTGGGCTCTACAACCTGCACAACCTTTGCCATATATGCATAGTGATGTGCCACATAACCATCATATGTAAATCTCTGCACAGGGTTCTTCACTCTCCCTGATCTTCGCAGCTTTTCATTCATGGCTTCCATAGCCTTCTTTACACCAGGTGTTCTCATAGCTGGGATCCCAAGCTCCTCATCAAGGCTCATATTTGAGCCACTAGACTCTCCATCAACATGAGAATGCCCTGCAGAAATGTCAGGCATAGCAAGGGGCTCAACCACTTTCTCTTTTCCTTTACGTGATGTGCTAATCACATTTGCAGGACTGGTATTATGACGCAGCCTGCCACTCCATGGTCTATCAACAGACCCACTAGATGAGGACTCTCCTGGTCCACTCAAAGACTGTGATTGCTGACCTGCATTCTGTGTAACCACACTTCCACTCACATCGGCCCCAACAGCTTCTTTTTCAGCAGCATACCAGCTGCTCATCTCATCAAAGACGACATCCCTGCTTACCCTCAACTCACGTGTAGCAGGGTTATAACACCTGTATCCCTTTTGCTCAAGGGAATATCCAATAAACATACATTTTTCAGCTTTCGGATCCAGCTTAGTTCTCAGCTCATCTGGCACATGCACATATGCAATGCATCCAAAAACTTTCAGATGAGACAAATCTGGTTTTCTGCCAGTAAACCTCTCCTCTGGAGTTACATCATGTATGGCTGCAGTTGGAGTCCTGTTCATGATGTATACTGCTGTAGAAACAGCCTCAGCCCAATAGCAATGCGGCATATTCTTCTCTTCCATCAATGCTCGCGCAATCTCAGCAATGTGCCTGTTTTTCCGCTCAGCAACTCCATTTTGCTGCGGAGTATATCTGCATGTGAACTGTCTCCGAATACCATTCTTCTTCAAGAATTCAGAGAACTCATTGGAGAAGTACTCTCCCCCTCCATCTGACCTTAGGCACTTGACATATTTTCCGGTTTGCTTTTCAACCAAAACTCTGAAATTCTGAAAGTGAGTGAAAACCTCACTCTTATCCTTCATGAAATATACCCACACTTTCCTTGTGTGGTCATCAATGAAAGTGACATAGTACCTGCAGCCTCCCATAGACACGGTCTTCGTAGGACCCCATACATCTGAATGCACAAGATCTAGTGCATTTCTGCTCACATATCTGTTACGTGGAAACACATGCTTTGTTTGCTTCCCAAATTGGCATGCTTCACAGATTTTCTGCATACCTTCCACTTTAAATTTTGGCAGCCCTGTCACAATTCCTTTTGTCTACATAGACTTCAATCTCTGCACATTTACATGTCCAATTCTTTTATGCCATATGTCTGTGTCTGCAACAGCTCCTGAACCATTTGCAAACATTGTAGCACTCATTTCAGGCATGTCTACATTCAACGTAAACATTCTGCCCACTTTGTTGCCTTTTGCAACCAACCTGCACTTGTCTTTAAAGTCTTCGACATAACACCCATCAGGGTTAAACCTAACCTGCAAACCCTGCTCAATCATTTGGCCAACTGAAACCAGATTCTTTGTTATGTTCGGTACATGAAGTACATCTGCAAGGTACTTCACTTTGCCATCCTGCATAGACAATGGCACATCTCCAATGTGGGCAATTGGATGAGCAGTGTCATCCCCTGTTTCCACAAAACCTGGCCTTTCTGAGTTTTTCATCTCCTTGAACCACTCCCCATGACTCGTCATGTGGTTCGAAGCGCCTGAATCCACATACCATACATTATCTTTTTGTGTTGCATCAACATTTTCAGACATGGCATTCACAACATGCTACATAACAAATAACCTTTCATTATCCTCATTATTTCTGCTTGAGGATGCATAGTTGTTTTGCTGCACTTTTCCATTTTGCATGTCAGCCTGCTTCTTATAACATTCTGACTGCACATGTCCAGGCTTACCACAATAATAGCATTCACGTGTATCATTATATTGCCTTTGCCAATTTTCACGGCCTCTTTGACTCCCCCTGCCTCTGAATTTGCCTCTTCCACCTGCGTGTTGTTGTTGTTGTTGATTCTGGGACTGTTATTGTTGCTGCTGGTGCTGGCCATAATTCTGATTACCTGTTCGGCCACCTCCTTGACCGCGTCCATGGCCTCCTCTACCTCGTCCTCTTCCTGAACTCGTGTAGAAGGCCTGTTGCTCTGAACTGTTTTTGCTTTGTGAAGACTGTTGGTCTTCACCTAAGTTCTTCTCTTCGATAATCAGCATAGACACCAAATCTGTAAAGTTGGGAATGTTTTCCCGAGTCTGAATAGACGTCTTAAACGCCTTGTATTGTGGCCCGAGACCACGTAGACAGACTTCCACCTTGTCATCATCATCTACTGACACACCAATAGATGCAAGGGATTCCACAATACCCTTTATCTTCAGCGCATAGTCATTCACAGACATGCTCTTTTTCTCCACAGTATGAAGTTCATTCTTCAACTGTATCTTACGTGCCTTGGTGTTTGTTTCATAAAGCTTTACCAAGGTGTCCCACGCCTCCTTGGGGGACTTGGCATCCTGAATGTGCCCAATCATGGTGTCCTATATACTAATGGAAAGCCAATACATAACCTTCCTGGCTCCTTGGTTCCAGTCTTTAAACTCTTTCACATCTGCAGCAGTCGGATTTATATCTGGTATCTCTGGTGCCTCTTCATGTTCACCTTCTATGTAGTCCCAATAGCCTTTTCCCATCAGGAAATTCGTTAACCTGAACCTCCAAGCATGGAAGTTATTCTTGTCAAGCTTCTCAGCCACAATCTGTGTTATGCCATCATTAGACATCTTGCCTAACACACAATTTTACCAGGAACTGCACTCTGGTTTTTCTTGCACAACTGCTGTATTTTCTGCACAGCGGTACTGCAGTACTCTCAAATGTCACAACCAGTGACTTCAATGCACATACATACACCCAATGGCAACTGTAGACCTCTTTGCAGCACCCACAGTGTCTGCACAGTCAATTTGTCTTCCTGCAGTACTTAAAACAGAGTTCTGGAGAGAATCGACGACTTACCCGCAGTGCTTGAAATCGCCTGCTTTCTGAAAAACGGAGGTCCAGACGCGCCCGAAACGCGTTTTCGGCCCGAAAATTGGAGTCCGTAGGACTGTATAGTTGCCCTATAGCTTCACTCCCGCGAAGAAAGCTCCTCAATCGGAGATCGTTTGCCGGTGCCTCCCGTAGAGCTCCCGACAAGGGTGTAGTCACAAACACAATAGGGAAGAGTAGTTGAAGCTCTTACCCTCGTACCGCTTCCTGTGGTTCTCTTGCTTGCAGCTCAGCCCTTAGCACGAACCAGGCTCTGATACCATGAAAAGATGCAGGGGGGAATAGAGCTTGAGCTCTTGCAAGCACACACACACACACTCACAAAACCCTAATAGAGAACACACAAGGTGAGAGGCTAAAAATCTTCTTCTTCTCTACTCAACACTCAACACACCATATACAAGAATAAGAGTACACACAATATGAAAGGTACTCAACCAAATACATACACGGGTTCTCTATAGTGTGAACCCGACTAAATGAGCTGGCGCTATAACTATGCCAGTCTCTAGAGTGGCTATCACACAGCCTGTCATCCCACTGGCCGCATATCACCCAAGATCTCACCAACCATGCCAGTGGTGTAAGTGCGGGGCCTATCCCCCAGGCGGGTCATCAGTGTCCACCGCCTCACTAGAGCTCGATATCTCAACACCTCATCCAACGTACTGGAAGCTCACCATTTTAATCGAACCGAGGCTGGTCAAGACCTTGGGCGACCTTGCTACGCAAGACGTCCTCCATTGACTCTCCGTCAGCTGTTGCAACTTTATCAGATTAGGTCTCCATGACCTCATTCACAAGACGGAAAAAATGCTCCCCCAGCATTCTTGACATAAAATAGTCATTTTAAAAACAGGTCATAAATACAGTTTCTATAGCAAACTCTCATCTTTCCACATTGTTCCACATCAATCCTCATTTATTTCATCTGTATTCCCATTCTCATCACATCATAATCATACACATCACATATCACATCTATCCCAATTTACATCACATCTCATTCATTCATATCCTGATTCACATGACATGATATCTCATTCATTCATATCCTAATTCACATGACATGACATCTCATTCACATCCTGATTCACATAACATCACATCTCCTTCATTCACATCCCGATTCACATCACATCACATCAATTCATGTCCATCACATCCATTCACATCCATCACATCACATTCATTCATATCCATCACATTCGTTCATTCATATCCACCACATACATTCTCATTACCATCCTATCACATACATTCTATTCACATTATATCGCATTACTTCTATCCACATCATATCTCATTCATACACATCCATCCAATCGTTCACTTGTAAGACTACCCACATCTATTCATACATTCATATCTATCACTTCACATCCACATATATTCATGTCACATCACATCTCTTTTCATCACATCACATTCTTTCGCATACACATCCACATCACACATTCACATCCATTCTTTCACATACATCCACTCACATCTCATATCATTCATTTAAATCCTGATTCACATGACATGACATCTCATCTTTTCATTCACATTTATATGATTCGCATTACATCTCATCTTTTCATTCACATTTATCTGATTCGCATTACATCTCATTACATCTATTCACCTCACATCTCATCACCTCTATTCACATCACATCCATCCATCCATTCATTCACATCTATTTCATAGAATTTAAACATACAATTTAAGAGAATTCTAATTTTATAAAGATTCATTACGCATCTATTTATGCATAAATTTAAATTTAAGGAAAATAACACTTTTGAAATAAAAATAAATCCTTTATGCATCTTTCTATGCATAAAACCAATTTTAATGAAAATAACACTTTTGAAATAAAAATAAATCCTTTATGCACCTTTCTCTGCATAAAATCAATTTTAATGAAAATAACACTTTTGAAATAAAAATAAATCTTTTGTGCATCTTTCTATGCATAAAATCAATTTTAATGAAAATAATACTTTTGAAATAAAAGTAAATCTTTTGTGCATCTTTCTATGCATAAAATCAATTTTAATAAAAATAATACTTTTAAAATAAAAATAAATCCTTTATGCATCTTTCTATGCATAAAATTAATTTTAATGAAAATAACACTTTTGAAATAAAAATAAATCTTTATGCATCTTTCTATGCATAAAATCAATTTTAATAAAAATAACACTTTTGAAATAAAATAAATCCTTTATGCATCTTTCTATGCATAAAATCAATTTTAATCATTAATATCAATGATATCCATGCATATTCATAGGTGAATATATACATGGAGTAAATTAGAATATTTCTTTTAGAATGCACAAATGGTGGGAATTACTCTTTTGGAACAACATAAAAATAAACTTTCTTTTCCACAAAATTCTAGAGAATTTTGCTATAACCTCCTTTGTATGGCTGACCATTTCTCATTTTTATCATTCTAATTTCAACTTAAATTAACCAAAAATAGATGTATAGGACTCTAATCTACTTAATTTTTAGAAATCAAGAGAGTAAACAATAAGAAAAGCTTACTTAATCTTTTTTATTAATCATTCTAGGATAAAGAAAGGCTGAATTGTAAAGAAGAGAAGGGGGTGGCCTTTTCATCAAGGCATAGCATTAGAATTTACTTCAATCAATTATAAAACAAGAAAATCAAGAAAACCATAGATTTAAAATTAAAAGCAAGAAAATTTTAGCTTACATGGAGTTGTAAGCTTTCCTTTGGCTTGAGGGATTGAGGGTTCTACTCTTGTTTGAAGCAAGAGTGGCCACCGATTGCTTTGGAGAGGATTAAGCCAAAAACAATTGAATTATCAAGAAAATTCAATGTAAATGGCTCTGGGTAGGAGTAGAGTAACAATGCATAAAACACCATTAAGCTTTTACAAAGGGGGAGGCTTCTATTTATAGGAAAAAGTGAGCCTCTAACCAAGCAAACTGATTCTAGAATTTTCCAGATCAGTTTGGTCAAATTTTAACCATTTTTAGGTCACTTTAGCTTACTTTTTGGATCTAGTTGAAACAGGAGAGAGGAGAGATGAAAATATCTCATTATTTTTTTAGTTTAAAACTCCTCCACACATGTGAAATAGGCACCTCCTTCATGAGGGGAGATCCCCACACTAAGGTGTCAAAAATGCATCATTTCCTCTAAATATCTCTTATTTTTAACTAATAAACCTTGTACTCAGTCAACTCTTCATCTTATGTGAGCATTTACTAATTTTTGGGGGTTTTTTTGTTATTCTTAAATTCATCTCCTCCCTACATTTGGATTAATCTTATTGGTCCATAGGAACCTTAATTGGACCATAATCCAAAAATTTCTAAAAATCTGGACCCTTAGGCTAAGGTCCTTTATACCTATAATTTTCAATTAATTCCAATTGCACATTGGAAAGTTCTTTTTGAATTTCTATTTAGGAAAAATCATTTTAAACACTAGGAGGATTTTTATATTAAAAAATATCTCAATTTTGAATTACCTCTCTCTAGACATTTTCTCTCTCTAAGCCAAAATAGATAGAAACAAGATCTGTTATTATTCTGAAAAGGGGATTGATTACAGGGGGAGAAACTAGATATCTTGAGGGGATGGGGAGGAATCTTACATTCTACCCCACTTAAAAAACGCGAGATGTCCTCATCTCGTAGGTGGAGTATGATCTCCTACATTTTCTTCTTCTTCTTCAATCACTTCCAGCGTTACTGCCTTGGAAGTGGACGGCCAATTTGGGAACATATCTCTTTGACTTCCCCTATTTTGAGGTGGAGGTCTTGCATTACTTTGGATTGAAACTGCGGGTTGGTTAGAGGGTCTACCTGTGGGATTTCCTTGATTTTGGTGGAAAGAAACCTGATTACTCTGGAAGGAAGGAGCTGGAGTATGGAATCTTGATCCCTAATTTCCCTGCCCCAAAAACCTTGATCCAAAAGGAGTTGGGCAATCCATACTATGATGTCCAAATCCTTGAGAGTTATAGCATTTCACTCCCTTGTTCAAGGGTGGAATTTCTGAAGTTGAATTCCAGGGGATTGAGTTTCGGGGAAAGGACATTTCTTCCATTCTAGAACTTCCCATATCCTGGGCTTGACCCTGATATCTTTTAGGCGGCGAAAGGTTGGAATCACCTTCTGGAATTAAAAACCTTTTGAAAGGTGATGGTGCTGCTTCGGTGGGACTTTGACATCAAAGGCCTTGGTGAAATCCTTCGCCATCCGCACTGCTTCAGCCATGGAAATTGGCTTGGCATTCTTCACCAGGATATTCAAAGGTTCGTTCAGTCCCCGAATGAACCTGGCCATCAGCTGTTCTTCATCCAGCGATGGCGAGTATTTGAGGAGGAGAGCGAATGCTTGGTGATATATTTCAATAGTTCTGCTCCCCTGGGTTAACTCTAAGAATTCGTTCATCTTTGTTTCCAAACAGCCGGGAGGATAGAACCTCGTCCTTAGGTAAATTTTGAGATCATTCCATGTCTGGGTATTCCGATCCAGACCATTTGTCTCACAGTGGTTTCTCCATGCCACTCTGGCTGTTTCTATTATCTTCAGCCTTGCAAGAGCCATTTTGCTCTTCTCATTGTACCGTGTGACATCGCAGTACTCTTCCATTACTTCAATCCACTTCTCCACAGCCTCAGCCAAGTTTTTCCCTTCACCCTAGAAAGGTCCAGGCTGTGATCTATGAAGAGTTTTACAAACATCCAAGTCGAGCTCCGCCTCATCGAGTTGGGGGTTATCATTTCTACCACAATGACCTCGATCCATGTTCCTATCAATACGAAAATTCTTGTTAAGTCCCTTTATTTTTATGATTCAAATCTAATTTTAGATTTAACTAATTCTGGGGTTCTTTAGATTGGTCAGCTCCTCACAGAATCATGGGATAAAGATATTCATATAGAACTCATTATTAGATAACAATTCATTCAGAACATATGATTCATATCTTTAACACAATAATGGTCCATTAGACTGAAATTTCCGTCTGAACAGTCCTCCATGGGAATTTCAATTATACAGATTTTTAATTTGTCATCCCTTAAGTTGATCCACTGGGTCAAGTGTTAATAGTAGAAATTTGTCAGCACAATACACTAATCTCATAGTGATTTGCTGAAGTCATTATCATCATTCCAGTTACGAACATCATCATAGGGACTCATCCCATTCATCCTCATTGTGGTTTTGCTCAGCTTATCGCTTTTCAACCAAATTCAGGAATCATCATTTTTCAATCAGAATCCAAATCAACTCATCAGTTCTCAACTAGAATTTTAAAATCATATCAACCACATTCGAATTCATCATCTGGATAGCAATTTTGCTTATAATTTCAAGATCTTAAATTTACTTGTATATATTGCCAGTAAAGGGCTGTAGTTATACCCTTGGTATATACGGGTAGTCACGGTCCTTGAAACTATAAGGTAAATACCATCATGTCTAGGCCTCAAGCAAGTCAGGGATTCCATATAATTGCGGTACTTCCATCTTAAGACCCAATTACTAAATTATGAATTTCAGTCTGAATATCAATTTGCATGAATTTCATCACACATTTTCAACTTTTTAATGTTACTTTCGTAAATTTTTGACATTTTTGGCTTCTCAGTTGATCCACTTTAGCCAATTGGCTTTGATACCAGCTAAAAGATCCCTGTTCCCACAGTGCAACAAATTCAGGGGGTGCTAGCAGAAGTAGCATTTTTTGCGCGGGGCAGGGTCCCTCACTCGGGGCCTCGCCCCCACGGATATCCGAACAAGAGACTAATCCATCGGTTCTTGCAAATCCGAACCTGGGAAAAACTTCCTTGCTCGAAAAGCACGGGCGATTCCTCTAGGATATTGTTAGGGTTCTACTCTTGTTTGAAGCAAGAGTGGCCACCAATTACTTTGGAGAGGATTAAGCCAAAAACAATTGAATTATCAAGAAAATTCAATGTAAATGGCTCTAGGTAGGAGTAGAGTAACAGTGCATAAAACACCATTAAGCTTTTACAAAGGGGGAGGCTTCTATTTATAGGAAAAAGTGAGCCTCTAACCAAGCAAACTGATTCTAGAATTTCCCAGATCAGTTTGGTCAATTTTTGACCATTGTTAGATCAGTTTAGCTTACTTTTTGGATCTAGTTGAAATAGGATAGAGGAGAGATAAAAATATCTCATTATTTTTTACTTTAAAACTTCTCCACACATGTGAAATAGGCGCCTCCTTCATGAGGGGAGATTCCCACACTAAGGTGTCAAAAATGCATTATTTCCTCTAAATATCTCTTAATTTTTATTCAATAAACCTTGTACTCAGTCAACTCTTCATCTTATGTGAGCATTTACTCATTTTGGGGGTTTTTTTTTGTTATTCTTAAATTCATCTCCTCCCTACATTTGGATTAATCTTATTGGTCCATAGGAACCTTAATTGGAGCATAATTCAAAAATTTCTGAAAATCTAGACCCTTAGGCTAAGGTCCTTTATACCTATTTTTAATTAATTCCAATTGGACATTGGAAAATTCTTTTTGAAGTTTTGTTTTAGGGAAAATCATTTTAGACACTAGGAGGATTTTTATATCCAAAAATATCTCAATTTTGAATTACCTCCATCTAGACATTTTCTCTCTCTAGGCCAAAATAGATAGAAACAAGATCTGCTATTATTTCGAAAAGGGGATTGATTACAGGGGGAGAATCTCGACATCTTGAGGGGCTGGGGAGGAATCTTACATCTATAAATAGGCTTGCAAGCTTTATGCAAGCTCTATGCATAGGCTATGCATAAAGCTCTATGCATTAGGCTTACGTAAAGCTAGACTATGCATAGGTTAGCTTCTTGTGCAAGCTCTATGCAAGCTTTATCCATAGGCTTGAATAAAGTTTCTTGCAAGCTCACTTTGTTTAATCTTATGTTTCATATACTAATCAGTTTGTTTAATCTTATGTTTTGTAGGTCGTGCATAAAGCTTTTCCTTTGGCTTCACAAAAACAAGTAAGCCCTGTTTTTCTTTTAATTGTTTGTGCAAGTTCTAAGATTATTACACCAACCTCTATGGATAGGTTTGAATAAAGCTTCTTGCAAGCTCTATACATAGTCTTGCAAGATCTATGCATAAAGCCTATGCATAAAGCTCTATGAATTGGCTTAGAGCTATCATCATGCATAGAGCTGATCATGCATAGGCTTGAAAGCTGCATGCGTAGGCTTGCAAGCTCTATGCATAGGCTATGCATAAAGTTCTATACATAGGCTCTATCCATAGGCTTACATAAAGTGTCTTGTAAGCTCAACGCAAGCTTTGTGCCTAGGCTTGCATAAAGATTCTTGTAAGCTCACTTTGTTTAATCTTATGTTTCATATACTAATCACTTTGTTTAATCTTATGTTTTGTAGGTCTTGCACAAAGCTTTTCATTCGGCTTCACAAAAATAGGTAAGCCCTCTTTTTCTTTAAATTTTTATGAAATTTCTACGTTTACGTCTAGTTTAGGCTTGCAATCTCTATGCATAGGATTACAAGCTTTATACATAGGCTTGCATAAAGCTTCTTGCAAGATCTATGCATAGGCTTGCACACTCTATGCATAAAGCCTACGTATAGGCTTTCAAGATTCATGTATAGGCTTGCATAAATCTCTATGCAGAGGCTTAGAGCTTCATGCGTAGGATTCTAAGCTTTGTTATAAGTGTTTGGAATCTCATCACACCAACGAAAGAATGATAAAGACAAGGAGAATGAAGTGGAAAGTTGATTGATGATTATGAGAACCCGAACGCTTGCACATGATGTGGACATAGTGTTTATGAGTATTCGCAAGAAGCTTGCATGAGCTCTATGCATGAAGCTTGCAAAGAGCTCTATGTATGAAGCTTTATGCATAGAGCTTGCATAAGGTTTTATGTGTATGCCATAAGGGCATGTGGGCATAAATGGATTATGCTTAATGCATATAAGCCATATGCTTAAAGCTTAATACATAAGCCATATGTAGTAATGCACTAATGAAGTAATACATAAGCTCAATGCATACATCAATGCTTACTCAATGTAATGCATTTATGCGGGTTTTTTTTAATGTCTAGACCTGAAACGTTAATGAAGATAAACAATAACATATTGTTGCGCATGTAACAAAACGATGAAGATCCATACAATACTGATCTTCGCAGAAAGTAGTATGTCGCAAACTTGTTCATGGTGTACAAAAGCATGGCTACACTCAAGACAAAATCAACAAATCCTAAGAGAAGCTTTCCAAAGCAATCACAGAGTGGAGTCAGAATTGTCTTACTTCTTCCATACAAGAAACAATAGCTTATGCTGAGCTTGTCGATTTAGTGCAACAAGCTCAACAAAATGTATTTTAGGATTTAGGTGTAATGAACTACGTAATTTGAAATTTGTAATATAATACATGATATTTTTTGCTTATTGCAATTATTTTTTTATATTTTAAGTGTTTAAAAGTTCCAAATATCATTAACTAGTATTTAAATAATGTGATTTGTTTTAAAAACGGAGACAAAATGGGGGAGATTTGTGAGGACACATGTTCCCAAATCTCTCCCATTCTGTCCCCATTTTTTAAAATGATAGTATGCAGCTATAAATGTTGTTGTACATGCAAATATTTTGCTATTATACACACGGTTATTGATGCTACTATACATCTGATTATTGGTGCTGATGTAACCGCATACTGGTGGGTCAAAGCATGTATTGGTGGTACCAAAAAGGAGTGTCTTGGACATTCCTTTTCACGTAGTGAATTTGGGGGAAAACAATCAAAATAAAGGAAAGAAAAAATTGTTGTCTTTAAATAATTGCAACTACGTGCCCACAACATCCTTGGCAACAACCATCTTTCACTCTCCCTCTCTCTCTCTCTCCCTCTCTCTCTCCCATGCAAAGTTAAAACAAACAACCATCTTCCTTCCTTATGCATCTGCATCCCATGTAGAACAACCCGATGCCTAGATGCCATTCATTGTTGTCGGCCTGGCTCTTGAACGAGGCATCATCGCCGCCTACCATAGCCCAAGCTCTGAATATTCAGCTGGTTCCTAGTACTGAGAGTTTTCGAGCTGTGATTAGTGACATCCATTTGTTATACCACTTTACTACCAATAACTTAGCCAAGTGCATGGAGTCACAAAGTTAAGAGGTTTCAACAGAATGGAGAGACGTCAGTTTTAGGATACTGAGGTGTGGAGATGTAAACACATTGGAGCTACACACTGACTGGGTACTTAGCTGATGAGATGTCAATACCCTTAATTTTGCATTTGTGTCATGATTACTTCATGCCATTAATGGATGGTTGTTTTTTGTAGGGTTCACCAATGTGTGAGCACTGTAGCATAAATTCCACTAGAAGTCATAGTATGAGAGATTACTGGGATACAAAGAAGAGAGAATAGATAAGCAGGGAAAAGGATGTGGAAAGGATCATGAGAGAAAATGACCAAGTTGATGAAATCCAAAGAAAGAAGATTTGCAAAGTTGTGGCCAAGTACTGGGTGCAAAGAAACACAAGGAGTGACAGATAAAATTAAAACAGAGATTCTTAGGCAAATCCTCTACAGCTAACATTCCGTGGGCTATGACCACCAGCAATGGAACTCAAGAGAGCAAGTTTCTCTAACATTCCCAAAACCTTGTCCGAAGTGAAGGTGCGTCACTCAAGTAATGAGTTTTTTTTCCAAAGGGCAACTGTGATGGCCTATATCAATTCCAATGATGCAGAGGATGCAAAGCTCTTCAGTATAGCAGAACAGTTGCCAAGGCATTGGGTATACATAGAAGGAACATCATTTCTGTGCCAATTCACGCTTGCAGTGTGAGGATGACAATGAACTCTTCCCCCTGTTTACATGCCAATGATAGGTGCATCATACTACTAGCATCACACCTAAGATTAAAGACCTTGTATTTGACTTTTGGGCAATAGAGACCCATGTCTCCGTAAACAAAAAAGATATATGTCCAAAGAGGATTGGTAAAAAGGCTTTTTTGATGCATCCAGTGCATCTACTTGACTTGCCCCTCAGGTATGCAATCTATCCTTGAATGTGCTCTCAATTACCTCTGAAATCCTCTCAAACACTTTGCTAAGGTGGCACTCTGTTTTATAACTTTCCACTTTGCAAAGCTCGTACAGCTTTCTTATGCACTTTTTTCTCCCATTTAAGTACTTAAGTACTTTTTGGAGTTCTTTTAAGTATGTGTGGGAAGTCTCAAGTACACTTAGTAGCTCTCAAGTACTTTTTAGAGTCTTTACAAGTACTCTCACTCTATATTAATGAATCCTATATCATGCACTGAGAACGATGGTATAGTCATGCAATGCAGTGAGAGAAAGTAGTGAGAGAGACAGCTCCATGCAAAAAGGATTTTTTTCCCAGTATATGGCTATATGCATGGCTATAACTGTATGCGGCTATGCATGCGTGTACAGCCAATCGTGCATATATAGCCACGTACTACTGGGAAAATTCAATTCTCTCGCTCAGCGTGCGTTCTTTGTTCTCCCAAAAACCTACACTAAACATGTTTCCTCTCCTTCCTTCATGTTACATACCTCTAGCACCTCAAGGACCTCAAGCACGAAACTCATTCTCTCCTCCTTCATTTATGTGCTTTCATAGTTTCATGCTGAAGATAAGGGTATATATTCTCTATTCTCTCCCCTTTGTTTCAATTTCTATGTGCATGCATACTTAGGTCTTGATTCTTGTCTTCTTCTTTTTCTTATTCTTCTCACTTGT
Organism: Cibotium barometz; assembly: GCF_041138505.1. NCBI lineage: Eukaryota > Viridiplantae > Streptophyta > Polypodiopsida > Cyatheales > Cibotiaceae > Cibotium > Cibotium barometz. The sequence continues at coordinate 74,810,844 of NC_141047.1, read as the reverse complement.
CTTCACTTATTCTTCTTCCTTGCATGCATAGAACTCTCAATCCTCTCAATCCTCTAATCACTTTGTTTAATCTTATGTTTTGTAATCACTTTGTTTAATCTTATATTTCATGTACTAATCACTTTGTTTAATCTTATATTTCATGTACTAATCACTTTGTTTAATCTTACGTTTTGTAAGTCTTAAACTAATCCTCTCCTTCAGCTTCACAAAAAGAAGTAAGCTCCTTTTTCTTTTAATTTTTTAATGTAAATTCTAAGTTTATTGCACCCTTGCTGCTAGGTTGAGGTTTAGTTTAGGCTTGCAAGCTTTATGCATAGGCTTTCATAATGCTTATTGCAAGCTTTATGCATAGGCTCTATGCATAGGCCTTCATAAAGCTTCTTGCAAGCTCTTTGCAATAACTTTATGCAACATTTATGCATAGGCTTGCCTAAATCTTCTTGCAAGCTCACTTGGTTTAATCTTATGTTTTATGTACTAATCACTTTGTTTAATCTTATATGTATTGCAGGTCTTGCATAAAGCTTTTGCTTAGGCTTCACAAAAATAGGTAAGCCCTCTTTTTTTAAAATTGTTTATGCAAGTTCTAAGTTTATTGCACACTTGGGTGCCATATTTAGGTTTAGTTTAGGCTTGCAAGCTCTATACATAGGCTTGCAAGCTTTATACATAGGCTCGCATAAAGCTTAGGCATAAAGCCTATGCATAGTAGGCTTACAAGCTTAAAGCATAGGCTTGCATAAAGCTCTATGCATAGGCTTAGAGCCTCATGCATAGTCTTGAAAGCTCTATGCATAGGAGGCTTGCATAAAGCTCTATGAATTGGCTTAGAGCTATGATCATGCATAGAGGTGATCATGCATAGGCTTGAAACCTCCATGCATAGGCTTAGAGCCTCATGCATAGTCTTGAAAGCTCTATGCATAGGCTTGCTTAAAGCTCTATGCATAGGCTTAGAGCCTCATGCATAGTCTTGAAAGCTCTATGCATAGGAGGCTTGCATAAAGCTCTATGAATTGGCTTAGAGCTATGATCATGCATAGAGGTGATCATGCATAGGCTTGAAACCTCCATGCATAGAAGTCAATATTAGGTAATTTGGAAAAAATCTCACATTTTGGGAATCAATTACTCTATATAGTTTTGGACATATCTTAAACATACTAACTCCAAATTTGTCGGAGATCATAGATTTAGATTCTATTCTTCAAGATCTTTCCGATGATATGTCACATGAGGGGGTTTTGACAAATTTTTGGACAAGTTCACCATGCTCCCATTTTTCAAATGGGAATGGGATTTTTTCCAAATTATCTAATATGGTGTTATAGGCTTAAAGTTGCATGTGTAGGCTTGCTATGCAAGCTCTATGCATAGGCTCTGCATAAAGCTCTATACATAGGCTCTATCCATAGGCTTACATAAAGCTTCTTGCAAGCTCTACGATGCAAGCTTTGTGTCTAGGCTTGCATAAAGATTCTTGCAAGATCACTTTGTTTAATCTTATGTTTCATATACTAATCACTTTGTTGAATCATATTTTTTGTAGGTCTTGCGCGCGCAAAGCTTTTCATTCGGCTTCACAAAAATAGGTAAGCCCTCTTTTTCTTTAAATTTTTATGAAATTTCTAAGTTTATAGAACCTTTGGTTGTTGGGTTCATGTCTAGTTTAGGCTTGCAAGCTCTATGCATAGGTTTACAAGCTTTATACATAGGCTTGCATAAAGCTCCTTGCAAGATCTATGCATAGGCTTGCATGCTCTATGTATATAGGCTTTCAAGATTCATGTATAGGCTTGCATAAATCTCTATATAGAGGCTTAGAGCTTCATGCGTAGGATTCTAAGCTTTGTGCATAGGCTTGCATAAAGCTTCTTTTATATGACTCAATAAGTTAATTTTTTTTACATTATGTTATAAGTGTTCGGAATCTCACCACCAACCAAAGGATGATAAAGATAAGGAGAACGAAGTGGAAAGTGTTTATTGATGATTATGAGAACCCAAATGCTTGCACATGATGTGGACATAGTGTTTATGATGAGTATACGCAAGAAAGCTCTATGCATGAAGCTTGCAAAGAGCTCTATGTATGAAGCTTTATGCATAGAGCTTGCATAAAGTTTTATGTGTACGCCATAAGGGCGTGTGGTCGCATAAGGGGATTACGCTTAATGCATAAGCCATATGCTTAAAGCTTAATACATAAGCCATATGTAGTAATGCACTAATGTAGTAATACATAAGCTCTATGCATACATAAATGCTTACTCAATGTAATGCATTTATGCGGGTTTATTTTTAATGGCTAGACCTAAAAAACATGTTATTATTGCTCATGTAACAAAACAATGAAGATCCATACAATATTGCTCTTCGTAGAAAAAAGTAGTATGTCGCAAATCTTGTTCATGGTGTACAAAAGCATGGTTGCACTCAAAGACAAAATCAACAAATCTAAAGAGAAGCTTTCCAAAGCAATCACAGAGTGGAGTTAGAATTGTCTTACCTCTTCCACATAAGAAACAATAGCTCATCTGAGCTTGTCGATTTAGTGCAACAAGCGCAACAAAATGTACTTTAGGATTTAGGTGTAATGAACTATGTAATTTGAAATTTGTAATATAATCCATGATATTTTTTGCTTATTGCAATTATTTTTTATATTTTAATTGTTTAAGTGGTCCAAATGTCATTAACTAGTATTTAAATAATGTGGTTTTTTTAATATACGGAGACAAAATGGGGGAGATTTGTGAGGACACATGTCCCCAAATCTCTCCCATTTTGTCCCGATTATTTTTAATGACAGTACGCAGCTATAAATGTTGTTGTACATGCGGATATTTTGCTATTATACATAGGGTTATTGATGCTATTATACATGTGATTATTGGTGCTGATGTAACTGCATATACTGGTGGGTCAAAGCATGTATTGGTGGTACCAAAAAGGAGTGTCTTGGACATTCCTTTTCACATAGTGAATTTGGGGGAAAACAATGAAAACAAAGAAAAGAAAAAATTGTTGTCTTCAAATAATTGCAAATACGTGCCCACGACCTCCTTGTGGTAACAACCATCTTTTACTCTCCCTCCCTCTCTCTCTCTCTCCCTCTCCCTCTCTCCCTCTCTCTCTCCCCCTCTCTCTCTCCCATGCAAAGTCAAGACAAATAGCCATCTTCCTTCCTTATGCATCTGCATCCCAAGTAGAATAACCGGTTGCCTAGATGCTATTCATTGTTGTCGGCCTGGCTCCTGAACGATGCATCATCGTCTATCGTAACCCAAGCTCCGAATATTCAGTTGGTTCCTAGTACTGAGAGTCTTTGAGCTGTGATTAGTGACATCCATTTGTTACACCACTGTACTACCAACAACTTAGCCAAGTGCATGGAGTCACAAAGTTAAGAGGTTTCAAAAGAATGGAGAGACGTTAGTTCTAGGATACTGAGGTGTAGAGATGTAAACACATTGGAGCTACACACTGAGCTGGGTACTTAGCTGATGAGATGTCAATAGGGCCCTTAATTTTGCATTTGCGTCATGATGCTTCATGCCATTAATGGATGGTTGTTTTTTGTAGGGTTCACCAATGCCACCGTGGGTCCATGTGTGAGCACTGCAGTGCAAATTCCACCAGAAGTCATACCAAGTATAAGAGATTACTGGGATATAAAGAAGAGAGAACTGATAAGCATTGCAAAGGATGTGGAAAGGATCATGAGAGAAAATGACCAAGTTGATGAAATCCAAAGAAAGAAGATTTGCAAAGTTGTGGCCAAGTGTTGGGCGCAAGGAAACACAAGGACTGGCAGATGAAATTGAAACAGAGATTCTTAGGCAAATCATCTACAACCAACATTTTGTGGGCTATGACCACTAGCAATGGAACTGGAGAGAGCAAGTTTCTCTAACATTCGCAAAACCTTGTCCGAATTGAAGGTGCCTCACTCAAGTAATGAGTTTTATTTCCAAAGGGCAATTGTGATGGCCTGTATTAATTCCAATGATGTAGAGGATGCAAACTCTTGAGTAGCAGAACAATTGCCAAGGCATTGGGTATACATAGGAGGAACATCATTTTTGTGCCAATTCGGGCTTGCAGTGTGAGGATGGCAATGGACTCTTCCTGCTGTTTACATGCCAATGACAGGTGCGACGTACTACCAGCATCACACCTGAGATTAAAGACCTTGTATTTGACTTTTGGGTAATAGAGACCTGTGTCCCCACAAACAAAAAAGATATATGTCCAAAGAGGATTGGTAGAAAGGCTTTTTTGATGCATCTAGTGCATCTACTTGACTTGCCCCTCAGGTATGCAATCTATCCTTGAATGTGCTCTCAATTACCTCTGAAGTCCTCTCAAACACTTTGCTAAGGTGGCATTTTGTTTTATAACTTTCCACTTTGCAAAGCTCGTACAACTTTCTTATGCACTTTCCACTTTGCAAAGCTCGTACAGCTTTCTTACGCACTTTTATAACTTTCCACTTTGCAAAGTTTGTGCAGCTTTCTTATGTACTTTTTTCTCCCATTTAAGTACTTAAGTACTTTTTGGAGTGCTTTAGCTCTCAAGTACTTTTTAGAGTCTTTACAAGTACTCTCACTCTATATTAATGAATCCTATATCATGCGCTACAAGAGGATGATGGTATAGTCGTGCAACGCAGTGAGAGAGTCACGACTGCATGCGAAAAGGATTCATGCAACTATGCATGCGTGTACAGCCAATCGTGCATATATAGCCACGTACTTGGAAAAACTCAATTCTCTCGTGCTTAGCGTCGTGTGTCCATTCTTTGTTCTCCCAAAACCTATGCTAAACATGTTTCCTCTGCTTCCTTCATGTTACATACCTCAAGCACCTCAAGGACCTCAAGCATGAAACTCATTCTCTCCTCCTTCATTTATGTGCTTTCATAGTTTCATGTTGAAAATAAGGGTTTATATTCTCTATTCTCTCCCCTTTGTTTCAAATTCTATGTGCAAGAATACTTAGGTCTTGATTCTTATCTTCTTCTTTTTCTTATTCTTCTCACTTGTCTTCACTTATTCTTCTCACTTTTTGCATGCATAGAACTCTCAATTCTCTCAATGCACTAATCACTTTGTTTAATATTATGTTTTATAATCACTTTTTGCATGCATAGAACTCTTAATTCTCTCAATGCACTAATCACTTTGTTTAATCTTATGTTTTGTAATCACTTTGTTTAATTTTATATTTTATGTACTAATTACTTTGTTTAATCTTATGTTTTGTAAGTCTTACGCTAATCCTCTTCTTCGGCTTCACAAAAAGAAGTAAGCTCCTTTTTCTTTTAATTTTTTATACAAGTTCTAAGTTTATTGCACCCTTGGTGCTAGGTTCAGGTTTAGTTTAGGCTTGCAAGCTTTATGCATAGGCTCTATGCATATGCCTTCATAAAGCTTCTTGCAAGCTCTATGCAAGAACTTTATGCAACATTTATGCATAGGCTTGCCTAAATCTTCTTGCGAGCTCACTTGGTTTAGTATTATGTTTCACATACTAATCACTTTGTTTAATCTTATGTATTGTAGGTCTTGCATAAAGCTTTTCCTTAGGCTTCACAAAAATAGGTAACCCCTCTTTTTTTAAAATTGTTTATGCAAGTTCTAAGTTTATTGCACACTTGGGTGCCATATTTAGGTTTAGTTTAGGCCTGCAAGCTCTATACATAGGCTTGCAAGCTTTATGCATAGGCTGGCATAAAGCTTATGCATAAAGCCTATGCATAATAGGCTTACAAGCTTAATGTATAGGCATGCATAAAGCTCTATGCATAGGCTTAGAGTTTCATGCATAGTCTTGAAAGCTCTATGTATAGGCTCACATAAAGCTCTATGTATAGGATTAGAGCTTCATGCATAGACTTGCAAGCTCTATACATAGGCTTGCAAGCTTTGTGCAAGCTCTATGCATTAGGCTTACGTAAAGCTAGACTATGCATAGGTTAGCTTCTTGTGCAAGCTCTATGCAAGCTTTATCCATAGGCTTGAATAAAGTTTCTTGCAAGCTCACTTTGTTTAATCTTATGTTTTGTAGGTCTTGCATAAAGCTTTTCCTTTGGCTTCACAAAAAAAGGCAAGCCCTTTTTTTCTTTTAATTGTTTGCGCAAGTTCTAAGATTATTACACCCTTGGGTGCCGGGTTTAGGTATAGTTTAAGCTAGCAACCTCTATGGATAGGTTTGCATAAAGCGTCTTGCAAGCTCTATACATAGGCTTGCAAGATCTGTGCATAAAGCCTATGCATAGGCTTGCATAAAGTTATATGAATTGGCTTAGAGATATGATCATGCATAGGCTTGAAAGCTCTATGCATAGGCTTAAAGCTGCATGCATAGGCTTGCAAGCTCTATGCATAAAGCTCTATTTCTAGGCTCTATCCATAGGCTTACATAAAGCTTCTTGCAAGCTCAACGCAAGCTTTGTGCCTAGGCTTGCATAAAGATTCTTGCAAGCTCACTTTGTTTAATCTTATGTTTCATATACTAATCACTTTGTTTAATCTTATTTTTTGTAGGTCTTGCACAAAACTTTTCATTAAGCTTCACACATTAAGATTCACAAAAATAGGTAAGCCCTCTTTTTCTTTAAATTTTTATGAAATTTCTACGTTTATGGAACCTTTGGGTGTTGGGTTCATGTCTAGTTTAGGCTTGCAAGCTCTATGCATAGGTTTACAAGCTTTATACATAGGCTTGCATAAAGCTTCTTGCAAGATCTATGCATAGGCTTGCACGCTCTATGCATAAAGCCTATGTATAGGCTTTCAAGATTCATGTATAGGCTTGCATAAATCTGTATGCAGAGGTTTAGAGCTTCATGCGTAGGATTCTAAGCTTTGTGCATAGGCTCTATGCATAGGCTTGCATGAAGCTTATACATAAAGCTTCTTTCATATGACTCAATAAGTTATTTTTTTTACATTATGTTATAAGTGTTTAGAATCTCATCACCAACCAAAGGATGATAAAGACAAGGAGAATGAAGTGAAAAGCGTTTATTGATGATTATAAGAACCCAAACACTTGCACATGATGTGGACATAGTGCTTATGAGTATATGCAAGAAGCTTGCATGAGCTCTATGCATGAAGCTTGCAAAGAGCTCTATGTATATGTATGAAGCTTTATGCATAGAGTTTGCATAAAGTTTTATGTGTATGCCATAAGGGTGTGTGGGCATAAGGGGATTACGCTTAATGCATAAGCCATATGCTTAAAGCTTAATACATAAGCGATGTAGTAATGCACTAATGTAGTAATACATAAGCTCTATGCATACATCAATGATTACTCAGTGTAATGCATCGCTTAATACATAAGCAATATAGTAATGCACTAATGTAGTAATACATAAGCTCTATGCATACATCAATGATTACTCAATGTAATGCATTTATGTCGGTTTATTTTTAATGGCTAGACCTGAAACGTTAATGAAGACAAACAATAACATATTATTGCTCATGTAACAAAACGATGAAGATCCTTACAATACTGCTCTTTTCGCAGAAAGTAGTATGTCGCAAATCTTGTTCATGGTGTACAAAGGCATGGCTTTACTTGAGAATAAATCAACAAATCCTAATAGAAGCTTTTCAAAGCAATCACAGAGTGGAGTCAAAATTGTCTTACCTCTTCCACACAAGAAACAATAGCTCATGCTGAGCTTGTCAATTTAGTGCAACAAGCTCAACAAAATGTGCTTTAGGATTTAGGTGTAATGAACTATGTAATTTAAAATTTGTAATATAATCCATGATATTTTTTGCTTATTGCAATTAGTTTTTGTATTTTAAGTGTTTAAGTGTTTCAAATGTCATTAACTAGTATTTAAATAATGTGATTTTTTTAAAAAAGGGAGACAAAATGGGGGAATTTGTGAGGACACATGTCTCCCATTCTGTCCCCGTTTTTTTTAAAATGACAGTACACAGCTATAAACGTTGTTGTACATGCGGATATTTTGCTATTATACACACTGTTATTGATGCTAATATACTCATGATTATTGGTGCTGATGTAACCGCATACTGGTGGATCAAAGCATGTATTGGTGGTACCAAAAAGGAGTGTCTTGGACATTCCTTTTCACATAGTGAATTTGGGGGAAAACAATGAAAATAAAGAAAAGAAAAATTGTTGTCTTTAAATAATTGCAACTACGTGCTCACAACCTTCTTGTTGGTAATAACAACCATCTTTCACTCTCCCTCCCTCTCTCTCTCTCTCTCTCTCTCTCTCTCTCTCTCTCTCTCTCTCTCTCTCTCTCTCTCTCTCTCTCTCTCTCTCTCTCTCTCTCCCATGTAGAGTCAAGACAAAAAATAGCCATCTTCCTTCCTTTGTATCTGCATCCCATGTAGAACAACCCGATGCCTAGATGCCATTCATTGTTGTCGGCCTGGCTCTCCTGAATGAGGCATCATCGTCTATCGTAGCCCAAGCTCCGAATATTCAGCTAGTTCCTAGTACTGAGAGTCTTTGAGCTGTGATTAGTGACATCCATTTGTTACACCACTGTACTACCAATGACTTAGCCAAGTGCATGGAGTCACAAAGTTAAGAGGTTTCAACAGAATGGAGAGACGTCAGTTAATCTTTCTAGGATTGAGAAAGGTTGGAATGTAAAGAAGAGAAGGGGGTGGCCTTTTTATCAAAGGCATAGCATTTGCATTTAATTCAAACATTTTCAAAATATAAAAATTAAGAAAACCATAAATTTTTTATTAAACAAGTAAGAAAATTAGCTTACATGGAGCTTGTAAGCTCTCCTTTGGCTTGAGGGATTGAGGGTTCTACTCTTGTTTGAAGCAAGAGTGGCCACCAATTCACTTTGGAGAGGATTAGGCCAAAAATAATTGAATTATTAAGAAATTCATTGTAGATAGCTCAGGACAGGAGAGCAGAATAACAATGCATAAACACCATTAAGCTTTTACAAAGGGGGAGGCTTCTATTTATAGGAGAAATTTAGCCTCTAGCCAAGCAAACTGATTCTAGAATTTTCCAAATCAGCTTGGTCAATTTTTGACCATTTTTAGGTCAGCTCTCTCTAGGATACTGAGGTGTAGAGATGTAAACACATTGGAGCTACACACACTGAGCTGGGTACTTAGCTGATGAGATGTTAATATCCTTAATTTTGCATTTGCGTCATGATTGCTTCATGCCATTAATGGATGGTTGTTGTAAGATTCCTCCCTCCAGCTTTTGAGGTGTATAGGAGTAAGAACCTCCCCTTTTGATCTTATAATTATTCCCCTCTCTAAAATAAGAGAAAGATTTTGTTTTATCTTGTTTTGGCCTCGAGAGAGAAAATGTCTAGAGGCAGGTAGTCCAAAATTGAGATATTTTTGGATATAAAAATCCTCGTAGTGTCTAGAATGGTTTCCCCTGAATCAGAAATTCAAAAAGAACTTTCCAATGTGCAATTGGAATTAATTGAAAATATGTATAAAGGACCTTAGCGCCTAAGGGTCTAGATTTTCAGAAATTTTTAGATTATGGTCCAATTAAGGTTCCTATGGACCAATTGGATTAAGAAATGAGAAAATTATGAAAATTATATTTAATTATAAAAGAGAAATTTCTATGATATTTGAAATTCAATCATTTAGATGAGAAAAGAGAAATTCTTAGCATATTGAAATTATTGGATATTTTATTTAAATTTAAAGATAAATTTTAGATAAATTTATTTTATCTATGAGAAATATTTAAATGGTAAAAGAGGATTTCCTATGAAATTTGGAATTCAACCATTTAGATGGGAAAAGAGAAATTCCTAGCATATTGAGTTAATGGATATTTATTTTTGATGAATTTATTTTATGAGAAATATTTGATGATAAAAGAGGAATTCCCATGATATTGGAATGCAAATAATCAAATGCAAAAAGAGGAATTCCCATGATAATTGAGGTCCAAGAAATTAAGTGAGAAAAAGAAAATTTTTAGTAAAATTCAATGTATGATTATTTATCAAAAGTGGAAATATGGGTAGAATTGATTTTTGTAAATCCCATGAATTCTTCTATTCCAAAAGAGGAATATTGAATTTAATTCATTTGAGAAAGAATATGGAAATAGTCGTCGAGAAAAAGAACCTTTATCTAGGCCAAGCAATTGGCAAAAATTTAGAAAAAGTCCCATTATCGATATTAAAGTAGTAAAAACTACTAAATGGGAATAGGATGTGAATGGATGTGATAAGATATGAATGGGATGTGACAGGATGTGAATGGATGTGATAAGATGTAAATGGGATGCGATAGGATGTGAACGGATGTGATAAGGTGTAAATGGATGTGATAGGATGTGATAAGATGAAAATAAGATGCGATAAGATGTGAATGGGATGTGGTGTGATGAAAATGAATGGGGATGAGATGTGAAGTAAATGGATGTGGATGAGAATGATGAGATGAGAGGATATGTGAAAGGGTGAGATGGGAAGTACATGGATGTGGATGTAGATAATGGATGTGCATGTGTATGTGAAAGAATGGATGTGGATGTGTATGTGTATGTGAAAGAATGGATGTGGATGTGTATGTGAAAGAATGTGATGTGATGTAAAGGGATGTGGATGTGTATGTGAAAGAATGGATATGGATGTGTATGTGAAGGAATGGATGTGGATGTGTATGTAAAAGAAGGGGTGTGCATGTGTATGTGAAAGAATGGATGTGGGTGAATGAGATGAGATGTGTATGAATGAGACATGATGTGGATGTGATGTAATGTGGATGGGATGAATGAGATATGATGTGGATAGATGTGATGTGATGTAATGTGGATAGAATGTATGTGATGGGATGCTGATGAGAATGAATGTGATGGATATGAATGAATGTGATATGATGGATGTAAATGGATATGATGTAAATGAATGTGATGGACGTGAATAGATGTGATGTGATGTGAATCGGGATGTGACTGAATGAGATGTGATGTCATGTGAATCACGATGTGAATAAATAATATGGGATGTGAATGGATGAGATGCGATGTGATGTGAATCGGGATGTGAATGAATGAGATGTGATGTAAAATGGATGTGATGTAAATTGGGATAGATGTGAATGGATGATATGTGATGTGAATGAATGTGATGTGATGTGATGTGAAATGGGATAGATGTGAATGAATATGATGTGATGAGATGTGGATATAGGCAGATGCGAGTGGATGAGATCTGATGAGAATAAATGAGGAAAGATGTGATGAGATGGAAAAATGATGTGATTGGATGTGAATACATATGAAATGGATATGGAACAATCTGTCAAGAATGCTGGGGAAGCTTTTTGACCATCTTGTGAATAAGGTCGTGGAGACCTAACTGATAAAGTTGCAATAGCTAATGGAGAGTCAACAGAGGACGTCTCACGTAGCAAGGTCGGCCGAGGTCTTGATGACCAGCCTCGGTTCGATTTAAATGGTGAGCTTCCGGTATGGTGGATGAGGGACCAAGGAAGCGGCCTATGAGTGAAGTGCTAGGTGACCTGCGAAAGGATCCTAGAGGTTGCTGACCATACGATGCTCAAACTCTGGGTCGCCGAAGATACCCACACGTGCGTCGGGGAAGATATTGGAGCAAGGAGTAAGAGTTGTTTTCTGAAATCGGGCATGGATCTGGTTGATTGATCTTATTGGTCCTCAACAGCTAAGTCCATGGCTCTTTTATATGGATCTCTTGGTCGATCTTGCTGATCTTCAACGGAGATACCATTTTCGATTTTTATAAGCGAATAAATTGTCGGGTACTATGAGCTAGGAACTATTGAAAAGGCCCCTGAGTGGACAGGTGGTGAGCGTTCTGATTGTGCCAATGATGCCATAAGTACACCGATGAAGGAATGCTTGAAAATTAGAATTCAACTAGATATTTTCGAGGATTATGATCAGTGATTCTATGGTTTCATTAAAAGATTGTTTTAAAGATAGCTGAATTTGTGAAGTGGTGTGACTAGCTTGAAGTTTGCATGAAAATCCGGCTAGGGGGCCTGGGAACTCTTTTCCCTCTGGTACCTGGGACAAAACCTAACCAAATTCCTAAATGGATCCCATCACTACAGTGGTTGGGTGGTTGGCTGACCCACGAGGCTGGATGGGGTTAGGCTGGACTCATGGATCCCTAAAATGAGACTCAACTCTGTTAGATGAAGTAAATCCCAGATAGAAATTGTTCTATGGGTGGAAAAGAATCAACGGCTGTGCCTCTCAATGAGGAAAAAAGCGTTGGTCTCTATGATCCACGTGTAAGTCTTTTCCTTGATCTGACCTTGGAACTTACCGATTCGGTCGGATTAGTTCAGTTAGTTAAGGCTCTTGACTACGTTAGAGTAAAAATATCCTGGAGGATTCGCCCATGCTTTCCGGGTGGGGAAAGTTTTTTCGAGAATGGTTTTGGATGAAAGCATGGTTTTGGATGAACCATGCTTTCCGGGTGGGGAAAGTTTTTTCGAGTTTGGTTTTGGATGAACCGAGGGACTAGTCTCTTGTCTGGATATCCGTGGGCGAGGCCCCGAGTGAGAGGCCCTGCCCTGCGCAAGAAGTGCTACTTCCAATGCTATCAACCCTGAATTCCTCACGCGGAGGGACCAGGGATCTTTCAGTTGTTTTTTGTAGGGTTCATCAATGCCACTGTGGGTCCATGTGTGAGCACTGCAGTGCAAATTCCACCAGAAGTCATACCAAGTATGAGAGGTTACTGGGATACAAAGAAGAGAGAACATATAAGCAGGGCAAAGGAAACTTAGAACTTGCATAAAAAATTAAAAGAAAAAGGAGCTTACTTCTTTTTGTGAAGCCGAATGAGAGGATTAGTGTAAGTTTTACACAATATAAGATTAAACAAAGTGATTAGTAGATTAAATATAAGATTAAACAAAGTGATTAGTGCATTGAGAGAATTGAGAGTTCTATACATGCAAGTGAGAAGAATAAGTGAAGACAAGTGAGAAGAATAAAAAAAGAAGAAGACAAGAATCAAGACCTAAGTATGCATGCACATAGAAATTGAAACAAAGGGGAGAGAATAGAGAATATAAACCCTTATCTTCAGCATGAAACTATGAAAGCACATAAATGAAGGAGGAGAGAATGAGTTTCATGCTTGAGGTATGTAACATGAAGGAAGGAGAGGAAACATGTATAGCGTAGGTTTTTGGGAGAACAAAGAATGGACGCACGTTGAGTGAGAGAATTGAATTTTTCCCAGTACGTGGCTATATATGCACGATTGGTTATACACGCATGCATAGCCACATACGGCTATAGCCATGCATATAGCCGTATATTGGGAAAAAAATCCTTTTTGCATGCAGCCAGGACTCTCTCACTACTTTCTCTCACTCCGTTGTATGACTATACCATCATCCTTTTGTAGTGCATGATATAGGATTCATTAATATACAGTACTTGTAAAGACTCTAAAAAGTACTTCAGAGCTACTAAATGTACTTGAGACTTCCCACACATACTTAAAAGAACTCCAAAAAGTACTTAAGTACTTAAATGGGAGAAAAAAGTGCATAAGAAAGTTATACGAGCTTTGCAAAGTGGAAAGTTATAAAACACAGTGCCACCTTAGAAAAGTGTTTGAGAGGATTTTAGAGGTAATTGAGAGCACATTAAGGATAGATTGCATACCTGAGGGGCAAGTCAAGTAGATGCACTGGATGCATCAAAAAAGCCTTTCTACCAATCCTCTTTGGACATATATCTTTTTTGTTTTTGCAGAGACACGGGTCTCTATTGCCCAAAAGTCAAATACAAGGTCTTTAATCTCAGGTGTGATACTGGTAGTACGATGCACCTGTCATTGGCATGTAAACAAGGGGAAGAGTCCATTGTCATCCTCACATTACAAGCATGAATTGGCACAAAAATGATGTTCCTCCTATGTATACCCACCAATGCCTTGGCAATTGTTCTGCTACTCAAGAGCTTTGCATCCTCTGCATTGGAATTGATACAGGCCGTCATAGTTGCCCTTTGGAAAAAAAACTCATTACTTGAGCGAGGCACCTTCACTTTGGACAAGGTTTTGCGAATGTTAGAGAAACTTTCTCTCTCCAGTTCCATTGCTGGTGGTCATAGCCCACGGAATGTTGGCTGTAGAGGATTTGCCTAAGAATCTCTGTTTTAATTTCATCTGTCAGTCCTTGTGTTTCCTTGTGCCCAGTACTTGGCCACAACTTTGCAAAATCTTCTTTCTTTGGATTTCATCAACTTGGTCATTTTCTTTCATGATCCTTTCCTCATAAACCTTCTTGCAAGCTCTATGCAAGAACTTTATGCAACATTTATGCATAGGCTTGCCTGAATCTTCTTGCAAGCTCACTTGGTTTAATCTTATGTTTCACGTACTAATCACTTTGTTTAATCTTATGTATTATAGGTCTTGCATAAAGCTTTTCCTTAGGCTTCACAAAAATAGGTAAGTTCTCTTTTTTTAATCTTATGTATTATAGGTCTTGCATAAAGCTTTTCCTTAGGCTTCACAAAAATAGGTATTATAGGTCTTGCATAAAGCTTTTCCTTAGGCTTCACAAAAATAGGTAAGTTCTCTTTTTTTAAAATTGTTTATGCAAGTTCTAAGTTTATTGCACACTTGGGTGCCATATTTAGGTTTAGTTTAGGCTTGCAAGCTCTATACATAGGCTTGCAAGCTTTATGCATAGGCTGGCATAAAGCCTATGCATAGTAGGCTTACAAGCTTAATGCATAGGCTTGCATAAAGCTCTATGCATAGGCTTAGAGCTTCATGCATAGTCTTGAAAGCTCTATGCATAGGCTTGCACAAAGCTCTATGTATAGGCTTAGAGATTCATGCATAGACTTGCAAGCTCTATACATCGGCTTGCAAGCTTTGTGCAAGCTCTATGCATAGGCTATGCATAAAGATCTATGCATTAGGCTTACGTAAAGCTAGACTATGCATAGGTTAGCTTCTTGTGCAAGCTCTATGTAAGCTTTATCCATAGGCTTGAATAAAGTTTCTTGCAAGCTCACTTTGTTTAATCTTATGTTTCATGTACCAATCACTTTGTTTGATCTTATGTTCTGTAGGTCTTGCATAAAGCTTTTCCTTTGGCTTCACAAAAACAGGTAAGCCCTCTTTTTCTTTTTAATTGTTTGTGCAAGTTCTAAGATTATTACACCCTTGGGTGCCGGGCTTTGGTATAGTTTAGGCTAGCAACCTCTATGGATAGGTTTGCATAAAGCTTCTTGCAAGCTCTATACATAGGCTTGCAAGATCTATGCATAAAGCCTATACATAGGCTTGAATAAAGCTCTATGAATTCGCTTAGAGCTATGATCATGCATAGGCTTGAAAGCTCTATGCATAGGCTTAAAGCTGCATGCATAGGCTTGCAAGCTCTATGCATAGGGTATGCATAAAGCTCTATACATAGGCTCTATCCATTGGCTTACATAAAGCTTCTTGCAAGCTCAACACAAGCTTTGTGCCTAGGCTTGCATAAAGATTCTTGCAAGCTCACTTTGTTTAATCTTATGTTTCATATACTAATCACTTTGTTTAATCTTATTTTTTGTATGAGAGATCCTTGTTCCCTCTACGCAATGAACTCTGGGGTGCTAGCAGAGCAGAAGTAGCACTTCTTGTGCGAAGCAGGGTCCCTCACTCGCTCACGGCCTTGCCCACGTATATCCGGACAAGAGACTAATCCCTCGGTTCTTCCAAAACCGAACCCGAAAAAACTTCCCTCGCTCGAAAAGCACGGGCGATTCCTACAGGATATATTTTTACTCTAACGTAGTCAAGAGCCTTAACTAACTGAACTGATCTGACCGAACCCGTAAGTCCCATAGTCAGATCAAGGAAAAGATTACACTTGGATCATAGAGACCAACGCTTTTTTTCCTCATTGAGAGGCACAGCCGTTGATTCTTTTCCATAGAATAATTTTTATCCGGGATTTACTTCATCTATCGTACCATAACAGAATTGAGTCTCATTTTAGGGATCCATCAGTTTAGCCTAATCCCATCCAGTCTCGTGGGTTAGCCAATCGCCCAACCAATGTAGTGATGGGATCCATTTATAAGAATTTGGTTAGGTTTTGTCCCGAGTTCTAGGGAAAAGAGTTCCCAGCCGGAACTTCATGCAAACTTCAAGCTAATCATAACACTTACACACCCAATATGAAATCGCCTTTTCCATAGATTCAGTTGTCTTTAAAACAATCTTTTTAATGAAACCATAGTATCACTGATCATAATCCTCCAAAATATCCGGTTGAATTCTCATTTCCAATCATTCCTTCATCAGTGTACCTATGGCATCATTGGCAAACCAGAACGCTCACCACACCTGTCCATTCAAGGGCCTTTTCGATAGTTCCTAGCTCATAGTACTCGGTAATATTTTCACTTATAAAAATAAAAATGGAATCTCCGTTGAAGATTAGCAAGATCAACGACCAACAGATCCATATAAAAGAGCCATGGACTCATCCGTTGAGGACCAGCAAGGTCAATTAACCAGATCCATGCCTGAATTCAGAAAACAACTCTTACTCCTTGTTCCAATATCTTCCACAATGCATGTGTGGGTATCTGCGGCGACCCAGAGCCCGAGCACTGTATGGTCAGTACCCTCTAGGATCCTTCGTAGGTCACCTAGCGCTTCACTCATAAGCCACTTCCTTGGTCCCTCATCCATCGTACCGGAAGCTCACCATTTAAATCAAACCGAGGCTAGTCAAGACCTCGGCCGACCTTGCTACGTGAGACGTCCTCCATTGACTCTCCGTCAGCTATTGCAACTTTATCAGTTAGGTTTCCACGATCTCATTCACAAGACGAACAAAATGCTTCCCCAGCATTATTGACATAAAACAGTCATTTAAAAACAGGTCATAAATACAGTTTCTATAACAAACTCTCGTCTTTCCACGTTGTTCCACATCAATCCTCATTTATTTCATATGTATTCCCATTCTCATCACATCATTTTCCATCTCATCACATCTTTCCTTATTTATCCGCATCAAATCTCATCCACTCGCATCTACCCATATCCACATCTCATCATATCGTATTCATTCACATCACATATCATCCATTCACATCTATCCCAATTTACATCACATCTCATTCACTCACATCCCGATTCACATGACATCACATCGCATTCATTCACATCCCAATTCACATCACATCATATCTATTCACGTCCATCACATTCATTTACATCACATCCATTTACATCCATCACATCACATTCATTCATATCCATCACATTCATTCTCATAACCATCCCATCACATACATTCTATCCACATTATATCACATCACTTCTATCCACATCATATCTCATTCATACACATCTCATCTCATTCATCCACATCCATCCAATTTTTCACATGTACGACTACCCACATCTATCCATACATTCATATCTATCACTTCACATCCATATATATTCATGTCACATCACATCTCTTTACATCACATCACATTCTTTCACATACACATCCACATCCATTCTTTCACATACTCATCCACATCCATTCTTCACATACACATCCACATCCATTCTTCACATACACAGTCACATCCATTTTCACATACACATTCATATCCATTCTTCACATACACATTCACATCCATTTTCACATACACATTCACATCCCAATTCACATCACATTACATCTCATCCATTCATTCACATCTATCTGATTTACATCGCATCTCATCACATCTATTCACATCACATCCCATCCATCCATTCATTCACATCTATCTGATTAACATCACATCTCATCATATCTATTCACATCACATCCCATCCATCCATTCATTCACATCTATCTGATTCACATGACATCTATTCACATTACATCTCATTTCTATGCAAGTTTTCAGTTTGATTTTCTTTTGAATACAAGGAGTATTTCTTGAATCAGTATCCCCAAACTTCTTGATCGAAATTCTAAGTTTCATACCAGAATTCCTCGAATTCTATAACCTTGATCCACAGATCAATTCGAAGGGTCTCAAACTTAGTTTCAGATTGGGAGGAGTTTTGAGTGTATTTTTCTAAACTAGTCACACCTTCTTTCCTTGAAACCTTCCTCGAAACTGACAAAAGAGTTTGGTCTTGGTCATAGTCTGATTCAAGGTTCGAGTCAGATAAGATTTTCCTTGAAGTATCTTTCTTGAAAAGGTTTGGTAATTCAGTTACTATTTTACTGAATTTCTTTCTTTAAATATATTCCCTTACCCGATTTCTAAAATAGTTACGAATTCCAATGAGGAATAAATTAATCATTTATCGATCTTGATAGATTTCCTAAATTTTCTTTTTACAATCCGGGTGAATATAAAACGATAGAAATTTCTCTCTTAGAGTATTTAATTATTCATTTATCAAATACTCATAGAATTTAAACATAGAATTTATTGAATTCTAATTTTGATATAAAAATTCTTTATGCATCTATTTATGCATAAAAATCAACTTCAATGGGAATAACACTTTTATAAAAAAATCCTTTTATGCATCTATTTATGCATAAAATCAAATTTAATAGGAATAACACTTTTAAAATAAAAAGAATTTCTTTATGCATCTATTTATGCATAAAAATCAATTTTTATAATGCTTTTATAATAAAAAAATTCCTTTATGCATCTTTCTATGCATAAAAATCAATTTTAATAAGAATAACACTTTTATAATAAAAAAATTTTCTTTATGCATCTTTCTATGCATAAAAATTAAATTTAATAAGAATATTACTTTTATAATAAAAAAATTCCTTTATGCATCTTTCTATGCATAAACATCAAATTTAATAAGAATAACACTTTTGTAATAAAAAAAATTTCTTTATGCATCTTTCTATGCATAGAAATCAAATTTAATAAGAATAACACTTTTGTAATAAAAAAATTCCATTATGCATCTTTCTATGCATATAATCAAATTTAATAATTAATATCAGTGATATCCATGCATATTCATAGGTGAATATGTACATGGAGTAATTAGAATATTTCTTTTAGATGCAAAAATGGTGGGAATTACTCTTTTGGAATAACATAAAAACAAACTTCCTTTTTCACAAAATTCTGGAAAATTTTGCCATAACCTCCTTTGTATGGCTGACCATTTCTCATTTTTATCTTCTTCATTTAACTTAATTAACCCAATTTAGAATTATAGGACTCTAATTTACATAATTTTCTAAATTCAAGAGAGTAAACAATAAAAAGAGTTTAATTAATCACTTAGTTAATCTTTCAAGGATTAAGAAGGGTTGGAATGTAAAGAAGAGAAGGGGGTGGCCTTTTCATCAAAGGCATAGCATTTGAATTTAATTCAATCTTTTGCAAAACATAAAAATCAAGAAAACCATAGATTTTTCATTAAAATTTGTAAACAAAGTAAGAAAATTAGCTTACATGAAGCTTGTAAGCTCTCCTTTGGCTTGAGGGATTGAGGGTTCTACTATTGTTTGAAGCAATAGTGGCCACCACTTCACTTTGGAGAGGATTAGGCCAAAAACAATTGAATTATTAAAAAATTCAATGTAGATGGCTCACGATAGGAGTAGAGTAACAGTGCATAAACACCATTAAGCTTTTACAAAGGGGGAGGCTTCTATTTATAGGAAAAAATGAGCCTCTAACCAAGAAAACTGATTCTAGAATTTTCCAGATCAGTTTGGTCAATTTTGACCATTTTTTATCAGTTCAGCTTACTTTCTAGATCTAGTTTTGAAAAAGGAGAGAGGAGAGATGAAAATATCTCATTTTATTGATTAAAAAATGGGAGTAATGATGAGAAAAAAGTGCCTACTTCATGAGGAGAGATCCCCACACCGAGATGTCAAATTTTAAATTTTTAATTCTTTTCTTTGGTCCTTAGTCCACTCTTCATCTTATGTGAGTATTTACTCATTTTTGGGAGGTTTTTCTTTTATTCTTTAATTTATCTCCTCCCTACATTAGGATTAATCTTATTGGTCCATAGGAACCTTAATTGGACCTTAATCTAAATTTTTTTAAAATTCTGGACCCTTAGGCTAAGGTCCTTTATACCTATTTTCAATTAATTTCAATTGCACATTGGAAAGTTCTTTTTGAATTTCTATTTCAAGGGAAACCATTTTAGACACTAGGAGGATTTTTACATCCAAAAATATCTCAATTTTGAATTACCTCCCTCTAGACATTTTCTCTCTCCAGGCCAAAATAGGGTAAAACAGAATCTTTCTTTACTTCAGAGAGGGGAATAATTATAAGATTAGAAGAGGAGGTTCTTACACCTGCACACCTCAAAAGCTGGAGGGAGGAATCTTACATTGTAGGTCTTGCAAAAAGCTTTTCATTCGGCTTCACAAAAATAGGTAAGCCCTCTTTTTCTTTAAATTTTTATGAAATTTCTAAGTTTATAAAACCTTTGGGTGTTGGGTTCACGTCTAGTTTAGGCTTGCAAGCTCTATGTATAGGTTTACAAGCTTATACGTAGGCTTGCATGCTTGCAAGATCTATGCATAGGCTTGCACACTCTATGCATAAAGCCTATGTATAGGCCTTTAAGATTCATGTATAGGCTTGCATAAATCTCTATGCAGAGGCTTAGAGCTTCATGCGTAGGATTCTAAGCTTTGTGCATGAGCTCTTTGCATAGGCTTGGAAGCTTAAACAGATAGCTTCTTTCATATGACTCAATAAGTTAAATTTTTTACATTATGTTATAAGTGTTTGGAATCTCATCACCAACCAAAGGATGATAAAGACAAGGAGAACGAAGTGGAAAGCGTTTATTGATGATTATGAGAACCCGAACGCTTGCACATGATGTGGACATAGTGTTTATGAGTATACGCAAGAAGCTTGCATGAGCTCTATGCATGAAGCTTGCAACAAAGAGCTCTATGTATGAAGCTTTATGCATAGATATTGCATAAATATTTATGTGTACGCCATAAGGGCGTGTGGGCATAAGGTAATTATGCTTAATGCATAAGCCATATGCTTAAAGTTTAATACATGAGCCATATGTAGTAATGCACTGATGTAGTAATACATAAGCTCTATGCATACATAAATGCTTACTCAATGTAATGCATTTATGCGAGTTTAATTTTAATGGCTAGCCCTGAAACGTTAATGAAGATAAACAATAACATGTTATTGTTGCTCATGTAACAAAACGATGAAGATCCATATACAATACTGCTCTTGTTCCAAATCTTGTTCATGGTGTACAAAAGCATGGCTGCACTCAAGACAAAATCAACAAGTCCCAAGAGAAGCTTTCCGAAGAAATCATAGAGTGGAGTCAGAATTGTCTTACCTCTTTCACACACGAAACAATAGCTCATGCATGAGCTTGTCGATTTAGTGGAACAAGCTCAACAAAATGTACTTTAGGATTTAGGTGTAATGAACTATGTAATTTGAAATTTGTAATATAATCCATGATATTTTTGCTTATTGTAATTATTTTTTATATTTTAAGTGTTTAAGTGTTTCAAATGTCATTAACTAGTATTAAAATAATGTGATTTTTAAAAAAAAAAAACGGAGACAAAATGGGGGAGATTTGAGAGGACACATGTTCCCAAATCTCTCCCATTATGTCCCCATTTTTTTAATGACAATACACGCAGCTATAAACATTGTTTTGTAGATGCGGATATTTTGCTATTATACACACGGTTATTGATGCTACTATACACGTGATTATTGGTGTTGATGTAACTACATACTAGTGGGTCAAAGCATGTATTGGTGGTACCAAAAAGGAGTGTCTTGCACATTCCTTTTCATGTAGTGAATTTGGGGGAAAACAATGAAAATAAAGAAAAGAAAAAATTGTTGTCTTCAAATAATTCCAACTATGTGCCCACGACCTCCTTGGTAATAACCATCTTTCACTCTCCCTCCCTCTCTCTCTCTCCCTCCCTCTCTCTCTCTCTCTCTCTCTCTCTCTCTCTCTCTCTCTCTCTCTCTCTCTCTCTCTCTCTCTCTCTCTCTCTCTCTCATGTAGAGTCAAGACAAACATCCATCTTCCTTCCTTATGCATCTGCATACCATGTAGAACAACCGGATGCCTAGATGCCATTCATTGTTGTCGGCCTGGCTCCTGAACGAGGCATCATCGTCTACCATATCCCAAGCTTCGAATATTCAGCTGGTTCCTAGTACTGAGAGTCTTTGAGTTGTGATTAGTGAGATCAATTTGTTACACCATTAAACTACCAATGACTTAGCCAAGTGCATGGAGTCACAAAGTTAAGAGGTTTCAACAGAATGGAGAGACGTCAGTTCTAGGATACTAAGGTGTAGAGATGTAAACACATTGGAGCTACACACTGAGCTGGGTACTTAGTTGATGAGATGTCAATACCCTTAATTTTGCATTTGTGTCATGATTGATTCATGCCATTAATGGATGGTTGTTTTTTGTAGGGTTCACCAATTCCACCGTGGGTCCATGCGTGGGTCCATGTGTGAGCACTGCAGCACTCCACCAGAAGTCATACCAAGTATGAGAGATTACTGGGATACAAAGAAGAGAGAACAGATAAGCAGGACAAAGGATGTGGAAAGGATCGTGAGCGAAAATGACCAAGTTGATGAAATCCAAAGAAAGAAGATTTGCAAAGTTGTGGCCAAGTGCTGGGCGCAAGAAAACACAAGGACTAGCAAATGAAATTAAAAGAGAGATTCTTAGGAAAATCCTCTACAGCCAACGTTTCATGGTCTATGACCACCAGCAATGGAACTGGAGAGAGAAAGTTTCTCTGACATTCGCAAAACCTTGTCCAAAGTGAAGGTGCCTCACTCAAGTAATGAGTTTTTTCTCCAAAGGGCAACTGTGATGGACCGTATTAATTCCAATGATGCAAAGGATGCAAAGCTCTTGAGTAGCGGAACAATTGCCAAGGCATTGGGTATACATAGGAGGAACATCATTTCTGTGCCAATTCATGCTTGCAGTGTGAGGATGACAATGGACTCTTCCCCCTATTTACATGCCAATGACAGGTGCATCGTACTACCAGCATCACACCTGAGATTAAAGACCTTGTATTTGACTTTTGGGCAATAGAGACCCGTGTCTCCACAAACAAAAATATATATGTCCAAAGAGGATTGGTAGAAAGGCTTTTTTGATGTATACAGTGCATCTACTTGACTTGCCCCTCAGATATGCAATCTATCCTTGAATGTGCTCTCAATTACCTCTGAAATCCTCAAACACTTTGATAAGGTGGCATTGTGTTTTATAACTTTCCACTTTGCAAAGCTC
This sequence comes from Cibotium barometz, assembly GCF_041138505.1. Taxonomy (NCBI): domain Eukaryota; kingdom Viridiplantae; phylum Streptophyta; class Polypodiopsida; order Cyatheales; family Cibotiaceae; genus Cibotium; species Cibotium barometz. The sequence goes on along the minus strand of NC_141047.1, from coordinate 74,787,503 downwards.
GTACAGCTTTCTTATGCACTTTTTTCTCCCATCTAAGTACTTAAGTACTTTTTGCAGTTCTTTTAAGTATGTGTGGGAAGTCTCAAGTACAGTTAGGTAGTAGCTCTCAAGTACTTTTTGAAGTGCACTACAAGAGGATGATGGTATAGTCGTGCAACACAGTGAGAGAAAGTAGTGAGAGTCACGGGCTACATACAAAAAGGATTTTTTTTCCAGTATACGGCTATATGCATGGCTATAGTCGTATGCAGCTATGCATGCGTGTAGAGCCAATCGTGCATATATAGCCACGTACTGGGAAAAATTCAATTCTCTCACTCAGCGTGCGTCCATTCTTTGTTCTCCCAAAAACCCACGCTAAACATGTTTCCTCTCCTTCCTTCATGTTACATACCTCAAGCATCTCAAGGACCTCAAGCATGAAACTCATTCTCTCCTCCTTCATTTATTTGCTTTCAAAGTTTCATGATGCTGAAGATAACGGTTTATATTCTCTATTCTCTCCCCTTTGTTTCAATTTTCTATGTGCATGCATACTTAGGTCTTGATTCTTGTCTTCTTCTTTTTCTTATTCTTCTCACTTATCTTCACTTATTCTTCTCACTTTCATGCATAGAACTCTCAATTCTCTCAATGCAATAATCACTTTGTTTAATCTTATGTTTTGTAATCACTTTGTTTAATCTTATATTTCATGTACTAATCACTTTGTTTAATCTTATGTTTTGTAAGTCTTACACTAATCCTCTCCTTTTGCTTCACAAAATGAAGTAAGCTCCTTTTTCTCTTAATTTTTTATGCAAGTTCTAAGTTTATTGCACTCTTGGTGCTAGGTTCTGTTTTAGTTTAGGCGTGCAAACTTTATGCATAGGCTTTCATAAAGCTTCTTGCATAGGCTCTATTGCACCCTTGGTGCTAGGTTCCATTTTAGTTTAGGCATATAAAGTTTATGCATAGGCTTTCATAAAGCTTCTTGCATAGGCTCTATGCATAGGCCTTCAGAAAGCTTCTTGCAAGCTCTATGCAAGAACTTTATGCATAGGCCTTCAGAAAGCTTCAAGAACTTTATGCATAGGCCTTCAGAAAGCTTCTTGCAAGCTCTATGCAAGAACTTTATGCAACATTGATGCATAGGCTTGCCTAAATCTTCTTGCAAGCTCACTTGGTTTAATCTTATGTTTCACGTACTAATCACTTTGTTTAATATTATGTATTGTAGGTCTTGCATAAATCTTTTCCTTAGGCTTCACAAAAATAGATAAGCCCTTTGTTTTTAAAATTGTTTATGCAAGTTCTAAGTTTATTGCACACTTGGGTGCCATATTTAGGTTTAGTTTAGGCTTGCAAGCTCTATACATAGGCTTGCAAGCTTTATGCATAGGCTGGCATAAAGCTTATGCATAAATCCTATGCATAGTAGGCTTACAAGCTTAATTCATAGGCTTGCATAAAGCTCTATGCATAGGCTTACAGCTTCATGCATAGTCTTGAAAGCTCTATGCATAGGCTTGCATAAAGCTCTATGTATAGGCTTAGAGCTTCATGCATAGACTTGCAAGCTCTATACATATGCTTTCAAGATTTATGTAAGCTCTATGCATAGGCTATGCATAAAGCTCTATGCATTAGGGTCACGTAAAGCTAGACTATGCATAGGTTAGCTTCTTGTGCAAACTCTATGCAAGCTTTATCCATAGGCTTGAATAAAGTTTCTTGCAAGCTCTTTTTGTTTAATCTTATGCTTCATGTACTAATCACTTTGTTTAATCTTATGTTTTGTAGGTCATTGCACATAAAGCTTTTCCTTTGTCTTCACAAAAACAGGTAAGCCCTCTTTTTCTTTTAATTGTTTGTGCAAGTTCTAAGATTATTACACCCTTGGGTTCCGGGTTTAGGTATAGTTTAATCTAGCAACCTCTATGGATAGGTTTGCATAAAGCTTCTTGCAAGCTCTATACATAGGCTTGCAAGATCTATGCATAAAGCCTATGCATAGGCTTACATAAAGCTCTATGAACTGGCTTATAGCTATGATCATGCATAGGCTTGAAAGCTCTATGCATATTCTTAAAGCTCCATGCGTAGGCTTGCAAGCTCTATGCATGGGCTATGCATAAAGCTCTATACATAGGCTCTATCCATAGGCTTACATAAAGCTTCTTTTGCAAGCTCAACACAAGCTTTGTGCCTAGGCTTGCATAAAGATTCTTGCAAGCTCACTTTGTGCAATCTTATGTTTCATATACTAATCACTTTGTTTAATCTTATTTTTTGTAGGTCCTACACAAAGCTTTTCATTCGGCTTCACAAAAATAGGTAAGCCCTCTTTTTCCTTAAATTTTTATGAAATTTTTAAGTTTATAGAACCTTTGGGTGTTGGGTTCAGGTCTAGTTTAGGCTTGCAAGCTCTATGCATAGGTTTACAAGCTTTATACATAGGCTTGCATAAAGCTTCTTGCAAGATCTATGCATAGGCTTGCACACTCTATGCATAAAGCCTATGTATAGGCTTTCAAGATTCATGTATAGACTTGCATAAATCTCTATGCAGAGGCTTAGAGCTTCATGTGTAGGATTCTAAGCTTTGTGCATAGACTCTATGCATAGGCTTGCATAAAGCTTCTTTCATATGACTCAATAAGTTAATTTTTTTACATTATGTTATAATTGTTCGGAATCTCATCACCAACCAAAGGATGATAAAGACAAGGAGAACGAAGTGGAAAGCGTTTATTGATGATTATGAGAACCCGAACGCTTGCACATGATGTGGACATAGTGTTTATGAGTATACGCAAGAAGCTTGCATGAGCTCTATGCATGAAGCTTGCAACAAAGAGCTCTATGTATGAAGCTTTATGCATAGAGATTGCATAAAGTTTTATGTGTACGCCATAAGGGCATGTGGGCATAAGGGGATTACGCTGAATGCATAAGCCATACGCTTAAAGCTTAATACATAAGCCATATGTAGTAATGCTCTAATGTAGTAATACATAAGCTCTATGCATACATCAATGTTTACTCAATGTAATGCATTTATGCGGGTTTATTTTTAATGGCTAAAACATCCTGCCATTTTTGTTACCCTTTGCAACCAAGTGACACTTATTTTTGAAGTCTTCCACAAAACATTCTTGAGGATTAAACCTCACTTGTAGACCTTGCTCAACCATCTGTCCAACAGAAACCAGGTTCTTTGTAATATTCCAAACATGAAGTACATTAACCAAGTACTTCATTTTGCTATCCTGCATAGACAATGGCACTTTACCAACATGCACAGTATCATCACCTATTTCTACATAACCTGGTTTTTTCATTTTCTGCATATCTCTAAACCACTTAGCATGACTGGTCATGTGGTTAGAGGCGCCAGAATCCACATACCATATATCTTGAGATCTTGACACATCCTCTGTTATGGAACTAAGCATGTGTTGCATCACAAACAGCTGCTCACTTCTATCATCACCTCCATGTTTGCTAGATGATGCATAGTTGCCTTGCTGCAACTTCCCACTTTTAATGTCGTTCTGCTTTTTGTAGCAGTCCTTTGCCATGTGTCCTGGTTTGCCATAGTAATAGCACTCTATGCTATTTGCATTTTTATTTCTTTTCCAACCACCTCGGCCTCTTTGGCTCCCCCTGCCTCTAGACTGTGACCTCTTCCACCTGTGTATGATTGCTGCTATGAATCACTGGACTGTCGTTGTCCGGAATTTTGATTTCCTTGTCAGCCACCACCTTGGCCTCCTCTACCTCTGCCTCTGCCTCTACCTAAATTAGAGTAAAAGGCCTCTTCCGATGTGTTCTTGCTTTGTGAAGAAGAATCCTCGCCTAAAGCCTTTTCTTCTGTAATCAGCATAGATATCAAGTCCCAAAAGTTGGGAATATTCTCCCTAACTGCAATGGAGGTCTTGAATGGCTTATACTCTTTGCCAAACCCATTCAGACAGACACTCACCAAATCATCATCCTCCACTGATACATTGATAGAACCAAGGGATTCAACAATGCCCTTGATCTTTAAGGCATATTCATTGATGGACATGCTTTTCTTTTTCACAGTATGCAACTCTTACTTTAACTGCAACTTCCTTGCCTTTGTGTTAGTCTAGAATATCTGAACCAGATTCTGCCATGCAACTACTGGAGTGTTTGCATCTTGTGTGTGTCCTATCATAGTGTATGTGACACTAATTATTGAAAGCCAGTACATGAATTTTCTTGCACACTGATTTCAATTCTTGAATGCCTTTATATCTGTAGGAGTGGCATTCTCCTTAGGTAACTCTGGAGGCTCCTCATTGTCTCCTTCTACATAATCCCAAAATCCTTTACCCATTAGGAAATTGGTCATTCTAAACTTCCAAGCATGGAAGTTATTCTTATCCAGCTTCTCACTAACAATCTGATTAATTTCGTCAGACACGTTTTCCTGCAGTAATCAAATAACTTGCAAATAGACAACTTCTGTATGCAACCTGTAATACAGCAGTATCTCCTATAATTGCTACAATAGTTATACTTCAGCACAGCCTGTGTGTCACCAAATGTGACCAGAGTACATGTACATACACCCAGTATCAACAATACATATGCAAACCTTGTCTGTACTTCCAAAATGCACTGCTACACTGCAATAACCAGATTTCGAGCAGAACCAGTTCTCTACTAGAACTTCTAGAAAACTATCAAAAATACCTTGCAATAACAAAACGGGGCCCATGCAAATTTGGCTGAAAAATTTATGTCTAATATAGTATACCTGCCTTGTAGCTCTGCTCCCGCGCGAAGACAGCTCCTCAATCGGAGATGTGTAGCTCTGAGAGCTACTGAGGAGGTGTTGTATCTAAACCAAGAAGGGGAAAGAGATGATGGTGCTCTTACCCGTGTAGTACCGCTTCCTTCCTTTCTTGTGTTTGCCTTTTGCTTGCCTCCTTAGCTCTCACACGAACCAGGCTCTGATACCATAAAGAGAATGTGGGGGAGAGGGAGAGCTTCAAACCCTAGCAAGAAAACACACACACACAAAAGAGAGCAAGACATAAGAGAGAGATGGATAGCTGAATTTTCTTCTATCTTCTTCTTCTCTACTCAACCAACATAACATAAAGATAAGAGTCCACACTATATGGGCTAGTCCTTAACTACTACAATATACAAGGGTCGATCCATAATGTGAACCTAACTAAATGAGCTGGTGCTATAACTATGCCAGTCTCTAGTAATCCAAAATGGCTGTCACACAGCCTATCATGCCATTGGCCACATATCACCCATAATCTCACCAACCATGCCAGTGGTGTAGATGCGAAAGCTATCACCCAGGTGGGTCATCAATGTCCACCGTATCACTAGTTGAGCTCGATATCTCAACAAACCCCTCTACCAACTCCATGTAGAGGGGATTGTCAGTCCCATTGTAGGGCCTTGTCATTGTTGTCGACATTGTATGTACAGATGTTGCACCATCCAAGAGTGACGGCTCTCCGCATGGCCCGTAGTTTGCTAGAAATTTGTTTAGCTTTTGTTGAAGCCCTCCTTTCTGCATTTTGAAATTCTCCAAGATGTTTTCGCCAAATTTTTTCCACGCAATGCGGTGCTTGGCTGGATCAGTTAAAGCTGTTACACATTTCTCATAGGCAAAGCCCCGTGCAAACTTTGTTATCAGCTCACCATTAGAAGGGGCTGCTTAATAAACCTTTTAGTAGAGGAGTCAGCACTAATCAAGTACTTCTGACGTGACCATGTTAACGTATATCTTCATCTTCTTTTGGTAGCGAGTCCTAAAAAATGACAACCACTGTTCTTCAGGGAGGTCGTTGATCAAATCCTTGGACAACTTGCCCTCAAGACTAAGCCCGTACTGTGTGTGGAGCTCCTCCGCTGAATGAGAAAACTTTGTTAACTTTGGGTAGCACGATCACGAACATGAGCTGGCAAGACAAATGCAATCTGCCACTTTAGTGAACATCTTAATCCATATAGCAAGAGGGCGTAGAGAACCAAAAGCTTAAAGGGTGCTCACCTTTGTTGGAAGATTTTGCGCTGGTGAGAGACGGTGATTTTGTTTATGGAGATGCACTTGGTTCTCCTGCCCACAAACTTTCGAGGGGGAGTGTTCCTAGCTGAAGTTTGGTTTTCTCCAGTCTTGGCCACAGACTTATGAGGAGTCATCCTACTGCTGCAAACTATGTGTGACGGGGAAGGCAGTGGTTTTGTTTTTGCAGATGCGCTTGGTTATCCTCCCACGAACTTCCAAGGGGGAGTCTTCCCATCTGCAATGTCATCTTCTCTAGTCTTGGCCATAGACTTTCGAGGAGTCATCTTCATCCTGCTGTGGGTTGTGTGTTGAGGGAAGGAAGGTGGTGAGAACCAACCATAAGGATACCTGCGCTTCGCTTGGAAGAGGGAATGTGGCAGGAAGGAATGTGAGGAGAGGAAGGAATGTGAGGGAGCTCTCATCTTGTTTTCCTCTCTAGCTTCTCTAAACCACAAAATGGGGTGAGCCACTAATCGTTTCTGCTACCAGCCCGCATGCATGAAGACCCCCACTCCCAGTCATAACTGTCTCGACTCCTCGTCACACCATCATACACACTTAAATGTGTCCTTATTATTGACATTTGAAAAACCAAATGCACTTGAAATTCCCTCACACTACAAGATAATGAGAACATAGACGTGCAACATAGACGCGCAAACTAGAGAGAGATGGAAGTGAGAGAGGGGCCATGGATGAATTTGCGATTTGATGGGGTTTACGTGGCTATTTATGCAGCTATATGTGCATCTATACTCACGTCTATAGGCGCATCTATAGCGCGTCCATACTGATATAGACGCATTTATAGACATGCATATAGACGCGCTCTGTTAAAAAAAAATCGAATAATCCCGCCCGCATTGACACCGCAACTATTTTCACTTCCCTCCCCTCTGCTCCTGTGTTGTACCTCTTCCTCATCATGATGGTTGCACCTCACCCTTTGTCCTCTCCTTACAAAGTCTCCTCTCAAGTCTCCTCCCAAGTCTCCTCCCAAGGACAATTCCTCACAAGGTAATCTCTATGCCACTTGTCTCTCCCACCTCTTCATTTATTCATGGTTTTTGAATGGTACGTTTAGAATTAGGGTTTTTGATTCGTATTCTCTTCACTCTCTCTTTCTCTCTCTCTCTCTCTCATGCATAAGCTTCTTATGTTTAAAATTTTTGAATGGTATTCTCTTCTCTTCTCTCTCTCTCTCTCTCTCTCTTTCTTATGCATAAGCCTCTTATGCATAAGAGGCTTATACTTAAACCTCCTTATGTACATAAGGCTTAAGCTTCCTTGTGTATCCATATTCACACTTTTAGGGTTTTGTATTACTAATTCTTTTCTCAACTTTTTGTTTTGTTTTATAGGTCTTATAATTCTCTCTTTCAACTTCACCAAAAAGAGGTAACTGCTTTTCTCTCTTTTCAATTTTGTATGTATGCATTACTAATCCTTTCTTCACCCTTTTGTTGGTTTTGTATGTCTTCTAATCTTCTTTTTCAACATCACCAAAAAGAGGTAAGTGCTTTTCTATCTTTTTATCCTCTCTTTCCTCTAAAGAGGGGTTTTGTTTTGTAGGTCCTCTATGCATAGAGCTTAATCTATGAATAGAGCTCTAATCATAGAGCTTAATCTATGAATAGAGCTCTAATCATAGAGCTTAATCTATGCATTAAGCTCTATTCGTAGAGCTTAATGCATAGATTAAGCTCTATGCATGCATTCATAATGCATAGAGATCTATGCATAGATTAAGCTCTATGCATGCATGCGTAATGCATAGTGCCGGGGTACGGTTTAGTTTAGGCTAGCGTGGCTTGCATAATGCTTTATGCATAAGCCTCATGCATAGCTTTATGCATAAGGTTGCATGCATGCTTTATGCATAAGCCTTATGCATAATGCTTTATGCATAAGGCCTCATGCATAACTTTATGCTTAAAGCTTTATGCATAAGGCCTCATGCATGCTTTAATATGCATAAACTTTAGCATAGCTTGCATAAGGCTTGCATAGCGGCATAGTTTGCATAAGGCTTGCATAGCGGCATAAGCTTTAGCATAGCAAAGCACGTTGTCAAAACACGCCTATGGTCGTTTTTCCTTGTAGTGTCAAAAGTTGCACAAGTGGTACCACCAAAAAAGGAAAATAGTGGTACCACCAATATGTGCTTTGACCCAGGTAGCCACGCCTATAGCTGTGTGATTGTTTTTTTGATTTATAGATCCTTTAAAATTTTTAATAACTCTTCACACGGCTTTGTTTGTTGTAGAATTGCTTCTACCCTACAAACAAAATAGCTCACTATATATTAATGAATCCTATATCATGCTTCTACCCTATATAATAGGATCTTTAAAATGTTTCCCCACATCATACGTGGTCACCTAGGTTACTTACTACAAGATGGAATTTTTTTCTCATGTAGGGTTACCAGAACTTGTACTTTTGGCATATAAAAGTTTCTTGGATTCATATCACCTAAGTTATACTTATGTATAAGTGTATTTCCATACTGATCCTTATGAGTTGGTCAGATTGTTCTTTGAAATGTATTAGAGAAATTAGATTTCATCAAACTACAATCGTATATACAACACTTAGTGCCTAGATCAAGGATATTGACAAACAAGTGACAGAGGCCAGGTAAAGCATCTATACAATTGATATATTAAGCTGCCAACTATACGGAAGGCCAACCAGTGATAAAGAACAAGATAACCCCATATTTCTTGTATTCCGAACCTTGTCCAACAAAAAGAATCCCAAAAACGTGGATGCAAAGATGAGTGCAATAGAGGCAGAAGGCTCCTTAGCCAATAATTGATGGAGTATTTCTCTCCAAGCAAGTGAATAAACTTGAGCAAAGTTGCTTAGCTTTTGTGATTGTTATAAAACATCCTACGTTTAAAAATTGCACCCAAGCAGGCTACGGCCACTTTTATACAAAGTGTTTCCAGACAAAAACACTCAACAGGATCCTAATTTTGTTCTTAAGTAGGGAAAAAGATTTGCCCAATGACCGAGCTAATGGGTACTTGCCTAGCTCCTGGTATTTTTGATGGAATGATCAGATAAATGTGTAGAAACTTGCTATATTGTAAATGTGTAGAGATAGACAGATTTTGAGGGTCCCGACATGCGGAATGTTCAAAGCTCCCATGTTTAGTCTCTGTGTCCTTTGCCGGCACACATAACCTTCGCTATAAATAGAGTACGTAATCTGCGAAATTCTATCTTTTTGTTGCTAGTCCTGCGAAATCACTAAAGGGCTTCATATGCATTTGTTCTTCCGGTCTCCTCAAGAAGTATATTTGCTTTTTATGCTCTAATAACCCATCATAAACCTTTACCTTATCTAAAATTTGCCTTGCATTTAGTAGCTTATCTACAGCTTAATCTACAACGTGCATCTTTTTCTATATTCTGTTATTAGCGACAGGGATTATATTTCATCGTGCCACATATTTTCAACATGGATTTCTAATTAGCTTCAAACGGTTTGTTTAGTTACTGAAAGACTAAAGATCAGTGCCTGTTTAACTTGTTTCATTGGTTGTAGTTCAGTTATCTGCCTTAATTTAGAGATTCAGCTACTAGAATTCTAATTTCTGAAGGTACGTCAACTGATAACAAAAATTTGTAAAAGAAAGCAATTGAATTAATAAATATTGAAAGAGCTTTTACAAAATAGAAAGAGCAAAGCATATATATATATATGCAGCTTACTCGTGAGAGGAGGCGCTGACTTTTCAGATCTGTGAGGTTGGCTTCGCCGTTCAGGAACTTTGACCCAATCGTAGTTCCAAGTCCAAGCCAATTGTACACTTTTCGACATCGGATCGAGAAGGCGCATGCATCGAGTCGTCCAAGTTCTTGAAGGACCCATAAGGTTGGAAGCCAAGGGACGCCTGAGTATTTGACTTTTTTCTTGTGCTGAGATGTATTGATGAATGATCAGACGATGGGCGACTGCGTTTCACGTCGAGATGAGATGATGGAGGGAACTTTACAGCTGCGTTTGTTTGCCCTTCTACAGGAATGAGTGATGGGGCTGGCGGCCGAGGAGCTGGCCGCAGGAATGTCGTCGAGCTGCTTGAAGTGGTGGAATCATTTGGGCATGTGCTATGCGAGTGATCGGAAACTAGTGCAGCTGAATAGGTGTTCGACACGAAGGGAGAAGTGGTAACCAGGAAGGGTACTGTGGGGAAGAGGAGGCTGCCGGAAAGGGAATCGCCACAGACAGGGTACATCAGGCTTATTGATGAGCTTTGAGAGTAATCAGACACGCCAGCCAGCTGTTGAGAAGCAAGTGGAGGGAGATGATGTGGAGCGGCGTTGGGATCTTCTGTATTGGCCGGGCTGGGAGGAGAAGGTCGACGGAGTCGAGCTCGGTCACGACGATGGACGTTCATGTGGCCGCCGAGAGCCTGGGCAGAGCTAAACTCTCGTCTACAGAAGTTGCAAGGGTAGAAACGGGGAGGCCACTCCCCGGCAGTTTGCAAATTACTGCCGCAGCTAGGGTTCTGGTAGGCGAATGCTCTGCCGCGATTGCTTTGCAGATCGGCCAGCTCTGATAATGATGTGATGGCAGTCGGCGGCCAAGCCCTAGAAGTGGCGAGAGGAGCAGCTGCCGAGGCGGCGCTGTGGTGCTCATCATTAAGGGGGACGGCATGAAGGGTTACGGGCATATTGATGCTGTGCACCAGAGATGCGAAATGAAACCCCGTTTCTTGTTCTCCGACTCCGGAGAGGGGAAGTTGAGGACCCTAGGGTGTGATGTGAACGGGCCGGTGATAATTGATCTTTTATCTTGCGATAGAAATCCCAATCACTTTTAGAGCAGGGACACTCCACATCTAGCAACAGCGACAGCTCACTTGTGACTACAGTACAGAGGAGGGCGACGTGGCCGGCATTACCAACCACCAGCACAAGTCCGCTCCTCCTGATCAGGTCTCTCCCATATAATTGCACTAGCGCCAATGGTCATAAAAACAGTGTTAAATTCTGATTGAGAGTGAGCGTGATCAGGGATCTAGATCATAGCTCCCCCCCCCCCCCCCCTTTCCCACGCGTACTAGTGGCAGTTGCGGCCAAATTCGTGCTTACTGCCATGCAATGGGACGGCGTTGCTTATATATATCGTCGCCGTTGGCTCTGTCGCGTCACGGGGGCTGTCTTACGCCTAGTTTTGATCTCGCCCCTATAGTACCCCTCTATCATCATGCGTCACCACTGAACAGCAAAAGATACCATACGTAACCAAATGGTAAATGCATCACACCCCATCACGTCCAGTGAAAAGGTGGCGGAGATAACCTAAATACATCAAAGTCTTCGAATCCTAATTAAGCTAAAGACATCACATGCCTATGAAAAGGTATAGGAGTCGGAGGCTGATCTTTTCCCGTGCGGGTTGCACACAAATTTTAAATTTAATTTGGTGTCATTTTTGGCAGATCAAATTACCTAACTGTATTTGACTACCAAAATGCCCAAAAATAATCATGAAAATCAACTTAAGCCTGATTCAGCCCAATTAGCCACGCACAGCAGTAACGGACTCCCCAGTTTTAAAAAAACGGAGGATTTAGTGCTTTTCGTACCCTGCACACAGTTTATAGTTTAAGGCCTCTAAAATTCGAGATTTGGGAAGCAGGGCTCGAAAAAAAACGGATTTGTTAACGACAATCCTTAGGCTTAAATCCCGAACCTCTAAAATTAAAGACAATACTTAGGCTTAAATTTTGAACTCTTAACATTAAAAACAATGGTTATGGTTAAATCCTGAACCCTTAAAATTAAAGACAATGATTAAAGACAATGCTGCCTCTTTTCATGAGAAAATTCCTCTTGGAAAAGAGACTTAGTATGCAGTTTGTTGAATAAGAAGTAAAACTAAATGTGTGATGTAAATCTGTCGAAGTGGGACTAAATCTGTGATGTAAATCTGTCTAGACTTTTGTATGTGTATACCATGTAGCTAAAGTAGACTTTTTGTAAAAAGATGTGAATATTTATAGTATATATAATTATTGTGTTTAATCGAGAAAATCATTGGAAATCATGCAAATGTTTGAATTTATAACTAATATATACAAAACAACGTCGAATTCCAACTGAGAAAATCACACTACAAAGTGGGTTACGTGAGCAGTGTCAAGGTTTTAGCCGGAAACACTTAATTATTCAAAACTAGTTTAAATAGGCCTTTTTAACAGATGAATCTGAGTGGGGGTGAAAAGTTTAGTTTCCGCACACTGTATCGGAGTCATGCGTGGCACTGGCTAACCTGATCTATAGAGACTGGATATCGAGCGCCGTAAGAATGTGGCAGTCAATAACACAAAGTATACTATTGCAGCGGTATCCCCGTGACATGTGTAACGGTCAACGTGCAGGCTTTAGCCACAACTTACAAGTTACAACATACAAGCCTCCAAAATATTTCATTTTGGACTTGGAAAGGTCGAACAAGTGTCAGAAATAAACTCTTTTTTTCTAACCACCTTTTTTTTAATGACCTTCAAGCCTTACTTTTAAAAAATACATTGGTAGCAGTTTAGTTTTATAAGTAAAATTTAAAATTTTTTAATTCAAAGGTAAGAAAAATTACAATTGAGTTTGTCAATTTGAGCCTTGAAAAATACACTTAACGATAGTTTTTTTATGACACTAGGTAAAACGGCTCTCTCGACTCTTAAGGAATATATCCGCCTAGCTAAGATTCTCTTTTACAGTACTACTTTGGGTCATCTTAAACTTAGGGTAAAGTCTGACAAGGTGTGAGACGGGTTACCTTTTGGAGTTGTCCATCGTCCCTTTAATTCACATGCAGGATAGGGTCCATTGTTTTTAACACACATACTTCTCAGCAAATGGGTTCAGTGTTCATGGAGAATAATTTTTTTCTCAGATCTTAAAACTTGTAATTTTAAAATTTACAAGTTTTTTTCAATATTTACAGGTTTTTCCACTAAAATGCTTAAAATTTTAACGATTTTAAAATTGTAAAATTAAAATTTACGAGTGAGATCATGAATTTTGCAGGTGCGTTGTAAGGGTTTACGGGTTTTATGTGAACACTGAATGGGTTGGACTCAAATGGCAGGCCAACCTTTCATTGGAGGGACTTAGCTCAAAAAACGCGTGGGTAGCATGAGTTGTTTTTAACACACATATCTTTCAACAAATGGGTTGGAGTCAAATGGTGGGCCTACTTTTCATTGGAGGGACTTGGCTCAAAAAACGTGCATATGCGCCTCCGAGTTGTCTTTGGTTTTTTGAGATTCACCCAAGGTTTCCTGACCAACACTGAAATTTGAAGCCTTCAACGCTTGAAACCTTCTACTAGAGGTGGTCTCTTAGGAAATAGAGATGCAAAATAGGTCCACTATTTCGAAATTTTTTCTAAATTTTAGATATAAATATTTAAATATAAAATTTCTCTAAGTTCTAGATATAAACATACATATTTTGCTAACTTTTGAAGGTCAAGCTAGTTTAAGGCCTTCAAATTAAAGGTAGGTTAGGGTAGGTCTTTAAATTTCCACCCTTGGGGGCTGGACAAATTTTGGAGGCCTGGATATATCTCGTATGACGAGCTCACACATCAGAATGACGCCCATGTTCATTTTGAGAGAATATATATATATATATATATACAACATCAACGCTCGGCGTGTTCATTTGTACAGGCATCAAGAATCTAGCTTCCATGGATGGCCGCCACATCTTAACGCCCTCGCTCGCGGGGCGTGCGCGCGAGAGAGAGAGGGAGAGAGAGAGAGAGACGTGTACGAAGAAAAGAAAGGTGAAGTCAAGCATGTTCAATCACGAATATATTCTCTTCGCTACAAGCTGCTTGGGGATCGCACAAAAGGACCACTTGCCCACGCTAGTTGCAGTAGTATATTAGGCAGAAACGGCTCCATATAATTCTAATATCCTTCCTAACTTTTACTCCGTCTTAACGTCCAAAGCATCAATGCAAGTTTTTGATTGATTGAAAGTGCGCGTTCACAAAAAGAGTCGAAACGAGCATGCAATCTACGTGACCTTGTAGCCCCTCTTTCTCTCTCACATGCACTGTGCATGATTCTCTCACGAGAAGCTCCGTACGGTGGAGGTCGATCTCGATCTCCAGTCAGATTACTTTCCGACATTTCTACCCGTTATTCCTAGCATACCGACTGTAGCTCACTTGCGTCAATCAAACGTAAATATGTAGGTGTCAAGCTTTTACTACTGTTGAGATGTCGAACATCGGTAGACCGAAGGATCTGTGAGACCGAACGTTACACAGAGAGTGCCACTTTTTCCCCATCGTCAAAGTAAACACACATACAGTTCAACACGTTTTCTCCACCGGCTACCACGGGTAACGTTCTAAACTCCGTTACCTAGACCTTTACAACCACGGAGGCCTATTACTCTAACTTTCAATTTGAAGAAGAAGGCTATAAGCTAGCTTGACCTTCAAAATTTACAAAATGGGAATCTTGGTGAGGTATGAATCTTCTTTTAAATTCACTAAGTTATATTGTTTATTTGGAATTCTCATACGCTTACAAGTTATGTATTGGTAAATAGTACACATAATTACTATATATGTAGGTACATATCCTTAATAAAGGAGATAGATCCTACATCCATTGAGATGGCTCGTCTCAATGCTATTGAGGTAGTGTGTATGATCGAGGACAACTTTCCTAGAACGATAACTAGCTTGTGGTGTATTTGGTTGATGAAGTGGCGTTGTGTGGTGTTGTTCATGTTCAATGGATGTTTTTTCTTGAAAGGTTCATGAAAACCTTAAAGGCCTTTGTGAGACAAAGAGAAAGGCCAGAAGCAAGCGTGAAAGAGGGATGGTTGATGCAAGAGTCTCTTGCATTAACCATTCTTGCCTAGCTTGGAACCTGCCTAGCTTTCAGAAGAGCAAATAGACGTTTGCCATTCCTGCCTAGCTTGGAATCTCTACCAAATGTGATCAATATAGAATGGCTTCGTATAGCAATATCGATCGCATCGCAAAATGAAGAGATAATCACAAGAGAAGAACATGAGTATGCAAGAGGATGTGACCCTCAAGTAAGTACATTCCTCATCTCTATCTCATGTATATACCTTATTTAATGCACTATACTAAATGCCATGCTTTTGTTTAATATTAGTTCAAACTATATAATGCACTATGGTCAGAGGGAAGACACTTTCGCAGGGAGCGTGTGGATTCTAAAAGAAACATATTTGATTGTGGTGTGATGGCAACTTTTGAACAAGAAAGTCAAGCCAGTAGACATGATACCAATGTCATAGATGACAATCTTGAGTATTGTGGAACTATTCAGGATATTCTTGAGGTTGGATTTAGAGCATTTATTCTATTCATCTTTGATGTCAAATGGTTCAAGGTGATATATAGAGGTTCTTAAGCAACCGTGAAGAAACATCTAAATGGGTTCTTCCAAATTTATTCCACAAAGTTTTGGAATGATGAGAAAGATACCTTTGTACTACCTGAACACTATCAACACGTTAGTAACCCAACCAATCCCAAATTAAATCTTGATGTAGTATAATAAAAGTGTAACCCCTTTGCTTTGTGATATTAGGTTGTGCTTCATGCCAATCGAATTGATCCAAAGTTGTGGTATGTTATACAAGTTTCCCCTCGTTTCAAAACATATCTTTCAAGATCAAGATACGGAGGCTGAATCTTTGGATGAGGTGCAAGTAGTATCTCAAATCAGCTCATTGGAAAGAAGACAATGAAAACATTTTGGATGGGATCGATGAAGAGCATGAAGAACATTAATCGGAAGAAGATGATGAGTCACCTATCAATCTCATGACAATGCTTCATTGGATCATGATAGTGATATTGATATAGAACCCCATCTTTTCATTGAGATTCCATTAGATATAGACATTGATGACATAACACATATGGATTTATTACAAGATAGGATAGATTTATGATCTCGACATTGTTTCGCTTCTCAAAAGTTTTCAATTATCTTTTTTTTTTCTCGAAACATGGCTCCAAGGGTTTTAATGGATGTTTTTTAAAAACTATATATAATTTTCTGTGTATGTGACATGTATTTTTAGAATTCAGCATCCAACAACTCTCTGGAATTTCATGCAGCGAAAATAGCAGCGTAATTTCGCTGCTATCTTCGCTGTTTCAGCAGCATAGTATAGCAGTGAAATTTTGTTGCTAAAGGCGCTGTTAGCAGTGAAATTTCGCTGCTATAAACGCTATGGAGCAGCGAAATTTTACTGTTAGGAGCGCTGTTGAGTAGCGAACAGAATCCCTGACATCCTAATAAAAAAAGTACTGCTGAAACGCTACTAAAAAAGACTACTATGCGCCCAACGTGTTGTAGTGTAATGAGGAGAAGATTTTAGCCTTCAAGGCTAAATTACGTGTGTCATTTGAGATAACAAATTTATACTTGTTGCATTATTATTTGGGTAGATAATTTATACAATGTGATGATGGTATTATAATATTGCTATCAAAGTACATACAAAGGCTACTTACATGGTTTGTTCTTAAAGACTATAAGCCTATTGCTACACCAATAGACATAGATAGCCTAGGTTCTCTACAATTTTGTAGATGAACCATTTGATGTATCACTTTATCAACAGGCTATATCTCATTTATCTATAAAATACAAGGCCAGACATTCAATTTGGGGTCTCCCAATTGGGCAAGCTTATGCATAGTCCTAGAAGTAGGCATTGACAGGAGGCTATAAAGTAAGTATTTGAATACTTATTAAAGGACAGTAAGTCCCTTGGCTTACTCTATGCTAAGAAGGGTGATGTTCAAATGCATGCTTTTAGTGATTTCGATTGGGTTAGATGTTATGGCATACGAGAGTCTACTACTGGCTTTTACTTTCACCTTGGTGATTCATGTATAGGCTCATTACAGGAGAGATTTGTGAGGCTTATGCATTAGGCAAAATATGGACTCTCAATTTTGCCCCTTAAGGATTTCCAAACCTCCTCTCTCTAGAAAAATGGGCTCATGGTGAAATATTTTTCGAATCAAATCAAAAGTTGGCGAAGATTGCACATTTGGAATCTACTTATCTAGACCTTTCCAATGATATATAGCATGATGAGAAATTTTGATTATTCAAGAAGTCCCCATCACAATTTGGGGACTTCTTGAATAATCAAAATTTCCTATCATGCTATATATCATTGGAAAGGTCTCAATGATGAGTATTTAAGAAGTCCCCAAATTGGTGATGATGTGGCATGTAACATGCCATGTCATCACCAATTTAGGGACTTCTTGAATAATCAAAATTTCCTATCATGCAATATATCATTGGAAAGCCCTTGATGAGTAGATTCCAAATGTGCAATCTCCACCAACTTTTGATTTGATTTGTAAAATTTTCACCATGAGCCCATTTTTCTAGAGAGAGGAGGTGTGGAAATCCTTAAGGGGCAAAAATGAGAGTCCATATTTTGCCTAAAGTCTCTACACATGAAAATGTGGCAAATATGTTCACAAAGGCTCTCTCATGATGAGAGAAGTTTGAAGATTTTTGCAAAGCTTTGAGCTTATTACCATTTCAAGATTATTAACCACATTGGCTAGCAATACTCCAAATGCATGACAACACTTTCAATTTTTTATACAATGCAATATTCTTTCTGTAAAATAATTATGAAAAATCTCCAAGCTACGACCTTTGAAATGTTAAAAGATAGTTAAAACACTAAGCTTACGACATGTAATGCTGATAATGTACAGTTAGACTAGGAAATTAGCCTAGACTAACTTATTGGATGTTGAAATATGCAAGTGAATGGGTGTTTGCGGGAACAAGCCCTTAGCTAGAGACTGTAAAAGGGAGTCTGTAATTGAGTGGGTACCAGTGAAAAGGTGAGAAGAATCTATTGAATGAGAGAATCAAGGGTAGCATAACTGAATATAGGGGTGTGGAAGTTTCTAGGAAAAGGTGTCCCTAGATATAGGGGAGGTGGCACAAATCAAGGAGAAATCAATGGGATTAGATGCTTGGCACCTTGTGGATGTAAAAGCTATAAATTGAGGCATTGGTCTAATGAGAATTTGTTGGTTTTTGAGTAGCTCATCACATTGCTGAAAAATCAACATGGTATCAGATCCAAGCTTAGGATTCATCTAAATTTTAAGCCTAGTCACCTTGCTAATCATAGATTAGGAGTAATCCTTATTTTTAGTCTTTTTCAACTAACCTTCTCTGCACCCCAAGTTGGTGGAGAGGCTTGATCTCCCTCCAGCCTTTAAATTAGGCAAAAATATCTTAGCCACATTTAGGCAGCATCCCCACGCTTCAGCTTGCCACTTTAATTCATCAAATCACCGAGAGAAGCTTCCGATTTTCGTCGATTTGGAGGTGCCTTTTTTCTGGAGAAAATCCTAGATCTACACTCCCACAAGTAGAATTAGTCTAATTCCTCTCAGCCCCAGGGGTTTTCAAGGGTGATCTACACGCCTATGATCTCAGATTTCAGAAATTCATCAAGAAGAAGTGGCATCAATCTCTGGATCAAATTTGCAAGTGACTTTGGTAGTAAAACAGAGATTAATATTTAGTCAAATATTTTGTTTTTAGGCTTGATCCTCTACTACTAGACTAACTTCTATTGATGGATTTGAAAGGATTTGAGATCATTTGAACTCTAAGGCACACCACATCTGGCCTCCCTGTACACTCTATTTTTTGCACACAAAATAGGAGATTAATCTCATTAATTAATAATTAATTAGCACTAATCACTACATTTTGGTACAATTGATGGTTCAAACTTACCATTGGGTATCTGATACAGATCTCTATCACTTTATATTGCGATTTCAAGCTGGTTTGATGTCCCAACCATCTAGTACAAACCAACTATCCTTGGATTTATGCAATTTTTGGTGTATTCATACTTGTAAACTTATTGTAATCATCATTTAACACCAAATTGGAGTTGTGAAAGGATAGACACTGCCCTTCAATCTTGAATTAGATCAAGAGGTAAGACCCCCTTCACATCATCATGAGCATTGCACAAGAAGTAGCTAAATTCAATGGGGAGCAATTCCATACATAAGAAACAAAAACCATATATTTGCACATGAGGAAGAATCTATGGGGGCTAGTTGAGGGAAGAGATGAATGTCCAGTGGAGAATGGGGAGAATGAGTGGAAGAGCAGAAATGAGAAAGCATTAAGACTCATTGCACTTAGCTTAAATGATGAAATCATTCACCACATTGCAGGGATACAACAAGCTGACGATGCATGGGATAAACTTAACAAATTATTTGGCACTCAAGCAAAGAATTCAAAGATAAATGCACTAATAAAATTATACAAACTTGACATGAAGAAAAGTGAACCTCTAACCACACACTTGAACAAATACAAAAGCATCAAACAACAACTTGTAGCCATTGGGAAGAAAGTAGAAGATGACGAGGCACTAGCAGTGCTTCTAAAGAGTGTGGACACTGATGAAAAACAGGTAGAAGGAGAGGAGACACACACACATAGGAGCAAACCCTAATATATGTTGCAAACCCTAACCATCGAGGGAAGCCATCTCCCTTCTCACATAATGCATAAAGCCATAATCCATAATACACAAGACACACTATGTGTTGTGTCCACACACTACTAACCCTAGCTAATGTCCACACACTATGACCAGCTGGACGCGGTCATTTATGTCTCACACATGCTGCTACCTAACTTGCTAGCACATAGCACAGCTGGCACACACTGACATCGAGCTTGAATCTCAACTTGCCCCTCTCAAGCTCATGATGTACTGCCATAGATGAAGATGTAGATGAGCTTGGGCTATCAAAGCTCTCAACACTCCCCCTCAAGCTCATCCCACGTACTCCCAACATAGTATGAAAGTACTCAAACTTCTCCCTGCTAAGTGGCTTTGTAAAGATGTCAGCCACCTGCTCTTCAGTCTTCACATACTGTAGATCCACTGTACCATCACTTTCTCTTTGACAAAGTGATAATGGACCTCTATGTGTTTGGTCCGCGCATGAAATACTGGATTCTTGGCCAACTGTATACTGCTCATGTTGTCACAATGAATGATAACCTTGCCATCAATAGGCTCACCCAAATCAGCCAAGAGACTCTTTAACCATATTCCTTCACATGTAGCAAATTCACATGTAGCAATGGCTGCACCCTTGTATTCAGTCTCTGTACTAGATAAAGCAATAGTAGGTTGCTTCTTGCTACTCCAACTCACCATGGCACTTCCAAGTGTAAAGGCATAACCACTAGTAGACCTCCTGTCATATGAGCTACCTGCCCACCAATCTGCATCTGAGTAGCCATGTATATCCAAGCCTTTACCATGCTCATAAAGAAGACCATAATGTGCAGTGGTCTTTACATATCGCATAATGCGTCTCACTGCATCCAAATGAGGTTTTCTGGGGCTCTGCATAAATTGGCTTACTAGCCCCACAGCATAACTCAAATCCAGGCGTGTGATAGTCATGTAAATGAGACTACCAACCATCTTTCTATACATAGATGGATCATCCAACTCTTCACCAAAATCAGCCCGTAGCTTTACATTCTGCTCCAAAGGTGTACTCATTGGCTTACACCCTGTCATGCCATATTTTGCCAACATATCTAATGCATATTGGCGTTGCACTAACCATGTATCTGCATGGTCCTTGATCACTTCAATTCCAAGAAAATATCTCAATTCACCCAAGTCTTTCATGTCAAACTGCCCACTCAATGCTTTCTTGACATGCATCACATCTGTACCATGATCTCCTGTGATAATCAAGTCATCCACATAGATGACAAGTAAAACAATCCCATGATCTATTTTCTTCACATAGAGTGAAGAATCTGCTATAGAAACCTGAAATTCAAGGGAGATAAGATATCTGCTCATCTTATCACTCCAAGCATGAGGTGCTTGCTTTAAACCATATAAAGCTTTCTTTAACTGCATACATGAGTGGGATACCTTGGGTGTACATATCCTTCTGGTTGTGCCATATAAACTTCTTCTTGTAGATCACCATTTAGAAATGCATTTTTCACATCCATTTGATGCATTTCCCAACCATTTGCTGCAGCCATAGCAATGATTGCTCTCACTGTACCCATCTTTGCAACTGGACTAAATGTTTCATCATAGTCCAAGCCTTGGGTTTGTGCATAATCCTTAGCTACCAATCTCACTTTATGTCGTTCAATGGAACCATCTGACTTGCATTTCACTTTGTAAACCCATTTACAACCAATAACATTTTTGTCTTGTGGTAATGCAACCAAATCCCATGTATCATTATAAACCAATGTGTCCATCTCAACATCCATTGCCTTCTCCCATACATGCTTTCCAATAGCTTCTGTATAGCATGTAGGTTCCACATGCTTCACCAAAGAGGTCATATTATATGCATAATGCATAGCAAAATCACGATATGTCAACCTGTCAACAACTAGATATCTGACCCTTTGGGATCTCCGCAATGCATGTGGATCACTTTGAACACCTGTCACTCTAGCATGTGGTGGCACATATCTATCCTGCCTAGCACCAGGTGTGCGTAAAACGGGTATGCCAAGTTCCTCATCCAAACTCTCTGAACTTGACGACTCATAACCTGTAATTCCAATTCCTTCAACTTTCTTCTTCCCTTTATCCACAGCACTACTCCCAGTGCTCACACTCTCATGCCTCAAACGTCCTGACCATGGACGTACAGTGCTACTCTCTGACTCTGTTGGCCCAGACATAGAAGTAGAACTAGAACTTGCTTGTGGCAAGTTCACATGCACATCAACATCAAGTGAATCATTGACACCCACCAACTAGCAAGTTCATCAAACACCACATCTCGTGAGATAACCACTTGCCTAGTTTGTGGATTGTAACATTTGTATGCCTTGCGATCTTGTGCATAACCAACAAACACACACTTTTCTGCCTTAGGATCCAACTTCCTCCTCTCATGAGGCACATGTACATAAGCTATGCAACCAAACACTTTGAGGTGTCCAATGTCTGGCCTAAAACCTGTAAGCCACATCTCTGGCGTACTTCCATGTATGGCTGCTGTAGGTGTCTTATTAAGTATATACACTACAGTGGCACATGCTTTTGCCCAATAATAATCTGGCATGCTCTTTTCATTGAGCATTGCCTTGGCCACTTCATAAATGACTCTATTCTTTCTCTCAGCAACACCATTTTGCTGAGGTGTATACCTGCAAGTTAACTATCTTCTTATGCCATGCTTTCTCAAGAAATGCTCAAAAGCATGTGAGGTGTATTCACCACCTCCATCTGTCCTCAAACATTTTATCCAAGAGCCATAATGCTTCTTTGCAAAAGCTTTGAAATCCATAAACTTTTCCAACACTTCGCTTTTCTCTCTGAGAAAGTAAATCCAAGTCATTCTGCTAAAATCATCGATGAATGTCACATAATATAAACTGCGTTTAATGGATGGGTTTTGTGCAGGACCCCATACATCGCTATGAACTATTTCAAGTGGCCTGCTACTCATGTTGCCTTCTCTAGGAAATGGCAACCTCGCCTGCTTTCCAAACTGACAAGCTTCACAAACATGCATATTCCCATCATACTTGAATCTAGGCAGCCCACTAACAATGCCTCTTGCCTGCATGTTCTTTAACCTTTGTATATTCACATGTCCAATCCTCTTATGCCATATGTCAATGTCCTGTACCACATTTTGGCTTTTAGAGAACATGGCTGATTTCAACTCAAGAATCCCAGCATCTAACTTAAATAACCTGCCTTCTTTCTTAGCTTTGGCAATGACTCTACATCCATTTTTGAAATCCTCAACGAAGCAACCATGCTCGTTGGAATGAACCTGTAAACCCTGTACACCATTTGACCAATTGAGGCCAAACTTTTTGTAATAGAAGATACATACAAGACATCTGCCATAGACTTTGTTTCACCATTGTGCATAACCAATGGTACACTTCCAACATGTGTGATGGCATGTTGGGTATCATCTCCTGTCTCCAAATAGCCTTTCACATCCATAGGCTTCATATGCTCAAACCATTCACCATGACAAGTCATATGGTTTGATGCTCCAGAGTCCATATACCAAGTGTCATCATTTTCACCATTCGATATCATAGATCCCACAACATGTTTCATGGTGGCAAACAAGTGATTTGCACTGCCATCATTGCTGCTTGATGCATAATTTCCACCACCATGTTGTGCATAATGTCCACCATGTTGTGCTCTACCCCCTCTCAAATCATTTTGTTTGCGGAAACAATCACGTGCCATATGACCAAATTTCCCACAGTAATGGCATTCCACATTTTGCATAGATGGTTGTTGGCCTTGCCAATGTCCTCTACCATGAGGATTACCTCTGCCTCTCTGAGGTGTATATCCACGACCACCTCTAGCACCATATGTAGGCTGAAAATTTTGTTGTGGTGACCTGTCCTGCCATCCACGACCATTACCACGGCCACGTGATGCAAATCTCCCCCTGCCTCTAGATCCTCTTTGTGAGTAGAAAGCCTGATTTCTACCATTATCATCATGGCTAGTAGATGCATCATGAAAGGAGTCACTGAGTTTGATTTCCTCAATAAGCAAGAGTGAAACCAACTCATCAAAGTGGTAAACATGTACTCCGAACCGAGATGGATGTATCAAAAGACTTATACTCCTTGCCAAGACCACGCAAGGTAATGTCTACCAAATCATCATCAGGCATGGGAGCATTGATTGTTGCCAATGCATATGCATACTTCTTTATCTCTTGTACATTATCATGGATGCTCCTTCTATTCCTTTTCACATTATGAATCTGTTGTTGTCGGCAAACTGAGACTTGCGAGCACTAGTGTTTGTATCAAACAGCTTTACCAATGTATCCCATGCATCCTTGGGATTCTCAGCATCATGTATATGTATGAGTATAGCATCCGAAATACATATAAACAGATAATGCAAAACTTTGTATGCTCTTTCTGACCATTGCTTTATGAGCTATAACCTGCTGCTGTGTGTAGGTTGTTGGGGTAGTTCCCCGGCTCTAGCTCTGCACCTGTAATAAGATTCCAAAAACCTTTTCCCTTCAAAAAACTTTTAATCTTGTACTTCCATGCCTGGAAGTTCTTCCTATCCAATTTTTCACCCACAATTTGTACTGGATTGTCCGACATATTTGCTCAATGCAAATGCACCTTCCGCACACGTCCAAATCTGTAAACGAGCCTTCCTCAGCTCAACCACACTCTAATGAGTGTTCCAGATACTCCAGAGTACACAATGAACACTTTTGATGTAGAAAATCAAACTGATTGCATCCAAAATGAACTGGCATACGTAGTCCAAGGTATCCTATTTTGATGCACTTTCCAAGGCTTCAAATTGTAATGTAGTGGTTCAATCAAGTGTGGATAACTTGCATTGACACCTAAACAAGCTCAATGTTGCATATCAACACCATCCAAGATGTGTACAATTTTGTTAAACCCCCTTCTCTGTTTTGAGAAAAACCAAAAAAACTAGTAAAACCAGTAGTAAAACGGCTCTAATTTCTTCACTGCTTATCCAAATTGAGAGACTAGGCATTCATTAGCTTAGCAATGATGTCCACTAACTCCATGTAAAAGGAATTAGACCAATTGTTTAAGATGAGAGAGTAATTAGTCGATTAATCACACTCTGTTTCACTAATGACAATAGATAGCCTGTTTAATCAGCTCATTTCCAGCTCCATAGATCATAATTGCTCCAACCAATCATGTAGCAACCTCATCACTAGTGTGAATCACAAATTTTCTAAGCCAATTTTGGAATTAATCAACCACAGAAGTAGTATTTGGCCTCCTCGCATCAAAATTATGTGAAAATGCTCTGTTTTCTCTGTATGAGCTGTGCCGCCTGCTCCTGAGGGATTTTGGGCTAATTAAAGTGTCAATTGATAGCATATAATGTTGCCTAACACTCCAAGGCAAGTTTACAATCCATCAATTGTATGATTTTTGCAAAAAACTAGGGTTAATTTTATCCACCAAGTGACTCTTTTTCTCTATTTTGTGAGATCTTTAAAACCAGTAATTTTCAATCACTCAAATGCATCATATTTGCTCCAAATTCAGTGTAGGGCTTGCACATGAGTTGCCAATACATTAATCCTTGTCACATACATGTTTCTTTGCTAGATTTGCATCTATTTTCACCATACATCACCGCTTCCAAGCTTCAATGGAAAGCTTTGCAAAAAACCAAAATTTTCTTTTGCTTTGGGCAACCCTAATTTGCTTTGTTTGTGCTTGAATCACCTACGATCTGCTCAAGGGTGTTTAGTAGACCTTACCTGGTAGGCTAAGCTCTTAGATGTGATAGAAATGGGTGTGCTCAAAGCTTCACAGCATCAATGGCAAGCTTCACAGCTTTTCTTCACAGCTTCTTCTCCCTCTTCTCTCACTCACTCATAAACCCTAATAGAGAGCACCAGGCTCTGATACCATGATGAAAAACACGGAGAGGGAGAGGAGACACACACACAGGAGCAAACCCTAATGTATATTAAAAACCCTAACCATCGACGAGGGAAGCCATCTCTCCTCTCACACAATGCATAAAGCCATAATCCATAATACACAAGACACACTGTGTTGTGTCCACACACTACTAACCCCAGCTAATGTCCACACACTATGACCAGCTGGACGCGGTCATTTATGTCTCACACATGCTGCTACCTAACATGCCAGCACATAGCACAATTGGCACACACTGACATCGAGCATGAATCTCAACAGACACAAGGGAAAGTATGAGAACATTGTGGCAACCTTAAAGAATATACCAGATTTGAAGTTGCATGAGATAGAAGGAGCTCTACTAGAGAAAGAGAACAGAGTCAAAGAGAAGAAAGGATTGGACCCAACAATTGGAGAATGCATTCTACACCCGAGGAGGCCTCACATGAGGATGAGGATGAGGAAGAGGAAGGGGAGGAGGAAGGACCTTCACTTGCCACCACAACTGGGGAAGCCAGGACACATGGCTAGATATACTACTACAGCAAACCAAATGAAGAAGGATCGGCATCTACAAACTTCATGGAGACTAATAAGGTAGAGGATTCATAACGTCTTTTCTGAGAGAGAAACCCCACAACCCATAGTAACCTACCCCAATCCAGTAAAACCACCTCTGAGCCACCGATGATGTAGGCCATGTGGTAGATGTATATGTGAGCACTTTAGTCAAAGTTACGGGCACTTGTAGTAGCCTTGGACACATAGAGAGAGAGTGTCAAGGACTATGAGTTAGGGACTTGAGGCACTAGTTGTGGGCTACCAAGTAAGAGGAAAACTTGGTATAGTGTCCAGGTGTGCTAGAATTATTCACTTGAGGGGAGGTGTTGAAATATGAAAGTGAATGGGGTGTGTGCGGGAACAAGCCCTTAGCTAGAGACTGTAAAAGGGAGCCTGTAATAGAGTGGGTAGCAGTGAAAAGGCAAGAAGAATCTATTGAATGAGAGAATCAAGGGTAGCATGAGTGATTATAGGGGCGTGGAAAGATTCTAGGAAAAGGTGCCCCCCAAGATGTAGGGGAGGTGGCACAAATCAAGGAGAAATCAGTGGGATTAGATGCTTGGCACCTTGTGGATGAATAAGCTATAAATTGAGGCATTGGCCTAATGAGAATTTGCTAGTTTTTGAGTATCCATGCCTATATTAAGCTATTAGATTAATTGTGCACTAATCTCAACTTAATCACCTTCTAATTACTTGCTAATCATGTTGATCCTTGCATTTGATCCACCATAGCTCATCACATTGCTGCAAAATTAACATTGGGCCCTCATATATTATTTGTGCGATCGAGCATTGCACAAATGAGTCTTGTATATAAGACATTTTGACTAATGAGAAAATACAGTGTAATTTTTACAGTTGAGTTTCAATTTTCTTGCTGTTGTGATAAAGTAGCTTGTATGCTTTCTCTTCTTCTTCTTTGATGCATGTATAATTAGGGATTATGTGGGTGAGTGATGGTGTTGATGTATGCTCTCTTCTCCTTCTCTCTTTCTCTTATCTACTCTCTGATACTCTCACTTACCATGGCATCAAAGTAGAGGTTGGGCTTTTCATAGCTCTCTCTCTCTCTCTCTCTCTCTCTCTCTCTCTCTCTCTCTCTCTCTCTCTCTTTCCTCCCCACCTATTTTCAAAGCTCCTTTGTAGTGACAGCAAAAGAGGCAACATTAAGGATCCTAGCTCTCCACAAGAGAAGGTTACTCTACCAAGAGTGGCTTAAGGTGAAAGCTGATAAGATCCTTACATTCTCCTCTCCTTCTCCATACCTTGCAAGGCTCAATCGATGATGAACATCTTTTGTGCTACTGCCAAGGAAGCACCTTTGGTTATGATTCCCTTGCTATACTTTACATTTGGAGTATTGCTGTAGTCTAATTGGTGTGAAAATCCACTAGTTTAACTCTTGTTTGTTGTTATTTTTTTGTTAATTCGATTACCTTGGTGCAATGGAGCATGGAGCAACACTTCAAGCTTGAGTTGCATGATTACAAGTTAGTATTCTACCCTATTTATCTTGAAATAAAATAATGGGCATCCCCTTAGAGGTTATGACTAACATTCCCTCTTGCTCGGGTTGTAAGTACATTGGAGCATCTAGACTCATTGGGATGTGCTTTAGTATTCTACCCTATTTATCTTGAAATAAAATAATGGGCATCCCCTTAGAGGTTATGACTAACATTCCCTCTTGCTCGGGTTGTAAGTACATTGGAGCATCTAGACTCATTGGGATGTGCTTTAACACATCTTTGCTCAATGTCATCCCAATAGCCAACCCTGAGCATTTCAAAGGAACTTTTGAAATGAGAACCATGAACATGATCTATATTTGTTTTGACCCTACAATCAAATTTAGTAACATATAAATTTGATGTTTTTAAATAGGAAACATTAAAAAAATCCTTGAAACCTCTTGGTCAGCAAAGTTTTGGGAGAAAAAAATCACAAAATTCATTACTTTGTCTAGTGGTTAAATTCTTGTGCTTGCCTTTCTTGTCCACATTGGACCGCAATCCTATATATTATCATCATTCACTTGCATAAAGACCTCCCTAGGCTTTTTCAAACTAGCAAGAAATGGTAGAGTAGCCTCAACATAGCCAGCTCTGTTAAATCTATCCACAAGATCTGCCACATCCACTTTTACCATCCTAACAACCTTATTCACAACCAAAGGACACAATGGAATTATAGGTGGATATCTCTCCCTCATAAGATAGAACTTTGACAAGGAGTCTTGATGAAGGCCAAGCTACATGTGTGTCCCGAGCCCACACGTTCATCTCTTTCATTGTTTGCTACATTAGTAGCATTTTATGTTAACTCTACTGCATCACTTGGTTGCATAATGTCTTCTTGCACTTGAGAAGAGGTGGGGACTATTAAACCATTGCGCGAGACATCCACCAAGTGGATGCTGTGGCCACCTTACCATCTTCAACAATTTTCGTCGAAGTCTGGAAATGCTGGATTTCATTGGAATGTGATTATAATGTATTGTTTTGTGTGTGTCGTTGTCGCTTGTTTGTCTATTAAAGGTGCACCATGAGATCTTAGGTGAAGAGTACTAATATTTGTGGATTAGGTGAGCTAGAGTGGCAGAATAAGCCCTAGGACCTAATTTTTAACTTTGGTTGCCCAAGTCTGTAAACCCTAGAAGCCACACATAAAAGTTAAAATGTAACTCTCACCGCTCATTCTCTTATGCATAATCTAAGCGAGTGCTCTTTTTCTCTCCTCCCTTGCTTATCTCTTGTGTGTGTGTGTGGTGTGTGTGTGTGTGTGTGTGTGTGTGTGTGTGAGAGAGAGAGAGAGAGAGAGAGAGAGAGAGAAAGAGAGAGAGGATCAAGTTTCTATTAGAGTGCAACGGCGGTGGTGAAGCTGCGAACAAAGTGGATCTTTTAGGTGTAACTGCATGGCAACAACACTATCTACGAGAATCCTAGGCGGCGACCTGCATTCATGAGGTCAGTGACACACCCCGACCATGCAAATTTATGTACTAGGCCAAGACTTGTTGGTTTCTTGGTTGAGCTATTGTGCTCTTGACTATGGAAGGGTAGAGCCCCATGACATATGGTTGCACCTTGTACCTTCC
The DNA here is from genome assembly GCF_041138505.1 of Cibotium barometz. Taxonomy (NCBI): domain Eukaryota; kingdom Viridiplantae; phylum Streptophyta; class Polypodiopsida; order Cyatheales; family Cibotiaceae; genus Cibotium; species Cibotium barometz. The sequence continues at coordinate 74,758,222 of NC_141047.1, read as the reverse complement.
CATGGTAGAACTTCCCATAAGTGGCACCATTGCTGGGGAATAGCCCCACTGCATAGCCATAGTAATGGTTTGATTTCATGAGGTTTTTTCAAGAATGTAGGAAGAAAACCCCCAACAAATGGTATATTTTGCTGCACTCTGATTACTTTCTTTTACAATTTCTTGTTAATTTTTGTTGCAATTTCTTATTAGATTCTAAAATTTTTACAATTTATATTGCAATTTCTTTCTAGCTTAGGGAATGAATGTTTAGCATAGAGAATGAATGTTTTTTATTTGGGGTGTCTTTAATTTCTGCATATTTTTATTTTTTGGTTCATTTCATACATTCACACCTACGAAAAGGAACAGTAAATTGGGCTAGAAATTGAATTAATTGTGGTGAAGAGACCTCAAAATTGGGTTTTGGGCATAGAATTTATCCCTATTTCAACTCCACATACGGAGAAATTGGAGGGAAAACAACAATTAGTGTAGATTTACAAACCAGATTAATTTTTACGTTTTTTTTCTTTTTTGCATTTTGTATTAGTGCTAATAACATAGATTAATTGGGCTTTATCTACCATTAATTTGGACCACTGACTATTAGTTATTATCCCCATTTTTTTATATTTTTATATTAGTTCTAATAACATAGATTAATTAGGCATAATCCTCTTGTAATTTGGACCACTAGTTGTTCGCCTTGATTGGCTAACCGCATTTAATGTGGGCAAGATTTTTGGCACGCTTTTAGGCCTCAAGTCAAAGGAGACAAATTAGAAAAGGGAAAAAAATTAGAAATCGTAATCCCCCCCTTTTCGAGTAATTATGGTGAAACCAAAAATCGTGAACTGTAACTGAATTAAAGAAAAAGGCAAAAAAACTAAAAACTAAAAAAAAAGAGAAGGTAAAAGGGAAAAGAAAAAAGGTAGAAAAAAAGATTTTTTTTGAAAATAGTGCAAGCACAAACTTGCCTATTATCTCTCTCACCTTCTTGTCTCCACAACCAACTGTAGCAATTGGAAGAATAAACTATACATAGAAAAAAATGAAAGTTAGTATATGAGCTTACAAACAATGTACCACAACGAGAAAATGAAAAAGCGAATATTTATATACATGTAATATCTTGTGCCAATCATGTGTCTTGAGGCCATAGTAATTGTTCCTCTCCTTTCTTTTTGGTCTTTGTGAAGGCACCCTTCAATGAATGCATTACTCCCGTTGGTGTATGAAAAGAGGTGATCACACTTTTCACCTTATTGTGCTCCCTCTTGGTTAATACCCATGGTGCCTTTGGTAGGACTATTTTGCCACTCTCAAGTGCTTTCAATTGGCCATGCACTTTGAAGGCGTCCAATATTTTGTAAGTCTTCCCTTGCACCCTTTGTATCTCTTTTACCAATTAAATGGTCCCAAATATTTGTTACCACATTCTTGAAGATATGCATGGGATCTAAGAGATGATTGATCTTCATGTCACACCAATATGGAAGTCGAAAGAAGATTGAGTGTCTACACATCCCATTTGGTGGTGGATTGGGAGTGCTTCTCCATGCCTCAAACCAATCTCTACCTCTCATCACAAGTGGTGAGACATCATGTAGCACATACTTGGGATGTGAAGGAGGGAGAAATCAATGATGTTTGTCATACATCACCTTCTTAAGTGTAGAGGGTCTTTCTGAAACAAGTGATGGTCCGTAAATCGGACATGCATGATGTTTGAAGGTTGCCAAACCTATTTTAAAATTGAGATAATTGAGATAGAGATATAAACTTAAAGTTTAAAGGCTAAATTCTTATGCATAAGTGACGTAAGTGACAAGGCTCATCTTTAAACGTAAGTGACGAGGCTCATCTTTAAACTCTGGCCATTTATGCTCCACATGTTGCCATGCCGGTGAATTAGCTCTACGATCCTCATGATGCCATTGATCAAGCAATGATAGCATGCCACGTCATGAGTTGTGCAATCCCCTTACATTTAAACATGTGTTGGATGTGAGGAATGATAGGGAAGTGTCTCAAAACCTTTTGGAGAATATCTCCTTGCAAATCATCCCTATAGTGGCTCTCCCCACATTGTAGACATTGTGTTGCATCTTTATTAACCCTTCTAAATAGCATGCAATCATTGGGACATGCATGTATTTTTGTGTAATCCATACCTAGCATAGAGAGCATTTTACGTCTCATGAGTTTGATAATAGATTTTGAGGGGGAAGAATATTTTTGAGAAGCCTACAACTTAGGGTAAAAAATCATATGTCAAAATATTAGCAAGGAGAGTATATAGAACATGAAATATTTTCAATAGAATGAGGTGGTCCTACCAAAGGAGACTTGTGACACTTGCATCACTCCATCCATAAGTTTTTTGCAAGTTTAATAGCTCCAAGTTTGCTCGCAATGTGGAGTATGAACATCCCTCATACAAAGGGGCGCTTGCCTCTCTATGCAAGGTTTCCTCCTCTTGTGACATTGGAGCTTGCTCACCTCATTCATTGGTTGGGGAAGATGAAGCCATGGTTTCCATATGAAGCCTTGCCACCTTTCGCACTCTAACAGATGTCACCGAATGGTGTGGCATGTTACCTAGAAATCTCCTATGGTTCTCCTCCATGTCATCATTCACACTTGGTCATGCCACTGCCTCAAGAAGACCATATGTCTGGACATGTTCAATCGTTATACGACATTGTCGTATATACTGGCCCTTGCATCGACACACACACATCGAATTTCTTCTCTCAACCATGCCTCAGATCCAGCTTCCGGCCCTTGACTGTTAGACATATTTAACCTGGCCAAAACTAATTTAGGGTTCATACAAAACACACAACAACATCGAGTACTGCAAATAGAAAATGTCCCAGGTTTTCGTTGCTAAACAACAACCAAACAACATTTTTTTCACTGCATAGCAACGAAAATCCACTACCCAGGCAAAAATATGCTGCTCAGACGAAATTTCGCTGCTCACCAAAATGAAGCTAGCAGCGCAATTTTGCTGCTCACCAACAAAGCTAGCAGCAAAATTTCGATGCTCATGCGATTTGCGAAATTGTGACTCTTGCCTAAACCGTTAACGGGTGTCAATACCTGCCTACGTTCCTATGTTGCACATGCACAACCTACGCCTGCAGCCCGAGTTTTCCTCCCACCTCAACTCATCCCTCAAGGGTGTTGGATCAATCAAGTCTCCCTCTCCAAGGGGTAAGCACTTCTTGCTTTCTTCCCTCTTTCATGGTTTCATGTCTTCTTCCAAGCTTTCATGTGGAAAGCTTGGAAATAGTTTTATGTGAGCTTCTCTCCCTTCCCCTCTCTCCTTTTCTCCCTTCCCCTCTCTTTCCTCTTTCCTCTCCCTTTCTCTAACCCTAGCCTAATGCATAGAGCTCTAATAGAGAGTTTTGATGGAGAGCTCTCCATCAAAGTATTCTATGCATTATTCTAGGATTTAGGCTTAATATAAATTGATTTTTCCATTCACTTATGCATTAAGAGAAGGGTTTAGGATACTCACCTCTTTTTTCTCTTTTTCTTCTTCCTTTTTACTAATGTGTTAATGAGGACTAACTTTTTATTTATTATGTTCTTTTTATAGATTATTCAAGTGAGCAAGGTTGTGGGCATAGCCTCTCATACGAGAAGCCCTCTTTCTTCATTTGTGCTTCTTGTCTTTGTGTTTTTGCACCCTTGGGTGCTGGGGATCAGGGTTAGGTCAATAGGAAATAGGCTTCTTTATCCATAGCCCTCTTTATGCATAGGGCTTATGCTGCATAGGGCTTATGCATAGCCTTATGCTGCATAGGGCTTATGCATAGCCTTATGCATAGGGTATGCATAGCCTTATGCATACCCTATGCATAAGGCTATGCATAAGCCCTATACATAGCCCTCTTATGCAATAGGGCTAGGCTATGCACAGGGCTTATGCATAGCCCTCTTATGCAAAAGGGATTATGCATAGGGCTTATGCATAGCCTTATGCATAGGGTATGCATAGCCTTATGCATAGGGTATGCATAAACCCTATGCATAGCCCTCTTATGTGCAATAGGGCTAGGCTATGCATAGCCCTCTTACGCAATAGGGCTTATGCATAGCCTTATGCATAGGCCGTATGCATAGGGCTTATGCATACCCTTATGCATCGGAGGGCTATGCATACTCATAGGAGGGCTTATACATCCCCTTACGCATAGGGCTTATGCATAGGCCTTATGCATAGGGATTATGCATAGGGCTATGCATAGGGTACGTATAAGCCCTATGCATAGCCCTCTTATGCAATAGGGCTTATGCATATGCATAGCCTTATTGCATAAGGCTATGCATAAGCCCTATGCATAGCCCTCTTATGCAATAGGGCTTATGCATAGCCTTATTCATAGGCCGTACATGCATAGGCCTTATGCATAGCCCTCTTATGCAATAGGCCCTCTTATGCAATAGGCCCTATGCATAGCCCTCTTATACAAAAGAGGAGTTGCCTTGGGCTTTAATAGTATGAAGCGTGTGGAAAGTCCTCAAAAGCTATCATCCGAAAGGGGCACTCTCCACCCTACTTATCTAAACAGTATTGTAGGAGGTCTTAACAATGTTCTAATATCACATGTTGTATCTTTGTCTAAGCTTTAAGTATGGCTTGGGTTAGAGCAATCGTGTTTTGTTGCCTATGCATGTATGTAGTAGTAATGTCAATCGACCCGTCACTCACAAGATCCCAATGTGGCCAATCTGGTGTCCATTATAAATGAACGATATATGCAACAAGCTTGGTTGCAGTTTACACAAACATAGGAATGGTTCCATCAAACCTTTTCACATACACAAAGTTAATCTTTTATGCATTCTTTTTGTCTTATATTTTAATCTTATATGCAAGTAGGCTTACAGCTAGGCTAGTCAATGCCATGGGGGCAGACTACCCCACTTGGCCAGTCGATGCCCGGGCAATCTACCCACTTGCTCAGTCGGGGCAGACCATGCCTTTGATAGGCACAGGGCTAAGTGGCGGAGGGGACGAGTGGTGCAGGCCCATCACGATATGGTTGTGATGAGCCTACACTACCTTCCTCTACTAGACCCACCCCCGCTCCCTCATGTCCGTCTTCACCATGACGACATAGTAGGGAGTATAGCGGTGGTAGTAGACGTGCTAGCGGGGGGGAGCACGTTGTTTTTGCTTTGGCAAAAGCAGCACAAGGTCTCCCGATGTGTCTCCCCAATAGGGGGCTCTTCATCTACACATTATGAGCCATCCCCTAGGAGACCCATTCCATCGTTTGATCCACACCTCCTACCATACACCGTGGATGCTGATGGTGCCCTCATGGATGAATACACGAGGAAAGAAATTCATGAATCGTATGGATGTACTTGCAAACTTGGGGTTCATGAACTCCTTCAAAAAGTGGAAAGCACAATATGAACTTTCTAAGCAATATGTTATCGATGTGCTTAAGTTGGAGTTCCACATGCCACATGTAGGACTTTGCTTCTCCAAGGAGTGGATGAAGCAACGCATCAAGCTTAATAGGAGAGAAAATATCAAGAGAGTAGCAAAGAATAATTTGGAGAAGCCTAGCGTGTGTACAGCTGAGGAGTGGAGGCACGCACACAACTTCGTGAGAAAGCACCCAGGTGCTTTTCAACAACAAGCAGCGGCGGTGAGTGCTTCCCGACTACGGAAGCGATGCGCTTCAAACTTTGGCTTCGGTGGGAAATCCTCCTTTCTTGCACGTTTTGTATCATTTCTTCTCTCCTTTCATTTTGTTTTGTACTATATTGTTTTCTTGAAATAATTGTATATTTTCTTAATTATTTTTTGTAGAGGGAGGTTGTTGGGCATGACCCAACAAAGAAGGAATATGAAGGCTATGGGTATAGAGCCCCCATCCGCAATTGTGGGACTCAAGCTAATAAGGTAATGTGATGCCTAAATCATTCTCTTTCTGCATCTAATTGTATTTTAATGCTCTTTCTTACCTTATGCTTGATGCCATGTATGTAAGATGAAGGGAAAGAAGAAGAGGAGGATCCAGATTATCAACGTGAAGTGAAGAGGATGAGGAATCAGATGATGAAGATCACTTGGAATCTGATGAGGATTCCAATTAGACACCTCTTCATTGTAAAAACTTTATGTATATATGGCCAAAGGTCCAAAAATTTCTAAAATATAATAACTTTTTGGGCTCAATTGCATTCTCCACAATGTATGTGTTTCTTATATTTGTGTTTGTGTTACAAATCTGAAACTATGACTCTGTTTTATTTATTTTTTAAGAGCTGGGGTAGACTGGGGAGTCCTGTGCGTAGACTCCCTAGTCTACCCCTCAGCTCTTTTTTTGTTATGCACAGCATTTGCTGCTAGCAGCAAAAATAGAAGCGACGCTGTTTTACGCAAAAAGTCACTAAATGTCGCTGCTCTCAGCAGTGATATTTCACTACTATTTTTGCTACTAAAAGTAGCAAACCCATTGCAGCAAAAATAGCAGTGAAAATGGCCCGAAACCAAGCTACCCTTCTAGTTATAAAAACGCTGCTAGACCCTCATTTTGTTGTAGTGTTAGGTGAGCAATATGCAATCAATGTATAAAACGATGACCAAAAAATAATCTTTACTAGTTTGGACTATTGTAAAAGCCATTTGAAACCAAATATGTATTTATCTTTTCATACCATTCTCTGGGAACCTACTTAAGTCCATATAAAGTTTTTCTTAACCTACCTACTTTAGGTTCTTGCCTCTTCTCAACAAAACCATGAGGCTAATATACATAAACCTCCTCATGCAAGTCACCATTCAAGAATGCAGTCTTGATATCTAACTAATGTACATTCCAACCATGATATGCTACCAATGCACCAATACACCTAATCATAGTCATAGGACATGTGGGTGCAAAGGTCTCATCATTTATGCCCTTCTCATGAGCATAACCCTTGCAATAAGCCTTGCCTCGTAGTGATCAATGTTATACCATCAACTTTAGCCTTTTTACCATAAGGAAAATTTGCTAAACACCAAGTGTCATTTTTAGGATTGAGTCGTACTCATCTTGCATGGCTTGCATCCAATGATCATGTTTCTATGCTTCCTCAAAGGAAATAGGTTTCCCTTCATTACATATACTGATAATGAGAGCATGAACCATAAAAGAATAAGATGCATGATGAGAACCTCAACATGTCCTACTAGGCAAAGGAGTAGCTAGTTTGCTGTCCCACAATGTTTGCACACCAGCCACTTTGGCATACTCTTGAATGCCTATGTATGGCTACCCTTCCCTCATCTACTATATCATCCAAAATTTCCTCATTAATAGGTTGATATTTGGGCTAAAATTTGAGCTAATTTTTAACAAGTATGGACTAATTTGTAGCACCTTTTTAAGCATTCATTTGCTCCACATCTAGCTACTGACATTATATAAAGGTAGGAGTGTATCAAAGATATCCTACTGGCATTATACATATGGATACTAGCATTACACAAGGTAGGAGTGTATCAAAGATTTCATGTGAGCATAGATTTGCACCACATATGGGAACTTGGCATTATACAAAGATAGGAGTGTATCAAAGATATCCTATGAGCATACATTTTACTTATTTTTACATAAAAGCGTGGGATAAACTGAGTTCTCAATAAATTCAACATCTCTACTCACCAAAATCTTCTTGTTGGGAGGACCGTATGGTAAGAGTCTATACCCTTTGCTTTCTGAGATGTATTCCACAAAAATACATTTTATTGCCTTCTTATCATCCAACTTATTATGTTGTTGCTCACGCACAGCATAAGCAAGACAACTAAAAACATGTAAATGAGCCATAGAGGGCTTCCCACTATTCTATGCATTACCTGCCACCAACAACAACAATGCCTTGGTAGGACATTTGTTTAGCACATAAGTGGCTCATAACTATCTCCAACCAAAAACATAAGGCAAGTCTTGGCCTTGAACCATGCAACGTGCCATCTCCATGAGAGATATGTTCTTCCTCTTAGCCATACCATTTTTTTGAGGTGTATAATGCACTATGTATTGATGTTTTATGTATCTTTTAGCCACATATATATATATATATATATATATATATATATATATATATATATATATATATATATATATATATATGTAAGTTGGCACCCTTCATATAGATCGAGGGGGGTAGTATATGTCAAAGGAGTTTCATATATATATATATATATATATATATATATATATATATATATATATATATATGTATGTATGTATGTATCAATTGATATATATGTGTGTGTGTGTGTGTGTGTGTGTGTGTTTTAGCCATATATATATATATATATATGAAACTCCTTTGACATATACTACCCCCCTCGATCTATATGAGGGTGCCAACTTACATTTTTAGCCATAGAAACAAAGTGTCTAAAGCATATAAAAACCACTGAATTTTCCTTCAACAACCCAAGTGTGCTTATATATATATATATATATATGTATATATATATATATATATATATGTATATATATATATATGTATATATATATGTATATATATATATATATATGTGTATATATATATATATATGAAACTCCTTTGACATATACTACCCCCCTCGATCTATATGAGGGTGCCAACTTACATTTTTAGCCATAGAAACAAAGTGTCTAAAACATATAAAAACCAATGAATTTTCCTTCAACAACCCAAGTGTGCTTGGAGTACTCATTAATAAAATTCACAAAGTAGAGATATCCCATGATTGATGACATCACTGTGTATAAGCTATAACTTCTAGACAACCCTAACTGATCCATTTGTTCATCCTAACATACTACCTTGCACACAAGAGAGAGAAAGAAAAGAAATAACATGCAAGGATCGAGTCCGAAGAGGTGTACTTAGCCAATCCTAATGGGGGTTAACTCCTTGATGTGAAGCTGCTAGGGGCTCACTCCACCTCTACTTGTGTCACCCAAGTAGAGATTCAATAGCTAGGTAAAGAGAAAGAAGGAGGGAGCTATGGAAATCTCAACCTTCTCCTCATGCCACGTGTATGCAAGAGGGACTTGGTAGAGAGAAAAGAGAGGGAAGAGAAGGAGAGAAGCTACAGCATCACCATCCCTATAAGCACACACCAGCAACAATCAAGCACGCAAGCACCACAAGCTCATGAGAGAGAGAGAGAGAGAGAGAGAGGCAAGACTCGAATGAGACTAATGGGGTTGTCCCTTTTCATATTTCATCAAATGTCATATATACAAGAGCTCATAGTTTACAATGGTTGGCCACTCATTTACAATTGGGGGCCCAAAACTAGTCTTCCTAGCTCTATGTACAATTCCTTTCTATGAGCAGCATTACACAAGCCGTAAGCTCAGTCATCCCATGTCTCTTTTACATTATGCGCTTTGCACGGTGTTAGGTATTTTTTGGTAATATTTTCTTGGCATGTGTACACACTCATGCATGGCATTTACAAATAAAGGGTGTCCATCTCCAAGGGCTAAAGGAGGTATAAGGCCACATGTGGACGGATCTAACAAAAATATGCAATGTGTACAGTTAGTTGTTGGTTTACCTTGATAAATGGGAAATGAAAGGGGTGTGAGATGAGAATCAGTTTCACAAGGCAGGTTTTAGCACTATCATATGTGGACAAGTTTGTTGACAAATAATGTGAGCATGCAGAGCACTATTTTTTTAAAGCTGGACAGGGACCCGTTAGAGGAGGTCAGCTACAGTACCGGTCCTTGGCATTTCATGGGAAACAAAGGTATGTGTGGTGCAAAGTCTTCCTTGAAAGAAAGAGTCACCTTGGGATTTAATACAAGGCTTGCTAAAAATAAAAGGTGGCCTTGGATTGCTTCAAAAGATTCTTCAACTTGCCTCAATTTTCAAAGGAGCGCCGCGTGGAGGTGGGGGTGAGCTCTCTGGCGACTTGACATCCTTGGAGTATTATTAATAGTATAATGTTTCTTTTTTTGGGTTGAACGGGCAGCGCAGCCCATGTGTATAAGAGGAGGAGGGGAGCGAAGCCAGTAAGAGATAGAGATAGAACTCGCAGCTCTAATGCTCTTAGCGTAGTCAGTGTGTGTGGGAGAGCTTGTGTTCTGATGCTCTCAATGAGCTGCACAGACCATGTGTGTAGAGAAGGTGCGTAGCTGTAGTGTTCAGAAGGTGTGTAGGAGAGCTTATGCTCTAATGCTCTCAATGAACTGCGCAGCCCATGTGTGTAGATGAGGAGAAAGCGTAGCTGTAGTATACAGTGTGTGTGGGAGAGCTGCGAAGCTGTAGTATATAGTGTGTGTGGGAAAGCTGCGTATTCTGAGGCTCTCAAAGAGCTGCGCAGCAAGTGTGATAGGTAGAGCTCATTGCTCTAATACTCTAAGAGAAGGTGCGCAGCCCATATGTATAAGTGTGGTAGGGAGAGCTCGCAGCTCTAATGCTTTCAGAGAGCCTGCGTAGCCAGTGTGAGTAAGGGGAGAAGCGCAGACATGTGTACAAGAGAAGTTGCGCATGTACTTTATATGGTTGTGTGTAGGAGGGGAGGAGAAGCTGCAACGCCACTTGTATGAATGAAGAGAAGGTGCCACGCATAAAGAATGCGGCTCTCTGTCATGATGACAACCCATGCAATGTAAGTGACGGCTGGCCAATTTTTTTTGTTCTCTTTTTTGTGAAATAACTCATATATATATGAGGAATCACCAATTTGTGGCTTTGGAAAACCTATGTATATGATAACCAGCTCTCTGATTTTGTGGAAAGCTCATGTATATGAGAAAGACAGCCCTCTGGTTTTGCTTGAGAGAATATGTATGTATGGTGGTACGCTTCTTCAACAGACAAAGTGAAGACCATAAAGTGATTGTGTCTCCTAGTCACACACTGCTTGCCAGGTTGGGAGAATTGAAGTTCCTTACTGATGTTGTCTTTTCTTGGGAAACTGAAGTTTTGCAGAAAGCTCATACTTGATGGAATGTAACCTTGTTTATGTCAAGTGGTTCCCTCACCATTTCTCTGTGGTGATCATTTTGCTTATGGCTGTGAGCCTATTTCATAATAAGGGTGCACCCCTATATGCATATGAATCAATTGAGTAAAGGGTGGCAGATGTTGATGTGCCCATCTCCCCTTGCATGTCTTGATCAAATGTATGTAGGCTTCCTCCAGTTGCTTAGAAAATTGAATGAGGGTAGAGACAAAGTTTCATGCTTGAGATGTTAAATGTTGTGTCAGCTCACTGAGTAGTTGACTGGTGCCCCTTTTTCTTGATGTTGGTGTGTGATCCGAACTGTGGAAAGGCATTGCTATAGAGGTGTTCCGTGTCTCTCCGCCTCCCTTCACAGTTTTTGGTGCCCCCACTGAGGAGCATTCCAAGAACCTTCAGTTTACAAGACTGAAAACATGTGCATGTGATTAATCTCAGTGAATGACTGCTGTGCCAGGACAGTTGTGTGACAGATGCCTTCTAAATTTGTGCTATATTAGCTTGATTTGACAGCCAACTGAAGTATGGTTTACAGGTTGAAATTCTTGGGATTGGTGCCATTTCACAGTTGATGTGTTGCCTAAAAATTCTGGTAGAACTGGGAAATTAGCCAGTCGTGCCTCTTGGGAGTTGGATGGCCACTCTCAATGGATAATCACAATGGACCTCAATTTACTCCTTTCCATTTTACCCAAAGAATTCAGATAAATGTTCATGTGGACAGAAAAAATTTCTTTCAACAGCGTATGGCATATATGTTTGGGCCAGAAAGACTGAGACAAATATTGGAGTCTCCTTTGCCTGTGGTAATCCCGATGATTAACTATGCAAATTTGTTTGATGTGCATGTGTTCATCCTCTTCTAAACCTGAAGTGTTTTGAAGTTTTTTTTTGAGAATTGAGTTAGTAGAGGGTTTTGTTTTTGCATCTATGTCAAAAGGGTTTTTTTATAGATTGGGTAGCAATGGCTTTCCCTTATCCAGAGTTTCATGGAAAAAGTGATGAGAATGTGGAAGAGTTCTTAGAAAACATGGAAGTTGCATGCATAAGCAACCATATCCAGATACCCGCTCAAATGTTACGCCTTTTGCAAATCTGTTTGAAGGGTGATGCACGGAGCTGGTGTAAGGGTTACGAGGAGGAGTTTTCGAGGGCTGATCCACCTATGCCATTGACATGGGATAATGTCCGACAGGCTTTAACAGCACAGTTTGTGAAGGTGAAAGATCCAGACAAAGTTTGGCATGAAATACAGGAATTGAGACAAAGAAAAGCGGAGCCCATTGATGATTACATCAAAAAGTTTTCCATATTATGGGAGAGCTTGTGTCAAGCCTTGCAGCCACAAGTGCCCCCACCAGATATGATGAAGAAGGATCGGTTCTTGGTTGGCCTCAAGGAAAACCTGCATTGGAGGGTAGAACTGAAGAAGCCAAGAACATACGAGGATGCATTGGAGGTGGCAAGGAACAAAGAGTGGAAGTTGAATAGATTAACTCAATTGGGAGTGAGCTCACTACCTATGGTGTCAGAGATGAAGCAAATGGATTCCATGCAAAGTCGGGTTCCAGAGGAGGTTCATCCGGCAGATGCGGTTTCAGTAGCCACTCAAGTTGTGCCAGCAATGGTCACTACTGCAGCACAAGATGATGAACTGAGGCAGGACTTGAGGCAAGTGGTTGATTTGATGAAGAATCTCAGCCTAAATATGTTAGGTAATGTGGGAAATAATCGAGGTCGTGTGAGACTTGCAAATCAGCCAGGAGGTGAAGGACAATCAAAGAATGGTTTTGGTGGACAGAACAACGGCAGGGGTTGGGGGCAGTTGCCCACATGCTATAACTGTGGAGAGCTGGGCCACATCAGCCCACAATGTGATAAACCACCAAGAATGGGTGGAGATATGTATCCATTGCCCGCACAGTTGCCGAACCGGTCAAATGATTATGGCATTGAGATTAAGGGTGAGGCAGGACCTAGTGGACTGACCAAGGAGGACAAGGGAAAGACAAAAGTGTTAAGTGTGGTCACCTTGGAGAAGGCAGCAATGTTGGAAGATACATTAGTAATGCCTATTGGGAAGAGAACCACAGAGGATAAAGAAGGAAGAAATGAAGCAGGTCCCAGTAGGAAGAAAGGGAAGAGTCATGAGGGTGAAGATGTGAAAGCTAAAAGGAAAAGGAGAGCCCGCCAAAAATTTCACGTCTCAGATTTTCCACTAGGGGAAGGGCAGGATAGCTACGACTTGAAACAGGACCTGGTCAGTAGGAAGGCAGACGTGACCTTTGGACAACTAGTGGAAATGATACCGAAGCTGAAGCGCCAATGGAAGAAACTAGTCACCCCGCTGGGGAAGGAACCCAACAGAGGGTCAGTAAGAGTGTTGGCCATTGATGAGTCTTCAGACATTTGTCCCATAGTGGATGTTTGGCACAAGAGGAAGAATCTTGGGCAGGGATACGTGGATGGTGGTGCACAAATTTGTGTAATCACTCAAACATGTGTAGAAAAGATGGGCCTGACAGTAGAAGGAGTTTCAGGATTCCGCATACGACTGGCAAACCATCAAAAGATCAAGTGTCTAGGGGTAGTGAAGAGCTTGGAAATCGAAGCTTATGCAGTCAAAACGGTAGTAGATTTTCATGTAATGCCAGCAGGATTAGGGGCTTATCCTATCATCCTTGGAAGACCATGGCTACGCGCTGTGCGGGCCGTTCAAGATTGGAGACACGGTACAATCAGCTTATATGGGGAGACAGGGGGCAAAAGATTATTTGACATGAGTAGCAGGAAGCCACTAGATGAAGATTATGAAGAAGGGGAGAATTCAAGTGGTGAAGAGTCTTCCACTGTGTCAGATGGAGACAGTGGCACCACCACTAGTAGTGAGGGAGAGGTAAATGTGGCATTTCTGATGGTGGACAGGGTCTTTGAACAGACCAGCATAGTCGCATCCATGAAGAAGATTGAAGATGAGTCTAAGGGCCCATATGAGGTGATTGAAGAGCTAATGCAACCCCAGGTGAAGCCGCACGAGAAACACGAATTGATGGCCAGGATGATTAGCACAGATCTCTCAGACGTGGAGAAGGAGAAGTATTTAAAGATGTTGTCAACATATCCAGATTTATTCATCACATCTTATGAAGAAGTTTGGGGCTTCAAAGGGGAAGATTTGCACATAGAGCTAAAGGAAGGAGCCAAGCCAGTACGTCAAAGATTAAGGAGAATGGGTCCAGAACAGATGAAGGCTTTGCGAGAAGAGGTGGACAAACTACTAAAGGCTGGTTTTATATGCCCTGTGGAGACAACAGAGTGGGTGAGCCCAGTCGTGGTCACTCCAAAAAAGGACGGAAAATGGAGGGTTTGTGTGGATTTCAAACCTTTGAATGCAGCCACAAAGAAGGATCCATACCCACTACCTTTCATTGATCAAATCCTGGATTCAGTGGCGGGTCATGAAAGATACAGTGTGTGTGATGGGTTTTCAGGCTATTTCCAGTTGAAGATTGCTCTAGAGGATCAGAAGAAAACTACTTTCATTACGCCATGGGGCTGCTTTTGCTATACAGTACTACCATTTGGGCTAACAAATGGTCCAGCTCACTATCAAAAGAGAGCAAATTGGGCGCTTCTGCCATTCATTGGAAAATGTGTACAGGATTTCATTGATGATTTTTGTGTTTATAGCACACGAATGGATCACTGTGAAAAGCTGGAAATGGTGCTAGAACGATATAATGATTGTGGTGGCCAACTCAATCCCAAGAAGTGTCTCTTTGCAAAACCAAGGGTAAAATTGTTGGGTCATATGGTGTCAGAAAATGGCATTGAGGCTGATCCAGACAAGGTCAAGGCAATCATGCTTCTTCCTTCCCCAGAGTCTACAAAACAGTTGGCAACATTCATTCAGAAGGTAAAGTACATGGCAAGATTCATTTCATTGTCCTCACAGCTTTTATATCCATTACAACAGGTGGCAAAGCACGATCCTTTGCAATGGGATGACAAGTGTGAAGAGGAGTTTCGGAGAGTCAAAGAAGTCTTAGGGGAGATGACAGCGGTGCAGGCTCCAAATTGGGAACAGGTTTTTTATGTGAATCCTTCAGTAGGAGAGGATGCTATTGGTGCCATGTTGCTGCAAAAAGGGAAGGGGAGCCAATATATGCACCCCGTCTATTGTGCTAGTAGGGTAAAGTCAGTAGCAGAGAGGGGACTGTCAGAAATAGAATTGGTGATGGTAAGTGTGGTGTTTGCTTGCCGACGGTTTCGCCAATATCTTCTGACAAAGCCATTTGTATTCCTAACAAGCTACACATTCTTGCCTCAGCTCATCAATGGTGTAAACATGTCTAAGGCAGTGAAAAAGTGGGTGATTGAATTACAGGAGTTCGAGTTCTCTTTCTTGGTGGAAGAAAGCAACAAAGCTACTTTGGCAGACTTGTTAACTTATAAGGAAAACCCTCTGCTTGTCAAAGAGGAAAGTGTTAGAAAGGTAGAAAATGTGGCAGAAGTAAGCAATGCTCATGTTTTGTTCTTTGATGGTTCATACAGGAAGAGCCATGATGCAGCTTCTGGTGGTATAGCTCTTTATGACCAGCAAGGTAAGCTGATTTGTAAAAAGGGATTCAAAGTTGATGCTCATACTAACAATGAAGCAGAGTATTCTACATTGGAAGTAGGGCTAAACATTTGCATTAAGCATGGTGTAAAGAGACTATTGTTGTGGCTTCTCAAACACAACACAACTAACTACTACTGACACAGCAAAGACAACCCCATTAGGTAACACTAACTTCAATTCCCACATCAGGCTAAACACAAACAGAGCATAGAGAACACAGATTGAGTAGAGATCTGCTAAACAAGATAGAGAATAACAGAACAGAACTGAAATACCATGTTTGATTGATCAAGATGAATCATACATTGCTTTCTCCTTCTTCTCTTCTTCTTGTTGTTTAAAAGACGACTACAAAGCCCCTATAAATAGGCGACTTCAGACAGTTTAAACGGTTGTAACTAGAATGTCACAAGACACTAACAGATAATATCCGACTAACCAGATCATAACAAACTCCGACTGAGCAATAATCCGACTGAGTAGAATTCCGACTAAGCAACAATCCGACTGAGCAAAGATACATATATCCGACTAAGCAACTATTAGGTAACTATTAGTTATTCTATCTGTAGTTCAACACATGGCACAGCCCGGTGGTTGATTTCAAAGAAATCGGACTTGAATTCACAATCCCTTGATCAGAAAAGACCGGCCACATGACAAAATGCTGCTTCTTCAAATGTCAGGTACTACATCACTTTGCTGCTCAGCCTGCATCCCTTCAACAACTGGAACCTCCTTCAAAACCTCAGTCATTTCTGCTGATTTATCTTCCACTGAAGTCTCCACTGGCTGCTCACTCTGACTTGCTGTTTGTACACTTAAATTGATAATAGGTACTTCCACCTGAACTTCTAAGTCCTGAAACATTTCCTCCACAGTCCTATCACTCTGAATCTTCACACTCTGCATCTCTTTCAGTTCCTGTACCTGCTGAATCAAATACTCACGTTCTTTCTTCAACTGTCCAACCTCTTCTACCAAACTTGCCTCATGCTGAGTTACAAACCCTGTTTTCATAACATCATAGGGATAATTTATCATGGTTGACATCCTCTCCTTGATCATTCCCCAAGAATCCTGCATAGTGCTATGCATTTGTTGCTTCAGAATCTGTACATCCCCTTGTGCCATCAGCACTCCATTTACATCCAACTCTTCATTCATCAACATCTGTTTTTCCAGCACCTGTAAAGGTTGAAGTCTCAATTGCATTATTTCATTATCAACCTTCATTTCTGCATTATCTTTAGCCAATTTATCCAACTCAGATGTAACCCTATCATCCATTTTTGCTGTCCATTCCTTGAAGATTCCTAAAGACATTTTAACCTTAGCTATCTCCAATGCATGTTGTTCCAATAACTGAGCCTTTTCAGCAATATGCGTCTCCTTTGTCTGCTTCAATTCCTCCTCAAGCAGCTTCATCTGCGCACTTTTATCCTGGTAATCCTCTGAAGTTACTATCTCATTCAGAAGATGCTGCTGCTCAATCTTCTCCTGCTGACTCTCCATGAAATACTGAAGTGCCTTCAGATACTGCTGAGCAGTACTCACATCCTTCACCACAGACCCTGGTTGATTCACCACCTGTGCTCCAAAGTCAAGTTTTGCAACTAACTTGCTTCCCCCCAATTCAAGTTTCCTCTTCTTGGACAATGTAAAACTCTTCCCCAACATCTTGGGTGTTTGTGAACCTGATGCATCAATCAAAGTCTGAACTTCTACATCCTCAACATACGGTTTTTTCTGAGCTCCATATATCACCCTGAAGGCCTCCGTTGGACTGTACCCAACTGTAAGCATACTCTGATACAACTCCTTCTTGTCAGGCTCCAACTCATCACATTCCGACCTCTGCTCTACAACCTTCTCAGACGGCTATTCTTTCTCTACTTTGCTGTATTTTTCTTTATCTGGCAACATAATCTCTCCCACTTCCACTTTCTGTGCATACTCAAACATTGCAGCTAAATAAGCACTCAACCTGCTATTTGATTGTGTCTTTCTCTTGTCGGACCCAAATATTTCTCCATGAATCTTGTCAAATAACCAATGTGCCCAACTAACCTCCTCTCCTTTTTCTGCCCAAGACAATGGTGCATAATTTTCCTTCGACATGTAATCAAATTTTATAATAGAGCACATTCTTTCAAGATACCATTTGAGCTGTTCCCTCCTAGCATAGTTGACATTCCTTAACATATAATACTGTCTACCCCCTTCTCTGGGACCAAACTCCTTCTTCAAGGCTTCATCAAGACATTTTGGAATCACAGCATCCAAAACATAAGGTAATTTAAATACTTCTGCAATCATTTCCACAGTAATACTCACCTTTGAAGAAATTGCGCCTTTTGTTTTTCTGAGGATCTCCACCTGGCTTTTAGCATAGAAGTTATTCCTCCAGTCATCCCACGGCAAGCCTGCAAACTCCCGCAAACCGACCTGCTTCAACCATGTTGCATTCCCGGGTGCTGTCTTGTCGAGCTCTACTTTGAAATCAGTGTAGGGATCCATCAGCGAGTGTGTAAGTTTGCCAGTAGACAACGGTGTAGGAACCTCGTCGTCTTCCTCAGCCGCACGCTCCTCTTCCTCAGAGCTGCTAACCTCAACTCTCATCGGTGCTCCCTTCCTACGAAGCCTCTTCTTCATAGCATCCCGCTGCTCGTCCTCCGCTGGTGGTTGCATGCCTGCAGAGCTCTTAGCTTTCGGCATGGTGAAAGGCGAGTGCAAAGGAAACGCAGAGAAAATGCGCGAGTGATCTTGCATGGATGCTGGAGAGAAAGGACCTCGCACACGCTGATACGCGCGAAAAGTGCGATCAAACTCTGGCTGCCTCGAAATGATACTCTCCTTAAGTGTCCACTCACCACTCAAATCAAGGTACCATGCAAAATGGTTAAAATTTTCAAAAACTCCGACTATCTGAGATCCGACCCAGCAAAATCCGAATCCGATGCAGACCCATATCCCTGTATTGTCGGACTTTCTTCTGGATCCATTTTCACCTGGTCCACCTGTATCAATGCTGAACTTGCCCAATCCAAATGTGGTGGTTTTCCTTGAAACTTTTTCAACCTGAACCCATTAATTGGTTTCTCAACCCTAGTTCCAAAAACATCAGCCACAATAAAGGTTCCTTGTCCCAGATCTTCAACAATTTGATAAGGCCCTTTGTATCTCAGTGTGAGCTTACCAGGATGAGGTCCCAACCTAGAATTGTACACCATCACCCAATCACCAACCTGAAACACCTTAAATTTGACATTCATACTCACCCAAGCCTGTCTTCTTCTTTGAATCACCTCAGTGATGTAAGAACTAACTAATCTGTCCTCTTCCAACTGCATCAAATACCTGCTCCTGTACTTCACTGACAAACTTGGAGACATTTTCTCAGCAGTGACTCTTAAACTTGGTACCACAAATTCCATAGGCACAACTGCTTCTAATCCATACACCAACCTAAATGGTGTCATCCCTGTTGTAACTTTAAAAGCTGTTCTATAAGACCACAAAGCAGAGTCCAGCTTCAAGTCCCAATCTTTCTGGTTATCCTGCACAATCTTCTTTAGGATCCTTACCAATGTCTTGTTGGTACTCTCAGCTTGTCCATTGGCCTGGGGATGATAAGCTGTAGACTTTTTGTGCATAATCATATGAGTTCTTGTTAGTTCAGAAATTACATCATTCAGAAAGTGAGTTCCCCTATCACTGACCAATTCTACAGGACACCCAAACCTGGTCATGATATTGTGATACAAGAACTTGGCAACACTTGCAGCCTTGTTATCCTTCAGAGCTACAGCCTCAGCCCATTTTGTACAATAATCAGTAGCAACTAGGATATACCTTTTACCTCTTTGAGTTGTTGGCTTGACAGGCCCCACAAAATCAATGCCCCACTTCTGAAATGGTTCCAAAGGCAAAATAGGATGATCGGATATCCTATCTGAATTATCCGGCTGTCCAAGCTTTTGACAAATCACACAGCTCTTGGCATATTCATGGGCATCTTTCAAAACTGTAGGCCACCACAAACCAGCCTGCAATATTTTCTTTCCTGTAATATCCCCTGAGAAATGGCCTCCTGCTGTTCCTGAATGTGCTTCCTGAAGTACTGCCTGCTGCTCATACTCAGGTACACATCTTCTTATCACCTGGTCAATTCCCTTTTTGTACAATGCTCCAGCAATCACTAAGAATGGTCTACTCTTCAAAGCAAACTTCCTTCTCTGATCTGGAGTAAATTTTACTGGCATAAATCCCTCAGTTAAAAATGTCAAAAATTGATCATACCAGGAATCCGACTCAGCAGCCTGAACTTCAAACAATGGGGCATCTGGTAGATCATCATCCACCCCACTTGGTGCTTCTCCAGTTTCCAACCTGCTAAAGTAATCAGCAATAGCATGCTCTTTCCCTGGAGTATGGACAATCACAAAGTCAAACTCCTGTAACAAAAGCATCCACCTGGCTAATCTTCTTGTCAACAATGGCTTCTTAATCAGATACAGCAGGGCTTGGTGATCCACATGAAATATTACCCTGTTCCCCAACAAATAATGCCTGAACTTATTCAAGGAATATACCATCCCCAAATCTTCTCTTTCAGTCACAGCATAATTCCTTTCTGCAGATGATAATATCCGACTGGCATAAAATACTGGTCTGTACCATCCTGTCACCCTCTCCTGCATCAAAATTGCCCCTATTGCTACATCTGAGGCATCAACAAAAATATGGAAAGGTAGAGTCCAATCTGGTGACTGCAAAACTGGTGCAACAGCTACCATCTTCTTCAACAATTGAAATGCCTTCTCTTGAGGCTCAGCCCACACAAAAGGTACATCCTTCTTAGTTAAATGTGTCAATGGTGCACAAATATTGGCTAAATATCGGAGGTACCTGGCATGCCATTTAATCTGACCCACAAACCTCATTACTTCCTTCACATTAGTAGGAGACTTTGCTGTTTGAATAGCCTCAACCTTCTTTACATCAATTGCCATGCCTTCCTGTGAGATCACATGGCCCAACAAAATCCCACTCTTCACAGCAATCACACTCTTGAAAGGGTTCAAGACCAGTCTGAACTGCCTACACCTCTCCAAACACAACTTCAGATGCATCAGATGTAAGTCCTTCTTACCAAAAACAGAGAAATCATCAACAAATACTCTCATAAAGTCTTGTAAGTGTGGCTCAAAAACCTTATGTGCCACATAATTGAATGAGGGTGGTCCATTTTTCAAACCAAAACTCATGACAGTAAAATCATATGCACCAAACTCAGTAATGAAAGCAGTCTTATGCTGATCCTCCTCAGCAACACTAATCTGATTGTAACCTGAAAAGCCATCCAAAAAGCTATACATTTCATGACCTGCTACAGCATCTAACACTGCATCACAAAATGGCATGGGAAAAGGATCTGTTATGGTTGCTGCATTGAGTTTCCTGTAATCAACACATACTCTCAGCTTCCCATTTTTCTTAGGCACCACAATTATTGGAGATAACCATGTCACCTGGCTCACAGGTTTAATGAACCCTACTGCTAACAACTTATCTATTTCTTCCTTCACCTGCAATGCAAAATTCGGATTCATCCTATACCTTTGCTGCACCACTGGAACTGCATCTGTTCTTAAATTAATCCGATGCTGATGTAATGCAGGATCTATGCCCTTCACCTGAGAATACTCCCAAGCAAAGACATCTATATAGTCCTGTAACAACTGCAAAAGATCCTGCAAAAATTGTCCTTCCACCTACACACTTACTTTCACCATCCTTGGTTCTGCATCTGTACCCAAATTCAATTCCTTAAGATCATCTTCTTTAACCCGACTGGACGTGCCATACTTCTTGTCATAAATCCTTACAGCCATCTCTCCTGCCTCCTGTTGCTCTTGTTCCATCTGTTCCTTGGTAGCAATCTCTGTTTGCTGTTCCAGCAACTGTCTGAACACTGTCCCTTCAATCTCTTGACCTGGCAAGAGCTCAGATTCTTCTTGATTCTGATATTCCACAAGCTGCAATATTCTTTCTACATCAACATCAAATAGTGGAACCACTGTTGGATTAGCCATTAAAAACTGTTCCTCCTCATCATCTTCTATTTCTTCAGCCAGATTAATTGTCTGTGCAAACAATGGCTTTTCTTTAAGAGACATATTTCTCTTACCCTGCATGGTAACAGTAATCTTCTTTTTCCCCTTGGTCAGAACCACCACATTCAATCCCCAATCCTGTTTAACTTTAGCCATTCTAAACCAAGGCCTACCCAGTAACATTTCATAAGGTGATAGTGATTCTGACATTCTGATTACCACAAAATTTACCAAGAATCCCATACCTGCAACTTCAATTTCCTGCTGCTTCAAAATTCCCAATGGTTGCACCCTGGTTTGATCTGCCATTTTCACCTGAAATGGTGCGGGGGCTAAACTTGCTGCACCCATTTCTTTATATACAGTTTCAGGGAGAATGTTAACCCCTGATCCTCCATCCAAAAGAACTTCATCAAACACCCTGCCCTGGTACTCAACCTTGACAGGAACCACAAAGTCAACATCTGCTGGATCAATGGTATTAACTGCTGGAACCAAAGTCGGATTATCTCCTGACTGCTGACCCTGAAGTCTTTTAAGCAATCTTTCCTTAAATGCTGGAACCAAAGCTAACAACTGATCTAATGACAATTGCAAGGGAGAATTTATGAGTACCTCAAACCAATCTTTGTCCCTTTCATCCTTCATCTTCACATGGCTTTCTGACTGATGCAGAACTAACTCTTCTTCATCCTCCAACTCCGATTCTTCTTGCTTGTCCTGATGCTTCAAAATTCTTCTTTGTACCTGGTCCCTGATGCCTTTTTGTTCCTTCCAATCAATTGGTCCTTTTGGTTTAGACCTGGTAACAGCCAATACCTCAATATCCTCAGTATCCTCAGTATGTTCTTTACTTTGCTGCTCTTGTATGTTTGAACCTTGCTCTACCTGTACCTGTTCATCTGCTAATTGAATCATGATTACATTTGCTTGAGCTGCTGGTTGATTCTGTTGTTGCTGCTGCCCCTGCTGGTTATTCTGATTGTACCTAAGCACTGGGACACCTCTTTCTTCTCTATGTTTCACCCATAAGGCACATCCTGGCCCTATCCAATGATCTGGTGCTGAACAATAAACACAAGGCATGACTCTTGCCTGTCTTCCTTCATTGTTTTCCTGTTCCCTCCATGGTAGTCTATCAGATCTTGCTCTCTGAAATGCTCCTCTGCCCCTAGTTGGAGCAGCCTGGTTTGCGGCAACCTCACCCCTGCCTCTACCTGCATAAGGTGTAGTCTGACCCCTGTTCTTGGGATTATACCAACATAAAGCTGTCGTATGCCCATCTTTGTCACAAATTTCACAGAACTTCTTTTCTTTTGGTGCTGCAACAGAATAACCTATCTTTCTCAATTTACTTACCAAATCCTCCTCTTTGGATTGCTTTGCTTTGGTCTTGTGCTTTTTCTTTGTCTTCACCTCTTCTTCCTCACTGTCGGATCCTACTTCTGAATCCTCCTGCTCAGAATCTGAGGCTGACTCTGGCTGGTCATCTGAATCCGAATCATTCTTTCTGGTATGTTTGCCCTTGCCGCTTCCAAGTCTTTTCTCTACTCTAGCTGCTGCAATTACCAAATCATTAATTCCACCTGCAATATCAATGCTAGCCACTGCATTCTTCAGCCCACTTCTCAATCCTTTCAGAAAATAACCGGCCAGCATCTCATTGGTGGATCTCTCATTTCCCTGTAACCTTTCAACCAGAATTCTGAATTTCTGAGCATAGTCCTCTACAAGCATCTTCTTTTGTCTAATGTCTCGGAGTTTTCTTAAAATGTCTGTTGGAGTCTTTTCCCTCCTGAATCTCTGTAAAAAGGCTATTCTAAGATCATCATATGTTGGGAAGTGTGGTATCCCATATTGGCTAAACCAACTCATGGCCTTCCCTTCTAGAGTTGCTGCAAATTGCTGCAATTTAACTGCATCATTGTACAACACAGTATACCCATTTGCTTCCCATTTTGTCTCAAACTGAGCTACATGACAATCAGCATCCTCCTTAGATCCTCCACTGAATTTAGCTGCTTTCACCCTAGGGTTGGGTAGTTGTTGAGCCATCGGATGTGGCTGAGGTGGTTTCCTAGGTCTTTGCCTGGTAGCCCCCCTTAATGGGTTGAACTGAAGACTCCTTCTAACTCCTACAGACCTTCCTGTCAGGATTAGGGCGCCGAGAAGTCCCCCCACTAGCCTCCTCTCTGTGGTGCAACTGAACTTTCCCCTCCTTGGCCTACAACAATTTCTTCAGGGATTTGGTGTTCCTGATCATCTTCACCCTCGTCAGCATAATGAAACGGGTCAGGGTTACCAATTCGGGCTTGAGCCCTGGTATAGTAAACCCTTCCTACTCTTCTGTCCCCCTCTGACATTCATTTCCCTTCTCGTAACAGAACGGGACCAGCAGGATCGCCAATGTGTTGTGGCTTCTCAAACACAACACAACTAACTACTACTGACACAGCAAAGACAACCCCATTAGGTAACACTAACTTCAATTCCCACATCAGGCTAAACACAAACAGAGCATAGAGAACACAGATTGAGTAGAGATCTGCTAAACAAGATAGAGAATAACAGAACAGAACTGAAATACCATGTTTGATTGATCAAGATGAATCATACATTGCTTTCTCCTTCTTCTCTTCTTCTTGTTGTTTAAAAGACGACTACAAAGCCCCTATAAATAGGCGACTTCAGACAGTTTAAACGGTTGTAACTAGAATGTCACAAGACACTAACAGATAATATCCGACTAACCAGATCATAACAAACTCCGACTGAGCAATAATCCGACTGAGTAGAATTCCGACTAAGCAACAATCCGACTGAGCAAAGATACATATATCCGACTAAGAAACTATTAGGTAACTATTAGTTATTCTATCTGTAGTTCAACAACTATGCATAAGAGGTGATTCTCTACTGGTGGTAAAGCAAATACTAGGAGTATGGAAGAGCAAAAACCCTGCATTGAGGAACAAGTGTTTCAAGATCAAGAGCTTGTTGAAGGAGTTTGAAGCATGGGGCATTCGGCATGTGGAGCGTTCTCTTAATACAGAAGCACATGAAGCAGCACAGGGAATGATTGGCGAGCTATATGTGTTAAAAGCAGATCTGCCACTTTATCGGGGTCGTGAAAGTCTGACACTGGAAGAAGAGTTTTTGTTGACAGGAGTCATTCCCAAGGACATTGAGAAGGCAAAGAAATATGGGTTTGTACGCAGAGCTTGCAAATACAAGCTCATTGGTGACACCTTATACATGCATGGGGCTGACTTGGTGTTAAGGCGTGTACCATGGAAGGAAGAGCTGTACAGAGTGCTTGAGGAGAATCATGAAGGAGCATGCGGTGGCCACTTTTTGCATTTAAAATCACATTGCACAAAATCTTACAGGAGGGTTACATATAGCCAAGTATACTAAAAGATGTGCATCACTGGTGTAGCTCATGCAAAAGGTGCCAGGCATTTGGGAAACGAGTTTTAAAACCAGAGTTGCGCAAGACAATATTGGCCTTTGACATTTTTGAGAAGTGGGGAATTGATGCAGTAGGACCCTTACCCATTACCAGCAGGGGGAAGAGTTATATTTTGACAGCTGTGGATTATCTTTCCAGGTGGGCAGAAGCTAGAGCAGTGAAGCAAATTACTGCAAGAGATGTTGCAAAGTTTGTTTATGAAGACATCTGCTGTAAATTTGGGGTGCCCTTGGAGCTTCTTTTTGATCAAGGGCCTGGTTTTAGAGCTGACTTGCTAGAATACTTGTGTGCCAAAATGCGGATTAAGCATAATTTTACTACTCCTTATTACCCGCAGTGCAACGGTTTGAATGAAAGATTCAATGGTGAACTTGTACACATTCTTGCAAAGGTGACAGAACATCAGGGCAAGAATTGGGATCTAGAGCTGTTCAGTGCTTTATGGGCTTATCGTACATCAGTGAAAACAAGCACAGGTTTTACACCTTTTCACTTAGTGTATGGCAAAGAAGCTTTGTTACCTGTGGAAGTTGAGTTGCCTGCAGTAAAAATGTTAGAAAAGCTGCTAGGGCCTTCTAGCAACACATTTAAAGAGAGACTCTTACAGTTACAAGAGGTTCAGCTGACAGGATGAGTGCCTTGGAACATTATGAGAAGATGCAAAAAAGGGCATTGACAAAGATAAATGAGAAGATTAAGAAGAAGGGTATTGAGGAAGGTGATTTGGTGCTACGCTATAATAGTAAGCTGGATAAAACCTTTCAAAAGAAGTTCCAAGTGAAATGGGAGGGGCCCTTCAGAGTGATGAATTGCTTTGCTAATGGTACATATCAATTGGCTGACCTTGATGGGACCCCACATGTATCAAGGGTGAATGGTTTGCGTCTCAAGCTATATCATGCACGACTGATGATGGTAGACAAGGATGAAAGAATTCAAGAAGTGAAAAACAGTGTCTTTGAGAACATGGCAATATCAGATGCATTGAGTCTCACGACACTGTTTTCTGCTGACCATGAATGATCTAGCAGGCTAGGGGATGGGCAAACTATGTTAGGTATTTTTTGGTAATATTTTCTTGGCATGTGTACACACTCATGCATGGCATTTACAAATAAAGGGTGTCCATCTCCAAGGGCTAAAGGAGGTATAAGGCCACATGTGGACGGATCTAACAAAAATATGCAATGTGTACAGTTAGTTGTTGGTTTACCTTGATAAATGGGAAATGAAAGGGGTGTGAGATGAGAATCAGTTTCACAAGGCAGGTTTTAGTACTATCATATGTGGACAAGTTTGTTGACAAATAATGTGAGCATGCAGAGCACTATTTTTTTAAAGCTGGATAGGGACCCGTTAGAGGAGGTCAGCTACAGTACCGGTCCTTGGCATTTCATGGGAAACAAAGGTATGTGTGGTGCGAAGTCTTCCTTGAAAGAAAGAGTCACCTTGGGATTTAATACAAGGCTTGCTAAAAATAGAAGGTGGCCTTGGATTGCTTCAAAAGATTCTTCAACTTGCCTCAATTTTCAAAGGAGCGCCGCGTGGAGGTGGGGGTGAGCTCTCTGGCGACCTGACATCCTTGGAGTATTATTAATAGTATAATGTTTCTTTTTTTTGGTTTGAACGGGTAGCGCAGCCCATGTGTATAAGAGGAGGAGGGGAGCGAAGCCAGTAAGAGACAGAGATAGAACTCGCAGCTCTAATGCTCTTAGCGTAGCCACAGTGTGTGTGGGAGAGCTTGTGTTCTGATGCTCTCAATGAGCTGCGCAGACCATGTGTGTAGAGAAGGTGCGTAGCTGTAGTGTTCAGAAGGTGTGTAGGAGAGCTTGTGCTCTAATGCTCTCAATGAACTGCGCAGCCCATGTGTGTAGATGAGGAGAAAGCGTAGCTGTAGTATACAGTGTGTGTGGGAAAGCTGCGTATTCTGAGGCTCTCAGAGAGCTGCGCAGCAAGTGTGATAGGTAGAGCTCATTGCTCTAATACTCTAAGAGAAGGTGCGCAGCCCATATGTATAAGTGTGGTAGGGAGAGCTCGCAGCTCTAATGCTTTCAGAGAGCCTGCGTAGCCAGTGTGAGTAAGGGGAGAAGCGCAGACATGTGTACAAGAGAAGCTGCGCATGTACTTTGTATGGTTGTGTGTAGGAGGGGAGGAGAAGCTGCAACGCCACTTGTATGAATGAAGAGAAGGTGCCACGCATAAAGAATGCGGCTCTCTGTCATGATGACAACCCATGCAATGTAAGTGACGGCTGGCCAGTTTTTTTTGTTCTCTTTTTTGTGAAATAACTCATATATATATGAGGAATCACCAATTTGTGGCTTTGGAAAACCTATGTATATGATAACCAGCTCTCTGATTTTGTGGAAAGCTCATGTATATGAGAAAGACAGCCCTCTGGTTTTGCTTGAGAGAATATGTATGTATGGTGGTACGCTTCTTCAACAGACAAAGTGAAGACCATAAAGTGATTGTGTCTCCTAGTCACACACTGCTTGCCAGGTTGGGAGAATTGAAGTTCCTTACTGATGTTGTCTTTTCTTGGGAAACTGAAGTTTTGCAGAAAGCTCATACTTGATGGAATGTAACCTTGTTTATGTCAAGTGGTTCCCTCACCATTTCTCTGTGGTGATCATTTTGCTTATGGCTGTGAGCCTATTTCATAATAAGGGTGCACCCCTATATGCATATGAATCAATTGAGTAAAGGGTGGCAGATGTTGATGTGCCCATCTCCCCTTGCATGTCTTGATCAAATGTATGTAGGCTTCCTCCAGTTGCTTAGAAAATTGAATGAGGGTAGAGATAAAGTTTCATGCTTGAGATGTTAAATGTTGTGTCAGCTCACTGAGTAGTTGACTGGTGCCCCTTTTTCTTGATGTTGGTGTGTGATCTGAACTGTGGAAAGGCATTGCTATAGAGGTGTTCTGTGTCTCTCCGCCTCCCTTCACAACGGTTATAAAAGATATATTACAATGAGCGTAGCTATGCTTGAAAAGTAATGTTAACCAAAGTAGTTAATATACCCCCTCTGAAAGATCCTTGTTCCCTCTGCGCAATGAATTCAGGGGTTCTAGTAGAGGAAGTAGCACTTCTTGTGCGGGGTAGGGTCCCTCACTCAGAGCCTTGCCCACGGATATCCGGACAAGAGACTAATCCCTCGGTTCTTCCAAAACCAAACCCAGAAAAACTTCCCTTGCTCGGAAAGCACGGGCAATTCCTCCAGGATATTTTTACTCTAACGTAGTCAAGAGCCTTAACTAACTGAACTGATCTGACCGAACCCATAAGTATCATAGTCAGATCAAGGAAAAGACTTACACTTGGATCATAGGGACCAACGCTTTTTTCCTCATTGAGAGGCACAGCCGTTGATTCTTTTCCATACTTCATCTATCGTACCATAACAGAATTGAGTCTCATTTTAGGGATCCATCAGTCCAGCCTAACCCCATCTCCCGTGTGTTAGCCAACCTCCCAACCACTGTAATGATGGGATCCATTTAAGAATTTGGTTAGGTTTTATCCCGAGTACCAGGGAAAAGAGTTCCTAGGCCCCCCAGCCGGATATTCATGCAAACTTAAAACTAGTCACACCACTTCAATATGAAATTGCCTTTCTCACAGATTAATCTTCCAAAATATCCGGTTGAATCCTAATATGAAATTGCCTTTTTCACAGATTAATCTTCCAAAATATCCGGTTGAATCCTAATTTCCAAAATTTCCTTCATCAGTGTACTTATGGCATTGTTGGCAACCAGAACGCTCACCACCTGTCCACTCAGGTACCTTTTCAATAGTTCCTAGCTCATAGTACCTGGAAATATATTCACTTATAAAAATCAAAATAGAATCTCCGTCAAAGATCAGCAAGATCAACCAACAGATCCATATAAAAGAGCCATGGACTCATCTGTTGAGGACCAGCAAGGTCAATCAACCAGATCCATGCCCGAATTCAGAAAACAACTCTTACTCCTTATTCCAATATCTTCCACGACGTACGTGTGGGTATCTTCGACGACCCAAAGCCTGAGCGCACCGTATGGTCTGCACCCTCTAGGATCCTTCGCAGGTCTTCATATGTATTCCCATTCTCATCCAATCACATCATTTTCATCTCATCACATCTTTCCTCATTTATCCTCATCAGATCTCATCCACTCACATCTACCCATATCCACATCTCATCAAATCACATTCATTCACATATCCATTCATACCTATCCCGATTCACATCCCATCACATCTCATCCATTCACATCACATCTCATTAATTCACTTAACCAGAGTTTTAAAATCATATCAACCACATTCAAATTCATCATCTGGATAGCATTTTTGCTTATAATTTCAAGGTCTTAGATTTACTCGTATATACTGCTAGTAAAGAGGTGCAGTTATACCCTCGTATATATGGGTAGTCACAGTCCTTGGAATTATAAGGTAAATACCATCATGTCTAGGCCTCAAGCAAGTCAGGGATTCCATGCAATTGCGGTACTTCCATCTGAAGACCTAATTACTAATTTATGAATTTCAGTCTGAATATCAATTTGTATGAATTTCATCACACATTTTCAACTTTTTATTGTTACTTCATAAATTTTTGACATTTTTGGCTTCTCGGTTGATTCACTTTAGCCAATTCGCTCTGATACCAGCTAAAAGATCCATGTCCCCTCCACGCAACGAATTCAGGGGTGCTAGCAACGGAAGTAGCACTTCTTACGCGGGGCAGGGCCCCTCACTCATCAAGGCCTCGCCCACGGATATCCAGACAAGAGACTAATCCCTCAATTCTTCCAAAACCGAACCCGGAAAAATTTCCCTCGCCCGGAAAGCATGGGCAATTCCTCTAGGATATTTTTATTCTAGCGTAGTCAAGAGCCTTAACTAAATGAACTGATCTTACCGAACCCGTAAGTATCATAGTCAGATCAAGGAAAAGACTTGCACTTGGATCATAGAGACCAACACTTTTTTCCTCATTGAAAGGCACAGCCGTTGATTCTTTTCCATAGAACAATTTGTATCCGGGATTTACTTCATCTATCGTACCATAACAGAATTGAGTCTCATTTTAGCGATCCATCAGTCCAGCCTCAGGCCTGTGGGTTAGCTAACTGCCCAACCACTGTAATGATGGGATCCATTTAAGAATTTGGTTAGGTTTTCTCTCGGGTACTAGGGAAAAGAGTTCCAAGGCTCCCTAGCGGGATATTCATGCTGCAAACTTAAAACTAGTTAGTTGTCTTGAAAACAATCTTTTAATGAAACTATAGTATCATTGATCATAATCTTCCAAAATATGTGATTGAATCCTAATTTCCAAATTCTCCCTCATCGTTGTACTTATGGCATCGTTGTTGGCAACAACCAAAACGCTCACCACCTGTCCACTCAAGGGCCTTTTCAATAGTCCCTAGCTCATAGTACCCGGGCAATATATTCACTTATAAAAATCAAAATGGAATCTCCGTCGAAGATCAGCAAGATCAACCAACAAATCCATATAAAAGAGCCATGGACTCATCTGTTGAGGACCAGCAAGGTCAATCAACCAGATCTATGCCCGAATTCAAAAAATAACTCTTACTCCTTATTCCAATATCTTCCACGACGTACATGTGGGTATCTTCAGTGACCCAGAGCCCAAGCACCGTATGGTCAGCACCCTCTAGGATCCTTCGCAGGTCACCTAGCGCTTCACTCATAGGCCGCTTCCTTGGTCCCTCATCCACCGTATCGGAAGCTCACCATTTAAATCAAACCGAGGTTGGTCAAGACCTCGACCAACCTTGCTACGCGAGACGTCCTCCGTTGACTCTCTGTCAGCTGTTGCAACTTTATCAAATAGGTCTCCACGACCTCATTCACAAGACGGTCAAAATGCTTCCCCAGCATTCTTGACATAAAACAGTCATTTAAAAATAGGTCATAAATAAAGTTTCTATAATGAACTCTCATCTTTCCACATCAATCCACATTATTTAATCCACATCCATTTCATATATATTCCCATTCGCATCCAATCACATCATTTTCATCTCATCACATCTTTCCTTATTTATCCTCATCAGATCTCATCCACTCGCATCTACCCATATCCACATCAGATCTCATCCACTCGCATCTACCTGGATATCCACATCAGATCACATCACATTCATTCACATCTCATCCATTTATATCTATCCCGATTCACATCTCATCTACTCACATCACATCTCATTCATTCAAATCTATCCCGTTTCACATCACATCACATATCATCCATTCACATCTATCCCAATTTTCATCACATCCCATTCATTCACATCCCGATTCACATCACATCACATCTCATTCATTCACATCCCGATTCACATCACATCTCATTCACATCCATCCAATCGTTCACATATACGACTACTCACATCTATCCATACATTCATATCTATCACTTCACATCCACATATATTCAGGTCACATCACATTCTTTCATACACACATCCACATCTATTCTTTCACATACATTCACATCCATTCTTCACATACACATTCACATCCATTCTTCACATACACATCCATATCCATTCTTTCATATATACATCCACATCCATTCTTCACATAGAATTTAAGAGAATTCTAATTTTGATATAAAAATTCTTTATGCATCTATTTATGCATAAAAATCAACTTTAGTGGGAATAACACTTTTATAAAAAAAATCCTTTTATGCATCTATTTATGCATAAAATCAAATTTAATAGGAATAACACTTTTATAATTAAAAAATTCCTTTATGCATCTTTCTATGCATAAAAATCAATTTTAATGAGAATAACACTTTTATAATTAAAAAATTTCCTTTATGCATCTGTCTATGCATAAAAGTCAAATTTAATGAGAATATTACTTTTGTGCATCTTTCTATGCATAAAAGTCAAATTTTATGAGAATATTACTTTTGTAATAAAAAATCCTTTATGCATCTTTCTATGCATAAAAATTAAATTTAATGAGAATAACACTTTTGTAATAAAAAAATTTCGTTTATGCATCTTTCTATAAATAAAAATTAATTTTAATGAGAATAACACTTTTGTAATAAAAAATTCCTTTATGCATCTTTCTATGCATAAAAATCAATTTTAATGAGAATAACACTTTTGTAATAAAAAGAATCCTTTATGCATCTTTCTATGCACAAAAATTAATTTTAATAATTAATATTAGTGATATCCATGCATATTCATAGGTGAATATGTACATGGAGTAATTAGAATATTTCTTTTAGATGCAAAAATGGTGGGAATTACTCTTTTGGAATAACATAAAAACAAACTTTCTTTTCGACAAAATTCTGGAAAATTTTACCATAACCTCCTTTTGTATGGTTGACCATTTCTCATTTTTATCATTTTTTATTTAACTTAAAGTAACCCAAATCAGATTTATAGAACCTAATCTACATAATTTTCTAACTTCAAGAGAGTAAACAATAAAAAGAGTTTAATTAATCCTTTAGTTAATCTTTCTAGGATTGAGAAAGGTTGGAATGTAAAGAAGAGAAGGGGGTGGCCTTTTTATCAAAGGCATAGCATTTGAATTTAATTTAAACATTTGCAAAATATAAAAATTAAGAAAACCATAGATTTTTCATTAAACAAGTAAGAAAATTAGCTTACATGGAGCTTGTAAGCTCTGCTTTGGCTTGAGGGATTGAGGGTTCTACTCTTGTTTGAAGCAAGAGTGGCCACCAATTCACTTTGGAGAGGATTAGGCCAAAAACAATTGAATTATTAAGCAATTCAATGTAGATGGCTCAGGACACGAGCAGAGTAACAGTGCATAAACACCATTAAGCTTTTACAAAGGGGGGAGGCTTCTACTTATAGAAAAAAGTGAGCCTCTAACATGGAAAACTGATTCTAGAATTTTCCAGATCAGTTTGGTCAATTTTTGACCATTTTTGGGTCAATTTAGCTAACTTTTTGGATCTAGTTTTGAAATAGGAGAGAGGAGAGATGAAAATATCTCATTTTATTGATTAAAAATTGGGGGTAATGATGAGAAAAAGGCACCTACTTCATGAGGGGAGATCAAAATTCACTTTTTTAGCTGTTTTCTTTGGTCCTTAGTCCACTCTTCATCTTATGTGAGCATTTACTCATTTTTGGGAGGTTTTTTCTTTTATTCTTCAATTTATCTCCTCTCCCTACATTTGGATTAATCTTATTGGTCCATAGTAACCTTAATTGGACCATAATCTTAAAAATCTGGACCCTTAGGCTAAGGTCCTCTATACGTATTTTCAATTAATTCCAATTGCATATTGGAAAGTTCTTTTTGAATTTCTATTTAGGGAAAACCATTTTAGACACTAGGAGGATTTTTATATCCAAAAATATCTCAATTTTGAATTACCTCCCTCTAGACATTTTCTCTCTCCAGGCCAAAATAGGGTAAAACAGGATCTTTCTTTTATTTGAGAGGGGAATAAATATAAGATCAGAAGGGAAGGTTCTTACACCTGTATACCTCAAAAGGAGGAGGGAGGAATCTTACATCCTACCCCACTTAAAAAACGCGAGATGTCCTCATCTCGCAAACTAGAGGACAACTCTTTCCCTTAAGATCCAACTGATTCTAGGGTTCCTTATAGTCTGGTCAACCCAACAGAATCCTGGGATAAAGATCTCTTATATAGAACTCACATCAGATAACAATTCATTCAGATCATATCATTCATATCTTTAACACAATAATGGTCCATTAGACCGAAATTTCCATCTGAACATTCCTCCATGGGAATTTCCATCTAAACATTCCTCCATGGGAATTTCAATTATACAGATTTTTAATTTGTCATCCCTTAACTTGATCCACTGGGTCAAGTGTTAACAGTAGCAATCTGTCAGCACAATCCACTAATCTCATATATTGATTTGCTGAAGTCATTTTATATCAGACTCATCCTCATTGTGGTTTTGCTCAGCTTATCGCTTTTCAACCAAAATTCAAGAATCATCATTTTTCAATCACAATCCAAATCAACTTATCAGTTCTCAACCAGAGTTTTAAAATCATATCAACCACATTCGAATTCATCATCTAGATAGCATTTTTGCTTATAATTTCAAGGTCTTAGATTTACTCGTATATACTACCAGTAAAGAGCTGCAGTCATACCCTCGGTATATACGGGTAGTCACGGTCCTTAGAATTATAAGGTAAATACCATCATGTCTAGGCTTCAAGTAAGTCAGGGATTCCATGCAATTGTGGTACTTCCATCTGAAGACCTAATTACTAATTTATAAATTTCAGTCTGAATATCAATTTGTATGAATTTCATCACACATTTTTAAATTTTTACTGTTACTTCTCATAAATTTTTGACATTTTTGAATTCTCGGTTGATTCACTTTAGCCAATTTGCTCTGATACCAGTTGAAAGATCCATGTCCCCTTCGCGCAACGAATTCAGGGGTGCTAGCAACGGAAGTAGCACTTCTTGTGCGGGCAGGGTCCCTCACTCGAGGCCTCGCCCACGAATATCCGGACAAGAGACTAATCCCTCGGTTCTTCCAAAACCAAACCCGAAAAAACTTCCCTCGCTGGGAAAGCATGGGTGATTTCTCCATGATATTTTTACTCTAACATAGTCAAGAGCCTTAACCAACTGAACTGATCTAACCAAACCCGTAAGTATCATAGTCAAATCAAGGAAAAGATTTGCACTTGGATCATAGAGACCAACGCTTTTTTCCTCATTGAGAGGCACAGCCATTGATTCTTTTTCATAGAATAATTTTTACCTGGAATTTACTTCATCTATCGTACCATAATAGAATTGAGTCTCATTTTAGGGATCCATCAGTCCAACCTCAGTCCCGTGGGTTAGCCAACTGCCCAACCACTGTAATGATGGGATCCATTTAAGAATTTGGTTAGGTTTTGTCTCGCGTACCAGGGAAAAGTGTTTCAAGGCCCCCTAGCCGGATATTCATGCAAACTTAAAACTAGTCACACCACTTACACATCCACAATATGAAATTGCCTTTCTTACAGATTCAGCTGTCTTGAAAATAATCTTTTAATGAAACTATAGTATCATTGATCATAATCTTCCAAAATATCTGATTGAATCCTAATTTCTAAATTTTCCTTCATCGGTGTACTTATGGCATCATTGTGGCAAAACCAGAACGCTCACCACATGTCCACTCAGGGGCCTTTTCAATAGTTCCTAGCTCATAGTACCCAGAAATATATTCATTTATAAAAATTAAAATGGAATCTCCGTCGAAGATCAGCAAGATCAACCAACAGATCCATATAAAAGAGCCATGGACTCATCTGTTGAGGACCAGCAAGGTCAATCAACCAGATCCATGCCCCAATTCAGAAAACAACTCTTACTCCTTATTCCAATATCTTCCATGACGTACATGTGGGTATCTTCGGCGACCCAGAGCCCGAGCACCGTATGGTCAGTACCCTCTAGGGTCCTTCGCAGGTCACCTAGTGCTTCACTCTTAGGCCGCTTCCTTGGTCCCTCATCCACCGTACTGGAAGCTCACCATTTAAATCAAACCGAAGTTGGTCAAGACCTCGGCCGACCTTGCTACGCGAGACGTCCTCCGTTAACTCTCCGTCAGCTGTTGCAACTTTATCAACAAATAGGTCTCCACGACCTCATTCACAAGACGGTCAAAATGCTTCCCCAACGTTCTTGACATAAAACAGTCATTTAAAAACAGGTCATAAATAAAGTTTCTATAACGAACTCTCGTCTTTCTACATTATTCCACATCAATCCACATTATTTAATCCACATCCATTTCATATGTATTCCCATTCTCATCCAATCACATCATTTTCATCTCATCACATCTTTCCTTATTTATCCTCATCAGATCTCATCCACTCACCATCTACCCATATCCATATCTCATCACATCACATTCATTCACATCTCATCCATTCATATCTATCCCGATTCACATCTCATCTATTCACATCACATCTCATTCATTCACATCTATCCCATTTCATATCACATCACATCACATCACATTCATTCACATCACATATCATCCATTCACATCTATCCCAATTTTCATCACATCCATTTCACATCACATCTCATTCATTCACATCCTGATTCACATCACATCACATCTCATTCATTCACATCCCGATTCACATCACATCTCATTCACTCGAATCCAAGCGCAGCCGCCTCCTCCCCCTCACCATCGCCGCCGCCGCCCATCAAATCGCCTCTGAACGCTGTGAACACCTCATCTCCATCCTCCATCTCTCCCCTTGCCCCCCGTTGCTCCGGCCACTCCAGGCACCCGGCAAAGCCAGGGGATGGTCTAGCGCAGACCATCCCCCGGCTCTGTAGCAAACGGGGGGCAAGGGAGGAGATCACTCCTGCCTGGACCGCCTCCACCTCCACCTCCACCTCCACCTCCATCTCCACCTCCACCTCCACCTTGCCCTCTCCCTCACCATCGCCGCCACCCTCCACCTCCATCTCTATCCACCTCGCCCTTTCCCTCACCATCGTCGCCGCACCCGCCCCCATCTCTAAGCACCCGGGCCATCTTCTCCACCGCCGCCACCTCCACCACCGCCGCCGGCCCTCAAATTTTCAGAAAGAGAACAGCAAGGAACAACAAGAAATTTTCAGAAAAGAGAAGTACCTTACCTGTTCGAAGTTCACAGATGCGTTAGATCGCAGCTGAGTTGAGAGTCTGGTTAGATGTAGATACATATA
This sequence comes from Cibotium barometz, assembly GCF_041138505.1. Lineage (NCBI taxonomy): Eukaryota > Viridiplantae > Streptophyta > Polypodiopsida > Cyatheales > Cibotiaceae > Cibotium > Cibotium barometz. The sequence continues at coordinate 74,721,248 of NC_141047.1, read as the reverse complement.
GGAGATAAATATAGGAACTCGAACTATAAACCTTGATGTTAATAATAATAATCGTCTACTATTTAAATAGGGCCTATAGATAGTTACATATTATTTTCATTTTAAAGGTTACTTACATATAAAAAACTAATATAAAAAGATACATATAATACTTAGAACCAATAAATGTATAATTTAAAACATACATATAATAAATTAATATAAAAAGATACATATATATTTGTATATTTTTTATAAAAAAAATTTGTCGGTCATTCTCAATCATGATTACTCCACCTTGTTTTATCATTTCAGCTGCCTTCATTCTCAATCGTGATTGCTCCACCTTGTTTTATCATTTCAACCGCCTTACCTGACAATGATTGATTCGGCCTAGATACCTGATCTTCTATTTTTGTTTTATAAAGTCCACCTGTTCCTTCGTTTTTATATTTTCATTTCACATTTTTGTCTCTCCTGTCCTTTTTGCATCTTCGTATTGCCTTCCCTATGGAGCACACTGTGACCTTTGAGTGGGAGCTTGATGGCTGCAGCAAAAAATCTCAAACTTTAATACTTCTCCACCAGACCACGCTTGTCAGTCAGGATATCTACAAGGGTTTCTGCCTTCATCACACGCCCTTTCTGGAGTGAAAGCTACTAGGACCAATGGAAGCCTATAGGAAATCGTCGCTCATTATGACATGGAGGGTAATAAAAACTACCTTGTAGATATTACTCAAAGTAAAACATATATGCTACAATGTAGTCCTCTCTGTGCTGCTGATAGTCTTGATTCTAGTGCTAATGACATTGCCCAAGATGTTCGACATTTGGAGACCTCAGTGGAGAAAGAATTAGGGACACAAAACACCCATGTTCATATCTCGAGCTCCTCCTCTGAGAGTGACTTGAATGGCTCAGCAACTGTTTTGCAACCAGGTGAAGCCACAAGCAATCCAAAAGGTTCGAAGCACAATATCTCTGAAGATGAATGTATTGCTTCAGAGAGTATACTTTCAGTTCTTCGTTAAGAAGGAGCAACCTTCTCTTCTACGTTCATTGTTGGAAAAAGTTACTCGAGTCATCCAAGTCCAAGAGGTGCCAAGACATTATGATGGTGATTCCATCCTAGAGTTTCCACCAACATATGGCAAAATAGGAAATATGGATGGAATGGAGCAAAAATATGATGGTCACCTATGGACACGTCCAGTAACATCAAACATGTCTGTAAGTTGTACCGTGCATATTAGCTATTGTGTTGGTACTTTGGAGTGCCATAGGCTAAGCTGTCCTTTTTACTTGAACAATAAAAGGTATAACAACACCTTCTTTCATGGACATCTAACAAAAAAGATTGCAGTTGGACTTCTGACAGAGGATGAGAAAACTAAAATAGTTTGTCACTTTTGTCGCAAAACTGCACACACTGTGTGTAAGTGTGTAGATGTGTTGTGTATTACGTAATGCCTCGTGACACAACTATTACAAGAATGATGCTCCACACTGGGCTGCATGAACATCCAGTTCAACCAAGAACTTCAAGGTCAATGTTGGAGCGCATGAAAATGTTTGTTTCTCAAGTGTTGAAAGCCCAGAGAAGTGCAGGTCCTCGAAAAATACAGATGGATATTGTGAAGCATATACTGTTTTCCTCCATGATGAATCAAAATAATGATGCATAAAATCAAATTTAATAGGAATAACACTTTTAAAATTTAAAAATTCTTTTATGCATCTTTCTATGCATAAAAATCATTTTTAATGAGAATAACACTTTTGTAATTAAAAAAATTTCCTTTATGCATCTTTCTATGCATAAAAATCAATCTTAATGAGAATAACACTTTTGTAATAAAACAAATTCCTTTATGCATCTTTCTATGCATAAAAATCATTTTTAATGAGAATAACACTTTTGTAATTAAAAAAATTCCTTTATACATCTTTCTATGCATAAAAATCAATTTTAATGAGAATAACACTTTTGTTAAAAAAAATCCTTTATGCATCTTTCTATGCATAAAAGTCAATTTTAATGAGAATAACACTTTTGTAATTAAAAAAAATTCCTTTATGCATCTTTCTTTGCATAAACATAAAAATCAATTTTAATGAGAATAACATTTTTGTAATTGAAAAAAAATCCTTTATGCATCTTTCTATGCACAAAAATCAAATTTAATGAGAATAACACTTTTGTAAAATTAATAAAATTCCTTTATGCATCTTTCTATGCATAAAAGTAAATTTTAATGAGAATAACAGTTTTGTAATAAAAAAAATCCTTTATGCATCTTTCTATGCATAAAAATCAAATTTGATTTTGTAATTAAAAAAATTCTTTTATGCATCTTTCTATACATAAAAACCAATTTTAATGAGACTAACACTTTTGTACAAAAAAAATTTCTTTATACATCTTTCTATGCATAAAAATCAATTTTAATGAGAATAACACTTTTGTAATAAAAAAATCCTTTATGCATCTTTCTATGCATAAAAATCAATTTTAATAATTAATATCAGTGATATCCATGCATATTCATAGGTGAATATGTACATGGAGTAATTAGAATATTTCTTTTAGATGCAAAAATGGTGGGAATTACTCTTTTGGAATAACATAAAAACAAACTTTCTTTTCTATAAAATTTTGGAAAATTTTACCATAACCTCCTTTGTATGGCTGACCATTTCTCATTTTTATCATTCTTTATTTAACTTAAATTAACCCAAATTAGATTTATAGAACTCTAATCTACATAATTTTCTAACTTCAAGAGAGTAAACAATAAAAAGAGTTTAATTAATCCTTTAGTTAATCTTTCTAGGATTGAGAAAGGTTGGAATGTAAAGAAGAGAAGGGGGTGGCCTTTTTATCAAAGGCATAGCATTTGAATTTAATTCAAACATTTGGCAAAATATAAAAATTAAGAAAACCATAGATTTTTCATTAAACAAGTAAGAAAATTAGCTTACATGGAGCTTGTAAGCTCTCCTTTGGCTCGAGGGATTGAGGGTTCTACTCTTGTTTGAAGCAAGAGTGGCCACCAATTCACTTTGGAGAGGATTAGGCCAAAAACAATTGAATTATTAAGAAATTCAATGTAGATGGCTCAGGACACGACCAGAGTAACAGTGCATAAACACCATTAAGCTTTTACAAAGGGGGAGGCTTCTATTTATAGGAAAAAGTGAGCCTCTAACCAAGCAATCTCATTTTAGGGATCCATGCGTCCATCCTAACCCCATCCAGTCTCGTGGGTTAGCCAACCGCCCAACCACTGTAATGATGGGATCCATTTAAGAATTTGGTTAGGTTTTGTCTCGGTTTTACCAAGAAAAGTTCCCAGGTCCCCTAGCTGGATATTCATGCAAACTTAAAACTAGTCACACCACTTACACACCCAATATGAAATTCCCTTTCTCACAGATTCAGCTGTGAGAAACTATAGTATCATTGATCATAATCTTTCAAATTTTCCTTCATCGGTGTACTTATGGCATCGTTGTTGGCAACCAGAACGCTCACCACCTATCCACTTAGAGGCCTTTTCAATAGTTCTTAGCTCATAGTACCCGGCAATATATTCACTTATAAAAATCAAAATAGAATCTCCGTCGAAGATCAACAAGATCAACCAACAGATCCACATAAAAGAGCCATGGACTCATCTATTGAGGACCAGCAAGGTCAATCAACTAGATCCATGCCCGAATTCAGAAAACAACTCTTACTCCTTGTTCCAATATCTTCCACGACGTACGTGTGGGTATCTTCGGCGACCCAGAGCTCGAGCATTGTATGGTCAGCACCCTCTAGGATCCTTCGCACCCTCTAGGATCCTTCGCAGGTCACCTAGTGCTTCACTCATAGGCCGCTTCCTTGGTCCCTCATCCACCATACCGGAAGCTCACCATTTAAATCAAAGTGAGGCTGGTCAAGACCTCGGCCGACCTTGCTACGCAAGACGTCCTCCGTTGACTCTCCGTCAACTGTTGCAACTTTATCAGATAGGTCTCTCCACGATCTCATTCACAAGACGGTCAAAATGCTTCCCCAGCATTCTTGACATAAACAGTCATTTAAAAACAAGTCATAAATAAACAGTCATTTAAAAACAGGTCATAAATAAAGTTTCTATAATGAGCTCTCATCTTTCCACATTGTTCCACATCAATCCACATCCATTTCATATGTATTCCTATTTCTCATCCAATCACATCATTTTCATCTCATCACATCTTTCCTTATTTATCCTTATCAGATCTCATCCACTCGCATCTACCCATATCCACATCTCATCACATCACATTCATTCACATCTCATCCATTCATATCTATCCCGATTCACATCCCATCACTTCTCATCCATTCCCATCACATCTCATCCATTCATATCTATCCCGATTCACATCCCATCACACAACTCATTCATTCACATCTATCTCGTTTCACATCACATCACATCACATTCAGTTCACATCACATATCATCCATTCACATCTATCCCAATTTTCATCACATCCATTTCACATCACATCTCATTCATTCACATCACGATTCACATCACATCCATCTCATTCATTCACATCCTGATTCACATCACATCTCATTCACTCACATCCATCCAATCGTTCACATGTACGACTCCTCACATCTATCCATACATTCATATCTATCACTTCACATCCACATTTATTCAGATCACATCACATTCTTTCACATACACATCCACATCCATTCTTTCACATACATCCACATCCATTCTTCACATACACATCCACATCCATTCTTCACATACACATCCACATCCATTCTTCACATACACATTCACATCCATTCTTCACATGCACATTCACATCCATCCATTTATTCACATCTATCTAATTCACATCACATCTATTCTATGCAAGTTTTCAGTTTGATTTTCTATTGAATACAAGGAGTATTTCTTGTATCCGCAAAACTTCTTGATCGGAGTTTTGAATTTCATACCAGAATTCCTCGAATTCTATAACCTTGATCCACAGATCAATTCGAAGGGTCTCAAACTTAGTTTCAGATTTGGCGGGAGTTTTGAGTGTATTTTTCTAAACTGGTCACACCTTCTTTCCTCAAAACTAACGAAAGAGTTTGGTCTTGGTCATAGTCTGATTCAAGGTTCGAGTCAGATAAGATTTTTCATGATCTATCTTTCTCGAAAAGGTTTGATAATTTAGTTACTATTTTATTGAATTTCTTTCTTTGAATGTTCACTTAACTGATTTCTAAATTAGTTACGAATTCTAATGAGGAATAGATTAATCATTTATCTGAATATTTGGATCTCGATAGATTTCCTGAATTCTCTTTTTACAATCCTTTCTATGCATAAAAATAAATCTTAATGAGAATAACACTTTTGTAATAAAAAATTTCTTTATGCATGTTTCTATGCATAAAAATCAATTTTAATAAAAATAACACTTTTGTAATAAAAAAATCCTTTATGCATCTTTCTATGCATAAAAATCAATTTTAATGAGAATAACACTTTTGTAATAAAAAAATTTCTTTATGCATCTTTCTATGCATAAAAATCAATTTTAATGAGAATAACACTTTTGTAATAAAAAAATATTCCTTGATGCATCTTTCTTTGCATAAAAATCAATTTTAATGAGAATAACACTTTTGTAATTAAAAATTTCCTTTATGCATCTTTCTATGCATAAAATTCAAATTTAATGAGAATAACACTTTTGTAATTAAAAAAATTCCTTTATGCATCTTTCTATCCATAAAAATCAAATTTAATGAGAATAACACTTTTGTAATTAAAAAAATTCCTTTATGCATCTTTTTATGCATAAAAGTCAAATTTAATGAGAATAACACTTTTGTAATTAAAAAAATCCTTTATGCATCTTTCTATGCATAAAAATAAAATTTAATGAGAATAACACTTTTGTAATAAAACAAATTCCTTTATGCATCTTTCTATGCATAAAAATCAAATTTAATGAGAATAACACTTTTGTAATAAAAGAAGTTCCTTTATGCATCTTTCTATGCATAAAAATTAATTTTAATGAGAATAACACTTTTGAATAAAAAAATTTCTTTATGCATCTTTCTATGCATAAAAATCAATTTTAATGAGAATAATACTTTTGTAATTAAAAAAATCCTTTATGCATCTTTCTATGCATAAAAATTAATTTTAATGAGAATAACACTTTTGTAATAAAAAACATTCCTTTATGCATCTTTCTATGCATAAAAATCAAATTTAATAATTAATATCAGTGATATCCATGCATATTCATAGGTGAATATGTACATGGAGTAATTAGAATATTTCTTTTAGATGCAAAAACGGTGGGAATTACTCTTTTGAAATAACATAAAAATAAACTTTCTTTTCCATAAAATTTTGGAAAATTTTGCCATAACCTCCTTTGTATGGCTGACTATTTCTCATTTTTATCATTATTTATTTAACTTAAATTAACCCAAATTAGATTTATAGAACTAATCTACATAATTTTCTAAATTCAAGAGAGTAAACAATGAAAAGAGTTTAATTAATCCTTTAGTTAATCTTTCTAGGATTGAAAAAGGTTGGAATGTAAAGAAGAGAAGGGGGTGGCCTTTTTATCAAAGGCATAGCATTTGAATTTAATTCAAACATTTATAAAATATAAAAAATTAAGAAAACCATAGATTTTTCATTAAACAAGTAAGAAAATTAGCTTACATGGAGCTTGTAAGCTCTCCTTTGGCTTGAGGGATTGAGAGTTCTAGTCTTGTTTGAAGCAAGAGTGGCCACCAATTCACTTTGGAGAGGATTAGGCCAAAAACAATTGAATTATTAAGAAATTCAATGTAGATGGCTCAGGACAGGAGCAAAGTAATAGTGCATAAACACCATTAAGCTTTTACAAAGGGGGAGGCTTCTATTTATAGGAAAAAGTGAGGCTCTAACCAAGCAAACTGATTCTAGAATTTTCCAGATCAGTTTGGTCAATTTTTGACCATTTTTGGATCAGTTCAGCTTAATTTTTGGATCTAGTTTTGAAATAGGAGAGACGAGAGATGAAAATATCTCATTTTATTGATTAAAAATTGGGGGTTATGATGAGAAAAAGATGCCTACTTCATGAGGAGAGATCCCCACACTAAGGTGTCAAAATTCAATTTTTTAATTGTTTTCTTTGGTCCTTAGTCCACTCTTCATCTTATGTGAGAATTTACTCATTTTTGGGGGGGGTTTTTTCTTTTGTTCTTCAATTTATCTCCTCCCTACATTTGGATTAATCTTATTGGTCCATAGGAACCTTAATTGGACCATAATCCAAAAATTTCTGAAAATCTGGACCCTTAGGCTAAGGTCCTTTATACGTATTTTCAATTGATTCTAATTGCACATTGGAAAGTTCTTTTTGAATTTCTATTTCAGGGGAAACTATTTTAGACACTAGGAGGATTTTTATATTCAAAAATATCTCAATTTTGAATTACCTCTCTCTAGACATTTTCTCTCTCCAGGCCAAAACAAGGTAAAACAGGATCTTTCTTTTATTTCAGAGAGGGAAATAATTATAAGATCAGAAGGGAAGGTTCTTACACATGTACACCTCAAAAGCAGGAGGGAGGAATCTTACACCCTCCCTAATTCAGGTCTATCCTTGGAGCTGGCTGCCGCCGCCGTCTCGCAAATCCATCGGTATAGTACTAGTAGATCAAATAAGTGTAGATAAAGTCACGCCACGAGGTAGAAGTAGGGGGTTCTCAATTGAAGACTCGATAGCGGGTCCAAAATGTTATCTCCATCATATCTTCGAACATCTGAAGGCGCTAGGCAGGTATCCACATGATGCGCTCATAGTAGCCAAAAATCTATTCGAGCATTGGCCCTTTGTTGATGTTAAAGGCCAAGCCTTGTGCACCTTCGTGCTAGTGGTCCTAGTCAAGGAAGGCCTCCAGCAACAACGTGATCATGCTGAAGAATCTAATCGTCTCGCTATCACAGGCTGGGTATGGTACTTGATCATATCGATGGGTGAACTCGTGTGAAAACGCTTGACCATAGATTCCTCTTCTGTGCAAGGTTGTTGCATCGTCGGAGGAGCAAACCATGGAAAGTTAAATTGGGGTTTTTTTGTTCCTCATGGAGCCCACCATCTTTTGATTGGCAGGTACTCTGGGTTGATGTAGAGGGGTCACTGCGCCTTGCAATATGTTTCCTAGATGAAGGGCTTCAGCAGAAAAGGGTGCCTCTAGGCCGACTACTTGCCTATGAGATTGAAAGTTATGGGGCGAGCAAAGGCAGGTGGCCGATGGTATCCTCTGCATTGTCTCAGTGAATGCTCTCACTGCTACCATGTTTGATGCTGCTTGGCCTCAATGTATGGACGCAGGACATATATGTCCATGCGATCCATGACGTGGGTAATCAACATGGCCTAGAGCTGTCGACCGAGCAAGATTTGTATCGCCTGCTCAAACTCCGTTCACAGTCGAGGGGGTCCCACCAGTTGAGATTATTAAGTGGAGGGTCGATCTCCTCACACTCTAATGGTGGCGGCGATAAAAATTTTCCTTCTTCGAAGGTTGGGTGGGAGGAGTGAGTAGTCGGTGTGAGGAGGGTGGAGGCATAGTTAATGAAGAAGCTCCCGTGGGGTGGATGGCAAGGTTGCATCAAGTAGTGGTGGGGGCTTTACTATAGTTGAAGGGATATCTCTGAATGCTATGTGCATTCCCAAATTCAAGGACAAAGAGGGAGGTGACGGTGGGGTTGGGAGGTGGGGTAGGAAAATGAATAGGGGAAGAGGATTGGGGAGGGAAGAGGGGTAGTGTTAAGGAATCAAATGGGAGTGGGGGTGGTGGTGGTGGTGCTTGGGTGCTGGTGCTTGGGTGAGAGGAACTGGGGGGGTGATGAGGGTGGTGGGGGTGGAGGTGGGAGTCGCCTTGGCTGTCATCACCTCCGAAGTGCCTGTCATGGTTGTGAGCTTTGTCTTCAGGGTCTGTTAGACCATGTGATCTGAAAAATGTCTCCGCCTCTGTAGCTTCCTTGGGTATGAAGTCCATGGGGAAGGCCACGTGCGAATCATCGAACTGGCAGATGTACGTGGCTTCCATGACTTTCATTTGTATGTGGCATCTTTGGTAGATGATAAGTAGCCCAGCCACATGGAGTATAGAGGAAGTTTGTCGATGCGGAGGGAGCGGTATGTGGCATCCACCATGTGCCAACCCCTACTATGGAGATGTTGCAAAGTGTCAGGGCTGTTCTTTGGGAGGAGTAGGGGTATGGACATAAGCCTTCATGGGACAGAGAGGTCAATAAGATCACCTTGGTCTACTAGTTGGCTGAATCTTATTAGATGGCACCAGCTGATCAGAGTGGTTTGGAGAGGGTGGGCAGGCATCTCATAGAAGGTGTGGGGGTGGGTAAAAAAGACAAGCCCCTAGAAGAAAAAATTGGGAATGAGGGCAATGCTGGAGAGGGGGAATTTTGTGAGGATATAGGTATAGGTTTGGCGAGAGAGGAGCTCATCTAGAAAAACTTTGTGCTGGAGTAAGTTGTGCCGGACACTCCTGTAGTGGAGGTCAAGGAGTTGGAAGGGGGTCTGTGGGGGGAGGGCGAGTAGAGGCAGCTCTATACATTGAGTGCATTGACTTTTCATTCTATGGCACTAGAGGAAGGAGCAGAGGGTGTCAGTGGCACTTGTGCGGCTTTGGCTTCTGTTGCATCTAGCTGTTCCTCCATCTTGCTAGAGGGTGTCCTCCGAGACCTCCTCGTATCTCTAGAAATTAATTTAAATCTTTGTAAGGGCCTCTTCCGTAGCATGAGCTCAATTCTAGGAGTCTCTGGCAATGGCCTCTACTACAGATAGATCCTGATGGGCCCTCTATGCAGCTTTGTGAGCTTGCTAGAGCTATTTTGCTGGAGTTCTGTGATAGTCATTATTGCATGCCAACCTGTTGCTCCTTCTCATCAAGCATGTTTTGCAATTGGAGGTTGTTCAAATTGGCTGTGTATAAGTATTTAGATATCTTCCACTCCTAAGCCTTTGCCAGTAACATATCTCTTTGTGAAATGGCAGCGGCCACCTCCTGTTGGTGGTATATACAATCTGTCAACTGGGTAATTAATTCTCGGGCCATATGAGAGAATCCAAGTGCAAAGTTGGGCACTGCTTCATGGGCCTTATGCACACTCTCAGCGTATGCCTAACTCGATCGAAAGCTCCCTGACCTCACCCCAGTGAAGGGTCTCTAGTGTGTTGACATGAGAAGCGTGAGGGGAGGAGGGGCATGCTTCTATGAAGTGAGAGGGGAAATCTGCAAAGCTTTCTAGGTGCGGGGTTTCATAAAGTTTCTGATGAAATAATTTATGCTTCTGCATCTCCTCCTCTACAGCCTTTCATCTGGCTTCCTCAGCTTCCAGCGCCTCCTTTATAGGGCCTTGACTGGGTGATGGGGGTGCTTTCTCCTTGCCCTTAGGAACTCAGTGGTGGTGCTTTGAGGGTGGTGGTTGGCGAGAGGATGGCGGCGCAGGCATGGATATGGGCACTGCATCTAGGCCACTGAGCTGGATGGCTCGGGGTAGCTCCTTCCACCTAGCAGAATGGTAAAGTACTTTTGTGAGGAGCGTAGTTGCTACAACCTTCCCTTGCGGATTGGAGCAGACTGCATGGAGCTCCTTGTGTAGGTAATCTATCCAATTCACCATCTGCCCCTAGTGCAGCACACATGGTCAAGGTGGACATGATGCATCGGTTGAACCTGTATGTTCAATAATGGGGGTGGTCAAAAGAAACTGTAAGGCCCTGGATAGCATAACCAAATCTTCATGAGTGATACTGGCCCATTCGACCCCGTCCTTGTTGGTTGTGCCCTTGTAGGTGCCAAGGAGACCTAAGCATTGGAGCACTTTTGCCAAGGCTTTCTTGAGGGTCATAAAAACCTATTGGCATTCCTATATCCACTTGAAAACAATCAAGAGTCCATAAAGAGGTTGAGCTATATTAGCATATATCAAAATGAATCTCCAATAGTAGCCGACATGTCCCATGAAACACTGAACTCCCTTAAAGTTAGTGGGTGGGGCAGCTCAAGGATGAGCGGAACTTTTCTATCATCTGTGGTGGAAATTCCTTGCCTAGAGACAATGTGTCCTTGGATCACTCCATGTCTAACCCAAAAGTCACATTTGAGTGGGTTCAATGAGATGCAATACAACCTACATCTTTCTAACACCTTACGTAAACAGTCAAGGTGTGCCTTCCATGAGGAGTTGACACAAAGGTCATCCATAAAGACCTTAATAATTTTCCAAAGATATTCCTTGTAGGCAATGCACATTCAACGCTTGAAGGTTTTGGGGGCATTGGTCAGCCCAAAGAGCATGACACGATATGAATAAGTGCCCCATTTGGTGGTGAAGGTTGTTTTGTGCTGATCCCTTAGATCCCTTAGATCAACACGTGGTTGTTTTGTGCTGATCCCTTAGATCAACACGTGGTTGTAACCTGAGAATCTGTCAAGGAATTTGTAGGCTTCCTGTCTTGCTACTATTTCTAGCACATGTTCAATGAAGGGTAAGGGGTAATGATCCCTTATGGTGGCGGCGTTGACCTTTTTGAGGTCTCTTACTTTCCCATTCTTCTTGGGCAGTATCACAATGGGTGATACCCATTCTGTATGCTCTATCTCTCATAGATAAATCTCGCATTAAATGAGTCTGTTGATCTCTTCTTAGACCATCTTGGTATATTTTGGGTTCATAGGATATGCCCTTTACTTGACTGACCTTGCTCCATCAACCATCTCAGGATGGTGTTCTTGACTACTTTGGGAGGTACACCTTTCATATCTGTGTACTTGTAGGCGAAGCAATCCTGGAATTCTGTAAGTAGAACGATGAGCTCGATCTCTTCCTCTATTGAGAAGTCTTCTCCAATGTATATTGGCCTCGGGTCTTCACTCGAGCCTACCAAGTTGATTTCTTTTACCTTGGTTGGACCATCATATGAGGTCCCTGGTTGTCCATTGTGACACCTTTGGGCCAAGTCATATTGGACAAATTGGTCGGCCATCTTAATGTTCTTGAAATATCCGGGCACCTACTTGGTCTCTTCTACCTTGGCACTTTCTTCCTCTACTAGCCGTTTGGCTTCTTTGTTTACCGCACTAACTTTAAATTGTGTGCTCTACACGTGTATCTATGCGTGTAGAGTGGCAAAGCTTTTTCGGTTCAGGTTTGGGATCAACTGGTTCCATTGGATTTGGGGTGGTCATATGGACCAGAAAGGAGCTATTGGAAAACCCCTTTTGCCATATTTCATTGCAGTGGTCATGTGCTTCAATTGCCCCAACATTCTTTAACCAATGGGTGTCTAAATCGTCTAGGAAGACACATCGTTCTAGCCCAGGAATCCATTGATCTTGTGAGTCTTGTGTGCAAGCGTGTTCCCCCTGATGATTCCTCTCTAATGGTATGTTCAAGTTCCTAGGTGGCAACATTAGGTAGGTATGCTGAGCTAAGCATATATAGAGAAGTGATCTCTTGCCCATCTGTCATAGCAAACCTCATGAGAGTGCATCTAGGAAGAATGTCCAAAGTGGCAAGGATATGCATCCGATTCTCAGAGTCTTCTGGCTCTGGAAGGGGTGCATATTTCTCACTATCCTTTTCATCATCCAGTGTCTTGTGGCACATCTGACACAAATGGACTGCAATGGATCTAGTTATTGTTACTAAGTCCTCTGCAAAGGGTCTACCACTCATTGGGTGTACCTTCCACCTACGTAGGTTGATCCTTATGGTTTGATCTTTTCTTTGGATGTATATCGGTATCACAATCATGGATCATTTTAGATTCCCTCATGAAAGGTTGTCCAAGGATGCAGTCATAAGAAACAAGCTTATGTCCAAAGTCACCACAAAGGTGTGGTGGTAAGTAGTTCCAAGGATCTTTATTTTCAAATCCTTTAATAGACAAATGGGTCTATGTTAACCACTTTGGTTTACATTACTTTTCAAGCGTGGCTACACTTATTATACTCATCTTTTGAAACCGCACAAAGCACTTAATGTAAAAGAGACATGGGATGACCAAGCTTACGCTTGTGTAATGCTGGTCATAAGGGAGTAGTTGTACATAGAGCCAGGAAGACTAGTTTTGGGCCCCCAATTATATATGGGCGGCCAGCTATTGTAAACTATAAGCTCTTGTATATAAGACATTTGATGAAATGTGAAAAAAGGAAATATCATTAGTCTCATTTTGAGTCTTGCCTCTCTCTCACACACACACACCCTCATGAGCTTGTGGTTGTATGCTTGCTTGTTGTGCTTTCATGCTTGATTGTTGGTGTGTGCTTTCATGCTTTATTGTTGGTGTGTGCTTGTAGGGATGGTGATGCTCTAGCTTCTCTCCCCTCTCTTTGCTCTCTACCAAGTCCCTCTTGCATGCATGTGGCATGAGGTGAAGGTTGAGCTTTTCATAGCTCCTTCCTTCTTGCTTTACCTAGCCATCGAATCTCTACTTGGGTGACACAAGTAGAGGTGGAGTGAACCCCTAGCGGCTTCACATCAAGGATTTAACCCTCATTAGGGTTGGCTAAGTGCAACTCTCCGGACTCGACCCTTGTATGTTGACTCTCTTCTCTTCTTTCTCTCTCTCTTGTATGCAAGGTCGTATGTTAGTTTTAACATCTTTGGCGCTGCTATCGGGAAATGCATTTGGCTTAGGGTCCTCCACTTTGTTTATTTGTTAGAGTCCTTATTTGGCCCAGTTGGAGTGCAAATCCACCAGTTGGTTGCTTGATTTTTAGCTTGTTTTTGTTTGTTGATGGTGATTCCATGGAGCAATGGAGGTCGATCAAGCATTGATGGTGATTCCATTTGAAGCATTGAGATCTTCACCAAAGTATGTAAGTGCTCAAACATTTCCGTTGACATTCATGCAAATCTCTTATTTTTTGTTCTTTTTCATCAAGTTTGCACCTTAGCTTAATCAAAAAATTAATCTTAATTAGTTAGGTTTCATTAAGCATTGTAGGCATCAATAGATAGCTTGAGACAGCTCTAGCTCTCTATTGAATCAAAAACGCTAAAAAATTAGTGGGAAGATACCTGAATTGGCAAGAATCTGAGGGAAAAACCAAGAAAAAATCACATTCTGTAGGCAATTCTGAGAAATGAATGACTGCTCCTTTTATAGGCCATCGCGATCAGCACGGCACTTGTGCGACACCTGTTCCATTCTCAATGGCCAAATCTATGAAGATCTCCAGCTTTGAATGTGGAAGTTTACATTAAAAATGGAATAATTGCATTAAGTGGGCATAAAGAGAATTCAATTGCATTCAACAAAGTAGGTACAATTCAATTTTCATGGAATATAGTGGGTGGCTGTCTATCAGCAACCTTAAATTTCCTTAAATCCCCTGAAAAATCTAAAAAAAATCTATGGATCTGACAATGCCATGGTCGTTCATTCCCAAAGGGTATGCCCTTTCCAGGGCATTCATCGTGTTTTCCATGGTCGTGTCAGTTTTTCCACGCCCGTGCCATTCTCTTTTACCCCAACTTTAGAAAAGCGTACAGTCGTTCCACTTGTGCCACACTCATACCACTTGTCTTGTCTAAAGAAAATGCCCATACCAGTTGTTCTGTTTGAAGCGTATGCCCTGTTGAGATATCGAGCTCGTCTAGTGAGGCGGTGGACACTGATGACCTGCCTGGGGGATAGGCCCCACACTTACACCACTGGCATGGTTGGTGAGATCTTGGGTGATATGCGGCCAGTGGGATGACAGGCTGTGTGACAGCCATTCTAGAGACTGGCATAGTTATAGCGCCAGCTCATTTTAGTCGGGTTCACACTATAGAGAACCCGTGTATGTATTGGTTGAGTACCTTTCATATTATGTTGTGTACTCTTATTCTTGTATATGGTGTGTTGAGTGTTGAGTAGAGAAGAAGAAGATTTTCAGCCTCTCACCTTGTGTGTTCTCTATTAGGGTTTTGTGAGTGTGTGTGTGTGCTTGGCTCTACGGGAGGCACCGGCAAACGATCTCTGATTGAGGAGCGTTCTTCGCGGGAGTAAAGCTATAGGGCAACTATACAGTCCTATCAGACTACAATTTTCGGGCCGAAAACACGTTTCGGGCGCGTCTGGACCTCCGTTTTTCAGAAAGCAGGCGATTTCGAGCACTGTGGGTAAGTCATCGATTCTCTGCAGAACTCTGTTTTAAGAATTGCAGGAAGACAGATTGACTGTGCAGACACTGTGGGTGCTGCAAAGAGGTCTACAGTTGCCATTGGGTGTATGTATGCACATTGAAGTCACTGGTTGTGACATTTGAGAGTACTACAGTACCGCTGTGCAGAAAATACAACAGTTGTGCAGGAAAAACCAGTGCAGATTCTGGTAAAATTGTGTGTTTGGCAAGATGTCTAATGATGGCATAACACAGATTGTGGCTGAGAAGCTGGATAAGAATAACTTCCATGCTTGGAGATTCAAGTTAACGAATTTCCTGATGGGAAAAGGCTATTGGGACTACATAGAAGGTGAGCATGAAGAGGCACCGGAGATACCGGATATAAATCCGACTGCTGTAGATGTGAAAGAGTTTAAAGACTGGAACCAAGGAGCCAGGAAGGTTATGTATTGGCTATCCATTAGTATACAAGACACCATGATTGGGCACATTCAGGATGCCAAGTCTCCCAAGGAGGCGTGGGACACCTTGGTAAAGCTTTATGAAACAAATACCAAGGCACGTAAGATACAGTTGAAGAATGAACTTCATACTGTGGAGAAAAAGAGCATGTCTGTGAATGACTATGCCTTGAAGATAAAGGGTATTGTGGAATCCCTTGCATCTATTGGTGTGTCAGTAGATGATGATGATAAGGTGGAGGTCTGTCTACGTGGTCTCGGGCCACAATACAAGGCGTTCAAGACGTCTATTCAGACTCGAGAAAACATTCCCAACTTTACAGATTTGGTGTCTATGCTGATTATCGAAGAGAAGAGCTTGGGTGAAGACCAACAGTCTTCACAAAGCAAAAACAGTTCAGAGCAACAGGCCTTCTACATGAGTTCAGGAAGAGGACGAGGTAGAGGAGGTCGTGGATGCGGTCAAGGAGGTGGCCGAACAGGTAATCAGAATTATGGCCAGCAGCAGCAACAACAACAACAGTCCCAGAATCAACAACAACAACACACAGGTGGAAGAGGCAAATTCAGAGGCAGGGGGAGTCAAAGAGGCCGTGGAAATTGGCAAAGGCAATATAATGATGCACGTGAATGCTATTATTGTGGTAAGCCTGGACATGTGCAGGCAGAATGTTATAAGAAGCAGGCTGACATGCAAAATGGGAAAGTGCAGCAAAACAACTATGCATCCTCAAGCAGAAATAATGAGGATAATGAAAGGTTGTTTGTTATGCAGCATGTCATGAATGCCATGTCTGAAAATGTTGAAGCAGCACAAAAAGATAATGTATGGTATGTGGATTCAGGCGCTTCGAACCACATGACGAGTCATGGTTGGGGAGTGGTTCAAGGAGATGAAAAACCCGGAAAGACCAGGTTTTGTGGAAACAGGGGATGACACTGCTCATCCAATTGCCCACGTTGGAGATGTGCCATTGTCTATGCATGATGGCAAAGTGAAGTACCTTGCAGATGTACTTCATGTACCAAACATAACAAAGAATCTGGTTTCAGTTGGCCAGATGATTGAGCAGGGTTTGCAGGTTCGGTTTAACCCTGATGGGTGTTATGTTGAAGATTTTAAAGACAAGTGCAGGTTGGTTGCAAAAGGCAACAGAGTGGGCAGAATGTTTACATTGAATGTAGACATGCCTGAAATGAGTGCTGCGATGTTTGCAAATGGTTCAGGAGTTCTTGCAGACACAAACATATGGCATAAAAGAATTGGACATGTAAATGTGCAGAGATTGAAGTCTATGCAGACAAAAGGAATTGTGACAGGGCTCCCTTTATCCATAGCACTACTCTGAGTGCTCACACTCTCATGTCTCAAGTGTCCTGACCATGGACGTCTGACCATGGACGTATAGTGTTACTCTCAAACTCTGCTGGCCTAGACATAGAAATAGAACTTGCTTGTGGCAAGTTCACATGCACATCAGCATCAACGGAATCAATGACACCCTCATCCTTTGCCTTGTACCAACTAGTAAGTTCATCAAACACCACATCTCATAAGATAACCACTTTCCTAGTTTGTGGATTGTAACATTTATATGCCTTGCAATCCTGTGTATACCCAACAAAAATGCACTTTTTTGCCTTAATAGGATCCAACTTCTTCCTTCTCTCATCGAGCACATGCACATAAGCTATGCTACCAAACACTTTGAGGTGTCCAATGTCTGGCCTAAAACCTGTAAGACGCATCTCTGCATACTTCCATGTATGGCTGCTGTGGGTGCCTTATTAAGTACATACACCACTGTGGCACATACTTCTGCCCAATAATAGTCTAGCATGCTCTTGGTTTGATTAGCCTTGCTCCATCAACCCCATCGGGATGGTGTGCTTGACTACTTCCAGAAGATACACCTTTCATATTCATGTACTTCTAGGTAAAGCAATCCTGGAATTCTATAATAAGCAGATCAATGAACTTGGTCTCTTTCTCTAAAGAGAGGTCTTATCCAATGTATACTGGCCTCAAGTCTTTGCCCGAGCCTGCTAGGTTCATTTCTTTGACCTTGGCTAGGACCATCGTATGAGGTACTTGGTTGTCCATTGTGAGACCTTTGGGCCGAGTCATATTGGACAAATCTGTTGGCCATCTGAAAGGTCTTGAAATGTTTGGGAACCTATTTGGTCTCTTCTACCCTAGCGCTTTCTTCTTCCACTAGTAGGCTTTTGGCTTCTTTTTTTGCTAGCACTAACTTTTTATTGCGTGTTTTGTGCATTGAGTGGCAAAGATTTTATGGTTTTGGTTTGGGACCAACGGGTTCCATTGGCTTTGGGGTGGTCATGTGGACGAGAAGGGAGTTAGTGGTGAACTCCTTTTGCCATATTTCGTTGAAGTGGTTATGTGCTTCAAGAGCCCCAACATACTTTAGCTAGTGGGTGTTTGAATCGTCTAGGAAGACATATTGCTTTGGCCCCGAGAATCCATTGGGCTTGTGAGTCTTGTGGGAGCGTGTGTCCCTTGATGGTTCCGCTCTAATGGCCTATTCAAGTTCTTGGTTGGCAACACTAGGCATATATGCTGAGTTGAGCATATATAAAGATGTGATTTCTTGCTCGCCTACCATAGCAAACCTTGTGTCGGTGCGTCTAGGTAGTAGAATGTCCATGGTGGGGTAAGGATATGCATCCAATTCTTAGTCTTTCTATTTTAGAAGAGGTGCACATTCCTCATTATCCTTTTCATCATTGAGTGTTTTGTGGCATGTTTGACACAGATGGACTGCAGTAGATCTAGTTGTTGTTACTGAGTCCTCTGCAAAGGGTCTGCCACTCATTGGGTGTACCTTCCACGTGCATAGGTTGATCTTTATGGTTTGATCTTTTCTTTGAATGTAAATGTGGTTGGTATCCTAGTCCTCGATCATCTTAGATTCTCTCATGGATGGTCGTCCAAGGATACAGTCTCATAAGAAACAGGGTGACGTCCAAAGTTCATCACCACAAAGGTGTGGCGGTATGTAGTTCCAAGGATATTTATTTTCAAATCCTTCAGTAGACCAATGGCTGTGGCACCACCAGTGAGTTTGACTAGCAGTGTGGTGTCATCCATATGGCAGGTGCTCTCCCCATTTTTCCCAGAATTGTTTTGTAACAATGCTCACTTCTTCTCCCCCATCCAGGATCACTCTGTGACTTGGAGGCCATTGAAGGTTATTGGGCAAAGCCACATTCAGTTCATCACCTTCAAGGTATTGTCCAAGATTATTTATTCAAACAGTGGGGATGCTGGTGATTTCATGGGGTATAACAAGTTCATCTTCCTCAGATTCATTAGAGCTATCTAGCTCCATGGATTCTTGCATGCTTGCCCCTAGGCATCCCCCTCCATCCAGTCTTTTAGATCTTTCCATAAGCTTGGGCTACCTTGAAGCAAGGTATCGATAGGGATCTAGATCTGAGAGGAAAGGAAGGAAAAGAGTCTAGCAATATCTTTAGGGGCATAGGTTGTTCCGCGAGACGAGGAAGATTGATTTGGTTTTATCTTAAGCTTTTTGTGTATGGGATGTGGATAGGGATTTCTCTATCTGTTTGTTTAAGGTGGACATCCCCCAGATCTTTGAGATATTTGGCTACCCGATCTCCCTAGTGGGGGGTAGCTGCAGGCAGCTACCCCCTAGGCAGCTATCCACCAGTGGGGGGTAGTTGCCTGCAGCTTCTATTGGCCTCTGTGGGGGTGACTAGTCTGGGAGCTCTCTAGAATACACTTGAGCTTCTTTGGCAGGTCTCACATTGGAGACCGGAGGACAAGGCTCAAGGTAAGCAATAGGAGGCTCATCTTCTCTTGACCAATGCTTGGGCTCTACCAATAGTCTTTCTTTCTCCTCTACAAGGTTAGGATATTCGGTAAGCTTATTTGGGAGTTGATTAATGTTAATAAGCTCTTGGGCTTGAGCAATTGAGCATATCAGATCTTCATCTTTTGATAAAGAGGTTGATGCATGTGTTGTCATACCATCTTCCAAACCACTTTGGATAATTACACGACAGTCTCCCTTGCCGATCTTTGTGGTTTTCTTCTTTGAGTGTCTAGTCTCTTGTGCTTGCTTAGGGACATTCTTTGAGGCTAAGACCTTGGCTTATCCCCGGTCTCGTGAGGTAGATGCCTCTGCTACAGCATGAGATCTGGCTCTATGTCGGTTTTGTAGTCGAGTTACGGCATTGTGAGAGGGACCGTGTGGATGAAACCATCTCTCACACTCTTAGGTTAATGCTGGTGCTCGGATTAGCTTCACAAGCCATCCTCGTTGTTTCAGGTCTTAGCAGATAATCTTTATACATATGGTCGATTCCACAACCAACGCATAAGCGAGAACCTATAGAGGTACTCACCATCCCTTTCTTGAGACCCTCAGGCACTCGGTGAGGCCCTATGCAATGATAGCACTGCATATGTGGTCGTTTTGCCATCGTATTCATGTCTCTAGCCCGTGTGGCATTGGGGCGGCTAAGTACACTGGGTACATTTGGTCTCCCTCCATAACATAGTGGCTTAGAATTTGAGAGGGCGGGCTTGTTGGCTCAAGGGTTTCATAGGTAGGACCTATTGGAATTTCCCCCTCATTTGCTTCTTTGAAGATTTCTGTCAGCATCAGTTGACGAATTCCTATGATTCTTGGCAATGGGGGTTGAGGTGGAAGAATCGGGGGTGGTAAGGGAATTTCAGGTACCTTAAATATTCCTCTTTGAGCCACTTCTTGGCCTGGTTGAGGTGCATAATGGAGAGTAGGTGCTGGCAAAGCCAGTGGTTGCCTTGGGTTGGCTAACAAGGCTTGAGGTAGAGCTCAGGCTTGAGCATCTCTTTGATAGTAGTTTGTAACTTTGTGATTTCCCCATCTTTGTAAATATTTGCAATAGACGTTAGGAAGGGGTCGCAAATGTGGACACTCTATGCTGATATGGTTAGCTTGACAGATCGGGCACCATACAAGCTCCCTCTTTGGATAGAGATGGGGTTGGCTGACTTGATCCCAACCTTGGACGGTTCTCTAATGTTGGGTCATTTGCTGCATTAGTGCAACGACCAACTACTCAACTTGCTGTCCACTTCACTCTTTCCTCTTTTCACTAGATTTCGCACTGGTGGTCTTGAAAGAGGCTTTAGTTGTACCCACATGAAGTTCTTGGGAATATGTTCCCTTGCAGTTGTCCTCAAAGTCCATAGCACTCCTACAACATTGCTCAAAGAAGGAGGTATGAGCCATGACATATAATGAATTGTGAAAGGGTATGTCATCTAGACCTTCCAAGAATCTCCCTATTAGTCTATCATCAGAGAATTTGTCTCTGGCACTACAACGAGAGTGGATATATCCGACTCTATTGATATAGTCTTGGATGATTTCACCATCCATTTGTTTGACATTGTGCAAATGCTCCACCGGACTACATCTAGTACATTGGTGAGAATATGATACCTTGAATATCTCTTTCAAGGCTTCAAATGTGTCCTTGTCCTTAGCTTTAAAAGACCTAAACCATTGGCCTACTTTACCATCTAGGGTGAAGGCAAAGGCACTCACCTTAACCCGATCTTCTACATGGCCAAAGGCTTCACAAATTTGCTTGAACATCTCCAAAGTGGGATGGGGTCTTTAGTCCCATCAAATTTAGTGACAAGCTTTGATATGTTTGTGGGTTTGTTCCACTCTAATGTGGGTGCAGGTATAGGTTGCACTGTGTTGGGGGTGTGATGCCCCCCTCCATTTCCATAGCTAACTTTCACATTTTTGGGGTTAGCCTTTCCATGGCTAGAGGGGGTGTAGGTTGAGGAATGTTTGGAGGAGGAGTGGGGCCAAGAGGATAATATACCATTGGAGGCCCTTGTCTTATAGGTAGGTTAGATTGTGCCCCATGTGGTCTCATGTGGTACCCAGGGTATGATCCCTGTAGTGGGTACTATTGATATATAGGCGGACTGGGTTGATGTGAAGGGCATGGGTAGACCCTTTCTCGTTGTTGGTATGAAGTTTCTAGCCCTTAAGAAGATGGACCTAGCCCTAGGTCTTCTACAGGTCTTTAAGCCCTATAAAAATCAACCACTCCTGAGACAAGAATGGCTCTCCAAACTGGTGATTCAGCTTGGGTATGATGGCTTTCGCTCTGCCCTATTTCCACTCTAGGATCTAGAGATGGCGTGGGCTCACTTTCTTGTGGATGGTCCATACCTCTTGCCCTGGGTTGTGGTTCTTCCAACTGTGTGTTTCCTAGGATAAAATTGCGGAGCCTCAAAGCAGGGCTTCTCTGTGAGTGTGTGGGAGAGAGGTAGGAGCTTGCTCTCTTGGATAGGAGATATGTCCATGCACTGAGGTTCGGGCTCTCCTGTCTCGAGGTTAGGAGTTTCTCGTCATGTACTAGGAAGGTCTTTGCTCTCATTTTGGTGTTGTCAAAGACGAGGACTATTTGGCTCCACATGGTATTGATTGATGGGTCTGGCCTAAGCGAGGGAGCTTCAGGAGAGTTCACGTCATCAAAAAGAGAGCTATTTCACACCAATTTACCTGAGCATAGGTGCATGTAAATGTGGAACTACTGTATAAAACTCTGTGTGAAAAGTATTTTTTATTATGGGAATGGTACGGGCGTATGCTTTGGGATGGTACGAGCATACGCTTTTTAGAGCTAAAGGGAATGAGCGTACCCTTCTCAGAGAGCAGATGGAATGGGTGTTCGCTTTTTGAAGGAGACACGAGCATGGCTTCACAAAGGAATGAGCGTGCACTTTGAGATGGAGAAGCTACGAGCGTGGAAGATGAATGGTACGGGCATGTTAAGTTTGCCATGGGCATGAAAAGATGCAGGGGGGAAGAGAGCTTGAGCTCTTGCAAGCACACACACACACTCACAAAACCCTAATAGAGAACACACAAGGTGAGAGGCTGAAAATCTTCTTCTTCTCTACTCAACACTCAACACACCATATACAAGAATAAGAGTACACATAATATGAAAGATACTCAACCAATACATACACGGGTTCTCTATAGTGTGAACCCGACTAAAATGAGCTGGCGCTATAACTATGCCAGTCTCTAGAATGGCTGTCACACAGCCTGTCATCCCACTGGCCGCATATCACCCAAGATCTCACCAACCATGCCAGTGGTGTAAGTGTGGAGCCTATCCCCCAGGCGGGTCATCAGTGTCCACCGCCTCACTAGACGAGCTCGATATCTCAACACTCCCCCTCGAGCTCAACTCCATCTCATGTACACCAAGTGAAGCCCTGAATCTGCGGAGCTTCTCTGTACCCAATGCTTTGGTGAAGATGTCAGCTACCTGATCCTCTGTGCTGACATAAACAAGGTCAAGGTCTCCTGCCAAGACCTTCTCTCTGACAAAGTGGTAGTGGACCTCTATGTGCTTCGTACGAGCATGAAAGACTGGGTTCCTGGCCAACTGTATACTGCTAATGTTGTTACAGAAAATGACAACTTGTCTATTCACTGATAGACCCAAATCTGCAAGTAGCTTTCTCAACCAAGCTACCTCACATGCTGCCATAGCATCTCCTCTGTACTCGGCCTCTGTACTGGATAGAGCAACCGTAGGTTGCTTCTTGCTGCTCCAAGTCACAGCAGCACTCCCCAAAGAAAACATGAATCCACTGGTAGATCTTCTATCTGAGATACTACCAGCCCAATCAGCATCTGTGTACCCATGTACACATATCTCTGTCCCAGTCTCATAGAATAGTCCACAATGCAAAGTAGACTTCACATACCTCAGTATGCGTCTCACTGCATCCAAATGCGGTTTCCGTGGAACCTGCATAAACTGACTCACCAACCCAACAGCATAGCTCAAATCTAGTCTGGTGATCGTCATGTAGATCAAACGTCCTACTATGCGCCTATACATAGTAGGATCCTCCAAGATCTCTCCTGAATCTACACTCAACTTGCCATTCTGATCCAATGGCACAGAAATAGGCTTACAGCCTGTCATACCATACTTGGACAACATGTCCAAGCCATACTGTCTCTACAGTAATCCAATACCATGTGGTGACCTAATCACCTCAATGCCCAAGAAATATCTGAGCTCCCCTAGATCCTTCATCTCGAACTTCTGTCTAAGTAGGATCTTTACATCAAAGATCTCTGCATCATGGTCCCCCGTAATGATCAAGTCATCTACATAGATGACAACAAGCACAACTCCTCTATCACCATGTCTCACATACAATGAGAAATCTGCATTGGCTACATGAAAGCTAATAGTGACAAGATATTCAAAAATCTTGTTAAACCATGCTCTTGGTGCTTGCTTTAAGCCATACAAGGCTTTCTTCAACCTGCAAACATGCTGGGGGTGACCCACATCCTCATAACCAGGTGGCTGCAACATATACACCTCTTCTTGCAAATCCCCATGCAAGAATGCATTCTTTACATCCATCGGATGTAAAGACCATTGCTTTGACGTAGCCACTGCTATCACAACTCTCACCGTTGCTATCTTGGCAACTGGGCTGAAAGTTTCCTCATAATCAATCCCATACGTCTGCGCATATCCTTTGGCTACCAATCTAGCCTTGTACCTGTTTATGGTTCCATCACTGTTATGTTTAACTTTGTACACCCACTTGCATCCAATGGCTTTCTTGCCTTCAGGCAATTGCACTAAATCCCAAGTTTCATTTCCATATAGTGCATCCATCTCCTCATCCATGGCTTTCTCCCAATACACATTTCCAACAGCCTCATCAATGCATGTGGGCTCAACAACCTGCACAACCTTTGCCATATATGCATAGTGATGTGCCACATAACCATCATAGGTAAATCTCTGTACAGGATTTTTCACTCTCCCAGATCTTCGCAGCTTCTCATTCATGGCTTCCATAGCCTTCTTTACACCAGGTGTTCTCATAGCTGCTGGGATCCCAAGCTCCTCATCAAGGCTCATATCTGAGCCACTAGACTCTCCATCAATATGAGAATGCCCTGCAGAAATGTCAGGCATACCAAGGGGCTCAACCACTTTCTCTTTTCCTTTACATGATGTACTAATCACATTTGCAGGACTGGTATTATGACGCAGCCTGCCACTCCATGGTCTATCAATAGACCCACTAGATGAGGACTCTCCTGGTCCACTCAAAGACTGTGATTGCTAACCTGCATTCTGTGCAACCACACTTCCACTCACATCAGCCCCAATAGCTTCTTTTTCAGCAGCATACCAGCTGCTCATCTCATCAAAAACAACATCCCTGCTTACCCTCAACTCACGTGTAACAGGGTTATAACACCTGTATCCCTTTTGCTCAAGGGAATATCCAATAAACACACATTTTTCAGCTTTCGGATCCAGCTTAGTTCTCAGCTCATCTGGCACATGCACATATGCAATGCATCCAAAGACTTTCAGATGAGACAAATCTGGTTTTCTGCCAGTAAACCTCTCCTCTGGAGTTACATCATGTATGGCTGCAGTCGGAGTCCTGTTCATGATGTATACTGCTGTAGAAACAGCCTCAGCCCAATAGCTATGCGGCATATTTTTCTCTTCCATCAATGCCCGCGCAATCTCAGCAATGTGCCTGTTTTTCCGCTCAGTAACTCCATTTTGCTGCGGAGTGTATCTGCATGTAAACTGTCTCCGAATACCATTCTTCTTCAGAAATTCAGAGAACTCATTGGAGAAGTACTCTCCCCCTCCATCTGACCTTAGGCACTTTACATATTTCCCTGTTTGCTTTTCAACCAATACTCTGAAATTCTGAAAATGAGTGAACACCTCACTCTTCTCCTTCATGAAATATACCCACACTTTCCTTGTGTGGTCATCAATAAATGTGACATAGTACCTGCAGCCTCCCATAGACACGGTCTTCGTAGGATCCCATACATCTAAATGCACAACATCTAATGCATTTCTGCTCACATATCTATTACGTGGAAACACATGCTTTGTTTGCTTCCCAAATTGGCATGCTTCACATATTTTCTGCATACCTTCCACTTTAAATCTTGGCCGAGAAGTACTCTCCCCCTCCATTTGACCTTAGGCACTTTACATATTTCCCTGTTTACTTTTCAACCAAAACTCTGAAATTCTGAAAGTGAGTGAACACCTCACTCTTCTCCTTCATGAAATATACCCACACTTTCCTTGTGTGGTCATCAATGAATGTCACATAATACCTACAGCCTCCCATAGACATGGTCTTCGTAGGACCCCATACATCTGAATGCACAACATCTAGTGCATTTCTGCTCACATTTTTGTTACGTGGAAATATATGCTTTGTTTGCTTTCCAAATTGGCATGCTTCACATATTCTCTGCATACCTTCCACTTTAAATTTTGGCAGCTCTGTCACAATTCCTTTAGTCTGCATAGACTTCATTCTCTGCACATTCACATGTCCAGTTCTTTTATGCCAAATGTCTGTGTCTGCAACAATTCCTGAACCATTTGCAAACATCACAGCACTCATTTCAGGCATGTCTACATTTTACGTAAACATTCTGCCCACTCTATTGCCTTTTACAACCAACCTGTACTTGTCTTTAAAATCTTCAACATAACAACCATCAGGGTAGCAAAGCCTCCATAATAGAGATAGAGAGAGAGATGTGTGCGAGAGAGAGAGGGATGTGTGCATGTGTGAGAGAGAGAAAGAGAGAGCGAGAGAATCACTAGTTAGGAGGTCCTAAATAAATAATTATCAAATATCATTTATGTTATCGTTTATATTAGGGTTAGGGTTAGTGTTAGTGTTAACCATTTTAACTTCATTGTTAAAAAAGCAAAACATTTTAATTTTTAATTTTTGCCAAAAAAATGTTTTTATATTTATTATTATTATTTTATTTCTCTTTGCCTGTAAGCTCATCATTGCTTTCATGAGTATTGTGTTTCATTGGTGGGGAGTGGTATTGCTATGTAGATAATAAGGCAAATGAGATACAAGAGAAAGATGACTGCAAAAAATTGGAGCCTTTGTCCTTGCATTTTAAAACGAGAGGGAGAAAGACAAATTCCCAAAACAAAACTACCTCACCATAAATAGTGAGGGGCACAAACTGCTCATAATCAAAGAACTACCAAACTGAACATAGACAACGCCTACTAGTGATGCCATCATTATATCCCTATAGAAATTAATCCACATTCTAAACTTCAAAACTCTACTCTCTACACATCCATCAAAACTCTACTCTCTACACATCCATCAAAGGCATGGTTTCCACGGAAATACTTCTCTTGTTTATTTAGACTTATTGCTACTATTTGTACTCGTTCCGTATGACACCATGAAATGCACAATAGAAGGTGCAAGGTTCTACACAAATTAGAATGATAGTCTATTCTATTAATTTTAATATTTTGCCCAAGATATAATGTTACTCCCTCATTTTAGGAGTCAAAGGCATTTTTTTTAATTACCACTTATTTTTGACAGGTCTTGCAAAGTTTGAACTTAGTTTTTAGTAAGTTTATGAATATTCAAGATGCCTTCATTTAGATTACCTATTGCACATACAAACATATTACGGAGAGGGTCCTTCTCCTCATTAGCTAAAGGAGTATTCTCCTCCTCTCTAAGATTTATGCCCATACCTTCTTGCCCTATTAATGCTAAAATGGCATTCTCTAATCATTTGTGCCAATGCTTCGCGATTGGTATTAACCATCTCCACATGCACATGCTTTGCGATTGGTATTAACCATCTCCACATGCACATGCGTCTCTACCATGGATCTTTTGGTATCAAACAACAAACATCTGCACGTAACATGACATGTTATGTGTATGACCATCTCCACATGCACATGCTGCTCTACTAATCAGACATTTGCACATCACATGCCATTTTTTTAAAATGTGAGGGAGGGTACTGAATTTCATTTCATTCCACTATGGGATTGCGTGGATTCTAACCTTTTTGGGCGTTACCCTTGGGATAAACCCGAGGAGACGAATCAAGTGTCATTTATTCAGGTGGAGCTTGTATTAATTAATTAATATAGGCTATCGCCTGTATTAATTAATTAATAGGCATTAAGACCTTGTGACCTTAATCAACATTATTAAAAATGACCTTAATCAACGTTATTAAAAAAAATTACGTTGCAATCATGCGCATCGTCTCCCTCCCTCTCAGCTCATCATCTCACTACGGTCGTGCGCATGTCTCTCTCCCTCTTGGCGCACCGTCCTCTCTTTCTATGTGATGTCTCTCTCTCACATGGGCTTTCACCTAAAACAGAAAACCAAGTGACCACCTTTTATACCCACCATGAGGCGGTTAGAGGAAGATTCCAGGGGTTGCTAAGGTTAATAAATTTTTTTCCCTCACATTAATAAAAATTTGGCCTACGAGAGGAGAGGTTGATTGCGATCAGATTCTGCTACATGTCGTGCATGCAAAAGGGGAGTGGGTTAGTGGAGTGTTTGTTGGAATTAGGGTTGCAGGAATGCACACACAACTTCAAGAAGATGAGGAAGCTTGAGCACAACACTGTAGTGTATTATGAGTGCCAAAAATGAAAGATCACAAACCCTAAAAGATAATGGGCGTATATACAATGCACGGGGGAAAAAACCTCCTAGTGAGGGAAAAAGTGCCCCGGCGGTCCTAAGTGTGTTCACACACATCACTACTATAATATGGTAACAAATCCCCCCTGGAGTGATGCGGTGAACAAGAGCTAGCACTCATGTATAGGGAAGTGTCTAGCTATGTGGACAAATCCACAAAAGGGAGTAAGCCCAAAGCTTTGCGAAAAGCTTCGAACTTTTCACGAGGCAGAGCCTTTGTGAAAAGGTCTGCAAGGTTATCCTGTGTTGGCACATAAGCCAAACTGATCTCTCCTGCAGAGAGTCTCTCCCTGACATAATGGTAGTGCACCTCAATGTGCTTCGTACGAGCATGGAACACTGGGTTCCGCGCAACTGCCAATGCGCTCTGACTGTCAGTGAAGATGGTGGTGGCAGATGGCTGCCCAACACCCAAATCAGCCATAAGGCGTCTGAGCCACACACACTCAACCGTAGCTGTGAAAGCTGCCCTGTACTCAGCTTCACAACTAGAAGTGGCCACAGTAGGCTGCTTCTTGCTCAACCATGATATGCATGAGCTTCCAAGCATGAAGCAAAAACCACTCGTGGACACGCGTGTGTCATAACAACCAGCCCAGTCAGAATCTGAAAAAACATGTAAATCTGGCGGCAATGATCCCCCCTTGGGATAAAACAACCCAAGATGCCGAGTACCACTCAAATAGTGAAAGATACGCTTCACTGCCTGCCAATGCTTAATGCCTGGGCTATGCATAAATCTGCTCACCTGTGAGACTGCAAACTGAATGTCTGGCCTCGTAATGCATACATAAATGAGGCAACCAACAGCTGTCTGATAGAGTGTGACATCAAAGTGATCTCCAGCATCATGAAGACTCAACTTCAAACCTGTCTCCATTGGAGTAGCAATAGGCTTGCAGTCTTCAAGGCCAAATCTCCGCAACAATGTTTCAATATACTTTGTCTGACACAAAGCAATACCTCCATCACACTGCTTAAATTGTATCCCCAAATAATGATGCAAATGCCCCAAATCTGACATCTCAAAAGAGGCATTCAAATCAGCCTTAAAATCAGCAATATGACTCTCATTTGGTCCTGTGAGCAGCATGTCATCGACATAGAGAGCAATGATTAGATGTACACCATCCACACGTTTAACATACAAAGTGCTTTCTGTTGGACTATTCTAAAACCCATGTGCAGTCAAATATGCATGTATTTTTTCATACCAAGCTCGTGGAGCTTGCTTTAAACCATATAAAGCCTTTTTTAACCTGCACACTTTGTTTTCCTGCCCTCTTTGAACAAAACCACGAGGCTGCGATACATACACCTCCTCATGCAAATCTCCATTTAAGAACGCAGTCTTTATGTCCAGCTGATGTACATTCCAACCATATGAGCTGCTAATGCACAGATGCTACGAACAGTGGTCATACGACATGTGGGAGCAAAAGTCTCATCAAAATCAATGCCCTTCTCTTGAGCATAACCTTTTGCAACAAGCCTAGCCTTATGGCGATCCACTGTGCCATCAGGCTTACGCTTCAATTTGTATACCCACTTAGTGCCAATGGCCTTCTTGCCAGGGGGCAAGTCACATAAAGACCATGTACCATTCTTCATAATAGCATCGTATTCTGCTTGCGTAGCAGCCATCCAATTTTCTGAACTTTGTGCCTCATCAAATGAAACAGGCTCACTTTCATCGCACATACTAGAAACAGCCAATGCATAACAATCTGGCGCATAAGAGGCACCATGAGAGCCAGAACGAGTGCGACTAGACAAAGGGGCATCCAACTTGCTGTCACGCAAAGTCTGCACCAGCCATCTAGGCATATTCCTAGAGCCCTCAATCTATTGTCTCTCATCCTCAAGTGCATCATGCACATCTGCATCAGATATAGGCTGATCTGTGCCATCATTTAAAACCTGCATAGGCTGAAAAACTGCCTCATGAGGTATTGCACTTGACTGTGCACCACTGAAAAGAGGCAACAATGTATTATAGACATCACGTGAGCTGATATCTGTCTCCTTAGTACATGAAACCAAGGGCTGAACTGCATCTTCCACAAATACAACATCACGACTAACCAAAATGCGCTTTGTCTGTGGATGATACAAACGATAGCCTTTGCTCTCAGCACTATATCCAACAAAAATACATTTGATAGCTTTGTCATCCAATTTTCTGCGATGTTGCACAGGCACTAATGCATATGCCAGGCAACCAAAAACACGTAAATGGCCAACAGATGGCTTGCGGCTATGCCAAGCCTCATATGGAGTGACAACCTGTAATGCTTTGGTGGGACACCTGTTTAGTACATAAGTGGCACACATGACAGCCTCAAGCCAAAAACCATGTGGTAGACTTTGACTCTTAACCATACATCTTGCCATTTCCATGAGAGACCTGTTTTTTCTCTCAGCCACACCATTTTGCTGTGGTGTATACGGCACTGTACATTGGTGTTTTATCCCACGCTCAGCCAGAAATGCATTAAATTCTGAAGACATATACTCCCCCCCTCGATCTGAACGGAGGGTGCCCATCTTACTTTCTGACACATTTTCAGCCATAACCAAAAACTGTTTGAAGCACAAAAACACTTCGGACTTTGCCTTCAAAGGATATACCCATGCATGCCTGGTAAAATCATCAATGAAAGTCACGAAGTAAAGGTAGTTTCCAAATGATGGAGTTTGCATGGGACCACAAACATCACTGTGAACAAGCTGCAATCTGCGTTCAGCTCTCACTGATCCATCTTTGGGAAAGGAAGCACGCTGCATTTTACCCAATATGCAGCCCTCACAAACATGCTTGACAGGTGCCTCAAGCTTAGGCAAAGAAGACACCATTTCAGATTTCTGCAGGCGCAGCAAACTTGCAAAATTCAGATGACCAAAACGTGCATGCCACAGTTTTGCATCTGAAATAGCCTGCGTATCCATAATAGCACATGCTGAATCCTCTACACATTTGCCATCCATATTGAGCTTATACAGCCCTCGACATAGTGAACCAGATGCTACAATGATGTCACCACAAGAGAGATCATGAACAGTACATCTGTCATCCACAAATTTTACAACCAAACCTGTTTTGGCAAATGCGGAGACTGACAGCAGATTCTTTTTGATCCCTGGCACATACAATGCATCAAAAAGTGTAAAGGTGTTGCCATTTGCAACATTCAGCACAATCTTTCCAACTCCTTCAACGGGATAAGAGGAGTTATTGGCACAAGTGACAGTATTCCCTGTGGGAGCAGACTCAAGGAAAGTGAATAAACTGCGCTGCGAGGTGATATGCTTAGTGGCACCACTGTCAAAGTACCATACATCTGAATCTACTGCAGACATACATGTGTCATGCAAAGATGGGTCATAACTGCACTGCGCATTGAATGCCCATTCTGTATCTAGCACAACATTAGCAGATTCATTGTTAGAAGGAGAGGCATCTGCAACAGCCATACCAGCCTCTTTCTTCTTAGCCTCTTTCGCAGCCAGCTTAGGACACGCTTTGATGACATGATCATTTCCCTTACAGTACTTGCAAAATGTCTTCTGTTTGTCACCCTTCTTCTCATCTTTGTCTTCCTTCTTTGGTTGCGCAGCATTTGCAGATTTCTGCTTACTAGAAGAAAAGCCAGCTTTACCTTTCCCGCTTCTCTGACTAGCAACGAAAGCTTGATCTGCGACACGCATAATATTCCTGTTTTGCCTTGACTGGTCTTCTTGCAGCAAAACAGAAACTAACTCCTCAAATGATAAGGCATTGGGATTGCCTTTCATCATCAAGCGAAGAGTGGAAGCAAAACCCTGATAAGAATCTGGTAGACCATTCAAAACAGTTTGCACAAGTGAACTGTCTGACAGGATTTCATCTGCAGAAATGAGCTGCTCTTTGAAATCCTTGATCTTTGTCAAAAAGCTATCCATAGAATCACCTTCGTTCATATGCTCACTCTCCAACTGTTTTCGGAGATAAGCAACACGAGCCTCATTTCTTGCCTGATACAATGTGGCAAGTACATCCCAAGCATCCTTAGAAGTCCTGCAGGAGCGAATATGTGGGATAATGGTACGTTTGACAGACAGCGCAATCAAGGCATGACCCTGCGCATCTCTACCATCCCAACGAATCTGCTCTGCTGAAAGTGGTGGTTCTCGAACAGCTGCTACAGCACTTGTGCCTGCACCATCATCAACAGTACCTGTTTCTGATGTGTTTGCAGCATTCCCAGCCACAATAGGACGTGCATCAATACCCTGCACAATGTTCCATAACCCCTTTGCTACCAATACATGTCGCATCATATATGCCCACAATGGATAGTTGGTGCCATCCAACTTATCCTCAGCAGCCAACATGCGGAATACATCATTGTTGTCAGCCATGGCCAATGACTGTACTACTAGATGTAAATGCTGTCTGTAAGAGGTAAACCTGTATAAAATCGACCTGTGCTATGTAGCACAGCCCAAAACAGACGAATGGGCACCTGTCCTGCAGATTTTAATCTTGACAGAAAATCTGCACAGTAGGACGATTTTGCCTGCGCAGTACTTGGAATGCAAAAACGGAGGGCGAAATGACTTCAGATCAAAATTCTGAAACGAACAAGCCCTACGGGCTTTCCCACGGCATATACTAACCTGCAGACGCTCGTGAAACCTCGTTGCAATCGGAGGAGATGAAGCGGCAGGTGCCGGTGATGCTGCCCGGGAGGAGGAAGCCTGCTCTGATACCAATTGTTGGAATTAGGGTTGCAAGAATGCACACACAACTTCAAGAAGATGAGGAAGCTTGAGCACAACACTGTAGTGTATTATGAGTGCCAAAAATGAAAGATCACAAACCCTAAAAGATAATGGGCGTATATACAATGCACGGGGGAAAAAACCTCCTAGTGAGGGAAAAAGTGCCCCGGCGGTCCTAAGTGTGTTCACACACATCACTACTATAATATGGTAACAGTGTTTAATCCTCTCGTGTGGGTGCATGCCCATCATACATCGATGGGTGGTCGACGTATTGGGTCTTACGTGGCAGTGGCCTCTAGTGGGTGGCTTCGAGGATGAGGGGGCGATTGGAGGGGGGGATTGGGATCCGAAGGCAGAGGAGGAGATGAAGCACAGAGGTGAGGAGGTTGAGGTGGAGTGCATCAAGAGGAAATGCGTTCTTGAGACTGGATAAATGAAAGACTCTGTAACTAGGTGAACAGTAAGGTATGCCTGAAGCTGAGCCAAGAGTTCATTAGAAGCCAGGTAGGGTTATTTTCGACGTGTAGCGTGTTTCTTTTCTGCTCGGACAAGCCTCCGTTGAAGGGTGAATTAGGCAAGTGGCTACAGGAAAGTATTTTACACGACTGCACTATGTCTAAGATTTTCTATCTAAGGAAGGGTTTTTTCAATGTACTATTTATTAAAGGGCAGTCTGTGTCTGAGTTGTTTGCCAAGGGACCCTTGTTTTTTGGACAAAGGTTGGTACATGTCTTTCTGTTTGATCCTTTGTTTGATTTCAATAAAAGTTTACAGAATGCATGCCTGGTTTAGGTTGAGGTGATAGGACTTCCTCCTTGGCTTAGACCTGCGTTGCGTAATATAGCCCAGTCCCTTGGTTCTATGTTATATGTTCCTGGTGATGAGATAAGAGGAAAGCAGGGTAATAGCGTGTGCATCAGATGGAACCCAACTAACGAGGCTCCAAAATCCTTAGAAGTAAACTTAGGCCAACTCGATAAACTGGAGTTAGACCTCAAGCTTGGTGCATTCCCTAGTGCCTATTTTAGATGTGGGACCTTTGGGCATATTGCCAAAGATTGCCTTGTCCTAGAATCCACGAGGGATGAGGTTAAAGTGGTGAATTGAGGGGGAACCGACAAAGAGAGCATTCCTCTAGAGACTAAGAAGATAGAATCTAAAGGGAAGGAAGTAGTGTTAGAAACTGGGGAGAACAAGAGGGAAGGGGGTTGGGATAAAGTTAAAACCAAAGCCAATGTTAGGCAGAGTAAGAGGCTAGGAAGGCCCAAAGTAGTCGCGGTCATGAGAATAGGAAGAATGGGAGTGGTGAAAATATGAATTCTATCATCTTTTCTAACCCCTATAGCCCACTGCTTGAAAAAAATAACTCTATGTTGGTAGAACAATTTTCTGAGCAGGTACTAAATGAAACAAGAAAGGATGCTGGTTTTGTTCAGAGTAGTCAGAGGGATGGAGAGGAAGTGGAAATGGTCCCGGAAACTGCATTAACATGATGAACATTATTGAGTTTAAGGGGTGCACGTGGAATGTGAAAGGGATTAAATATAAGAAGAAAAATGCTATTTTTTGGGAATTAGTGAAGTCCTGGGGTATGTCTGTTTTGGCTGTACAGGAGCACAAACTTTTTGGGAAAATCTCTAGGATAAATAGTTTTAGAGATTGGGAAATTTTCTATGGTGGTGTTAGTTCAGGCTATAGTGGGGTCATGACTTTAGTTATAGAAGAGATCTTAATCCTAATATTATAGTTGATCATCATCGTGAGGGAAGAATTTTGGTTGTTGAGATTGTAGTAGACGGTGAAAGAATATGGATTATTAATGTGTATGGGGCTCATAATCATAAGGTTAGGAGTAGTATGTGGAACTAGATTGCCGGGTTAAATGTTTAGGTTCCTTGCATTATGCTAGGGGATTTTAATATGGTAGAAAGAGTTGTTGATAGATGTGGTGGCAGTGCTATTCTTTTAGGGAAGGAAAAAGGGAAATGTGAAGAGCTTAGAAGGGGCTTAGGGCTTAAGGATAGCTGGTATCTTGGGGATTGGAGAGACAATCCGGGGCATACTTATTTTAGACTTCAATATTTATCCTCCTCATTAAGAATTAATAGAGTTTTCTTTAGTCCAGTAGGCCTCATGTACCTCATACTTTGAGAGTGGTAGTGGATTGTAGCTCTACCTTGTCTGATTATCTTCCTTTGAAGTGTAGTTGGTCTTATTCTGATGGAATTGACATGGATTTATCCCATTTTCCAACAAGGAAGCTGAGAGTGAATAATCTACTCTCCTGAAAGACCCCCTTTTGTGGAATATACTGAAGAAGCCATTAATAAATTAAAAAGGAGAAAGGGGGATGAGGGTTCATGGAAGAAGCTTGCTAATGAGATGCAAGGGATCATTAGAGCTGTGGATAAATTGAGGGCTAAGGAAAGGAGAGGTGAGAGAAGAAAGTGGTATGCTTTGTTTGAAGATCTGCTATACTGAAGAGGCTGACTATAGGATTGGATTCTGATGACACTGAGCTGTATTTTAAGTGTCAGGCCAACATTAAAGATGAGGAGGATAGATGTTATAGAGAACATGAGTATTGGGCTAGAAGGAATCTATTCAACAATAGCAAAAAACCTGACAACAGGTTTTTTTAACTCTCCAAGAATAAAGGTGATAGGGAGATTGTGGGGAACATCTTGGATGAGGATGGTAATCCTGTGAAGGACACCAAATCACTTGCTTTGAAATGGGTTAAGTTTCTAGGATCAACCCCGAGTCAGAAAGAGGACTACTCCTTAAGGAGAGTTCAAGCTGAAAACAGATTGCTTGGTCTTCTAAGTCAGAAGGTGGACCCTGATAGAGCTAAGTGGTTAGAAAGAGATATTGAGGTTGATGAGTGTTGGTGTGCTTTGCTAAAGCTGGGTAGAGAGAAAGCTCTTGGTTGGGATGGTCTTTCAACTAAGTTCTTCATAGCCTTCTAGCCTTCATTAAAAGAGGTGGTGGCTGACATCTGCAAGAAAGCTTTTAAATTGGGTCTTTGGGACAAGGTCTTTAAAGAAGGACTTGTGAAACTCATCCCTAAACAGACTGTT
The DNA here is from genome assembly GCF_041138505.1 of Cibotium barometz. NCBI lineage: Eukaryota > Viridiplantae > Streptophyta > Polypodiopsida > Cyatheales > Cibotiaceae > Cibotium > Cibotium barometz. The sequence continues at coordinate 74,685,116 of NC_141047.1, read as the reverse complement.
TGTAGTAGGTTTGGGCATTCAAGGCCTATTGCTTTATTAAATGTGATGTACAAAATTCTAGCTAAGGCGATTTCCCTCATAATCACTCCTATGTTGCAAGAGGTTATCTCAAAAAAACAACATGGCTTTATCAAAGGCAAGTCTATTTATGATAATATTTTTGCTGCTCTACTGGGTAGAGATGTGGCCATTAAAACTTAGCAGAAATGTATTATGATACAATTGGACTTAGAGAAAGATTATGATAGGATACAATGGTCATTCATTGCCAGGGTGATGGAAAAAATGGGATTTGGAGTTAAAATGGCTACATGCATTTTTACTCTCTCCTTGGGTGGATATTCTAAAGTGCTTCTTAATGGAAGAGTTGTCGGGGGATTTGAGATCAATAGGTCAGTTAGGCAAGGTTTCTCATTAGCCCCCCTGCTTTTTGCTATTGCCTCTCACCCTTTAATTTTGTCATTAGAGCTAGCATGCAGTGAAGGGAAGATTACAAGTTTAAAACTCAAGCACAGTGAGCAACTGGTAATTCTTTTGCTGATGACTCTCTGTTATTCTTAAAGGTTGAGAACAACAATGTGAGATGGGCCCTAGAACTTGTACATGAGTATGCCAATGCCTCAGGTTCTAAATGTAACATTCTGAAGTCTAGGATCATAAGCCTGACTGAAGACAATGATTTTGATCTTCAAAGGTGGGGATGTGAGGTGGTGCAAAAGGGTCATATTGTCAAATTGCTTGTGGTTCCTTTTGGGGTTGGACTTATTAATAAACAACTGGTAATGTGGACCATTAATAGATTTGTGGAGAAATTGAAAAAGTGGGAAGGTTTGAAAGTTCCCTTCCATAACAGAATTGATATCTGCAACTCTATGTTGAATGCTTCTATCATGTTTCTAAGTCCTGTGTTAAAATTTGGGAATTGTCGTTGGAAGGAAATCATAGGCCCTATCAGAGACTTTTTGTGGAGAAATGCCAATGGTAAGAAAAGAGTTCCTGCCTGGTTGGCCTGGGAGAAGGTGTCAGTGCCTAAAAGGGAAAGGGGCATTGGTATCATTCATTTGCCCACTCATTGTGTTGTGAGAAGAACTCTGATGCTATCTCAAAATACTACTTGGGCCTTAATGATAAGGGAGTTGGTGGAAATGGCTGATGTGCTAGCCAAGGGTAGATGGGGGAACTTAAACCGGAAAGACAAATCGTTTCATATGCTCCTCTGAAAGTCACATGTTCAGATTTTTGCAAAATGCTATGTAATTACTGGAAAGATAATTTAGGTTTCATGGCTTGGGATGATGGGGGGAGGGTAACTGGGAACTCCATGCTGTCCTTGGGGTGATGGTGGAGTCGTAAGTTTAATCCCCCTTAGCTTCACTTGATACTGATGTGGGAAAGATTCTCAGCAACAAAGGTATTAGATATCTGGCTGACTGTTGGGACAGGGATTTGGCTGGGTGGACAGAGGTGAACCTCTAATCTGAGGAGTTTCAGTTAACCAGGAGAGAGAGAGACTTGATGACTGAGGTGATGGAGATGTTACATAGTGAATTATGCTCCACAACTACTGATACTTCAGTCTAGATCAAGGACTTGACTTGGACTAATGGTGTCAAACTGAAGGAGGGAAAAACTAGGGATATTTATGCATTATGAGAAAAGGGGATACCAATGTTTTGTATTGCAACAAAATATGGAATGTAAAGTGGAGTGCCTCTAGCCGGAAAAAGAGATGGCACTTGATCTGGAATTGCCAGGTCCCTAGGAAATTTCAAGTTTTTTTGTGGAAGGTTAGCATGTGGGCATTACCTATTGGTTACAAGCTGCAAAAAAGGAACATGCATTTGCCCTAGATGCATGTCTTCAATAGAAAGTGGCAAGCATGTGCTTTGGGAATGTCCAGCCTTAAGGAGCACCTGGTGCAAAATGACTAAGTGAATAGAGAGGGGTTTGAATATGCAAACCTTTTGGGAGGACTGGTTACTTGGGAAGTGGACAGTAATGATGAGCTTAGTGGGTTGGTATTTAACATTATCAGATCTTGCATCTTATGGGAAATCTGGACTAGTAGAAATGAAATTATGTTTTTGAGGGCTACATGTATAGGATTGCAGGATACTAGGTTGATGTATAAATGTATATGCATGTGTTGGTCTGTATGTAATGTAAATAAAATTAGATCTCTGGAATTGGATTTGTTGATTCAGAACGTACAAAGGAATATGCCTTGATTGTTTCCTTGAGTTTGGCTGAGCTTCATGCATACTAGGGTTCTCTCCCTAATGATGGATTGTTGGCTGCAGGTGAGGAGTTGGATGGAGAAGAATAGCCTCCAAGATTTGGTCCTAAAACTCAGAGATGGTACAACAAGGAAAAACAGACGGATCACACACTTGTTGCCTTTATTGAGAACCTGGTTGGCACTAGACCTACTGTCAATGTTTGGACAAAGCATGGGGGTATGTTAGAAAAACAGTCTCCCCTAGGGCTGCACTAGTGAGGCCATGATGGAGGCTTGCTTATTCTTGGGGTATTAGATCTCGTGGGATCAGTCTTGTTTCTTGTGTGAGTATGAAAGATGGGAATTTCTTTGTAAAACCTTGAATGAGGTTAAAAAAGAGTAGAGAGTTGAGTCTTTGGGGGTGATGTATGCCAGATTTTGAAAAGTTAATATAAATAAATATTATTGGTAAAAAAGGCCTAAGGTTGCCCTTGCCTCAACTAATTAATTAATATATATAGGCAGTCGAAGGCACTCTCATACATCGAATATCGTCTATGATCTTCGTTGCATTGCGTGATCGAGCGCATCATCGTCGTCGTCGCAATGCCGAAGAAGATGGGAATCAACAGCAAGGCCGAGGAGGCGCGCGCTCGGAAAGCGGCCACGGACGCAGAGAAGAAGGACAAGGAAGCCAAAGACAAGGAGGATACCTTTTGGAAGGATGCGGAGGGGGCCAAGTCGAGGGCAGCCAAGAAGAAGGACGACGACGCGATCAGGCGGGCGGAGATGCTTGCCAAGAAGGCGGAGGCCAAGAGGCTTGCGGAACAGGAGGAGAAAGAGCTGGAGAAATACGGCAAAAGAGTAGACAAAAAGCAGGGCAGGGTCGCCCTGCCCACGCCCAAAGTCACCGCTGTTGAGCTCGCCCGCCAGAAAGAGCAAGATCAGGTCAAGCTCCAGGCTGATGCTGAAGCCGCCAAGAAAAGGGACCGCAGGATGGCCGACACAGAGGAGTACGAGAGGCTTATTGCTGTGGAGAATACCAATCGTGAGGATAACATCGTGGATGCCCGCTCCGTTGACACTGCCCTCGCTCAGATGACCTTGGCCAGCGACCTCCCCCCTGATCGCCATCCAGAGAGGAGATTAAAAGCAGCATTTAAGGTATTCTTGTCTTTAAATTTTTTTTTAATAATGAGAGACGCAATGTGATTTTCACATCCACACATCAAGAAGGGTGCAAGCATGATAGTGGCAAGTTATATGACAGCCACACCGATGAAGAAAAGTGTTGCAGAGGGTTTGGCTTGGGTAGCCCAAAGGTGCTGGGGCTGATGAGTCTAATTCTTTCTATTTGCTTCTTCCCTTAGTGGTTGGCTTGAGTCTTGGGTAGCCCAAAGGTGCTGGGGCTGACGAGTCTAATTCTTCTATTTGCTACTTCCCTTAGTGCTTGGCTTCATTATGGTTGAGTCTGCCTTGCATCTCCGGAGGTTTGATAGAAACTCAGTACGAAGGCCTTAGTGTGAATATATGCTCTTATGTGTGTGTGTCTGTGTGTGTGGAGTGCGTGTGAGAGCATATCTTGATATAGAGTTCTACACCCACTATTGGGCAATGATGACATTAGTGGGGATGTCGTAGTATCTAGTCCATACTATGCATAATGGAGTTGATAGTTATATAGTCTTGTGGGTTGACTACCATGAGTATATAACATGCATGTTCCTAAAAGGTGAATTTGGGCATGTTTCTGGATTCATGTAGGTATATATATGATCCTCTTCTAACACCAAGATAATATTTCATTTGTTGTAGAGTAGATTATCACCCTTTGAGTTTGATGGAAGTCTTTCCTATAATCCTACGCAGTTTGTTCATTGAATAACCCAATTGTATGATGAAAAGCAATTGGTGGACATCGGAATTTGAGTCCGGTGTGAGTGGTAGGTCCACTTGTCAAGGCGAGGTGCAAAACCCAAGTCTCACGCACTAACGCGAGCAAATAGGATACCTTTTGCAATGGGAGAAAAGGATTATGGGCTAATGGTCACACACAATAGTCGACTCCAAATGCTTGAGCACAACTAGTTGCTAATTTACAAGGGCAGCTTGTGCAAGCAAGTAAACACAGCATATCTTCTTGTAGAGGCAGCCTTCAGCAGGTGCGTTGGGTAGCAGCATGAGAGAACGTAGGACTCATGTGCAATTTAGCAGATGGAAAACGTAGGTCTTTAGCTAGGAGTTCTTGTGCACTTCAGTCCACAAGCAGTATCGTGCTTTTCACTTTGCATCAACAGTAATACAAGCAAATAGTGTAGAGTTGCAGTCGTAGGCCTGGCAATGACTATTGTATTTCACTTTGCATCAACAGCAATGCAAGCAAATATACCTATGCAGTGTTGTGTGGCGTTTTTGAAACGCCTTGTAGAAACTCCATTTCCATAAGATTTTGTACGTTACATATTTTTCTAAACGTATTTTGAACGTCCTTGTCCATGCAATGAAGGGGTTAAAAATGCATGTTTTAGCATGGTACAAGGAAAAAAGGCAAATTTTTGGTATATCAACGTTTAAATGTAAAACATGCACAAAGAGAAGAGGTAGAATTGTTGGAGGTGGCAATTTGCATAGCTACTCTTGGGTTATCGCATGACTGGAAGTTGTGGTGGATTATCACATATGCGAGAGCATGGGAAGTTGAAGAGCTATATATAGGGTGTGGTGGCACCTTGTCATAGATATCTCCTCCGGTTTTTTTTTTGGGGAGAGCAACGGCTAGGAGATGGGAGCCCAACCATCGACGTTACTCAATGCCTTGGGGTGGTGTGCGTGCTGCTGTTGCGCGATTTTGACATGGTATCAGAGCTCGACTTGTGTGGTCCTAACCTCTGTTGATCGAGGTGCTCGAATTGAACGAGGGTGTTGGAGGTGGCAACTCGCATAGCTACTCTCGGGTTATCGCATGTCTGTAAGTTGTGGTGGATTATCCCATATGCGAGAGCATGGGAAGTTGAAGAGCCATATATAGGGTGTGGTGGCACCTTGTCATAGATATCTCCTCTGGCTGGGTTTTTGGGGGGTGCAACGACTGGGAGATGGGAGCCCAGCCATCGACGTTGCTCAGTGCCCTGGGGTGGTGTGCGTGTTGCTGCTGCTGCGTGACCTTGCCAAGACTTCCAGCCTAATTTAACGTATATGCATTAATAAAATGAATAATCATGAATAATGCAATGATTGTGTTGGAAAAGCATTTGCTCAATGCTCCACCCTTGTGTTGTTACTGTGGGTGACATATGTGCTCTATTTTGTAAGGCTCCCTTTATGAGGAGCACCTGGGTCCTGGGCTCATGGTATGGGCAACAAATAGAAAGAGATATGGTGCCAAAGGGCAGTCCAACTGGACTGAGCGAGAAAGGGGAAATCTGTCACCTTTGTCTGAGTGGCTGAGTAAATTCTGGAAACACCACGGATCCACTCCTTCAGAAATCCCATCCGGCGCATCGTCCCCTCCAAAAAGCCCCAATCCTTTTTATCATAGGCTTTCTCAAAGTCTAGTAGGAGCACAATGAGATCCTGCTGGCGCATCCCGGCCGAAGCTGTCGCCTCCCAGAAAGTGAAGATGTTGTCTAGATTGCTCCGATCTTGAACAAAACTTGTGTAAGTATCATGAATCAAGTCGGGGAGGAAGGGCTGAAGTCTCTGGTTGATGGCCTTGGACAAAATCTTGTAGGCAGTCCTGAGTGAAAGAGTGCACAGAGCGGAAGCCAGATAAGCACTAGAGTGTGTTGATCTGAGATGTGCAAGAGAGAGAGAGAGAGAGAGAGAGAGAGAGAGAGAGAGAGAGAGAGAGAGATATGAAGCAACTAAGGTGAATATATTGCAATGAAAGCAATCCTGAGCAAGAGACATAAAAGTCTCATAAGTGAGGGATACAAAAGATGACCAAACTACTGAATTGTGAAGAGGCTAGCCCACCTATATATAGGTCATGAGGACTGGCCGATTGGAACAAAATAACTGGCTGACTGGACAAACAGGAGCTGACTGGAAGAGCATCACCCGCTTTGAGAAAATGGGGAAAAATAGGGGTGGCCAGCCCACAACCAAGGGCCATAAAAGGGATCAAATGTGGACACAATACATGGGTAGAATATGCTAACACCCCCTCTCAGCACCAGATGCTGAACAAACTCCGAGAAGCCGAAGATGGAGGAGCTAAGGAAGCCTGAGAAACCAGCTTGGTAAACAAATCTGTTGTGTTCTCTGCTGAAGGACAATACTCCAAACACAAATCTCCAGCAAGAACCCGTTCACGAACATAGTGATACTGAATCGGCTACCGGACAGTAGAGAGAGAGAGAGAGAGAGAGAGAGAGAGAGAGAGAGAGAGAGAGAGAGAGAGAGAGAGAGATGAACGAAATGAAATGATATATTAACGTCTTCAAAAGGCCAAAATGACCTATGAGACCAAAAAGGTTACAACAATTGGTGGATCTGATACAATGTCTGTGTAAGAAAAGCTAAAAACAACTAACTGAAACTAAAATAACTATGAGGAAAAGTACGGTACTAGGAGCTCCTAATGGATAACATCTGGGAGGAAAACTCCAGCAACAAAGGTAAGCATCATACACATCACCCAAAGATGTCTCTCATCGGTCGATGGCAGATATCCTCAATGTCCTCCATGGTGAGTACTCTGACTGGACGTCTCCCATGCCGTGCTAGTATGGTCCTGATCCTCTGTTGTGGTCTCCGCCGGTGTCGAGATGGGCCTCTCATCTTGGGGCGCCTGGATCGCCCCAGCTCTATAGCCCGATCTATCAGTGTACTAGTGCGGCTATACTCTGGGGCTAGCTGCAATGCCTGCTGGCCGGACTGCTCAATCTCTGGTCGAAAGAAGTCTGTAATTTGCCTTTGTAGGTGTCTCTCCCTCTCTGATCCCCTCCCTCTCAAGAGACCCTCTCTATGTCTACGAAGCTCCAGCAAGTATAATCCGAGGCATCTCTAATCCTGGTATCTCATGACTCTAGAAAGTGGTCCGAAACCCTCTCTAAACAGGCAGTGAAAACGGCCTCGTATCTCATAATATACTGGACAGTGACATATGTAATGTAACTCTGTCTCTGGCTCCCTCTGGCACAGCTGACAAATCCTGGCCTCAGCTGGTACTCCTCTGAATTTGCCAGTCTCAATCTCTAGCTGGTGTGAGGATGTGCGCATCTGACCAATAGCACACCGTACCCCATGAGAAAGATGAGTATCCATGTAGCTGGGTCTAATCACAAACCCATCCTGCGTGAGCTGGAGAAGATGATCTCTATAGAAAGCCATCTTCGTACCAAGCTCCTATGTCGGCTGTATCCATGTCCTCCTAGTGTCCAGCTGAATCAAGTCCTGCTTGATAAGTCTGGTAATCTCTGCCCGTGTGAGAGAGAGGGAGGGTGCATCCAGGGAGTACTGAAATGGAGGTAGCCTTTCCATACTAAAGCCATGCAACTGGAACCAAGCTTGTCATCTGTGCATACCAACATGATCCGTCTCCCTGTGATGCCAACTGTCGTGAAGACTCCAGGGCTAAGCGAGCATATTTGTCTCTAGGGAGAGCCCAAGTGCTATGTATAAAGGAGACTGATCGAGTGAGTGCCTGTACTACCAATGGGGGGGCAGCCATCTCTGCACGGATAATATCATGTGGTACGGAGGCCTTGGCCCTAATCATCCGGGAAATCATAGAAACCAAGGGCCTCTCCATATGTCTCCATCCATCAGTGCTACCAGCTCGGCTGTGGTGATCCACTGAGGGTCCCCATATCTCCACTCCATACAGCATGGCTGAAGTGACCAAAGTGTCAAAGAGCCAGAGCTTTGTTCGAGGTTCTTGAAACTGAACCTGCGAACACATCCTCTCTAGTCTCCCCAATGCTGCATAAGCTCTGGTCAATCTGGTCTCCGCTGCTCTCCTCAAGGAAAATAGTGGGCCACTGAAAACAACACCAAGGTAAGTATATGCATCTGTATACTCCACTGTCTCCTGACCATATGTAAAGGTGGGTACTGACCTCCTAACCCACTGTGCTGTGGTGTTAAACACCATCACCTTGGTTTTACCAAGGTTAACAGACAATCCACTGTCCTGTGCAAATGTGTGCAATGCATCCAAATGACGCTGCATCCCCTCTGGAGAATCTGAGATCAGCACAATATCATGAGCATACAATAACAGCGGAATCCATGTCCCTGCTAGCTGTGCTCCTCTGTCACCCTCCCACTCTACATAGTCTGAAACCTCATCCACGTACATCCCAAATAAGGTGGGAGAAAGGGGGCAGCCCTGTTTCACCCCAATAGTGGAGTGAACCATCTCAGATATACCCTGAGTAGTACGTACTTGCCCCACAACTGCCCTGTATAAAGCCATGATTCCCCAAATCAGCTCTGTGGGCACTCCCATCTTCTGTAGTCTGTGCATCAGTCTGGCTCTCGGTACTGTGTCAAAAGCTTTGCGGAAATCCACAAAGCAACAATAAATCCTCCTGCCTTATAATCTGCCCTCCTCAATAATAGCTCTGAGTGTCAAGATATGGTCAAGAGTGGAGAAACCTCTCCTGAACCCTGCCTGCCCTGATGCACGTATGCCCTCTCTCTCTGCCCATCTACTCAACTCCTGCTCAAGAATAGATGCATATAATCTAGCCAATGTGTGACCAATCATGATGGTACGATAATTCCCAGGAAGCATGGGATCCCCTGACTTGAAGATAGGCACTCGTGGACATATTCCAAGTCTCAGGAAAACCCTCACACATGGCTCGGTTAAACATCATAGCAATAAGCTCTGCAAGCATATCTCTGGCATGAATAAAGTGCTCTGCTACTAAACCATCATGATCATATGCTCTCCCAATCCTCATCCTGTCAATAGCTTTCCTTACCATCTCAGCAGTAAAGAAAGCACGTCTCTGGGCATGGCTCTGATGGGTCTGGCAGGGGCGGCTGTCCTGCTGCTGTGTACAGGGATGCTGCATACTCACCCCAAATCTCTGTGGAGGTAATGGCTGGTGATGGTGAATGCTCATGGAATAGTCTCCATGCCTCGCCTGAGTCCTGACTCATAAATAACTGATACAAATCCCTCTCTAACTGAGCAAGATAAACCCTCTTCTTCCGTCGCACTAGGTGCCGGAAGGTAATCCATGACTGTCTGTGAGTGGTAACACCCATGAGCACCTCTCTCTGTAATCTGATCCTCATCTCTCTGCACTCCTCATCATACCAACTGTTCTGGGGCATGTTCCCAGATCGTCTCCGTGTAGGCTGACTATGGGGATATGCCTCTAATGCTGCAGCATGAAGCGTATCTATCAATATTTGAGTGAGCTCATCTAATGGCCGTCCCGGCTCCTCGGCACATAAGCGTCTGTATATCTCATCCGTCTACACGGTGTCAGTCTCCCTCGTAAAGGTATAACGAGTGTCCCAATGGAGCGGTGCTGAACTGAAATGTGAGAGTGAAGGACAAGATAGCATGATCCATTGCTATTCCAACCGGCCTAGTGCCTACCATAAAATCCTGAAAAGAGGGAATGAGACTGGGCTGAGCCATAACATAGTCCACTGTACTAGCACCATGCCTAGGTGGAAAGCAAGTGAAACCGCCTGATGTCGGGAATCTCTGTAGGCGATTCAGGATGGCCAATTGTAAACCGGCCTTCAGAAACCAAAGGGCGGTGGAACAAACATTTGCACATAAAACACTTCAACACCATTGAGGACCTAGAAAAGGAAAACAAACAGGGGGAGCTAGAGTGCTCCTGCAAATAGTACACGGACACCGATTGGCCCCAAATCACAGTGGCGCCCCTTGCGGTATTTCTTTAATTGATTATAAGAGCTTTAATTACAATATAAGGCTGGTAACTCAGCCGTCACAGTAGAACCCCTGAAGCCTGCAAAGAACCTGCATCTGGCTTCTAGTCCACACGGCATCCACAAACAAGTCCAGTCATTGTTCATATCAAAAGACTCTCACACATTGAGTCTGCATACAGAAGCTTTCTCCCATGATCAAGGCTGCCACAACCATCCATAGCCTCTCACACTATGAACAGCATCACACCCTGACACATCCAGTGCTCCTGTATCACAACACAGACTCCCAAACTCTCTCAAAAGAGAACTCGCATCACAGCACAGCATACAATACAGTTGACACACCTGTACAAACCCTCTCTACCATCCAAGGGTACTATCCATCTCTGTCATGGATTCCCTGTCCCCTGTCTTATCAGTAGCAAGGCTGTACCAAACGTGTCCATTCCTGTACCTTCTGCCTGCATGTGACCTATCTCTTGGAGAAACCCAAAAACATGTTTCCTCGTCGAGAAACCTACGACCTGTTTCCACAAGAAACCCTTAGGCCTGTTTCCCTTTGAAACTTATGTCCTGTTTCCCATGCATCTAGTTACCTGTTCCCTCATGAAACATCTGGCAACATAGAGATACTCATAACTGTAGGTCCCACTGTTCCTTTCTAGCAGGAAGAAAACAATCTGCTCCATGAGCACGCAGCCATGCGAGCTTGCATCACTCCCATGCCAAGAAACATATTCAAGTGACCTGTACTTGCAGCCAAAACCCCAAGCACATAGCTGAATTTGCAGCCAAACAAAAACAGCCCATAAACTGTCCTGTTTCCACCCTCTGAACTGTCAAACCCTTCCTCTCACAAAGGGCTAGAGAGAACCACTCTGAAAGAGTCTTGAGTCGGTGAAAAGAGAGACTCCGAAAGAGTCCCACTTGCTCACAAAGAAAGAGAGACTTACAGTCTTTATGTCGCTTTCCAAAAGAGAGGGAAAGACACGAGGAAAAGCCCTGTTGTGTCCTGCCTTCTTGTCCTGCAGTCCACGCCTTTGTGTCCAACTCTGCCTGTATGGACAGCAGCGCAGCCAGCCAACTTCATGCCAAAAGCAAAGGGGAAAGAGGGATTCAATAGGCGCCTGTGTGTACTGTTGCGCAGCAGCCAGACAACCTCCTTCCAAAAGCCACGAGAGAAAGAGAGGTTCAGTCTGCGCCTGTAGCTTCTGTGCCTTAATAGCCCAGCCCGCCAGCCTTCCTAAATCAAAAGAGAGAGAAACTGAGTGCTGCCCGACCAGTACACAAGCCTGTGGCAAAGAGGGAAAAGCTTCAGCGTGCAGCCCAACCAGTCGCCAGCTTTCCCATGAACTAAATCTCCTGCGTGAAGCTGCAGTCCAGCCGCCCACCCTTTCCAAGAGAAAAACACATGTGCATGCTGCAGTCGACTCTTAGCAAGAGAGAGAGAAAAGCCAACGTGCTGTTCATCCCCATGCTTCCTTGCAGCCCACCTCTTCCAAAAAGCACACGTTTCCTCAAGAGTTAGGCGCCTACTTGCCTGCCAGCCCCTCCTCTTTCCCAAAAAGCACACGTGGCCCCAAAATAGCTTATGGGCCACGTTTTCTTCATAAATGGCATTAAAAATTACTTTAAAGGTTTTTAAAACCTTTTAAGTTAAAATTCCTTTGCCCCCTTTCACACATGGGGTTATCCACACATGGGCCTCCATCTTCACTCCCACCTGATGCCATTCACACTGTCCACCATGTCCCTGTGCACACCTGCATCTTGTCCAGAGAAAAACACAGGGTCGTGACACCAATCCATGTGCAGTCCCCATGTCTATCAAATACCGTCCATACACTGTATGTTCCTCATCCTATGAGAGTCTAGATAGGCCCATATCCCTAACATCAAGCTCCCTCAACATCTCCTCTGAGGTATCATAAAATACTGTCTGGTTATGGGCGGTCCTGGCATTGAAGTCCCCCAGGAGAATGATGTCACCATCCCTGGAGAACTCCCAAATGTCATCATCCAAAATAGAAAAGGGAGACTGCCCGCTAGGTGATGCATACACTGATGTACTAGGAGCAAAATAGCAGAGAACGCGCATAGAGAGAAGCGAAGAGAGAGGGGGCGGGAGAGAGGCGAACGGTGAAATGAAGAGAGAGAGAGAGAGAGAGAGAGAGAGAGAGAGAGAGAGAGAGAGAGAGAGAGAGAGAGGGGCGAAGCGAACAGCAGAGAAGGCGCAGAGAGAGAAGCGAAGAGAGAGAGGGCGGGAGAGAGGCGAACAGTGAAGCGAAGAGAGAGAGAGAGAGAGAGAGAGAGAGGCAGGACGGTAGCAAGAGAGGCGGGAGAGAGGCGAATAGTGAAGCAAAGAGAGAGAGAGAGAGAGAGAAAGAAAGAAAGAAAGATATATTAACGTCTACGAGAGGCCAAAGTCGGCCTATGAGACAAAAAATAATACAACTGTGTTCTTCCGGTCATCGGAAGAAAAGAAACAAAAGAAAAAGTGTGCATGTGTTTGGATACAACTGTGAATCATCATGGATCAGTGGAGCCCATATACAAACAATATAAGGGGGGTGGGGATGTGGATGGAGTGCTAAGGCAAGATGCATCTCTATATGCTGAAGGGGTAGTACAAGCATGCTATGTAGATCTATGTCTAACTCCATCCAGTGCCATAAGAGGGATATAAGATATCATACATCGCCGATGCTGAGGCTGTGAATGGCATGAACATGTACCCTGAGTTTGAATGAAAGCGAGCTAGCCTCTCCCGTGTCTCCATCTGGTGTCTCATTCGGATAGCTGCTATCTCTCGGTGATGGAGTCGGGGTGCTCTATGTCCAGTCTGTCTAGGTCTCCTCCTGGCTCTCAATTCCTCTGCTCTCTGTGCGGTCACCCCACGTGGTACATCAGCTGGCACTGGCATAGCTCTCTGGAAGAAATCTGTGAGCTGGGACTGTCTCCCACCCCTAGTGGGAGCGGGTGTCTGGAGGAGTCTCTCTCGAGAACTATGAAGCTCTAGTAGTAGTCTGCCAAGCTGTCGCTGGTCCGAGGCCTCCATCAACTGATGTAGTGAAGAGTGCTCCTCAAACAATCCTGCATATCTATCTCTGACCCCCTGGTGGGTTCTACATCTACATACAAAGTGATCCTCAGTCTCCACCTCCTCGCGGCACAATCTGCATATCCGCTCAGCTCTAGGAACCCGTGCCGCTCTCCCAGCCTCTATCTGTAGCTGATGTGATGAGACTCGTAGCTGTCCAATAGCAACGCGAGAGCTGTGTGGCATGTATACATCCATGTACCGCGGTCGATGTATAAACCCATCCCCTGAGATGCTCATAAAGTGGTCTCTGTAATACAGCATCTTCGGTGGTAGTGGGCTCTCTGGTGCTGTCCATGTCTCCTGTATGTAGTGCTGCCATATGTCCTGTCTCATCACTCTGTTCCTCTCATTGAGAGAGAGGTAACCCCGTGGAGCAGACTGATCATACTGAAAAGGTGGCAACCACTCAATGTCTATACCATGATGTGAGAACCACTGTAGCATCTGTGCATACCAAGATCCAGTGTGTCCAGCCTCGGCCAGCTGTCTGGATGCCTCAAAAGCTCGGCGGGATAATCTCTCCATGGGCATCTCCCTCATCCTGTATATAAAGGAGATCGTCTGGAACAATGCCTCCACCACCATAGGTGGTGCAGCAAACTCAGCTCGAACAATGTCGTGCGGGACGGATGGTTTGCTGCGTATCATCCTCGAGAGCATCAAGATCTGTGGTCTCTCCAGCTGTACCCATGTGGAGGCTGCAAGCCCTGGTGCCCAAACCGCTGCTGCATACATCAAGGCTGGTGTCACTAATGTATCAAAGAGCCACCCCTTCGTGCGGGGTTCCTGAAAATGTGCCTGATGACATTGACGCTCAAGGCCAGCAAGAGCTGCATACCCCCGGGTCACTCTGTCTCGGACTGCCGGAGCCATGGAGAAGCGTCCAGCTGAGCTAGTAAATGTGATGCCAAGGTAAACATAAGAGCTCACCACCTCGACCCGCCCTCTTGCTAATGTGAAAGTAGTGTGGCTCGTGATTGCGGGTGAAGTGTGGAAGATTATAACCTTGGTTTTCCCAAGGTTCACTGTGAGCCCCTGCTGTGCGCAGAAGTCATCAAGAGCCACAAGGTGTCTTTGAAGCCCAACCTGCGTGTCGGATACCAAGAAGATGTCATCAGCATAAAGCATAACATGGACAGTAATACTTGATAGCTCAACCCCAGAGCCTCCTCCCTGTGTGATGTAATCGACCACCTCATCAATACAGAGCCCAAAGAGCGTGGGGGAGAGCGGGCACCCCCAATGGTGCTAGCAACTGTGTCGGACAAGCCTCCTGGGCATCGGACTCTCCCAAAGACCTGCTCATATAGCCTGTATATGCCCCACATCATGTCTGAAGGTATGCCTAGTGTCTGTAGTCGCCGAAAGAGGCGCTCTCTGGGCACAGTATCAAATGCCTTGCGGAAATCCACAAAGCAACAATAGAGCCGTTGCCTCCGTGCCTTGGCCTGATCAATCAGACACCTCAATGTAAAAATGTGGTCGATGGTTGGGAAGGCTCGACGGAAGCCTGCCTGGCCTGCTGCTCTCAATCCCCCAACCTCTGCATGAGTGCTCAGCTCTGCCTCCAAAACTGCCCCGTATAGTTTGGCCAATATATGGCCAATCATGATGGTCCTGTAGTTCCCGGGGTCTAGTACATCTCCCGCTTTATGGATCGGCACAATAGTGTGCATCGTCCACTCAGTCGGAAACCCCTTTGACAGAGCTCTGTTGAAGAGATGAGCAAGAAATGGTGCCAATGTATCAATAGCATAGATGAGATGCTCTCCTTGTAGTCCGGTATGATCTGTCGCCCGTCCATGTTGGAGTCGGCATATGGCCCTCCTAACCATAGGTGGGGTGAAGAAGGTGGAGACTGTGGAGCATGGCTCTGTGGGCTGTGGTATAGGGGGCTGTGCAGGCACATCATAAAGTCTCTCTGCATATGTCTGCCAGGTCTGAGGATCGGCAATAGGTGTGGGAGGACGGGGCTCTCTGAGTCTCCTCCAAGCAGCAGCAGCATCTCTGCTCATGAGCATGTGATGTGTCCCAGTACTGAGCCTCCTCATAAGCTCGCCGCTTACGGCGGGTGAGAGTATGCATCCTCCTGCTTAAGCCTTGGTCCAATTCTGGCAAAAGATTTCCATTGGGCCACTTCCCAAGTGTCCATAACTCTCCCAAGAGTGGAAGAGTGGCCAAGTCTTGGCCAAGCGCCCAAACCCACTTATAAGCTGTCCGCCCATACTTTAATGAAGTATGAACGAAAGTCACTTGTAACTTGTCCGCCCACACTTAAATGAGGTGTGGACCTGCAAAACAACAAATTTAGTGAAGAAACATAGAGTTTAGAGGTGTCTACGGTCCCACAAGCTAGGTCAGAATACAGATTCACACGCACAGTTCACGGGCAGACGTCCCCTGCCCGTAAACTACACATACAGATCTTACAAGCAATAAAACAGTGCACACAAAAACACTTTCGTACATCCAAGCATGCCATGCATACGAATGTATTGGACAATCTCCCTTTCATTTAGCTTGTGAGAAACGGTCATTCCGGGCGTAGATATTACATCCCCAGGCCAACCGGAATACCGTAATCTCGACATGGGCGTGACCAAAATCCCTAGCCTCTCATGTCCAGCCTATTGGCCCCTGGTGTAGACATCAATCCCCTACCATGAAGTGCCACTCCACATGACCATTGGCGTAGACATAAGTCCCCTGCCATGAAGTGTCAGGTCCACACAATGAAGTCCATCCATAGGTCCTGAAGCATAGAGAATGCCCAACTAGTGACACACTCTTCTTGGATGGTCTGATTCAGATTGGGCTAGAGATCCAGATACTTAGCGTTGGACTAATGGTTGTCTTTTTTAACTTGGGTCAGGAGCCATTTCATGGAGCAATAAAAAGCAGCCTACTGTGGCGTTTTCCTCTACAGAGGCGGAGTATCGTGCAGTTTGTTATGTTGCATGTGAGGCGATTTGGTTGCAGAGCTTTCCTCCTACCAGATCTACTCTTCTTTGGTGTGACAATCAGAGTTGCAATGCCAAGAACCCTGTTTTCTTGGCTCGTACGAAACACATTGACCTGTGCCTCCCTTTTCCCACCCACCCTTCCTCAGGCCCCCAAGGCAGCAACATAACTCTCTCTCTCTCTCTCTCTCTCTCTCTCTCTCTCTCTCCTCCCTGCCTGTGGGAAGGGCTGCAGAGTAATCTCGAGGAATGGCCCGGAGTCTCCAAGAGAAACTTGAGGCCCTCGGGACGGCAATGAAGGCACTAATCGAGGAGAACAAGAAGACATCCGATTCCAACCTCAATGAGGTGGAGAACAAACTACACCGGCACATCATGGCCCTCGAAGCATGGGTCACGGACCTTGAACAAGAGAACATAGCACTCGAGGAGGTGAGTGCATTGAAAGTGGAACTGGTAGCCGTCAAGAACACCGAGAAGGAAGAAGGGGAGATCAATGACAACACTCACGGCCATCAAAGAAGAGATCTCCAAGGAGATCACGAAGGACATGGAGGGAAAACTTGAAGCCAAGCAGTCAGGATGGGTTGAGGTGGTGAAGAAGAACATCCGTAAAGAAGTGAGGGAGGAGACTCAAAGGGAAGAACATCAAATCATTCACACCACCATTGTGGAGGAGAAGATGAGGCATGCCCGCCGCCTCAACATTCACAGGTATAGCCGAGACACCCAACTCCACTCCCGAGAAAGATGGACAGCTTCTATGCATGAAGCTAGGCTACAGGGAAGAGGACCCTCTCCCCTTCACCAAAGCATGGAGAGCCGGGAAAGACTCAACACGCAAGCGAGCCCTCATCCTACAGTTTGCAGGGTAGACGGAGAGGGTCACCTTCATAAGGAAGAGGGTCATACTACGAGGCTTAGAGGGAGCTCCTATTTTCTTGGATGATCATCTCACGAGGATGCAGCTAGAGCATAGGAGAGCTTGCATGCCATGAGTCTTATACGCGAGGAAAGAAGGCAAGAAGGCCTTCTATCGAGATGGTCGGGTCATCATTGATGGCCAGCCCATGGATTAGCGGTTTGGGGCCTATGGGACACAGACCAGGCCATTGACAGAGATACACATGGCAGTATGGAACTATAATGGTTCACTGTGGGTGTAGCCTGGACGACTGGAGCATGTTATGGTGGGGAGAGACATCATACTTTTGACAGAGACACATCAGAGCCTAGAGAGAGGGCTACCTCGAGTAGAGGGATTCCAGTGGGAGTAAGCATATAGGAGGACCACACGCCAGGGTACCTCGAGAGGGGCGGGGGGGGAGTAGCAGTTCTATTCATACGGGAGCTACAGGGGAGACTGAGAGTGGTAGCACAGGATCCAGAGGCCAGATACATGTGGATCAGCTTACAGCTCTCACATATACTTGTCTGTCAGAGGAGATTATGCATTATTCTACACCAGGGGAAGTATTTCTTACGGGTGACTTCAATGCCCACACACAAAGCAGACAGTGTGAGGTGTATGACTATGATGACATGGAGATCCTCCACCCTGTGGATCCAGAGGAGATAGGGGCTAGTCGGGCATCAGAGGACACTGGACCAGACAGAGGACATTATGGGGACCACTTACTAGAGTTGGGACCAGGCATCGTCTCGTAATTTACAACGGGATGCTACAGTGGCCGGGATTAGGAGGGCTGACATGCTTCCCACATGGGGGTCATACACGGACCGGAGGCACGGTGGTAGACTACATTATGGGGTCTTTGGAGGCATCACAGCTTGTCACCTCATTTTCCATCCCACCTTGTCCTATTGGGGCAGATCATACATACTTGACATTTTCACCAGCCGGATCACCAGTATCACCAACCCCCCACATACCGACGCTACACACTACCATTGTCATGTGCACAGTGTGTATCTACCGTGTGCTACAGGCACGCAAGACTAGTTTCGAGGCTTGGGGAAGCTTGGAGCTAGGCAGGCTGATTGACGAGCTGAGTTAGGGATATACTAACGGGTGGGCATCCAAGTATGGACGGTGTCGTGACGTGGGCGGTGTCGCTGGGGAAGCGCGAGACTTCTGGCTGTGAGAGTATGTGGTTGAACTTCAAAGGGCACCATATTTATATAAACATCATCACAATAAAAACCATGAGCAAAGAGAGCTCATAATCCCATGAACACCTTAAACCATAGCCAACAGGCCCACAGAAACCTGTCACCTTCACAGGCTTCCTAAAAAGACATAGATGTTCATGGTCTTCCTCAGCAACATACTTCCTTTCAAACAACACACAAAGCAGAACCATCATCTATATTCTCTTGTTTGATGAGGACTGAGGGAAGTGTTTCCACAGCTAACTTGGCAGCTGGCGGAGATCCCCTGTTAGAATCATTATTATGAATGAGCTGTTGGATGAATACCTCGAGGCCTTCTGCATCCAAGTAATCTCCTGGGTTCCCAACATAAGTGTCTCCTGCAGAAACAAGCTGAACGTCAACATACCTTAGAAGCTCCCGAAGATATTCTACTTGTTGACTCAAAAATGGCCTATTGCGTGCCCCCCGGGTTAGAGAAACCCCAATGACATTGTGCTGATTTCTGCCACTTTCAAGCTCTTCATCAATTTCACGAAGCATTTGACCTATTTCTAGGTCATCAATTCCTTCTTCTTGCCTTAAAAAAAGTACCATCAACGTTACCAACAGGCATGTTTTGAGCTTCGAGCACTTCAGAGTCATGTCTGCGAACATGCAAATTATTTCCAGCATCATCAACCCCCTCTGCTGCCTCAGAGGGTGTAAAGTCATGATCTGCTTCACCATGTTCGACTTCATCCTCACCATCTGAGTAATTATTGAGATCCAGAAGCCCTGCCTGGACAGAGCCATCATACTGCCTGTAAAATTGATCTTGACTATCACCATAATGCTCTTCGGATCTTTCTTGAAGGCGATGGTTCATCCCTTGAAGAGCGAGCTATGGATTGCATCAACCTGAGCATCCGCTGCAGCGACACATCGGCCTCCTCCGGCACCAAGACATCTGAAATCAGGCCTGGCATGGCTTCTCTTCTACCATGACGGCCTGCATCCTCCATAGCTGCCGCTGAGTGAAGAGCTTCCCCCGAAGCCTCCCCTGCAACTCTGGTTATTTCTGGATCCTCCCGGCAAATTGGGCCTCTCCACACCTTTTTCAGCTGAAAACACGTTTACTCCGTTTTGAAATTCCACACTGCCCTCATTTTTCTCCCATTTTTCTTGGATTGATAAGTATCACATTCTTTATGGCTCCTTTACACCATATCTTTGCTTAGGGGCTGTTCCCATGCATAACATCAAAAAGACTCATTTGGCCTCATTTAACATTTGCTATCCCCGCATTATTTTCACTGCCATCAATACTCATTTAGTCAGGACCACGGCCATGACCTTGACTAATCATACTGCCTTCATGCCCATGCATCTGAGTTCATATGGGATGGTCTGTGAGCTTCTTTCACTACATGGATGTGCCACAGCACGACATCGACCCCCTCTAAACCTGCACATCCTCCGGTATGTGCCACCAAGTTGCTATATAGGCTAATCTTCATTCAAATTTATACTGATTTGCCTTCATCTTTATCAAATTTTGGCACGTTATCTTCAGCTTATTCATCCTCTGAACCCACATTCTCATCAAGGCTTTCCTGACTGGTTGAATTTCCTGTATTGATCATCCTGCTCATAAGAAGCCTATTTTCAAGGGTTGTTAAAACTCCATCTCCATTCTCTTTGCCAGCTAATGCAACTTGCACAAGTGTTGGTTTGGCATCCCCCTAGTTGAAATTCTCACAGCTTTTACTTTCATAAGATACAGTTTGATTGTTCTCAGAGCAGTCCACAACTGTGTTTCTAGATTCCCCATGCGTGTCGAGAATATCTGCAAAAGATAGCATTGCATCGTAGTATTGCCCATCTTGCATGGTTAAGCCAACATCATCCTCGTTCAAACCTTCTTCCCTCATCATAGCCATCACCTTCTCAGCATCATCCCCCCTGCCAGCTGCAGCATATATGTTTGCTAACATGACATAAGGTACAGTGTCCTCTGGATTCATATCGAAGAGGCGAAATGCAGCTCGTTCTCCTCGCACCACATCCACCTCCTTCCGGCATGCGCTCAGCAAGGTGGTCCATGACACAACACTGGGTTCAAGTGGCATATTAATAATCAACTGCACTGCCTCAACCAACCGGCCTGTCCTTCCAAAGAGGTCAATCATGCAGTTATAATGATCAACATTTGGCACGATCTCATGATCTTGTTTCATGGCATCAAAGCAACGGCAACCCTCTCTTAACAGACCGGCATGGCTACATGCAGAAAGTACACTAAGAAAGGTGATTGAAGTTGGCTTCATGTTGTCCAAGCGCATTTGCTCATAGAGTGAAAGTGATTGTTTACCCAATCCATTTTGACAATAAGCTGCAATGATTGCATTCCACGAGATTACATTCCGCTTGGGCATCCTATCAAACACCCTCTGAGCATCTTTGATGCTCCAACATTTGCTGTACATGTTTATGAGGGCAGTCCCTAAAACAATGTTAGATTCAGATGCATTGCAAATAATATATTTATGTAGCTGTTTGCCTTCAGATAGGGCTGCACAGTTGGCGCATGCCGAAATCATGCTGATGAGTGTCACATCATCACGCTCCGACATATTTTCATAAACTCTGCACGCATGTGAAAATCGGCCACATTTCCCATACAAGTTAACGAGGGCAGTCTGGATGACAATATCCTGCTCAAAGGCACTTCCCATGATGCAAGCGTGCATCTTCTTGCCTGTGGCTATGGCCACAGCACTGGCACATGCATCAAAAGTGCTTACAAATGTGACCTTATTAGGTAATGTGCCTTCTTGTAGCATTTGCCCAAAGACTTGGAGGGCATCCTGGCGCCTCCCATTTTGTGAATGTGATCCAATCAATGCATTCCAAGATACCACATTTCGCTTGTGCATCTTATAGAACATCTTACGTGCATCCACTAGACTGCCACATTTTCCATACAAGTTGACAAGAGCAGTCTCGACAACAATGCTCCCTTCAAAACTGCAGCTCAAGATATGGGTATGTATTTGCTTACCTTTAGCTGGTGATCCATGGCCAGCACATGCATCAAGGGCACTAACAAAGGTGACCAGATCTGGCATCAATCCATGCAACATCATGAGATCAAACAGGAAAAGTGCATGACTACCTTTCCCACATTGAGCATATGTAGCAATCATAGCAGTCCAAGAGATGGAATCATGGTGAGACATGCTGTTAGATTCTCTTTGAGCATACTCTAGCTGCCCACAATTGCCATACATGGTGATAAGAGCCGTACCCATTGCAACATCCATTTCAAATTCACTGCCATACATGCAAGCATGCATCCACATGCCTGCTTTGACGGTGGATTGGTGGGTAAGAGCGGTGAAGAGGCTAATGAAGATGAACTTGTAAGGCAAGAATCCTTGAAGCTGCATTTGCCCTACTAGGTGGAGGGCTTCAATGTGATGTCCATGCATAGCATGAGCTTTGATGGCGAAATTCCAAGCGAAGAGATCCAGCTGATGCATTCTGGCAAACAGGGAGTGCACCTCATCCAGGGCACCACAGCTGCCGTACATGTGCAAGAGAAGGTTGACCAGAAGCAGGCTTTGCTCGTGCCCATGTGTGATGATGTAGTCGTGGGCATGTCTGCCTTCCAGTAAAGCCTTCGCCTTCCACCGATGCCCTGTACTGCTTCAAATCACCATGAGCTTCTTTTCAAAGACTCTAACTGGTTGCAGCCATTAACTGGCACATAGTTTATTCATGTATTACAAATGAGCATTCCATGTGTACATATAATGCCATCATATATGGCTTTCCTGAACAACGAGTAGAGCTTTAATCTCCATGTTCATACACTCAATTCTACAGCATTCTGCATTGGCATTCCTTTTATCCTTCTGATGTTTTGGGCTTTCTCTATGTCGAACCATTCATTCAGATAATCATTGCATACATTTAGCCCTGTTTTTCAAAGAGTTTCTTTCAGATATTCCGACAATTAGAGTACAAAGAAGTGTCCACCTTTCCGGCATTCATAAGTTCTTGAGCATTCTAACTGTTTTGCAACTTGTAGGGAAGACCTCAAGTCAATACAAGCTCCTCACCTTCTTCAGCTATCAAAAAGGTCGAGTGTCGTAAGCCCTTGAGACAAAGGGTTAGCTTCAAGTCACTACAAGCTCCTCTCTATCCTTGGTTATTGGAATAGATGAGTGTCATAGGCCCTTGAAGTGGCAGGAATGGATCAAGTCATTGCAAGCTCCTCTCCTTCCTCAGCTGTCGAGAAGGATGAGTGTCACAAGCCCTTGTTGCCCATTCTACAGTCCTAAGAGAGAACTACAAGTCTATACAAGCTCCTTGTTACCCCCTTCTCTTGAGGTGAACAAGTGTCATAAGCCCTTGTAATCCTTCTTCTTCCCTAATCCACCTGGGTCAAATGGTACCAACAAATCATACAGGCTCTGCTGCCTGTACCCTTAAGGAATACCCTCTAGATCATAGGCCATCAAGGTTTTCTGCCTCATACTTATGCTGAAATCATCACATACATAGTTCACGGGGTTTGTGAGAGCTCTATGGTCTTGGAGCCTAGATCTAGTGCAGACGTGTACCTGCTTTATGCAGCCGAGGCCGGCAGCAATCTCGAGGCCCGCGAGGGTAGCTTCGTGGTGGTATGGGACGTCGCGAGGAGATTGGTCGATACGTCAACCTAGTTAGCTCAGCTCGTGGCTCGGTGGGGACAGCCAAGACTGTGGGCTTGCCCACGGCTGTCATGGTAGGGAGGTGAGTCAGGCCTGCACCCCCTTGTTGTTTGTTTGTTTGCAGGATTCGAGTCTCGTACCAAGAACGATCACGAGGAGATCCTTGGGGATTTGACAGTGGTATCAGAGCATGCCTCGTGAACGAGCAAGTCGGTAGGTAGAGAAGATGAGGTCGAAGAAAGGTACGTGTTATTTTTCTGTGCATACTGTTGTTTTCAGAAATAGTATGTGTTTTTCTTCATCAAAGAAACCCATGTTGATGGGGATGGTAGATGGTAGGGTCGTTTGCTTTGCAAAGAAGAGGAGAGATTTGTTTGTGCAGTCGCATGAACTACGGAGAGAGAAAACAGAAAAAGCACGTTGCTTTTGGCCCGAACGAGAGAGAGAGGCGAGAGAAAGCGAGCCAGGCGCATGTTGCAGTGTTGATCGTGAGGAGCTGCTGGTCGTAAAGAGCTGTACGTGTAGGCTAAGGCGGCAGCTACAGGCGGCCAGGCGCCTAAGGCTTGCGTAGCCAGGCGGCCTAGGCCTGCGTAGCCAGGCGGCCAGGCCTGCCAAGCCAGGCGGCCAGGCCTGCCAAGCCTGTCCAGGTAGCGGCCAGGCTAGGCCAGGTGGCCGCCCAGGCCCACACGGACTTGTGGCCACGCCTATATGGGGCTGTCGCACGCGCAGGATGGCGAGAAGGCGCAGGATGTCAGCAGCCGTCGACAGGCGAGCAAGCGCCGGCAGGAAAGCTAGCGCCGGCAGCACTCGACGTCAGCAGATAGCACGCCGGCTAATCCAGGAGGGATGAGAAAAAAACAGAAAAAACAAGGAAAGCACTCGTTTTTTTTTAATGGGCTTTCGTTTTTTTAAATTTTTTTAAAAAAGGTTTGAATCCCCCTCCCCTCCAAGGTTTGAACCCCCCCCTCCAAGGTTCAAAAGTGTTTATTTTTTTTAAGAGTTTAGAATATATATATATATATATATATATATATATATATATATATATATATATATATATATATATATATAAACACAAAAGCAAAAGCCAAAGATAGCTTTTGGGGGCTCTTAGTTTTTGTGGAAACCTTTATAAACCCCCTTAAGTGGGATTCTTGCCACACATCTCTCAAGTTTTCAAGCTCTCAAGCTCTCAAGTTCCCTTGCACTTCCATTGTGCAAAGATCGAATTTTCTCTCCATTGCGACGGAAATTAACGCACAACTGAAAGGAGAAGTGCAGAAAATAGAGAGAGAAGGGGAAGATGGAGAGGACAGTATTGGGTCCCAATTACCCTCTGTAGGGCCTCCACCACGGATGGTGTATTTGCTTTATTAGAATGATGTAAATCTGAAAACAAATACAGAAAACTTGACCTTTCTTGGCTGGGAAATCCCTGCCCTTGACCTTCAGAAGTCCACCCCTTTGCTTAGCAATCTCCTTGGCTTGTCTGGCCCTTGATTGGCTTGAGCTCTTGGTGAATACTAAGATGAATGATGGGATTGTGGACCTCTCCTATTTATACTACCCTTCAGGGGCAGTCGGCCAGCATAAAAGCAGACGGCCAGCAGCATATTCCCACGACTGAGTATTTTCAGCATTAAATGCTCAAATAAATACCAATAACTGCTGCGTAAATTCCCTAGCAAGCTGGGGAGGCAGGCGCTTGCTTCTAGAAGGTTGGGCATAGCCTTTGCCCACAATCCATGGGCTGGGCAGCCTGTATGGGCTGCCCCATACTTGCCCTACAGCCCCATGAAGGCTGTAACCTCCTGAAAATGGCCTTATTCTTGCCTTAGGGCTGTCCCACAGCCCTTCCATGGCTGGTGGGTCCAGCCTGGGCCTTACTGGCCCACATGGGGATGGTTTCACACCATTCCCATGGCCATACTAAGCTCCGGGGTAGCCCTATGGGCTGGCCCCTTGTCCTAAACATAGTCTACTCAAGTGATTTGGCATCCGGTACCATACCAGATACACAGAACCACTGACATCATTCTAGAGGGAGACTCACAACGCGGACTGGCACTGGTTCATGTGCAGGACAATGCATATCTGACCTTGGACTCATGTGCAGGACAATGCACACCTGACCTCGGACGACTGAGATGGATCCCTGGCTGACTCGTCCCGGACTGGGCTCACATGGGACCAGTTCACCATCCCAGGTCCTGCACCTTCTGTACAGAAATGTCTACGTGGCATCCAAGTGCGGGATGCACGTGACATCCCCTTCTGCTTAACTTGACGGAAGCTGCATAGCCTCCAAATAATCCGTCAATAATGCCGGATAGTCTTCGAAAAATTCTTTGTCGAGCCATACCGCTTCATGAGTTCCTCGGTCCTGAAACTTTGTGAGGAACTGTCAAAATCTTCGGCCTAAGCCATGCTTGAAACGGTGCAGAAGGATCTGTTCTGGAACCATTACTTCTGCTTCATCCACAATGTCTGGTTCCGCTTCGTCTTTGACCTCTGAAGGGGGTGGACCTGCATATGGCTTTAACAAAAATACGAGTATGTCGTCCAGAAATATGAACACACTCTCTCCAATCAACTCCCGGAAAATACGCATCATCATGCGGTTAAATGTAGCTGGGGTGTTCGTCAAACCAAATGGCATGACCACAAATTCATAGTGGGCCCGTTCTATACGGAAGGCTGTCTTGGGGATGTCCCCCTCTACAATCCGTACCTGGTGGTACCCACTCTTTAAATCCAGTTTGGAGAACACCCTAGCTCCATTCAGCCTCTCGAGAATATAGTCAATTCGAGGCATCGGGAATCTGCTCTTGATAGTCAGCTTGTTGAGTGCACGATAATCGACACACAATCGAGAAGACCCATCTTTCTTCTTGACAAACAAGATTGGTGCCGCAAATGACGACACGTTGGGGCGGATGAAGCCAGCTTGCAACAATTCTTGGAGTTGGCGGTCCAACTCCGATTCCATTGCCTTAGAAAGACGATACGGAAACTTGCTCGGGGGTTCCGAGCCTGGGAGGAGGTCAATCCTGTGATTCTCCGGTCTAGACGGGGGGAGCTAGGGAGGGAGACTGTCCCGAAGAAAAATCTTCTGGAACTTTTCATGGAGAACCGAGTACTTCTCGGAAGCACTGGCCACTGTCTGGGCTGTCTGGATATAAATCATCGCACACTGTGCGCCTTCCTGATTGCTCGCTTAGCCTGCAAGTGCTTAGGAGCAGAAAGTTTGGAATACCTGGCTCACACTTAATGGTCACCGGGGTGTTTGACACAT
Organism: Cibotium barometz; assembly: GCF_041138505.1. Lineage (NCBI taxonomy): Eukaryota > Viridiplantae > Streptophyta > Polypodiopsida > Cyatheales > Cibotiaceae > Cibotium > Cibotium barometz. Next base: position 74,658,856 of record NC_141047.1, on the reverse strand, counting down.
TCCGATTGATTTGGAACGTGTGCTTGTCCCACTTGACATCAGGAAGAAACTTGTGAAACCACTGGATACCCAAAATTATGTCTGCTCCTACAAGAGGGGCAACCATAAAGTCACGCACAAACTCTATGCCCTGAATCACTAACTTAGCACCTAGAGCTTCATACTTGACGCTCGTTGTCATACCTGTGCTAAAACCCTCAACCTGTTTGTCCACCGGAGTCAGCTCGAAACGGGCACGCCTAGCAGCCTGTTCCGTGACCACATCCTCCGTGCTACCGCTGTCAAACAAGACAACGACTCTCTGGCCACCTATGTAGCCAAAGGACTTGAGCAATTCGTTGCGCTCATACTCCTGGTCATGGGCGCCCTTTTGCTTATCTTCGAGCTCCTGGCTAATAATCGCTCCAACTGAAGCACCGGGGTTTGAAGAACTAGGGTTAGCCGCTGGGGTCTGTGTGGGAGCTGAGCTCACCACGGAAGCTGTGGAGGCGGCGGTGGCCTTTGGAGGCTTCTTCGGACAATCCCGAGAAGTATGTTCTTTTGTGTGACAAAAGAAACATCTACCCTCCTTCTTGTACTGAGAAAGCTCCTTAGCACTCAACTTGCCACCTGTCTTGCCTGCCTCCGCTTTTTGGTCTGGAGTAAGCTTAGACGCATTGTTCGAGTTCTTGGAGCCAGAGGCTCCCGGGCTCTGTCTTGGGGAAGACCCCGTCTGGTTCTGGCTTTTGCCCCCCGAGGTGTTAGCCCTGGGAGAAGCCGGTTGGGAAGTCTTGGGCTTGCCACCATTGTGTTTCATTTCTCCACTCTGCGCAAGTGAGAGTGCGTCCTCAAAGGTGGCTGGCCTCAACATACGCACCTCCCATTGGATTTGCGTGTCCAGGCCATACAAAAACTGCCCTTTCTTGTCCATATCAGATAAGCCTAATTGCAGACACAAGGTCGAAATTTTATTGGCAAACTGAAGGACTGGTTGCGCGTTCTGACGCGCTCCCTTGAACTCGTCTTCGAGTCGCTCAAGGTAGTGGGGCGGTAGAAACCGCTGCTTAAGGTCGCGGACGAATTCGTCCCACACATAAGCTGCCATACCTGCTCTGGTGTGGGCATGAGCCCACTGAGTCCACCAAGGAATGGCCTCACCTTCCAAGTACCAATTGGCTAAGATCACTCTGTCAGTATCTGTTTTCCTCACTGCGGCAAAGTAAGCTTCAAATTGATGTAACCATGAATAAAGAGTTGTGGGATCGAGTTTACCATTATACTTACTGAAATTCATTTTCTCGGGAAAATGATTCGAGGGCGCCGCCGGTGTCAATCTGGCGTCCAAAGCTCTGAGGTAACGCTCGTGTTCCACGCGTCGCATGGCGTCGTCTTCTCGTTGTCGGATCTCCAATGCATGCATCTGCAACTCAAGCAAGGAGCTTGGCTGCGGCTGTGACCCCGCGAGAGGGTCCCTGTGAGACGAGGATCTGGTATCTGGGATACGGAAGGAGAGGGAGGAGGAGATGGAAAACGCGACGCTGGAGGGCGGGTACGCTCCTCCAGAGCCAAGATCCGTGCCTTCTGCTCATCCAACTTGGCTGTCTGTTCTGCGAGTGCTTGCATCATCTGCTGGAACATGTGTGTGACACTCAAGCCGGGCGCCCTAGCTGGGCTGCCTGGTGCACTCTGGTCGCATGGTTCTGGTTCTCTCTCGTCGCCGAAGCTCGCCATAGCGGGAAAATGCAATTCCTTTCCGGAACGCAATCTGACCATCCACTATCTGTGTGGGGGACTTCCGGAGGCTAAAAACCAACCGTCCTTTGAGGGACAGGAGTCACTCCGAAAGGGTTAGTCCACTGGCGTCTAAAAACCAACCACACGAGCGAGAATAAATTTTCTGGTTTTCTTTGCTGAATCTTTGTCTTTGGAGTAGGCTCTGATACCACAGTAATATGCGGAAGCTTCGGAGAAGGATCGGTACTTCAAAACTCAGAAATCAGCACTCTTTTCGTGACGGAAATTAACGCACAACTGAGAAGTGCAGAAAATAGAGAGAGAAGGGGAAGATGGAGAGGACACAGTATTGGGTCCCAATTACCCTCTGTAGGGCCCCCACCACGGATGGTGTATTTGCTTTATTAGAATGATGTAAATCTGAAAGCAAATACAGAAAACTTGACCTTTCTTGGCTGGGAAATCCCTGCCCTTGACTTTCAGAAGTCCACCCCTTTGCTTAGCAATCTCCTTGGCTTGTCTGGCCCTCGATTGGCTTGAGCTCTTGGTGAATACTGATATGAATGATGGGATTGTGGACCTCTCCTATTTATACTACCCTTCAGGGGCAGTCGGCCAGCATAAAAGCAGGCGGCCAGCATAAAAGCAGGCGGCCAGCAGCATATTCCCACGACTGAGTATTTTCAGCATTAAATGCTCAAATAAATTCCAATAAATGCTGCGTAAATTCCCTAGCAAGCTGGGGAGGCAGGCGCTTGCTTCTAGAAGGCTGGGCATAGCCTTTGCCCACAATCCATGGGCTGGGCAGCCTGTATGGGCTGCCCCATACTTGCCCTACAGCCCCATGAAGGCTGTAACCTCCTAAAAATGGCCTTATTCTTGCCTTAGGGCTGTCCCACAGCCCTTCCATGGCTGGTGGGTCCAGCCTGGGCCTTATTGGCCCACATGGGGATGGTTTCACACCATTCCCATGCCCATACCAAGCTCCGGGGTAGCCCTATGGGCTGGCCCCTTGTCCTAAACATAGTCTACTCAGTGATTTGGCATCCGGTACCATACCAGATACACAGAACCACTGACATCATTCTAGAGGGAGACTCACAGCACGGACTGGCACTGTTTCATGTGCAAGACAGTGCACATCTGACCTTGGACTCATGTGCAGGACAATGCACACCTGACCTCGGACTAGTGAGATGGATCCCTGGCTGACTGGGCTCACATGGGACCAGTTCACCATCCCAGGTCCTGCACCTTCTGTACAGAAATGTCTACGTGGCATCCAAGTGCGGGATGCACGTGATAGGATGATTTGAGAGGAAGGAAAGCTCGTTGGGCTGAGTTAATGCAAGATTTTGATTTTGAGATCCGTTATCGGAAAGGGTCCATGAATAGTGTTGCAGGTGCGCTTAGTCGAATTAGAGAGGTGAATTCTTTGTCGTTCACCGAGATTTCTACTGACTTATTTCAGTCATTGAGAGGGCTTTGTAGGACTGATAGTTATTTTGGTCCATTTTGGCAGAAGATCCAGGACAGGAGCTCATTGATTGACCAAGACTCAAATGACTGAGCAGTCTATCATTTAGGCTGCAGGAGGCCAGTGGATGATTCGGAATGGTTTACTATTCCGTAATGACAAAATTTGTGTACCACAGATCTCGGACATTAGGTCCAAGATTCTTAAGGAGTGTCACGACGCCCCTTCTGCCGGACACCCTGGGGTACACAGGACACTATCGTTAGTGAAACACACTTTTTATTGGCCAAAGATGAAAGGGTATGTAGAAGATTATGTTCTCAAGTGTCAAATTTGACAGGCAAATAAAGCTGAACGCTTTAGATAGGCTGGGTTGTTGCATCCTTTGCAAATCCCAGGTAATAAATGGGAAAGTATTTCCATGGATTTTATTACCGGATTGCCAAGAACACATCAAGGCCATGATTCTATTTGGGTTGTGGTAGATTGCTTGACAAAAATGGCTAGATTTTTACCGACCCGGAGACTATTACAGCTACGCAATTAGCACGGCAGTTTATTGAGCAATTGTTTAGACTGTATGGGTTACCGCAAGACATAGTCAGTGATAGGGACTCTAAGTTTACGAGTGATTTTTGGAAACTTGTTTTTGAGAAGTTGGAAACAACTTTGAATTTGAGTTCCTCTGATAATCCTCAATCTGATGGCCAGACTGAAAGAGTGAATCAGATTTTGGAGGATATGCTTCGAGCATACATATAGCTTTGCATTCTCCTAGTAGTAGAGCTCCATCCCCTCCCCCACTCATTGTACTTATTGCACACCCAGATTCAGCTTTTTAGTTCAGTACTTTTTCAATTTGTTGGGATGACAGAGGATACCCCACACAGGTACACTGATTTGTCTTATAGGCCGAGTTCAGTCTTTTTTTTGGAAGACATCAATAAAATCTTTCTTTCTTTCTTTCTTTCTCTCTCTCTCTCATTAGATGGATGCATACGTGAAACCCTAATTTTGCAAAAAACCTATTTTTAAGAATTTTCTTAACAAAAACAGGTTATTCAACCTTTGCTTATGCTTATCTCTACATATGGTATTGCTGAATTCTAAAACCCTAAATTTCAGAAACCCTAATTTCTGCACAAATTCTAATTTTTACAGAAAATCCAATTTCAGAGCCCTAGTGTTGTAGAAACCCTGAATTTAGCTGAAACCCTAATATGCAGAAACTCTAATTCAGCTGAACTCTAATTTGCAGAAATCCTAATTCATTTGAAACCTTAATTTGCAAATTCCCTAATTTCAGTCGGGAGTACAATGGAGAATTCTTTCATCATTACTTCAACCTAAAGCTGGAAGGAGTTTGCATTTGCATTTGGCAACTGTTTTTGGGTAAGAGCTTATTGTGTTCTCTAATCTACTCTACATCCGCGTTCTTGGCCATTAAGGTCTCTTATGTCTCGGCTTGGCGCACACATTGGATGCTAGTGGAGCATAGCTGCTTGTGGGAAGACACTGGGGATTGGGGAGTGAGATTCTTCTTCGAAAGAAGCTGTGGATTCAACCTCTCCAATGACACAACTTGTTTGAAGATATTTTCGTATGCATGGATGTCATTGGAAATCTAGCAAGCATTGCCCATGAAGCTTGTATGTAATCTATCTTGGTAATACAATCAAGTTACAAGGGGAGTCGTGTGATATGCAGCGGAAGTCGTTGTATTGGAAGATCCTGTCACACAAATGCTCACACCGTCTTCTGTATCCTGAGTTTCGTGAGTTTAGCAATCCACTTTAATACTTCAAACTTTAAAGAGATATGAGAACTGTACACCAGATTGGGTCCCGAATTACCCACGATAACGAGATATAGTATTTGCTTTATTTCTTTAGAGAGAATGACTGTGGACTGTAGATAAGCCAAACGCAAGATCTCGGAGGATCGGAGCTTGGCTGAACTGTACACGGCTGTAGAAACACCTCGATGAACTGATCTCGAGCCTATGCACTCTTCCCAAGGGCATGAGGAAGGGCTGCACACCTGAGGCTGAGAAAAGGCAGTGGACTGTTCTAAGCTATGTTAGAATGCTGTAAATGCTTATGAATTCTTGGTTACCTTCACCAGAGGGCTGGTGTATGACTTGATGATGCACGGAAGGCTGAATACTGATGTAAACTGCTTTAGGACTGAAAACGCATGAAAGGACTGTTGGAAATCTGCAAACGCAGGACTGTAGGGCTGTATTCTGGCGTAGAACTGATGCTGGACTGAAACGTAAGCTACAGGGCTGCTGCTGGACAGAAACGCAGGTTTGAAGGGCTGAAGATCTGTAAACGCAGCTTGTAGGGGGCTGAACTGCAAGCGGCTAATTCACATGCAGAAAACGCAAGAGTATATGCTGATTTGGGGCTGAACTGAAGCGCTTATGGCTGTGGGGACTGCTGAATTGCATGCGTTGGAGAACCAAGGTTGGCTGAAGCAAACTCAAGCACTCCAAGGGCTGGATGAGACTAGTCTAGTGCTGAATGCAAGGGAACTCCTAGAGCTGAGGAGGAAAGCTCTTAGCACACTGAAGACTAAATGAGAAACTAAGCTCTATGCAAGCCTATTTATACTAACTAGAGGCTGGTCAAGTTGGCTGGTCATTTAATAAAGTTTATATTTATAAATGACAAAAAATGCTAAATAAATACTATAAAATATTAAAAAAATACTAGATAAATCCTAGTAAATTCCCTAAGGCTTCTGGGATGTTCTAAATGATGCATAGGCATATGAATGCATATTATAGAGGATGCAGAGTGCTTTCTGATGCAAACCCTAAGGCTTCTACTGACTCTACATGCATGAATGATTCTCTCCAAGTGGGTTAAGGGACTTGATTGACTGACTGACCTGCTAAGGCTGAGGAATGACCTACGTAGCTCGTGCCTGACTTATCTTGGATTGAGGATGTACAATGGGGTCACGGCGTACGACAAATATCATCCTACTAGGTTCTAATACTGTACAACTGTTGCACTGCTGATGATGAGTCATCTTGTCACCATGCACTGAGTGCAGAGTGCATGTGACATTCCCTCCTGCTTAACTTGGCGGCAGGTTCATGGCTTCCAAGTAGTCCGCCAACAACTGGGGGTACTCCTGGAAGAACTCCTCGTGGAGCCATACGGCTTCGTGGGTGTCTCGATCTCGGAATTTCGTATAGAGCTGACGTATCCGTCGACCGGAACCATGCTTCCATCGATGAAGAAGAATTTGCTCAGGCTCAATAACTTCTGCTTTGTCTACCACGTCTGGCTGCTGTTCATCTGAAACATCAAACACTTCTGGACCAACATATGGTTTTAGCCAAGAAACATGGAAAACATCATGCATTGTCCAACTGGTAGGCAATTTTAACTTCATGGAGACATCATTTAACTTTTTGACTATTGGAAAAGAGCCAAAACTATGGAATGAAAGCTTGGGACAATGTTTGCCCACCTGTTTCAATCTTTGTTTCATGATGCACTAAGAGACCCAATCCCCTTCCTTGAAGTGGATATCTCGTCTAAACTTACATGCCTGTCTGTGAACTGAATGATGGCCAGGCTCAAAATTGAGGGCCAAATTGGGTTGAGTACCAAACTTTGCGGAATCGACATACTGATCTTCTAAGTCTTTTCCAAAGATGTTGAGAATGGTAGACTCCTGACTGGTCAGGATGCTGGTCTTTCTACTAAGAACAGCTGCTATTGGGTTATGCTGACCAGGGATGTACTTAATCATTTCTTCAACTTGTTGGAAGAGCTGACCCTGTCTAGTGTGCTGAGCACTCCACTGGGCACTTGGCATCGTCGGGAGCCACTTAATTGGTGACTGTGAAAATGTGTCCATAAGGAACATGTTTCAAATGTTTGAGAACGGACTGCTGTTCTAGCTTGCCCTTGAAAGTCTTGGAAAGACAAGAGGAAACTTGCTAGGAGGTTCTGCTAACTGTGGGATATTGGGTAGGAGATCATCCTTAAAAATGTCTAAATGAGAAAGGAGATCTGCTAACTAAGGGACTGAAGATGATGAGACAGCGGTTATTGATGAGATAGAAGCTGTATGAGCATAAATTAATGCTCCTTCTGCTCCCTTGCACATAGCTCGTCGGGCCTGGAGATGAGAAATCATAGGAACGCTAAGAATGCTCTTATCCCCCCGAATCATGACAGGCTCAGGAAAACCTTTAGAGATAATAAAGGTGTCATGTCCCCAATTGGGAATAGGTTCATATTGACGAAACCATTGGATTCCTAAGATCATGTCACATCCCAAAAGAGGAAAGACAATGAATTCTCGCTGGAATGAGGCCTTTTGAACTTGAAAAGAAAACTGTTGTGCCTTCTGAGAGATGTGGGTGCGGAGACCAGGTGTAAACCCGTCTACCTCCAAATGATAGGACACTAAGGTACAACTCATGTTGGTAGCCAACTGGGGAGAGATGGCATCCTCAGAATTGCCCATGTCAAAAAGGATTATGAACTGTCGGCCCTTGGCAGAGCCATAAGCTCAGATCAGGCTTTTCTGTGTGGTTGTTGCCTCACCCTCCTGCTTAGCATCAAGTACCACGGATGGCATGGAATGCATAGAAGGTAAGATCTGAACCGCATTGGTGGTAGCAAGCGGGTCTGGAGGAGCGGGGGATACTGCGGCAACTGTGGCAGAAGGCTCTTTGGAGGCTTGCTCCGCTTGTCTTTTTGGACAATCTTTCTTACCATGCCCAATGGTATGACAGAAAAAACATCTGTTTTCTGACTGATACTGTCTTTGCTCCTCTCGAGGAAGATAGCCTCCAGTGACGCCTGCTTGAGCCTTTTCCTCAGGGGTCTTCTTAGGCTTGGATTCCTTACCCCCTGAACTAGAGCTAGGATTGTTGTCTGTCTTAGTGTCTTTAGAAGATGAATTACCCTTCCCCTGTTGGGGTTTGGTACTGGACTGAGATGACTGCTTGGGCTTTGCCTCCGTTCATCTTCATTTCTTCATTCTGAGCGAGAGTGAGAGCCCGGTCATATGTACTTGGTTCAAAGTTACGAACTGTGAACCGAATGTTAGAGTCCAATCCACGAATGAATTTCTCCATCTTAGCCTGCTCAGATAACACTAACTGATGTGCTAAAGTAATAACCTTACCGAAAAACTGAAGCACTGGGGATCCGTTCTGTCTGAGTCCATAGAACTCGTCTTTCAGACCGGTCATGTACTGGGACGGGAGAAATCTGGTCTTCAGGTCATGGACAAAAATGTCCCAGTCAAAGGCTGTGACACTTGTGGCCTGGTCTGTATGAATACTAGACCAATGCTGCCACCAAGTGACTGCCTCACCAGTGAGATGGGGAGCCGCTAAGTGGACTTTCTCTTGAGGGTCTGTGATCCTAGCCAAAGGAAAATGAGCATTAAACTGATGAATAAATTGATTAACTGATGAATGATCACACTTACCATCATACTTACTGAAGTTTGGTTGACTGCGAATGATGGTGGTTGATGCTGCTGCGGACTGCTGGCTGGTGACACCTATGACTGGGGAGACTGAGAAGAGTTGTTGATACCTCAAGTGTATGGCCTCCTTTTCCCGTTGGTACTCGAGTAACATACGTTCGCGAGCTCACGTTGGTGTTCCCGAGCGGCGAGTTCAGCCTGACGTCGGTCTTCATCGATCCTGCGTTGGGCTTCCTCATAGTCCCGTCTTTCTGCTTTTTCTCTTTTCCTTCGGGCCTCATCCTCTCTCCTTTGTTGTTCCATTTGAAAGAAGAGGGAGATGTAGTCGGGTGCTGCTGGAGGTGTAGAAGGACGTGCTGCTGCTGCCTCCAAGAGTTGGAGATGCTCCATGAGGAGTTGGTTCCAAGCTCTAAGAAGAGCTATGGTGTCTGCTGTAGGCGGAAGAACATGGTCTCCTTCGGGGGAGACGTCTTCCGGCTGATGAGCACTCTCTTCTGTAGACATGATGCTGAAGTCGGTGGTCGTGCCGGAACGCAATCTAACCATCCAAGGATGCCCCCACGCTAGGATACGGTGTGTGTGGACAATCTGAATCTGATACCAATGTGATATGCAGCGGAAGTCTTTGTATTGGAAGATCCTGTCACACAAATGCTCACACTGTCTTCTGTATTCTAAGTTTCGTGAGTTTAGCAATCCACTTTAATACTTCAAACTTTAAAGAGATACGAGAGAGAGATATGAGAACTGTACACCAGATTGGGTCTCAAATTACCCACTAAAGGGTCCCCTATCCTGATAACGAGATAGTATTTGCTTTATTTCTTTAGAGAGAATGACTGTGGACTGTAGATAAGCCAAACGCAAGATCTCGGAGGATCGGAGCTTGGCTGAACTGTACACGGCTGTAGAAACACCTCGATGAACTGATCTCGAGCCTATGCACTCTTCCCAAGGGCATGAGGAAGGGCTACACACCTGAGGCTGAGAAAAGAAGGCACTGGACTGTTCTAAGCTATGTTAGAATGCTGTAAATGCTTATGAATGCTTGGTTACCTTCACCAGAGGGCTGGTGTATGACACGCAGGGCTGCAGGGCTGTATTCTGGCGTAGAACTGATGCTGGACTGGAACGCAAGCTACAGGGCTGCTGCTGGACAGAAACGCAGGTTTGAAGGGCTGAAGATCTGTAAACGCAGCTTGTAGGGGACTGAACTGCAGGTGGCTGATTCACATAGAGAAAATGCAAGAGTATATGCTGATTTGGGGCTGAACTGAAGCGCTTATGGCTGTGGGGACTACTGAATTGCATGCGTTGGAGAACCAAGGTTGGCTGAAGCAAACTCAAGCACTCCAAGGGTTGGATGAGACTAGTCTAGTGCTGAAGGCAAGGGAACTCCTAGGGCTGAGGAGGAAAGCTCTTAGCACACTGAAGACTGAATGAGAAACTAAGCCCTATGCAAGCCTTTTTATACTAACTAGAGGCTGGTCAAGCTGGTTGGTCATTTAATAAAGTTTATAATTATAAATGACAATAAATGCTAAATAAATACTATAAAATATGGAAAAAATACCAGATAAATCCTAGTAAATTCCCTAAGGCTTCTGGGATGTTCTAAATGATGCACAGGCATATGAATGCATATTATGCAGGATGCAGAGTGCTTTCTGATGCAAACCCTAAGGCTTCTACTGACTCTACATGCATGAATGATTCTCTCCTCTCCAAGTGGGTTAAGGGACTTGACTGATTGACTGACCTGCTAAGGCTGAGGAATGACCTACGTAGCTCGTGCTTGACTTATCCTGGACTGAGAATGTACAATGGGGTCACGGCGTACGACAAATATCATCCTACTAGGTTCTAATACTGTACAATTGTTGCACTGCTGATGATGAGCCATCTTGTCACCATGCACTGAGTGCAGAGTGCATGTGACAAGTTGGCGCTTTCCAGCCCTATTGCAGTGTCACTTCAGCATTGCTATCTCATTTGGTTTTGTGTCATTTCATCTTGTTTAATTGTATTAATAGTTGAAGTGTGTAACAAGATTGTGCTCAGCCCTATTTGGAGTAATTTCAGAGTGCATCCTTGGCCATAGAAGATGCCAAAGTCCGAAGTACCACGCAAGTACCGAAGAACCCTGAGAGCACACCGCCAATGCTGCTGACGGGGTTTGGATGTGAAAGAACTCAAAAAGCTGACTGCGAAACAAATGTCCAATCGGGAGTAGGTCAACCATACGAAACAACCGATGAGAACCCGATACTGTTTGTGATCAATCCCTGGAGAAGCATCAAGAAGAGAGAGCTTCTCACTAGTATCCATTGGAGAAGATACCGGTCTACATCCAGTCATCTGAAACTTGTCAAGAATCTCTTGTGTGTACATCTGTTGAGAGAAGAACATACCTTGAGGGGTCTGCCAAATCTTAAAGCCAAGATCCGTCATCTCAAACTCTCTCTCCAAAGCATCCATGACTGAACGGATGCTCACAGAATAAGAACCTGTAAAGATGAGGTCATCAACATATACCACAATGATAACAACTAACCCCCTCTCAAGGAGGATATAAAGGCTCGAATCTGCATGATAATGGCGCAGGCCAAGCTTTTGAAAGAACTCATCAATCTGCTGGTACCAAGCCTGCAGAGCCTGCTTTAGACCATACAAAGCTTTCTTTAGCCGGGTATCATAATTTGGATGAAAGGTAAATGCTTCTTTCAGAGTAAACCACTCCCCCCCCTCAGCACTGGTCTAGTCTTTTTATTAAAACTAAAGATTCTTCACCAAGAAGAGGCCCACTTTGAGTCCATTCGTCCCCTAATTTGTACTAATGCAAAGGGACTTTTTTCTCACAATGCTTGTATAGTTCACTTTCAACACTTTTAATAATACCATGAAGTCTGTAATGTGGTTAAGATTATGCCGTAATGTGGGTCCCACATTATGGGTATGCTAGGCTTTGTGAGAAAAATTGGGTCCCCTTGTGCTAACCAAGGCTGTGCCTGGTTGCATGTAAGGGAATAGTTGAAAGGCTCCAGATGTTGGATTGCAAATGCAGTGAAGCTACCTTGACCGTGCCTGTGTCCCATCTCTTAGTTGCTTTTGTGATTTTGGTTGTGGGTTTCATTATTTGATCTGTTCTACTTGTTTTGAGCAGGCCTTTGAAGAAGCTGAACTTCCTAGGCTGAGGGAAGAGAAACCTGGGCTGACTCACACACAGTACGGAGAGATGATTTGGAAACTCTGGAGGAAGTCACCTGATAATCCACTTAATCAGGCTTCTCAAGGCCAATGAAATATATGGGGTGATCTTTTCAACTGAGTTGTCTTGTTCTACTTACTATTTTCTAGTTATGAAGAGTAGGAAAAAAGCAGCACGTTTTTCGGAATAAAGAGCTTTAACTTCACAACAATTAGGGCTAAGATACAGTTAATCTCCTCATGTCCCAGCCGTGAAACTGATGGAGCTTTTTTGTTAAAGGATCAAAACATGCATGCTTGGTGCATGGAAGAATAAGATTGAACATGCGTACTTGGTGTATGAAAGGATTTGATTCGTGCAGCCTGTACATACTATACAAAGTGAAGAGAGCAACAGTCGTTTCTCTAAGTAATTCGGAGGTTGATGTTTAATGGTTTGTTTATTTGTCAATCACCCTTCATGTGGCTTGCTACTAGCGAACGCCTTTACCGTTATGAAAGCTGAGTCATAATGGTTGCTCTTTAAGGACATTTAATGTGTGTGATGCTGCAATACAAATAATGGTTTTTCTTATATCTTGTGAGTTTCGAAAGAGTCTTTATGTAATAGGTCGAGAGTGTCTATGGAACACCCCATAGTATGCATTCACTAACATGTGTGTCCACCCAAGAATGATCCTCACAAAAGAATGCCCGTGAAGCATGTCTGGAACATTGTAATAATCATCATACACCATGTAATGAGCACACGGATATCCACAAGAACATAGAAGGGTTAGCGCTTGCCACCAACGGAGGCTCCAAACCATATGCAATGGTAAAGCTAGAGACCAACACAACCTTGGAAAGCCTGCACCCTCAAGGCATGCAGGTCCCATACCACACCCCCCGAGTGCTCACGAGACTGTCACTAGTATGGCTAGCTAGTGCTTTAACCACAAGCTAAGTGTCCTCTCCCAAGGCAGTGTTCCACACAAGAACACACCAACACCACAAATGAGCCACAATCCCAATTGTATAGCACAATGACCAGTTCACACTACCATAAGAAATGTGTGTGGTCGGTCTTGAATCACTAGTCTCGTTATATTGAAGCATAGGACATGACATTCTTCATGTGCTACTAAGACGAAGACTCAGAGATAAAATTTGGATACTTGCGCCAGAGAGAAGCAACATTCTCCCAAGTGTTGTCTTTTGCATGATCCTTCCATCCAATCAACCACTTAGAAGAAGGTAGCCCGTTTTTAAAGGTGCAATCCCTATGATCCACAACAACCACTAGTTCACATGGGGAACATAAGATAAGACATATCCTTAAGTTTCGTAAGTTGGTGGTAAGAAACCAAGCTATTTCTTGCACCCAACACCTCTTTCAATCTACTCACATGAAAGACATGTTGCAGAGGTACTTCATTCGAGAGAGAGAGTCTATAAGAACCTTATTAATATTTTTCAAGATCATACAAGGTATGGAATATTTGTAGACAACTTATAGATCTTTCTAGTTCGCATTGCTTGAGAGTATCAATTGGAACATAGAAGGGTTCGACTAGCACTTTGTCACTTTTTGAGAATATCACATGCAATGTTGAGCATGTTCTTGGAGGGTTTTATTTATGAGGATGTCATCCAAAATACTATTAAGAATTTTCTTAGATATGGAAGTCACGTCACATTGAAAATTACGTATTTGGCATGCACATTGCAAGCAAATGAGTTGAGATGGTGACCAAACTTTGCAAGAGTGAGGGTAGAGTCCACATATATACACTTGTAAAGTTTGGTCATCATTGGCACACATTTGGTTTTAATGTGTGAGACGCTTTCACCAACTTTGATGGTTATCAAAATTTGTAAGACTAGGGGTGGTGTCTACATGTACACACTTGCGTCTGTTAGAAACTAGTTGGTGCATTCGTGAGTCCAAATGATAAAACCAAAAACTTATGATGTCCATACATGGTTCTAAAATTAGTCTTAAAACATCTCTCTCAAATATGTTAATCTGGTGGTAATATTTTCTTAGATCAATCTTCGTGAAGTATCATGTTCCACAAAGTTGATCAGTAAACTTATCAATTTTGGGTGACAGATAGTTATTTTTAACAGTAAACTTGTTAAGATCAAAATTTTTGTTAGAAGAACTGGTGCTCTCCATGACGACTTGCTAGGCCCCATCCGAAGGCACTCTTGAAGTTGTATAGCATAGTGTAATGCATCCTCGAAGGTTTTGATTGTGTTTCGTTGCACTTTAATTTGATAACCTGGGGGATATGGTTGTAAAAAGAATAGGTGAAACATAATGATCAAGGAGAGTAGAGGACTTAGTAATTAGCTCTCTAAACTCTTGAACGAATGCCTTAAATGCTCTTCCACCCAATATAATAGTTTGCATCAGCAAAATTTCATAACGATCAAGGAGGGCATAGGACTTAGTAATTAGCTCTCTAAACTCTTGAGTGAATGCCTTAAATATTATCTTGCCCAATAGAATAGTTTGAAGTTGGCAAAATTTCACAGCCTCATTAGGCTCTCTCATAAAATCCTCCATCAACATAGTTTTAAAAGCTTGCAATGGGTTTTTCTTTAAGGTCTTGATGTAACGTGAAGGCATGATCTCTAAGAATTTTTTTGTGCAGTGACAAGCCTGTGCTAGTCAAATTGTGCCTTCCACCTACTCACATACTATCTCTAATAAAGTCTGGGTGCTTCTTCTTCTTCTCCCCAAACTTGGGAGTAAAACGAGGATAGGTAACCATTGAAATAAGTGTTTTGCCTATTGGGGAGTGGCCCATCGTTTCTCTCTAGCAACAATCCTAGCTTGCAAATCGTGAACCTACAGAACTAAAGCTCTCAAACTTTGTAGGATCCATAAGACCCATATGTGGTTGCAGCGGCTAGGGGATACCCTCCGTACCCATGATAGGTGGAGAGACTTCAGGGAAAGAACCAGTGCTATGTCCCAAAGCAGTGGGTCTATGACTTGACTAGTCATAGACACTAGATGTAATTTCTATGTGTCTTTCAAATACAATTGATTTAGTTTAGTAGTTTATATTTAATTTATCTAATTTAACCCAAATTCTTCTCAAAAGATTAAGCTTAATACCTCCTTTTAAATGTCCAAAAAGCTCCATAGGCAATTGGAAAAGTTATTTTGGAAGAGCATCCCCTCTGACCTTATCCCAGTTGTTATCTCAAGTTTTCCATCTAATTACTCGTGTCGATTCCATGACACAAAACCACATAAATTCACCATGTGTTGAGAAGAATGCGGGGGAGAGGATGAGCTTGACCTCCTTGCAAGTTAAGCTAGTGTACCAATAATGTGTCCAGTAACACCTGGCACACCTACTGGGTTGGATATACCAAATCCGAAGTGCGAACCCACATAAGTGCCAAGGCATGCCAAAAATGAAATCCCATGAGGTACATGTGATGCCATGCTATATCAGACAATATGAATATATGGAACCATGAATCAATACTAAGATCCATACTCCAAGAACATGGAGGGAAACATAAGAATCTGCATGAAGCACCAACATCTGTATCATAGGTTGAAAATAGCCTATCACCAAAAAGATATGTTGATGTAGATGCACTAGTAACTGGAACACATGAAAACAACAAAGTAATGTGTTAATGACAAAACTCCAGCAATTGGGACATGTGCCCAAGATGGCACAACACCAAGAAAATATGTCGAGAAGCACATGGTGAATAATGATCACCATAAAACCATGCCAAGCAGGATCTGAGCAATTGCATCAAGAAAGCATGGATGGATCATCTAGAGCACTATCACACTCTAACTCAAACACAACATCATAAAAGATATTATCATCATCAAGAATATGTATCACCAATCAAGGTGATAAATTTGCTTTGTCCATCCTATGCACACTACCAATCAAGGTGACAAGATAAATCTTCACTATCATCACTATGCACTTCCAATCAAGGTGATAAGATAAATCTACTCTATTTTCCATATCCTCCCTATACACTACGAAGCACAAGGAGAGCCTTCAAGAAATATATCTCCCATGTTAGCATCAAAGAATATAGACACATAGAACCATAAATGTATAATAATATCGCCATGCCAATAGCATAGAAAAATCCATGCTCTCTTGTATAACATATAATCCATAAGCACATGCATGAACATCCATTAACATGAGCCTAGAAAGATGAAATAAATCCCATCATGCCGAGAATAAGAAGCCATAGCATGAATAGGTAAAGCCACATCATGCATAAAAACATGATAATTATCATGGTCCACAATAGAATCATTAAGAATAAGAGCAACTGCATCATCATCATCATAAGCTCAAACATCATCAAAACTAGAGCTCGATCACCATCGTCATGCATACATGCATCAAGATCAATATCCACATGAGCATCCATGTGAACCATACAATCTGCATCATAAGTTTCAAATGAGAAATCTGGATCAAGGACATGAACATCCAAAACTTTGGATCAAGAAGATCATCCGAAAGAATATCCAAATCAAAATCACCATCATATATATCCTTGTCACCATGAACATCATCATCCTCAAGCATAGACTTCAAAGAAGCCTCTCGATTCGTATCACAAGATGAAATATCTAGGTCATCTTGATTGCTATCCACAAATAACATATATATCACCACCTGGAACATCATGGATAGGTTGAAAGAGATCCCTTATATTTGCATCTCTTCTACACAAAACTAGCTCGTGTAGATCATCATCATCAAGAACTAGCATATCCAAATTATTTGGATCTCGTGCATCTGGATCAGTACTATCTGGATTGGTAACTGAATCCAGATCAGGATGACTTGGAGCATCCAGATAAGGATTGCTATTTGAATAAAAAACATCATGTGTAGTAGACTCAATGTGAGTCTCCACACATGCATAAAGAATTGGATCACAAATCTGATTATGAATGGAAACCACATCACCATGCATCATCGTATCATCACTGCATGTGCCCTTATCATGTGTATGGCCATCATAATCATGAGTAAATCCTTTATCCACAACACAAGGAACTATGACATTATCATCACCATTATCCTGACCATCCGCTGCCAATCCATAGGGTAAATCCGAGGCTAGGGACACTTGAGAATTCATTCTAGAACTTTTGGACATCCTGATCCTCCCATGCGCCCTCAACTACTACCACATCCATCCCATCATCATGGCTATCAAGGTCACTATCAGCATCAAATTCCACTACCAAGGACTTCATCTTCTCTCACTCCTCTAAGTGAAAATAAAGGTCACTAAGCTTTTTCTTCAATGCTTCAAAATGCCACATGATCCATTTCTCATGCTCCCTACAATACTCACCATTCTCTTCATTCCATGCATAGTATCTTCTCTGACTATAGAGCAGTACTTCAACACAATCTGCATGTCACCAAATCTAACCAGAGTACATGTAATATACCAAATATCAACAATACATGTGCACACAGTTTGGACTCTCAAAATTCACTGGGACACTGCACTAACTAATTTTTGACTAGAGATAGCTCTCTAGTAGAGCAACCAATAGATAGAGATAGAAAGAGAGGTCCGTCAGCACATGGACCGCCTCTATTTGTCGTGAACACAACTTCTCGAAATTGGCAAAAATACCTTGCAAGCAGCAGTGACCAAACGGAGCCCGAAACATGCCCCGAATGCAAATCTACCTGAAATTTTTTTGTAAAAAGTACTTCTTCGTACCACTTAGGCACCTCTAAGCCTGTAAAAATAGCTCCTCAATTAGAGATGTGTAGCTCTCCGGAGCTACTGAGGGGTGTTGTACCTAAACAAGAAGGGGAAGAGATGATGATGCTCTTACCTATGTACCACTTCCTTGTGTACTTGTTCTTGCCTCTCTTGCTTGCCTCGTTAAAGCTCTCACGCGCAAAGCAGAGCTCTAATATGTTAGAATTAGGGTTAGGGTTACAACAATGCACACACACAAGATAGAGAAGCTTGAGAGCACACAAACTCACTACATTAGAATAAACAAATGTGTGCCAGATACAAAAAATAAGTACACACCCCAAAATAAGTAGATAAGAGGGTGTACATACGCGTAGGGAAAAAACCTCTTAGTGAGGAAAAAAGTGCCCTAATGGTCGTTAAGTGTGTTCACACACATCACTACCATATAATACTACAAATCCCCCTTGGAGTGAGATGTGAACATGTACAGGGTATGGCCAGTCAATCCTGAAAAGGCAGTAAGCCCAAAGCTTTACGAAAAGCTTCGAACTTTTCACGAGGAAGAGCCTTCGTGAATAAATCTGCCATGTTGTCATGTGTAGGCACATAGACCAAGCCGATCTTTGTTGTAGAGAGTCTTTCCCTGACATAGTGGTAATGCAACTCAATGTGCTTAGTGCGAGCATGAAACACTGGGTTCCTCGTCGCAAATTGCTAATGCGATCTGGCTGTCAGTGAAAAGCGTAGTGCTAGACGATTGTCCAACACCCAAACCAGCCATAAGTCATATAAGCCACACACACTCAAATATAGTTGTAAAAGTTGCCTTGTACTCAACTTCACAGCTAGAAGTGGCCATTGTAGGCTTCTTTTTGCTGAGCCATGATATACATGAATCACCAAGGCGAAAGCAAAACCCACTAGTGGACACTCGTGTGTCATAACATCCAGCCCAATCTTAATCACTGAAAGCATGCAGCCTTGACTCACCCCCCTTTGGATAGAATAATCCAAAATACCGAGTGCCCTATAAATAGTGAAAAACCCGCTTAACATCCTACCAATGCTTCATACCTGGGGTATGCATAAATCTGCTCAATTGTGTGAGCACATATTGTATATTTGGCCTTGTGTTGTGCACACATAAAGAAGGGATCCAATAGCTTGCAGATACAAACTGCTGATACAAACTGGCATCAAAAGAGTCTCCTGTATCTTGAAGACTAAGTCGAGTACCTGTCTCCATAGGTGTAGCCACAGGTTTACAGTCGTCAAGATTACAGTTGCGATCAATGCTACCATCTTCTTTGTGTTTTAACTTGTAAACCCACTTAGTACCAATGGCCTTCTTGCCATGAGGTAGATCTGTCAAATACTAGGTGTCATTCTTGATTATAGAGTTATACTCATCCTGCCATAGCATGTATCCAAGGATCATCATCATGTGCTTCCTCAAAGGAAACAGGTTCCTTCTCATTACATAAAGTAGAAATGAGAACATGATCCACATGAGAATAATCTGCATGATGAGAACCTGCATGAGTTCTGCTAGGTAAAGGAGCTGCCAACTTGCTATCCCTCAATGTCTGCATAAGCCATTTTGGCATACGCCTAGATTCTTCTTAATGCCTGGCACATATAAAACTTTAGAAAGAGTGAATGCATCCCCGTTTTTTGCAGTGAGCACAACTCTATCAACTCCTTTGACATATGAGGAACCATTTGCACATGTGATGGTTCCTGCACTTGGGACAGATTCAAGAGATGAGAACATATTTTTGGTCAAGTAATGTGCTTACTAGCACCATTGTCAAAGTACCAAGCATCCAATTCTACCACTGACATGCATACATCATGAACAGAAGGGTCATAACTACAATGTACACTCCATGCTCAATCATCTTGAGCAAAACTTGCAGATTTCTTCTTCTTTGCACTTGGTGCAAATGCACCAGCCAACAGCTATGCCCGATTCTTTCTTTTTCTCCTTCTCTAGCCTTTTCTTGCACTCATTTATGTAGTGCCCTGGTTTTCTACAATAGTGTCACTTGCCCTTTTTTTAAGGCTTATCACCTTCTTCTTTGCATCCTTACCTGAAGATTCTGATTTTGGCTTATAACCACCATGCGCGAAGAAGGTTTACCTTTGCCTTTCTAACTAGCAACAACAAAAGCTTGGTCTTCAACTTGCATAACAGATCTATATTGCCTAGAATGCTCTTCTTGCAAGAGTACTAAAACCAGCTCATCAAATGTAAGGGCATTTGGATTTCCCTTCATCATGAGTCTAAGGGTAAAGGCAAAACTTTGATAAGAATCCGGCAATGCATTGAGAACTGTGGGCACCAATGTACGATCAGGATATATCTCATTCACACTAGCGAGCTGCTCCTTAAAATCTTTGATCTTGGTCAAGAAGCTGTCCATTGAGTCTCCCTCATTCATGTGCTTAAACTCCAACTATTTACGTAGATATGCAACACGTGCTTCATTATGCACCTGGTATAATGCAGAAAATGCATCCCATGCCTGTTTTGAAGTCTTACATGATCGAATATGAGGAATAATGCTTCGCTTCACAAAAAGTGTAAGCAATGCATGTGCCTGTGCATCTCTTCCATCCCATCTTGTTTGAGCAGTAGTGGGAGGTACTGGTGGTGCATGTAGAGGAGCCACATCTGTATTAAATCCTACTTCAAATGTACCTACAGCACCTAGTTGCACTGGTAGTTGTGAAACTGGACGAGTTTCACTACCACTGACCACATTCCAAGGCCTTTAGCAACTAGTACATGCCTCATCATATAGGACCACAATGGGTAGTTAGTCCCATCAAGTTTGTCCTTAGTAGACAACATGTTGAATACATCACTACTCCCAGCCATGACTGTCTACCAACTGCAAAATCTTTCAACACACTGCCAGTACTCAGTATTCACGGAATGCAACCCCGAATGGCTGCCAACTGGCTGAATCACCTGAAAAGTGTATGAAAAATAGCACAGTAGAGAATAGAGTGTTACTGGCGCGAAAGTATGATGGTCGATGTTGTTGAAGACACTGTAGATGCTGCTGCACACCAAAAATCTTTGCCGTTGCATAGCCTAAACACCCAAAATCGAGCAGAACCAATCCAAAATGACGCCTCTCTAGAACGTCTATAGAAACTTGTGGTGCCCGAATCACACCGCGGACTCCGAAAATATCGGTGGTCCTAAGTGTGTTCACACACATCACTACCATATAATGCTACATGATACCATAAAGAGAATGCAGGGGAGAGGGAGAGCGTGAGTTCATTGCAAGTAAACACACACACACACACACACAAGAGAGTGCAAGACACAAGAGAGAGATGGATGGCTGAATTTTCTTCTATCTTCTTCTCTTCTGTGCAACCATATAACAAAAAGATAAGAGTGCATACATAAAGGGAAAGTACTCTCCTACAATAGCATACAATGGTCGGTCTATAGTGCAAACTCGACTATATGAGCGGGCGCTATAACTATGCCATAACTCTAGTACTCCAAAGTGGTTGTCACACAGCCTGTTATCCACTGGCGGCATATCAACCATAACCTCACTGACCATGCTAGTGGCATAAGTGTGAAAGCTATTACCTATGTGGGTCGTCAATGTGTGCAGTTAGCACTAGTTAAGCTCGATATCTCAACAATGGTTCCCTTACCTATGTGGGTCATCAATGTGTGCAGTTAGCACTAGTTGAGCTCGATATCTCAACAATGGTTCCCTTATCCAGAGATGTACTTGGAGGTTTGGCACTTACAACTAACCTTGTCAAAGTAGAAATCTCTACGGCTATGGACTTGACATGGAAGGGTCCCGATTGTAGGGAGCACCCCCCCATCTAGAAATGCACTTGGATGGCTATTAGTGTTGAGGCTCAATGCAGGTTTGTGAAAGAATAGTGCCTAGGTGTTTAGTATATGCAGAGCTAGTGGATATTATAGGTGGCATGCATCAACATTGGGGGAAACAGGTGGGCCCACGTAGAGCTTCTTTCTGGTGAAAACTCCAACACTTTGCTTTCTTTGACAGTTTTCATTCTGCTTTTTATTAGACTCTTTTACATGGTTTGAGATAGGAAATTAGTATATAATGTGTAACAAGACTGGTCAATAAGGTGGGTAGGAATGAGATTGGGTTTTCCATGAGAACGAAAGCACCCAATCTAGTAGGAACATGGGTAAACCATGGACTATGAGGTGGCTTGCCAGACATGGCCGAATGGGTGCTTCTTGAGCCCTTTTTTGAAATGTGGGTGGCTATACAATCCGCTTACTTGAAGCATTGCGAAGTTGATGAATTGAAGAGAAGAATTACAAAGTGGTCGTGCCTTGGAGATGAAATGTTGGAATGTTGAACATTGCCAACCTTTGAATGCAACATTGCTTTATTAACCCTTTGGGCAACTTGACCTCACTAGACTAGCACAGATGGAGGCAAATGT
Organism: Cibotium barometz; assembly: GCF_041138505.1. Lineage (NCBI taxonomy): Eukaryota > Viridiplantae > Streptophyta > Polypodiopsida > Cyatheales > Cibotiaceae > Cibotium > Cibotium barometz. The sequence goes on along the minus strand of NC_141047.1, from coordinate 74,636,784 downwards.
TATGCCTTGGAGGGAGATACAGAGCATGCTTATGGAATCACCGCCCTGCTGAGTGTGGAGGTCTCCATTTGGGTGCATGGATCTAATGGCTCCAAAAGAATGCATGTGATTGGGAAAGATGGAGGATTTTGTGATGGCATCTTCTTGTAAAGTCCAAGCATGATGGATGGAGGGCGAATAGCCCTTATGAGTATACATACAAAGTGTTGGCATGGGGTATGGATGTTGCATGCAAGAGTAGGATCTGGTGTTGGAGTGCCTTGATAAGGTATGGTGGAGACTGTGGATGTGATCGGTGAAAGGCATGAGTGCACGGATGGGTTTTGATGAACCTTAAGGTACGAAGGGTGGGTTGAAGTTCCTAAGTGTTAGTGGTGAACGGATGTGAGTGAAGAGGGTTGATGGCACACTAAAAACTTGTCAAGGTTTACTTTGTAAATGAAAGTTGTTTTGGGTTTGGTGGGGTAGTTGAATTTGAGGTTTGGCAATTGGCTATATTTGCACGATTTACCTCCAAACAATCCTAGCTCTAGCTCTACCTTCCATGGGGAGTGCTCTACCAACTCAATCAATGGTGGTGGAGAGACAATATAAGTAGTAAAAGGAAGGTAAAGTGTTTACTTGTACTGGGTTATAAAGAAGATGTGGATGTTGACATTGCATTGATCATTTGTAGGTCACTATGCTAGGATTGAAACTGATAGATTGGGGTAGCAGACCGATGGCTTCTTTTTGGCGGCAATGTTGCCTTGTTGTCAGCATTGAGGTGGGTGTGCAGTGGCTTAGCCATCTTGTCGGTGTGGTAGTGTCACCTTGTTGTTAGTGTTGAGATGGGTGTGTTAGTGGCTTGGCCATCTCGTTGGGTAGCTTGTAGCTTTGTTGGGTTGCAGTTGGTGCTTGGAATGAGCCAGTGGGATGGTGTTGAAGAGACCAGGTGGGTTACATTAGGAGGTCGGTGATGATGTTGTTTCACTAAGTGCCTTGCGGGCATGGCGGTGGCATGGTTGGGACAAAGGTTGCTTGACTTAAGTGCTAGGTTGAGGTTGGAGAAAAGCTCGGGTTGTCTTGGTGTGGTTAGTGGTGTTGCCTATTGGGGGTATTGGGATGTTAGTGGTGGTTTGGCTCGTGAAGAGGTTGGATCCTTGTGGTTAAACCATACGCTTGCTCTCTCCACATCATACATAGATACACATGCATGAACATAAAATAGGGTGAGGAAGGAAGAGCCTTGTAACTGTGTTAAAACAACAGAAGAAATCATATCTCATTCTCTCTTTCTTGCTTTCTCACTCACACTCTCAATCATCTACTTTTTGAGCAATGCTAGCCTTTTGTGTAAGCTATAAAGTAGTGTAAGATCAATGGAGGCATTTTCTTATTAGTGTCATAGTAGGGACAGAGACAGAGAGAAAAACCATGGTTAAAGAGGGCATCTACGGACTGCTCCACCACCAAAGCTAAGAACCAAAGTGCTTATGTCTCCATTTCTTGGGAGCTCAATCAATCCCACAACAATTTTAGGATCCATGTCTAGGGAGGCAGACAATTGGTACTAGGAGGCATCAATCCAGGAGCTACAAGAATCTTTGAAGATGGATCACTATTAGCACAATTACCTTGGCATGTGGTAGCATTGGTAATGTCTTGATGTTATGTACCGATTTGATGATTATATCTTCCTCTATAAATCTTGCGAATAAATGTGCCCTCCACTCGAAAAATTTGACCATCTAGTCTTCGGCTATGCTTCATGTCTTGGAATTCGTCATGGGCCATTTGTGTACTATGCTTCCTTGCCCCAAAATCCACGTTCCCATTCCTTACTAGGGGGCTTTCAAAAACATTTTTATTGGCGATTGAATGTCAAGGATATAAATTTTGTAATACAGTAACCAAGCATATTACATTCACCACATTGAAACTCACGTTTAAGTAATTGATCTAGCCAACACAAAAATGATGGAATCATGGAGGCTCATAATGGATCAAGAAGCAACATTGTCAAGCATAATGAAGAGCTTAAGCTAAAGATATTAAGACATGGATTAACTTAATCATAAGAGTGATTACTATAATCATGCATAGCTTAAGCAAAAGATATTAAGACATGGATTAAATTAATCACATAGGAGTGATTAGTATAATCATGCACACATTGTATTAACTGATTTGCCTCTTAAATATGCATCATGGATACATTGATTCATCAAAGGAACGTGTGGGCATGAACCTAGAGAGCATCTCCAACTTCTCCAAAACCTCCTCCATAAAGTCTAGAATCTCTCCACCTCTCCATAACTCATGGGCTCTAATTTTTAACTCATGTACTAGTGATGTTAGATGGATAAAATGATTAAACCTTAGTCCCTTGTTCCCTAAAACCATAAAGGATATTTTGGTGTATTTGATCCAACGCCCCCCAACAAAATATCCATTACTAAAGTTGATAACAATGCTAGTCCTAGTTACTATTTACAATGATGTGTATGATGACCATGCTGGTGCCCATGGGTCTTACTTCAATTAGGTTTACAATGCCATTTATGATGCCAGATGCTAGAACCTATTTACGTTTAAAACTAGTTTAGGATAAGGGGATGACTCTATAGGAGAGGGTAGGTTCTCTTTTGTCTAGAAAGCCTAGCTATCTTTAAGGCAGTTAGCCTTAAAGATAGGAGAGGGTAGGTTCTCTTTTGTCTAGAAAGCCCAGCTATCTTTAAGGCAGTTGGCCTCATGCGAGGCTCCTTCTTCCTTTTCTTTGTCTCCACTTGAATGTGCTTCCTTTGCAAGTAAGGCTTTTTGAGCCATTTTCCAGGCAAAACAATCCTTCTCTTCATGGTGAGTTTTCCCATCATAGAATTTACAAGGCTTCTTAGGAAACTCCTTTTTTGAAATGATCCTTTGAAGGATGCATTTGGTCCATGTTTCTTGTAGCCTCCTTGGTTAAAGTAAGTTTCCTCCTTGTAATAGTGACCTTGCCTCTGCTTTATCTTCTTCTCCTCTTCGAGTAGAGAAGCCTCTACATCTAGTAGAGATGGAGAAGGGAGGTTGGTAAGTGTGGTAAAAATGTTACCATACTCATGTTGGGGTAGGTTCTTTAGAAGTACTACGGTAACTTCATCAACTTCAATGTGTTTTTTGATTCCTACAAGTTGGGTTAGAATTCTCTTCATATAATTTAGGTGAGTGGGAAGAGAATTTCCCACATTCATTTTTAATTCAAGTAACTTTATAAGAAGAGAGATTTTGGAGTTCTTGGCTTGTGCTCAAAACATGACATCGAGTGTTTTTCCAAGCTTCATTTGAGGTGTCCTTCCCATCGATATGGTGGATGCGATGATCACTTAAACCTAAAGCTATAATGGGCAAGTGCTTTTTCATCTTTGATTAGCCATGTAGCCTATGCATCCCTTGTACTTGGTTTCTTGTCTTTACCATTTGCAACTTCTACAATCCTTTCTTCATTAAAGTAAATTTAACTTTAGCTTGTCAAGTGTGAAAATTTTGGCCTTCAAACTTGTCTATCTTCATTGAATAAGCCATTGTAGGGAAGGTCTTACCTTTGGGATGAATACCCAAAAGCACTGTCTAGTCTCTTTATAGATTTGAATAGAAAAACATCCTAGAATTCACCCTCTCCATACATATGCATGTTACTTCTTAAAAATTCACTTAGACCTATAGCCCTTGCATAAGCATAGTAGTGTGGCTTCTTTTTGATCTTTGTAATCTTCTTTTTGATCTTTGTAATCTTCTTTTTAATGTAGTTTTTATTAGATGACTCACTTGAGCTTGGCATTATGAAAGGAGAGTGTATATTGGCTACCAATATTAATGAGAAACTATAATGTGAGCTGATAGAGGATTGGAACAACTCTCTAATGGCATGAATGAACAACCAAATGCAAAGAATTACTAGGATTAGGGTTGATTAAACATTGATTATAAAACAAAAAAATGGGGCCCGCATGCAATTGATTACCTTCCACTTATCCAATGCCAAAATGCTTCAAGACTGATGTTGTTCTATGTGTTAAATTATGATTGACGAGTCCATAAATCATGTCATTAAACTTAATGAACATGAGTTTAAGACCATATTACCAAAATAACTTTATGTGAAGAACACAATCATGAACTGGCTGCTACATGCCTTCATTCGAAAAACGCACACCATAATCAAATCTGTAGGGTCAAAAAACCCCGAGATCCGTTGTTATGGCACTGATTTGATGTGTATGTGTCGAGATCTTTCTGGATTTCTCCAAAAAACTAGGCAACTAGTTCTGCTGCTCCCGCCGGTGAATGGGACCGTTTCAATTCAATTCCTCCGAGCTGTGGCTGTGCCGATGGGTTGTGAAGAACCTGCTTTTCTAAGATTTGAAAATGATGTTCTTTAATAGGAGATATTAGGCCTCCACTACAGATGGGTCTGACAGAGAGAGGAATTAATGTGGCTAAAACATGATTAGACTAATGATGGTAATTAACTGGGATAATAATAAGCATAATGCAAGTATAACTCATGATCCCGATGGCTCTGATACCAATTGACGGAATCATGGAGGCTCATAATGATCAAGAAGCATCATTGTCAAACATAATAAAGAGCTTAAGCTAAAGATATTAAGATATGGATTAACTTAATCATAAGAGTGATTAGTATAATCATAAGAGTGATTAGTATAATCATAAGAGTGATTATGGATTAACTTAATCATAAGAGTGATTAGTATAATCATGCACACATTGTATTAAAACGGATTTGCCTCTTAACTAGGCATCATGGATACATTGATTCAAAGAAACTCATGGGCGCATGAACCTAGGGAGCATCTCCTACAACTTCTCCTAAACCTCCTCCATGAAGATTAGAATATCCCCACCTCTCCATAACTCATGGGCTTTAATTTTTAACTCATCTACTACTGATGCTGTTACATGGATAAAATGATTATGAACCTTAGTCCCTTGTTCCCTAATGTCATAAAGGATATTTTGGTGTATTTAATCCAACAAGAAATTATAGCATAGTTCAAGTCTCTTTCTCGCATCCCTAAAAATATAGGATATAGAAGATATAAACAAGATCCATATAATCCATAAAACAGGGTCTTCTTTCATAGTGTGACTTTTTTTTTGAATACAAGCTATTGAAACAAAACATCTTCTCAATGACACCCTAAAATCATAGAGTCTAGGATCATTCCTCCATGCACTCGTCATCAACATAGAGGCTCTTTGTTGACTTTTTTTCCCTTACCAAGATGTCATACATCTCATTCTCTTCCATAGCATGTGCCTACGCTTTAGCATAGTAAGGTAAAGTACTACAAAAACTACCAATGCACCCATTAAAGGTGCAACCTTGGATTGATCTACATGTATTAGTATCATATCTGACAAATCACAAACTTGCATTCTAGAATTAAAAGTAGGTTGTATAAGACTTCTTTATGTTGTAACAAAATAACTTAGAACCATACAATATTGTTAATTTCAAAACAAAAAAAAACTAGCATGTAAAACAATATTTGTGTTTAATGTCACCAAAATAAATAAACTTACTAGGTGTCATAAGGGTTTTCTGTAGGCTCCACCAAGAACTCTTGTAAAGTGCTCTCATGCTCAATGGTTTTGCCCACTACTAACTTCATGCTACGAAAGGTGATAAGAGACTTAACCACATCATTAATTACACCAAAATCATTATCAAATGAATAACATGCATTCCTTGAAACCATGCAATGTTTCATTATGGGTGCTAAGCCACAACCCATCTCCAAAACTAGCCCATCAAGAGCACAACATAATCCCAGTACACATGCCATAAAGCAAGGAGACCTCTCCGCCCCACCTTGCAAGTATCTTATAGAACTGGAAACCATTGTGAACTTGATTTTTAGCATGTAGTGAGTCTAATAGTTAGTCTCTGCATTTAAATCTAGCACATCAAAGAGAGGCTTTCTCTCTTTGATATGAAAGAATGGAAATTTTCCAACCCTATGCACAATTAGTATCATACTTGATCTTAGTTGCATAAAAGAATGTAATCAAAGAAGACATTTAGAAAGAAATAAAAAACCATTATTAACCCATAAAGAAGACAACAAAGATCAAATTAAACATACATATTGAAAGCAAAGAGAATGCAGCAATCAAATACCATGTAGGTAGAAAACATACAGAGGATAAGATCCATAAAGAAGTTTATGGTCCATCATTACTCTCCTCCCCACCTTCAGACCTTAGATATAAACATACCTCTCTACCCAAGTGATTAATTTTCCTAGCATAAAGTGTACAAAATAAAAAAAAACATAAACAATGCACTACTAATAACCATTGATAAAAATAAAAAGCACTAGAGCATACCTTCCAAAGGACACAATAACAACATCCACCCATTATATGACAATGTAGTGGTTGCTAGCCCATATTGAACATGCTCTTCTCCGAGCTTTTTCCATCCTTACAGTGCCTCTCCACTCACCTTGTTTCCAGTGGGAAAATCCTAGACTATCAAGTCATGTAACCCAAGCGGTTTTTAAACCTAATCGATAGTACTCCTTATCCTTGACTACTATGCCCATGAAAAACTCATGCACCTTTGCATAAGCCGCATTCTTATTATTAATAGCTACAAATTCCTTTCCCATCTGAATGTAATCACCCTCACAACAACCATACATAGACATAGGTGAGTGCTTTAAGGTTTTTCTCCTCTCCTCATGTGCGTTAAAAGCATAATGCACCATCTCTTTTATCAAATAATAGATGAGTCAACACCAAATAATAGCTAAGTTTTTATATCATAACTTATAAAAATATAAGCTACACTAACAAACAACACTTGAGGATTTATACCTTTGTCAAAAGAAAACTCTTCATACACATTACCTGCATTATCTTTTAGAGTTGTTTTAGCATCAATATCAACTACAAGACAGTAAAGTAGAGCCTTAAAAGAAGCTAATTAACACAATGGATTCACCAAAGCTACAAATTTGACATACCATCATGATCTCCCTTTGCCTTGGGATCGTGAGATTGTTTCTTATTTCTTTTTGTATTAGGAGTATTTATGACCTTTTCTTTCTTGCTACCATGCTCTGCATGAAGCTCATTAACACAATGGATTCACCAAAGCTACAAATTTGACATACCATCATGATCTCTTTGCCTTGGGATCATGAGATTGTTTCTTATTTCTTTTTGTCTTAGGAGTATTTATGATCTTTGCTTTCTTGGCTACTGTGCTTTGTATGAAGCTCCCTTTCACGTTGCAAAATATGTCCCACGGGAAAGTTGATCCACCAAGGACAATGATCTAACTCCCATTGTGAAAGAGAATGCATCTGAGTGTGGATACATACACAGCCGTATTCTTGATATTAGTCCACCCATTGCAAGAGAGTGGAATTTCTTGCCATTTTCCATATTTCATAATTGTGATTTAAGTATCTAAATAAAACACAAATAATGAGAAGCATAACTTAATAAAGTTTGTTAGCCAAACATTAAAAAGTAAAAAGAGAGATATCTGAATACAATACACTGAGCTACTTCCTCTAGCTCACTCATATTCTTCCCCTTTGCATCTATTGAAGCTTTCTCAATTTCAACTCACCCTTGGAATCTTTACTTCTTAAGTTCATGAACATGTGCCTCTTGTCCTCATGCTTTATGGTCTCTAACTAGAAACTCAAAGTCAAACCTAGTGGCAACTCTGGTGGGTCCATCATTGTCCCCACCACTCCATCCAAAATTCCATTAGCCATAATCTCCACTTTGTCTAAGAAAACCTCTCTTTGCAACCATCTACAACAAGGATAGAAGCATATAATACTTCAACAAAAAAAAATATTTTGATAAAATAAGAATAAAGGGCAAGACACTTACCCCCTGTACTTCACATCCCAAATTGGCATGGCATATGCATTTGTTGCAATTTTTGGAGCCTCTAACAACTTCAAAAATGCAATTCTTTTCTTGGTCCTAAGCTCCACATTAGCTAGTATCCTCAACTTCTCCAAAGTTACATATGATTCCTTCCCCTCAAATTGCAATTCAAATAATCTCTTCTTCCATACAACTCCAAGCTTTGGATTAAGAAAATTCAAGACCTAAAAAACCATAATCAACAAATCAGGCAAACCACGCTTCAAGTAAATAGTATCCATGCATTAACTAAATATTTGAATGGCATATTTTTCCCATACAATAAAAAATGCGCTTTTGAATTTTTACTCGCTCTTTTCTCTCAATTTCTTTTATTTAATTTGAAGGTAGATTTTTTTTCAATGCCATCTAGTGCCAACTTCAGCTCGTTAAAGTACTCAGCCTCCTGTGTAGAGAGCAATCAATAGTCACACATATATCTCATACCACATACAGAAAAATCCTCACAAACCTTATAAAACATATTTGGAAGACTAGCCTAGCCAAGTAACCACGTGTAAAACGAAACCACGTTTGCCTAGCCTTACTTATGGTTTCATTAAAGTTAGATCTATATATGATAACATATTTGTGCTATCTTAAGTAGGGATGTGGCTCAGAAGACAATTCAGAAATGCATTTTACTTCAGCTTGACCTAGAGAAATCATATGATAGGATCCACTGGTCTTTTGTGGGGCAAGAATAATGGAAAGGCTGGGCTTTGGATTTAAGATAGCTTCTTGTATTTATACCCTCACCTTGGGTGGTCACTCTAAACTGCTATTGAATGGAAGACTGATGGGAGGGTTTGATGTTAGGAGGTCTGTGAGATAGGGATGCCATCTTGCCCCCTTTTTGTTTGCTATTTCCTCTCATCCCCTCATAGTGGCCCTTGAGGATTCCTGTGGTGGAAAAGGGAGCATGACTAGAGTAGAGTTGAGGAGTGGTGCGTAACTGGTTATTCAATGCTTTGCTGATGACTCACTACTCTTCCTGAGAGCAGAGAATGACAATATGAGACAAGAATTAGCCATTATACAGGAATTGGTTGAGGCTTCTAGGTCCAGATGCAACATACATAAGTCTAAGATCATAAATGTGACTAAAGACAATGACTTTGACCTGGAAAGATGGGGGTGTGAGGTAATTAGGAGAGGCTAAATAATTAGACACCTAGGAATTCCTTTTGGGGTGGAGGTGACAAATAGAGAGTTGATTGATTAGGCCCTAGAGAGATGTATCCAAAAGTTGAAGAAATGGGAGGGGGTAGGGTTCCCTTTCATGTGACAAGGTGACTATTTGTAATGTTGTCTTAAATGCCTACATCATGTTTCTATGCACAGTGTTAGATTTTGGTAAATGCCATTAGAGGAAGATTATGGGGCATATAAGGGACTTTCTATGGAGAAATAGGAGGAGTAGTAGGAGAGTGGTAGCTTGGCTTGCCTGGGACAAGATGAGTATGCCTAAGAGTGAAGGAGACATTGCTATTGTACATCTATCCACTCATGCTATAACCAGGATAGCTCTTTATCTTCCGAAGTGTTTACACCAAAGGAGATATGGGCCAAACTAATAAGGGAACTAGTGGAAGAATCTCATACCCTTATAAAAGGTAGATGGATGGGATTAAATTGGAAAGACAAGATGCTATCCTATGCTCCTCTAAAAATTATAAGCTCTTCATTTTGCAAGTTCCTATGTGGTAGATGGAAGGAAGTACTAGGGTTGGTGTTTCAGGATAGTTGTCTCAGAGCTACATGTAGTTATTTGTTTAGCTTAGGGCTATGGTGGACTCATAAATTTAATCCCCCTCTAGCACTTTTGGACATCAACTGGCCAAAAAGTTGAACAATAGAGGTCTAAGAAGATTGGCTAATTGTTGGGACTAGTCATTGGTGTGATGGAAAGAAATGGACCAAATGGTGGAAGAAGAGTTTAGACTAATTCCAAGAGAGAGGCAGCTGATAGGACATGTGTTCTGAAGTGTAGAAAGGATGGGTCTCTACAGCCTTTGATGAGTCTTGCTAGATAAATGACTGGGTTTGGTTTAATGGAGTTAAGTTGGACAAAGGGGAAGCTAAGGTTCTATATTTGTAACTAAGAAGGAGTGGGGTAAATGTAGCGTAGTGCAATAGAATCTGGAAGGTAGGATGGAATGCTAGTATATGGGAAGCAAACATTCAAGTGAAAGACCCAAGTATTCTTGTGGAAGGTATGCATGTGGGGCTTGCCTAAAGATCTTAAGCTATTCCAAATAAATTGCACTTTTGATTGCTTTCCTAGGTGCAGAACTTCTTTGGAAGATGGGGCACAAGCCTTCTCGGAGTGTCGAGCTATTAGATGGAGTATCATGGGGAAGAATTAGGAAATGGGTTTGGCAAGCAACATAGGGGTGCAAGGGTATTGGGAGGATTGGAGAATGCAGCTATTGATAGAGCTGTAGATTTACTCTTCAACATTATGAGATTCTATTGCTTGTGGGAAATTTGTAATTCTAGAAACAATATAGTTTTAAAAAAAGATACTAGCCTTGGGGTAGATGTGCTAGAATTAATGTATAAATGTGTTGGTTAGTATATTATGTTAATAAATTGAATGAGGCTGTTGTGGTATAGTTAATTCTCTTCAAGCTTGGATTAGATGATCTACTCTACATATTGGCACTCTCGTAGATACTAGGCCATCCTAACAATTGTCATCATGCAGGGATACTCATGGCTTGATATGAAAGTAAAGCAACCTAAGTTTGGGCCAAAAACAAGAAGGTGAGGTCTTGGAGAAGCAATATCTTAAGGCATTAGGAATTTTTTGGACCCAAAAAGGGCCTCCTAAGGATTCCTAATTTTAAGGGATTAGAGCTTAAAAAGCTGGGCTTAAGGGAGACAAAGGCTACGATGACCCCTATTTTTTGCCTTTCCACATCAGCCATACCCCCCTAGTTTCACTTTTTAAAGGGAATATTCTCATACTCTCTCTCTTACTTTTTGACTTTTCTCATACTCTCTCTTACTTTTTGAATTTTTTTATCTTCACTCTCTACAAATTGAATCTTTCTTGTTAGTTTGAAATCTCCTTTCTCATTAACTCCCACCATATCTCCCTTCCACATTAGCAAAACATTCTCGTATTTAGGTGGGCCCCAAAAAGTGAATTTTTTTAAACATTTTGAGGTGGAAAAAACACCACCCGACCACTATGTATAATGAAAATAAATTTTCCCTCCAAAAAGCTTGTAATTCAAGGGTCACGTCAGAAGCATGTTAGGAGCCAGTACATCCATAACTAACTGTCAGGTCCCCACAACCCCATAAACATAACTAACTGTCAGGAATCACTACATCCATGAGATCCCGAAATTGTGGGGACCCCAAAAATTATTATTTTTAACTTTTTTTCATAAATGTAATTTATTGATGAAAAACTCCATGTTAGTATATTTGTATATCAAAAATATCATTTTCTACTTAGAAAAATGGATTTGTGTTAAACCTGCAAAACAACAAAGTTTTAACAGTCTCTTTCACTCACTCCTCCCTCTCTCTCTCTCTCTCTCTCTCTCTCCCCCCCCCTATGAGGATCTCTCTGCTTTAGCTTCTTCCTTTGCTTAGCTATGGAGCCTTTGCAAGCTGTGTGTGTAGCCCCTTGTGAAGCTAGAAAACAGAAGGTTGATTTACACATTCGTATTCCTGATTTAGAAAACGGAAGGTTGATTTACACATTCATATTCCTGAAGAGTATGGCAGCTCTAAAAAACCCATCCTACTGATGCACAATCTATCCAAGCTCGTAGAATAGCTAAGGAGAAAAATGTAGATCTTTGGGTTGATTGGCATCTCTATCTAGTTGACCCTCCATTAAGAGAAAACCCTCCTTTCTGTAATTTATCATCTTTTATACAATTTGTTGTGGTGAAGGAGAGCTTGGCTTGTTAGGATACTGCAGAAGATTGACTACAAGTGGAGCTTGGCAAACCCATATTCTCCATGTGGATTACCCAAGGGATGGAGAAATCACATTATAAAGAAAGAGGGGTTTATTTCAAAAATACAAGACATGGAGGTGGAGCTTCTGCAAGAACACGTACAAACTATCTATAAGAGATGTTTAATTGGTTTTATTGCACAACCTTTGGAAGGGTATTGGTTAGGGAGTGGCCCCAATAATCTAAGCTTGCGTAAGAGGCACGCAAGGCTGCAAAAAGTCATTCTCGGCTTTAATGGTTGCAGACCATTAAACCAATGCTCCCCATAGGCATGGTGCTTGGCGTGCACGAATGAGGAGACAAGGGAGGCATTGGATTGTGCACGCACCAGCATAAATCTAGATGCAATAAGGCTAAGAAAATAAGTTTAGTTAGGTTTTTTTTTGCCCTTAAAAAAAACTATTAATAGTTCCTTCTCTCACTTCATTTTCATTTCACTTTTTCAGAGAGCTTGAGCTCAGGATCTATGTAGACACCCACGTAAGGACACCAGCACATCACCACGTTAGCATAGTCGTACATGGATATGGCATGCACCACGTGTTACCATGCCTTCACAAAACACAGTGCAAGGCATCCAACGACCACATACTGGCGTCACCACGGAAGAGAGTGACCCCTTGGATTCTAGGACACGCCCAATGGGATCACCAGAGTCCAACCCTCCTCCCACAGCAACACCAGCGCACACACATGTAGGCCCTTCTAGTGGGAGCAAGCGTGTGAAGAAGACCCCACAATGCAGCCACCCCAGAGATCAAAACAGAGAGGCCGATGATGAACAGTTTGACTGGGTTGGTGAAAACATTCCTACATTGCGCAGCACCATAGGTGGCAAGACCCTACTATCAGGACAGGGTCCCCTACCTACCCAGAGAGGAACTTGATACATAGGTACCACAACAACAGGAGGAGGAGGATTCAGACTATGAGAGAGACCAAGAGGAGGTTCCTACAAGTACGCGCAAGCGTAGAAAGGTCAAGCTCTTCAAGCTAAGGAAGTCCCAACCTCGCCAATGCACTAACACAACACAGAGAGCTCCAAGGAGAAGGATGCGCCAAGGGCATAGGGCTCTACAAGAAATCAAGTTTTATCTAAGTTGCTGATAAGAAGAGCCCCTTTTGCTCGCATAGTGAAGGAGATTCTCCAATGATATAGAACAGAGTTCCGTGTGCAAGGGATTGCCCTTGAAGCATTGCAAGAAGCCTCCGAGGCTTACCTTGTTGGGCTTTTTGAAGATACCAACCTCCTTGCAATACATGCAAAGAGGATTACCATATCTGCCAACATGCAACTAGCTCAGCGCATTCGAGGCGAGTGAGACATGATTTAGAGATCTAAGATGTTAACCTTTTTTCTGAAGCAACTCTTTTGTTTCAAACCCCCCTTTGTAAACAAGTCTATCTGGCTTTCATTTGTAACCTTCTAATAATTAAAATTTTAAGTTTCTCTTACAATGTCTCAGTGTCATCATGTTTGTTTAACATGGAGTGTCTATCATGTGTCACCCAAGGCATCAGAAATTCTCCAGGAAGCTGTGCCAGAACAGTGCGAATTTGGCCTCTGTAAACGGCGATGTAGGCTCAAAATTTGCACTGTTTTGGCACTTCTCCCCTAGCCACTCAGGATCATTTCTGATGCATTTATAATGAAGTTGAGCACACTAATTGTGAGAAATAGTAGTTTATAAGATAAAAACACCTTTAATCATGTGTAAAAATATAGTGTTTATCATCCAATGCATCAGAATTGCTCCTGGAGGACTCGGGAAGCTATGCCAGAACAGTGCGAATTTAGGCTCTGCAGTGGCAGTGTAGGCTTGAAATTCGCACTGTTCTGGCACTGCTCCCCCAGCCACTCAAGATCATTTCTGATGTATTTATAATGAATTTGAGTACACTAATTCTGAGAAACAATAGTTTATAAGATAAAAATAGCTTTAATCATGTGTAAAATTACATTGTTTGTCATCCAATGCATCAGAATTGCTCCTGGAGGACTGGGGAAGCTATGCCAGAACTGTGCAAATTTAGGCTCTATAACGGCGGTGCAGGCTCAAAATTCACACTGTTCTGGCACTGCTCCCCTAGCCACTTAGGATCATTTCTGATGCATTTATAATGAAGTTGAGCACACTAATTGTGAGAAATAGTAGTTTATAAGATAAAAACACCTTTAATCATGTGTAAAAATATAGTGTTTATCATCCAATGCATCAGAATTGCTCCTGGAGGACTCGGGAAGCTATGCCAGAACAGTGCGAATTTAGGCTCTGTAGCGGCGGTGTAGGCTCAAAATTCGTACTATTCTGGCACTACTCCCCCAGCCACTCAGGATCATTTCTGATGCATTTATAATGAAGTTGAGTACACTAATTATGAGAAACAATAGTTTATAAGATAAAAACAGCTTTAATCATGTGTAAAATTATATTGTTTGTCATCCAATGCATTAGAATTGCTGTTGGAGGATTGGGGAAGCTATGCTAGAACAGTGCGAATTTAGGCTCTGCAGCGGCGATGCAAGCTCAAAATTGGCACTGTTCTGGCACTGATTTCGTAGCCACTTAGAATCATTTCTGATGCATTTGTAATGAAGTTGAGCACATTTTTGATGCATTTATAATGAAGTTGAGCACATTTCTAATGCATTTATAATGAAGTTGAGCACACTAATTATGAGAAACAGTAGTTTATAAGATAAAAACACCTTTAATCATGTGTAAAAATATAGTGTAAATCATCCAATGCATTTGAATTGCTCCTGGAGGACTGGGGAAGCTATGCCAGAACAGTGCGAATTTAGGCTCTGCAGCGGTGGTGCAGGCTCAAAATTCGCATTGTTCTGGCACTGCTCCCCCAGCCACTCAGGATAATTTCTCATGCATTTATAATGAAGTTGAGTACACTAATTGTGAGAAACAATAGTTTATAAGATAAAAACAGCTTTAATCATGTGGAAAATTACATTGTTTGTCATCCAATGCATCAGAATTGCTCCTGAAGGGCTAGGGAAGCTGTACCAAAACAGTGCGAATTTGGGCTCTACAGCAGCGGTGCAGGCTCAAAATTTGCACTGTTCTGGCGGCACTGCTCCCCCAGGCCCCTAGGGTCATTTCTAATGCATTCACATAAACTAGAGAAAACAATGATATACTTGATGAAAATAAGTTTGTAAAAATTGTATTGTATTCATAATAAGAAGTGATACATCATCTTTACAAAAGCTTTCTTACAATATTGAGCTTCCTTCTCTTATTATTGGGCAGAGTGTGCTCAAGGAGTGATTAGGCTATTTCTTGAGGATCCTCTATGCCTATGCTTTTGGCTATACCTATACGAGCAAGAAGCTTACCCCTAAATCAAGAACCAAAAACATCGAAGGCAAGGGATTTTTTTAATCAGAACTATACATTTGGTGCTCTGTGCCATAGAGGCTACACATAGCACCTTGGAGAGGGCTTTCAAAAAGAAGACAGTGAAGGCAGATTGAGGGGTGTAGTCCCTGTGGATAATGGCGATGTCATCCACAGGAAGTCGACCAAGATAGTGCGCCAACGCAGCATCATGTCCATGGACCTTGGCCTGGTCTTTGCTTCTGCCGCCGCCTCTCCCAGCAACAAATGCGTCAATTTCAACCACCCTCTGCAATCAAAGAAAAAATCAAAATATTTTCCTATACATAATTACAAATGTTTCTAGGTTGTAAAAGGTCGATTATTACCTCTTACTCAATGTCTTCTTTTGCCAAAGTGTTGGTGGGGGCGGAGAGGTCAATCGAGGACTTAGCCTCATCCTTTTTTGGTGCTTTGGTCTCCTCCATCACTCCAGCAGCAAGGGTATCCTTTTCAACCTCTAGCTTGTCTTGTAAGGTTGTGAATTCCTCCTCTCTGGAACTAGGGCTTGCTCCGCGGTCTCAACCACAGTTTCCTTGACCAAAGCAACTGTCTCTACGATAGATTCTCCAAGGGGTAATATAGCACTATCTCGGTGAGGACAAAGGTTGGACGTATCAGGGTGGTCCACCTCACATCGCGTGCATATAATTCCCAAGCATTCATCCATTCTCAAGCGAGCTGCCTTTTCAAAGTCATGAAGAAATAAGTATTCTTCACCTTCCACCACAATGGTGCTCAAGAGATTGATCTCAAGTTCTGGCAGCACCTTGCTCTCCTCGTGTGGGGAAGATGGCCCCGCATCTTCAGTGGGCTGTTCAGTTGTGCAGATTGTGCACCCTCTAGAAAGTTCTCTGATGCAAGCTGCTCTTCCACACTAGCACTCGTTCCTACTGCCTTCACTTCCTTGTCATCCCTCAAATACCCTGCCAACTGCAATGCAGGCATCTCTACCTCCTCATCCAAATCCTCATCTCGCTGATGAGGAACGCAAAAGTGGTGAGCCACGAGAGGAATCTAGTTCCTAAATTGCCCTTCCCCAACCTCTTCACCTCCTGCTTATTGAAGGTACAATAAGCTCCTACGGGGATGCAGATGTCGATGAAGCGTTCAAGGCGCTGGGATGTAGGGCCGGGCATATTGTTGAATGTACTAAAGCAGCTCAATAGGCACCCATCGACCATTGGGGAAATGGGGAAAGGAGATGGAGTGGGGAGCCAAGTATTGCTCCATGTATGCAATTTGAGTCTCATAATGTTGGGATGCAAGGGCGAGCGACTTTTCAAAGTTGACTTCACGAGAGAACATGACAAAGAGCTTACTCTTGCCCGCCCACGGGGTGGTGGAGAAAAACTCACAGAAGTTGTCAAAGTGGGTAGCCATGTGATTGCAAAGAGAGTGTGTGAGCTCGTGCTTGGTTTCTATCGCGTGAAAATGAGAAAGAGGGTACCTTTGTGGCTATTTATAGTTAAAATTTAAAGTTTGGCCTTTTCACACTAGATCGCTAGACAAAAAAATTAGAGTTTGCAAAAATATTAAGATTTTAATTAAATAAAGATTGGTTTAAAAAGAGCCTGCTACAAAATTACAAGCATGTCATCTAATCTAAAATTGTTATAATGTCTTCATTTTTTACCCCTCTTGTGACATTTACTTCATGTTGATCTCCATCTCCTTGTTGACTTGAAAGCTTGTCATTGCCTTCACCTCGATCCTAAAACTCTTGCCCCTCACATGCATAAAAAAAGAGGCTATTTTCCCATATACTCAGTTCATCTTCAAGCTCTTCCACATGCCTACTATGTGTTGGTAGGGCTATGCACCTTGCTGCTGCTGAAAATTCAAGGTCCCCCATTTGCCATGATTATGAGACCATGGTTGTCCCCTCCTTACGCTTCCCAATCTATAAAAATATAGAAAGTGGCACAATAACCAGAAAGTGTAAGGGTTAATTCTAGACATGTAGTGGAATCAGATATACCTTTCTTCTCATCAACTTAAAACTTGACTCTTCCACATTGTCAAAGCCCATGATGCTAAAGTGTTGACACAGGTCTGCCTAGGCTCCAATGCTTGCTTGCTCCCACTCGCTCAATCCATCCATTTTGCATCATCACAGCTACCTCAATAGGCATAATTTCTTCTTCTGAGGCTTGAAGTGGGATCCACGTTTTGTGCTTTTGCATCCATCTTTGGTAGTGCAGACGCATGTACAAAATAGAGCCTGCCTTCAAGAACCTGAAAGACACTGTAGAATCTACTACATTGCACTTGTACACATCACCTTGATGTGACCCCTCATTAACCTCCCAACCCTCTCCTAGTAATCCTTGAATGAGGTCAAACCGTACCTCCTTATACAAATATACATTGTTTTTGTTTGGTGCATTGTCATGGAATTGAACATGTGCACAAAAATATGTAAGGGACAAAACCAATTTAGCCCTACTGACCTAGCTGCCTTTGAAAACTTGAGTGATGTCTTGATATCACTTACCATCTTAAACTTTAAGCATAAGATGGTCCAAGCATCAACAGGTTTGGGCCATTCGGGATTGTTAAGAGGGGGGTTGGGGATCTCTTCTAGCTTGTCAAAATAAACCTGGTTTTTTATCTACAAAATATGAGTGAGAAAAGAAAAAGTATTGTTCTGTACAAGATCACTTGGGCTTTGAGATACAAACATTGCCTCTCCAATGGATGCATGCATAGCACAGAAAACTCCAGTGAGGCTTTGTAGTGGTTGTTCCTCAACATAATTAGAGAGAAAAATATCTACAGAGAGACATAAGAAAATGGAGAATCATAAGAAAATTTGAAACAAAAAATCCAATATTAGCATGTTGTTAAAGCTGTGTTTATGTTACACTGACAATTTGAAGGAAACCTTGGTCGTTGGCCTTGAATGTACAGGTCTCCAAGGGTATACACATGTTGCACTATGGCAACCAGTCCTTCCTTCTTAGTATGCTTGAAGCCTTGTAGCCATCCCTTCTAATGATGTAGCATATTCCCCAATTGTTGACGCACTCGTCGATGTAGCATATTCCCCAGTTGTTGACGCACTCGTCGATGTAGTCCCTTAGAGCTTGGCTGCATGTAGACCCAAGCCCCAACCCTGAATCTTGTTGGAGCCCAAACTCCATTCTCATCTCTTGTGTTATGTAGCACAAGCTCTTCCACCTTCTCCCTAGGCCTTCTCACATTACTGGAAGAGGCCATGGTGGTGGTAAGGAAAGAGAAGAAGGGAAAAGAAAAGCTTGTTTTTACAACAGAGGAGTGGAGAGGAGAGAAAGTTCAGGGTTTTCAGTGCAACAATGGAAAGCTTAAAAGAGGGTTAGAGTTTGAGAATAGGCTTCCTGAACCTAGAGTAGACTAAAGAGGGATAGAGTAGACTAAAGAGGGATAGAGTTTCTGCACCAAAGGAGAGGGAGAAAGCTTGAGAGAGAGAGAGAGGGAGATTGAGAGGGAGGGAGCTTGAGAAGGAGGGAGAGCTTCGGAGGGATCGAGTTTCTGGAGAGCTTAGAAAAGGAAGAAAGAGGTTCAAAATGAGCTTTCCAAACCTAGAATAGTATGTTGGTGGGGGAAAGTTTGAGAGGGAAAACACACTTTTGGGAAAAAATTAAAAATTTTTAATTTTTAGGATTTTTAATTTGCACGATTCTAGGTGGGGGGACCTCTAAGTTTGGGCCCAAGAGGTAGGGGGACAAGAGTAGTAATTAGGCCCCATTAGCAAACCAAAGCCTAGGCCCCCTAGGGTCAAAGAAGTAAAAAATGTGCACCCAGCCCTCTTCCTATTGGTCCATTCCTAATCAAAAGTTAATCCAAGAGGCCCTCTTTGGGTCCAAAAAATTCCTAATGCCCTGCACTTTTGAAGCCATGATTGTTACTTGTATGCAGATAGGGTATCACATCTCATGGTGGGGACAACCTTCTTCTTTTTGGATGAAAGGTGGGACTTCATATGCAAGTTACTCAATAGTGAATTGGAAGATCTCTGAATGTTTGGTGTGGTCTCTTGGCTTCAAAAACTGATGTAACTAAGTGAAGGGATGTAGGAAATTAAACATTTTGAGAAGGAGTTTCTTTATAAATTTTGCAAAACATAACTAAAACTTGAAAATTTAGAAGAGGATTCTTTTCCTTCTCCCACAAATTCGAGCAAGCGTTGCACAAATTTGAACAAATTCTGGGCTAAGTCGAACCTATGTTTTCCCGAACCGTGGTGGGGAGTGAATGTTTGACAACGTTCAAGCCACTGAGGTGTGTAGTGTGCATTACCCGTTTTTCATAACTTTGTATGCTATAGCACCGAACAACTACTTTTGCTATTAATTTTTATGAAATATGCTTTGGTTTAATGTGTTTCGGACTTTCAATTTTTTAAGGTTTTAGAAATTGGACACACAAGATTTGGTAGATTCATGTCATGATGCTGTTAATTTAATGATGAAGGTGATTTTTTTTAAAAAAGGGGAGGAGTTGCATGGTGGAAACGACTAAATGAAGGAAGGAGCTTCACTTCTCTTAGTTAGTTTGAGCCTTATTTGCAGGCTCTCCATCTTTGTCCTCTTACTCTCTCACTATTTGGCAAGCTTGTCATCTTCACTTTTAAGGCGTGCTTGGCATTTGGTATAGAGGCAAACCACTTCCCCAGTCAATTTCCCAACTTGCCTTTTGAAGAGACCCCAGGGGATTCACTCTTAGGAAACTTATGATATCACTAGAGTGTACAAGAGGGGGTTTTTCGAAATGAGGCATAAGCTTATAAGGTAGAGGTAAGGCCATGTATTTAGGTGAATACTGAATCTTAAATTTAAACTAGGGGGAGGCGACCTCGGAGGGGAGGGGGGGTATATAAACATTAAGGATATGTCATATGTTTGCTCAATAAGGCTCAAAGTAATATACTTTAATCTAAGGAGAGGGTGTGTGTAAATGGTAGAGAAAAAAAATAGATATAAAGAAGGGGGGTGACATAGTCATTTTTAAAGGTATCCTTATAAGCTTAAAAGTAGGCCATGTTATCATCTTATGAGCATCATATATAGGGGGTTCTCTCGAGGTTTATGCACGCAGGTGACGTCCCCCTTTATTGTGAGTGAATCCCCTAGGAAAGAGACTCCAATTGTTCACTCCATCTTCTCCTTTCCTACCTTCTCTCATTGGCTCTCAGTTTCCCCACTTTTCTGATGATACCCTGCATATCATTGGCAAAGGATCTCCATGACCCCACATTGTTCCCTCTCTCTCAATCTACCAATTGCCTATTCAATGTAGGTAATAAACAAATCATCCTTGAGCAACAAATTGTTTACCATCAATTTCCTTGTAGGGAACGCATTTAGTTTCTCCTCTTGCCAATCTTTCACATACCATTCCCACTTCAAGGACATGTGGTTAGATGAGGCAGTGCAAGGGTCAATTCCAACCTTCAGGGTGTGAGGGACCCATATAGCTTGCTGGCTAAAGAAAACTCTGTCAATTTTGGAGGAAGAGCCAAAGTATTGCAGACTAAAGTAAGTGTGGCTAGGGTCGGATCCCCAGTCTCCCATGTTCCACCTATTAGCAAGCCCCATTTTTCCCCTCAACTCTTCCCATTTCCTTTTTTCTTGACCCATTCAAATAATGTTCCCCCCACACCTATCCAATTGCCTCTCAACCATGTTGAAGTCCCCCATCAAGATACAAGGGCCCTAAATATCAAGGTTGGAAATCCACTCCCACATTCCACACCTTACCTTATATTTGTGAGCCCCATACACATTCATCACCCATAACCTTTCACCCCCAATTTGAATCTCAACTATTAGAATCCTACCATTAGGATGGTTTGCAGCTATACAAGGATTTTTTTTAAAATGATGGTCATCACCCCGCTATAGCCCCCCAACCCCACCATATATCACAACCCAATCTTTATACCTATCTTTCCTAACCGATTTAAGACCAAAATGTTGTGTTCTTGGATAGCCATAATAGATAGCCCCCACTCTCTAACTAGTCCCCAAAATCAGCATTCTTCTTCCTATCTTTAATCCCCTTCACATTCCAAGTACAACCTCAAACTTCCTCGCTCTTACTCATATCAAGGCAGTTTTAGGGACCACGTCTACCTCCTCATCACCTCCCTCTTCAGGGATTCCTTTCTGAATATCTTTCTAGGTCGTCTCTATCTACTAGTTGAATCTTTCAATAGAGGATGTATCACTATCAACCCTACTCAAGGGGTTGAAGAGATTCGAGTATATCAAAGGGCTTAGATTACTCTGAGACTTGTTGCCATCAAAGGGCTTAGATTATTGTGAGACTTGCTACCTTCCACTTCACTAGCTGGTGCAGGTCTGATTTGAGCCTTTCTAGCTTCTTCCTTAATTTGTCTAAGACTGGCCTTACCCTTAGTTTTGTCAATCACTTTGGTCTAGCTTCCCTCAGCCTGTCCTCCTCCCTCAGCTTCTAGCACTCCTTTCTATTTATCCTCCTCCCTCAACTTCTAGCACTCCTTTCCCTTTATCCTCCTTCCTCAAGTTTTCAATGCTTTCCTTATTTCCTACCTTGCTATCCCCGCTTGGTTCTCCAGCCTTCCTCTCCTCGTCTCCAGGTTTTGCATGTGTCCCTCCACCACAATATCTTGCTATATGTCCAAAGCCCCTGCATCTGAAGCAAGCCCTAGAAAACGTGCCGAATTTCAGTCAGCTCTAGTCTCCTTAACTCACCCAAGTCTACTTTTATATATTTTGGGGTTTCTTTCATGTTCATGGTGATGTAGATGTTGTTTGCTTGGCAGCCATAAGCCTCTTCTTTTGGAATATACAGCGCTGGGCCAAGTGTGCTGGCTAGTTCCCCCAATGCAAGCCTTAGCCAAGGCGGTAGGCCAACAATCTCAACCCAGACCAGGTAGGCTTCTTACAAACTCTTGTTAACTTCAAACAGAGGGTCAAAAGGCATAGCAGGAATAAGTTTCTATCTCATAAACAATGGAGCCCTTGCAAATAGATTAGACACGGCTTGGCCCTTTGTGAACAACACATTAAAGAAGCCCTTGCCCAGATAGAATGCTTGTGATACCACCTTGTCGCTCGTGACGCTGAAGGTGAGGAGAGAGATGCAAAGAAAGTGTATCCGGACTGGATCATAGCAAGACTGAATGCCGCATCAAAGTCCGCAACTTAGCCACTTCAAGGTATGTATCCCTTTATCTCGAAGAATTCAGCTTTCGCGAGTACGTTTTGGCGGCTTTGATGGACCTCATATTCATGCACCACGGAAAGCTTACTCTCAGCGCCATCGCTCACCTCATCTTTCCATTCTTGTATGCTCCAACATGCGGACTACAGCTCATAGCCGTCATAGGTTGCGGTGAGCACATCTCCATCTGTAGCTATGGCAGTTAAACTCTTAATTGTAGGCATCTTTGCATCTGTTTTAATTAGGCGTTTCAAGGAGCTTTGCTATGGCTTGTTCTAGTTTCTATCCAATATTGTATCAAATTTGAGCCAGGATTTGGCCATGCCGTGTTTAGGCTAACAGTTGTGAGTCTGTACAAACTGAGCTATGAAACTTGATACAGGAAGGCTCCTCCTTTTCGATTGCTTCCCGGAAGAGACAGAATGTCTTCTGAGCGCGATGATCGAGCGTTATGTCTACGATCCCAATTCTAACGTGGCTCGTAATGCAAGGTGTCAAACGAATCGCCGTGTGCTTAATAAAAATAGGCCCCGTCTTCTTCACATTTTCCCTGTAGCTAACGTCAGACAGCTGCGACTGAATGTCTTTGTGGTGCAGCAAAGATCTGAATCTTGAGGCTGTGGTGAAAGCGATGCACTGCTTTTTCAAGGAGTACTCTGGTGGGAAGAAGCTGCACCAGGACAAGATCGCCAATGCGCTGGTGTACCTGTGCCTGGAGAAGGTGGATGAAGGCGTGGTGCTAATTGTGCAGGACGGCAACCAACAGGTGGCCAGCATCAGGGACAACCCGGAGAGGGCACAGGAAGCCAGGCGCCTGCACTTGGCCTTGCACTTCGGCGTCAGCATCAGCCACAGCACCCTTAACGCCGTTCTCGACAGCCTCGTCCTCAACATCAACGAGCAGAGGGCGGCCGTCGATCATCGTGTGCCCAATATGCTCACTAGAAACGCTTGCCAGAACTGGCTGCTGTGCTCTGCCACTTCCTCAAAACCTCCATAGCAGGGGCCACGTGGCAGTATAATAAAGCACGCACTTGCACCAGTGCCAAAATTTGATGGGCTTCGTGACATAAAATTTTTGAAATTGCTCTTACGGATATACCTTTTAAGTGACATTCGATACATGAGAATGAAATCCATTCTACATTCTTTCTTTACATCTCTTCTCTATATATATTATCTTAAGGAAGAGTTTCACAAAGCTTGTCACATGGCAAGAATTTGGAGGTTTTGGAAGGAAAAGAGGAGGTTTGAGGAAATTTGGGTAGAATTTGAATTTGGAGTCTCAAAAGACGTGCTTCGAGTTGCCCACTAGTATATTTAAAGAGAGAACACTAATGATCATAACAAAGACATCTATAGTCATAATAACATATAGTGATAGAAAAAAGTATACCCACTTCATGACTAAAGACTTACTATGAGAAAGTACGAGCCATGCCTTGGATGATTGGTCCTTGAAGAACCATAATGAATGAATGCTAGGAGTCAACCTCATGGGCATCAAACATCCTCCTATCTTTATTCAATTGCATCCTTCTTCCATCGTTGGTGAGCTAGGCCACCCAACCCACCTACCATTGCTGGCTAGTGCACTTGGAAAACCAACTAGTTGGTGAACTAGGGAACCCGATCCAAGTGTACCAAAAAAAGATGAGGGAAATTCCAAAAATTAAAAGCTTTTAGGATATAGACTATGCTACAAGGTCTTGCCCACTAAGGGGTCGGGTTAGAACTTAGGGCTCCTCAATAACGCACCTCAACCCATCTTCGCAACACAACCCTCAACCTTCAAAGAGGAGCCTCCTTTATACTCTACAAACGTTGCTCACTCACACCCACACAGCAAGGCCCTCGACTTATATTGAAACAACCCGAGCCCCTTGCATGCACTTCTAGCACACTCTTGTATCCCCACAAAACCCTATGAAACCACCATAAACTACTCCAACTACTTCTTAATCAGGCACTTTTATGGCCCCTCTTTTCTTCTTTGCTATGGGTTACACCACCAATGGCCTTTATGACCTTGCCTTTCACAATATAGGAGCTCTACCCAAACCTACATATGGAACCGCCCCTGCATTACACAACATGACCCACTAGCATGAGACATCACCCATGCATCCCCACTTGGGATGCAGGGTAGGGATGAGAGGGAGTGTGGGAGAGAAGTAATAAATGGGTTGCTTGGGCAAGGGGAGGGAGGGAGAGGAGACTTGGTCAGGGCTTGGTTTTTAATGTAGAGAACCTCACGAGAAGGAGAGATGAAGGGGAGACAAGAAATAAGGAAGAGGGGTTAGGTGGGACATGCAATTAATAAAACTCAAATTTAGTTTTATTATAATATGAATATAAGATCACAATTTATATTAGTAACAATATATATAATAACTTTGTAATACATGTATCAATATATATGTACATATGCATATATAACAAGAAAAAATGAAAAGCAAATTTAGAGCAAGTTTATATTTCATAGTGAAAAGAAACTTATGAAACATTTCATGTTTTTGACATGTTAATAAAATTTCTACCTTTTTTGATAGGTAAAAAGGCCCTTGACACTGTCAAATTTTGACCTTGGTTTTTAAACCAAGTCGCTAGCCCCTTAGCCAAAACTCCATAGATGGACCAGGTGATATATTGTGTAAATGTCCTAAGTATTTTTCTCCTATCCACATGCCTCTACAATTATGCAACATTTTGGCCTCTTTACAAAGTCGTTTCATTTTTCCTCATGATGCAAACAACATTCAAGGTTCAAAAATGCCAATGATCTGTATTCCTTGACAATCCATGTGATCTCTCTCTCTCTCTCTCTAGTCCCCTCCCCCATGGTTTAGGACTTCTACATCATTATAATTAAATAGTATGTGTAGACATTCATAAATTATCTCTCTTTCTCACACATAAACACACATACATCCTTCCCCCCTCCCCAATCCCCTTTCTCCTCTCTTTCTCCTTTCCTACTCTCTCTCTTCTCTCCACTTTTCGAGGCCTCTTCATACAACCTCTATTCTTACCCCTACCCCCATTGCTCCTATGAGCTTGTCTCTCAAAATTTAAAAATTTAAAAATTTAAAAATTTAATTTTTGTGCTCTCTCTCTCTCTCTCTCTCTCTCTCTCTCTCTCTCTCTCTCTCAGATTGTTTCTACCCTTTTAAGAACCCTTTATTATTCATGAAAGTATTGGAACAAACAACAACTGTCGTGTGATTCTTACCTTGCTTTCCGAGCCCAAGACCTCCATGACCTCCAAGCTTCCAAGCCTCTCTCTTGCTGTCAAGAAGAGATTTCTTGCATCTCCTTCCAAGGACTCACCTCTCTCACTCTCTACATTCTCTCACACCAAGCATAGAAAGGCACATATGTTATACACACATACACAAAAGTAAGAGAAAGAGATAACAATATGTTACTTAGCACAAAAGGGAATTGTGTCATGCCACTATGAGAGTGTATTATATACAACTAGCTCTTATTCACATTTGGGCACCCCAAACTTAAAACCTAACTAATAAGTTTGGTCATTGGCCAACTTTTCTCATAATCTTTACAACACTTTTTTAGTGTCTTTTCATGACACTTATTGATACTATTGTGTGTAGTAGAGAGTGTTTTGTTAATTCCAAAATGGGATTAACATCCTCTCCATCCTTGAAAATTTGTTCTGGCCTAAAAGCCTTGTCGCCAAGATTGAATATGTAATGGTTCCTTATTTATTGAATTTTGCGAAGTGTTATTCAAAAATAGGGATGTGGTGTCCAAAATGATGTATCTATCATGTCTTCAAATGTGATATGTATATAAGAAGATGATAGTAGTATAGGATTTTCTTCTCTTATGGACCCCTATTTATATCAAAGAATAAGATTTCATTATCATAATGCAATATGGCTTCCTTCTTTTGGTCGAGAAGTACCATAATCAAGTTTATAAATCTACATGACATTATGATTGCTAGATCAGGTATTCACCACACTAGGCTCATAAGCATAGGAGATAACTTGGTCTTTGGCTCTTTGTGTTGTTAAAGCATGATGGATCACACAATGGAAAATTATAACAAAACATGAGAGCTCTTCCTCTGTGCGCGTCACGACACAGGAAAACTCTACTGGTGCGAACTTCCTTTTGATAGGCATGTATAGAGGATCCATTCTCAGTGTCAAAGATGTTTATATATATATCTATCCATATCCTTGAATGGTCAAAAGATGTCTACATATATCTGTCCATATTCTTGAATGGTAAAAAATTCTTTTATTGACTTTGGTTGGATGCCAAATTCTTCAACCGTGGGGTATTATTTATTTGTTTCTATCTTTAAGTAGTCTCTCTTGTGTATATTAGATGTTGCTTTTTCTACCTTTTGTAGCTATAAGTAATCATATATGTAACCATTCTGATCTCAAGCAGATCCTGGAGCTGTGGATTTGTGAGCTTAGTGCTGAGACTACAACGTTCTTCCTTCCTTGGCCATGGGTATAAGCTCCCGCCACTCTCTCGCATGGTCGGGGCCTTGATTGGATATGGCATGTATGGAAACTTTATGGGGGCTATACTATATACTTTTGGAAATAGTCTGGCTATGGGGTTGAAGGTGTAACCTGCATTACAATTTTGAAGAACAGTTTTAGTCATAGCATTGGATTTTCGATTCGTATTAAATCTTCATAGTCTATAACATGCCACTCGTCTAAAGTATGCATTAGAACTTTGAAGAATAGTTTTGGTTGTAGCATTGGATTTCCAAATTCCAATTCATATTAAATCTTCATACTCTATAACATGCCACTCATCTAAAACAATGGTATTAACATAATCTATTGGTAGAGAAACATGAGATGGTGGTACTACCTCTATGAACATAGTCGTTGTCAACATCTAGTGACTTCTCGGGGGTGTGAGTGTCAAAAGGAAAATCAAAGTGAGAGAAGAAGATTCTACATTAGTAGGTTGGTTAAGAGTATTATTAGTGACGAGTTTTTTGCGAGTTCATGTAAAGGAGGAGTTTGGACATAAGATATTGATTACGAGAATTAAGTATAATGATATATATTATCTCCCTCCCTATCCTCCTCAAATGTGGAAGGTAGAAAATATGGCGTCACTAAATATGTGATTGAGGCATAGTGTTAAGAGAGAAAATATGCATTTGGTGAAATGTAAAATTTTAAGGATAAAAATGTTGTTGATAAAGTCAAATGGAAAGTGGAGAGTTTAGAGTGTGGAAATATGGTGTGAAAGGTGGCAAGGTGTAGAGGGATAAGGATGCCACACGTCAAAGATTCTTGGCTAGGTGATCTATTTTAGAAGCCTCTCATTGTATGGTTGTAAGCATATTGTAATACATTTGGTTGAGTGTGCTTATTGTTTTTGACATCTCTTGAGCCTCCCTAATCTATAATCTTTCATTTTGTAGCAATCGTATCCCTAGAAGTCTCTCATTGTATGGTTGTAAGCATATTGTAATACATTTGGTTGAGTGTGCTCATTGGTTGTTAACCCATTCCTAGGGTTAATAAGAGCTACCACCATCATCTTACATCAAGGAGTCAAGGTAGATACACTAAAAGGTCATACATTTAAGATATGAAGCAATGGTGTCCAAATCTACAATTTGGACGGGCGCTCGTAATGGTGTGACGGAATACTTATGGCTATTCCTGCTTCAAGAGTGTGTCGTAGTAAGTTAGGAGGATGAAGTTAAGTGATGTACTTCATGGATATATTATGAGACTAGTCAAAGCATTAGGCCTCTTATGAGCCTAAAGTTCCTGGCCAGCCCATAGTTATAAAAGTGAGTGTGAGCACTTATGGCCATGTATATAAGTAAATTTCTCTCCTAATACAATATACTCTCCCATTGTGTAATATAGTCTTGCTCTTGCTAATCCTCTTGCTAATCTCTCTCTCTAATGCATACTAGTGAATGTGTGAGTGATGTGAAGGTGAGAGGACGGACGAGTACACGTAGTGCAATGCGGCAGGCGTGGTGGAATTTCTTCTCAAGGAGTTATAGAGCTTGGAGACCTCGAGGGTTACAAGATCAGCCATTAGAAAGATCCTCATGACAGTTGACAGTTCACCAGGTAATCTCTTGTTGGATGTGTTTCAAGGGGGGTTAGGGGTGAGCCATAATATTGGTTTCCACATCTCTTAATCATGGATTATCTTGATTATTTTGAGCCTACCTAATCTAATTTCTCTCATTTTATACCAACCCTATCCCTAGCATCTTAGATTCTCAACACGGTATCAGAGCTATGCTAGGTTCTTAGGATTTGGTAGAGAGGTTAGAGTAGATTTGCACATAAGTTCATTTGATTAGGGTTTTTATGTATTTTATTCTTTGATTTTGAAAAATCAGCACACTCATTATCTTAGGGAGAGATTATCTATGAGATTGCTTTATACAATAGTTCAATGAAAAGATTATAGTATCTTGAAGCCATCCATGGAGTAAGCAATTGAAAATTTCAACAACATGAGGATTTTTGGAGGTCTCTTGAAGCCATCCATGGAGAAAGCAAGTGAAGATTTCAACAACATGAAGATTTTTAGAGGTCTCTTGAAGCCATCCATGGAGAAAGCAAGTGAAGATTTCAACAACATGAAGGTTTTTAGAGGTCTCTTGAAGATTTTTAGAGGTCTCTTGAAGCCATCCATGGAGTAAAAAAGCCATCCATGGAGTAAAAAAAGTGAAGATTTTTAGAGGTCTCTTGAAGCCATCCATGGAGTAAAAAAGTGAAGATTTCAACAACATGAAGATTTTGGGAGTCTATATCCTCAAAGAAGCTACCAAGAAGAAGTTTATGCCTCAAGAAAAGGTTAGTTTTCGGTTCTTGGATCATGAAGCGTTAGTTTGAGCATAGATTATGCTTAATTTGTGCACTCAGAAAATCAGTAAATAAACAATCCAAATAGCACAAAAATAACATCATTAAACTCAACCATTATCTTCTATTTCACACATGACTAAATCACATTTAGAATAATAAGATGATCAAAATAGAAAAGAAAAAAAATAACTCATACAATATTAAACCATAACAAAACAATATAACAGATAACAAGATGGACATACCTCCATTGCTCTCTTGTTCTTTGATTCTTTTACTCTCTTGTTAACTAAATCAATACTATTAATCAAACAAGTATATTTCACACTTGTTGCACTTAGAAAATCAGTAATAAACAATCCAAATAGCACAGAAATAACATCATAGCTTAACTATTATCTTCTATTTCACACATGACTAAATCACATTTAGAACAATAAGATGGTCAAAATAGAAAAGAAAACACAATAACTCAGAAAAAATTAAACCCTAACAAAACAATATAACAGATATAACAAGATAGACATACCTCCATTGCTCTCTTGTTCTTTGATTCTTTTGGAGAGATTAATGAACAGAAAGATGATTGAAGGGGATCGACATGTTTTTTCCTTGCATTTCTTTCTTGTTGCATTATCTCTGGTTGCTTTTTACTTGTTGTCGTTCTCTTTTCTAGCGGTGTATACTTGACCTCCAATTGGAAGTGAATGTCTCTCTTCTTGTTCCGGCCTGCATCCTAAAACTAGAATTTGGACAAAACATAACTATTAACCAAAACTTAGCTTTAGATAAAATATAACTATTAACAAAAAAGTAGCTTTTATACATTTGTACAACTCAAAAATTTAACCAGAAATAACATTATTGAACATAAATTTAACCAGATATAACTTCAATATAATATAGAACTAAATCATAAATTGTAATAAAAAAATAACACACTTGTTTCACCCAAATAACACAGAAATAACATCATAAATGAGAAATAACATTATTGAACATAACATATAGACTTCAATATATCCTAAAACTAAATCATAACATATAGACTTCAATATATCCTAAAACTAAATCATAACTATTAATCAGCAATTATATTTCACACACTTGTTTCACTCAGAAAATCACTAATAAACAATCTAAATAACACAAAAATAGCAACCTTATACTCAACTATTATCTTCTATTTTACACATGACTAAATCACATTTAGAACAATAAGATGGTCAAAATAGAAAAGAAAACACAATAACTCAGAAAAAATATTAAACCATAACAAAACAACATAACAGATAACAAGCTGGGGTGAGGTTGCTCAAACCACTTCATGAATTGACCAGAGGGAGTGGGCAATATAATCGGCGGGTCTATGCATAATGTGCAAACATGAAGAATATGTTTTCCAACCCAAGTGAAGAGGTTGATGATGCAATTGCAAAGGTCTTAAGCAAAGGTATGGTGAAGTATGCATTAAAAAACCCCAGATTCAAAACCATTGGTGATGATGTTGCAAGCGTACGCTTGAAGGAGGTAAGCAATACCTTCACAGCTACAGATGCTCAAGGCATATGTGACAAGGTAGGGATTAGCTCCAAATCCTATTCTATGATTTATAAGCAATTGGATGCAGGGCTTAAGGCCGTTCTTAACAAGAGACGGGTGGTGCCCATCCCTAAACTGTTCCATGTACAGCAGGCAGTATGAAAAGATCTTAATGCAAAAGTCTTAGACATAATTGGTGAGCCAATGCATTTGGAACATACACAGATGCTTAAGTCTGGATCAAAGGAAGTGCCCTTCAAATTACATGTAGACAATAACTTTGTATTGAATGTATGCAAGCTACAAGCAGCAATGGTAAAGTTCTACAACATGTCTATCAAAGAGTGCAGAGGTAAGCTTTAATTTGTTCTGAAGCTTGATGAGAGTGAAGTCATTAAGGGACAAAAGCTTGAACATGTTAGCTTTTTAACACTAATGAATAGGGCGTTGGATCCCAGCATCAATTCAAAACATCCAAAATATTTCAGTGTGCAATTGGAGAATGAAATATGGTGGCTTGCTACATTTGAGGTACCAAAGGAGGACCATGAAGTAATTAAGATTTTTTTAAAACTTAATAGAGATACCAGATATTGTACGATGGCAAAACAATGGTGAAGTTTTGCATGTCGATGGATTTGGTGAATACAAGGTACAATGGCATCTTGCTGGTGATTTGAAAACATTGAAATGTATGTTTGGTGTTTCAAATTCAGCATCAACTGAGTTTCCTTTCTTATATTGCATGTAATCCAGAAAGAAAGACAATGATGGGAAGAAACAATGGATTACAAGGACAGGACAACGTGGTGCTCCAACACGTGACCAGTGTGTTCAAAGGAATGGAATGTTGGTGCCATTAGATCCTAAGTGAGATCCTATTTTAGAAATAGCGTTAACAAGGGTCCACTTTTGCACCTTGCATTTCATAGTAAGGATAATAGAGAAGTTGGTATTTGAGTACGTGTGTTTTGCCTACAAGATGCAGCCTGCTTCAGATGCTGATGCAACATGCAAGAAGGTAGAACAAGTCTTATCTGATGTTGGATTGCATCGGGGACAAGTAGAAATAAAAAAGGACAAGAAAAAGTCAAGAAAGAGTGGAAATTTACCATGCAAACTATGTTTTGGGGGAGCGAAGGCTAGGAAATTCTTATCTCCACCATGAGATGAAGATGGTAAGGTGCTTGTAAAACAACCAGAGAAGTACGAAGCATGGAAAAAACTACACATGATGGCTGTCCCTGATCGGAGCAATGGGGGACAGACGCAGATAGCAAAGGCAAATGTGTGGATTGCACTTGATAATAAATTGGCACCACTTTTACAAAAGATGACATTCAATTCTAATGATGCCAATGCATTCAAAGAGGCAGTTGTAAACTTTCATAACTCAATCAAAGAGACAGTTGTAAACTTTCATAACTCAATGACAAAGGCATGGACTTCAAATTTCATTACACACTATATAGTCAGAGTGGTCTCCATTTCTTTTTTAAATTATGAATGTAATATTTTGAGTTTAATTGTGGATCCTATGTTTTTGAATGCAGCACATACTTGAGGCTCATGGTCCATACTTTGCTGAACAAGGAAGTTTGGCGATATGGTCCACACAAGGCATGGAGCGATCTCATTGGTGGGGCAAGCTCGATGTGGATTCCAAAAAGCAACGGCATATGGAGGTGGAATCAATGATTCTAATCCTATGAGGCAGTTACTCCAATGGTGGTATAGGAGAATAGAGATAAGATATGAGGACAAATTAATAAAGTCCAAATCCAATGATACAGAAGCTATTTGTAAGGCAATGTATGAAGTGAGGAAAGCAAGATATGAAAATAGCATGGCCAAAGAACATCATGCAGAATGGTTGACAACCCAAGAGAGAGTCGGTAGTAAATAGAAATATTGATAGAATTCCATGCTTTGAAAGAACGTGGGATCATTGATCATTTCTTGTATATCCTCTCTTGTATAGAGACGATCCTCACCTCCTGTAGGTGCGCTAGATAGATTGTCCTCCTCTTCTTGTGTCTCAAGGCTTTTTTCAGCCTTTGATTCCTCATTAATGGGTTCTAGAGTTGGTATCCCTCCTTCTATTATTTGCATCCACATGCTATCAGTGTGGCATTTCTAGATGTTTTTATACCAAATGAAGCCACATACCATTTTAAAGCTTGTGCAAAAATTCTTGGGAGATGAGGACCTGATCCAACATAAAGAGGTCTTTGAGTCTACCTGTGAAACTTGTGGGCTAGTGAGCGATGTAACCAATGCTTTTTCTCTGACCCTATAAGGGAAGGCTCACCAATGGCATCAAACTTTAAAGCTGGAGGATAAAGTCAACTTCACTTGGCTTAAAAATGTATTCATACCAAGTTTTTCTCGAAGTGGTGATAGATGGAGCCTCGTGGCTCAACTTCACAATATCAAGCAAAAGGAAAATGAGTCCATGCAAGATTATGCTTCTCAGCACAAGCACTTGAACTCAAGATGCCTGGTACTCGGGACAAACACAACCAAATTTTTTAAAGAAGGATCCCACCAATACAGTGGTTGGGCGGTTGGCTAACCTATGGGTCGGTAGGCTGGATCGATGGATTCTTACAATAAATTTCAGTTATGTTCAAGTTACGATAGTTAAATTAAGTCACAAGGAGATTATTGTTCTGAGGAAAAGAATCAATGGTTGTACCTCGCTTGAGGGGAAAAAAGCGATGATCTCTATGAACCAAGTGCAAGTTCCTTCCTTGATTCGGCCATGTGACCTACGGGTTGGGTCAAAATAGAAAGGATAGTTAAGGCTCTTTACCCCGTTAGAAGATTTTCTTGGAGGAATCGCCCGTGCTTTTTGGGCGAGGAAAGTTTTTTTGGTTTTGGAAGAACTGTCGGAATATTCCCTTGCCTGGACATCCGTGTGAATAGAGAATTGGTCAAAGGAATGACCATTCTTTTGGGGAGAGAGAGATAAACATAAAAAGCATCCTAATTTAAGCATAAATGTAAACTTTTCTTAATTATTCAATACAACTCTTAAGAAAAGCTTGATTTGTATTATAAACACTTAATTTAGAAACTTCTCAAGCTTGAGAGGGGTTAAGAAGTGAAAACATGGAGAATAGTAGAGAAAAAACTATAAAATTATACTTTACCTCTTGTTTTTGCTTGCTTCTCTATCTTAGAAGCCCCCAACCAATCAATTGGTTAGAGTGTTGAGAGGAAAGCTCCAAGGATGGTTGAAGAGAGAGAGAGGCTCCACTCTCTCCAAAAGTAGAGGATTTTTAAGGGATAATAGAAAATACGAGTATTTTAATGTAATAGTGTTATGGTATAGCTCAAAGATGAAAATACAAAAGAATGAGGATCTATTTATAGGTGAGGGAGGCCACTAACTGAGTCCAACTAAGTTCTAGAATCTTCTAGCTTCAGTTTGGCTGATTTGGACCAGTTTAGCTCCCTTTTTTATTTGGTTTGATCCAGGAGAGAAGAGAGATAAAAATATCTTAATATTTTGGAATTAAAAACTCATTCACATGTGTGAAATAGGCACGTCCTTGAAGTCTCCCCCCTCCCTACCAAGGTGTCAAAAATGTATCATTATTCCAAAATATCACATTTTTTTAGTAATATCTCATAGTTTTTAACTAATAAACCTTGTACTCAGTCAACTCTTCATCTTATGTGAGCATTTACTCATTTTTAGGTATTTTCTTTTATTCTTTGGATGTATCTCATCCCCACACTTGGATTTATCCTTATTGGTCCATAGGAACCTTAATTGGACCATAATCCTGAAAATCTTGATCCTTAGGCTAAGGTCCTTTATACACATTTTTAATTAATTTCAATTGCACATTGGAAAGTTCTTTTTGAATTTCTGTTTCATGGGAAACCATTTTAGACACTAGGAGGATTTTTATATCCAAAAATATCTCAATTTTGGACTACCTCTCTCTAATGGGAATGAAATGAATGGGAATGAAATGAATGTGACGGATTTGAATAGATGCAATGAGATGTGAATGGATGTGAATGTGACGTAATGTAAATAGATATGAATGGATGTTATGTGATGTGATATGAATCAGGATAGATGTGAATGGGTGAGATGTGAATGGGATGTGATGTGATTTGAATCAGGATAGATGTGAATGGATGAGATGTGATGTGGATGTGATGTGAAGTGATGTGAATCGGGATAGATGTGAATGGATGAGATGTGGTGTGAATGGATGTGATGTGATGTGAATCGGGATAGATGTGAATGGATGAGATGTGGTGTGAATGGATGTGATGAGATGTGGTGTGAGTTGGGATAGATGTGAATAGATGAGATGTGATGTGGATCGGGGTAGATATGAATGGATGAAATGTGAATGAATGTGATGTGATGAGATGAAATACGAGTAGATGAGAATGGATGTGACGTGATGAGGATAGATGTGGATGGGGTGTGAGGCACCTGTCAAGCATGTTTGTGAGGGCTGCATATTGGGTAAAATGCAGCGTGCTTCCTTTCCCAAAGACGGATCAGTGAGAGCTGAACGCAGATTGCAGCTTGTTCACAGTGATGTTTGTGGTCCCATGCAAACTCCATCATTTGGAAACTACCTTTACTTCGTGACTTTCATTGATGATTTTACCAGGCATGCATGGGTATATCCTTTGAAGGCAAAGTCCGAAGTGTTTTTGTGCTTCAAACAGTTTTTGGTTATGGCTGAAAATGTGTCAGAAAGTAAGATGGGCACCCTCCGTTCAGATCGAGGGGGGGAGTATATGTCTTCAGAATTTAATGCATTTCTGGCTGAGCGTGGGATAAAACACCAATGTACAGTGCCGTATACACCACAGCAAAATGGTGTGGCTGAGAGAAAAAACAGGTCTCTCATGGAAATGGCAAGATGTATGGTTAAGAGTCAAAGTCTACCACATGGTTTTTGGCTCGAGGCTGTCATGTGTGCCACTTATGTACTAAACAGGTGTCCCACCAAAGCATTACAGGTTGTCACTCCATATGAGGCTTGGCATAGCCGCAAGCCATCTGTTGGCCATTTACGTGTTTTTGGTTGCCTGGCATATGCATTAGTGCCTGTGCAACATCGCAGAAAATTGGATGACAAAGCTGTCAAATGTATTTTTGTTGGATATAGTGCTGAGAGCAAAGGCTATCGTTTGTATCATCCACAGACAAAGCGCATTTTGGTTAGCCGTGATGTTGTATTTGTGGAAGATGCAGTTCAGCCCTTGGTTTCATGTACTAAGGAGACAGATATCAGCTCACGTGATGTCTATGATACATTGTTGCCTCTTTTCAGTGGTGCACAGTCAAGTACAATACCTCATGAGGCAGTTTTTCAGCCTATGCAGGTTTTAAATGATGGCACAGATCAGCCTATATCTGATGCAGATGTGCATGATGCACTTGAGGATGAAGACAAGAGATTGAGGGCTCTAGGAATATGCCTAGATGGCTGGTGCAGACTTTGCGTGACAACAAGTTGGATGCCCCTTTGTCTAGTCGCACTCGTTCTGGCTCTCATGGTGCCTCTTATGCGTCAGATTGTTATGCATTGGCTGTTTCTAGTATGTGCGATGAAAGTGAGCCTGTTTCATTTGATGAGGCACAAAGTTCAGAAAATTGGATGGCTGCTATGCAAGCAGAATACGATGCTATTATGAAGAATAGTACATGGTCTTTATGTGACTTGCCCCCTGGCAAGAAGGCCATTGGCACTAAGTGGGTATACAAATTGAAGCGTAAGCCTGATGGCACAGTGGATCGCCATAAGGCTAGGCTTGTTGCAAAAGGTTATGCTCAAGAGAAGGGCATTGATTTTGATGAGACTTTTGCTCCCACATGTCGAATGACCACTGTTCGTAGCATCTGTGCATTAGCAGCTCATAATGGTTGGAATGTACATCAGCTGGACATAAAGACTGCGTTCTTAAATGGAGATTTGCATGAGGAGGTGTATGTATCGCAGCCTCGTGGTTTTGTTCAAAGAGGGCAGGAAAACAAAGTGTGCAGGTTAAAAAAGGCTTTATATGGTTTAAAGCAAGCTCCACGAGCTTGGTATGAAAAAATACATGCATATTTGACTGCACATGGGTTTCAGAATAGTCCAACAGAAAGCACTTTGTATGTTAAACGTGTGGATGGTGTACATCTAATCATTGCTCTCTATGTCGATGACATGCTGCTCACAGGACCAAATGAGAGTCATATTGCTGATTTTAAGGCTGATTTGGATGCCTCTTTTGAGATGTCAGATTTGGGGCATTTGCATCATTATTTGGGGATACAATTTAAGCAGTGTGATGGAGGTATTGCTTTGTGTCAGACAAAGTATATTGAAACATTGTTGCGGAGATTTGGCCTTGAAGACTGCAAGCCTATTGCTACTCCAATGGAGACAGGTTTGAAGTTGAGTCTTCATGATGCTGGAGATCACTTTGATGTCACACTCTATCAGACAGCTGTTGGTTGCCTCATTTATGTATGCATTACGAGGCCAGACATTCAGTTTGCAGTCTCACAGGTGAGCAGATTTATGCATAGCCCAGGCATTAAGCATTGGCAGGCAGTGAAGCGTATCTTTCGCTATTTGAGTGGTACTCGGCATCTTGGGTTGTTTTATCCCAAGGGGGGGTCATTGCCGCCAGATTTACATGTTTTTTCAGATTCTGACTGGGCTGGTTGTTATGACACACGCGTGTCCACGAGTGGTTTTTGCTTCATGCTTGGAAGCTCATGCATATCATGGTTGAGCAAGAAGCAGCCTACTGTGGCCACTTCTAGTTGTGAAGCTGAGTACAGGGCAGCTTTCACAGCTACGGTTGAGTGTGTGTGGCTCAGACGCCTTATGGCTGATTTGGGTGTTGGGCAGCCATCTGCCACCACCATCTTCACTGACAGTCAGAGCGCATTGGCAGTTGCGCGGAACCCAATGTTCCATGCTCGTACGAAGCACATTGAGGTGCACTACCATTATGTCAGGGGGAGACTCTCTGCAGGAGAGATCAGTTTGGCTTATGTGCCAACACAGGATAACCTTGCAGACCTTTTCACAAAGGCTCTGCCTCGT
The DNA here is from genome assembly GCF_041138505.1 of Cibotium barometz. Classification (NCBI taxonomy): domain Eukaryota; kingdom Viridiplantae; phylum Streptophyta; class Polypodiopsida; order Cyatheales; family Cibotiaceae; genus Cibotium; species Cibotium barometz. The sequence continues at coordinate 74,598,790 of NC_141047.1, read as the reverse complement.
GAAAAGTTCGAAGCTTTTCGCAAAGCTTTGGGCTTACTCCCTTTTGTGGATTCGTCCACATAGCTAGACACTTCCCTATACATGAGTGCTAGCTCTTGTTCACCGCATCACTCCAGGGGGGATTTGTTACCATATTATAGTAGTGATGTGTGTGAACACACTTAGGACCGCCGGGGCACTTTTTCCCTCACTAGGAGGTTTTTTCCCCCGTGCATTGTATATACGCCCATTATCTTTTAGGGTTGGTTATCTTTCATTTTTGGCACTCATAATACACTACTGTGTTGTGCTCAAGCTTCCTCATCTTCTTGAAGTTGTGTGTGCATTCCTGCAACCCTAATTCCAACAGCAGTAAAAGGTTGTAATTGTGTGATGAAATTCATACAAATTGATATTCAGAATGAAGATTCATAAATAGGTAATTGGGTATTTAGATGGAAGTACCACAATTGTATGGAATCCCTGACTTGCTTGAGGCCTAGACATGATCGTATTTACCTTATAAGTCCAAGGACCATGACTACCCGTATATACCGAGGGTTTAACTGCAGCTCTTTATTGGCAGTATATATACGAGTAAATTTAAGACCTTGAAATTATAAGCAAAAATGCTATCCAGATGATGAATTCGAATATTGGTTGATATGATTTTAGAATTTTGGTTGAGAATTGATGAGTTGATTTGGATTCTGATTGAAAGATGATGATTTCTGAATTCTAGTTGAAAGAAGATATGTTGAACAAAACCACAATGAGGATGAATGGGATGAATCCCAGTAATGATGTTCATAACTAGAATGGCGATAATGACTTCAGCAAATCACTACGAGATTAGTGGATTATGCTGGGATAGATTGCTGCTGTTAACCCTTGACCTAGTGGATTTAATTAAGAGATGACAAATTGAAAACCTGCATAACTGAAATTCCCATGGAAGAATGTTCAGATGGAATTCCAATTTGATGGACCATTATTGTGTTAAGGATATGAATGATATGTTCTGAATGAACTGTTATCTGATAATGAGTTCTATATGTTCTTCTCGTAGAAGGGATCTTTATCCCAGAATTTTGTTTGGTTGACCAGACTATAAGGAACCCCAGAATCAGTTGGATCTTAAGAGAAAGATTATCCTCCAGTTGCGAGATGAGGACATCTCACGTTTTTTAAGTGGGGTAGAATGTAAGATTCCTTCCTCCAGCTTTTGAGGTGTACAGGTGTAATAACCTCCTCTTCTGTTCCTGTAATTGTTCCCCTCTCTGAAATAGAAGAAAGATTCTGTTTTACCCTGTTTTGGCCTGGAGAGAGAAAATGTCTACAGAGAGGTAGTCCAAAATTGAGATAATTTTTTATATAAAAATCCTCCTAGTGTCTAAAATGGTTTCCCCTGAAACAAAAATTCAAAAAGAACTTTCCAATGTGCAATTGGAATTAATTAAAAATGTGAAAAAAGGACCTTAGCCCCTAAGGGTCAAAGATTCTCAAAACATTTTGGATTATGGTCCAATTAAGGTTCCTATGGACCAATAAGATTAATCCAAGTGTGGGGAGGAGATAAATCCAAAGAATAAAAGAAAATACCCAAAAATGAGTAAATGCTCACATAGGATGAAGAGTTGACTGAGTGCAAGGTTTAATCGTTAAAAACTATGAGATAATCTTTCTTCTATTTCAGAGAGGGGAATAATTACAAGAACAGAAGGGGAGGTTATTACACCTGTACACCTCAAAAGCTGGAGAAAGGAATCTTACATTCTACCCCACTTAAAAAACGTGAGATGTCCTTATCTCGCAACTGGAGGATAATCTTTCTCTTAAGATCCAATTGATTCTGGGATTCCTTATGGTCTAGTCAACCCAACAAAATTCTGGGATAAAGATCCCTTCTACGAGAAGAACATATAGAACTCATTATCAGATAACAGTTCATTCAGAACATATCATTCATATCCTTAACACAAACCGAAATTCCATCTGAACATTCTTCCATGGGAATTTCAGTTATGCAGGTTTTCAATTTGTCATCTCTTAATTAAATCCACTAGGTCAAGGGTTAACAGCAGCAATCTGTCAGCACAATCCACTAAAGTCATTATCGCCATTCTAGTTATTAACATCATTACTGGGATTCGTCCCATTCATCCTCATTGTGGTTTTGTTCAACATATCTTCTTTCAACTAGAATTCAGGAATCATCATCTAATACCATCATGTCTAGGCCTCAAGCAATTCAGGGATTCCATACAATTGCGGTACTCTCATCTGAAGACCCAATTACCTATTTATCAATCTTCATTTTGAATATCAATTTGTATGAATTTCATCACACAATTATAACCTTTTACTGCTACTTCATAAATTTTTGACATTTCTGGCTTCTTGGTTGATCCACTTTAGCCAATTCGCTTTGATACCAGCTGAAAGATCCCTGCCCCCTCCGCGCAACATATTCGGGGGTGCTAGAGTAGCGGAAGTAGCACTTCTTGCGTAGGGCAGAGCCTCTCACTCAGGGGCTCACCCACACGGATATCCGGACAAGAGACTAATCCCTAGGTTCTTCCAAAATGGAACGCGGAAAAACTTCTCGTGCTCGGAAAGCACAAGCAATTTCTCCAGGATATTTTTATTCTAACGTAGTCAAGAGCCTTAACTAACCAAACTGATCCGACTGAACCTGTAAGTCACATGGTCAGATCTAGGAAAGGACTTGCACTTAGATCATAGAGACCAACGCTTTTTTCCTCATCGAGAAGCACAGCCGTTGATTCTTGTCCATAGAACAAAGACTACCCGGGATTTAATTCATCTATCGTACCATAACAGAATTGAGTCCCATTTTGGGGATCCATCAGTCCAGCCTACTAACCCCATCCAGTCCCATGGGTTAGCCAACCGCCCACCAACCGTTGTAGTGATGGGATCCATTTAGGAATTTTGTTAGGTTTTGTCCTGAGTACGAGGAAAAAGAGTTCCCATGCCCCCTAGCCGGATCTTCATGCAAACTTCAAGTTAGTCACACCACTTACACACCCAGTATGAAATTGCTTGTTTCACAGATTCAGCTGTCTTTAAAACAATCTTTTAATGAAACTGGAGAATCACTGATCATAATCTTCCAAAATATCTGGCTGAATTTCAATTTTTCCTTCATTCCTTCATCGGTGTACCTATGGCATCATTGTGGCAAACCAGAACGCTCACCACCTGTTCACTCAGGGGCCTTTTCAATAGTTCCTAGCTCATAGTACCCGGCAATATAATCACATAAGAAAATCCAAATGGACTCTCCGTTGAAGATTAGCAACAAAACAGATCCATATAAAAGAGCCATGGACTCATTCGTTGAGGACCAGCAAGGTCAATCAACCAGATCCATGCCCGAGTTCAAAAAACAACTCTAACACCTTGTTCCATTTTCTTCCTAGATGCAAATTATAAGTTTATCATAATTTTAGAAACATAAAAGTATAAAAAGCCACTTTCTTAACCTCTAACTTCACAAGCCTAGAGTTTGATTTGTGAATTAAGAATTTATCAATGAGAAGCATCATTTGAATAGAGAATTGGTCAAAGGAATTACCATTCTTTTGGGGAGAGAGAGATAAATATAAAAAGCATTCTAATTTAAGCATAAATGTAAACTTTTCTTAATTATTCATTACAACTCTTAAGAAAAGCTTGATTTGCATTATAAACACTTAATTTAGAAACTTCTCAAGCTTGAAAGGGATTGAGAACTGAAAACATGGAGAATAGTAGAGAAAAACCATAAAATTACACTTCACCTCTTGTTTTTTCTTGCTTCTCTATCTTAGAAGAAGTCCCCCAACCAATCAATTGGTTAGTGTGTTGACAGGAAAGCTCCAAGGATGGTTGAAGAGAGAGAGAGAGGCTCCACTCTCTCCAAAAGTAGAGGATTTTTTAAAGGGATAATAGAAAATATGAGTATTTTAATGTAATACTGGCATGGTATAGCTCAAAGATAAAAATACAAAAGAATGAGGGTCTATTTATAGGTGAGGGAGGCCACTAACTGAGTCCAACTAAGTTCTAGAATTTTCCAGCTTCAGTTTGGCTAAGTTTGGAGACAAGATTTGGACCAGTTTAGCTCTCTTTTTAATTTGGTTTGATCTAGGAGAGAGGAGAGATAAAAATATCTTAATATTTTGGAATTAAAAACTCATTCACATGTGTGAAATAGGCGCCTCCTTGAAGTCTCCCCCCTCCTCACCAAGGTGTCAAAAATGTATCATTATTCCAAAATATCTCGGACCTTGTTGTAGAGCAAGTACCAGAGACCACAAATCCCTCAAGGATTCATAATCTCAAAAATCATCTTGAATATAAGATAATTTGAATCAAGGAGGTGTTTCTCACTGGAATCAAATCTCTTCATGACTAGATGGTTGTAATTGGCATGAGTATGCTCTCCCGCCCCAAATCTCTCTTGTCACAGTCTAAGGGTACTTCAACCTAATTATGATAGTACAATAAGAGAATTTGAATGAAAGTGAAATTATGAAGGTGTTTCTCCCACCAAAATCAAAGATCTTTGTGACCAAATAATTAGCATGATTGTGCTCTCCCCAAATATCTATTATCATAGTCGTATGTCATAGTCTAAGGGTATTACCGCCTAAGTATGATAGTTATGTTACATCTTGAAATGTTGGTGCCAGGCCCTACTCCTCACATATTCGAGGAGGTTAGCTCATTGCTTCAAGATGAGGAGATGAGGATGCATAGTTACAATGGTGGGGGACTAGTCTTTCTCCACTAACAAAAAAAAAAAGAGTAAGGATTCTAACGCTTCAAAATAAAAGAAAACGGTTAAATTCTTTTAATGTAACAAGAAAGGGCACATAGCTAAAGAATATGAGAAAAAGAAAGCAAATGAAAAGAATGGTGCTCGAAAAACCAAGGAAGAATCCATTAATGCTGTAGAAATAAAGCTATTTATTGCCATTGAATAAGTGTACAGTGAGAGAGCTAATGATGCAACACATGATGATTCTTGGATCATTCACAATAGTGTGGGCCTTCTAGGTACATGATCACTTGCAAGGATTGGTATTCCTCCCTAAATCTTGTAGACAAAGGCATTTAAATACTCACGAGCATGGAATATAGTGTGTTGAACATGGTTCAGCATGTCTCCGCATGTACAAAATATAGGATTGGTATTCCTCCCTAAATCTTGTAGACAAAGACATTTAAATACTTGCGAGCGTGGAATATAGTGTGTTGAACATGGTTCAGCATGTCTCCGCATCTACAAAATCTTGGACCTTATTACAGAGTCAGTATAAGATCACAAATCCCTCAAGGATTCAGAATCTCAAAAATTATCTTCAATAAGAGGAGGTGAATGAAGGTGAAATGATGGAGGTGTTTCTCACCATAATCAAAGATCTCTGTAACCATCAACATGAGTGTGCTCTCCTTAGATCTCACTTATTCGTTTTCTATGGGTATTTTGCTACCTAAGTATGATAGTTTTGTTAAATCTTTTGAATGTTGGTTTCATGCATATTCCTATCACATAATAGGAGTTTAGCTCATTACTATAGGATGAGGAGATGAGGATGCAGAGTCACAATGGTGGGGACCAAGCTTAGTAAGGATTCTAACTCTTCAAATCAGAAGAAAAAGGTTAAATTCTTTTACTATAGCAAGAAAGAGCACATAGACAAGGAATGCAGGAAAAATCAAGTATATGCCAAGAATAGCACTCTAAAGACTAAGGAAGAATCCAATCATGCTACAAAAATAGAACTATTTGTTACCATTAAAGAAATATACAATGAGACAACTAATGTTACATATGATGGTTCTTAGATCATTGATTTTGGGGCTTCTAGGCACATGACCAATTGTTGCAAGAATTAGTGTTCCTCCTTAAAGCTTGGGGATGAAGGGATTTAGATGCTCTCTATTTCATCATCACACAAGCATGGATTATTATATGCTAACCATGGTTCAACATGTCTCCATGGTTGTATGCGAAACCCTGGACCTAGTTGTGGAGCCAATACAAGACCACAAATCCCTCAAGGATTAAAAATCTTAAAAATCAACTTCAACAAGATAAGCTTAATGAAGGTGAAATGATGGAGGTGTTTCTCACCAGAATCAAAGATCTCTATGACCATATGGATGCTCCCCAAATCTCACTCATCACTATCTAAGGGTATTGCCACCTATGTATGATAGTTTTGTTACATCTTTGAATGTTAGTGTTAGGATTACTCCTCTTACATTCAGTTTAAGGCTTACTTCTCTCACATTCAAGGAGTTGGTGTTAGGCTTACTCCTCTTCTTACAATCAAGGAGTTTAGCTCTCATTACTTTAGGATGAGGAGATGAGGATGCAAAGTCATAATGGTGGGGACCAAGATTTCTCTTCTAGCACAACGAAGAAGGGTAAGGATTATAACTCTTCAAATCAAAATAAAAAGGTTAAATGCTTTTACTATAGCAAGAAAGGTAACTTAGCCAAATAATGTAGGGAGTTCACCTACACACTTGAAAGTTTTTTAGGTGTGAATGTTATATACATGTTTCAAATGCTCGGAGGACCAAATTAGCAGCCAAAATCCAAAAATACATCTTCTTGGGTTACAACATCATGGAGTTGAAGGGATATTATCTCTATAACCCTCAGGCAAAGAAGATCATAGTGAGCCATGATGTAGTATTCCAAGAACAACCACGTAGGATGGAGGAGGAGGTTAATTATTCTTCATCATGCAATAAGGAAATAAAGCAACATAACCTCCACATGTAGCGTGGGTTCCTAGCATTCTGATGGAGAATAGCCCAACCCATTTCCTATAGACATGGATTTTGAAGATAAAGAACAAGAGCATGATTTGCGACAAAAAGGTAAGCCATTCCCTAAGTGGTACATACAACTTTTGGAACCTCTGACCTCGACGAGGATGTTCCTCAAGATGTTGAAAGATCTAGAAGGGTAGAGAAGAAAAATAGGGCTTGCGAGAATCTTGTGAATTTTTCTCTTATGACAGATGTACTAAAGATTCAAGAGCCTACCACCTTTATGGAAGCATAAGGTATATGAACTAGATGGCATACATGCAAAATAATATGACTCCATCTTGAAAAATCACACTTAGTACCTTGTGGATTGTCCTCCAAGGTGTAAGGTAATTGACATTAAGGTGGGTTTACAAAGCAAAATACAGATCTGATGGTACTTTTGAAAAGTACAAGGCACAGCTGGTCACCCAAAGGTTTTGCAAAAATTATTGAAGGTTTTGAATTTCAAGAAACTTTTTCGTGTAGAGCTGTCAACCACAATCCACATCACTCTTAAATTGGCAATGCAAGGGGGATGATATATTCTCCAAATGTATGTAAATTTTACTTTCATCAGTGTGAACCTTGAGGAGGTATAGGTGGAACACCCACCTGGGTCTCTAGTTCCTAATTTTAAGAGAAACTTTTACAGGTTACAAAAGGAACTCTACGGGTAGAAACAGGCTCCACGAGCATGGTACCAGAGGATTGATCCTTACTTTGTGAGTATTGGTCTTTTATGAAATCCTTTAGATGTAAATTTATATGTCTTTTATGAATAGGGGAAGTATATGGTCATTGTTCTCTATCTAGATGACCTCATCTTGATAAGGGAAAAGATCTCACAAACACAATAGATGCTTAGTGCAAAGTTTGAGATGACAAATCTTAGGCTCATACATTATTATTTGGGGATTGAGGTTTGGTAGAAGCTAGATAACATTTTCATCTCTCAATAGAAATATACAAGTGAGATACTCTTGGTATTTGTCACTCATGACTAAATGCAAGGTAGTTAGTACCCAAATAGAGGTTGGTATGAATCTATCTATCAAAGACACCTAAACCTTTTGGATGAGACCTTTCCAGGAAACTGGTTGGTAGTCTTATCTTCTTATGTAATACTAGACCAGATGTTAGTTTTTTTATTTGGTGTTTAAGTAAGTTCTCTAACAAGCCTTGGGAGAAACATTGGAATGTAAATATGTGGGGGGTGTTGTGATACATCTCAAGAGTACGGCATCACCTATGCTATGGGAAAGACCCTCAGTGGCTTTTATGACTCAAACCAAACATGTGATTTTGACACCAGTGACTTAGTAAGTGGGTATTATTTTTCTCTTAGTTTGAGATGTATTTCTTCGATCAATAAGAAAAAGCATGTTGCACTTTCATCGATAGAGGTTGAGTACAAAGCTGGATGCTTTGCATCATGTAAAGCATTATGGCTTAGGAGGATTCTACAGAATATGGGAGTGGTGTAGAATCAGCCTATAACATTGCAATGTGATAACCAAAGTTGCATGGCCATTACATTGAGATTCATTATCACTTTATGCATGAGATCATCATGTTCAGAGAGGTTGAGATGGTATACTACCCGAGAACAAAGAATTGTGCAGACATCTTTACAAAGGCTCTTACACCAAGGATCAGATGGAACAGCAACTTCATCAACTCAGCATTGGACCACCACAAAGCTAGTTCACCTTTTTAAGTGAACATTAAGGGGGGGGTATTGGTATCAATTTTCTACCCTCATGTTGTATTATCTAGGCACTAGGCTAGCTCATGTTTGTACGGCCCCCATTATTAAGAGCAGCCATGGTTGAGCAAACCAAACACCCACTGACATCCCTGTATATTCACAACACAGGAAGGTGATAAGGGTAGATGGTTTAGAGACTACTTGGATTAGATTTAGTACACTATTAAATAGACTATATATTACACTGGATCATTGCCCCATAATGGTCTACACATGGAGTAGATAGACTTTACTCTTTCCTGACATTATGAGGCCTGAAAGGGCCCAAGATGATGAGCCCAAATGACCGTGGGAGGTGGGTTCATGTCATGGCCACTCAATGTATTTACAGGCCAATATAGATACACATCCAACACCTTCTCCACATAATTCATTACTATGAATTTAGTAGTTTCAAATTAATTGAAGCTCCCTTATTTATAGGAGCACATAGGTGTGGGGATTTGCCATCTATTGTATCACTTCAGTAATACAATATTCTTTTCTATCTGTTATTGTGCAATTTGAGTTTTAAAGTTCCGTGATGTGAAAGATTCTACTTCTTATGAATTCTTATGAATGTTCTCTTGTATACAATGCATGCGGTAATCTCTTACATGGACTTGATCCTGCTCTAAATCATACAAAAATAAAATAAAACTCAAACTAAGAGGAATGGGCTCTTTTAGGATCTATGAAATGACTACAAGAGGAGCAATCCGCTTAGAAACATTGAAGGGAGTCTAAATGAAAGGATTCCTCAATGGAGGTAAACTTAGAAATTTCTAGAGACCTCTGTCCTATGAGCAACTTGAAGCCATCCACCTGGCTGAAAAAACAAGAAAGAAGTAAATCAAAAAAAGAAAACAAACTCAACAACACATGTCTTATGAGGAAAAAGCTAAACACGAGAGAGGCATCCTGCTTATCCACATGGCTACTGTAAACAATGATGATAGTGATGAAGTAAAGCCTGCAAGACTTTTCCTGGATTTTCCAACATGTGTAAAAAGTATAGCCCAAACTTACTCTATTAGATATAGAAGAAGCTAGAAGAAACTTAATGTCCTATACAAGACTTGGATCTTGTTAGGATAAATGAGCCCTCGAGCCTACAAAGGAATTAGTGTTTGGGACTCAGTATAATGAATGTGAAGGTGTTATAAAGCTTGATTTTCCCATAAGCATATATCCCATGGAAGGTAGTTTCTTTGTCTTTGTCATGACTGTAGGGACTATGCTAGAAGAAATTATCCTTTGTCATGACTGTAGGGACTATGCTAGAAGAAATTATCCTTGGAAGAGGGTGGATTGCCAAACATGACTGCATGGACTATGCTAGAAGAAATCATCCATGGAAGGTAGTTTCTTTGTCATGACTGTAGGGACTATGCTAGAAGAAATTATCCTTGGAAGAGGGTGGATTGCCAAACATGACTGCATGGACTATGCTAGAAGAAATCATCCTTGGAAGTCGGTGGATTGCTAAATGTGATTGTAGCAATGATTGGAGGATAAGGACTGTGACCACCACATTTGAGCAACAACAAACCATGAATGCTCTTCTTGAAGTTCCCTCGAAGATCCAAAAATCACTTGTTTTATTGTAAATAGGTTCAATCGGACTAGTAAGTTCGATAATCTACAAGCTCCAAGCTTCATCAAAATAACCACAAAACTTCGCAACTCTATCTAAAGAGGGGCCAATAAGATAAAATCAAAACCTAAGGAGGTGAATCCCAAGCCAAAATCTAGAAACTGCAAAAGAAACAGAAAAACAGCGAAAGACACTTCAATCTCTGTGTCACATCCATTCCACCACCAATACCTAAAGGTAAATTTTGGCAAGTATGGGTACCAAATTCCCCCCTCCTAGCTAATGTACCCTATACTTTGCCTACAACCAAGGTCAAAAGGACAAAAATGTGTGGATCCCAAAAGCTAGTATACTAAGCCTACCGCGAACTGCATGTGACAAGCTAGTTTGGATCCCAAGGAGAGGGAGGAGGAGGATGTAGATGCTAGCCAACTCCTACAGAAAGTAGGCCTCCTGAACTTCTTCACACTTGGGGCATGGATTAATTGAGATGTTGAACCATGTAATGAGCTCCTACAATTGAACCACAAAATGTTTTCCTATCTAGGTCCAAGAATGGTAGATGGTCATTCTTAGACTAACCATGGTTGAAGTGTAGAACTCCCGAATACTGTCAAGAGTTAGCCATGCATGGATTAAGCGCAATGCATCAAAGGCAAAACAGACAACCATGTTTGGCCACACAATGGTCACAAATCCCCCTTAACCAAACACTAGGCTTTAATTTCTTGTTATCGTGAAGCTCTACTACTGGGAAAATCAATTTGCGCATAGTTGAAGCCCTACAGCACATGGAAGCCCTTCAATAGTTGAAGCCCTACAGCACATGGAAGCCCTAATAGTTCTAGAAACCCATGGAGAGACTAGTAGAAGGGTAGACCTCTATTTAAGGACAACTCCCCCACCTACATAATAGGAAGGAAATTGACTCCTCAAGGATAACTCCCCCACCTGCAAAGAAGCCCAAAGTGGAAGAGGCTATGTAGATAACTATTGAGAAGTCTCTTGAAGCCAAAGGCTACATGAAAAAGTTAAAACTTAGACATTGACTTGATCTCAGAAATAACACCCTCTCCACACATCCCACAACCACCACAAGGAAAGGGTAAGGGCAAGTACCGTAAGGGCCAATCAGTCAAACCTAGTGGCATTAAGGAGGGCACTACCAAAAAGAACTGGGAGCACAGTGCTTATGCCCAAGTGAGTTCGCTGATAACATAGATGATAGGACCTATGTCCATTAATCCCAAGAAAACGGCCAAGTAGAAGGCAAAAACCGCCGAGTAAAAGGCAAGAGATGTGTGATAGCATGGCTACCTTTTTAAGACACTAGTAAAATAGTGTAAGTATAGATGGGTTGGAAAAAAAAAATTATATTGGCCTAAAACTTTAGGAAACTTGGGCGAATCTTTGAAATTCTTATCTTATATAGAATTTGTCTCCATAACCCACTAAAAATAATAAATTTTAGGCAATTTTTCTTAAAAACGTTTTTGGTGAAATAGCCCAACAATATCAAAAGACCCCCTCTAAAATAGCCCGTAGGCTAAAAGTAGCCCTTAATTGTTTCCTTGTTTGAAATCCAATGCCTTGCTAATGGACTATCAAATATATCCAAGCTAGATGTATTGAGTTGATCCAGCTACACAGCTCTCACACATATGCGTTAACATTCACGAAATAAACCTAAATCAAATTGCACATAAACTAGACAAGCATCAAGGCTAGGAATGGTCCTTTGAAGTAGTACAAGTAACCCATATATGTGCAAATAAACTACACTTGGAAGCATTCAATCAAATGCTAAGTCCTTTTAAACCAAGAGTACAAATATATGAGAGAATCATCGATTAGATTTCGCCATGGCAAGACATTCATCAAGGCTAAGTTCCCGTAATTATTGCACTCAGTAGATCAGAGTTGAAGTAGAGCAACTAAATTCACATTGCAAATCATAAACCAATGCTTGTTAATTAGTCACATGTGTTACTGTGTAAATTCATGGTTGCCACATCAAAGCTAGGAACCCATCTTTATTGCCTAGAGCATGCTTGGCTAAGTCCTCTTAAACCTTGGTCATATGTATAGATTCACAGCAACCAAATTACCAATGCATCATTTAAGAGGACTTAGCCTAGGCTAGGCTAAGTCTTAGCCTAGCGTACGCTATGCTCGGCTTCTCTTAAACCAAACGTTTGTTTATCAGTCACATGTAAATTCGCAGGCAACCGATGCATCGCTTCAATGTAGCAATTAAGAGAAATACCAGCCTTATTAGCTATAGTAAAGGGTGAAGTTACATGTGTTCACATTGTACATTATATGGGTGTACAAGAGATGTTGCTCTCTCTCTCTCTCTCTCTCTCTCTCTCTCTCTCACACACACACACACACACACTCACAAGAGATGTTGCTCTCTCTCTCTCTCTCTCTCTCTCTCTCTCTCTCTCTCTCTCTCACACACACACACACACACACACACACCATAACAAAGTGATGTTTCTCCTTACATAATCTCCAGCATACATGAGGTCTCAAAATATCAGGTGAAAGTACATGACATTTCTCCACTTTGGAAAAATTATTAGGCATACCCTTAATCTCTCGAATGCTACTAAGAAACATGATGTACCTCAAAAAATAACAAGTGAAAAAACATGGAATTTCTTCACATTTCTGGCAATACCAATGGGAAATTAGCATAATAGTGAATATAAAACTCACAAGCAATTAAGCATAGATCTCGATGCTGTTAATTGCAACAAACTCAACATTTTCAAAATTTTCCTCAGTCAGCCCGTCGCTAGAAACCAAAATGACAACATAAAGGACATTGTGATCAGAAGCCAGCTTAGAAATGCAAAAAATATTCCAATCTGATCCCTAATACACATACCCTCAGCACAGTGGTGTAAGCCTTTATCCAAAAATATTGTAACTCCGGCGGCTGCACATGCTACTGCTAGGGAGTATGTTCCCAAAAACTATAAGCAAGGCATAAGTAAAAAGAAGTGTTAAGAAGAAAAGATATCAAGAGAGAAAAACCAACCGCACAAAGAGAGCTAGCTACTCACCCAATCACCAATCACAAACATGTGCACTATACGAAAATCCCACGGCCCTCTCCTTTTTGATAGCAAAGCATAAATGTCGAGAATCCCCATGACACAGCTCCATATGCAATCTATTCTCATTCCTTCTACCAAGAAGCTATAAACCACAAACACAAGACAGGAGTTGTGATATTCTCAAAACACACCCACCCACCCATGCACGAGTCTGAAACATTTGTTCACAGTAGAGAGACGCACAGTAGACAGAAGCTATCAAAATAAAATAAAATAAAACGGATCATCGTCGGGGTACCTGTACGCGCTATAATAGACGTAATTTGTGGTCTTGATCGTGACGATGAGCGCAACCATCGCCGACGCCAGCTGCCCAACCCGCAAAACCACGCTTCCGACTGTTCCAGGAGTCCCCGGTGGACCCTTCATGCTGGAGCTGCGTCCTCTTACTGTGTTGGTGTTGCTTGAAGAGATGGCCCGCCGTCTTCACGAGACCAAGTTTTGGAAACTTGGGGTTCGATGCATGCCAGTTTACCAAAATAGGCGACACTGCCAGGGGAGCAATTCAGACGCATCCGCCCGGAGGACAAGGATTCCTGGATGAATTTGTCCGCGCTCTCATCATCGATGCCCTTCACACATGTTCTTGAATCTTAGTCACTCTCCTGTATTAATTCATTTGATTTTCTAAGGTGCAACCTTATGAAAGAAGGAATATAAAAGTTAAGTTATCTCAATAGTAAATTCCAAAGATACATAAGAACCTTCATCAAGATAAGTATAATATATTGGGGTAAATTGCATAAACATCATAAAAATTTTCACATTTCATCGAGATTTCATCACACAAACATTATTCAAACAAACAAAACGTATCCATCATCGCTTCATCTAACAACTCCATAGAAAGGCTTTCTAGTACCAATGATCGCACATGGGCCGTTAGATTAGAAATGATTCTCATCCAAGATGAGTTATGGGATATGGAGATAGATCTATCTTATGTTCCGACTCTAACAATACCACCACAAGCCACACCACCCACTAATGTCATGGGCATCGCCACATGGTATTGTAAAAATGATTCCAATGCCCACCTGGATATAATTCTTAGTCTAGGAAATAGATGACTTCATTTAATTCATACCCTACGTACATCCAAATAAATTTGGGACAAACTTCAGGTCACATATGAATACTCTAATATAGCGTCCCAAATAACCGTCCACAAGAAAATCATGAACACTAAACGAGGCATCAGTTTTGGGTCTTTCTTTCACTAACACTTAATTAATCACCATGTTACTTAACGCTTTGCAGTGAATGTGGTGGGCATTTCTTACTGCACAAAGTAGCATTCCATAACTACAATTTTTCACTTTAATTGATAAAATAATTCAAGAAGATATCATGAAAAAGAGTTCTAATTCAACCAAGGAGGTTGAATTTACTCCACAACTACAGTTTTTTGCTTTAATTGGTAAAATAATTCAAGAAGATATCATGCAAAAGAGTTCTAATAATTCAACCAAGGAGGTTGAATTTACTCCAATGGAGTATGTAGGATCCTCAAGATTGCTAAGAACATTACCTCAAAATTTTAGGAAAGAAGTAAAATGGGAAGATCACTTTACAAGTGTTTATCTGCAAAGTTCACGGACCTTCCTTGCTAGTGATGATTAGATTGGGAAAGATTAGTATAATGTGGATATAAGGTAAAATTACAAATCTAACGGTTGGATTTTTGTAGATTTACTTTGAAAAATTTATTATGACTGTCAGAGGTCCATTAAATCAATAGTAATTTAATTCTAGAAAATTAAATATTAAATCTTTCAATCTAAAAACTCAAGGGATCAATACTCTTGTTGCCATGAATTTATTTAAAAAAAATTGGCTTGATTTGAGTATGGGAAGGTCCATTTTCAATCCTCCCAAGTGAAAATTCCCATATTGTGTCCACTCTCCCCTTTTCAAGTCTAAAACCAATCCTAGTTAGGTTTGGAAATCTAGGCTTGGTAAACTTCACAGCTTAGGTTTCATTCTATGTGTGAGGCTTGGGTAGGCACAAATCTTATATATGCATGTCCACATGAGCATCGAGAGGATCCACATAAGCAGCTTGCCACCTCCACCCTCCATGTCAACATGGTCAACCTAGTTGACTCCCCACCTCATCATCCTAGTCATCATTAATGCCACATCATCTTGCCACCTCGCACTTGGTGACATGGCATGCCACATCATGGAATTGCCACATCAACCATAATAGTGCCACATGTCAAGAGAATGCCACGTGTCATGCACGCATGTGACACGTGGCACCTCCTTCCCACCTCCCCTCTTTTTTTAAAAACATATTTTTGAAAAAGTTAATTTAGTAATTTAGAGAAATAGAATATAAAATTTTAAATAATATTATATATATATATAATTTATTAAATAAAAGAATTTAAAATCACTAATTTTAAAGGATTATATTTTGGAATTAGATCAATAATATTATTATTAAAGTTCATATTATTAATTTAAAAAAATTAAATTTTTTAATTTAATATTTCTTGAAAATTTTTTATGTAGAATAAACCTTTGAATAAAATTTTAAAAAAAATACTTTATTAAAAAAAGCAGTTATATAATTATAAAATAAAAGATATCTTTAAAGATATATTTATATATCTAGTAATAATATATATTTAGACTTGTTTAATAAATATTATTAATAATATTAATTTTTAAGTGGATAATAGTTTATCTTTAATTATCTTTATGTTTATCTTAGTTATCCAATCAATCTTAGATAGGAAATCCAATGAGATTTGAAGTGGATAACCTATTTTTCCTATATAATCACACATCTCTAGTACTATCCCACACTTATCTCTAGTACTATCCCATCATTGAGCCTTTATAATATTTTCTCTCTTAGCTTCCTTGAGAATGGGTTCTCAAAGTTGCAGGAGTCGGAAACGTGATAGGACTAGACTCCCCCCCGTCCACCAAGTTCAAGAGGAGGAGAGGAGAAGAGTAGCTCGTGAGAGAAAGAGAGAGTGGAGAGCACGTCAACGAGCAACACCTTCCGTTTTGGCGATGATCCAAGCCTTGCTCCTCCTCTTCCACTTCCTCTCCCTTCGCCCTCTTCCCCCCACTATCCCTTAGTTTAGATAATCCACATGAACCCGCCCTTCTTGAGTCCTCTCTTCTACAAGAACCCACCCCCCTCCTTTGGGCGCCCTTCGTGTGGATAGGAAAGAACTATCAAAGTCAAGGGCACATCGTCGTGCCCATGCAATCTTCCATTCCTATTCCAAAGACCTCACGCCTTCATCACAGGCATGTTGCTTGATGCTTTGATTGATCTACCCAACATGGCCAACTGCAGGGCGCTTTCCAACATTGGAGGTTGAAGAGAGAGGAGAGCTGGCATGGTGGTGCTACAAAGTGTTCGTCATTCCTATATAGTTAACAAGAAGAGGAACTCTGCGGACGCTTTGGCTGCTCGACGAGCTATTGTGGCAGCCATAAGTAGCTCCCAAATGAAGGGTAAGGTTAGTGTCACATCTCACATCCTTTCCATAGCACCACACGCACTTAGAGTTGGGTCTATTAGACGACAAAGTTTAGATGCCAATGAGGTTGGTGCTTTGTGGGCGAGTAGTGGCGTGTAGCTAGGCATGATCGCCTACTAGATGAAACCACTAGAACCTTGATAGAAAGTTTTTGGGAGGAGAATTGTCGTGCCTCGCCAATTTTCAAGAAAGCTTTGTGTAAGAGAGTGACAAGAGGAGTGTTCATTGAGCACGGTGCTTGCTTTCTTGAAATGACCCAAAGTGAGTTGTATTCTCAGTTTGCGGCTTCGTATCCAGAGCTTAAAATTGGGCAAAGGTCATTTGAGGGGTGTAAGCCTTGGTTTGTGAGGTACTCACGTCAGTGTGACACATGTTGTTGTCGCTACCATGTTGAGTTCAAACTTTTTTATGATGTGTTCCGTTCTCTTAGTGGGCAAAGAGAGTTGCCTCGTAGTCCACGTGATTTCATCCACTCTCTTTTGTGTGCACGCACGGAGGATGCCCAGTTCCATAGGATGCCTTGTGTGGAGAGCAATTGCACATCATGTGGTTCACTTGCACATCTACAGATGGTAGATCTTGATGCAAGTGACCAAGAGATAGTGGCATGGCAACGTTATGAGTATGTGACAGCTCCAGAGTGGTGGACAGTCCAGGAAGTTGTAGCTCGTGGACAAACATACACCACGTTGTCACTTCACAGCCACATTTAGGGAGCAGATCTACCCCTATATACGGCACAGTCATTGTGCCAAGTGGCAAGATCGTCAGTTCCGAGCATGCCTAGCAGAGTTTCCTATTGGTGTGGTCGTCTCTGTGATTGATTTTGCAGAGAACTACACCTTCACACCTTTTCAGGAGATACAATCTGAGTATTACTTCTCAGAGTAGGTAATGGTTATATTTTGTAATATTTGTTTTATGTTTGAGCTACATTACTTATTTGATTTTTTGTGTCCTAAACGTATGTATTGCTTACCTCACCAGGTTGCTATTATGGTCCACATTAGCTATCGACATGCATACGCCCATGTAGATGGGATAGCGAGTACCCCCGAGACCTGTGTCATTATTCGAGAGTATCATTTCTATATCAGTGATGATCGTTCACATGATGCACATTTTGTGCAACACTGTTTTCGTCTCCATGACGATTTTTTAGGAGATTGTGGGATCAGACGTGTCCAGCGATGGGTTCGATCGGATGGTTGTGGCGCACAGTTCAAGTCATCACGACAATTCTATTGGCTCTACAGGTAGTACTTATGGTTTTCTTACATTTACAATTAAACTAAATTCACTAGAACATCTTAAAGAAAACAATAACTAAGACTATCTTTTATGGATTTATAGGTGGCATGTGCAGTCTAGTATCCCAGTGATTTGGTCATTCTTTGAGACTGGTCACGGGAAGGGAGAGCATGATGGTGCAGTCGCGTGTGTGAAACGTGCCTTGAGGCGTCATCAGCTGCGGCAGGATGCTCAGCGGTTCAGAGATGCGGGCCATGTAGTCGAGTGGTGCTCCCAACATTTGTGTGGGAGTGCAGCATCATCGTACCCCAAACGTGATGCTCGGATTGTCAGGAGATTTTTTTGGCATGTGGATGGTGGCATGATTGACCGTAGAGCCTCCCATGATTGTGACACAGTACCTGGCACCTTGGGCTTACATTCCACCAGGAGCACGTGCATGGTGGCCCCCACGATTTACACACGACAGTTTGCATGCTTTTGTGGAGCATGTATGGATGGCGATTGGTCACATTGTGCCTCGAGAGGATGGGCAGATGCATGGATACAGACATTCCTCTCCCCCGAGCATCCCCTTCACATCCAGTGCTGTCTGATGAGCACACAGGTCCTACGTTCATGGTCAGTTATGATGACCTGATAGATTTGCTGCAGGAGGGTGATGTATTTGCTGTTATTGCCAGTGAGGGAAATAGCGAGGGAGTAGACTACTATCTGATGAGTTGCACTAGGCCAAAGTGCATCCTTGACCAGGATACATTGGATGATCATGGGTTTTCTTATGACGCCCATAGCATGATTGTGGCAGGCCGGTTCTACTAGCAGATTCGACTTCATCGGGGGAGTCTTGAGTTCCAGCAGTGGAAGTGGGAGTTAGAGGCATTTCAGTTCTCTCATCTAGTGGTTGCTACCAGGCTCACTCTTGTTCGAGTATACAGAGCCGAAAACACAGTTCTCACCCTCATTTTTAGCTTCGAGTGGATGACCATGAGAGCATTCTAGAGCAGTTGAGAGCGAGAGAGGGTGCTGCTGACTAGATCTCTATCTTGATAGTGACTAAACTCAGACTAGCTGGGTTATCTCACTTACATTGTACTTAGATTTTTGGGCAGTGACTAACCTCAGACTAGCTGGGATAGCTCATTTTCATTCTGATGTACTTATTTGATGTTTATATCATTATGAGTTTTTTAATTATTGAGGATCATTACATTTTAGTTGATGTTCTTGATTTATTATATTTTTAAACACTTTGGCTATCATATTGTTTGTTGAAAATCTCCTTGCTCCGATAGGGACCAAACTTTGCAAGCATGTGGCGGTGGGTCCCCCCCACATGCTTGCAAAGTTTGGTCCCCATCGGAGCATGTTTGGATTGGTAATTAGCGCCCAGTGCGGGTTTTTGAAGTCTCTTGGTGCTTAAGAGGCCAAGGAAAATCCGGGCCCCCCATACCATCGTACCCAAACATGCTCCGATGGGGACCAAAATTTACAAACATGTGGGGGGGACCCACCCCCACATGCTTGCAAAGTTTGGTCCCCATTGGAGCATGTTTGGATTGGTAATTAGCGCCCAGTCCAGATTTTTCAAGTCTCTTGGTGCTTAAGAGGCCATGGAAAATCCAAGCCTTCCCCATACCATCGTACCCAAACATGCTCCGATGGGGACCAAACTTTGCAAGAATGTGGGGGAGACCCACCCCCACATGCTTGCAAAGATTGGTCACAATCAGAGCATGTTTGGATTGGTAATTAGCGCCCAATCTGGATTTTTCAAGTCTCTTGGTGCTTAAGAGGCCAAGGAAAATCCAGGCCTTCCCCGTGCCATCGTACCCAAACATGCTCTGATTAAGACCAAACTTTGCAAGCATGTGGGGATGGATCCCCCCCCCCCCCATGCTTGCAAAGTTTGGTCCCCATCGGACCATGTTTGGGTACGATGGAATGGGGAAGGCCCGGATTTTCCATGGCCTCTTAAGCACCAAGAGACTTCAAAAACCCGCACTAGGCGCTAATTACCAATCCAAACATGCTCCGATGGGGACCAAACTTTGCACCCCCCATGCTTGCAAAGTTTGGTCCCCATTGGAGCATGTTTATGTACGATGGTATGGGGAAGGCCCGGATTTTCCTTGGCCTCTTAAGCACCAAGAGACTTCAAAAACCCGCACTGGGCGCTAATTACCAATCCAAACATGCTCCGATGGGGACCAAACTTTGCAAGCATGTGGGGGGGACCCACCCCCACATGCTTGCAAAGTTTGGTGCCCATCGGAGCATGTTTGTGTACGATGGTATGGGGAAGGCCCGGATTTTCCATGGCCTCTTAAGCACCAAGAGACTATAAAAATCCAGATTGGGCACTAATTACAAATCCAAACATGCTCCGATGGGACCAAACTTTTCAAGCATGTGGGGGGGACCCAGCCCCACATGCTTGCAAAGTTTGGTCCCCATTGGAGCATGTTTGTGTACGATAGTATGGGGAAGGCCCGGATTTTCCATGGCCTTTTAAGCACCAAGAGACTTGAAAAATCCAGACTGGGCGCTAATTACCAATCCAAACATGCTGCGATGGAGACCAAACTTTGCAAGCATGTGGGGGTGGGTCCCCCCCACATGCTTGCAAAGTTTGGTCCCCATCGGAGAAATCCAGACTGGGCGCTAATTACTAATCCAAACATGCTCCGATGGGGACCAAACTTTGTAAGCATGTGGGGGGGACCCACCCCCACATGCTTGCAAAGTTTGGTCCCCATCGGAGCATGTTTGGATACGATGGTATGGGGAAGGCCCGGATTTTCCATGGCCTCTTAAGCACCAAGAGACTTGAAAAATTCAGACTGGGCGCTAATTACCAATCCAAACATGCTCCAGTGGGGACCAAACTTTGCAAGCATGTGGGGGGGACCCACCCCCCACATGCTTGCAAAGTTTGGTCCCCATCGGAGCATGTTTGGGTACGATGGTATGGGGAAGGCCCGGATTTTCCATGGCCTCTTAAGCACTAAGAGACTTGAAAAATCCGGACTGGGCGCTAATTACCAATCCAAACATGCTCCGATGGAGACCAAACTTTGCAAGCATGCGGGGGTGGGTCCCCCCCGCATGCTTGCAAAGTTTGGTCCCCATCGGAGCATGTTTGGGTACGATGGTATGGGGAAGGCCCGGATTTTCCATGGCCTCTTAAGCACCAAGAGACTTGAAAAATCCGGACTGGGCACTAATTACCAATCCAAACATGCTCCGATGGGGACCAAACTTTGCAAGCATGTGGGGGGACCCACCCCCACATGCTTGCAAAGTTTGGTCCCCATCGGAGCATGTTTGGGTACGATGGTATGGGGAAGGCCCGGATTTTCCATGGCCTCTTAAGCACCAAGAGACTTCAAAAACCTGCACTGGGCGTTAATTACCAATCCAAACATGCTCTGATTGTGACCAAACTTTGCAAGCATGTGGGGGTGGGCCCCCCATGCTTGCAAAGTTTGGTCCCCATCGGAGCATGTTTGTGTACGATGGTATGGGGAAGGCCTGGATTTTCCTTGGCCTCTTAAGCACCAAGAGACTTCAAAAACCCGCACTGGGCGCTAATTACCAATCCAAACATGCTCCGATGGGGACCAAACTTTTCAAGCATGTGGGGGGGACCCACCCCCACATTGAAAAGTTTGGTCCCCATCCGAGCATGCTTAGGTACGATGGTATGGGGAAGGCCTGGATTTTCCATGGCCTCTTAAGCACCAAGAGACTTGAAAAATCTGGACTGGGCACTAATTACCAATCCAAACGTGCTTCGATGGGGACCAAACTTTACAAGCATGTGGGGGTGGGTCCCCCCCCCCATGCTTGCAAAGTTTGGTCCCCATCGGAGCATGTTTGGGTATGATGGTATGGGGAAGACCCGGATTTTCCATGGCCTCTTAAGCACCAAGAGACTTCAAAAACCCGCACTGGGCGCTAATTACCAATCCAAACATGCTTTGATTGTGACCAAACTTTGCAAGCATGTGGGGGTGGGTCCCCCCCCCATGCTTGCAAAGTTTGGTCCCCATCGGAGCATGTGGGGGTGGGTCCCCATCGGAGCATGTTTGGGTACGATGGCATGGAGATTTTCAACAAACAATATGATAGCCAAAGTGTTAAAAAATATAATAAAATCAAGAACATCAACTAAAATGTAATGATACTCAATAATGAAAAAACT
The DNA here is from genome assembly GCF_041138505.1 of Cibotium barometz. NCBI lineage: Eukaryota > Viridiplantae > Streptophyta > Polypodiopsida > Cyatheales > Cibotiaceae > Cibotium > Cibotium barometz. The sequence continues at coordinate 74,576,532 of NC_141047.1, read as the reverse complement.
CATAATGATATAAACATCAAATAAGTACATCAGAATGAAAATGAGCTACCCTAGCTAGTCTGAGGTTAGTCACTGCCCAAAAATCTAAGTACAATGTAAGTGAGCTAACCCAGCTAGTCTGAGTTTAGTCACTATCAACAGCAACCCAATCAAAATCGTCATCTCTAACTGCCGGTCGACGTGCGCGTCGAGGCTACTGTACACGTCAAGGAGGCTGTGCCGGCTTGCGGGGGTCGTCGAATGTCTGCACGGAGGTCTGCCTCAAAGGCAAGATCGTGAGCTGGTGTCGGTGTACTCCGGAGCTCACGAGTCCCAAAAGCTGCTATAGCCCTCTCTCTCTCTCTCTACGTCATGCTAATGCAAGACGTCTATGTCTGTAAACCCAAAATCTATAATCTACAATGGTACGTGTCTACCACTCTGCTCGTGTAAGCTCCTTTGCTATAAGGACACGTTGCTGCTCATGAGAAGCAGCACTGCTGCTAGCACCATCACCCGAGGTGCCACTAGGACCAGCACCACCCACGCGCTCATATGATGTGATCTGGCTCTCATGTAGTAGGACTCTCTGGTATGCATCAAACTCATGTGAGCTCCACTCAATCTCTGGAGGCACCTTAGGCTCCTGATCTCTATCGTCGAAGGCATCGAGTCCCAAGTCAATAGCTGATGTAAAATCAGCTATTGATGTAAAGTCAATAGCTGATGTAAAATCAATAGGCCTGCCAGTCTTAGCATCTACTCAAACGAGGCCTGGGTGAAGATCATCAATGGCCAAAACTCTGTATGTCGCTAGGTCGACGCGTGCACGGCAAGAGAGGCATGCTGAGAACCGTACTAGCTCCTGGGTGATGCAAGACAAATGGAAAAATGTCCACATCCCAGGGCATATCCACCAGTACTATCAATGTCCTCGATACATAAAGCACAGCACGCATCACATAGGAAGGGTGGTGCATCCTGCGGGAGAGGTCGTTGCAAAAAACCTCTGTAAACAGGCCGTGGATATAAAGGTAGGTAAGGCACTCTCACATCCGAGGATCTGCGAAACTCTCAAACATGCAGCATCAACTGCTCTGCCCTATGTTGGGCAATCCGCTCCATAATCTGATGATGCTGTGCCTCAGCTCTAGAGCTCTCTACCTCGGTCCGAGCCTACGTAAAAAAGTAAAGCATTAAAATAATTGATTAGTCTCTCTCATTAGGTATTACTTAAAGAAATTTATAACTTAGGACCTTAATTATAACTCTTTTACGTGCAAGAGAAACCTACCTGCTGGATGTCGGACTCTCTCAGATGCTGTGCCTCTGTAGTAGCTGTCTCTGTCATCTGTAATGCAGCTCTGAGGCGGTCAATCTCTGCTCTCGCCTCTACCAACTCCTGAGTGAGTCTCTCAGTGGTAGGTGTGGGACCTACCAATTTTGGCCTAGAGAGAGAAAATCTTCTAAAGAGTGATAATTCCATTTTTAAATATTTTTGGATAGAAAAATATCTCATCTTATTAAAATAAGTTCCCCTGAAACAGAAGTTCAAAAAGATTTTCAGAAGGTGCATTAGAAATTAAGTATAATCTGTTCAAGAGGCATTATCCTGGGGGTCAAGATTTTTTTGAAATTTTAAATTAAGGTTCCTATGGACCAATAAGATTCATCCAAATGTAGGGAGGAGATAAATAGAAGAATAAAAGGAGAATCCCCCGAAAATGAGTAAATACTCACATAAGATGAAGAGTTGACTAAGGACAAGGTTAATAGTTAAAAAAGAGGGATATTTAGGTGAAATGATGCATTTTCGACACCTCAGTATGGGGGAATTTCCCTCATGAAGGAGGTGCCTATTTCACATGCTTGAATGAGTTTTAAACTCCCAAATAATGAGATATTTTTATCTCTCCTGTTTCAACTAGATCCAAAAAGTGGACTAAACTGACCCAAAAATGGTCAAACATTGACCAAACTGATCTGGAAAATTCTAGAATCAATTGGCTTGGTTAGAAGCTCACTTTTTCCTATAAATAGAAGCCTTCCCCTTTGTTGAAACTCAATAGTGTTTTGCAATGTTACCCTGCCTCTCCCAAGTGCCAAAAACTATGAATTTTACTCATAATTCATTAGTTTTTGACCTTCCCTCTTCTAAAAGTTTGGTGGCCACTCTTGTTTCAAACAAGAGTAGAATCCTCAAACCATCAAGCCAAAGGAAAGCTCTCAAATTATCTATGTAAGTTGGAGATTCTTCTCTTTTCTATTTCTTTTATAGTTTTTTATGATTTTTGTCTTCTCTCAAAACGAAATGATGTTATGCCTCATTGAAAAAAGGCATTCCCCTCTCTTCTTTAGTAAATCCAACCATTCTTTATCCTAGATTATTGATTATTGGATAAAATCAAGTTTTTCATAATGTTCTCTTAAATAAGTAGAAAATGTTTACACTCGAATGATTTAAATACTCTTGGTGAACTTCTAATTAATTTTAATGAGGAAAACAAAGGAGGTTATGGCAAAATTTTCAAAAAATTTATGAAATAAATTTCATCTTTTATTAATCAAAAAGAGTAATCCCCATCGTTAGAGTATTCTAAAAGTGTCATTTTCATTCATGCATAGAAAGATGCATATTGATTAATTTTTATAAAAGAATGATTTTCAATAGAATTAAATTCTATGAAAGATACTTATTGATAATTTTTTTATTATGAAAGTGTTAACAACTTTCTTCATTATGGATTTTTATGCATGAAATAATGCATAAAAGTATATTTTTTTAATTACAAAAGAGTTACTTTCATCATATTAGTTTCTATGCATAAAAGAATATTTTTTTATTATAAAAGTGTTACTTTTATCATTATTGATTTCTATGCATAAAAGTATGCATAAAAGAATATTTTTTTTAATTATAAAAGTGTTACTTTTATCGTTATTGATTTCTATGCATAAAAGTATGCATAAAAGAATATTTTTTTATTATAAAAGTGTTACTTTTATCATTATTAATTTTTATGCAAAAAAGAATATTTTTTTTATAAAAGTGTTACTTTTATCATTATTGATTTTTATGCATAAAAGTATGCATAAAAGAATATTTTTTTATTATAAAAGTGTTACTTTTATCATTATTGATTTCTATGCATAAAAGAATATTTTTTTTATTATAAAAGTGTTACTTTTATCATTATTGATTTCTATGCATAAAAGAATATTTTTTTATTATAAAAGTGTTACTTTTATCATAATTAAATTCTATGCATAAATGGATGCATAAAAGATATTTTTTTATATTAAAAGTGTGATTTTTATCATAAATGATTTTTATGCATAAATGGATACATAAAAGAAATTCTTTTATATTAAAAGAGTGATTTTTATCATAAATGATTTTTATGCATAAATGGATACATAAAAGAAATTCTTTTATATTAAAAGAGTGATTTTCATCATAAATGATTTTTATGCATAAATGGATGCATGAAAGAAATTCTTTTATATTAAAAGAGTGATTTTTATCATAAATGATTTGTATGCATAATTATATGCATAAAAGATATTTTTTTATATTAAAAGTGTGATTTTTATCTGGTGAAAAATGTGTGTTTATTGGGTATTCCCTTGAGCAAAAGGGATATAGGCGCCATAACCCCGCTACACGTGAGTTGAGAGTAAGCAGGGATGATGTTTTTCATGAGATGAGCAACTGGTATGCTACTGAAAAAGAAGCTATTAGGGCTGATGTGAGTGGAAATGTGGTTGCACAGAATGCAAGTTAGCAATCACAGTCTTTGAGTGGGCTCATCTAGTGGTTCAATTGATAGACCATGGAGTGGCAAGCTGCGTTATAATACCAGTCCTACAAATGTGATTGCCTCACATTTCTGCAGGGCATTCTCATGTTGCCTGACATGTTTGCAAGGCATTCTCATGTTGATGGAGAGTCTAGTGGCTCAGAGATGAGCCTTGATGAGGATCTTGGGATACCAGCTATGAGAACACCTGGTGTAAAGAAGGCTATGGAAGCCATGAATGCAAAGCTGCGAAGATCTGGGAGAGTGAAGAATCCTATGCAGAGGTTTACCTATGATGGTTATGTGGCACATCACTACGCATACATGGCAAAAGTTGTGCAGGTTGTAGAGCCCACATGAATTGATGAGGCTATTGGAAATGTGTGTTGGGAGAAAGCTATGAATGAGGAGATGGATGCACTATATGGAAATGAGACTTGGGATTTAGTGCAATTGCCTAAAGGCAAGAAAGCCATTGGATGCAAGTGGGTGTACAAAGTAAAACATAACAGTGATGGAAGCATAAGCAGGTACAAGGCTAGATTGGTAGCCAAAGGATATGCGTAGACATATGGCATTGATTATGAGGAAACTTTCAGCCTAGTTGCCAAGATGGCAACAGTGAGAGTTGTGATAGCAGTGGCTACGCCAAAGCAATGGTCTTTACATCAGATGGATGTAAAGAATGCATTTTTATATGGGGATTTACGCAAGAAGAGGTGTATATGTTGCAGCCACCTGGTTATGAGGATGTGAGTCACCCCGAGCATGTTTGCAGGTTGAAGAAAGCCTTGTATGGCTTAAAACAAGCACCAAGAGCATGGTCTGACAAGATTTCTGAATATCTTGTCACTATTGGCTTTCATGTAGCCAATGCAGATTTCTCGCTGTATGTGAGACACAGTGATAGAGGGGTTGTGCTTGTTGTCATCTATGTAGATGACCTGATCATTACGGGGGACCATGATGCAGAGATCTTTGATGTAAAGATCTTGCTTAGACAAAAGTTTGAGATGAAGCATCTGGGGGAGCTCAGATATTTCTTGTGCATCAAGGTGATTAGGTCATCACATGGTATTGGGTTACTGTAGAGACAGTATGGCTTGGAGATGTTGTCCAAGTATGGTATGACAGGCTGTAAGCCTATCTCAGTGTCATTGGATCAGAATGGCAAGTTGAGTGCAGATTCAAGAGAGATTTTGGAGGATCCTACTATGTATAGGCATATAGTAGGAAGCTTGATCTACATGATGATCACCAGGCCAGATTTGAGCTATGCTGTTGGGTTGGTGAGTCAGTTTATGCAGGTTCCTTGGAAGCCGCATTTGGTTGAATCAGTATCCCCAAAAATTCTTGATCAGAATTCTGAATTTTATACCAGAAATCCTCGAATTCTATAACCTTGATCCACATATCAATTTGAGGTTCTCAAACTTAGTTTCAGATTTGGTGGAAAATTTGAGTATATTTTTCTAAGCTGGTCACACATTCTTTCCTCGAAACTGACGAAAGAGTTTGGTCTTGGTCATAGTCTGATTCAAGGTTCGAGTCGGATAAGATTTTTTCTGAACTATCTTTCTCGAAAAGGTTTGATAATTTAGTTACTATTTTACTGAATTTCTTTCTTTGAATATTCACTTAATTGATTTCTAAATTAGTTACGAATTCCAATGAGGAATAAATTAATCATATTTTGATCTCAATAGATTTCCTGAATTTGCTTTTTACAATCCGAGTGAATATAGAATGATAAACATTTCTCTCTTAAGAGTATTTAAATATTCATTTATCAAATACTCATAGAATTTAAACATAGAATTTAAGAGAATTCTAATTTTGATATAAAATTCTTTATGCATCTATTTATGCATAAAAATCAACTTTAAGGGAATAACACTTTTATTAAAAAAATCCTTTTATGCATCTATTTATGCATAAAATCAAATTTAATAGGAATAACACTTTTAAAATAAAAAGAATCTCTTTATGCATCTATTTATGCATAAAAATCAATTATTATAAGAATAATGCTTTTATAATAAAAAATTTTCTTTATGCATCTTTCTATGCATAAAAAACAATTTTAATAAGAATAACACTTTTGTAATAAAAATAATTCCTTTATGCATCTTTCTACGCATAAAAATTAAATTTAATAAGAATAACACTTTTGTAATAAAAATAATTCCTTTATGCATCTTTCTATGCATAAAAATTAAATTTAATAAGAATAACACTTTTTAAATAAAAATAATTTCTTTATGCATCTTTCTATGGATAAAAATCAAATTTAAAAAGAATAACACTTTTGTAGTAAAAATAATTCCTTTATGCATCTTTCTATGCATAAAAATCAAATTTAATACGAATAACACTTTTGTAATAAAAATAATTCCTTTATGCATCTTTCTATGTATAAAAATCAAATTTAATAAGAATAACACTTTTCCTTTATGCATCTTTCTATGCATAAAAATCAAATTTAATAAGAATCACTTTTGTAATAAAAAAAATTCCTCTATGCATAAAAATCAAATTATAACTAATATCAGTGATAACTAATATCAGTGATATCCATGCATATTCATAGGTAAATATGTACATGGAGTAATTTGAATATTTCTTTTAGATGCAGAAATGGTGGGAATTACTCTTTTGAAATAACATAAAAACAAACTTTCTTTTTCACAAAATTCTAGAAAATTTTGCCATAACCTCCTTTGTATGGCTAACCATTTCTCATTTTTATCTATCATTTACTTAACTTGATTAACCCAATTTAGAATTATAGAACTCTAATCTACACAATTTTTTAAATTCAAGAGAGTAAACAATAAGAAGAGTTTAATTAATCACTTAGTTAATCTTTCTAGGATTAAGAAAGGTTGGAACGTAAAGAAGAGAAGAGGGTGGCCTTTCCATCAAAGGCATAGCATTTGAATTTAATTCAAACATCTACAAAACATAGCATTTGAATTTAATTCAAACATCTAAAAAACATAAAAATCAAGAAAACCATAGATTTTTCATAAAACAAAGTAAGAAAAATAGCTTACATGGAGCTTGTAAGCTCTTCTTTGGCTTGAGGGATTGAGGGTTCTACTCTTGTTTGAAGCAAGAGTGGCCACCAATTCACTTTGGAGAGGATTAGGCCAAAAACAATTGAATTATTAAAAAATTCAATGTAGATGGCTCAGGAAGATAGGAGTAGAGTAACGATGCATAAACACCATTAAGATTTTACAAAGGGGGATGCTTCTATTTATAGGAAAAAGTGAGCCTCTAACCAAGCAAATTGATTCTAGAATTTTTCATATCAGTTTGGTCAATTTTGACCATTTTTGGGTCAGTTCAGCTTATTTTTTGGTGGATCTAGTTTTTAAAAAGGAGAGAGGAGAGATGAAAATATCTCATTTTATTGATTAAAAATTGGGGGTAATGATGATAAAAAGGCGCCTACTTCATGAGGGGAGATCCCCACACTGAGGTGTCGAAATTCAGTTTTTTAATTGTTTTCTTTGGTCCTTAGTCCACTCTTTATCTTATGTGAGCGTTTACTCAATTTGGGGGTTTTTCTTTTATTCTTCAATTTATCTCCTCCGTACATTTGGATTAATCTTATTGGTCCATTGGAACCTTAATTGGACCATAATCCAAAAATTTCTGAAAATCTAGACCCTTAGGCTAAGGTCCTTTTTATACCTATTTTCAATTAATTCCAATTGCACATTGGAAAGTTCTTTTTGAATTTCTGTTTCAGGGGAAACCATTTTAGACACTAGGAGGATTTCTATATCCAAAAATATCTCAATTTTGAATTACCTCCCTCTAGACATTTTCTCTCTCCAGGCCAAAACAGGGTAAAACACGATCAAAGGGAGGAATCTTACAACCTTATCATTTTGAGAAAAAAACCCTCAGTAGCACAAATGGAGTAGATCCTTATGGACGAGGATCAAAGAAAAGTAGTCATGAAGAACATCCATGGTGGCAGCAAGCAACAATGACAAAGGCCTTTTTACATAGAGGTAGAGGAAGATCAAATAATCAAAGAGGAAGAGGAAGATATAATAACTACCAGCCCAATAATAACAACAATGATCAAGGTACTCTCATGAAGGTACTTATTCTTCTAATGGTAGAGGTGGCTATTCCTCTAGAGGTAGAGGAAGAGTTAGTACTTCCCATAACTCCATTTTGTCAAAAATATGGACATTTTGAGAAAGATTATAAGAAAAAGCAAGTTGTTTTGAAGGGAAAATTTGTTAGCTATGCTAAAGATGGAAGCTTAAGCTTCACAAATTCCAATACTTTTCTCTCTATTGAAGAGATCATAGGCCAACACTGCCTGATCAAAGATCCTCAATGCAGCTACAAAGTCATCGGAAGAGGTTAGAAGCATTGCAAACTACTCAAGAGTTAAGCGGATCAGTAACAAAAATGTCACAACAATGCCAGCTAATAGCTCAACCTCCTTACCTCCATCAAAATTATGGCATAAAATGTATAGTCACCTGAATTTCAATAGTATGTGTTTGTTGAAATCAAAAGGTATGGTTTTGGGCATACTAGCCCTACAAAAAGTTGATAAAGTATGTAAAGCCTATTGTATCGGAAAGAAGTCCAGAGCACCATTTTCTAGAAGCACCAGTAGAGCAAGAGGATTCATTTGTATGTGAGTCAGCCTACGCTTCTTCACTTGGTGGTAATACATACTATGTTTCCTTCATATATGATTCCTCTAGATATGCTTGGGTTTTCTTCATGAAATCCAAAGCTGAAGTATTTGGCATTTTCAAAGAATTTTATGTTATGGTTCAGAATATGAAAGGTAGAAACCTCGAGGTCCTTAGGTCAGACAATGGAGGTGAATACCTCTCAAAAGACTTTAGAAAATACCTTCTTGAGCATGACATCAAAAGCGACTGACTTGAAGCTATACACCTCAGTAAAATAGAGTTGCTTAGAGGAAGAACAAAGTCCTATTTGAGTAAGCCAGGTGTATACTAAAGGAGAAGAACCTCTCCAATACCTACTGGCCTGAAGTTGTTAGCATAGTATGCTATTTAATGAATAGATATCCAAGTGAAGAATTCTAGGGCATCACCCCATATGAAGCCTTTCATGGACTCAAGACTCAGATTTGTTATCTCAAAATATTTGGCTGTTTAGCTTTTTCTCATATTCTAGATATAAATAGGAAGAAGCTAGTCCATAAAGTGTGTGTTTGTTAGTTATAGTAGTGAGCATAAGGATTACAAACTCTATGATCCAATTAAGAAGGAGACATTTGTGTCAAGGGATGTGATATTTGATGAGCTTGCCAGCTGATCAGTTGATCCATCAGATGCAGACACCCCTTCTTCATCAGTTGCCCTCATCCTCTAATTCTTAAGTTCCATCATCATAGTATGCCTCCTTCACATGGTATGGGCCAAAACACTATGGTAAATACTTCTTACCAACCCACCTTTCACGACAATGTGGGGCCCCTCCATACATGCACCCCGGCGTGGATAGACGCCCTGAGCACATTCACATACCCTCTTCTCTATCCATCAAGGATCCATTCCCATCCCCCACCCTAGAACCACCTCCCCTTGTGCCACATCTTGACATTCGAAGCTTAGCATAAGCTCTAGGAAGGGGAGTGTCACAACACTTGCATCCATAAACATCACATACAAAACCTATGTGGGCAAAAAATTTCAAACTTTTGCCAAAATTTTGCAGAGTTGGAGACTTTGTATTCCACAACTAGGTCTTTAACCAAATCCCAATGCCATCCTTGAGAAGCAACGTATCAGGAGACCCAAGCACTGGTGTAGAGTACTACCATGCTCACCTTGAACCGCCACCCGTTTTTTTCACCTTTGATCCAGTACCTGAATGTGTGCCGTCCCCCATTGAACCTCAACCTCTGCACCAGGTCAGGCACAAGAGCCCCCACAAATTATCAAGGTTGCAGAAGATCCGTTCGCCAACATGATGTTGACAAACGACGGTTTTGCCCCTCATGCACCTCCTCATCCTCCAATGCCTATTCTACAAATGACCAAGCCCAAATCCCATGTTCACATTGAACAACTCAATGCGAACAGTGACACAGAGTCTGACAGTGACTCATGAGGTCCACACACCAAATTTGCTGAGGTATTTTATTCTCTTACTGCAACCAACTCTCAGCCTCCACACCCGTCAAATAAGGACCAAATTGAACTTACATATACTATTGGTGGTCCACCCTATGATCAAGGCCCCTCCCCTCAAGAAGCTCTTACTCATCAATGTGACTTAGCCAACCTCTCTACCTTCCTTTCCTCTCCCAAATCCAAATGCACATAGAAACCTTGTTAAAAGGTAGTCCAAATTTACGGAATGACCTTTGGGATTGGATGGAACACAAACTACAGGCTTTTATGGAGGAGGAAGCTCCCTCAGATTCCTCAAATGAATCTAAGCCCCATCATCTAAACTTACTCCATCACCTCCACCTATAACCCAAAGGTGCACCAACAATTCACGTCATTGCGCTAGGACAATACTTTGAAGGTGATGACACAAACGCAGCATTGCCCATTTCCTATAACGGACATGTGGTCAATGGCATCCTCGATAGAGGTGCTGGTGTAAGCATCCTCACACAAACATGTTGGGAAAACTGGGGCTTTCCTTGGAAGAAGCTGGGTCTAGAACACTACAAGTATAAACAACTCCGCTGACAACATAGCTACCCTAAAGCTCCCCCAGGGCAAGGTAACAATGATCCTCTGGGAGACGGCGAGTGCCTCAAATATGACCCTCTACCCGCACCAATGGCTTCCACAAAGGGTATCCTTACACCCCTCACAATAAAACTGGTAAGCATTCCACTACCCTTGAAATACCACCAGACCTCAACCCACCAAGCATATGGATTGGACTCCTGACTGCAAATGGTCTACAACGGTGGCAACACCACATATATCATATGGTCAGCACCAATCTCATATTCTTAGAGGCATGGAAAGTTCTTCGAAAACCCACATAAACAAAATAAGACACTTACATTCAATTATCACAGCTCATTTCTCACACAGATTGCGCTTTTACTAATTGAGAGAAATTAAGAAAAAATCCATCACCTCCCACCCTTGATTATAGAATTCAGATAGTCTTACTGGTTTAGCAATCATGCTATGACCTTCCATGCTCCTCTCCTTGCTCTTTCAATCAGTATGGACAGATTAGGAAGAGGATTAGTGTTGAGGAAGGTGGTTTTGTGGTTTTGAGAAACCCACTAATAGTTTTCCACCTAGTTTTACCCTTTGGGCAATAGGTAGATTTGGGCAATAGATAGATTGATCGAGATTCCTAGTTTTAGCCTTTGGTAGAGAGATTCCTAGTTTTAGCCTTTGGTAGATAGATTGACTGAGATTACCTAGTTTTACCCTTTTACCCTTTGGGTAATAGATTCATGGAGATTGGTTATCTAATGGTTAAAAACAAATCTAATTTCAATCGATGAATAAACATAAATGAATAAACCTATTCTTCTTTAATTTAAATTCAAGAAAATTACACCTGTATTTTTCTTCAATTTAAATTCAAGAAAATTACACAGCTAGCTAGTAACCCTGTCTATCATGCGAGGACCAAACACATAGAGATCCATTATCATTTCATAAGGGAGAAAGCGTTGGATGGACAGATTGATTTGTCTTATGTGAAGACAGATTGGCAAATGGCTGACATATTCACTAAGTCACTTGGGAAGGACAAGTTTGAGTACTTCCGAAGACAGGCTTGACAGGCTTGGAGTACGAGAGATGGATATGATGAGCTTGAGGAGGAGTGTTGAGAAAGAAAAGTGTTGATAGCCCAAGCTCATCTTCTTCATCTATGGCTATACATCATGAGCTTGAGAGGGGCTCTTGAGATTACAAGGTCAATGACAGCTACAGCCAGGCACGATATGTGCTGGCATGGTTAGATAGCAGCATGTGTGTGACAATAAATGGCCACGTCCAGCTGGCCACAGTGTGTGGACATTAGATAGGGTTATTTGGTGTGTGAACACAACAAATAACATAAGGCAAGAGAGAAAGAATAATATCACCATCAACACAAGACTGGGTGCAATCTCCCCCCGACGTGTGTGGCTCCACCCCCACGCTGTATTTAAATCATATTAATAAATTTAGCCCTTGGAGCCATAAATAGCATAACTTTTCCAAAATTGGGCTTTTACAAAATTGAACCTTAGTCCAATGCTTTTAAAGCATCTCATAAAAAATAATCCTTGCCCAACATATGTACAATGGACCAAACCATACAAAGTTAAATATTTAGCACACATGTGCTTGGCTAGATAATCTCGTCTAATGTCCACCTTGGTTGTCTTGAACCCATGATCTATAAACATAATCCACAATGTTAGATCACAATTACTTTGGAATCACTCACAAAAATAATTATAACAAATGGAAATCATTCACTACCATGCTTCACACATGAACCATGCATCACACATAATTAATTGGATTTACTCCCATGATAAAATATTCTGAAAAATCTCACTCCCGTGACACAAAGTGCTTGCAAAAAACTTGTAGAGCTATTATTGGTCTTAAGATGACCTCAAATCCAAATTTAAAATCACCATGAAGGGCACCTCAAGATGTGATGGTGTACCGTACTATTGTGCCTACTTACTGCTCTTGTGTAGTAGCCACTTTTGCAAAGATTTGCTTCTAAATCAAAGGAAAAGAGATGATTTTACCCTTATCCATGTATTCTTCCTTTGCTTGCCTCTTGCTTCCTTTGCTTGCCTATTAAGATTTTCACACGAAGCAACACTTTGATAGCATGAGAAGGATGCGAGGGAGAGGATGAGCTCCTTTTGCAAGCAAACACACACACATGAGTAGAAAAGCACACATGAGAGATGGATGGATGAATTTTCTTCTATTCTCTTCTCTTCTCTATAGCCATAACATGAAGAGATAAGTGAACATATTATAAGGGAAAGTAACTCTCCTACTATAACGTATAAAGGTCAGCCTGTAAACTTGGGGACATACCCAAAGATATATAATGGGTCCAATCACAATCACATGTGCTCTACATTAGACCCATCATATATTTGCAAGTGTGCCCCCATTTTTTAAACCCAAGTTGACTCCTATTTTCCCAATGTGATTGGTAATGACTAATCCTTTGCAAACAATGACGAGTCATCTTAATGTTCTGTAGATGCTTGAACTTGACACTCAACAACCATTATAGCCCCTAGAATTCCAAACTCTAGAAATATTATATAATCTAGGAAGGGGGGTTACGCAAGGATGCACAAGGAATGAATGGTGATCTTAATTTAAAAGAAGCTATGCATGGACCAAGTAACTCATCTCAAATCGTGGACATAGATATCTCTAAGATCATGGTGGAAAAATGATGGATTAACTAATCGTGTTCAATTCATGCAATAGTTTGAGTGCTCGATGATGCAAAGCTTTTGAAAATCTAAATTTCCCCACCAAGACATATACATTGAATTTGTGCTTAGTGAAAAAGCCTAGTCAATGGTTCATCACTTTGATACTTTGCGATTAAGAGATTTTTAAACTCTAAAGATAATATTTATTTATGAATTCACTAAGCAAGGCCCTAGGTAGAGTGCAATAATAGAGAACTCTATGTGATAGAGTAAAAACCCAAGGAAATAGTAAAGAATACATTTTGTGCCTTGTGAGGACTAGGAGAAACTCAAATTATGTGAGGACCAAGAGAAACTTAATGATGCACAAATGAACCAATGTTTCCTCATGGGATTGAAAGAAACATTTTGCACTAATTAATCACAATCTCAAATCCAGATATGTTGCAAAAACAAGTAATCCATTTGAATTGGTTAATTTTACATGCTCAAAGCTACCAATTTTAATAATGCATGAACAAAAGGTACACTTTCAAGCTACCAATTTCAATAATGCATGAAAAATCATGAAATGCATGAACAAAAATCACACCTTTATCACTCTAATCCACACCAAATGGAGCTTACAACTTATGGTTTTTGAGTGGATTACCATAATTACTAAGCTATTTCTTGATTCAATGCAAAAAATCAAAGCCTTTTGCATAAAAATCATGCAAATCACTTATTTTCTTGATGATTTACAAATACAATGATCGTAAATAAAAACTAACTTCAAAACAAGATCAAAGGCAATAATACTAACTCATCAACACCTTCAAAACTATATATTTTTTCAGAGTGCGACCTTCTAATTAGCGGTGCCAAACATGTTCAAGATAATAGCTTACCTTAGCCTATGCCAAAACAAGTGTCGTTTCTCCCTTTGTTCATAGAGCTATAAATGTAACTTCCCTTGTGGTGGATACATTAGCTCATCATTCATCGAGTCTTCACTCTATTTGTTGCACCCATAATGCTTCCATGGCTATGGGGTGAAGAAAGAGCTCTCTTTACCTGGATGAAGGCAAGAAGAGAAGAGATTTCAGAGTGGTTGTCTCTCACAAGAGGTGGGTAGAGAAGAAGCTAATGAGAGAGAGAAACTTACACTTAAATCTATTCAAGCAAATAAACCATCAAGCATGTAACAATCCAACAAAAAATAAGAAGCAAGCAAGAATAGAGAAGAGGGAGAGCTCACTAAATGCTTAATGTCAAATTCGTCTTATGTTCAAATGGCTATGGGGGTGAAGAAATAGATCTCTTCACCTAGATGGAGGCAAGAAGAGAAGAGTTTTCATGGTGGTTCTCTCTCACAAGAGGTGGGTGGAGAAGAAGCTAGTGAGAGGGAGAAACCTACACTCAAACCTATTTAAACATGCACGAATCCAATAAATTAAGCAAGAGTAGAGAAGAGGGAGAGCTCACAAGAATTCTATTATAAGGGAATGAATGCTTAATGTAAAAAATTAACTTATATACAAATGACTAGCTTTCACACTAGGCCATTCCCTTGTAATAGAATGCTAGTCATTTGTATATAAGTCAAATTTGACTTATATACAAATGACTAGCTTTCACATGGCCACTAGTTCTAGTCTTAAGAAGTAAGTATATACATGGAGCTTCTGATTTCCCTATTTGGCATCAAGCTTAGGGGTGGGGTTACTTCATAAATTTGAGTAATTTCTTATAAAGAATATGCTTCTATTACATGTAGGTAAGATGGTAAAGCACCTTATGCAGGTTCACATGGCCACTAGTTCTAGTCTTAAGAAGTAAGTATATACATGGAGCTTCTGATTTCCCTATTTGGCATCAAGCTTAGGGGTGGGGTTACTTCATAAATTTGAGTAATTTCTTATAAATAATATGCTTCTATTACATGTAGGTAAGATGGTAAAGCACCTTATGCAGGTTTACATGCAAGTAAGATGGCAAAACACCTTATGGTAAGACAATGGGTGAAACCATGTTAATCGTGGGGCGAAGTAACACAATGCAATGCCAAACCACTCTCAAGAAAGAGAGAAGAGAGGATAAGCAAGAGAAGAAGGGGCGATTAGAGTAAAGCATGCCCAAACCCCAATCCTAAACACATTCACACATGCTAGATTATAGTTATTACAAGAGAGATTAGAGAGAACACTAAACTCTATTGCAAGAGTGGGGATTATTAAGCTACAAACATGAGAAGTTAGCTTTTATAGTTGCAAGAGAGATTAGAGTGAACACGAAAGTCTATTTCATGAGTGGGGAGTGCATGAGTGGGGGATTATTGAGTTACAAACATGAGAAGATAGCTTTTATACCTCATAAACCTTTTCTCACTAGGCCGCACGAGAGTAAGTGACCCAAGACACCCATTATTAACTACATGGCTTTTTCAAGTGTTTGGCCTTTCTGCCTTTCTAGCCAGGTTTCCTAAGTATAAGATGTGGGAGCACCTTAAAAATTCTCACAATGCCAAATATAAATTTTGATATAAGTAAATGATGAGAATTACCTAGGCCACCCAAGAGTAAGTGATGTGAGGCCCCCATAACCAATTATAAGACTTTTACAAGTGTTTAGAGTAAGTGACCTAAGGCTCCCATGACCAATTATAAGGCTTTAATAACTTTCTAGCTAGGTTCCTCATGTTATGACCTTGTAGTACAACACCTGGGAATGTTTAAAGAGCAGTGTTTAAAGAGTGCTTACAACGTCAAATGTTGAGAACTAGAGTATAAGTAAAGATGCTCATTACAAATTATGCAGATGTTATCACAATGAACCATGCAAACAAAAAGTGGTTAATAATATGATGTATAAGAGTTTGTGTATTACCTCTCGAAAAAGTACATATATGTGAATTTTGAAGAAAACCTTGGATGTATTAGAGTTTGTGCATAGTGTAATTTCTTATTAGCTCTTATGCATATTAACTTATGCATTAGCTCTTATGCTTTAAGAGAGTTTGCATGTAATCTATACTGCATTGAGAGCTTGTGTAATCTCTCATATGCATAATTTCATGCATTGAGAGTTGATGTAGAAGCTCTTATGAATAATCTAATGAATAAGCTCTTAGGAATAATCTAATACATTAAGAGATATTGCACAAGAGAAAACATGTAAACCCTTACACATTAGCTCTATGCATAATCTAATGTATTTATTAGATCCATATAAAATCTAATGTATTAAGAGCTAATGCATAAGCTTTAAGCTTATGCTCCAATATCTAAGAGCTACATAAGCTCGTATGTAATACACATAAGAGCTTACGTATATTGCATTAGCTTATAAGAGATAATGGATAATCTCTTATACATAAGAGCTTACGTAGTAGCTCTTATGTATAGAGAAGGGATTATGTGTTTGTTTTTTGCATTATGCATATAAAATTAAAGAAGAATTCAAAACCATAGTACACACAAGGGTGCCATGTTAATATGATTATTGGAAAAGAGAGGATGAGAATCTTTTCATAGAGTTTTTAGTATGGAGAAGAGACATGTTTGAAAGCTTTTATGAAAACCTTCAAATAAAATCTTATTGTTATGATAAGTTATTATTATAACTTTATGCATATAGCTAATGCAAATTGTTTGAAAGCTTTATGAATACGTTGCAACGACCATATGTTAGTGTAGCGGTTAGAATGGAGTTTTAGAGTCCCCAAGTTGTGGGTCTAAATCTCCCTTATGCGAGCGATGGCACTTGTGTGTGTGTGTGTGTGTGTGGGTGATAACATGTGTACTTTCTACTTTCGAGCCAACACAAAAAAACTTATTGTTATAATAAGTTATTATTCTATGCATATAGCTTATTCATAGCTCTATGTATAGAGCTCTTATATAAATAAAAAAGAAAAATTAATTAAAATCTCAAATTACACATTAATATTTAAAGCTTAGCACATTTACCTCAAGGGGAAGAAGCTACAAAACAATTTAAAGAAAATTATCATTAATTAGTAAAAACCAAGGGGATTTGCCATTATTTAGAGAGAAAGAAAAGAAAAACAACTCACCTTCCTTGTCGAGTGCGGAGCTTTAACCTACAAGGGAGTGAAGGAAGAAAACAAAAGGTAGGAAATAAAAGAAACAAGGGAAAAAGGAAGAGAAAGCTGAGTTTGTTTTACTTTTTAGTAACAATAGAGTTTGGGGCTTACCATACTTACTTTGCTTATGTACTTAATTCTTGGTTTTTAACTCTTGAAAACTCGCTTTCTATGTAAAAAGAAGAAGGAAGATTGGAAACCTTAATCCCTATTAAGAGTAAAAACAAAAGCAAGGGCAACATGCATATGATTCACTACACATAATGATTGAGGAGAATAGGAGGGTAAGTTGGAGCTCTAATAGTTGGAGAAAGAAATGGAGGGCAATATGGGAAACCGATATTCCTACAAAAGCCGAGGTTTTTCTTTGGAGAGTATGTATGGGAGCCTTGCCTATTGGAACTAAGCTGGTACAGAGATATTTCACCAGTGGGCTGCAATCCCCAGTGTAAAACTGCTCTTGAGGATGGAAAACATATCTTTTGGGACAGCCCTGCTATCAGAGATACTTGGACCAAAATTGGAAATGGGTTTATAGTAATATAGGGATACAAGGTCAATGGGGGGATTGGCTACTAGGGAGATGGGCAATTAATGATGGACATGCTGATTTGATCTTCAATGTAATCAGATTCTGTTGTCTTTGGGAGATATGGAACACCAAGAATTGTATAGTATTTCAAAAAGTATGTGACACAGGGATAGATGCATAAATGTATATATATATGTTGGTCCATACATTTGGTAAATAAGTTGAATAAGGATGAGATGATACAGATGATTCAGGCCTTGTAGACAGCTATCACTTGACTCCTATTCTTGAGAGGGAGACTATCATTTATATTGGGTTGAGCCTAACAGGTTGTTTGTATGCTTTCAGGGAATCACAGGACTGAATCTGAAGTCAAAGCCAGTTAAGTTTGGACCAAAGACTAGAAGATGGTATAGGAAAGTGAAGTAGATGGATTACACATTTATGGCTTTTATTGAAAACCCGTTTGGAACCAGACTTATAGTCAAAATCTGGTCTAAGAAGGGAGATGTTCTGGAAAAGCAGTCATCTAAAGGATGCACTATTGAAGCCATGATTGAAGCCTGCATTCAACTAGGGTATCAGATCTCATGGGAGAAGTCTTACTTTGTATTGGAGGATGATAGATGGTCTTTGATCTTCTGCAGTTTACTAAATAGGGTCTGAATGATGATAAAGTGATGTAAAGTTGCTTTTTGGTAAATAAAAATATATATCTATTATTCCCAAAAAATGCATTGTCTCCAAAGTGAGCATAGATTTGAATAGAAATCGCCTTAAGACAAAAAAAAACTCTTTACAAGAGTCGTTTGGCATCCCATTTACAAGGAGAATGATGATAGGGGGAGTGTCGTTTAATCCCCTCGTTTTTGGTCAAGTACCCTTTACACACACGAAATGCTCAAGAAAAAGTGGGACAATGGGATCCTCTTTTCAAAAAGGGGGCTTTGTGTTCATTGGTCCTTTTCTAGCTCGCGTTAAGCCAAAGCATTGCCTTTACTTTGAAGGGTTGAAAAAAACATTTTCGAGCACTTGGGGTTTACCTTAGAATGCGTTAATTACTGCCCTTTTGTAGGGCATTAATATATATCGATTTTGGTCACTAATCAGATGACAAGTTCTGGAAAAGCAAAATGGCTGCTGACAGGAAGGTGTTCAGCTGCGGCGACGTGGTGTTGTGGAGCTCGGATGTGGAGGCGCTGCGCTGCCGTGACTTCCTGAACGACCGCCTTATCGAGTTCTTCTTCGCCCACCTCTCGGCCCCCGATCACCTCCTCCTGGTCTCGCCCGCCATCACCTTCTGGATCTCCCACTGCCCGGACACCCACACCTTACACGCCACCATCGATCCTCTCCGCCTTCTAGAGCGCGAGGTATGCCATTCATTCCTTCCGCTCGAAACATTAAGGCATTAGGGAACCCTTGCTTTTCACGGGCATGTGCAGAGAAGAAGTCTATACATGTGACAAGGAAGAAGAAAGCGAATGTGCAGTTGCCCTCATGGTGTTACCATGCACTACATGTAAAAAAGGAGACACGAAAATGATCAAGAGATCAAAAGAGATGTATTTCTATCGAAAACACTTGAAAGCTTACGGCATGCATCAGAAAAGGATGCCCTCTCACTATGCATGTGGCTAGGGCAGAACAACGAAGATGTGTAGATAAGAAGTTTGCTCTCATTGTGTGACCATGCAAACCATATAATAAAAGAAACAAGAAGCCACTCTGAAGGGGGATACCATCATCGTCATGGTTGCACAGCAGAAAACATGTCTGAGGGTCCCTCGGTAGAAACATATTTGAGCCTTATAATTTTTAGTCCTTTTAGAGTAAGGCCTACCAGATCTGAACAACTTAGCAACATTGGATTATTTCCCGCACAGTTGACATGTCAGAATCTGAATCCCCTGTATGTCAATGAATCTTGGAGTGCTGAGATTTTTGTTTTGGTGGCGTACTTTGTTGATGTGGATATGGCTCCCTCTTGTACAAACAAGGAGGATAAGTTAAACAGTACCAACGATGCTCATTTGAAGTTGAATATGCGGATCTGGTTCATTCATAAAGGTTTGTGGGAGATTGTTTAGGGCAATGAGAAAAAGCCTAAGTGTCTTAGAAATCGAGGCGTTGGACTCTATTTCAGGGTGATGAATCCTTTGCGGAATTATAAGACTGGGAGGATTGTGATTCTAAGGTACACTCGGTGCTTGTGTGGACCATTACAAAGGAGGTCTCACCGGCTGTGTAAACTCTTGCTAGTGCACATCAAGTTTGGTCCAAGTTGGAGGATCTCTATACTCGAGATTCATCGATGAGGGCAGTTACTTTGCAAGGGCAACTCTATAGTTTGGTATTTCTTGCTAGTAGTTCTATGCAATCGTTCCGTATGAAGGCCAAGGTTATCCTTGACCAGTTATTGGCAATGGGTGTTGCCTTGTTCTTTGCGTAGTTGGCTGCACTAATCCTCACAAAGCTTCCTTCGGAGTACGACGTGGTTTCTTGGGCTTTGAGATGACCGTAACTCCCTTCTCTTGGAAGAAGAGTTTTTTCTTGTTTCTGAGGGTCAGATCAAGGTGTCTCTTAATAGTCCGGATGAGGCACTTGCTTCAGTACAAAAGAAAGGTCAGAGTTGTTGCTACTCTTGTGGGAAGAAAGGACATTTGTTTAAGGACTGCCTGTCCAAGAAGAAGGGCAAGGACAAGAGCAAGGTAAGGGCAAGGGCAAGGCTTCATCCTAGAAGAAGGACAAAGATACGACACATGAGAGTGATACAGATACTTCTAGTTACTCATCGAGGGTTCCCAGGGCGATTTCGATCTAGGAGGACTGTGATGGTGTTCTTCTCTAGCTATACAGATTGTTTCCCCCCATGTGCTTCTAGCCAGAGGAGGCCTGTGAGTCGGAGAGGGGGGGGCTATTAGCAGCTCCATTGTGGTGCATGGGAACCGTGAGTTGGAGTTCCAATCATTAAAAATATGGCAGGACAAGGTTAGCTTGGTGTAGTAGAGTTATGGGCTCGATGAGTTCCAAGTTCATTGTTCGAGGTTTTTTGGACGTGTTGTGTTCACAGTTCACTATTGGGAGATTATGGGTGTGGTTTGTCCGACAGCTCATCATTCTATATACTTGGAGTCCACTACACACTGGTGTGGGAATTCGGAGCCAAGCAAATTTCTTTGTTGTTTAGGGTGGCATTTTGTTTCGAGGAGTTAGCAGGTGCTCTTTCCGAGGTGTATCCGGTACTGGGTAATGCTCGAGTGTCTATGGTTGTTGTAATATGCAACGAAAGTCTTTGTATTGGAAGATTCTGTCACACAAATGCTCACATCGTCTTCTGTATCCTGAGTTTCGTGAGTTTAGCAATTCACTTTAATACTTCAAACTTTAAAGAGATGAGAGAGATATATGAGAACTGTACACCAGATTGGGTCTCAAATTACCCACTGAAGGGCCGCCTATCCCGATAACGTGATAGTATTTGCTTTATTACTATAGAGAGAATGACTGTGGATTGTAGATAAGCCAAACGCAAGATCTCGGAGGATCGGAAGCCTGGCTGAACTGTACACGGCTGTAGAAACATCTCGATGAACTGATCTCGAGCCTATGCACTCTTCCCAAGGACATGAGGAAGGGCTGCACACCTGAGGCTGAGAAAGGACTGCGGTGGACTGTTCTAAGCTATGTAACTATGTTGTAAATGCTTATGAATGATATGTTACCTTCGCCCATGAATGATTCTCTCCAAGTGGGTTAAGGGACTTGACTGACTGACCGACCCGCTAAGGCTGAGGAATGACCTATGTAGCTCGTGCGTGACTTATCCTGGACTGAGGATGTACAATGGGATCATGGCGTACGACAAATATCATCCTACTGGGTTCTAATAATGTACAAATGTTGCACTGCTGATGATGAGCCGGTTTGTCACCATGCACTGAGTGCAGAGTGCATGTGACATTCCCTCCTGCTTAGCTTGGCGGCAGGTTCATGGCTTCCAAGTAGTCCGCCAACAACTTGAGGTACTCCTAGAAGAACTCCTCATCTAGCCATACGGCTTCGTGGGTACCTCGATGTCGGAATTTCGTATAGAACTGACGTATCCATTGACCGGAACCATGCTTGCAACGATGAAGAAGGATATGCTCGGGCTCAATAACTTCTGCTTCGTCTACCACGTCTGGCTGCTGTTCATCTGAAACATCAAACACTTCTGGACCAACATATGGTTTTAGCCAAGAAACATGGAAAACATCATGCATTGTCCAATTGGTAGGCAATTTTAACTTCATGGAGACATCACTTAACTTTTTGACTATTGGAAAAGGGCCAAAACTATGGAATGAAAGCTTGGGACAATGTTTGTCCACTTGTTTCAATCTTTGTTTCATGATGCAATGAGAGACCCAATTCCCTTCCTTGAAGTGGATATCTCGTCTAAACTTACATGCTTGTCTGTGAATTGAATAATGGCCAGGCTCAAAATTGAGGGCCAAATTGGGTTGAGTACCAAACTTTGCGGAATCGACATATTGACTTATAAGTCTTTTCCAGAGATGTTGAGAATGGTAGACTCCTGACTGGTCTGGATGCTGGTCTTTCTACTAACACCATCTACTAATGGGTTATGCTGACCAGGGATGTACTTGATCATTCCTCCAACCTGGTGGAAGAGCTGACATTGTCTAGTGTGTTGAGCACTCCACTGGGCACTTGGCATCGTCGGGAGCCACTTAAGTGCTTGGTGCATAGTCACAGGGGACGGAGGGGACGGCAGCTTGGAACGCCAGGACGGCGGGGATGGACGGACGTCCCCCACGGCGCGTTTCTCACAGGGGACGACAACGGGGACGGCGCAGGGACGGGGGACGCCGGTCGGGGACGGCATTGTGCGGGGACAGCATAGAGCCGTTGCTCGCGTTTTTTGCCGTTGCGCCTTCCCGTTTCTAGGCGTTTCACTTCCCGTTTCTAGCCGTTTATGGCTGTTGGCTCTTTGAGGCTTGGCCCTCTCTCTCTGTCTCTCTTGCCCTTGAGGCTTTCCTCTCTCTCTCTCTCTCTCTTGCCTATCTATATAAGAACAAGCCTCTACAAGGCTACAAGCACACACAAGTTCACAACTCTCAAGGCTCAAGCTTCTTCTCTCTTCCAACTTCCAAGTTCCAAGCCTCTAGGCTCTCACACAAGGCCCGCGGGCCGCCGCCCTACTATCTAGATTCTAGAATCTAGACTCTCTCTCTCTCTCTCTCACCTCTCCCTCAAGCCTCTTGAGTCTTGACTCTTCCAACTTCCAAGCCTTATTCTTCAGCAGTAAGAGAAGCTGGCATTACACCCCTTTCTTTGATAGGCTTGTGCTGCTTCTTCTGGAGCAACACATTATAGCACTGGGTTTGCCAAATGTCATAATTATGTGAGCCTTCAAGCTTCTTGATGTGAAGCAATGAAGAGCTCTCACCTGTAGTTGCCATAGCTATATGCAACCTGTCACAGTCAATGCCTGACTCCCTGCAAGATGTGCAAACACTGCACCAAAAGCACACAAAGTGCTCACAGTTGTTCGCCCAAAGTTTATCTCCCACTGCGGAAGCACAAATGCAACTCTACTCCCACTGTATGTGATGAAATCACCAAAATCTGGTTGCTGCAGATTTAGGACAGCACCTTAAATGTGCTCTGTTCCCCTTCCAAAGTACTGTACAACAGTACCAAGTGCTCACCAATGATGTACCAAATCTGTACCGGCAAGTACAGCAGCTGAAATTGAGCCTTTTCCTCACTCAAATCAATGTGCAGCCATGCCAAAACTTGTACAAGGTTGTACCAAATCTGTACCAGCAGGTACAGTAGCAATAAATGCTCTCCTGGCTGTCCAAATGAGTGAAAATCAGCCTTTTACAGTCCCCACCACTGCATAAAACAGTCCCGAACAGAAATTGGGCAAAAGCCCCTTGACTGCAAGTGGATTTCTGAGGATTCAAGGCATAAAAGTCTTGCCTGCTGCTTTGCCAAGCTCAACAAGCATAAAATCTTGAAAAGCCCCTTGATTCAAGATCAATTTCTGATCATACATGGTACATCTAACTGTCTACATAGTGTTCTGGCATCCGGTATCATACCAGATACACAGAGTCACTGACATCATTCCAGAGGGAGACTCACAATGTGGACTGGCACTGTTTCATGTGCAGGACAATGCACACCTGACCTTGGGCTCATGTGCAGGACAAAGCACACCTGACCTCGGACGACTAGGATGGAACCTTGGCTGACTCGTCCCAGATTGGGCTCACATGGGACCAGTTTACCATCCCAGGTCTTGCACCTTCTATATAGATATGTCTACGTCGCATCCAAGTGCAAGATGCACGTGACACTAAATGATAAACTAGAGTAATTGGCTGACTGTTGGTCGGCCAGCCGCTTAGACATCTTTTTCATCATGGAAGTACCCGACCTGTTTTACTGCAGCTGACAGCCTCTTCATGTATTCCACTCAGCCGAAAAGTCTGCTTGTCCACTCCAGTCCATCCCTTGCCATAACCTGCACATCAATGCTCCAAAATCCTGGTTCTATTTGGTTCGTTAATCCTTCTTTATTTGGCTGCACTCTAGGATTGGTCCTGAGATTAGCATGTACATGTGCATGCACATGACATCCCCCTCTGCTAAACTTGATGACGGGATTCCAATCTACTTCTTGGATGACTATCATCATCCCATTCTATTCTCGGAGCCCCTCTGTCATCCTTCCTACCTTGGCAAGCTTTTCACCGAATACCCGGCCTGGTCTTTAAATCCACTCTAACTCTGAAGAAGATCTATGCATCTGTTCCATCCAATCCCCATTCTGTTCGTGGCCTGTCTCTGAACACCGTCTTGGTCTTCATTCCTGAGAAATGAGTTTGGCACTCTCACTCACTCCTTGGAGGATCATCCTCCCTTGGAACAGTTGCTTGAAAGCCTTTCCTGACTCATAGGACTGCCATCCCCTTTGGGATTTGTGGAACACCACCAACTAACCTCGTGGGAGTTCTTCCCGGTCTTGTGTTCCTTGCCTTGGGCCTCGTACTCGTGCACTTTCTTGTACCTTGGACTTGTACACCTCCATATGGGACTGAATCAATGTTTAGCCTTGCTGAATGATAAAAAACAACGAGCAAAAGAGCCTTTTATAGGCCTTGGACTAACTAGAGAAACTGGCCGACTGTTGGTCGGCCAGCCGCTTGGACATCTTTTTCGTCATGGAAGTACCCGATCTGTTTTACTGCAGCCGACAGCCTCTTCATGTATTCCACTCAGTCGACAGGTCTGCTTGTCCACTCCAGTCCATCCCTTGCCATAACCTGCACATTAATGCTCCAAAATCCTAGTTCTATCTGGTTCTTTAATCCTTCTTTATCTGGCTGCACTCTAGGATTGGTCCTGAGATTAGCATGTACATGTGCATGCACATGACACTCTTGGTACCTATTTTCCAACTATGTACTCCTTTTTGTTTTAGTCAATGGCTTATATGTCTCTATTTTGACTTTTGTGAAGAGTCAATCGTAAGCAAAATCGCCATAACTTGACCAACCGGTGTCCAAATTTGATCAACTATAAATTGATGGAATGCTTTTGAAAAGTACTATGCATCCATGCATATTCTTTGACCAAGTTTGACGAGTAACTATCCTCTGTTTTTCAAACCAGCCGGGGAAGCGGAACAATAGACAGACACTTCAGATACCAAACAGAGCTATGAAAAATACGATGAAAGAACCATAAACAATCACCAAAAGAACACAACAATGAGTTGGAACGGCCGGCCCCCTGTAGGAACTTCTTTATTCAAAGAATAAACTGTTACAACAGACCAAGGTGTGGGTGCTCCACAAAGCTTCCTCAACATATACTTGCTCACAGATCTAGGTACGAACAGCACCAAAAACCAATAAGAATCAGCCTTGAAACAGCCCAAAAAACAGTGGCCAACTCCAAAAGAAGAGAGAGAATGTGCTGCCCTGTTGTACGACCAGCTCTCAGAGAGGGAAACTGCTGTACGACCAGCACTCAGAGGAGAAAGAGCGCTGTTGCTGCCCTGTTGTATGGCCAATGCTGAGAAGAGGAAGGGAACAGGCTGCTGCTGTACAGCTACCGCTCAAAAAGGGAGAAGAGCATACTACTGTTGTTGTACGGCAGCGCTCAGAAGAGAAGAAGAGCACGCTGCTGTTGCTGTATGGCCAGCGCTCAAGAGAGGAGAGGAGCACCAAATGGCTGTTGCTGCACTGTACGAACATCGCATCAAGAGAGAGAAAGCAAGCTGTTGTGCAGCCGGCCAGAGAGAAAAGGGTGCTTGATGACCCTCTGCTGTATGGCCAGCACCCAGAAGAGAGCAGGAAGAGGTTGCTACCAACCAAGGAAAGGGGCGCCAGCTGATCCCTACAAAAGAGGAACCCATCCTTGCTTTTATAAAGTCGACCAGCCCCCAAAATAGCTATGCTTTTCCCCTTTTTGGCCAAAAGTGACTGAATAGCCAGAAATATCAAGTTTCATGCTTTTCTCCAGCTTGTTGGTCAAGATTCCTCTAGGTGCCTCCTTTTTGTCCAAATATGCATGCCCATAGGTGATGAATCCGGCCACACTTTAATGATGTGTGAACCTGTTGCCTTAAAAATCAAACCAACAAATAAAATCCCTTGTAGCTCATACTCTGTTGCCATCTTTTAGGCCAAAATATGCTGGTGAATGGTTTAGCTTTCTTCTGTGGAAAATCCCCGTTCACACCTTGGCTCCATTCAGTGTGTGAAACACTGATCAAGATTGGTGAAGGGACCAAATTGGTGACGTCCCCTCCGTCTTATAAGACAGTTGTCCGCAACGCAACTGTATAAGCCTGATACGAGTGGAAATACTCTTCAAGTATTGCAGATGGACTGCCATCCAACATAATCTGATTATTTAAAACCATAAGTCTAGATCCACTGTAACCATAGAATACTCAGCAGAGTTGCTGCTTTTTTGAATGTTCAGGACTTCCCATAACATAAGTACGAAGTGAGCACTAGGGTTTCTAGTCCATGTCAGGCTGTATCTGCCATACATGTACTGTCATGTCAGGTTGCATATGCCATGCATGCACAATAAGAAAACACACCATGCTAGGCTGGATCCACCATACATGTACTGTCATGTCAGGCTGCATAAGCCACACATGTTCTGTCATGTCAAGCTTCATAAGCCACACATTTAATCTTGCTATGTCAGTGGGCTCATACCAAAGTCCTTCTTGGGGATCCATCCACATACCAACAAAAGACATAAACTCCTGTTGACATGTTAGTGTGCTCACACCGGAATCCTTTCTAGGGATCCATCCACATACATGTAAAAGGCACGTGCCGTGCCAAGATCGGTGAGAGAGTCCTTCCCCACAAAGCCTCCAAAAACAAGCACATGTTCACACAAGCCAGGGAAGCTCAACCGGCACACTATAGTCCAAGACAGCCCTGCATGTGGTTGACCAGCCAGACAAGCACAGAATACCTACCATGTTAGGCTTCAAAACAACTCATAGTCTAGAATCAGTCAATCCATGTTACTGATAAATAATTCATGATAGAGCATCCCATACCACTAGAATACTCCCCATACGAGATCCTTGCATAGGCGACAGTTCTAGCATCCCATACTGCTAGGAGCCTTGAATACTAAGACCAAAACCATAAACTATTTATCAAAACCATATCGAAGCCTTTTCCAGAATCAGAATGGTTTCCAAAGAAAAACGCCTTTCAAAAAAATAGCTTTCCTAAAACACATCTCATCATTATGTACAAAATTCCAAATATTGGCAAAAGAAAAGCATTAAACATAAATACTTATCTGGATAAAAAGTTTGTCACCAATATATTTATGTACAATCAAAATTTCCCATAAATATCGAGGAGAAAACCAAAATTCACAACACTTAGAATAGTGTCTAAGTTCCCTCCAAAACTTCGTTCTTTTTGTGGCAAAAACATTGGCTCCCAAAACGATCGGGCTTGGCACAACTCGTTGGAGGTATTTCTTAAATCCTTTAAAAGATGACTTTGGATATGAATGATATTTTCCACAAAGCTTCCTCAACATACACTTACTCAGGGATCTAGGTACAAACAACACCAAAAACCAGTACAAATCAGCCTTGAAACAGTCCTAAAAACAGTGGCCAACTCTGAAAGAAGAGAGAGAAAGTGCTTCCCTGTTGTACGACGGCTAGCCCTCAGAGAAGAGAAAGCGCGCACGGCTGCCTTGCTGCATGGCCAACGCTCAGAAGAGGAAGGGAACAGGTTGCTGCTGAACAGCCAACGCTCAGAAAAGGGAGAAGAGCATGTTTTGTTGTACGGTCGACACTCAGAAGAGAAGAATAGCACGTTGCTGTTGCTGTACGGCCAGCGCTCAAGAGAGGAGAAGAGCACCAAGCAGCAGCTGTTGCACTATATGGACAATCAAAATTTTTGGGACGCAATCCCATAAATATCAAGGAGAAAACCGAAATTCACAACACTCAGAATAGTGTCTAAATTTCCTCCGAAACTTCGTCCTTTTTGTGACAAAAACATTGGCTCCCAAAACAATCGGGCTTTGTACAACCCCCCATTGGTCCATCTTCTAGCAGAGGAGCTTGTATATTCCATTTGTTGTGCTCCTTCCAAGGCATCTTCACCTCGAACGATAGGCATGTTTGGAACAGGAGCCATCTTTCTCTTTCTAGAAGAATATGCTCAGCAACCATCTCGAACAATAGGCAGGTTCGGAACAAGAGCCATCTTTCTATTTCTAGAAGAATATCCTCAGCAACCATCGACTGATGAGGCTCAGCCAACCCCAGTTACTGTTTTATCTTGTACTTGCCTTGTGCATCAAGGGCAATATCCGCTTCTTGAAGAAGATAGTGAAAGCTAACTTCCTGGGATTTATTTCCAGCATTGACGCGAAGTCTAGGAAAACATCTGTAGCATTGGATTCCATGATCTTTTTGCTTTCCATAAGTGTCCTTACATGAGGGTCTTCGCAATACATCTTCAAATTTGCATCCTTTTCTTGAAGCTCGACGAAGTTGCCTCGTCAAAGAGTTATGATGGTCAAATCGTGCATCGATGATCTTGATGTACTGCTCCACCATGTGCTTGAGAGTTTTAATCCTCTCCTTGTAGCATGCAAGAGGTTGATCGTCGCAATGCGCAACAAAGCCTTCTTTGTACCCGTGAGTTTGTGCAATTCCACGTAGAGAGAGTGGAAGAGAGAAAAAAGTAGATAAGAGTCAACATAGTATTGGGTCCCATTGTACCTGTTGAAGGTGCCCCGCACCCCCCCCCTCTGTGCAATTAGGAGTATTTGCTTATATTATTCTTTGGAGAACTTACAATGAGTATGAATGATGACGGAGGATTGCCAGATGCAAGGATGATGTAGGCCAAATGTAGGCTGATAATGGCTCTTCAATGACCACTAAGCAACCCCAAAACTGAGGGATGCACATATGCTGGCTGAATGCTGAAGATGCCCTTCGTGGAGATCTTGGGAATGCTTGGAACTGTTTGGGACTGATGCTGACTTTACTAATGATGATCTTAATTTGTGGGAATAAGGCGACTGCTTATATATGAGTTAGGCTGCTGGTCGGTTCAGTCTAGGTGCTGTCGGCCAGCAGCAAATGGACAATGCCCAATTTACAGCATTAAATGCTGCGTAAAATGTTATTGCTGCTTTTTATGCCTAGCCGACTCCCTGATGCTGGCTGTCTTGTTCTAGGTGGTGTATGATGCTGGCTGACTGCAACCTTTTGGCATTAAATGCTAGTTGACTGCAGGAAGAGCACATGTGGGCTGCGGACTGGCTGCCCAGGCCCTCTTATGGCCTGGCCCATAGGCTTGTCTATATACAACTAATGCAAACCTACAGCTATGGCTTGACTTCTACATGCATGAACTGAAGGATTCTCCAAGTGGGGTCTATGGCTGTGGAGACTGACCTACATAGCTTGTGCCCGACATGTCCCAGTCTAGGGCTCACAATGAGGCCACGGCATACGACAAAATATTCCTAAAAAGGTAAATCCTACTGATGAATGATGCACTGATGTAGAGCCGCTGTCACGTGTGTCACATAGCACTCCAGTGCAGGGTGCATGTGACATTCCCTCCTGCTCAGCTTGGTGGTAGGTTCATGGCTTCCAAGTAGTCCGCCCGCTAGGAGCTTGGGGTACTCGGGAAAGAACTCTTCGTGGAGCCATACTGCTTCGTGGGTACCTTGGTCTCGAAACTTCGTGTAGAATTATATCTGTCTTCGACCGGATCCATGCTTCCATGTGTGGAGGAGAATTTATTCAGACTCAATTACTTCGGCTTCGTCTACCATGTCCGGTTGTTGCTCATCTGTAATATCATGCAAAGTTGGACCAATGTAGGGCTCAACCAAGAAACATGGAAAACATTATGCATAGTCCAACTATCGGGAAGCTTAAGCTTCATAGAGACATTATTGATCTTTTTAATGATAGGAAAGGGTCTGAAGCTGCGAAAGGATAATTTTGGACAATGTTTGCCCACTTGCTTCAATCTTTGCTTCATAATCCGAAGATACCTAGTCCCCTTCTTTAAAGTTGACATCTCGTCTTGATTTGTTGGCTTGCGTGGTGTATGCTTCCTATGCTTTGGCAAGGCGCTCTTTGACAAACTCAATGATCTCTGAAAATGTTTCTGTGGTTTTGTTGGCCTCTAAGGAAGGTGATACCATTCTTGTCAAAAGTGATGAGAAACGACGACCAAACGTTGCCTCGTACGAAGTTCGACCAATGTGTTGTTGAGGATGGACTGAACCAAAGGAAGATAATGCTACCACTTTGATTGCCTGTCATGGCAATACAATTTGAGAACTTCAAAAGCCAGTTGATTGTATATTTCTGTCTGGCCGTCTGTTTGCGGATGGAATGCACCGGACAGATGCAACTTGGTCCCAAAGTTATCAAACAATGCTCTTCAAAAATTTGAAGTAAACTTGGGTTCCCTGTTTGATGTTATTGTCTTTGGCAAATCTCCGATGGGGTACCAATGTCAAATGAATAGGCGAGCAATATCTTCAGCTTTGGCCGTTTGCTTGCATGGGATCAACATGCAGAATTTACTGAATCAGTCCACAATGGTCATGCACTGTGTGTTCCAAGATCCAAATGTAACGGGAAGAGGTCCAACAAAGTCCATAGTGATATCCTGGAAAGGACCATCTGGAATTGTCAAAGGTTGAAGTAACCATGCCTGTTTCGTATGAGGTACCTTCACTTTTGGCAAATTTGACATGCTTGGACATATTGATAGACATCCCGTCTCGTCTTTGGCTAATAGAGTGATTGCTCAAGTTTCTCCAATGCACTCTTGATACCACAATGCCCTCCAACGAGAGAATCATAAGCACCATGGAGAAGTGCTTGTCGCTTTTTTCTTAGAATGCACAGCTGGTTCTTGTAAAATAGCCAGCCATTATGAATGGTGTAGTGACCTGGTTTTGACTATAGGGCCAATCTAAATTGAGTCCCGAATTCCAATGAATCCTCATATTGTGCCTTCATACTGTCGAGATTTTTGCCTTGTATTTCAAGCACAATGGACTCCTGCAAGCCTTTTCGATTGAGAGCATCGACAATGTGGTTATTTGAGCCAGGGATGTATTCAATCATACCTCCAAACTGTTGGAATATCTGACTCTACCTGGCTTGTTTGTCACTTCATTGGGCACTAGGCATGGTTTGTAACCATTTCAGTGCCTGGTGATCTGTCTTAACGGTAAACTCTCTCCCGTAAAGGAAGCGTTTTCAATGTTAAGTGTTGTCATCACCCCCAATAACTCTGTCATGCACATAATAATTCTTTTCTGTATCATTTAATTTCTAGCTATAATAAGTCAATGGGCGCCCTTCTTGCTCGAGGACAACTCCTATAGCTAGATTGCTGGCATCGGTGATTACCTCGAAATGATCATCCCATGAAGCCAATTTGAGAACCGGGACTCAACGGCCACTTTTGTCATTGCACGAAATGCTTGGAGTGCTTTGCCCGTGTGACGGACACCTTTTGACGACGCGTCTTCACGCCCTTGAGAAGACTAGTGAGAGGAGTTGCAAGGTTGGAAAATTTGTCCATATGGGTACTGTATGCTTGGCAGAGACCCACAAAAGAGCGGATCTCTTGTGCATTCTTGGAAACATCCCATTCGAGAATTGCCTTTACCTTTTCAGGGTCGAGGCTAATCCCATCTGAATTGATAACATATCCTAGATAATGGATGTCTTCTACTCCAAATTCGCTCTTCTTTGTGATGTATAGTGCATTGTCTCGCGAAAGTTGCAAGACCTTTTGGACATCCTAGACATGCTGCTTTGGAGTTGCAGAAAAAATGAGTATATCATCTAAAAAGATGAACATGCACTTTCCTATGAGCTCCACAAATACCGGAGACATTATCTTGTTAAATGTCGCAGGTGCATTGGTGAGACCGAATCGTTGGAGTATGCACAGGCGGAAGCATAGACAAAACAAGAGAGAGAAGAGGGAACAAAGGAGAGAGAGCTTGTGGACAAGATCACCTTTTATAATAGCATGAAGCTTTACAATGGCAATAGCCAGCAAGAAAGCGTTACACTGTGCTTGGAATAGCTTGATTGACAAGTGAATATGAGAAGCCCCCTTTTATAGTGAAGTGAGGGAGGTGGTCGCTTGCTCATAGAGTTGCGTGATTGCTCACGACTTTTTGAAGTAGCAGAAAATAGATAAAATCTCTTAAAATAGGGAAAGCCCAAATACATTGAGATGCACAATTTCTAACACCCCCTTTGCAGCTCATAGTGTACAAGAGTCTGAAGAAGATAAGTTGATGAAGATGCATGGACCCTCCAGTACTACAGATATCGGAATCACCTCGGAGAGAGCACCCGCCAACTTGTTTCCTCGAAACAAAATGCCACCACGAACAACAAGGAACTTTGCTTGGTGCCGAATTCCCACACACTCGTGCAGTGAACTCCAAGAATAAGATGATGAGCTGTTGGACACACCGCGCTCATAATCCCCAATAGTGGAGTGCGAATACATCACGTCCCAAAAGCCTCGAACAATGAACTTGGAACAGATCCTGTCTAGAATCTTTGCTACACCAAAGATGACCATGTCTTGCCAGATTTTTAATGCAAAAATTGAGTGGAGAGGATAGATTGGCACTGTAGTCATCAGAACTGGGTCACTATACCATCCATGATGGCTGGTTATTTTACAAGAACCGGCTATGCATACTCAGTGAAAAGTGACAGGTACTTCTTCATGATGCCCATGACACTCTGGCCGGAGATCACCGAGGTATCAACAGTACATTGGAGAAGCCTGAGTCATTCTATTGGCCTAAGATGAGAAAGGATGTCTATCAACATGTCCAAACATGCCAGATATGCGAGAGTGGAAAGTGAGGAAATATGAGGGAACACCTAAAATGGGCGGGCACACCCACAACAGAGGCCCTGGTGTATACTATACAGACAGGAGATGACTGCTAACACCCCCTCTCAGCTCTTGGATGTGGAACCAACCCCCGTTGAGCTGGAGTGCTGTTGGAGCATAGCCTGAGATAGAGACTTCGTGGAGAGGTTTGCTGCATTGCCTCCGTCGAACAATAAACAAGCAAGATGTCACCAGCCAAAATCTTCTCACGAACAAAGTGATATTGTATCCCTATGTGCTTGGTCTAGGCATGGAAGACCGGGTTCCGAGCAATAGCGATGTAGCTCTGGTTATCGCACTGGATGACCGTGGGCTTCTCTTGGACAGCCAGGAGAGCATTTATTGCTACTGTACCTGCTGGTACAGATTTGGCACAGCTTTGTGCAAGTTTTGGCATGGCTGTACATTGATTTGAGTGAGGAAAAGGTTCAATTTCAGCTGCTGTACTTGCCGGTACAGGTTTGGTACATCACAGGTGAGCACTTGGTACTGTTGTACAGTACTTTGGAAGGGCAACAGAGCACATTTAAGGTGCTGTCCTAAATCTGCAGCAACCAGATTTTGGTGATTTCATCACATACAGTGGGAGAAAAGTTGCATTCTTGCTTCCGCAATGGGACATAAAGCTTGGGAGAACAACTGTGAGCACTTTGTGTGCTTTTAGTGCAGTGTGTGCACATTTTGCAGGGAGTCAGGCATTGACAGGTTGCATATTGCTATGGCCACCACAGGTGAGAGCTCTTCATTGCTTCACATCAAGAAGCTTGAAGGCTCACATAACTATGATATTTGG
Organism: Cibotium barometz; assembly: GCF_041138505.1. Taxonomy (NCBI): domain Eukaryota; kingdom Viridiplantae; phylum Streptophyta; class Polypodiopsida; order Cyatheales; family Cibotiaceae; genus Cibotium; species Cibotium barometz. The sequence goes on along the minus strand of NC_141047.1, from coordinate 74,542,414 downwards.
CAAACCCAGTGCTATAATGTGTTGCTCCAGAAGAAGCAGCACAAGCCTATCAAAGAAAGGGGTGTAAAGCCCGCTTCTCTTACTGCTGAAGAGTGGGAAGATATGGATGAGCTGGCAAGATCTACTATCATGTTGTCTGTGTCAGACTCTTTACTTTTCAGCATTCGTGAAGAGAAGACAGCTTGGAGCTAGAGTGCTCCTACACAAGAGACCAATAGGCCCCAAAGCGTGGCGCCCCCGGCAGGTATTTATTTATCACTTGAAGTCGGCGTAGCCCTTGTACAACTTCCGAGAAGAAATCTCTTTGCTTCACGTAGAAGGAATCTCCTTGAAACTTTCACCCAGATTTGTGTTGTGTCATACAAGAGCCTTGGTCCCCTTTTTATACAAGCTTGGGGTGAAAAGCATAGCTTTTCCCCCTTTAGAAAAAAAAAACTTCTATGAGTGCTTTTCTTCTCTTAAAAAAAAAAGACTCTTCGAATGCTTTTCCTTTTTTTTTCTCATTTTTTTTAAATAAAAAGAATTTACATGGCGATGCGTTTATTTTTTTTGGATTCCACGCTGCTTTTTTTTTCTCTTCGCGTTTTTGCTGCCTGGCGTTTCTCTCTCTGTGTTTTTGGAGGTTCGCGTGTGCGCTAGCTCGCCTGCTTGAGTCGCAGTCCAGCCGCCTCAGTAGTCAGCGCTTGTGCCATGTCAGCCGCCACGTCACTTGGCAGCCGCCTCAGCCACATCAGTGCTTGTGCCACGTCACCTGGGCTGCGTTGGCTGTTGGCCGGCTATTGCTGCGCAGGGCTTCTACTTGGCTGCTCTTGGCTGTGCCACGTGGCAGCGCCACGTCTCCTAGACTGCTGCCCGTCTGCTGCACTACAGGGCTGTACCCTTGGCCACCTCTATGCTGCCCCACAAGATGCCTTGAGTGCCCAACAAAAGAGAAGAGGTCTCAGTTGCTGCACCTGCAACATGGTAAGAGAAATACCCAAAAAACACATACATGTACATGTACAAACATATGAGCATGCACACACACACACACACCAAGCATGTATCTGCACCCACACACGTGTACAAACTTACACATGCACATACATAGTAAAACATGATCAATGAATGTTAAACATGCTTAAACATAATCATAGTGCTTAAGAAAAGAGGTCAAATACTCAGTCTTGTAACAAGTCATGTACCTGGAAGCACCACTATCAAGAATCCACTCCCGAGTATCCCTGGCGGTGAAGCCAACTACCTCCTCGCTCGAAGAAGATGAAGCATCTGTGTCCAAAATCTTCAAGTGCACAAAGGCGGGAGTCTTTGCAGCTGAAGAACGAGCACTCTTCCTAGTATTCTGCTTAGGACATTTTCTCCAATAGTCGCCTTTCTCGCCACAATCGTTACAGGTCCGCTCGGCCTTTAGTTTCTCACGACCTGAATCGGGCTTCTTCTCAGAAGACTTCCCTTTGCCCTTATTGTTGTTGTTGTTATGGCCTTTCGACCGCTGGCCAGTCAAGGCCTCAGAACCTACGCCCTGTGGAGGGTTCATAAAACACTTTTCCTGGTCCAAGACCATAGGCATAAGCTCCTCTCATGTGATGGTGCTGAGCCTGCCATTGGTGATCAAAGAGGAGTAAAATGCTGAGTACTGAGAGGGCAAATGCGTGATCTCTGAAGATATCTCCTTCCTAGCTTGAGGAACCTCCTGCTGAAGAGCTTGCAACTTGTTGATGTGCTCTCGCATCGTCGAAGACTTTGCAGGATTCATCACCCGCATCTGCACTTCCAAGGAGATTCGCTTCATGGGTAATACCCTCTTATACAGAGAAGCCAAATGCTGCCAAATCCCTCTGGCCAGCGTCATATGCTTTATATGATTAATCACCTGTGGTGTGCAATTAAGGAAGATGAAAGAACGCACACGGGCATTGACACGATCCCACAACTGTGCGTGAGCCTCCGGTTCTTTCTGAGTAGAGGGTAGCAACTCCCCGTCCTCCAACTCCGACCGTGGAACACCAACCACAATGCCAAGTCATAAGACTCCAAGACAGACTCCATCATTACCTTCCATATGCCGTAGTTGTTTCCGTCCAACCGTCGATCCACCGGCAACGTGGGGAGTGTAGGGAACTTCACGTGCTTCTCAGCCATCTCAAGCAAGTCTGCCATCTCAAGCGTTCACAAGGTCTTGTGAAGGGAGGGTGGGTGGGGAAAAAAAATGAAGAAGAGGCTGCAAATAGTATGCAAGGTGGCTGTCCAACGGTGATGGCCGCCTTCTACCTGATCTCCAAGTCTCGAACAGCCCAATCAATCTCCAATCAGCACCACAAATCAGCGAATCCGCAAGGTCCCATTGTCTCCAAGCTTCGGGCTCTCAGAATGCATAGCGGAAATGAAGACAACTGCTGCAGAGAGAAAAACGCAGATGAGAGAGGGGGAGAAGCTGTATAACCTCTCTATATACACTGGAAAATCCCGGAAATGATACAATGGAAGTGTGGGGGGCCAAGGCCAATTTATATGGCCCCAGGTTGCTGGTCGGCCAGCCCATAAACAGCCGACAGCAGCATGGATGCTCACAGCCAAGTAAAAATCAGTTGGCCAGCACTGAGGCTCAAGTCGGGTAGCATCAGATCAGTCGGCTAGAAGATATAGCCGACAACCCTCCCACAACTAGAAAAAATGGGAAAATGGAAAGTGAGGAAAAATGGGGGAACACCTAAAATGGGCGGGCACACCCACAACAGAGGCCTTGGCTACTAACAGCATAAGGGGCGGCAATGGAAACCTGCACAGCATTTATTGCTAAAAAGGCATTTTTTGTCCATAAAAACAGGCCGACAACATTTGTATGAACCGACCAACAGCAAAACATCATATATAAGCAGTCGCCTAGTTCTTAGTGTAAATCATCATTCATCAAATCAGTGTACAAGCAGTTCAAGAGCACTTATGTGTGCCTGGGGCCTCCGGCTTCTTGTGCATACATTCAGCAGTCAGCGCTTTATTGTGCTAGAGTTCTCAAGGCCTCTACGAAGAGCATTCTTCAGCATTCAGCCAGCATATGTGCATCCCTCAGTTTTGGGTTTGCATAGTGGTCATCGAAGAGCTATTCAAAGGAGCTTGGAAATCATATGGTTCAGCGTGTGTTCAATCTACTTTGTCCTTGCATCTTTCATACTCAATTGTACAAAGTTCTCCAAAGAAATATAATTAAATACTCTTGCTTGCATGGGGGGGGGGGGGGGGGGGGGGGGGGTGCTTTCAGTGGGTAATTGGGATCCAATACTGTGTCGACTCTATCTTCTCTTTGTCTTCTCTTATCTCTCAAATAAAATGGAATTGCATAAATTCACGGGTATAAATAAGGCTTTGTTGCACGTTATGACAATCAACCTATTACATGCTAGAATAGCCCTAGTAGATTGTATTGGATCACTTGGTTCCTGTCCTCATGTGTAAGCCTAACGTACGGGGAATCTGGATCATACTGAAATGGAGGGAGCTGGTCCATCTGTAATCCATGTGCTTGAAATTTGGTGAGTACTGTGCCATACCAAGATGAATGCTCTCCTCCGGTCGCTATCTCCTGTGCTGACTGTAGTGCGAGTTGGGGGAGTCGAAGTGGATCCATCTCCCTCACTCTCTGTATATAAGTGGCTATCTGGAACAGGGCCTCCATCAACATATGAGCCGTAGCAAAATCTACCTGGATGATTTGGTGGGGAACAGATGGCTTGCTGTGTATCATTGGTGATAGCATCATGATCTGAGGACGCTCTATGCACTGCCAATTTTCTGGGATAAATCTGGTGCCCAGAATGGACCTGCATACATACATGCCGGGGTGACTAGGGTGTCACAAGGCCAACCCTTCGTCTTCGCCTCCTGAAAATGCACTTGGAAACATTGCCTCTCCAATAAGGCTAGAGCTGCATATCCTCTAGTGAGTCTATCCTCTGTTGCATGTCTCATAAATAAGCGGGGACTAGTGAAGGTAGCTCCAAGATAGACATATGAGTGCACCACCTCAATCTTGCTACCCTTGTAAGTGTCTATGTACGGCTTGCAGCTGGGTAGGAGGTGTGGAATACCATAACCTTGGTTTTCTCAAGGGATTGTATCAAAAGCTTTGCGTACCCAAACTCCAAGCACTCTATCTACTGCAAATAGATGAAATCAAATCAGTCTCAACAACCTTGAGACCCTGTGCTCAAACAAGAGTAAAAAAACACAAAAAAAGGAGAATCTCCACAGTATCAAAACACCTTGTTGGACTCTACAGCCACCTCTGTAGATGTCCTTCAAACACCAATCTACAGTTGAGACAAGTCTTTGGGTTGTACCAAGTTCCAACTTCCAACGGAGATGCAATCAGAGTTATTGTGCTTGCCTCTGCAACCTTCAGTTGACTCTCTGATTCTCAAGCACTCCCTCTGCTCTGGTCCAGCACAAACCTGCTCACACTGCATACCTCTTCAATGGGAGAATGCTTGCTCTTCTCTTCTCCTTCACTCTGGCATTCTACGCGCTCCGTAGCCAAAAAACCGTTTTTTCCCCAACAAACAGACACCACTCTTCCTTTCTAAAACGAAACTACCACCGGTCGCTTGCTTTCCTTTTTCATTTATCTAGATTTCTCCATGTGCTTCTTCATGCACAATTACCTTTTTAGCAAGTGTATGGCCTACCCATACATTCTAGCCGTTTGGTTTCAAACAATGGTGACCGTCCTTGCCAACAAAGGCTCACCCCAAGCTACATTGGATATACTTATTTATCATCTTTGCATAGGGCACAAAAATCCCCTCACACCGTGACCTCTTCATAGTCCTGTGATGATCTCTGCAGCCCCATGTCAGTGATGTCCAGCTCTTGTAGTGTGATATGGTTGTCCAAATCGAGTAGTGGGACGTGTTGACTCCCTGTCCTGGCATTGAAGTCTAGGACTTCCCCCAGCGATGAGAACTCCATAATATCCCCATATAATGGTAAGTACGGTGATTAGCCATGCTGTGCAGCATAAGGGGAGTGGGACGGTGCAAAATAACACATAGGATAGAAAATGGCATCCTTGCTTGTGAGAATCTCGCTTAAACCTCCTGCATTTGACCACAGGGTGCCATTGCAGTTCCATACTGCTAACCTCTGGTGTTTGGTCTCATAGACCCCCGCGTCCCTATTGAGAGAGAGAGAGAGCCTTGTTCTTTATGATTCCAGAATAACCGTGCCTAACTTGGGCACCTTTCTGGCCCAATAAGTACCACATCTGCATCTGAACTTGCCGAAAAACTGGCTGATTGTATCTTCTTGGCACTCACCTGAGTGATGCACGTTACAATAACAGCATGATCTGTTTTCTTCTTGCACACAGATACACTCTTCAAAAGTGTAGATGAAGGATAAATTTTCAGTCTTTTACATGTGTAGGTGGTGATGTTTGCAATAAATGATAATGATGATGTGAATGCTGCGGGCGGCGGATGCCATTGGTCATTACTTGTCTACTACAGGTGCTCTCTTGCCTTACGGTGGCTGCTTATGATTTGGGTCGTGTTGCCTTCTGTTGTATGATGTGAACAAACTGCTGGTTATGTTTTTTCCAGAAAGCTCAACAGATTTGAGCACTATGACAGTATGGGTGGGATGAATGCTGGAGAGGCGAAGGAGTTTGTGTCTACCATCAAAAAGTTTGTGGGTAAAGGCTCACTTTTATCAATGATACTCTAAGAAGGGTGGTCAAAGGTGTCGACAATCGCAAACATTTCGTACCCCATCTATCTGTTTATGCAGGTTCAGATGGTGCATATGCAATGTTTGAGGAGGCTTGGACTCCTCATCAGGAAAATGGTTATGACTGTGGTGTGTATGTGATGGCTATAGCCCAGGTCCTCTGCCAAGCCTATGCAAATGGACTGGCTGGATCTACTGAGTGCAGAGCGCTTCTTAAGGAAAAAGTAACCCCTTCTGCAGTAAGTCAGATGAGGGAAAGTGTGTTAAGTCTTATATTATCACTAGCTGAGGGGCAAAATAGGTCTTAATTCTCGCAATACAGCCTCATGCTAGCTTAATCTCTTTAATCTAAACTCGAGATGGTTCAATTCCACACTGCAGTTTTAGGTAGGTGGTGGTGGTGGTTATCATAGCACCAATTATCAGCTGTCTTCAGAGTATATTGAGGTTCAATCTTTCTAGAGGAAATAGATAGAGAAAATTATAAGGTATATATATATATTGAGAAGATATGTAAACAAGCAATTGCAGGTGGGCCTAAAATTGTAACATCTATTGTATAACGATAACGTTCCAAATTATAGAAGCGTAGGGCTTGCCACCGAAAATATCATGAGTTACATGAAATACTTTGTAATTATATCTTGAGATTGCTTGTAATTTAAAGTGTAGGGATTGCCACCTAAAAATACATTTTCCTCGTGCTACTCGTACATTCAATGTGTGTCTTAATCATATATAAAAAATACCTTTAATTCACCAAGGCAAATAGTATTGTTCAATTTATTAGAGTATCAATTTACACACGCATTATTTTGTACACACTTAGATTGATGCTTACAAAGTCTGTGCCATAAGGTTTATAACTATATACTATGTGTTAGAACTTGTGGTAGTGCATTATTTTGTACACACTTAGATTGATGCTTACAAAGTCTGTGCCATAAGGTTTATAACTATATACTATGTGTTAGAACTTGTGGTAGTGCATGCACCAGTAGAAGAGACCGTGATTGATAGATGTTAGAATTTTAGGTGACATACCATACAAAACATGTCGTGGGTGCTTCAAAGTCGTCAACTTGATTTATTTATTGAAACAAATGTTGAAAGAATAGTTGATACTATCGAACAATTTCGCATGTTATTGTGCTTACATACATGCTTATTTTTGTAGTGTGAGATTACTTTAAAATTTAAACAATGTGTAATTAAATAGCGGCCGGTAATCAAGGTAGATAGTATTCTCATCAACATTTAAGCTTGCTAACAGAGAAGGTGCTTTTGTTGGTGATCCATGGCACTTGGATGCAATCAAAAGAGAAAATTAGCTCCCAAGTGGTAGGAAGAGTACGGAAGTGGTAGGTTTGAGTAGATGTGTGGTGGCTTAATTTTGCCATTGTTTTAGTTTGAAAAGGTGGAACGTGGCCAAAAGGGTGGACAAGCACCCTTTAAACTTTACCTTTAGGACATCTATCCTTTTGGATATGGTAAAAGGGCGAGCTTCCCCTCCCCTCTCCCCTTTCCTTTTTGACCCACTTTTTTTTTTCGTTTTGACCACATTTTTGATGCATCAAAAAACAACCAAAAGGGTGAAATTTTATGCGTCCTTTCTTTTGACACATTTTTGATGGACTTGCTCTTTTATGAAAGTCAGAACGTGCTGTTTTCTCAATAGTTCGTCTCAAGCCAATGGTCCATCTCAGGTTGTATGTTGCATCTTAAGCTATTTCCTCAATAGTCTGTTATCTCTTAGGTTTCTTCCTCAATATTCTTATCTCTATGGTGCCCTAATAGTCTGTCTCTATGGTGCCTCAACTACTTCAATGAGAATAGTTCCACGCTTCTTTGATCTTTGTGATGCGGAAAGGGCCGTCTCCCTTTAGCATACGTGTGTCTCATAGTAAACTGAGCATCTAAGTATGTAATTCTCCTTAGACTTGATCCCCTTGGTACTAAATAACATCTATGTTGTGTGATATATGTCCCATTCTCTCCTTGTTTCGATTTAAAGCTCGTGTGTTGCCAAATGGTTATCCTCATGGTGTGGGGCATGTGTGTATGGAGATAAATGAGCCTCTCAATGAAACCATTCCCAATGATTCTCTCCATGTAGGATTGAAGCTTCAAGCAAAGCTCGATTGGAGTTATGCATGTCTGGTCTATTGTGTATGAAGTCTATGCAGATCTAGATTCATAATGCATTTGGATGTCGTTGCGGTTCCTCAGCTGTTCAAAATGAGGGCTATGACATCACCTAAGAAAGGCCCCTAGGTGCATGAACCCTACCAGTCAAAGGACTCATATATGATACCATCACCCCCAAGATAATCTCATGTGGAAAGTGGAGCTCCTATAACAAGAGGTTGTGAGTTGGGACCGAGTCAAAAACATTAGAGAGAGAGGAACTAAGTGAAGGAGAAACTTCACTATGGGAAGAGAGAGAGAGAGAGAGAGAGAGAGAGAAAGAGAGAAAGCGCCTCTTTCAACTCCATTGAACAAAACTTAGGAGAGAGTTTTTAATTTTTTAATCATTAATAGAGAAGAGGAAGAGTCAAAGAAAGGCCTTCTAGGTGACATAGTGTGAACTAACGACATGTTACAGGTAGTGAATTGGGACCTCACGGCAATGGCAAGGTGGGTGTGCGTGTTGAAAGGTGATGGGTGTTGGTGGTGCTAGGGGTGAGAAGGGGAAATTTCTTGACGATGAGAGGCATGGGTTGAATTAGCGGTGTGTAAATCTAGCTGGCACCGGTAAAAGCAATAGAGGGGCAAGCAAGGTGTGATGCAATGCACAAGTTGCTGCAAATCACATGATAAGGGTATTGTGGTAAGGTATCACGTGCGGATGACGAGGTTTTATTGGCTTGATGATGAGGGGTTAGAATACCATCTCGTGGTAATGTGAAGCTGGCATGGGGTAGTTGTTATGTGTTGTGGGAACTTGCCCTCCTCTCTTTGGTGTGGAAGCTGCACTAAGCTAGATATATCCAATATGTGTGTAATTGTGATACCTTGAAAAAGGGATATATAAGGTGGAAGGGCTAAGGGACCTTGGTGTCCACATGCACTCTTTTGGGGATATTAGCCCTCGTGTTGTTCATCTAGGCTCAAGAACCCCTCCCCGTGGCTTGCACCTTCTTGGCCTACATGATGGTACTAGACCAAGTGTGATTCTTGGATCCTGCTAGTGTGGTGTTGATGGGGAAGATGCATTGAGTGGCTATGCTTGTGCACTTGTTTAACGTAGTGCCCACCATGGGTTGTAAAAGTGTTGAGTAACTTAGGAAGTAAACTATGTCTGTTTAGTAAACTACAAAGTAAACTAGAAAGTAAACTATGCCCGCTTGGTAAACTAGGAAGTAATTTATGAAGATGATTTTTTTCCCAATTTTTTGTAGTTTACTTTACTTGCTTTAGTTTACTTTTTTCGACGGTCGAAAAAGGCGTCGCGATTTTTGATTAATGCTATCCATTGATGCCATCTAACAAGGGTCTTTAAGATCTCGTGGGGACTATAAGAATATGGCACAACGGAAAGAGAGATAGCAAGACAAAGTACAATAGACAATGCAATAGATACACAATGGAGAGAATTAAATATTTTGATTATACTAAAGAGGTACAAGTGATGGTGCTGTGCACCCGTGCGCTCTCAAGTAGAGCTTAGATGCTCGGATTTTTGATTAATGCTATCCATTGATGCCATCTAACAAGGGTCTTTAAGATCCCGTGGGGACTATAAGAATATGGCACAACGGAAAGAGAGATAGCAAGACAAAGTACAATAGACAATGCAATAGATACACAATGGAGAGAATTAAAAATTTTGATTATACTAAAGAGGTACAAGTGATGGTGCTGTGCACCCGTGCGCTCTCAAGTAGAGCTTAGATGCTAATCTAGACAGACTCTCGATGGAGGATGTACTAAGCGTAGAAGGGGGTGGATACTCATGAGCATTGGATACCTTAGCTCATGGCAACCATGTCCATATATAGTACTGTGTAGGTGGTGTGGTAGACGCATATACAACGAGGGTAGTTATACTGCATAGACACGGTTATCGCCCGCGTATCAAGAACGCGGCCCATCGACCACCGACCAATAATGATGGACGAGGGAATATTCTAGGGAATATTCCTCATACTGTTGCCTTGGGGGGTCCCGCCCCTGAACCCCCACCAAGGGGGCTGCTAGCCCCCTTGGGACCCCTCGACACTCGGATGATGCCTTGGGTCCCAGCCTAACACTCGTATCCCTGACCATCTCCTAATTATCATCAATGGTCACAATAATGAGCCCACCATTGGCGTCTAAGTCGGGGGTCCCACTAAAGACATATGCACCATGGCTACTCCTCATAATGAGGGCCTAACAAATGTGCATTATACACCAAAGTGAGATATATGCTGAGAGGCGGGCATTGAGTGTATACTAATAGGGACCCCCTCCATGTAGCCCACAACTTCTTGGCTTACACTGTGTGCTTATGTGGGCCAGTGATAAGGTAGGTTGGGTTCCTTGGGGGTGGCTCATGCATTTTCTACAACTTGAATGGAAATAAGAAACATCCTTTGTGTGGGTGATTACTCTAGTCTTAGTGGGGATCATAATTATCAAGAACAAAGTATTTTCCTACGGCAAGACCTTAGGTTAAAAGAAATGTCTAGGAGGTTGCCACATCGATCCATATTGAGGTTGAAAGGCCGTATATGGGGGGGACTCCCAATTTAGGATAGGCCACACGGAGGTGGAAATGCCATGTGTGGGGGTGACTCCCAATTTGGGATAGGCCACATGGAGGTGTGGCTTGGTGGCTAATGAATTTTATGCTTTTTGGTACTTGGAGCTGATGCAGAAGTTTAGTGCTGCTCACTCTCTAATTTTCACCTTAAAGGGTATAACAACATGAGCATTTTGAGTTCACTCTTCGAAAGTTGCAATTCGTTCTCCATCCAATTTATCAAGCTCTTGTATAGCTCCATACTTCATTTTGTTTGTTTTGTACTTGCATCCAATTCTAAGTTTACTTCCATTGTTATTTTGGTTTTGGTGTGGCTAAAACACTTGTAGGTGGCACCTCCACATGATTGTCACATTCTTTTGTTTCCACTAGGCTTAGTTGACATATTAACACTAGGGTTTTTTTCTCCAGATCGTTTGAGCTTCCAAGGGATTTTCAACAATAGTTTCTCTTATGTTTTACGTTGTCTTCTTGGGCTACCGTTGCTCCCTCCTTGTTGCCCCAAAGGTGTCTTTAGTCTTCTTATCCTAGAACTTTTGTGTCCTCCTAGGGATCCATATCAAAGTGACATCTTGATAATATCCTTGTGCAAGTAGTGTACCTAATAGGTTTGACATGCGGTTGGTGTTTTTTCTTGAACTGACCCTTTATAGAATGGGGAAGTTGAGGATAAGCTTTCCTTAATTCTACTACCTTTGCTTTCTTTATTGACCTTTGCTTAGGTATCCATAACTCTTGTATTCCTTCATAGTACCTTTGTGACCTTAAGAGGTTTTTAGAAACCCATTCATCTTAGTTGATTATATACAACCATTGTAGGATCTCATTGTAAGAGAAAACAACGTGCGATGTGTATACAAGAGAAGCCTCATAAGCAAAAAAATTTAAAACTCAAATTGCACAATAACAGAGATAGAGAAGAATATTGTATTACTGAAGCGATACAATAAATAACAAATCCCCACACTCATGTGCTCCTTTGAAGGGAGCTTCGATCGCTGATCTGTAATTGCTAAGATAGATGTTATAAGCTAGTAGAACTGTGTGGAGAAGGGGTTGGCAATGTATCTATATAGGCATGTATACACGGGGCGGCCGTGAAATGACTACATAGGTCCACAGTCATAGTTGGTGCCATCGTCCATAGTGTAGACTCGGCCCATAAAGATGACCATGGACCACATAGGTCCACGATTATGGTCAGTGCCACTATCTATAGTGTAGACTCGGCCCATAAAGATGTACTATAAATTGCAAAAGCAGTATCCCTACTACAGCCATCTAGGCTCATCTTAGGCCCCGTTTGGGCCCCACAATGTCAGGGACCAAGAGTAAAATCTATGTACTCCATGTTTGGACCATTATCTCATAATGGTCCAGTATAGCATGTAGTCTATTTGGCAATGTGCCAAATCTAATCCAAACCATTTCTAAACCATCTAGTCTCATAGGCTGAGCTAGCTGGTGCCTTAGTGTCTCGGCAATATAATAAGGGGATGGAGCATTGATATCCAACAACCCTCCTCAATGTCCACGTGCAAAGCTGAACTACCTGTGTGATCCAATGTTGAGTCAATGAAGATGTTTCTCCATTTGATCCCTGCTAAGAGTCTTTGTGTGGATGTATGCAAAGCTCTCTATTATTGGGTAATAGGCCATCTCAACCTCCTTGAACATGATGAGCTTGCACACAAAGTGATAATGGATCCCAATGTGTTGTACGAGGATGAAACACATGATTATGAGAAATGGCCTTGAAACTTTGGTTGTGCGAGGATGAAACACATGATTCTGAGCAATGGCCTTGAAACTTTGCCACTCCAATATCCTATGTAGAATCCTTCTTAGCCATAATGTCTTACATGATGGAAAACATGGAGCTTTGTACTCAGCCTTCCGTAATCTACAAACTCTGCTTTTGAAATTGAGAACCACAAACCTAGGTGGTTGCTCCATGTATACCTTCTCCTGGAGGTTCCCGTTGAGGAAAGTAGATTTTATATCCATTTGGAGAATAGCCCATCCTCCTTACACTGCCAATGCAAGACCGATGTAGATTGTGGTGAGCCTAGTTGTAGGAGCAAGAGTTTCTTGAAAATCAAAATACTCAACTTGAATTTTGGCGACCAACCGTGCCTTGTACTTTTCCAAAATACCATTAGATCTGTATTTTGCTTTGTAAACCCACTTAATGCCAATTACTTTATGCCTTAGAGGATGATCTATAAGGTACCAAGTGTGGTTTTTCAGGATGGATTCATATTCTTCTTGCATGGTTGCTTCGAATCCCCTTGTGCTTTAACAAATCTGGTAGGCTCCTAAATCTTAAGTGTCTCTGACATAAGACAAAAATTCACAAGATCCTTTTCTTCCTCTAACCTTCTAGATTTGCGAACATCTTGAGGCACATTCTCAATGGTCGGAGGTTGTGCTCTCCATCCAAAAGTTTCATGTATCACTTAGGGAATGGCTAACCTTTTTGTGGTACATTATGCTCTTGTTCTTCATCTTTAAAATCCATGTCCATACGAAATGGGGCATGCTGACATAAGACAAAAATTCACAAGATCCTTTTCTTCCTCTAACCTTCTAGATTTGCGAACATCTTGAGGCACATTCTCAATGGTTGGAGGTTGTGCTCTCCATCCAAAAGTTTCATGTATCACTTAGGGAATGGCTAACCTTTTTGTGGTACATTATGCTCTTGTTCTTCATCTTTAAAATCCATGTCCATACGAAATGGGGCATGCTGCTATCCATTAAAATATGAGGAAGCCCATAATACTACATATGGAGGTTGTGTTTCTTTTGTGATTTTCTTGTTACATAATGAAGAAAAAGGAAGCTACGTGGTTGTTGTTGGAATGCCACATCCCCCATTTAATGGCCTTTTGTTGCACTCTTGTTAAGAATGGACATAGATGTGTCAAACCTCAACCAAAAAGGATTTAGGTAGATTCTTGCCATTAAGCAAACTCCTTGGCATCTCAGTAATATCACAATTCTTGCGCTCTGCAACACCTTTTTTGAAAAGATGTAGGGAAGAAGAGAGCTTGAGCTCTTGCAAGCACACACACACTCACACAAACCCTAGAAGAGAACACACAAGGTGAGAGGCTAAAAATTCTTCTTCTTCTTCTTCACACAACAAAAGAGGTCTACAAATAAGATAAAGTGACTAACACACATAATAGAGTACATACAAGCGGTCCATAATGTGAACACGCTAAGAGGAGTGGGTAGGTGTGGACTAGTCAGTGTAGTCCAGTTGTAGAATCTCTGGCGAAGATATGTCGGTGCCAGCTACCAAACCTGCCAGTGATGTAAATGTTGAGCACTCATGCAGGTGCCTCGTGAGTGTCAGCTCCTCATGTTGAGCTTGACATCTCAACACTCCCCCTCAAGCTCAACTCTAGCTCATGAACTCCAAGCATATCTCAAAATCTGTGGAGCTTCTCAGCTCCCAAGGCCTTTGTGAAGATGTCAGTGACCTGATCCTGTGTGCTGACGTAGGCCAAGTCGATGTCGCCTGCCAAGACTCTCTCCCTAATGAAGTGGTAATGTACCTCAATGTGTTTCATCCGCGCATGGAAAACTGAGTTCCTGGCCAACTGTATATTGCTAAGATTGTTACAATATATGACATGTCACAATATATGACAACCTTTCTCTCCACATGCAACCCCAAATCAACAAGTAGCTTGTGTAACCATGCTACCTCACACACTGCCACTGCAGCTCCTCTGTGCTCTGCCTTTGTACTCGACAAGGCAACTATGGGCTGCTTCTTGCTCCTCCATGTCATAGCACCACTCCCCAATGAAAACATAAATCCACTTGTGGATCTCCTGTCTGAGATGCTACTTGCCCAATCTACATCTATGTACCCATATAACTCCAATGGTACACCTGCTGCATAAAACAATGCATAATCAACAGTGGCCCTCAAATACCGAAGTGTGCATCGCACATTGTCCAGATGTGGTTTGCACAGAACCCGCATATAAACTGGCTCTCTAAGCCAACAGTGTAACTCAAATCTGGCCTGCTGATCGTAACGTAGAATGGATGTATGTGAAAGAATGGATGTGGATGTATGTGAAAGAATGTGGATATGTATGAGATAGGTAAATTCTGCAAGTTTCCAGTTTGATTTTCTTTGGAATACAAGGAGTATTTCTTTGGAATACAAGGAGTATTTACTTTGGAATACAAGGAGTATTTCTTTGGAATACAAGGAGTATTTCTTGAATCAGTATCCCCAAAACTTCTTGATCGAAATTTTGAATTTTATACCAGAATTCCTCGAATTCTATAACCTTGATCCACACATCAATTCGAAGGGTCTCAAACTTAGTTTCAGATTTGGCGAGAGTTTTGAGTGTATTTTTCTAAACTGGTCACACCTTATTTCCTCGAAACTGACGAAAGAGTTTGGTCTTGGTCATAGTCCTAATTCAAGTTTCGAGTCGGATAAGATTTTTTCTGAACTATCTTTCTCGAAAAGGTTTGATAATTCAGTTACTGTTTTATTGAATTTCTTTCTTTGAATATTCACTTAACTGATTTCTAAATTAGTCACAAATTCCAATGAGAAATAAATTAATCATTTATCTGAATACTTCGATCTCGATAGATTTCTTGAATTTTCTTTTTACAATCCGAGTAAATAAACGATAAAAATTTCTCTCTTAGAGTATTTAATTATTCATTTATCAAATACTCATAGAATTTAAACATAGAATTTAAGAGAATTTTAATAAAATAAAAAGAATCTCTTTATGCATAAAAATCAATTATTATAAGAATAACGCTTTTATAATAAAAAATTTCCTTTATGCATCTTTCTACGCCTAAAAATCAATTTTAATAAGAATAACACTTTTGTAATAAAAATAATTCCTTTATGCATCCTTCTATGCATAAAAATCAAATTTATAAGAATAACACTTTTATAATAAAAATAATTCCTTTATGCATCTTTCTATGCATAAAAAATAAATTTAATAAGAATAACACTTTTGAAATAAAAATGATTCCTTTATGCATCTTTCCATGCATAAAAATCAAATTTAATAAGTATGACACTTTTGTAATAAAAATAATTCCTTTATGCATCTTTCTATGCATAAAAATCAAATTTAATAAGAATGACACTTTTGTAATAAAAATAATTCCTTTATGCATCTTTCTATGCATAAAAATCAAATTTAATAAGAATAACACTTTTGCAATAAAAATAATTCCTTTATGCATCTTTCTATGCATAAAAATGAAATTTAATAAGAATAACACTTTTGAAATAAAAATAATTACTTTATGCATCTTTCTATGCATAAAAATCAAATTTAATAAGAATAACACTCTTGTAATAAAAATTATTCCTCTATGCATCGTTCTATGCATAAAAATCAAATTATAATTAATATCAGTGATATCCATGCATATTCATAGGTGAATATGTACATGGAGTAATTAGAATATTTCTTTTAGATGCAGAAATGGTGGGAATTACTCTTTTGGAATAACATAAAAACAAACTTTCTTTTTCACAAAATTCTGGGAAACTTTGCCATAACCGCCTTTGTATGGCTGACCATTTCTCATTTTTATCTATCATTTACTTAACTTGATTAACCCAATTTAGAATTATAGAACTCTAATCTACACAATTTCCTAAATTCAAGAGAGTAAACAATAAGAGTTTAATTAATCACTTAGTTAATCTTTTTAGGATTAAGAAAGGTTGGAATGTAAAGAAGACAAGGGGGTGGCCTTTCCATCAAAGGCATAGCATTTGAATTTAATTCAAACATCTGCAAAACATAAAAAATCAAGAAAACCATAGATTTTTTATAAAACAAAGTAAGAAAATTAGCTTACATGGAGCTTGTAAGCTCTTCTTTGGCTTGAGGGATTGAGGGTTCTACTTTTGTTTGAAGCAAGAGTGGCCACCAATTCAGTTTGGAGAGGATTAGGCAAAAAACAATTGAATTATTAAAAAATTCAATGTAGATGGCTCAGGAAGATAGGAGTAGAGTAACGGGTGCATAAACACCATTAAGCTTTTACAAAGGGGAGGCTTCTATTTATAGGAAAAAATGAGCCTCTAACTAAGCAAACTGTTTCTAGAATTTTCCAGATCAGTTTAGTCAATTTTGACCATTTTTGGGTCAGTTCAGCTTACGTGACGAGATGAGGACATCTCAATTTCTTTAAGGGGAAAAAGATGTAACATGCCCATTTTTAATAATAATATATGTCCATTCAATATATGAATTTATGGTTTTTTTATGGTGTAAAAATCATCCATTTTAATAATTGAGCTATTTCCATTTGGAATATGAAAAATTTGAGTCCAAATTTGGAATCTGCGCGTGATTTTACCCTAAGATAGGATTTTATAGCACTCAAAAGGGACACTTGAATAAGTCTCTACGTAGATTTTTAGTTGAAGTACGATAAATTTATGACCTTAATAAATGCATATCTGAGTGCCCGATTGCCAAACGGGCTGCACCCCTATGACGAGGGAGACACCCCGGACATTTTCGCTCGAAAATAATTTTCGTAAGCCGTCGAGTGCACCGACACGCATATCGAGGCCGAGGCCCCAAAAATAGGTCCCCGCCCCAAAAAGATGCCATTCACATACCTAGGCACCGGTACAATGGCCATGTAAGGACCAAAGACTGACTGCCCTAGCGTACAGTCCCCACCACTGGCCGTCACGTGGACAACCATGTGACCCGAATGGTACATGTGTACCTCATCTTTTGCCCGCGTACAGGCACCATCCCTTTCCCCCCCAGACTCGTGCCATCCCTTTCCCTAGACTCATGCAACCATAGACCGGTGTACTTTCATCGTACACCATCCTTTGCACCTTGCTTTACTCTCCCTTTCCCTGCACCCGTACTAGCCCCTATATAAACCCCCAGCACCCCCATGGTCGACACCCTGCACTTTGCGTGCTCGACACTCTGTGTAGAGATTGCACTCGACACTCTGTGTGCGGGACTATACCTGACAACCCTCTCTAGCCCCTCTCTCCCAGCAAGCCCCTTTCTGCCCATCTTCAAGTAGGCTCTGCAGAATTTTTTTCATCACTCTTGGTTGAGTAGAGAGTGTCCTTAACTACTCTCTCTCTCTCTCTCTCTCTCTCTCTCTCTCTCTCTCTCTCTCTCTCTTTCTCTCTCTCCCTCCCTCCACGCGGTGTTAATAGACTTAAGGGAGAACTCCCTTTCTCTCCCTCAGGGTGCAGTCTTTTGCCCCAAATTACAGTTTAAGGACACTCTTCCCTTCCCCCCCCATTTGCGATGACTTTAGTAAGGGATCTTTGGCTCTTAGAGGTGGTTCCCACCTAAGAGTTTTATGCTCATAAATTGAGCAAACAAAATTTGAGTGATCCTCTTGAAGCATTGAGTTTGCTATGATGTGGGCTAAGAGAGGGTGGATAAAATGGCTCCTCCATGAAGACGCCAAAATATCACCTCGGGAAGTGTGCATATAACAATGACCCTAGAGGGAATACTGCAGATGCAACCTCAACTCTCCCCTTGGGAGTCCCACAAGGAACTAATGGCCAGGTTAGCTTAATAATCATTAAAAAATAAGGTTTTTTGATTGACTTTTAATGTTAACATTAATTATGTAAGAAAGAAGTTGCTACTTTTCCTTGCTTTGAAAATATCAAAATTCTTATGAAATCGTTGCTTTCTCGAGAAAATGATGTTGTTTCTTGTATCCTATGGTCTAGTTAAGCAATTGTGTTGTTATCTTGATTAAGTTAAAAATACAAGTAAATCTTCTCCCTTCCTTAATGCTAATCCCGTTTTCGTGCTATGTAGTAGGGTAGCGATGTTAGTGAGGCCCGGAGTTGTCCCAAGTTAAAAATACAAGTACATCTTCTCCCTGCCTTAATGCTAATCCCGTTTTCGTGCTATGTAGTAGGGCATATGTAGCAGGGTAGCGATGTTAGTGAGGCCCGGAGTTGTCCCAAGGTATCCCTCCTACTATTGGGAAGATGAGATTTTTTGGTTTAGGTGAGTATTATAATGCTTCCTAGTTATTCGGGCCCAGGCTAGTGCGGTGAATAAGCCCACCCTAGTATATAAACATCACTCTGAGACCAACCCACAAAAATTTTATGCATATTTAGCTCTACAAATTTTTAATAACTAACCCTATTGAACAAATTTTTATATGGCCGGTATGCTGGAGCGACGACAAAAAACGTTGCTTTGTCATTATTGAGACTTTAGTTAATTTCTTTCAGAATAATATTAAACTAATTATATTTTAAAAAAAATTAGGGGTAGTAGATTACTATCTTCTTAGACCAACTCATCATCCTTTGAATTATGATTTCACTTTGTATGATTTTATTCAAAAATGTAATCTACTCAGTCTCTTTCTACCTCATCGAAAATTTCGTGTAAAGGCTTTCAACCACAGAATGATACCTATACTTACTAACTAATAAAATTTTATGTTTGATCAGTTAATATCCTCTTTTTTTCAACCCGACAAATTATGAGATAAGTCTTTTCTCATACCTTGATCACTTTATAAAATAATTTTCTATATTTTCCAAACATTTTAATTTTTGTAGCTTGACTTCGATAAGTTTTGAGTTAAGTTTTCGTATTCGCATTCTAGATTAATTGTAAGATTAATTAAATTATGGCATGCATATTTTGTGTCGTCCAAATCAATGATTTTTGCAGCTCGGCGAATCAAATTCATGCGAGCTAAGTCCTTGACTACTCTCTCTATTTATCTTTATAATTTCAAGTATTTAATTTGATGATCATAATAATTAAATCTCGATTTATTGATTCTTCAAATTATTAATTCGTTAAAAATTATTAGATTGTATCCTTTTAAATCCAAATAATTTTCATTAGTCATTGTTCAAATTATCACTTTTTCTTTGGATGATTAATTCATTTGCATGTGCAAAATTAATTATCTCAACATTTATTTCCTAGTTTTTAATTAAAAATTATTTGAAAACTTATAGTTGCATGCTAGAAAAATTCATAAAATCCAGATTTTAGTTTCTAAATATTTATATTTAAAGGTATTTTTTAATTAATTTTTATAATTTATTTCATTGTATAATGCATTAGTAGATTAAAACTATAATAAAATTAGTAAAAATAGTAGATAAAGACAAGTTATCCATTAAGTTGTTGGAAAAGTACTCTGAAAATCAAGTTTTGTATCACTCGATCGTATCATGCATGATAAGGTAAGATTAAAAGTAACCATCAAGTCAAGATTACGAATTAAAGTATCAATCACAAGAGAGTATAATCTAAATTTTTCACAAGATACAAGTACAAGATCTATTCAAGCTCAAGAGGAAGTTTTATTTTAGTAAAAGAGATGTTCAAACCAAAACTTTAATCAAGTACAAGATTCCTAAAGATTACAGATTTCTTATTCAAAAACAGAGATTTGTTCAAGTCTACAAACATCAATTGCAAACAAGACCTCTTTCAAGGTTTAAAATCCCTGAAAACCATATTAGATCGAGGAGTTTAGTATGTTATGTGTAGAAAATCTAAGTTTAATATAGTATCATACCAAGATCAGTAATAATTATTAAACTTTCATCTTTTTCTTACAGTCAAGTTAGAAATAATCTGTTGATCTAGGCGGCTTTCACGACACCATCTTCAAGACCGAACAGGAAACCGAGATTCCTACCTTAAACACATGCTTATTGAAATCATCAGATGGCAAGTGTGAGAGTACCGACGAACGAGGTGTCACACGAGAGAGATATGTGCTAGGGTACCGAATGAGGTGTCGCACTAGTGAAAGATAGTGTGAGGGTACCGAACGAGGTGTCACATGAGAGAGATGCGTGCGAGGGTACCGAATGAGGTGTCGTACCAGTGAAAGATTGTGTGAGGGTACGGAACAAGGTGTCACACGAGATAAATATGTGCGAGGATACTGAACGAGGTGTCGTACAGGTGAGGATTAGTGTGAAGGTCACCGAACGAGGTATCACACTATGCGAGGGTCATCCGATGGAGGTGTTGCACCATACGAGGGTACTGAATGAGGTGTCGTATGGGTCCTCATGAGTCATACCATACTAGTGATTGCGTATCGTGGGTGACTCCACAATAAATACTAATCATCTAGTGTTATTGATGTATGTATTATTGCCAGTGAATGGTGATTGAACTATATTTAATTATTTGAGTTAACCTTGTTAGGTTGTTAAATCATTTGACACAATTGAGGACAATAGGACTATGGGAGTGAGATTTTTCAGAATATTTTATCATGGGAGTAAATCCAATTAATTATGTGTGATGCATGGTTCATGTGTGAAGCATGATAGTGAATGATTTCTATTTGTTATAATTATTTTTGTGAGTGATTCCAAAGTAATTGTGATCTAACATTGTGGATTATGTTTATAGATCATGGGTTCAAGATAACCAAGGTGGGCATTGGACATTCCAAAGTAATTGTGATCTAACATTGTGGATTATGTTTATAGATCATGGGTTCAAGACAACCAAGGTGGACATTGGATGAGATTATCTAGCCAAGCACATGTGTGCTAAATATTTATCTTTGTATGGTTTGACCCATTGTATATATGTTGGGCAAGGATTATTTTTTATGAGATGCTTTAAAAGCATTGGACTAAGGTTCAATTTTGTAAAAGCCCAATTTTGGAAAAGCTATGCTATTTATGGCTCCAAGGGCTAAATTTATTAATATGATTTAAATACCACATGTGGGGGTGGAGCCACACACGTCAGGGGGGAGATTGCACCCAGTCTTGTGTTGATGGTGATATTATTCTTTCTCTCTTGCCTTATGTTATGCATATGTGATTTGGTTTTTTTAAATTCAATTCAAAGCCTTTGTTTTATTTTTGATATAATTTATGAGTTCTTAATTTATTTCTTCAAGAAGATTAAATGGGTCTCGTGATACTTTGTGAAAAGTGTCAATCTTGATTGTGTATGCCCAATTCTAGGTTCAGTGCAAACTTACGATAGAAATCTGGCTGCAGAATAGTCAGTTCGTAGAGAATATGAGATTTTCAAGTTATTAGTGGATGCATGTTTATGTAATTGCTCCATATACATTTACATTATAGTAGGTTTATAATACCATTGTATTGGAGATTATAGGTCTATATGCATGTTTATGTAATTGCTCCATATACATTTACATTATAGTAGGTTTACCATACCATTGTATTGGAGATTATAGGTCTATTGTTGTAAGTCCAAATGCTTTGAAAGCACTATTTAGTAAGTTTCTATGCATGTAAAGATATCTAATAGGTTGTCATAAATTGTGAGCAAGAAGCTAGAAATGAATAATTTCTAGGCTTGGAAATTTAAGATGACCAATTTCCTTATGGGAAAAGGATATGAGGAGTTCATCATCATCATCACAGGTTATGAAAAGGAGCCAAAGATCGCTAAAGAAAATCCTACCCCACAACACGTGCATGCATATAAAGCGTAGTATGAAAGAGATAGAAAGGTGTTATACTAGTTGTCTACTATCAGTGTTATAAAATCTATGATTGTGCAATGAGGTTTGTTGAAGTTTAAGGTTGGCAGTAATGTGAAGCATGCCATCTTCGTATAAAGCAGCCCAAACATGCTTTCCCATATGAAAAGTATGTCAGTGCAAGGCCATCGACGAATGTTATACTTTTTGATTTATGGAGACAACCAAGACAAAAACAATTGCAGGTTGTAGGTACTATGTTACATTCATTGATGACACTAGGAAAGTGTAGATTTATTTCCTAAAGAAAGTGTGGGTTTACTATGTTACATTTATTGATGACACTAGGATAGTGTGGGTCTACTTCCTATAGAAGAAAAATGAGGTTTTTGCTAACTTTCAAGGATTTAAAGCCTTGGTTGAGAAGGGAAAAGGTATGAAGATTAAATGCCTAAGATTGAATGGTATGAGAGAATACTTCTCCAATGAGTTTAATAATTTCTTGAGAAAACAAGGAATCAAGTAGGGATTCCAAAGGAAATTCACATGCAAGTACAATCCGCACAAAATGGTGTCACCAAAAGGAAAAACATGTATATTACAAAAGTTGCTCATGCTTTGATGTCTAAAAAGAACATCTAATTATTTTTGGTGTTTACATTATAAACAGGACCCCCAATGTAGGTGTTCATATGGCATGATGCTTGAATAGAAGTGTATAGGCATAAAACTACACTTGAAAGTATTTGGATGCGTTACAAATGTGTATGTTCTTGATGAAGTGATGACCAGGTTGGATTCAAAGGTAAAGAAATACATTTTTATTGGTTATGTTTCGGAGAAAAAAGTGTTTAAATGTATTGCATATGCACATGTTTTTGATGAAGTGAGAACCAAGTTAAATTCAAAGGTAGAGAGATGCATCTTAATTAGTTATGCTTTGGAGGAGAAAGTCGATAGATTCTATAACCCTACCACTCGTGAGATTGTTATCTTTGATGAGATGAGTAGCTGGTATACACCACTGAGATGAAGGAAACTAAAAATGCAGATGTAAAAACTAAAGATGTTGTCCCACATGTAGAGTAGCAATCATAGGTGCTTAGTGGACATGGAGAGACCCCTAATAGTGGATCCAGTTTGAGTCCATGGTCAATCAAGTTGAAGAAAAATGCAAGGAATGTAGACACATCATCTCGTGGTACTAATGTGTATCACACAAAGGGAAGGTAGATTAACCTTTTTTGCCTAGATCTATCACATAGTAGGTTATTCTTATGTGAATAGTGACTCTAGTGGCTTTGAGAAGAGCCTTGATGAGGAGGTGAGCATTCTATTAGTGGTTACTCCTCGTGTATCCACGAATATAAAGTGTAGCATGAAAGAGACAGAAAGGTATTGTAATAGTTGTCTACTATTAGTGTTACAAAATCTATGATTGTGCAATGAGGTTTGTTGAAGTTTAAGGTTGGTAGTATGCACAAACTATGTGAAGCATGCCATCTTGGTATAAGCAGACCAAACATGCTTTCCCATATGAAAATTATGTTAGTGCAAGGCCATTGGATGTTATACATTTTGATTTATGGAGACAACCAAGACTAGAACAATTGAAGGTTGTAGGTACTATGTTACATTAGTTGATGACACTAGGAAAGTGAGCGTTTACTTCCTAAAGAAAGTGTGGGTTTACTATGTTACATTCATTGATGACACTAGGAGACTGTGGGTTTACTTCCTAAAGAAGAAAAATGAGGTTTTGGCTAACTTTCACGGATTAAAAGCCTTGGTTGAGAAGGGAAAAGGTATGAAGATTAAATGCCTAATATTGAATAGTATGGGAGAATATTTCTCCAATGAGTTTAATAATTTCTTGAGAAAACAAGGAATCAAGTAGGGATTCCAAAGGCAATTCACATGCAAGTACAATCTGCACAAAAAGGTGTCACAGAAAGGAAAAACATGTATATTATAAAAGTTGCTCATGCCTTGATGTCTAAAAAGAATATGTCTAACTGTTTCTGGGCAAAAGCAGTAGCATTTGTTATATACATTATAAACAAGACCCCCAATGTAGTTGTTCATGGCATGACGCCTGAATAGAAGTTTACAGGCATAAAACTAGATGTATCTCACTTGAACGTATTTGGATGTGTTACAAATGTGTATATTCTTGATGAAGTGAGAACCAAGTTGGATTCAAAGGTAAAGAAATGCATTTTTATTGGTTATGCTTCGAAAAAAAAAGTGTTTAAATGTATTGTATATGCGCATGTTTCGGATGAAGTGAGAACCATGTTGAATTTAAAGGTAGAGAGATGCATCTTAATTAATTATTCTTTGGAGGAGAAAGCCGATAGATTCTATAACCCTACCACTCATGAGATTGTTATCTTTGATGAGATGAGTAGCTGGTATACACCAGTGAGATGAAGGAAAGTAAATATGCCAATGTAAGAAGTAAAGATGTTGTCCCACATGTAGAGTAGAAATCACAAGTGCTTAGTGGGCATGTAGAGTCCTCTAACAGTGGATTCAGTGTTAGTCCATGGTCAATCAAGGTGATGAGAAATGCAAGGACTATAGATACATCATCTCGTGGTACTAACGTGTATCACACAAAGGGAAGGAAAAGGTAGATTAACCTTTTTTTTACCTGGATCTATCACATAGTAGGTCATTCTTATGTGAATGGTGGCTCTAGTGGCTTTGAGAAGAGCCTTGATGAGGAGCTAGGCATTCCATCAGTGGTTACTCATGGTGCATCCTCGCATATAAAGCATAGCATAAAAGAGACAGAAAGGTCTTGTACTAGTTGCCTACTATCAGTGTTACTAAGTCTATGATTGTGCAATGAGGTTTGTTGAAGTTTAAGGTTGGTAGAATGCACAAAATATTTGAAGCATGCCATCTTGGTATAAGCAGACCAAACATGCTTTCCCATATGAAAAGTATGTCAGTGCAAGGCCATTGGATGTTATCCATTTTGATTTATGGAGACAACCAAGACTACAACAATTGCAAGTTGTAGGTACTATGTTACATTCATTGATGACACTAGAAAAGTGTGGGTTTACTATGTTACATTCATTGATGACACTAGGACAGTGTGGGTTTACTTCCTAAAGAAGAAAAATGAGGTTTTTGCTTCCTAACTTTGAAAGATTTAACGCCTTGGTTGAGAAGGGAAAATGTATTTAGATTAAATGCCTAAGATTGAACAGTATGGGAGAATATTTCTATAATGAGTTTAATAGTTTCTACAATGAGTTTGATAATTTCTTGAGAAAACAAGGAATGAAGTAGGGATTTAAAAGGCAATTCACATGAAAGTACAATCTGCTCACGAAATGGTGTCATAGAAAGGAAAAACACATGTATTACAAAAGTTGCTCATGCCTTGATGTATAAAAAGAATATGTCTAATTATTTTAAGGCCAAAGGAGTAGCAATGTATCTCACTTGAAAGTATTTGGATGTTTTATAAGTGTGTATGTTCTTTTGATGAAGTGAGAACCAAGTTGGATTGAGAGGTAAAGAAATGCATTTTTATTGGTTATGCTTTGGAGAAAAAAGTGTTTAAATGTATTGCATATGCGCATGTTTTTGATGAAGTGAGAACCAAGTTGAATTTAAAGGTAGAGATGCACTTAATTAGTTACGCTTTGGACGAGAAAGCTGATAGATTCCATAACCCTACTGTTGGGAAAAGCATAATGAGTGATAATGCAAGCCTAATGTGAGCAAGGAATGATAAAAGAACTATGGTGGTTCAAGATAAACCATGGTGGTCACATGAGCAAAAAAGTAATTAACTAGCACTTAATCAAGGATTAAGGGAACACAATGGCAGCATAATGAGGAGCTTCACATAGCATAGAAATTCGTGTTTTTCTCATTAGGAGGGCCATCATTTTATAGCCAAGGTGTACATGGTTGAGTGACATCATTGCTTACATATCATCAAGGGCATCCAAGGCCATCTCCCCCCACATGGCTCCCTAGAATATAGCCTCCACCAGAGCATCTTCTGAAACTCGCCTATCTCAAGTGGGGGTTTACCCTTCATTCACCTAGATTCTCTTCATATTACATGGTCCTTTTACATTTCATTGTGTGCCTTAACCTTAGACCATGACATTGATCACATATTCCAACACCCTCCCTTGATCATGGCATGGTATATTGCCCTCCCTTGATCCAAACATTACATGAAAGAAAAAGCTTAACTCATAAGGAGTATAGCTCTACAGTACATAAAGAAATTAGCATTGCTTATAGGGAGCATAGCTTCTACATTGCGAAAAGAAAATAGCATGACATGAAAACATTCCTACATGAAAACATTCCTCTCCCATACCCCATCATCATCATAGCATCATCATCATCATATCCATGGGCATCATCATTTGTTGTTGGTCATGGAGACCCAACTCCCCATCAATCCCCCCTTGAGTGAGGGCTACATGGCCTACTGAGAGATATTGTGGGCATCATCAAAATAACACATAACCTACATGGCCTACTGAGAGATATTGTGGGCATCATCAAAATAACACATAACCTACATCATCGATGGTTAGAGGTGTCCATACATAAACATTTGGGTAAGAGAGGGCATAAACATTGTTGGCTTTAGAAAGCCCAATATGCATCTACCGCTTCATCAAAAGAGGTAGTAACATTGTTACATGTTTGAATTGTTTCTTCGAAATCATTCGAAGTGCTTGCCATATTTGCCTGGTTGGTGTAGCATTTGTCGGCGAGGTGACCTGGCTTTCCACATTTGGTGCACATTCGTCGCTTTGGCTTGTCTTTGGTGCACATTCGCTTTGGCTTGTCTTTGGTGCACATTCGTCGATTTGGCTTGTCTTTGGTACACATTCGCTTTGGCTTGTCTTTGTAGTAGCAATTCTTGACAAGATGGCCTGTCCTTCCACAATGTGTACATTGGAGTGGTTTGCCGGCTTGCTTTTGAACAAGGTATGCCTGGGTTGAAACAAGATCAATGGCACTACCTTTCAACTTCTTCTCTTCTTCCAAGAGAACACTCTCTATTCCCTCCAAAGTGGGATCCTGCATGTACTTTAAGGTCGGCATGAGTGTATCATACTCGGATGGCATTGACTTTAGGAGGATGGCTATGGCATCACTCTCCTTGACTGGTTCATTGATGGCTTCGAGCTGGGCCATCAAGCTCTTCATGGTGTTGATGTGAGACGCAAGTGTCTCATCAACCTTGAACTCTAGACTGTAAAAGTCTACTTTGAGACTGATTTTGCTGTGGAGGCCTTGAGCACCAAAGGATTTATCCAATGAATTCCAAGCAATTTGTGAAGATGTTCCATTACCAATGTAATGTATATAACTATCTTCAACTCCAAGGGCAATGAGAGCTAATGCTTTCTCATCCTTGGTTTGCCAAGAGACTTCTCGTGTGGCAGGTTTAGGTATAGTACCATTAACTATGCCCCAAACTCCTTTCATTAGTAAGAACCTCATTTTGACTTGCCAAGTGTGGAAGTCATGACCGTTGAATTTCTTGATGAAAGAGGATGATATGTAAGTTGACTCCATGATTGGAATCGAACAATGCAAAGTATTAAAAGCTAGAATCCCCCTTCACCATATAGATGCATGATATTACTCAAGAATTCCCCAAACCCATAAGCCTTTGCATAGTAATAATAACTGGGCCTAGACTTGATTTTCATCCTAGGTTTTCTAATTTTGCTTTTGGGTTTTAATGATTTCTTGATATAAGCTTCATTAGAGGGCATGACTACAAAGAGGTATTCAACTCAATATGCATATTAGAATGTCATCTCAATAGATAATTACTATTAAGTACATGATGATTAGTGGAGGTGATTAAATCAAAGAGGGAAAACTGCCCCAAAAACAGAGTGAGCTTTGAGCAATTTAATGAAGCTCTTCCCAAATGAGAAACATAAAATGCTTTAAACCAAGTGAAAACCAAGGTGTTGGCTTTAAACTCAACACTCAAACATGTCAAGATGCTGCATCAATCTCTAGAAATCTTCTCTGCAACACAGCATGTACTGCCACTGATAAATTAGTTCAAACAGCAGCTACAGTGAACCATTGCTCATGAAAATCAACACGTGGGGGCTTCATAGCATCAATGTTATGCTCACAAGAGGAATTAGCAAACCATTCACCGTACAGCGCTAATTTGACAAATTTCGCTGCGCAGAAGCGTGCTGTTGTAGAGTTGATTACGCCGCGTAGAGTTCGTGGGAGCTCATATGGAGCTAGGCGTCGATGGAGCCGGCTGCTAGCCTTCTTTTGAATTAAAAAGCTTGTGATTTGATGGACTATAGAGCTCGTATGAAGCAAAAGACCAGCAGGGGGTGAGTTGGAGCTTTAATGGAAAGCTTGAAAAAATGAGAAATCTAATTAATGTGGTTATTACTATGCCTAAGGATAATCATGGCTCTGATACCATGTTGGGAAAAGCATAATGAGTGATAATGCAAGCTTAATGTGAGCAAGGAATGATAAAAGAGCTATGGTGGTTCAAGATAAACCATGGTGGTCACATGAGCAAAAAAGTAATTAACTAGCACTTAATCAAGGATTAAGGAAACACAATGGTAGCATAATGAGGAGCTTCACATAGCATAGAAATTCGTGTTTTTCTCATTATGAGGGCCATCATTTTATAGCCAAGGTGTACATGGTTGAGTGACATCATTGCTTACATATCATCAAGGGCATCCAGGCCATCTCCCCCCACATGGCTCCCTAGAATATAGCCTCCAGAGCATCTTCTGAAACTCGCCTATCTCAAGTGGGGGTTTACCCTTCATTCACCTAGATTCTCTTTATATTACATGGTCCTTTTACATTTCATTGTGTGCCTTAACCTTAGACCATGACATTGATCACATATTCCAACACCTACCACTCCTGAGATTGTTATCTTTGATTAAATGAGTAGCTGGTATACACCAGTGAGATGAAATAAACTAAATATGTAGATGTAAGAAGTAAAGATGTTGTACCACATGTAGAGTAGCAATCAAAGTGTTAGTCTATGGTCAATTAAGTTGAAGAAAAATGCAAGGAATGTAGATACATCATCTAGTGGGACTAACGTGTATCACACGAAGGGAAGGAAAAGGTATATTAACCCTTTTTGGTTAGATCTATCACATAGTAGGTCATTCTTATGTGAATTATGACTCTAGTGGCTTTGAGAAGAGCCTTGATAAGGAGTTGGGCATTCCATCAATGGTTACGCTTGGTGCATCCATGCATATAAAGCGTAGCATGAAAGAGACAGAAAGGTGTTGTACTAGTTGCCTACTATCAATGTTACAAAATCTATGATTGTGCAATGAGGTTTGTTGAAGTTTAAGGTTGGTAGTATGCACAAACTATGTTTGGCATGCCATCTTGGTATAAGTAGACCGAAGATGCTTTCCCATATGAAAAGTATGTCAGTGAAAGGCCATTAGATGTTATACATTTTGATTTATGGAGACAACCAAGACTACAACAATTGTAGGTTATAGGTTCTATGTTTCATTCATTGATGACACTAGGAAAGTGTAGGCTTACTTCCTAGAGAAAGTGTGGGTTTGTTGAAATATACAAGTGAATAGGGTGTGTGTGGGAACAAGCTCTTGGTGGATAGAGGCTGTAAAAGAGGAGATGTAATTATGAAAGGACCTGTGAAAAGGTGAGAAGAATCTACTGGGAGAGAATAAAGGGTAGCATGAGAGAATTTAGGAGTGTGGAGTTATTCTGGAAGATATTCAGGGAAAAGAGAAGAGCTGGAGAGAATCAGGCAAGAGGTGGAGATATTCTGGGAGTGAATCATGGAGAAATCAATGGGATTTGATGCTTGATGTAAACTCTATAAATTGAGGCATAAACACCATATTAGTGAATTTGAGAATTTCCCAATTCCCATTTTTGAATACTTAAAAAAGGAGACATGGATAACATGTTTGTAAGTTTCTCAAAACCCTATCATATGACCTATCGTTGGAAAGCACTTGAAAAATGGAATCTAAAGAGCTATAAAGCGCTCATTTTGGATTAGTGGTGTTCAAGTTATGGTTAATCCAAACTTTTGACCACGTGTCCCAAACTTGTGGAAAATTCCCATATTCCCCAATATGGTGTTCATAGCCCTAATGAGAATTTGCTGGTTTTTGAGTATCCATGCCTACATTAATCTATTTGCTAATTATTCACTAATCATGTCTTAATCATTTACTAATCACTTTATTAATGATGTTGATTCTAGTGTATGATCCACCATAGCTCATCATTATGCTCAAATTTTAACATGGTATCAGAGAGCCATGCCTAGAATCCATCAGATTTATGAGCCCATTAGTTAATTAATCCAGATTAGTAGATAATCAACAAAAAATTTAAATTTTTAGTTAGTTTTTCACTTCCCCCTTCACCCCCAGCCAGTGGAGGATCTCTAGCACCTTGCACACATATAATTAGGGCACAAGCTTCTAGCATATGGTAGCTAACATCTTTAGCTACAAGCACATCCAAACGGCGCAGCAAACCGTGAAGTAAATCAGGAGAAATCGATGATGAAGTCAGCACTATTTTTTCTGTGAGTGATTTGCAGATCTTGTGCTCATCAAATCAAATTGCTTCAATTCCTCTTAGCCCTGGGGGTTTTCAAGCATGCTCTACAAGCTGGTGAAGACAGAATTCAATTTCATCAAGTCTACAGTGAGATCCAAGCTCTTCATCAAATCTGCAGGTGACTGGTAAAACAGAGATTAAGCTTTCAATATTTGTTCAAATCTTGTGTTTCTTGGCTTAATCCTCTACTAGACTCATTGCTATTGATGCCTTTGAAAGCATTTGAGCTCATTTGAAGTGGAAGGCACCAGATCTCGACTCCCCGCATACTCTGTTTTTTGCATAAATTATTGTAATCATCTATTAAACACCAGATTGAGTTGTAAAAGGGTAGACACTGCCCTTGAATCTTGAAATTGGATCAAGAGATAAGACCCCCTTCACATCACCATGAGTTCAGCACAAGAAATAGCTAAATTTAATGGGGAACAGTTTTATACATGGCAGACAAAAACCATGTATTTGCTGATGAGGAAAAATCTGTGGGGATTAGTTGAAGGGAGAGATGAATGCCCAGAGAGAGGAAAAAATGAGTGGAATATCAGGAATGAAAAAGCATTGGGACTTATTGCACTCAGTTTAAATGATGAAATCATTCATCACATCACAGGGATACAATGGGCAAAAGACGCATGGGATGAACTCAATAAATTATTTGGTACACAAGCAAAAAATTCCAAGATAAATCTGTTAATGCAATTCTACAAATTGGACATGAAGGAAAGTGAACCTTTAATCACACACTTGAACAAATATAAAAGCATTAAGCAATAGCTATTGGCAAAAAGGTAGAAGATGATGAAGCATTAGCTGTACTTCTGAAGAGTGTGGACAAAGGAGATTATGAAAACATTGTAGCAACACTAAAGAATGTACCTGAATTGAAGATACACGAGATAGAAGCAGCTCTACTAGAGCAAGAGAGCAGAGGCAAAGAGAAGAAAGGGCTCGACTCAACAGCAGGAGAGGAAAAAGTATTCTTCACCCGAGGAGGATTCTCTCGAGGACGAGGACGAGGAAGAGGCAGAGTAGGAGGGAGGACCTTCACTTGCCACAAATGTGGAAAGCCAGGACACATGGCAAGAGACTGCTACAGCAAACCCAGTGAAGAAGGAACGACATCGGCAAACTTCATGGAGGCTCCAAAGGAAGTGGAGTCGGATCATCTTTTCTGAGAGAGAGAGAGAGAGAGAGACCCCACAACCCAATGTAACCTGTCCCAATAAAGTAAAACCACCTTTGATGTAGGCCACGTGGTAGATGTATGTGTGAGCACTTTAGTCAAGGTCGCGGGCAGTTATAGTAGCCTTGGACACATAGAGAGAGAGAGTGTCAAGGACTATGGAGTTTAGGAACTTGAGGCACTGGTTGCGGACTATCAAGTAAGAGGGAAACTTGGTATAGGGTCCAGGTGTGCTAGGGATTATTCACTTCAGGGGAGGTGTTGAAATATACAAGTGAATAGGGTGTGTGTGGGAACAAGCTCTTGGATAGAGGCTGTAAAAGAGGAGATGTAATTGTGAAAGAACCTGTGAAAAGGTGAGAAGAATCTACTGGGAGAGAATAAAGGGTAGCATGAGAGAATTTAGGAGTGTGGAGTTATTCTGGGAGATATTCAGGGAAAAGAGAAGAGGTGGAGAGAATCAGGCAAGAGGTGGAGATATTCTGGGAGTGAATCATGGAGAAATCAATGGGATTTGATGCTTGATGTAAACTCTATAAATTGAGGCATAGCCCTAATGAGAATTTGCTGGTTTTTGAGTATCCATGCCTACATTAATCTATTTGCTAATTATTCACTAATCACATCTTAATCATTTACTAATCACTTTGTTAATGATGTTGATTCTAGTGTATGATCCACCATAACTCATCATTATGCTCAAATTTCAACAGGGTTTACTATGTTACATTCATTGATGACACTAGGACAGTGTGGGTTTACTTCCTAAAGAAGAAAAATGAGGTTTTTACTAATGTTCAAGGATTTAAAACCTTGGTTGAAAAGGGAAAAGGTATGAAGATTAAATGCCTAAGATTGAATGGTATGGGAGAATATTTCTCCAATGAGTTTAATAATTTCTTGAGAAAACAAGGAATCAAGTAGGGATTAAAAAAGTATTTCACATGCAAGTACAATCCGCACAAAATGATGTTACCATTGAAACGAAAAACATGTATATTACAAAAGTTGCTCATGCCTTGATGTCTAAAATTTATCTTTGATGAGATGAGTAGCTTGTATACACGAGTTGAGATGAAGGAAACTCAATATGCAGATGTAAGAAGTAAAGATGTTGTTTCACATGTAGAGTAGCAATCACAGGTGCTTAGTGGACATGGAGCTCTCTATAACAGTGGATCTGGTGTTAGTCCATGGCCAATCAAGATGAAAAATGCAAGGAATGTAGATACATCATCTCGTGGTACTAACGTGTATCACACAAAGGGAGGAAAAGGTAGATTAACCTTTTTTTGCCTAGATCTATCACATAGTAGGTCATTTCTTGAGAAAATAAGGAATCAAGTAGGGATTCAAAAGGCAATTCACATGCAAGTACAATCCGCACAAAATGGTGTCATAGAAAGGAAAAACATGTATATTACAAAGGTTGCTCATGCCTTGATGTATAAAAAGAATATGTTTAATTATTTTTAGGCCAAAGCAATAGCAATTGTTGTTTATATTATAAACAAGACCCCCAATGTAGTTGTTCATGGCATGACATTGTTAGGCATTTTTCTGAAAGGTGTTTTGGGCTTGTGTACATACGTGTGCATGGCATGTGTGAAAAGTTTGCCCCTAAATGCATTGCCAGGTATACAAGGTAAATGGTTTTGTTGTAGGCTTGTTACAGGCTTGTTCAAAGTGTGCTTTGCTGGAGGTGGTATCAGCCATTTGGTAGCTCTGAATGTGTACGCATCCAAAATGGAACTGGGCACTCGTAAGCTGTATTCGAAGGTGTATGGAAGTATGGGCGGCAATTAAAAATTGAAGGGCCCAAGGTTGCCTTGAATATGGTGTGAAAAGCAGAGGCTTGAGGATGGACGTGTGCATGGTAGCGAGGAGGAATGCGGTGCTCTTGGTGGACATGTATACCAAGTGTGAAACAATAAGTGTATTCGCCGGTAGGAGTTAAAAAAGGATTTTTGGGCTAATATTAGTAAGCACATGGTTGAAGGATGGCGCATGGAGGTTTGGCTATTCGAGTGAGTTCTCATTTTTTTTGGGAAGCTGGAAGCTGGTAGAAGAGAAGTGGCTGCTACGATGCCAGCTTTGGAAAAACGGGGTAGTTTTGCTTGCTGTCCGGTGACTGGTGGTGCAGAGCTTTGAAGGGCTGCCGCCTCTGATAGAGGTTTTCTTTGGAGGGTGCAGGGCTGACAATCGGTTGCTGAAGCTGGTGCTGGTCGCGACAGACACAGGGGGTGAGTGGGCAAGGCTGACGGAGGAGAGTCGGCTTTTGGTGACTGAAGGCGAAGGGAGAGTGCCCTAGGTAAGGTGGTGTGGTTGCCGTGGCTTAGGCGACAAGGTGAGCTGGCGAGGAGCTGTAGCCTGGGTACGTCACCAAGGGAGCCGCCTTTGAAGCTAGCGTGGGGGCGTAAAGAATAAGAGAGGGAGCAGCTTTGAAGGGCTGGTGACTGGTGGAAGCCGC
The DNA here is from genome assembly GCF_041138505.1 of Cibotium barometz. Classification (NCBI taxonomy): domain Eukaryota; kingdom Viridiplantae; phylum Streptophyta; class Polypodiopsida; order Cyatheales; family Cibotiaceae; genus Cibotium; species Cibotium barometz. Next base: position 74,508,139 of record NC_141047.1, on the reverse strand, counting down.
CTCTAGTTGTTCGATATGGAGGGAGACGAGACAGTTGGCGCAGCTGCTGTAGGATGCTGACAGCGATGGAGGAGAGCCAGCGTGGAGAAGAGTGTGGCCTTTCGTTGATGTGGAAGGGCTCTAGTGCTGCTGCCCGTTTGTAAGATTCCTCCCCCAACCCCTTTTTGATGTCTAGTATCTTCCCCTGTAATCAATCCCTCTTCAGAAATATAAAGGCCTTGTTCTAACTGTTTTAGCCTAGAGAGAGAAAAATATGCTAGAGAGAGAATATTCAGATTATGAATATTTTTGGATAGAAAATTAACTCATCTTATTAAAATAAGTTCCCCTGAAATAGAAATTCAAAAAGAATTTTCCAATGTGCAATTGGAATTAATTGGAAATAAGTATAAAAAACCTTAGTCTAAGGGTCTAGATTCTCAGAAATTTTTAGATTATGGTCCAATTAAGGTTCCTATGGGCCAATAGCATCAATCCATGTGTAGGGAGGAGATAAATCCAATTTGTAAAAGAAGATACCCAAAAATGAGTAAATGCTCACATAAGATGAAGAGTTGAAAATGTACAAGATTTATTAGTAAAAAAACTATGAGCAATATTAAAAATATGAGATATTTTGGGTATCCAAAAATGAGTAAATGCTCACATAAGATGAAGAGTTGAAAATGTACAAGGTTTATTAGTAAATAAACACATATGTAAGGAAGGGGAGTTCTTTAAAGGAGGTGCATATTTCACATAAGATGAAGAGTTGAAAATGTACAAGGTTTATTAGTAAATAAACACATATGTAAGGAAGGGGAGTTCTTTAAAGGAGGTGCATATTTCACATAAGATGAAGAGTTGAAAATGTACAAGGCTTATTAGTAAAAAAAAAAAAACTATGACACATATGTAAGGAAGAGGAGTTCTTTAAAGGAGGTGCATATTTCACATAAGATGAAGAGTTGAAAATGTACAAGGTTTATTAGTAAAAAACTATGAGCAATAAAATTTTGACACATATGTAAGGAAGGGGAATTCTTTAAAGGAGGTGCATATTTCACATGCTTGAATGAGTTTTAAACTCAAAAATAATGTGATATTTTTATCTCTCATCTCTCTTGAACCAAACCAAATCAAAATGGAACCAAACCGAATCAAAAAGTAACCAAACTAGGTCCAAATCTAGTCCAAATTCAACCAAACTGACTTGGAAAATTTTAGAATCAGTTTGTTTGGTTAGGAGCTCAAATTTTCCTATAAATAGAAGCCTTCCCTTGTTGAAAAAAATATAGTGTCTTATGCTTTGTTACTCTACTCCACCTAAGCCAAATTAGATAGTGTCTTATGCTTTGTTACTCTACTCCACCTAAGCCAAATTAGATAGTGTCTTATGCTTGTTACTCTACTCCACCTAAGCCAAATTAGATAGAGTCTTATGCTTGTTACTCTACTCCACCTAAGCCAAAATATAGAGTGTCTTATGCATTGTTACTCTACTCTACCTAAGCCAAGAGTTGTGAATTCTTTAATAATTCACTAGTTTTTGATACTTCTCTCTTTCTTCAATCCCCATTGGTGGCTCCATCAACATACTAAACCAATTGATTGGTTGGGGGCCTCTACCGTGAATAAAGAATCAAGCAAATCATAAGGTAAGTATATTGAATTTTGATCTTTCTATAATTTCTCAATGATTCTCTCTTCTCAACCCCTCTCAAGCTTGAGAAGTTTAATTGGTATGGTTTTTTAAATGCTATTGAAGTTAATTGGTGAATAGTAGTGAAGAGTTACATAATTTAATAAATGCTATAGAAGTTAATTTCCATTTATGTTTAAATTCTAATGGTTTTTATGTAATTTCTCTCTCTCACTCAAGAAATGGTCATACTCATGAACCATTCTCAATCCAAATGAAGCTTTTCATAAAGCCTTTCCTTAATCCAAGATTAAGCTATGCTTGAGGCCAAATTAATGGCTTTTTGCTATGCTTTTAGTTTATGCACATTGATGATTCAATCCATTATGGATTGATGACCCAATTAGAGACCATTCTAATTGTTTTCTTAATGATCCAATTAGAGACCATTATGGATTGATGATCCAATTAGAGACCATTATGGATTGATGATCCAATTAGAGACCATTCTAATTATTTCTTTAATAATGAGCTTTATCCCTTAGAAAAAAAATTGAGATTTATCAGTCATAGTAGCGGAGCTATGGCAAAATTTTTATAGAAATTACGCATAAAATAAATTCATTCAAAGCATAAAAAGAGGACTTCCTACCATATTCTAGGAACTATCATCCTAGATTAATTAAAAGAATTTTATTATGCATGGAGATGTGGATGTTGCATGTAGATGTAGATGTATGGATGTGAGTGTGAATGTGGAGGTAGATGTATGCATGGGATGTGGATGTATGCATGTAGAAATAGATGTGTAGATGAGGATGTAAATGGAGATGTGGATGGATGCATGTAGATGTAGATGTATAGATGTAGATATGAATGGAGATGTGGATGTATACATGTAGATGTAGATGTATAGATGTAGATGTGGATGTGGAGGTAGATGGATGCATGTAGATGTAGATGTATAGATGTAGATATGAATGGAGATGTGGATGTATACATGTAGATGTAGATGTATAGATGTAGATGTGGATGTGGAGGTAGATGGATGCATGTAGATGTAGATGTATAGATGTAGATGGGAATGGAGATATGGATGTATGCATGTAGATGTAGATGTATAGATGTAGATATGGATGTGGAGGTGGATGGATGCATGTAGATGTAGATGTATAGATGTAGATGTGAATGGAGATGTGGATGTATGCATGTAGATGTAGATGTATGGAGGTGAATGTGAATGTGGATGTGGATGTATGCATAGAGATGTAGATGTATGCATGTAGATGTGAATGTACGCATATAGATGTGGATGTATGGATGTGAATATACGATATGCGATGTGAGGGAATCTGAAGTGATGAGATAGAAATGATGTGATGGGATGAGTATACATATAAATGGAATATGGAATAAGTAATGTAGATTGATGAGGGATAATGTGGAAAAATGAAAGTTAAAATAGAAATTGTGTTGTAAACTGTTGTAAATACTGTTTGTAAATGCTGTTTGTAAATGATTGTTTTATGTCAAGAATGCTGGGGGGAGCATTTTGACCGTCTTGTGATTAAAGTCGTGATGGTAAAGTTGCAACTGCTGACGGGGAGTCAATGAAGGACGTCTCGCGTAGCAAGGTCGGCCGAGGTCTTGACCAGCCTCGGTGCGATTAAAATGGTGAGCTTCCGGTACGGTGGATGAGGGGCCAAGGAAGCGGCCTATGCGTGAAGCGCTAGGTTACCTGCGAAGGATCCTAGAGGGTGCTGACCATACGGTGCTCGGGCTCTGGGTTGCCTAGGATACCCACGCGTGCGTCGAGGAAGATATTGGAACAGAGTTGGAGTTGTTTTCTGAAATCGAGCATGGATCTGGTTGATTGACCTTGCTGGTCTTCAATGGATGAGTCCATGGCTCCTTATATGGATCTGTTGGTTGATCTTGCTGATCTTCAACGAGAGTCCATCATGTTAAGTGATTATATTGCCAAGTATTATGGGCTAGGAACTATCGAAACGGCTCCTGAGCGTTCTAGTTGCCAATGATGCCATAGATACTCTGATGAAGGAATGTTGGGAAATTAAGAATCAATTGGATAAATTGGAAGATGGTGATCAATGATACTATGGTTTTATTAAAGGATTGTTTTGAACTGGTTGAATCTGGTTGAAAAAGGCAATTTCATATTGGGTGTGTGAGTGGTGTGACTAGTTTTATTTTGCATGAACATCCGGCTAGGGGGCCTTGGAACTCTTTTCCTTGGTACCCGGGACAAAACCTAACCAAATTTTTAATTGGATCCCATCACTACAGTGGTTGGGCGGTTGGCTAACCCATGGGATTGGATGGGGTTAGGCTGGACTGATGGATCCGTAAACCGAGACTCAAACTTTTGTTTTTACGATAGAAAAAAAAAATAAAATAAATCCCGGACAGTAACTGTTCTATGGATAGGAATCAACGGCTGTGCCTCTTGAATGGGGAAAAAAGCGTTGATCCCAATGATCCAAGTGCAAGTTTCTTCCTTGAACTAACTAAGTATCTTATAGATGTAATCGGATCATCTCGATCAGAAATGATCTTGACTACGTTAGAGTAAAAAGTTATCCTGGTGGAATCGCCCGTGCTTTCCGGTAAAGGAAGTTTTTCCGGGTTTGGTATTGGAACAACCGACGGATTAGTCTCTTATCCGGATATCCGTGGGCGAGGCCCCGAATGTGGGACCCCTGTCCCACGCGAGAAGTGCTACTTCCGCTGCTAGTATCCCGAATCTGTTACTCGGTGGGAACAGGGATCTTACAGTTGGTATCAGAGCGTTTGGTTAATAAAGATCAACTGAGAAGACAAATATATCAAAAGTTTATCAAGAGACACAAAAAGATTATAATTGTGTGAGATAATTCATACAATTTGATATTCAAACTGAAACTCGTAATTTGGTAATTGGGTCTTCAGATGGAAGTACCACAATTATATAGAATCCCTGACTTGCTTGAGGCCTAGACATGATAGTATTTACCTTATAATTCCAAGGACCGTGATTACCCGTATATACCGAGAGTATACTGCAGCTCTTTACTGACAGTATATACGAGTAAATCTAAGACTTGAAATTATAAGCGTTAATGCTATCTAGATGATGATTTCGAATGTGATTGATATGATTTTTAATTCTGTTTGAGAATTGATGAATTGATTTGGATGCTGATTGAAAATGCTGATTGAAAAATGTTGATTTTTAAAAATTAGTTGAAATATAATGAAACCTCAATGAGGGGGAATGGGACGAGTCCCTGTGATGATATTCATAACTAGAAAGATGATAACGAATTCAGCAAATCACTATGAGATTAGTGGGTTGTGCTGTCAGATTGCTACTGTTAATAATTGACCGGTAGATCGAGTTAAGGGATGTCAAATTGAGAACTTACTTGACTGAAATTTCCGTGGAGGAATGTTCCGAAGGAAACTTTGCGGTCTAATGGACCATTATCATGTTAAAGATATGAATGATATAATCTGAATGAATTGTTAATTAATGATGAGTTCTATATAAGGGATATTTATCCCAGTGTTCTGTTGGGTTGACTAGAATATAAGGAACCCCAGAATAAAATTGGATCTTAAGAAAAAGAACTGTCCTCTACCTTGCGAGATGAGGACATCTCGCACTTTTTAAGTGGGGTAGAATGTAAGATTCCTCCCCAACATTCGAAGCATACAGGGGTAAGAATCTTCCTTTCTGATCTTATAATTATTCCCTCTCTAAAATAAAATAAAGTTTCTGTTTAAAAAAGGAAGACCCTTTCCCTAGAATACTTCTCAGGAGTCCCACCTGTTTTAAGGCTTTAGAACAATGAGTCCAGAAGTGAGAATCGGTGTTTTGGGATACCAAGGTTTTGGTTTTCATTTGAGTACGGCCCAAAAGAAGTTCTTTATCTCTTGCGGAGTATAAGAAGTTATCCCCCAGATATTGTGACCCTTATATCTGAATTCAATGAAAGTAGGTGACTTAGCCTACAAGTTTCTTTTATTCCCTCATCTCAAAATTCTTAATGCCTTCTATAGAAAAATGTGTCAAACTCAAATCATGGAAAGACGGTAAAACTTCAGTGGCAAGTTACCGTTGGCTTCTAGGTTACGCTAGCTCCTTCCTTTATATAAGTCGTAATTTTTACTTGCCGCTCACAGTAATCTTACTCCCATCAATCTCCTTTCTTTCTTAATCTCCTTCATGGCTTGGCAACAGGAATTAGTTTTATCCCTGATGATTTCTCACCTTCAAGATGCAAGAGAGTCTGTGAAGAAAGACTTTATAGAACAGTATGAGCGCTCACTTTTTCCTCACCTAGGAACTTCTGTAGCGCAGACCAAATGGCGGACCTATCAAAACATAACTAGGGTAACACCCTGGGGTCAGCAACACTTTCGTAACAATGTCCGCTTGGCCATGGTTATTGAAGCTTTGGGTTTGGGTCCCCGATACTACTGCGTCATGAGATCAAGGCATCTTGGGTTTTTTGAGCGGGTCTTCTTATTGGCGTGTTTTCTTCCTCATGAGAAGATATGCCTTTATCCCGTTTTTGGCTTGCCTCTCAGAGGTCCTTTTGTTAGATCACCTCATACCACTGAGATAGGTGCGGCAATAACCAGCAGAATCATTCCCATAGATGAGTTACCCTATACTTGTGCAGCTTGTGAGGACTGCTTTTGTGACCATATGATGGACGGGCTTATGGAAGTGTAAAGAGTTCTTTTATCTTTACTGTATAAGTTCCGAGAATGAATAAAGATTAAATCTTGTTCTTATTTTGAATCCTGCTCTCTTTAAGACTTTTCTTGGTGGTTAATCTTGATTAAAATCTTTTCTCTAAATCTCATATTCGTGCATCTTGTAAAATTATCCCAGTTTGCGAGATGAGGACATCTCGCATTTTTTAAGTGGGGTAGAATGTAAGATTCCTCCCCCAACCCCTTTTTGATGTCTAGTATCTTCCCCTGTAATCAATCCCTCTTCAGAAATATAAAGGCCTTGTTCTAACTGTTTTAGCCTAGAGAGAGAAAAATATGCTAGAGAGAGAATATTCAGATTATGAATATTTTTGGATAGAAAATTAACTCATCTTATTAAAATAAGTTCCCCTGAAATAGAAATTCAAAAAGAATTTTCCAATGTGCAATTGGAATTAATTGGAAATAAGTATAAAAAACCTTAGTCTAAGGGTCTAGATTCTCAGAAATTTTTAGATTATGGTCCAATTAAGGTTCCTATGGGCCAATAGCATCAATCCATGTGTAGGGAGGAGATAAATCCAATTTGTAAAAGAAGATACCCAAAAATGAGTAAATGCTCACATAAGATGAAGAGTTGAAAATGTACAAGATTTATTAGTAAAAAAACTATGAGCAATATTAAAAATATGAGATATTTTGGGTATCCAAAAATGAGTAAATGCTCACATAAGATGAAGAGTTGAAAATGTACAAGGTTTATTAGTAAATAAACACATATGTAAGGAAGGGGAGTTCTTTAAAGGAGGTGCATATTTCACATAAGATGAAGAGTTGAAAATGTACAAGGTTTATTAGTAAATAAACACATATGTAAGGAAGGGGAGTTCTTTAAAGGAGGTGCATATTTCACATAAGATGAAGAGTTGAAAATGTACAAGGCTTATTAGTAAAAAAAAAAAAACTATGACACATATGTAAGGAAGAGGAGTTCTTTAAAGGAGGTGCATATTTCACATAAGATGAAGAGTTGAAAATGTACAAGGTTTATTAGTAAAAAACTATGAGCAATAAAATTTTGACACATATGTAAGGAAGGGGAATTCTTTAAAGGAGGTGCATATTTCACATGCTTGAATGAGTTTTAAACTCAAAAATAATGTGATATTTTTATCTCTCATCTCTCTTGAACCAAACCAAATCAAAATGGAACCAAACCGAATCAAAAAGTAACCAAACTAGGTCCAAATCTAGTCCAAATTCAACCAAACTGACTTGGAAAATTTTAGAATCAGTTTGTTTGGTTAGGAGCTCAAATTTTCCTATAAATAGAAGCCTTCCCTTGTTGAAAAAAATATAGTGTCTTATGCTTTGTTACTCTACTCCACCTAAGCCAAATTAGATAGTGTCTTATGCTTTGTTACTCTACTCCACCTAAGCCAAATTAGATAGTGTCTTATGCTTGTTACTCTACTCCACCTAAGCCAAATTAGATAGAGTCTTATGCTTGTTACTCTACTCCACCTAAGCCAAAATATAGAGTGTCTTATGCATTGTTACTCTACTCTACCTAAGCCAAGAGTTGTGAATTCTTTAATAATTCACTAGTTTTTGATACTTCTCTCTTTCTTCAATCCCCATTGGTGGCTCCATCAACATACTAAACCAATTGATTGGTTGGGGGCCTCTACCGTGAATAAAGAATCAAGCAAATCATAAGGTAAGTATATTGAATTTTGATCTTTCTATAATTTCTCAATGATTCTCTCTTCTCAACCCCTCTCAAGCTTGAGAAGTTTAATTGGTATGGTTTTTTAAATGCTATTGAAGTTAATTGGTGAATAGTAGTGAAGAGTTACATAATTTAATAAATGCTATAGAAGTTAATTTCCATTTATGTTTAAATTCTAATGGTTTTTATGTAATTTCTCTCTCTCACTCAAGAAATGGTCATACTCATGAACCATTCTCAATCCAAATGAAGCTTTTCATAAAGCCTTTCCTTAATCCAAGATTAAGCTATGCTTGAGGCCAAATTAATGGCTTTTTGCTATGCTTTTAGTTTATGCACATTGATGATTCAATCCATTATGGATTGATGACCCAATTAGAGACCATTCTAATTGTTTTCTTAATGATCCAATTAGAGACCATTATGGATTGATGATCCAATTAGAGACCATTATGGATTGATGATCCAATTAGAGACCATTCTAATTATTTCTTTAATAATGAGCTTTATCCCTTAGAAAAAAAATTGAGATTTATCAGTCATAGTAGCGGAGCTATGGCAAAATTTTTATAGAAATTACGCATAAAATAAATTCATTCAAAGCATAAAAAGAGGACTTCCTACCATATTCTAGGAACTATCATCCTAGATTAATTAAAAGAATTTTATTATGCATGGAGATGTGGATGTTGCATGTAGATGTAGATGTATGGATGTGAGTGTGAATGTGGAGGTAGATGTATGCATGGGATGTGGATGTATGCATGTAGAAATAGATGTGTAGATGAGGATGTAAATGGAGATGTGGATGGATGCATGTAGATGTAGATGTATAGATGTAGATATGAATGGAGATGTGGATGTATACATGTAGATGTAGATGTATAGATGTAGATGTGGATGTGGAGGTAGATGGATGCATGTAGATGTAGATGTATAGATGTAGATATGAATGGAGATGTGGATGTATACATGTAGATGTAGATGTATAGATGTAGATGTGGATGTGGAGGTAGATGGATGCATGTAGATGTAGATGTATAGATGTAGATGGGAATGGAGATATGGATGTATGCATGTAGATGTAGATGTATAGATGTAGATATGGATGTGGAGGTGGATGGATGCATGTAGATGTAGATGTATAGATGTAGATGTGAATGGAGATGTGGATGTATGCATGTAGATGTAGATGTATGGAGGTGAATGTGAATGTGGATGTGGATGTATGCATAGAGATGTAGATGTATGCATGTAGATGTGAATGTACGCATATAGATGTGGATGTATGGATGTGAATATACGATATGCGATGTGAGGGAATCTGAAGTGATGAGATAGAAATGATGTGATGGGATGAGTATACATATAAATGGAATATGGAATAAGTAATGTAGATTGATGAGGGATAATGTGGAAAAATGAAAGTTAAAATAGAAATTGTGTTGTAAACTGTTGTAAATACTGTTTGTAAATGCTGTTTGTAAATGATTGTTTTATGTCAAGAATGCTGGGGGGAGCATTTTGACCGTCTTGTGATTAAAGTCGTGATGGTAAAGTTGCAACTGCTGACGGGGAGTCAATGAAGGACGTCTCGCGTAGCAAGGTCGGCCGAGGTCTTGACCAGCCTCGGTGCGATTAAAATGGTGAGCTTCCGGTACGGTGGATGAGGGGCCAAGGAAGCGGCCTATGCGTGAAGCGCTAGGTTACCTGCGAAGGATCCTAGAGGGTGCTGACCATACGGTGCTCGGGCTCTGGGTTGCCTAGGATACCCACGCGTGCGTCGAGGAAGATATTGGAACAGAGTTGGAGTTGTTTTCTGAAATCGAGCATGGATCTGGTTGATTGACCTTGCTGGTCTTCAATGGATGAGTCCATGGCTCCTTATATGGATCTGTTGGTTGATCTTGCTGATCTTCAACGAGAGTCCATCATGTTAAGTGATTATATTGCCAAGTATTATGGGCTAGGAACTATCGAAACGGCTCCTGAGCGTTCTAGTTGCCAATGATGCCATAGATACTCTGATGAAGGAATGATGGGAAATTAAGAATCAATTGGATAAATTGGAAGATGGTGATCAATGATACTATGGTTTTATTAAAGGATTGTTTTGAACTGGTTGAATCTGGTTGAAAAAGGCAATTTCATATTGGGTGTGTGAGTGGTGTGACTAGTTTTATTTTGCATGAACATCCGGCTAGGGGGCCTTGGAACTCTTTTCCTTGGTACCCGGGACAAAACCTAACCAAATTTTTAATTGGATCCCATCACTACAGTGGTTGGGCGGTTGGCTAACCCATGGGATTGGATGGGGTTAGGCTGGACTGATGGATCCGTAAACCGAGACTCAAACTTTTGTTTTTACGATAGAAAAAAAAAATAAAATAAATCCCGGACAGTAACTGTTCTATGGATAGGAATCAACGGCTGTGCCTCTTGAATGGGGAAAAAAGCGTTGATCCCAATGATCCAAGTGCAAGTTTCTTCCTTGAACTAACTAAGTATCTTATAGATGTAATCGGATCATCTCGATCAGAAATGATCTTGACTACGTTAGAGTAAAAAGTTATCCTGGTGGAATCGCCCGTGCTTTCCGGTAAAGGAAGTTTTTCCGGGTTTGGTATTGGAACAACCGACGGATTAGTCTCTTATCCGGATATCCGTGGGCGAGGCCCCGAATGTGGGACCCCTGTCCCACGCGAGAAGTGCTACTTCCGCTGCTAGTATCCCGAATCTGTTACTCGGTGGGAACAGGGATCTTACACCGTTGAAGGTTCCCACCTTGTGCTGCGAGGCTTAAAAGGGTGATTTGCCAGAGCTGCAGTGAGGGAAGGTGAGTTGTCGCCTGGAGACAAAGGATTTTTCTGGCGAGTGCAGAGCCGGTGAGTTGCTTGGTCGCCCATGACAGCTGTGGTGCTGGCGATGGACGAGACGAGAAGGACGAGAGGGAACCGCCTTTTTAAATTAAAAGGGTGTGCGTTGGTAAAACAGAGGTGCTTGGTGGGCGACAGGTGGGAGAGGACTATCGGCTGGATACGAGAGAAGCAAGGACGTAGAGGGTGTTGGTGTAGCTACTGGCCGACAGGCAGCTGCTGGTGGCGACTGGGAAACACCGACACACAAGGGGGCTGAAGGTGTTTGTGGCTATTACTGAAGATAAGGTGGCAACGTTGACAGGCTTGAAGTGTAGAGGCCGATAGCATGCATACAGAGAAGAAGCTGGTGTGAGGGTGATCACTTTCAGGATGCAAAAGGAGGCCATGGCCGAAGGGAGTGAAGGAAGCCGAGTGGAGCCAGCTGATTTGTGAAAGAGGGATCTTCTTTTTTGCTTTATTTGTGGATAAGTGTGCGGGTTTTCATTATCTTGCGGAATACAGGGTTTTTTGAGGTATCTCTATGTGGTGTTTTGAGAAATTTCTATTTCCAGCATTGTGCTGGTGGTGCCCCTTGTGTTTGTTGTGTCTTCCAAGGCTGCTGGGTAGGTAGCTATAGAGGCATTTCTTCTTTTCCTAGCCTCCCGACAGTTTTTTGGTGCCCCCCACTGAGGATCTTTCTTCAGGTCCCTTCAGTTTACAGGTTGAAACCATGGCGTTTGCTTATCCTGAATTTCACGGTGATAAGAATGAGGATGTAGAAGATTTCTTGGAGCAAATGGAGGTGGCATGTATTACCAACCATGTGGATAATCCGGATCAAATTTTAAGGCTCTTTCAGATCTTTTTGAAGGGCACAGCGGGGGTACATGGCTTTGAGGGTTTGAAACAAAAAGAATGATTGGTAGCCCATCTCGAATGACGATGGTGGAAAACCTGAGAGAAGCCCTTACAAAGGAGTTTCAGAGAAGAGAAGATCCCAATGACGTTTGGCAGGAGCTCCAACAGCTGAAGCAAGGTGAAAGCCAGAGTGTGGCAAGTTATGTTACAATTTTCAGTGAGCTATGGACAAGATGGTGTTTAGCTCTTGAAACAGAAGTTCCCCCACGATTCATAGCAGGTTTGAAGCACAGTTTGTTGGTAAAAGTGGACTTGAAGCAACCTTCTACTTATGAAGAGGCGGTGAGGATTGCGGAAGAGAAAGAATGGAAGCTGAAGAAAATGGCGGATTATGGGATGATCAAGGAAGATGAAATGGTCAAGAATGGTTGTCTTGATGTGAATGTGGTCCAGGTTGATTTTGTGCAACAAACACCTACTATGTACGAACAAATTGGCAGGGGAATGTACCAGGTAAATCCTAAGGCAGTCGCCAAAGATTTTGGGCAGTTTAATGAGAGCACTGTGAAGTCTATAGCAGTGGATGTTATGCCAGCTTATGGTTATGAGAATTACCAGATTTCTGATAATGTTTCCACTAGTCAGGGTGTGTTAAGTGATGTTATTTATGCTTCTAAAGTTCAAGCAGAGAAAATTCTTGCAGAGAATAAGGTTTTGCCAATCATAGGCAGGGATTTAGATGTCGACAGATGCTTCTCTTGGCTTAAAGAGCCAGTTCAGGAACCTAAGGGGAGGAGGGGAGAGACAGAAGATGATCTACAAGAAAAGGATGGAGTGGAAGAGCAAGTAGACGAAGAGATTGAAGGAGATGGATTGCAAATGGAGGATCTAGCAGGATTTGACACGAGGGGTGAGACAAGGGAAAATCTTGAGCTTGAAGAAGAACCAAAGGTGGTTGGCAATGAGGAAGTAGAGGACAAGATGATGCTTGAAGCACCTTCGGAAATGAGTCTCTCTTTCGAAGAAGACAGTGGAAGTGGAAAGCTGGTCACGGATGATCCGGTGAGTAAGAGCAATGCTTATCTGCTAGATTCTGGGAATTTTCTTATTGAACCGGGTGAAGAAGAACTAATGCTTGAGCAACCCGGCATGTGGGAGCCAGAGTCAGGTGAATTTGGGGTTATGAGGTCTGGGAATGCTATGCTAGAAAAAGACAGAAATTTTTCCACAACAGTGAATGCTTATGAGCAAGGTAATCAAAGGCCCAAGGATTTTGGTTGCAAAATGTTAATGCATATGCTTTTAACTGTGGCTGTGCAGTGGGCAAGTAAGGCCCAAGTATGTTTGGGATTGACCCAAGGAAAAGAAGATGTGGATGAGGGTTATGCAGACCCAGTTTTTGGTGATGCTAAGAGTGTGCATGAAGAGGATAGTCAGAATGGTGAGATGCCATTAGTTTTGAATGAAAGGAACTCCCAATTGGTATATCACCTAGAAGAAATAGATGGGTAGGTGTGTATAATTGGAAGAGACATGCAACAGTGGCCTTTTGATCCTGGAGGCTGACAGTTTATGGATACTAACTGCTAGGACATGAATGTCCTGCAGGCTAGGTGGTTGGCAAAGTATGTTGGGCATTTTTCTGAAAGGTGTTTTGGGCTTATGTACATACGTGTGCATGGCATGTGTGAAGAGTTTGCCCTTGAATGCGTTGCCAGGTGTACAAGGTGAATGGTTTTGTAGTAGGCTTGTTAGAGGCTTGTTCAAAGTGTGCTTTGCTGGAGGTGGTATCAGCCATTTAGTAGCTCTGAATGTGTACGCATCCAAAATGGAACTGGGCACTCGTAAGCTGTATTCGAAGGTGTATGGAAGTATGGGCGGCAATTAAAAATTGAAGGGCCCAAGGTTGCCTTGAATATGGTGTAAAAAGCAGAGGCTTGAGGATGGACGTGTGCATGGTAGCGAGGAGGAATGCGGTGCTCTTGGTGGACATGTATACCAAGTGTGAAACAATAAGTGTATTCGTCGGTAGGAGTAAAAAAGGATTTCTCGGCTAATATTAGTAAGCACATGGTTGAAGGATGGCGCATGGAGGTTTGGCTGTTCGAGTGAGTTCTCATTTTTTTTTGGAAGCTGGAAGCTGGTAGAAGCTGGTAGAAGAGAAGCGGCTGCTGTGATGCCAGCTTTGGAAAACCGGGGTAGTTTTGCTTGCTGTCCGGTGACTGGTGGTGCAGAGCTTTGAAGGGCTGCCGCCTCTGATAGAGGTTTTCTTTGGAGGGTGCAGGGCTGACAGGCGGTTGCTGAAGCTGGTGCTGGTCACGACAGACACAGGGGGTGAGCGGGGAAGGCTGACAGAGGAGAGTCGGCTTTTGCTGACTGATGAAGGCAAAGGGAGAGTGCCCTAGGTAAGGTGGTGTGGTTGCTGTGGCTTAGGCGACAAGGTGAGCTGGCGAGGAGCTGTAGCCTGGGTACGTCACCGAGGGAGCCACCTTTGAAGCTGGCGTGGGGGCGTAAAGAATAAGAGAGGGAGCAGCTTTGAAGGGCTGGCGACTGGTGGAAGCCGCCTCTAGCTGTTCGATATGGAGGGAGACGAGACAGTTGGCGCAGCTGCTGTAGGATGTTGACCGCGATGGAGGAGAGCCAGCGTGGAGAAGAGTGTGGCCGCTTGTTGATGTGGAAGCGCTCTGGTGATGCTGCCCGTTGAAGGTTCTCGCCTTGTACTATGAGGCTTAAAAGGGTGATTTGGCAGGGCTGCAGTGAGGGAAGGTGAGTTGTTGCCTGGAGACAAAGGATTTTTCTGGCGAGTGCAGAGCCGGTGAGTTGCTTGGTCGCCCATGACAGATGTGGTGCTGGCGATGGACGAGACGAGAAGGACGAGAGGGAACCGCCTTTTTAAATTAAAAGGGTGTGCGTTGGTAAAACAGAGGTGCTTGGTGGGCGATAGGCGGGAGAGGACTGTCGGCTGGATACGAGAGAAGCAAGGACGTGGAGGGTGTTGGTGTAGCTACTGGCGACAGGCAGCTGCTGGTGGCGACTGGGAAACACCGACACACAAGGGGGCTGAAGGTGTTTATGGCTGTTGCTGAAGATAAGGTGGCAACGTCGACAGGCTTGAAGTGTAGAGGCCGATAGCATGCATATAGAGAAGAAGCTGGTGTGAGGGTGATCACCTTCAGGATGCAAAAGGAGGCCATGGCCAAAGGGAGTGAAGGAACCCGAGTGGAGCCAGCTGATTTGTGAAAGAGGGATCTTCTTTTTTGCTTTATTTGTGGATAAGTGTGCGGGTTTTCATTATCTTGTGGAATACAGGGTTTTTTGAGGTATCTCTGTGTGGTGTTTTGAGAAATTTTTGTTTCCAGCATTGTGCTGGTGGTGCCCCTTGTGTTTGTTGTGTCTTCCAAGGCTGCTGGGTAGGTAGCTATAGAGGCATTTCTTCTTTTCCCAGCCTCCCGACAATGCTTGAGTAGAAGTTTACAAGCATAAAACTAGAGGCATCTCACTTGAAAGTATTTGGATGTGTAACAAATGTGTATGTTCTTGATGAAGTGAGAACTTAGTTGGATTCAAAGGTAAAGAAATGCATTTTTATTGGTTATGCTTCGGAGAAAAAAGTGTTTAAATGTATTGCATATGCCCATGTTTCTTATGAAGTGAGAACCACGTTGAATTCAAAGGTAGAGAGATGCAAATGCGCATATTGCATATGCACATGTTTCTGATGGAGTGAGAACCAAGTTGAATTCCAAGGTAGAGAGATGCATCTTTATTGGTAATGCTTTGGAGGAGAAAGCCAATAGATTCTATAACCCTACCACTCGTGAGATTGTTATCTTTGATGCGATGAGTAGCTTGTATACACCAGTGAGATGAAGGAAACTAAATATGCAGATGTAAGAAGTAAAGATGTTGTCCCACATGTAGAGTAGCAATCACAGGTGCTTAGTGGACATGGAACGTCCTCTAACAGTGGATCCGGTGTTAGTCCATGGCCAATCAAGTTGATGAAAAATGCAAGGAATGTAGATACATCATCTCGTGGTACTAACGTGTATCACACAAAGGGAAGGAAAAGGTAGATTAACCTTTTTTTGCCTAGATCTATCACATAGTAGG
This sequence comes from Cibotium barometz, assembly GCF_041138505.1. NCBI lineage: Eukaryota > Viridiplantae > Streptophyta > Polypodiopsida > Cyatheales > Cibotiaceae > Cibotium > Cibotium barometz. The sequence continues at coordinate 74,492,232 of NC_141047.1, read as the reverse complement.
TCATTCTTATGTGAATAGTGACTCCAGTGGCTTTGAGAAGAGCCTTGATGAGGAGTTGGGCATTCCATTAGTGGTTACTCCTCATGCATCCACGAATATAAAGTGTAGCATGAAAGAGACAGAAAGGTGTTGTAATAGTTGTCTACTATTAGTGTTACAAAATCTATGATTGTGCAATGAGGTTTGTTGAAGTTTAAGATTGGCAGTATGCACAAACTATGTGAAGCATGCCATCTTGGTATAAGTAGACCAAACATGCTTTCTAATGAAGTGAGAACCAAGTTGAATTCAAAGGTAGAGAGATGCATATTAATTAGTTATGCTTTGGAGGAGAAAGCTGATAGATTCTATAACCCTACCACTTGTGAGATTCTTATCTTTGATGAGATAAGTAGTTGGTATACACCAGTGAGATGAAGGAAACTAAATATGCAGATGTAAGAAGTAAAGATGTTTTTCCACATGTAGAGTAGCAATCACAGGTGCTTAGTGGACGTGGAGAGTCCCTTAAAGTGACAGAAAGGTGTTGTAATAGTTGTCTACTATCAATGTTACAAAATCTATGATTGTGTAATGAGGTTTGTTGAAGTTTAAGGTTGGCAGTATGCACAAACTATGTGAAGCATGCCATCTTGGTATAAGTAGACCAAACATGCTTTCTAATGAAGTGAGAACCAAGTTGAATTCAAAGGTAGAGATATGCATATTAATTAGTTATGCTTTGGAGGAGAAAGCCGATAGATTCTATAACCCTACCACTTGTGAGATTGTTATCTTTGATGAGATAAGTAGCTGGTATACACCAGTGAGATGAAGGAAACTAAATATGCAGATGTAAGAAGTAAAGATGTTTTTCCACATATAGAGTAGCAATCACAGGTGCTTAGTGGACGTGGAGAGTCCCTTAACAGTGGATCCAATGTTAGTCCATGGTCAATCAAGTTGAAGAAAAATGCAAGGAATGTAGATACATCATCTTGTGGTACTAATGTGTAACATACAAAGGGAAGGAAAAGGTAGATTAACCTTTTTTGCCTAGATCAAGCACATAGTAGGTCATTCTTATGTGAAATGTGACTCTAGGAGCTTTGAGAAGAGTCTTGATGAGGAGATGGGCATTCCATCAGTGGTTACTCCTAGTGCATCCACGCATATAAAGCGTAGCATGAAAGAGACAAAAAGGTGTTGTACTAGTTTTCTACTATCAGTGTTACAAAATCTATGATTGTGCAATGAGGTTTGTTGAAGTTGAAGGTTGGCAATATGCACAAACTATGTGAAGCTTGCCATCTTGGTATAAGTAGACCAAATATGCTTTCCCATATGAAAAGTATGTCAGTGGTGCAAGGCCTTTGGATGTTATGCATTCACTGTTTTAGTGGACATGGAGAGTCCTCTAACAGTGGATCCAATGTTAGTAGTCCATGGTCAATCAAGTTAAAGAAAAATGCAAGGAATGTAGATACATCATCTCGTGGTACTAACGTGTATCACACAAAGGGAAGGAAAAGGTAGATTTACCTTTTTTTGCCTAGATCTATCATAGTAGGCCATTCTTATGTGAATGGTGACTCTAGTGGCTTTGAGAAGAGGCTTGATGAGGAGTTGGGAATTCCATCAGTGGTTACTCTTGGTGTATAGAGTCTCTGGATTGTTTGAAGAAACTCAGAACGCGATTCGGGTGTATGTAATTTTACTTGGGTTAGATACCTTGTTGATATATTGAAATGTGATGGATATATAGCCCATCACTATGCTTACATGGTTAAAGTAATACAAGAGATAGAGGCAACTTGTTTTGAGCATGCACTTGAAATTCGGAAATGGGAAGATGCCATGGATGAGGAGATGGTAGCATTGGATAGGATCTTCTACCAGGGAAGTGTTGGGTTTGATCCTTCAGCTAGCACCATCAAAGTGTGTTTGCCTATTAGGACCAAATTCAAGCAACATGAATAGTGAAGAATCTATGGAAGAAGATCAAATGATTGATGATGAGCGAGTGGAGGAGAGGGGTGCAAAATCCCCCACATTATTTGACAGTCTCCTAAACATTGACAAAGTTTTATTTAGATTATAGTCCAATATAGATCAAGAGGCTCATTCAGTTGAGACGAGGGTCATGCAATGAGAAACAACACTCAAAGGTCTTCCCGATAGGAAGAAGAGTTGCATAGGCATCACCACCTCCCTTACTAACTTTTGTATAGAGGAAATCCTATACCCATCTTAACAAGAAAATCACTTTCACTCCAAGGATCAAGAGGGATGTTAAAGTTTGTTTAAGGACTCGAGAAGTGAGGAGATGGATGTAGAAATAAAATTCATAGATGCCTACAGGCAAATAAAAATCTCAAATCAAAGGAAACAAGAGGATGCAAGAAGGTTCTTAGTAGAATAGAGAAACTTAGAAAGAATGCACTAGGTGCAAGCAGAACAAAGAAACCTAGAAAGAATGCAAACTCTAGATCTAGACATCTAGGAAAAGGATAGATTGGAGGCTACCACACAAGCCTAAGACCAAGACTTGCACAACCTTTAGCAAAAGGGATTCCATCCTTCAAGCCAGTCTAAGAATATCCAAAGAGAGAATGAGAAACAACTACCCTTCATGTGTTATGAGGACCAACCCAAAAAAGGAGAGAAAAAATACCAAGGAGGAGATTAGTAGGATGATAATTGATTCTGAGTTCCTAGCATACATGCTATCAATGATGTTACAAGGATAAGACAGGGTTCTCTTGGGGGAAGAAGCACTAAATAGGAAAGTCCCACCTTTTCTTGTAACCTTGATCAGAGAAGAGTATCACCAAGAAATCAAACTCGGAAGGGGAAGGGGAATAGGGAGGGGGATAAAACACTTCACAGAACAACGAGCTTTGTGAGCTAGCCCTAGTGTTGACTGCATCTACCCTAGATAATTCTTCATGAATAGAATGTTTAAAATGAGTAATGAGGTCTATACTTCATAGAACAACGAGCTTTGTGAGCTAGCCCTAGTCTTGACCGCATCTGCCCCCTAGCTAATTCCTCATGATTAGAATGTTTAAAACAAGTGATGAGATCTATACTCCTAGATCAAAAAATTGGGTTGAATAGCTAGTAAGGGAGAGTGAAGTAGCATACATACTTGTCATGCTAGTAAGGGAGAGTGAAGTCCCATGGTATGCTAGCTTGACATCATGCTTGTCATCAGAGATGAAAGTGCCAATTGAACCCTTGCATTGTAGCAATCATACCCTATGAAGGGATGGAAAAGAACAGGTGAAGGAACTTTAGAACCACAAGCTAAACTTAGAAATGACTGAGAGGTTGATACCTCACAACATTTGAGGGAGGATAGTAATGCTCCTAAATTCATTCAAATTCTAGTCAATTAATTAGGACAATAATATGAGAATGAAGACACAAATGCTATGTTAACCAAATCAACATGCTACCTTGCACAAGAGAGGGAGAGAAGGAAGACCATGAAAGGGTTGGTTTGGAGATTAGCACTTAGCCAACCCTAATGAGGGTTAACTCCTCGACGTGAGGCCACTAGGGCTCACATCACCTCCACTTGTGTCACCCAAATTGAGCTTCCATAAGCTAGGTAGAGAGCAAAGAGGAAGGGAGCTATGGAAATCTCGACCTCTACTCAATGCCTTTGTGTATGCAAGAGTGATCTCAAGAGAAGGGAGAAGAGAAGGCAAGACGAATCATCACCTACATGCACACACCACAATCAAGCAAGCATGCATCAACCAATACAAGCTTACCACCATAGCCATAAGAGAGAGAAAGAGTGTGTAAGATTCCTCCCCAGCCCCTTAAGATGTCCAGTTTCTTCCCTTGTATAATCAATCCCCTTTTCAGAATAATAAAAGATCTTGTTTCTACCTGTTTTGGCCTAGAGAGAGAAAATGTTCTAAAGAGAGGTAAATCAACTTTTAGATATCTTTGGATGGAAAAATATCCCTTATTATTAAAATAAATTCCCCTGAAACAGAAGTTTAAAAAGAAATTTCTAAGGTGCATTAGAAATAAATTATAATATGCACAAAAGACCTTAGCCTAAGGGTCCAGATTTTCTAAAAAATTTGGATTAAGGTTCTTATGGAACAATAAGATTAATCCAAATGTAGGAAGGAGATAAATTGAAGAATAAAAGAAAAAAACCTCCCAAAAATGAGTAAATGCTCACATAAGATGAAAAGTGGACTAAGGACCAAAGAAAACAATTAAAAAACTAAATTTTGACACCTCAGAGTGGGGATCTCCCCTCATGAAGTAGGCACCTTTTTCTCATCATCACCCCCAATTTTTAATCAATTAAATGAGATATTTTCATCTCTCCTCTCTCCTATTTCAAAACTAGATCCAAAAAGTAAGCTGAACTGACCCAAAAATGGTCAAAAAGTGACCAAACTGATCTGGAAAATTCTAGAATCAGTTTGCTTGGTTAGAGGCTCACTTTTTCCTATAAATAGAAGCCTCCCCCTTTGTAAAAGCTTAATGGTGTTTATGCATTGTTACTCTACTCCTATCCTGAGCCATCTACATTGAATTTCTTAATAATTAAATTGTTTTTGGCCTAATCCTCTCCAAAGTGAATTGGTGGCCACTCTTGCTTCAAACAAGAGTAGAACCCTCAATCCCTCAAGCCAAAGGAAAGCTTACGACTCCATGTAAGCTAATTCTCTTACTTTGTTTAATGAAAAATCTATGGTTTTCTTAATTTTTATGTTTTGTAAATGTTTGAATTAAATTCAAATGCTATGCCTTTGATAAAAAGGCCACCCCTTTCTCTTCTTTACATTCCAACCTTTCTTAATCTTAGAAAGATTAAATAAGGGATTGATTAAACTCTTCTTATATTGTGTAGAATAGAGTTCTATAAATCTAATTGGGTTAATTTAAGTTAAATAAAGGAAGATAAAAATGAGAAATGGTGAGCCATACAAAGGAGGCTATGGTAAAATTTTCCAGAATTTTATGGAAAAGAAAGTTTTTATGTTATTCCAGAGGAGTAATTCCCACCATTTTTGCATCTAAAAGAAATATTCTAATTACTCCATGTACATATTCACCTATCTATGAATATGCATGGATATCACTGATATTAATTATTAAATTTGATTTTTATGTATAGAAAGATGCATAAAGGAATTTTTTTATTATTAAAGTGTTATTCTTATTAAATTTAATTTCTATGCATAGAAAGATGCATAATGGAAATTTTTATTATTATAAAAGTGTTATTCTTATTAAATTTAATTTATATGCATAGAAAGATGCATAATGGAAAATTTTTAATTATAAAAGTGTTATTCTTATTAAACTTGATTTTATGCATAGAAAGATGCATAAAGGAAAATTTTTTATTATAAAAGTGTTATTCTTATTTAACTTGATTTTATGCATAGAAAGATGCATAAAGAAAAATTTTTATTATAAAAGTGTTATTCTTATTAAATTTAATTTCTATGCATAGAAAGATGCACAATGGAAATTTTTTTATTATAAAAGTGTTATTCTTATTAAATTGATTTTTATGCATGGAAAGAAGCATAAAGAAAATTTTTTATTACAAAAGTGTTATTCTTATTAAATTTGATTTTTTATGCATAGAAAGATGCATAAAGGAAATTTTTATTATAAAAATGTTATTCTTATAAAAATTGATTTTTATGCATAAATAGATGCATAAGGAAATTCTTTTTATTTTAAAAGTGTTATTCCTATTAAATTTGATTTTATGCATAAATAGATGCATAAAAGGATTTTTTTAAATAAAAGTGTTATTCCCATTGAAGTTGATTTTTATGCATAAATAGATGCATAAAGAATTTTTATATCAAAATTAGAATTCTCTTAAATTCTATGTTTAAATTCTATGAGTATTTGAATTTTGAGGGGAAAGAATCTTCTTGAGAAGCCTACCACACAGGGAAAGAAATCATATGTCAAAATATTATCAATGAGAGAAAATCAAACTGAAAACTTGCATAGAAACCCTGTTTTCTTAAAGGAATGTCTTACGCTAGAATTCTAGAGGGAGCATTTGGTAGGTGTTTTTCTAAGGGAAGTTTGATTGCAACAGCTGGCGGGGAGTGTTCAAAGGATAGCTCACGCGGCAAAGCGTGCCCAGGTCTTGACTAGCCTCGGTACGGTTAAAATGGTGTGCTTCCAGTGGTACGATGGACGAGGACCAACGAAGCGATCTCTGAGTGAAGTGCCAGGACACCTAAGGAGGATCCTGGAGGGTTCTGACCAAGCGGTGTACGGGCTCGTGGTGCCTAGGACACCCATGCATATGTCGTGGAAGATATGTATGATGGACGAAATGATCATTGTATTCTATTACTGGATCTCGTTGTTGCTGACCAGTTGGTCTGAACAACGGAGAGTCCAGAGTGATACTGTTTTTTGAGAAACAAGGGACTGGATGGAATTTTTGAGTTATGACATCTGTAACCAATAACTGTTTGTCAATGGATTATGTTATATGTTAAAGTTTTTAAAGAGGAGTGTGTGCGTATCTGTATTCAAAAGCAAAAGTTAAGAAAGGCATTCAATTATGGGTGGGTGAGTGGTGGAGTAGCCGAAGACGAAGGTATATCACTATTAGGGATAGTGGATTGTGGTTAGATGGTCAAGGCATCCTCCTGAAGTTTTGCTTTCCCCTTGTCCGGTGCAGCAGTGGTGGTCTTGCAGTGGAGGCTATCTTGGGCTTCATTGAAATGTTGGTGATTTTGGAATCACGGGGGTAGGAATGGTGTACCTTGGTTGTTGGGGGACCCAAATTTTCCGATTACCTTCATAGAAGTTTTGGGCTTGGAGGAGAGGCTTAGGGATCCACCTGTAAGTAGGCGCGGGGCGATGTCGAGGTTTTTGGCGAGGACGATGGTTCACTCTTGTGGAAGGTTTGTGCCGGAGGTTCTCATGTACCTTGTGGGCTTGTGGTTGTTGAATTCGGGGTCGTTTTAGGAGGTACAGGGAGCTAGTTTTACTGGTGCATGAGTTGGGGAAGTGGATCTTCAAGGAATCCATAGAGTTGCAACACTGTCATAATAGCCTTGGGTTGCAAGGAGTTTTGGGCACCCAGGTTCGAGGGTTCTGCCTCAGGGCCGAAGTTGTACCTGGGGTCGGTTTTAATCTTGTTAGTGGGGTTAGTCTTGTTAGTGGAGTTAGCAGTAGTGGTGGCTTCTTTGATATGGGTTTGGGTAGCAGAGTTGGGTGTTGATGAGGGTTCATGAGGCAATTGGGTATTCGCATTGGGGAGAGGCCTCTTTTTGAGCGGCATGGTTCTATGTTGGTCGGAGAATAGAGTGATGGTGGTTGGTTGAGGGGAGTGATCAACTTGGGGTGGGTGATTGGAACACCATATTAGTGAATTTGGGAATTTTCCAATTCCCATTTTTGAATACTTAAAAAAGGGGACATGGATAACATGTTTGTAAGTTTCTCAAAACCCTATCATATGACCTATCATTGGAAAGCGCTTGAAAAATGGAATCTAAAGAGCTATAAAGCGCTCATTTTGGATTAATGGTGTTCAAGTTATGGTTAATCCAAACTTTTGACCATGTGTCCCAAACTTGTGGGAAATTCCCATATTCCCCAATATAGTGTTTTGGAGGATAAGGGTTCTTCATTAGTCATTAAGACTGTAACCTGGCCGGATGCTAGGGTGGCCATCCTTGCATCCCAATCAATTCGACACCGATTGTGTCCCATCCATCTATGCCCTAGAATTTCTTCCCTAATGGTTCTTATAGGCATTATATAAAACTTCCCTTTGAAGGGGTTATTACCAATGTGGAATAGAGTTGTGATTGTGCATAGACATTGAATCGATTGTTAGGCAATGGTAGTGACCATGGCTGGGGTGTTTATTAATGGTGGCCTTTCGAGGGAGAGCTGTCTCATTGGACATCAAATTTTGATTAGCTCCTGTGTCAATAAGAGCCAATTTTTGGGTGAAATTCATTGAGGTGGTCATTCTTAACCACAATCGAGTGGGCCAGTCCTCTTCTTCGAGGTCCACTACTTGGGCCATGTTGACCGCGATGTTTTTTCCCGAAAGTTTTGCTTGCAGCTCTTTTGCTTCACATTGGGCCATTTCTTTCATCTCTTCATGCAGTTTCTTTTGTTGTTTTTTGGCATGAATGACCCTCACTGTGGTTTCAACAAGTGGGCCATGGTAGCATTTTAGTTCAGTTGCTACTACTGTTGAAGTATCCCCCGCGATCTCAACACCGTCAAGTGTTTCTATGTGCACTATGCCTTGCAGGGTTATCTCAGTGTGACTAGAAAAGGTCATAAGCCTCTGAATTTAACTTTCTTTTTCATGGTTTTTTGTGTTGTAGAGGAGGACCATATCACTCTCACTCATTTGTTTGTCTTTGAAGTGGTCGTCAAACCACTATTTACACCTCAGTTTTTCTACTATCATACAGCAAGGAGGCGTGTTTCATCAAGCTTTTTTCAAGTTTAAAAAAGCGACAACCCAGGACATTTCCCATGAGTTTCTCCTATGTCGCAATTCTCAAGCTGGGTAACAAGAACCATAGGTTAAATTGAACACTATCACTAAGCTCCTTTTAATTTGTGGACCAAATGTGTTATATATATTATTAACGTTGCTATGGGAATATATTTTAAGTCCTCTAAAAAATATTATTCTACCCTCTTAGGTAGTTCGGGGACACTTGGAGTATCTTTGCGTCAAGCTAAATCATATTAATATCATGGGTGATGCCATTATAAATATTAATACGTTTGGTAGATATCGACGTATGTTTGGGGCCTCCAATGTTTATTTCAATTGGTTTGTATGGAAGGGTGATTCCTTGGTTACTTACGCCTGGCAACATGCGTGTGGTTATGATTTGTATACTTATGGAATATTTGTTTCGCCAATTTATTGTTGGTTATTTTGTAGGTGAAGAGGATTCCGAAGAGTGAGGAGAATTTGTATAAATTTATTACTTGGCACACCATTTTTGTAAACAAGCTTTGTATATAATGGCCTAATTTGGAATAAAGTATCTCGTAAATACTCATGTGTGGGAAGAGGCCACACACATGCGGGGAGATGATTGCACCCAATCTTGGAGTTGTGTTTTGTGAGCTAAGTATTATTTGTGTTTCACTCAATTATTGAATATGTTGAGCATGTGGTATTTGATGAGTTATTCGATTTAATCAATTCTTACAAAGTTTCTTTAAACTCCATTTTCCTAGCAAATTAGATGCATATCAGTGGTATGAGAGCTTGGATCTAGGAAGATGGAGATAAGAATTGAAGGCTTGATTCAAAGGTTTTTAAAGGGTTGCACTCTATTATCCAAGGGGCATAGACCAAAAGATAAAGTGGGTGGCAAACCACTCTACAAAAAAACCATGAAACCATCTTCTTCTTTAAAAGTGGGTTTTCCCCAATCCAAACCCTCTCAATGATCCAACAATATGGATTGAATGAGGTTCTAAAGGAGGTTTGAGTTCCACAATTTAATTGCTAAACAGTGCACTGATTTGGAGAGAAAAATCCATCATGGGGACAAATCCATAATGGAGGGTCAATGATCATCTACAAATCAAAATCAATTTGTGGAAAAACGTGAGAATACGCATGCAGCTGAATTTTCTTTTTGGGAAATTTAAAAAAAAGCTTCAAAAATTCTTCTTCCTCTTCTTCTCCAACAGGCGGCGGAGATTATTTTCCATTCTCCTCTCTCTCTCTCTCTCTTCTTTCCATGGCGGCGGAAAGCGAACGGTAATTCTGAAGCGATTTCTTCTCTTCTGCGCGCAGCCGGTGGGTTCTTACTGAAGATAAAAGCGCCGTTTCTAAAAAGGAAGCAGCTTTGTTAGCTTTACAAATCAAAGCTTTAACCTTAAGCTTTAAAGCTTAAATATTAAAGCTTACAAAAGCTTATATAAGTTTTAAAAACGTATCTCATAAAGCTTATCTTTAAACCATTCAAAGATCTCAAAGAAGTAAAGCTTACAAAAGCTTATATAAGTTTTAAAAACGTATCTCATAAAGCTTATCTTTAAACCATTCAAAGATCTCAAAGAAGAAGAGGCTTTGCTCTAAAGGGAAAAATTCAGAAAAACATTATAGAAAAATTTTTAGAAAAGATTTCTTGTCTTTTTCCCAAAAATTGGAAGCCTATTGTAATAAAAAATTTCAGCATCTAAGAGCATCTAAGAAATATCAGCATCGGCAACCATTGGACGACAAATTCAATGATTCAAGAGCTAAGTTTTTCGTCTTTATTTGCATTATTAAATTGCATCACTTTTATCTATTTAATTGCAATGGCCACTCTACCTGCACAACCCACTGTGCAAGAACAAATCTTAGCACTTCAAGAGAAAATTGCCAGTAAGCAAGAAAGCCAACACAAATAAGAGCATCAAGCGAAGCGTTCCAAACGCAAACGTTACTCTTCCACCTCTTCGGTCTCTGACACGAGGAGGAGAGTGATCATGTTAGGCACACTATTAAAGCTACCTTACGTGCTTAGAATTCTCGCAAAGTCTCATGAATTAGCCGAAAGGCATTAACTTTCCAAAATTATAATGACAAGGATGCACGAGTTCTTATTGCATGGATTAGTCAATTGGATGACTATTTCTCTTTGAAAAAGTTTTCAAAAAAGGATAAAATTAAATGTGCTTATAATCACTTGATCGAAAGTGTTGCTTTATGGTGGAATGCGATCAAACAGGGTGAACATAGACCTTCAACATGGAAGGAGTTCCAAAAACTCTTAAAGAAGAATTTTCTACCATCTCAGTACAAGGCTAAAGCACGTCAACGATGGGACACTCTACGCCAGATTGAGAAAGAGAATGTCCAAGCCTACATTGACAAATTTTGGGATATTCTTTTACAAGTTCAAGTAATTGAAAAAGTCAAGGAAAAAGAGTAACGTAGGAAATTCATTGCTGGACTTAAGTCTACCATTATGGCTGGCATTAATATGGAGCTCGCTTTAAATTATGAACGTAAAACGCCTGTATCTAGAGATTTTAGGATGCAGGATAAATCTTTTACAAAGTCTACTAAACCTTCTTTCCCTTCTAGTACTTTTGATAAATCCATGATGCATGATGCATAAGGGAAAAGATGTGATTAAAGGAGATGCTCGGAAGGACAACCACAACAAACCCTTGAATGGTCAACCAAAGAATTGAGTCTTCAAATGTTACAAATGTCACAAGGAAGGACATCTCGCACAAGACTGTCCTGAGAAGAAGAAGAATTCCGCATCGATGGCTCAACTCAATGTTATTTTGAAGAAGACGACAATGATTCTTTCAAGCAAGAGGGTAATTCTGATCCTGACTATTCGGATGAAGGTAAGTTTTTAATTCATGATTTATTGGAAATTCAAGGAAAAATTAAAGGAAAATTAATTTCTATATTGCATGATGATGATAACTCGCATGACTTTATTTCTGAAAAATCATTGAAAGCACTTAACCTAGATACATCGTACTCTAGTTACCAAGTACAAATTGCATTTCAAGGTACTAAGTACAACTGCACAAAAGAGGTTAAGGATTTAGAATTGGAAATGGGTTCATTAAAAGAAAAGAGAACATTCCTAGTTGCTCCCTTGAAAGGTGTGGATGTCATCTTAGGTATGCCATGGAGACATGAGCATAATCCCCAGGTTGGCTATGAAACTCATACCATGTGGTTAATAAAAGATGACAAAGAAATTTGTCTCCGATGTTAGACCAAGGGTGACTTAGGAGCATTTTTGACTCATGCCCAAGCAAAAAGAGCTGTACCGAAAAAGGAGAAGGCACTTTTTAATTTTTGTCAACCAATTTACTACTCAGGATGACTCCAAATCAAATGTATCTCATGACCCTTTCATCTCTAAGTTCTCTAATTGCTTCTGGATTATTTACCTCCTAGCTTACCCAAGCCTCGTCTAGAAGACCATAGAATTGAGATAATTCCCGATAGCTCACCGCCATGTAAAGCTCCTTATCGAGTCAACATGCTTGAGCAAAAAGAGATCCAAAGACAAGTTGAAGAACTATTAGAGAAAGAATTGATTAGACCCAGAAGTTCTCCATTTGGTGCTCCAATTCTTCGCGTTAAAAAGAAGAATAGAACATATCGATTATGTATCGATTATCGTACACTTAATAAGATTACTATCAAGAATTGATATCCAATACCTCGAATGGATGACTTGCTAGATATGCTTAAGGGATCCCAAGCAAGTTTGACCTAAAGTTCGGTTATCATCATATTCAAATGGATGAAGGAGATATCTTCAAGAGTGCCTTTAGAATCCAAATCGGTAATTATGAGTTTTTAGTTATGCCATTTGATTTGAATAATGCTTCCGCTACTTTCAACAGAATGAAATATTAAAATTTTGTTGTAGTGTTTTTCGATGATATCTTAGTTTTGAGTAAGAATCGTCAAGAGCACGAATAACATTTAGAAAAAGTGTTTGCACTCTTAAAGAGAATCAGCACTATGTCAATTCTAAAAAGAGCAAATTCTTTCAAGATGAAATTGAATATCTAGGACACATTGTTTCTATTGATGGTATTTGAGTACACCCCAAAAAGATCAAAAGCATTGCTAATTGGCCTAGACCATGTGATATTTTCTTGGATTATGTAGCTACTACAGGAAGTTTGTTAGAAATTTTGCATACATTGCACATCCTTTGACTTAACTTCTTAAGAAAACTAGACATTTTGATTGGACTAGTAGACATGATCATTTCTTCACTGAACTTAAGAAAGCATTGACCCATGCATCAGTTCTTACACTACGAGACTTTCAATGACCATTCTTTGTTATAGTTACTAATGCAAGTGGACAAGGCTTTGGTGCTGTTCTTATGCCACATGAACATTCCATTGCTTATGAAAGTTGTAAGCTTAAACCAAGAGAAAGAAATTATAGTACATATGACAAAGAATTAGCTGCGGTTGTTCATGCTTTAATTAAGACTTTGGAAATATTATTTAATGGGATTTGACTTCTTAATCAAGACAAACCAACAAAGCATTCGTCATTTGTTGACCCAACCATTAATCTTTGATTGACACATCAAATGGGCTTCATTTATCCAAAGTTTTCAACCCATGATTCAATATCAACGAGGAAAAGAAAATGTTGTGGCAGATGCTTTAAGTAGACGTCCTAGTGTTCACAACATTTCTGCCATTCAAATTGAGTCCTATGAGAGAATCCTATGATATGGACCCAAATTTTACTGAAGTTTAAAATAAGCTTACAGACAATAATTGGAACCCTATTGGTGATTATTAATGCCATGATGGTTATCTTTTCTTCCAAAAGAGATTGTGTATTACACAACCTTTCAGACAATTCATACTGGAGGAAATGCATCAACCACCATATATGGGTCATCGAGGTGTTTCAAGCTACTCGACAATTAGTCTCTAGAGAATTCTTTTGGCATCATCTTAAACAAGATGTAGCAAAATTTGTGGCTGAATGTTATGTTTGTCAAAAAATTAAAAGCTACAAAGGTAAGACCCAAGGACTTCTTACTCCTCTACCGATCCCTAATGATACTTTGTGAACAAATATCTATGGACTTCATTATAGGTTTGCCTACTACATCGAGTCATAATGATATGAATTGGACTATAGTTGACCGTTTAAGTAAGCAAGCATATTTCTTACCTTGTAAGAAAACTTTGACTTCTCATCAGCAAGTCGCGAATATGTTTGTCAAACAAATATTTGTACATCACGGATTGCCAAAAGTCATTGTTTCTGACAGAGACTCAAGATTTTGTAGTAGCTTTAGATCACTCTATTCTCCAACTTAGGCACTAAAGTAGATTTTCCCATAGCTTTCCATCCAGAAATGAATGGACAAATTGAGGCTACTAATAGTACTAACTTGGATATACTCAGAGCCTATGTTGCCTAACAACCTAATTCATGGGATAAAACATTCTATTTCTCATGCTTAAGAAAAATATGTTAAGAAAGCAAACCATAAACGTAAAGCGGCATCTTTTGAAATTAGAGATTATGTACATTTGAGAATTGAAAAGCTTCAACTTAAGAGTACTGAAAAATTCCCAGCTATTAAGCTTGCCCCAAGATTTTATGGATCTTTTAAGGTGATTCACAAAATTAATGATGTCGTACATAAACTTGAATTACCTTCTCATTGGCAAATTCATAACTCATTTCATGTTAGTTTGTTAAAACCTTTCAAGAAGGGATCACTTCCCACTCATCCTGTGTATGAGGAACCACCTCTTATTGAGGGCGCGGAAGAAGTTTTACTTCTAAACACTATCATCGATCATCAGATTACATCAACTCGAATTGGAAATCAATATAGCAAATATTTAGTGACTTTCCAAAATTATCCTCGTGAAGATGCAAGATAGGTGCCTGAGAAATATTTTCGTGCTTTCCCTAAGATCCTTCGTTCTTTTCAACAAACTGGCAATTGAGGGTAAATGCAAACTCAAGCAAGAGGGAATGTTATGGGAATGTATTTTAAGCCCTCTTAAAAATATTATTCTACCCTCTTAGGTAATTTGGGGCCGCTTGGATTATCTTTGCATCAAGCTAAATCATGTTAATATCATGGGTAGATGCTGACATATGTTTTGGGCCTCCAATGTTTGTTTCAATTGGTTTGTATGGAAGGGTGATTCCTTGGGTGCTTATGCCTGGCAAACATGTGTGTGGTTATGGTTTGTATACTTATGGAATATTTGTTTCACCAATTTATTGTTGGTTATTTTATAGGTGAAGAGGATTCCGAAGATTGAGGAGAATTCACACAAATTTATTACTTGGCACACCATTTTTGTAAACAAGCTTTGTATATACACGTGCTAGCTTGTGCACATTTGATTTATTCGGAAATCCTTAGTTTATCAAGCATAAACTTGATCTTTAATATTTTTTGTAAAGCGTGATATGCTTTAAACCCTAGCCTTAATTTATGGGCACTCTATTTTGAGCATAAGAGAGTGTCGTGCAAGAAAAGCACCTTTTTGTATTTTGGAGGCTATGGCCTAATTTGGAATAAAGTAGCACTCAATATTCAGCATAAATCATCCATCATTCACAAACAGTTCACAGCATTTACAAGCAGTCCAAGTGTGCCTACAGCCACCGGCTCCCTGGTGGATACTTTCAGCAGCATTCCCAAGGCTTCCACAAAGAGTGTCTTCAGCATTCAGCTAGCATATGTGCATCCCTTAGTTTTGGGATTGTATAGTGGTCATTGAAGAGCAATTTAAAGGATCTTGGACATCATTTGGATTAGCCTGTGTTTGAACTACTTCGTCCTTGTGTTTTGACAGTCCTCAGTCATTCATATTCATTGTAAACAAAGAAATATAAGCGAATACTCCTACTTGTTGTTGCAGGGCGATCGTTCAATGGGTAAATTGGGATCCAATACTATGTCGACTACTATTTGCTTTTTCTCTCTTCTCTTCTCTCTTAAAGTGGAATTGCACAGACTCACGGGTATAAAGAAGGCTTTGTTGTGCATTACGGCGATCAACCTATTGTATGCTACACATATATACATTGCTAACACTACCATCATAATACCCTAAGTAAATATGTCTAAATTATGATCATTGTAAAATTATAGGTCATGACACATCACAATGTCTTTGTTTGTGTGCAGCAAAACAACTATGAAATGTCATATCAAATCCAAGTAAGCCCATTCTCTCACAAATGGAGACACAAAACTAAAACTCCAAGAAATGGGACCCTTTAGGATCACAAAAATCACTCCATAAGGGTTTGCCAAAATTGAGACCCTTGTTGATGGCATAGAGACCACTGGGCACATCAATGGGAGTATAATGAAAAACTATTATGGACTCTTGACCACCCAAGACATACCTGCTGAAATCCTTGTGGCCAAAAAAGAAAATGTTAAGCCTATAGGACTCGGGGGGGTCACTATATGTAAATCCTCTATATCACGTGCGTTCAAGGCCTATTTAAAAAGTCCCTTATCTGTGAAATTTTTAGTGAATATAATGTATCCTTTTCTATTCAAATCTGTAATTTTTTTTCAAAATACAATAAATAAATCCCCTCTGTAAATATATTTCTGTAAGTTTTAAATATTTAAAATGTCCTTCTGTTGAACCCACGTGATACTTACATATTTATACGAGTGACCCCCCCCCGAGCTATAGGACTTATGGAAGAGTAAGTATTACTGGGATTGGTGCAACTGATTGTTCTAATCAATGGAAATAACGAATCATCTAACTGTAGACAAAGAGATGCATCATTAGTGTACCAATACGAGGGTGGAGCATTGAGCAAATGCTTATGTAGGACCTACCTCTAGGTATAGTCTTTGATATTATAGATATTTAAAGTAAATCTAGGTATTCTCTTTTCAAATTTTGGAATCATGTTTCAATTTTTTTTTCTGGAGATGAGTACATTAAACACACTTTTTTCCAACCCTTTCAATAGTTAAGAAGGGAAAAGAGGAGAGGGGAGATCACTAAGGAGAGAAGGGGGTGCGTAGGCGCACCTTGTGTCTGATGATGGGACCACACTTATTTTCCCCACCCCTTTTTATTTACATATTGAGAGTAGTCACATGCACAAAGTGTAAGGCTAGGTGGGTACAAGAGGTGGTTAGAATATTTGTGAGCACAATCTATACAGGATTAAGGAGAACCCCACCTCCCTCCATGTGGGCAAAGGAGGTGGGACTATTTCAAAATAACCACTCCTCCTGCAAGCGTGAGGAGGAGCCAAATCTCACATTCACTTGACAGGTTTCAACGAAAAAGTTCTTGTCAAATGACATGTAAATTTATATCAACACAGATACCATAAAAAGAAGACACATAAAATAGAGAATAACCTACAGACCGACTCTCTTTAAAATCACATTCATGCATATCTTGCCAGTGCAAAATCCCTAATCATCAAAAGATATCAAATAAAAAACCACTAGATCACAATAAACCTCGGACAAAAGACAGAAAATGTGAACAATCATCAAAGTTGTGCAATCCAAAAATCACTCTAATGGCATAGCTCTCCTCTTTTTTGCTTTACCCCAAATTTTTTATGACAGGCAAATTTTTTTCTGGGGCTTGTCGTTTGACAGGAATTTTTTTCAACTACCTTTTTTGACAGGCAAAATGGCCCTTGATGGGAAAAACAGGCATCAAATTTAGGCCTTGGCTGGAGGTCAAGAGGAGAGTGTGTATAGTGGAAGGTCACGTGCGACGCGGGTGGGATGGTGGTTTGGGGGGAGAGGAGACAGTAGCCGTTTCCGAGCACCTCAAGGGCGGAGGGCGGGTCCACGGTGGCAGGCAGGGGAGCTGCACCTCAGCCGCCGGACGTTGCTTGCAGGGCAGGACGGGCAAAGGAAGGACACGGTCACTGCCGTGGCCGGCGGGTGGTTGAATCGTAGGTCCCTCTGCTCGACCACAATGTTGTGCTGTGCTGTGCACTTGTCCTGGGACGTTAATTCTGCAATTTAATAAAAAAAAGAGAGGTAGCGAATTACTCTTTTTCGATTCACAAAAAAAAGCCTCGATCTCAAATTTGCGACTCAGTATAGAAGAAGCAGCAGTGAGATGCACAGGGTGAGCAGGCTATAGCCATGGTAGACGAGGCTGGGGGTGAAGCGTCGTGATGGTAAGCCGAGGCGGCCCCCGTTGATTCATAACTTTGTGGGTGGAGAGACAGTGTGAACGTGAAGATCTCAGAATAAGATTCCCTCTGTTACAATTGTGGGCGGGCGGACCTAGTAGGTCAATTTGGCATTGACGGTTTATTGATTTGATCATATGTCGCGTCACCTTTCAACGCCCCCACTCATTGTACCCATGATGGTTGTAAACTCCTTTAAGTGTTACAATGATGCCATAGTTTAGTTCTCGTGTGCTGTGACAAGGGGAAAAGTCAAAACCGTGTGGGCATTTTGTACCCATGATGCATGAAGAAAGATGAGTTGCATCTAGGTGAAATGATGTCATAGTTATCATGTGACATGCCAGGGGAAATTCAAAACACACTCTGCATCTTACAATTATTTCTTGCCCACAATATAAGCTTCACGTGCATTCAGAACTTAATGAATTATGCTCAACTAGCTTACCACTCCACATTTGCACGAATTTGTACATCCAAACCACAAATACCATAATTGCTAGTTTCCTACATTGGCTTGGGTAGTAGATTCTCGAGATGATACAATTTATTATTTTGATTATGACCTTCTCATCACTATTTAAATAATTTCTCTATGACGATCCTTGATTACCTTGATTATTTCTGACCTTCCGATCAGGTCAGATAGGCTTTCTTTTTCTTTAGGGTGTAGGCTCATCATCATCAAGTGAGGTCCCTTCTTTGATTTCAAGCATCTGTAAGATCCATCTTTCCAAATCCCCATGTCTACTTATCATGCTATAGAGATTGCCACAAGGATCCTCATACTATGTTGTTTCTCCCATATTATTCACGATTCTCCTAAGGAATCACTAGGGGGGTGTTGAGTTTTAATCGGCTCAAATTGAGCCCTTATAGCCTCTTGAGCCCTTCAAGGCCCTTCAACTTTGGCTCTACCATTGCTAGTGACCTAATGCTCTCAAGGTTCCTGGCTAGAATGTACATAGCTCCATGAAAGTCTAGATAGAACTCTTGGTCGTGGATGTCACTACCACTATCACGTTGTCTAAGATTGCTGGTTCATTTCCAGGCAATGCCAACAATGTCCATCGCTCTAAGAGTGTGCCATTTTCTTCAATGTGTATTGGAACATTAGTTGTTTCATGGTATAACCATAGCATTGTATCGCAAGTGTTCCCTCGATCCCCATTATATTGAGTTCTTGACCCCATTTGTCCCCTTATGTCCCTTGTTGCCTTGTTGGTCCTATGGATTGAAGCCTTTAAACTCCTTCTCGTCTGAACAACTCTTCTCTAAATGCTTTGAGCTCTCGTTTGGCCATATCCGAGTTTGGATGGCTCATGCCCCATAATCCTGATGTGGTATATCCTTTGTTTGTGAAGGATTCTTGGTCTACTTCCAAACTGGAATAGCTAGAGCTACTAGGGTGGTTAGATCGACTCTTGGTCCTATCTCACTCCCTATTGTTGGTGCATATGAGAATGTCCCGTGCTCAAATGTAGCAGTTGGGTTTGAGTATGAAGTCATAATGATTTAGCCCAAATGTAAATGCATAAACACTCGGTCTAGCTCTAGAATCACTTACATAGATTCTTTTTATGATTTTTTGATATTTTTAGGTTTTTAGAAGATATAAAATTTTATGGTTATTTGGGATTTTTCAAGTTTTTGTGTGTTTGAAGGAATGACTGGTCTCTCACGGGGTCCTTAGGTCTCACACAGATTTGGAAATCTCTAAAAATTAGCCCCATGAAATTCTAGAAATTTTCTCTCTAGAATCTCCAATTGGATGATTGGACATATTCATCTCCTGATGATTACACCTTTTAACGTACTAGTACACGATTGAACTTCACCAATCGATGATCAAATACCTAACAAACTGGTGACTAGATTGTCCTCGCGACTATCGAACTCAATAGTGATCATTGGACTTTCCAATGATTAGTCATACAATGACGACTGCTCGTACATGATTGCTCATACCCTGATCGATCGTACCAATGTGGTTGAACTGTGCCCATGATTGTAGAAGTTTTAGTCACAATTGGACTTGACAATTAGATTTCTTCGATCAGGCAAGTGTGTTGCATGATGTGATTGCACTTTTTCAACGTGTCAGTATCGGCACTGATGACTACTATCAATCTGTGCTAAAAGATCTCCTAGATCTGTGTGCATTTAATGTGCACTTCCCCTCAACATCCTTTATCAAATTTAGTCAATAATTGGCATAACTCCCTATTTAGTTGATTCTTTTACCATTCATAGCTTTATAGACAAGAAACTGCCCCCAACTTGACTTTTTAGTTCACGTTTTCTCAATCTTGAGCGATTGGACTCTGGACCCAATGATTGGACTTTTTAGAAAGTAATTTTTACCTATTTTTCCTTGCATAGTATTGATTTTTCCCTTTCTCTTTTGGGCCCGATTTGTCCCTATACCACTTATTGAATAGTTTGAGGCTCTACTTGAAGGCACATAATGTCATCAATCAAGATTAGTGGGTGGCAAGAAAGATATTGAGAGAGGAAGAAAATCTCTATGTGGAATGAACAGCTCATCATCTTTTTTTGGGGCTCAAGGGGAGTAGTGAAAGGTCTGCGGTGGTGTACTAGAGGGTCGTCGCAGTGTGCAGCTAGTGTGCGATTCAGAAGTGGTGATTGATATCTCGCCGTTTGCACCGTTTTTTCAAGAATTTTCGCCCTCCTCCTCTCCTTCAAACAAGGGAGAATCCTTTTTTAATTAAAAACATCACCTTGGTGAAACATTACTTTTGTAATGCCCTAATGCTATCAAGGACTTTGTGTGTACAGATGTGCACGTTGTGTGAGTGAGCAAGTCTTCATGATAAACACCAAACCTCTTTGAAGCAAGCTCCATTGCAATCCTCACTCATAAAGGACATATCCCACTGTGTGTGGGTGATATACCTTTGTGACTTTGTGAGCATTTGTAAAATCCCTCCACATTATAAAGGCTTCCCTCATTGTGTGTATCCCATGTGTTAGTCACAATGCCCAACTTGTATTAACACAAGAATCTAAGAAAATTGTGAAGTGTATATCAAAGACAACTTACTGTAACCATCATTGCAAATTATTAGAGTGGTCAAAGTTCATGTGCACACATCATTGTTTTTTTAGTGTAGGGATTCTTGAGTAAATCTCCTTGTTGTAATAACCATAAAGACCTAGAGCTATAAAAGACGTCCCTATCTGTGTAATTTGGGACACTGTGTGTGTGTGTGTGAGGCCGAGTACCAAGGCAAATATGGTGGGAAAATGTTTGACAAGATAGACAACTTTGATGGATCCAAATACCATACTTTGTGCATCAAAATGCAAATGTGTCTTATACAGAAAGACATGTGGGGAGTGGTCAATGGCATTGAAAAGAGGCTAAATATAGAGATCTAGATCTTATTACCAAATGGACCAATCTAGACTTCAAGGACTTATCCCTCATCATTTGTGGTGGGCTAGGTGATAGCCAAATTCATCAAGTGAGCTCAGCAAAGACTTCTAATGAAGTTGGCTTACGCTCAAATCCAATTTTGGATAAACAAACACTGTTGCCAGGGTTTTTTTAAGGAAGAAACTTTATAGGATGGAAAAGGATGACAAAACTAGGGTTGCTTCTCATGTCAATGCTATTAGATGTATGATTGATCAACTAAGTGGTGCAGGTATTACCATTGATGAAGAGGAGGAAATCTATGTGTTGCTCTCTAGCATGCCTCCTTGTTATGAGCAATGTGTTTCACTGATATAAAATTAAACAGATCACACTCTTCTAGAGGATACTTGCATGGAGGATTCCAAGGCTTCAATTCCAATAAAGCATGCCTATACAGCCACATAGTCAAGGATAAAGAGAAGAAGATCAAGGCTTCTCGATCTTGCTACTATTGCAAAAAGAAGGGACACCATCAAGGATTGCTTCAAAAGGAACAAGGATGAAGAGGAGAAAGAGAAGGGCAAGACAAAGCCTACAGAGAAGGAAGTGGCCAACTTTTTTGACACATTATTCTAGTAGTTGCTATGTACGACATTTTATAACCCGTGGGGAATTTTTATCATAGTGGTGTTATCTTAGTGGTAGGCTTGATCCAAGCACACCTTGCGTGGTCTGGATGCTTAATCAAGGGAGGGTGTTAGAATATATGTGATCTAGCATCCATCCGGGTGACATGTCATTTCAATGATCTTATGAAATTCTTATATGTATTGAGAATAAAGGCTATCCCCATAAGCTCGGCTTCATAAGTGTCAACTTCACTAGCTGACAGCTCAAACTTCTGCATCATCAGCCCGCCGCCGCATCAAGTGCACTAACTTTGCTTTGAAGCACCTGCAAAGTTTCCCTCTCTGCCTTTGCTTAAGCTTCGTGTTCTTCCATCACGAACTTATGCTAGCTTAAAAGGTGTTGGCTCTATAGCTCAACATCTGTATACTTTTGCATCTGCACTTTATCTTGCTTTTCTTTTGTGTCAGCTCCCAGGCCTCCATTTCGATGATGCTCCTGAAATGTGGCTACTCCCCTTCTAAATTTTGAATTCTTTGTTTGACTGTAGAAAGAGTTTGTAGGTCTTCTTTGGCTTTGCGGAGCTCTTCCTTTGTGGGGCTTCCACTCCTTGTTGAAGAGATACTGCCTTGTCCGCACACTGTAACATTGTCGGATTGATTTCATCTATTGTATACGGAAAGCAAATTGTTGTAGAGTTGTGTTGTTGTCTAGTTGGATCTAGAAGGACTGTGCCTTCGTTGGACTCTTTGCATTGTTGCTTCTACCGAGCTCCTTCTGTGCAGCATTTTCTTGAACTTGATTCTTTTTGCTGCACTTATCTTTGTGCATAAATCCGAATGCACCTATCTGCGAACCTTTCATGCCTTGCAGAACTCCTTGATGCATCATCTGAATGAAGAGACCAATCTTGGTCTTTGAGTATGGCCCAATATTCTTCAGTGCCTTTAGTGTTACTAGTATGAAATTATGGCCTAGCCAATTGGTTTTCCTGTAGATGCATATAAATATAGCCCAGGCAACTGGTTTTCTTGCAGATGCATATAAAAATAGACCCTCTTCTTGACATGCATGTTACCTTATGAGTTAGGATAATCATCTCGATCAAAAATTAAAAATGTAATGTGTTGTGGGCTTCTTGATGATTATTGAGCTTGTATTCTTTGCTTGCACCTTTGGAGCCGAACTAGAACTCCATATCCTCTATTTGCTGGTGGAACTTCCACTGCCCCTTCCAACGGTGGTAGACCAAATACCTAGGAGACATACTCTATCGTAAATGGTATGCTTCCCTCTGTGGTTTTGATGAAACCATTCTTCTGCACTTTAAGCACCTTCTCTAACACTTCAGGGCTAGGTGCATGTAAGTTCCATGGTAATGACATGAACTGCAACAAACTGACCTGCTCCAGCTATGCTCTGTTCTGGTTCAAGTTAATGTCGAGAATAGCAATGAGTTTTTCAAACTCACCCATGGCTGCTGATTTTGAATTCGGAGGGTGATGAAAGCTAAGAATGCGATGAACATAATGGAACCAACGAAAACACTGAAAGCAAAGAGAGCCAAGAAAGCAAAGACTGCGAACTCTGGTAAAAGATTATAAACGAAGGATGAAAAGTAGGTAATAAGAACGTTAAAACATGGTAATGATATTCCAAATGGTAAAAAGATTTACTCACAATTTCATGATGATGAAATAATGAAGATGCACAACATTTAAAAGAACAGGGCGGCGACGTGAGTGAAGGATGGTTAAAGAAAGGCCGCCCGATTTTATGGTAATCATGGCCCAATTTAGAAATGCATGAACCAACGCATGACTGCAACGTGGACTCAGACATGTGGTGGATACATGCATGATGATAGGAAAAATGTACACTGGGACAGACACTGGTTCTGGTAACTGTCCAAAACAAGACTTTAATCGGAAACCATTTACAAGCTTCGACAGTTTCACACCATCCAGTGTCACTAATTCGAATGTGCCAATGCCGAGTTTGGAAAATATCCAGTATGGGCCCGTCCTCCATAACTTTAATTTACTTGGATGTGGACTCATCTTGGAATTAAATAATAAAACCAGATAATTAACATCAAAAAATTGGAATTTTGTATTTTGAACCTCCTCCAGCGATGGATGACATCAGATGTCCAAATACTCTGCAACCTCTTCTGTTCTAGAGCCAATAACTATTCCAATCGGTGTGCTTTGGATTCTTCAGAAGATAATCAGGCAGACACCGCCACTCTTAAGTTGGGTACCACAAATTCCATTAGAATCAAGGCTTCCAATTCGTAGACCATGTCCTGTTGCTAGCTTGTAAGTTGTCTGGAATGCCCATAATGCGGAATACAACTTCTGATCCCAATCTGTCTAGTTTTCATTAAGACCACTTTCTTCAAAACTCTCAATAAGATTTTATTAAAAGATTCAGTGTGACCATTGGCCTCGAGGATAATATACTGTAGACTTCTTATGAATAATCATATGGTGTTGAGTAATCTTTTAATTACTTCATTCAAAAAATGTCCACCTTGATCACAGACTAATTCAATTGGGCACCCAAATTTGGTCATGATCATTTCATAAAGAAACTTTGCTATAGAGATGGCTTTATTATCTCTTAATGCTTTGGCTTTTACCCATTTGGTATAATAATTTGTGGCTACGAAAATATACTTTTTGCCGGTCTGCTGAGCTGGGGGTTTAAATGATTTGACAAAATCTAGAGCCCATTTTTGAAAAGGTTGCATTAGGAGCATTGGATTGTGGGGCATCCAATCCAATGCACTTGGCTGGCCCAGTCTCACACTCTTAAGAAAATTTCCATGCATCTTTAATCAATGTAGGCCACCATAATCTAGCAGCCTGAAATATTTTCCAGCCTGTTACTTCTCCAGAATAATGCCCCCACCACCACTTACACCTTGTTGGTGTGCTTCCATCAATACAGCTTGTTGCTCATGTGCTTGTACACACTGGTGGATTGTACAATTGACCCGCAATTACCAAGAAATGTTTACTATAGAGAGCTAAATGCTTTCGAAGATCTCTAGTATCTTCTAGAAAATTTCCTTTGTTAAAAACATAAGTATTTCGACATACCAATCCGGAGCTACTGCAATTCGAAACAAATCCACATCTTGGTAAGTGATCTGATACACCTTCCAGAGCTTCTCTAGTGTCAATGCGGGACAAAAAATCAGCTATTGCATGTTGATTGCTTGGTGTATGACAAATAAGTAAACTTATTGCCCAAATTAAAGATAATGCCGGAACTTCTTCACTGATTAAATCATTCCGAGTGTTTCTCGGTCCATAGTAGAATAGTTCTTTTTAGCTCTGGATAATATTTGGCTGGCATAATAAACTTGTCAGGACCATCCATTCTCATAAGTACACTTCCAATCGCTACATCTGAGGCACCAACAAAGACATGGAATGGTCTGGACCAATCTGGTGGTTGGACAATGAGAGGAACTGCCAACATTAGTTGTAAAGTATTGAAAAGCTTGGTGATAGGCATTTGACCATACATACGGAACATCTTTCTTTGTGAGAAGATACATCGGATAAGCCACATCCGCCAGATACCGCAAGAATCTATTATGCCATTTAATCTGACCCAAAAATCTTTGTAATTCCTTGATATTACGGGGTGCCATTAAAGATTTGATTACTTCCACCTTCTTGGACTGTACCGCAATTCCGGTTGCTGACACTACACACCCTAACAAGATTCCAGTTGTGACTGCAAATTGTGACTGCAAATGTGCATTTAGCCGGATTAACACTTAGACACTGTCCGTCACCTCTATGCCAAAAATAGAGGATGCTCCATCATTTTGTTGAACAGACTAAAATCATCCAAGAATTCTTTCATAAATGTGACCAAGTAATCATAGAAAATTTCTTGAACCATTCGTTGAAATGTTGCTGGAGCATTCTTAAGACCAAATGTTATCATATTGGAAGCAAATGCTTCCCATTCTGTAACAAAAGTTATCTTTTCTCGATCATCCAGAGCCATCAAGACTTGATTATATCCACTGAAACCATCCAGGAAAGAATACATTTCATGTCCTGCTACAACATCTAACATTGAATCTATGAATGGAAGCGGAAAAGGATCTGTTTGCGGCATTGAGCTTTCTCGATAATCCACACAGACGCGAAGCTTTCCATTATTTTTTGGTACAATCACCCTCGGCGACATCTAGGTCACCTTATCCACTGGATAAATAAACCCCACTTTTAAGAGTATCAATTTCCTCCTTAACCTGCTTTGCATAATTAGGGTTCATCCGATATACCGCTATTGCTTGACTGGAACGCCATCCTCCTTAAGATGGATGTCATGTTTATAAAATTGTGGATCAACCCTCTTCATATATTTATAACTCCAAGCAAATACATCCACATATGACGTTAATGATTTCTAGAGATTCTGTTTAAACTCTGCATCAAGCTTAGTGTTGACTCAGACCATCTTTGGATCCTTCGCATCTCCCAGATTCATGTCTTCCAACTCATCTGTTGTGACGTGACAACTGTGCTTCATCGCTCTTTCATGATTTTCTTCAGCTTGGATCAGAGCTTGAACTTCCTCTGGTACACCCGTGCCATCCAAGATTGTGCTCTGGGATGCTACGGACTGGACCATATCTGGAGTTGGACTACAATGGGAAACAATTTTATCCACATCCACTTCAAAGAGTGATACTAAATCTGGATTCTAGTTAAGGAATTCTTCCTCTTCACTGCCGCATCAACTCCTTCCAACCAATTCAATCCTTTAGCCAATCAAATCCTTTAGCACAAACTGGGCGAACGGATTGTTGTAACATTTCATGGGATGCACCTGTACACGAACTTTCTTCTTCCGATTCTAGGCTGTAATCTAATCGGTTGTCCAATTGTGTTTAATCTTTGCTTGTCTCAGTCCCATGGCCTTCCCAACAACATGGGATAAGATCCATCAACTGAAAGCTATTGGGAAATCACATCATGCTGTTTGGATTTTGGAGTTTCAGATTAACCCAAGCGGCTTCACTCTTCGTTGATCTGTCATTCGGATGAGAAATGGAGCCGGTTCCAATTTTTGTTCCAGGATACCCAGTTCTTGGAGGGTTTTATCTGTGGTAATATTTACTCCAAATCCGCCATCAAGAACCACACCCTCGATGGTCTTCTTGTGTATATGAACTGTTACTTCTGGAGCCGCCTCATCCCAATCTGCCCGCTGTTGGGACTGGACTTTAAAAGCAGACTGATCCTCTTTGTCTACTAAAATATGTGTTGAGATATCGAGCTCATCTAGTGAGGCGGTGGACAGTGATGACCCGCCGCCTGGGGGATAGGCCCCACACTTACACCACTGGCATGGTTGGTGAGATCATGGGTGATATGCTGCCAGTGGGATGACAGGCTGTGTGAGCCATTCTAGAGACTGGCATAGTTATAGCGCCAGCTCATTTAGTTGGGTTCACACTATAGAGAACCCTAGTATGTATTTGGTTGAGTACCTTTCATATTGTGTGTACTGTTATCTTTGTATATGGTGTGTTGAGTGTTGTGTGAAGAAAGAAGAAGAAGAAAATTTTCAGCCCCTCACCTTGTGTGTTCCCTTTTAGGGTTTTGTGAGTGTGTGTGTGCTTGCAAGAGCTCAAGCTCTCTTCTCCCCCGCATCTTTTCATGGTATCAGAGCCTGGTTCATGCTAAGGGCTGAGCTGCAAGCAAAAGAAGCACAGGAAGTGGTACGAGGGTAAGAGCTTCATCTACTCTTTCCTATTTGTGTTGGCGACTACACCTCCTTTGCACGTGTACTTACAATGCACATACACTCCCCACATGCACACGTAAGCACACCTTTGCACTTGCATGCACGTGTACCCCCCACACATTCCCGTTTGCGCATCGCACTCATTTACACTTTTGCAAGTACATGTGCAGATGCAGACACTCCACATGTGTGCACCCACATTCTCCTGTTTGCGCATCGCACTCATTTACACGTTTGCAAGTACATGTGCAGATGCAGACACTCCACATGTGTGCACCCACATTTGCACTTACATGTGCACATGCACATTCTCCCCCATGCACGTTCACTATCATGTTGCATGCGCACACACACATTGCCCGTGCACACGTGCGTGCAATCGCCTTTTCACACCTTCACATGCGTGCAATTGCCTTTTCACACCTTCATGTGCAAACACACCTCCCTGCAATTTCAACCCATTGTTGCACACATCGTGCACGCACCATGCAAACACTTTCATACATTTGTGCCCCCCTCGCGCACAACTTTCCCACCCCCTTATTTTTTTTTTCACCCCTTCCTTTTTATTATTAATTTTAAAAAACCCATTCTCCTTTTTTATTTTTTTCTCTTTATTTTTCTCCTTTTTCTTTATGGTTTTCTTCTTTTTAATCTCTTTATGTATATATTCCAACAAAAAAACAACAAACAAACAAACAAACCCCCTCTTTTTTTTCTTTTTTCTTCTTGCACCCTCCCTCCTACTCTTTTTTCCCTTTATATACATGTATATTTATTTAAAAATACATTTTCCCCTTATTTTTCCACCTCTTATTAAAAAAACCCTCTTCCTTTTTCATTTTTTTTTCATTTTTAATTTTTTATTTCCTTAAAAAGATATATATATATATATATATCTTTAAGGAAAAAATACAAAATACAAAAAAACCTTCTTTTTTCTCCTTTTAAAAAACACCAATCATGATTCAATAATAATAACAACAAATAAATAAATAAATAAATTTTAACCCAAAAGAACTGGCCTATGGTCCATCTCCCTCCCATGCGTTTTTTTTTTTAACTCTTTTAGTATAACCAAAAAAACAAAAACAAAAAATTACGGCTTTCCCCCAAAAAAACTCATACTATGACGCAGCCCCCGCCACGCCCTTCGCCGTCCCCAACAAGCGCCACCAGCCGCCTGGTGCTCCCGCTGGCGCTGCTGCGCTCTCGTTGGCGCTCACGTCTTTCTGCTTGCGATCGCCTTAAAGCCACATTTGGACACCCCAGCCCCTGTGTCCCTCTCGCTCGGATATTCGCGCTGCTTCTCTCAGAGCCGCCTCCTTCGCACTCGACCATAGGGGCTTACAAGCCACGTTTCTGTTGTCCGGATCCATGCGTCAGAACCAATGCAAGCTACTGTCAACATTTGGTTTCCGAGCCTGCCTTTCCCATGTCAATGATCTATGCCCCCACCACTGTCTGCACTGGATGGGTTGGCAATCCCACTTGGATGCCTTGCATAGGAGGATCTCCTGCCTTCTTGGCTGTCTCGACTTACAGCAGCTTATTGCTTTGGAGGCTCGTCTTGCTACGAGGACGAGGGAATGCCCCACTACCAAAGGCCCTTAATGAAGGGTCGCCTATACATCTAGTGTCAAATCGATTTCCTCTACATCCAGTTTCAAATCGGTTTTCTAGAGTCTGGGTCTCTCACCGCGGAGCAATGCACAGATTGGAATCAATGCTGGCCAGAGGGTGGAGTGTACCCAGCGGTAGAAGCTAGCTGGCTTGTGTGGTTTTGTTGATATGTTATACACGATGCACGCTTATGAAATGCCCTTTCTTTCTTTTTCATCTAGTTACTGCAAATAGTCTTTGTGCCTTGTTACATCATAAATGCACATCATGCCTGGGATCTATGGTTAATCTGTTTTGTGCACAAGTATCGGGCTACTATGGCAAAAGTTTTGTATTGTATGGGCTTCAGAGATAGAACGTACCTAACTAGCAGGTTGATGAACTTTATTGGCATTACAAAGAGCATGGTTAAAGCTGCAAGGATGCTGTTGTTCTTGTGGTTGCTAGCAAGCAGGCTCTCGTAAATGCCACGAATGATGCGGCTGCATGAAAGAGGCTTGGAAGATGGGGAAAGAGAGTGTGTGCAACAGTGGTAGGGCCAAGGATAGATATATTGGCTTTCGATGCTTTCGACACATGTAGGGGTGAGACCAAGCCACCTGTAAGGGGCTTGCATTTTTTAAAGTGATCTCACCTCTACATGTGTGAATACTACAAAATGAGCTCGCTGAAATGTATCCTAAATGCAGTGGTAGGGCATGCTTGTGTATCAGAGAGCTCTTGAAGAAGGCTAGAGCGCGATATTGCTTCTCACCTCAAGGGATGGGGGTTGACGGCGCACCTGTGTGTGACAGAGGCATTGCTAGGTGGTTAAGAACAAGAGTAGAGAGGGTAAGTGTGTGTGGGTGTGAGTGTGAGAGAAGCATGAAAAGAAGAGTGGAGAGAAAGCTCGAGAGAATGAGGGATTAATTCTCAATGCCAAGAGAGCTAGAGAAGCGACCTGGCCTTTCCAACTTCATAATTGACCACACAAGCCATGACTTATCCACCACACCTCTCTCGGTCACACCATGACAACCCCAAGACCCTGGCCTCACCCCACCCTCCGTCGATACACCAACCTCGAAGCTGGCATGACTGCAAGACACCAACATCAGCGCCGACTATAAGGCGAACCCAATGCCAGTAACAAGGAAAAACCGTCATCGGCACGTATGAGGTACGTATGCCCAAAAGGGCACAGCAACAACGCCACATGCGTAAGGTCGGTAGCGTCTAGCAATCCCAAATTCCACCCCTAAGCCGCAGAAGCTCTAACATTGCCATGCTTCCACGCAAGGGGACTGTATAGTCACCAACAACGCTTAAGAAGCACCTCGCTCCATGTGTCCATGTACGACAAGCTAGGCATAGTTCGCAGCTTCCCAATGTTCCAGTCACCACAGACATGCTGTTCTCAATTCTTCCTTTCTCATGGACACCCCAACCTCAGTCATACCCACGTTATCGGCCTGCCTCATTATACATGTGGTTTTGATGACATGCATGTGCTCAGCAGATGTATGATGCCATCATGTGTGAGGTGATTATGAGAGCAAACATAAGTGCAAAGTGAGATAATCATGTGCATTAATCTTCACAATTTGGTGGTTTTTCAACTAGAGGTGTGCTCAAGAAGTGTGGATAGATATGCGTGCACTGCATACATGAATGTTTTAAGTATTTTGAAGTGAAAACCAACAGGAGAAAATCTTGACAGGGTTAACTTGAGTTAATCGTATGTAAAATCCCGATGGGATTAACTTGTGTTAATCATGTGTAAAAATAGTGATGGAAACATAGCAGGAATGCAATTTTTGAGATTTGTGGGATTTGATGCATTACTGGATATGTGACTTGGAGTTTGTCATGTGCACGTAGACTTAATCACGTGGTAAAAAAACAGTCACATACATAAAACTTAGATTTTTGTGTTCAGACACCATTGGTAAGTGGTGTTAGGGAAGCACACATCAAGACTCAAAGATATTCTCTGATGATTCTTTGTGCGTGTGGAAAACTACTAACAATTGTGATGGAATTTCCCCTCATAAAGGGACATTCAAACTAGAGCAAGTGTTAACCTGAATACAATAACTAATGAGGATAGAGCATTGATTTCTAGCCTACTAGTCTTCACTGCACCCCGCATTTGTTGACACTTGGACACAATCCACCAAAATGTAATGAAGCTCTACAGATAAACTAATCATTCAACTGCATGGTCGATGTGTTTTATGTTTTTAAAAACTTTGCCCATATTGTATAACAAACGTTTGTTCTACCATGACCAACGCATCGATTTGAGTGAATAAAAGAGGCTTATCTAGCCATCATACAAATGATGACAAATGACTCAATACATGAAGATATCATTTCAATCAAACGAGACTTGTTCCAT
This sequence comes from Cibotium barometz, assembly GCF_041138505.1. Classification (NCBI taxonomy): domain Eukaryota; kingdom Viridiplantae; phylum Streptophyta; class Polypodiopsida; order Cyatheales; family Cibotiaceae; genus Cibotium; species Cibotium barometz. Next base: position 74,460,744 of record NC_141047.1, on the reverse strand, counting down.
ATACATTTAACCCTTGGACCAACGTTGGGAACGATAAATACAAATCTTACCTTGTTGACTCACGGATTATCTATGTTGCATTACACAAAATGGAAAAGGCTTTCTCAATACTCCTTGTAAAGTAAGTGCTTTCAATGAACTATAAAATAATGCACCAGATAGTAACTATAATTGTGATCTACCTTCTGCCAGGCAAGTTTTAGATCCCAAGAACAAAGACATAAAACTTTAAGAAGAGACATAGCACTGAGCAGCGTTGAAGCTAGGGAACTAGTTCTCATAAGGTGAGGTACAAGTTCAATCCTGGCACACAACAATCGAGGACACATTTCCACGAGTTTTCAGAAGCTGAATCCAAGAGCCAGAAAAAGAATGTAGGAAAAAAAGGCTGAACTACGCAATACTTTGGCAAGCAATGACAGCTTGTCAAGGTGTCTGTATAAATCAAAGCCAAAAAGAAAGAAGGGGAATTATTAGGCTTTGTTGAAAAAAAATGGCTTACAAAGAATAAAATGTACAGATCAGAACTAGTCTGCAACCTAAACACTTGATCTGGGGCACTTAAGGACTAAAGTATCTACTGTCCCAGCAGTAACAATGCAGGAACGTCCTTCATATGATTTTCCCACTAAAGCTAGCCTGTGGTCATATAGTAACCACTAATCCTAAGACCACAACTGTGCAGTTGAAAAATAATTGGGGCCTCCATAAAAAATTGAAGAGTCCAAGCAGACTATGCAATTGATAACACAGTGAGTATCTTTTGACCAACATATTCCCCACCTACTCAATCTTTTGAAGCTCAAGCTTGGCACTAATTTTGAGCTACCATATTCCCCCTCTGATCAATCTTGTGAGCTGATGACTTTAAATTGAGGATGTGAATTAAATGTTTTCCCCGGCAGCTGATGTCATTCCTTTGCCAAAATGGCACACTTCAGCTCAAGAGACCATTTGCCAAACATGTATCCACATCTTTGTGAATGCCATTGCAATTCAAGGAAGCAAATCCATCCTTCACAGGCCATTGCCCACTTGCCTGGTATGAGAAAGTCTTCTGAACGTAATACAGCATATACGCCTGAGAAGCTCTCACCACATCCTCCCTCACTTTAGAGACCCAAGAATCATCACATCTGTACCAGAGTCCTCCTAGGCGCAGATAAGTGACGTAGTGACCAGAATTCAGCTTCCCTGAATGTGTGACCACTGCGAATAGCTCAAACTCAGATGGGTTCATGCAGGCCACCGCGGAATCAGCCTCTTCACCATTCATGAAAAGAAGCCTGTTCCCATGTCTTGAACACACGATAGATGAAGAAAGGTAAGGGGCCATGTCCAAGAGAAAAGGGAACTGCACATATCGATCTATCTTCCGGGACAAGTTGCAGATGGAAGAGTGCTCAAATCTCTTAATGTGGAGACACAACACGAGCGGCAGTTTCCTTAAAGACATCTGCTTTACAGATTCCTGTGGCACCTTACAGTTTTGACAGTAAAACTTCTCATTGGAACTTAGTCTCTCTGACCTGGTAAATCGGTCTAGACATCCATATAATGTTGTCCCTACGCCCATGCTCATTGCCACTTGAGCCCCTCCGCCAGATCGTCCACCATCCCCATTGCGGAGGTTAGAGTCTGGCTGCACTTGAGATGCACCAGGAGCAGGCTCCAAGTCCAGAGAAATGTCAATGCAGGGATCATATGTTGTGGAGCTAAAACCACAGACTGTGCACGTCACATCAGACCGCAAGAGCCCAGAGAAGACCCGGTGGGCAATGCACGCACAGTCCCCGTCGCTTGCCCTGCCAGCAAAGAGGAAATTCAACTTGTCAACAGCCATCTTCTGATACAAACATTGCCGTACCTAGGTCCTAAAACACATAAATTACATTCTGTTGCGATCATGACAATCAGAACATCAAGAATTATGATGGAATACCTCTCGTTTCCCCCTGCCAACGATGGATTTTCCACATTTGCATGGATTCCGTTAACAGCTGAGATAAAGAACTCATGGGCATCCTGCTGCTTATAACCAGAAAGGTTTGCTGCATGCTGCCACCAGCTGCAAAACAACACAGGGACGTTGCAAACCATGGGAGATGGAAACCTATCTATGCAAAGTTGAAGGTACATTATTGGGAAAAAAAAATCCATAAAATTCTGGGGGAAGGACCTGTAGAGGAACCGGGCAGGGCTGTATGGTGAGCGATCGCCGGAGAAAGCCGCGGAGTAGATAGTGTCCATGTCACATCCGAGACAGAGGTGGGGACCTTTCTCCTGGCAGACTCCACGGTTGTGGCGGTCGCTGAGGAAGTAGTTACGGAGAGGGGGAGTGTGGAGAAGCGCTTGGAGGACAGAGTTCATGAAGCAGGTGTTGCCCAGGTTGTTCAGGCCACGCAAGCCCCATGGCAAGAGGGGGTCATCATGGAGCGGGGTGGAGCGCTTTGAGAGGAGGTACTGTTCTCTGGGCGTGGGGACCCATGGGCGGTACTGGGCTTGTCTCCTCCTCTTGCTTCTGGTGTCCCGCCCCTTGGGCGACTCCACATCGTCGCCATTGCTGCGCTTCGTGTTCTGGGACCTGGATGCCACCGATTGGGTGCAGATCACCGCGCGGTCGAAATCTGGATCGTACACATGGTCTCTGCAGATGCAGCAGAAAAGCTCGGCGCGCTCCACATCGATAGCGAGGCTGTGGCCAGGCTTCCCCTGGGCGTGGGCAAGGGCGTGGGGTACGTCAGGTGGTGTGGTGGGCGCCCAGCAGCTGATGGCAGCGCAGAGAAGACAGGCGTAGAGACGCCCAGACGCCAGCCTGCAAGCGCTGCAGTGCGGCACCTCCTTCTCTTCCTTGCGAAGGCTTGCCCTTCCCAGAGCTCCGCCGTTGATGCATCTTTGCAGCACCCGGAACCCCCTCGCCCCGTGCTTCGCCCTGTACTCCACGACATGCTCGCATGGCCTGTAGGCGGCTGCTGCCTCTTTTTCCACAGCGCCTCTCTTCCGAAGAGCCATCTCATACGTGGCGAGGCGGCCGAGCTCCTCCTCAATTGTACTGCTGCGATCGCTCTATAGCCCTCGTTCCTACGCATCAGCGATGGATTTCCGCTTACGACGCCAAAGGGGAAATGGAAAAGCAGGCCCCCTTCGCCCTTTCTGATTGGATCGCGATCGGAAGCAGAATAGCAGCCGATTTGAGACTGCAGGTAAAACGAAGACGTTAATGGAGATCACAAAAAGCTGGTTCAACTTTGTGAGAACTTTTCATTAGAAGAACAAAGGAAGAAACGTAGTCACGACGACCTCCTACTGTGTAGAACCTTTCCAAGGGAAAGTCCAAAGAGTAGCTTCTTTTGCATCCTTGTTGATCCTTCACGAGTAGCTTGTTAAGAGAACAGGCTTATGCAAATTTTACCCAAGCGGAGGGGGAGTGCCCTAGTGCATCCCTATAATCTTTCAAAAACGTTGAAAATTTTATATATATGTGTATGTGGATCTGAATTTGAATAAGAATGCATAAAGTAAGATGATCTACATGCATATGCATTTGCATGGGAATGCCTAAAATAAGGGTTGGCTGTGTATGTGTCTGTGCATGTCTATGTGTGTGTAGATGCCTAAAGTAAGGGTTACTATCTTTCATGTGTTGATATGCATTTTCATTTGCATGGGAATGCGTGAAGTAAGGGTTCCTATCTTCTATGTCTTGATATGTGTACATCCATAAGCATTTGCATGGGATGCCAATTAGGATTGTGCTTAGTTAAGGATTGGCTTGAAATTTGACTAAGCCCCACCCAATGATTTGATCTCATTTTATTATCATCGCTTCAAAGGTATCTAAGGAATTCTAGAAAGTTGAATTTCAAATCAAGTTGGCATAAAAAATGTGGCAATCTCATAAAAAATGTGGCAAACTCATAAAAGGTTGGTGAACGCACATAGATTTTAGCTTTGAAGCCAAGAAAAGAGGTACTTAAATCTAATGAGGTGAATAAGCAAAACCATGGAGGAGAGGGCAAAAGAAACCAATTACAAATTGGAAAGGTTCATGATGCTTTCCAATTACAAATTGGAAAGGTTCATGATGTTTTCTTTACATAAATTTGAATGACTTACACTAGTCACACTCTTATAAGTGAAAAATCTATCATTTCATAGCGTCACCTATCATTGTAATAGCGTCACCTGGTCCTAGCTTGCTCACATTAGTATTGGAGGTTTTTATGCTAGCTTTTTATGTGCAAGTGGCTAGATTTTTTTAAAAAAAATTAACTTGCTATATTTGTTTAGGAAAAAAACTACTACACACAAGTGCATGCATGTGCCACACACATCCCCCCCCCCCCCCCCCCCCCCCCCTTATTAATTTGGCCTAGACCTCATCAAACTTTCTAGTGAAGTGCATAGGTGGCCTTGATCACATATATTGGGCATTAAGGTAGGGTGTTGTAATATGTCGCATTATTCAATTTGAATAATGTTACACCCAAAACATTCTTCATTTTCCAAGAATTTCTTGAATAACAAATTTATTCAATCTGAATAAATTTTTCATTCAAACCATTCTACATTTTCCAAGAATTTCTTGAATAACAAATTTTGTTCTAACTTTTTGTAGGAAAGAGGTTGAATATTGAGTATAATGTTTAAATTTTGTAGATAGCTTAATTTGTTTGAATGGATTATGTGTATAAGTGTTACAAAAACATGGGGTGCACTTAAAACTTCATAGGCTATAAATCATGGGTGTGTGGGTAAAAATCAAGAGGGTTGTTGTCCCTTAACTTTCCAAAAAAAACCTTCATAATTTTTTAATCAATACTCAATCGTTATCAATTATTGCATTTAGATTCAAACTTGCTTTAGTTTATAAGGTTTTTTATGAGGAGTGACCATGTTGGAATAGGCAGGCCCTAATTTGGTAGTGTCGGAATGGGATCATATGCCTATGACAGTTTTGGTTCTCTAGTAGGTATGTGTATACATTATTGGACAAATCATTCACACATGTGACATATTAAGCACACTAAAGGATTACAACCCAAACCACTATTCGGTAGTAAGGATCATTTAAGGGTGAGATGACCTTAGATGGGGCTTGTCCACTGTTACATGCAAAATATCTGAAATACTAATGGTGGGAGCTTGTAGTATGGGTTAACCTCATATTTTGGAGGATGGCAACATTTCATTTAGACTAAACGGGTTTTAGGGGCATATATAAAGTTCCGTGTGTGCTACTTCCACTAGTCGTTCAATATCATATCTTTCACAAAGTAGTAACCAATCTTCATTACTTTTTGGTTCCATCTAAGTTATCATCTAATGAACATGTCATTAAAAGCATAGGAAAACACAACTTATATGTTAACACAAACAATAGAATTTTCATAGATTATTACAAACTAATATTATAAGTAATATTGCCACCCGTGCAGTCTTATAAGGGAGATTACATGGTGTAGGCAATGTGAAAGAAGGGTGCATAAAGAAATGAAGGTAGATCTCAAAATTGATAACCTAAATATGATATGAAAACTACCAAACTTATCTGTATTATACTTAGGGATAGTCATATCCTAGGTGTACCACCCTACTTTGAGTCCTACTAGACCTTTGAAAAGATGCAGGGGAGAAGAGAGCTTGAGCTCTTGCAAGCACACACACACACACTCACAACCCTAGAAGAGAACACACAAGGTAAGAGGCTGAAAATTGTTGTTGTTCTTCTTTTTCAACAAAAGAGGTCTATAAAAGAGATAAAGTGACTAACACACAGTATATACAAGTGGTCCATAATGTGAACACGCTAAAGTGGAGTGGGTTGGTGTGGACTAGTCAGTGTAGTCCAACTGTAGAATCTCTAGCAACAATATGTTGGTGCTAGCAGCTACCAAACCCGCTAGTGATGTAAATGTCAAACAGTCACGCAGGCACCTCGTGAGTGTCATGTTGAGCTTGACATCTCAACACTTCCCCTCAAGCTTAACTCCAGCTTGTGAACTCCAAGCATATCTCAAAATTTGTGGAGCTTCTTAGCTCCCCAAGGCCTTTGTGAAGATGTTAGCAACCTGATCCTGTGTGCTGACGTAGGCCAACAAGTCGATGTCACTTGCCAAGGCTCTCTTTTCTGATGAAGTGGTAGTGTAACTCAATGTGTTTCGTCTGCGTATGGAAAACTGGGTTCCTTGCCAACTGTATACTGCTAATATTGTCACAATATATGAAAACCTTTCTCTCCACATGCAAAAGCAATAAAAGCAACTTGCGTAACCAAGCTACCTCACACGCTACCATCGCAACTCCTTTGTACTTTGCCTCTGTACTCGACAAGGCAACTGTGGGCTGCTTCTTGTTGCTCCATGTCACAGGAACACTCCCCAATGAAAACATAAATCCACTGATAGATCTCCTGTCTGAGATGCTATCTACCCAACCTACATCAGTGTACCCATATAGCTCCAGTGGTACACTTGCTCAATAAAACAATGCATAATTAATAGTGGACCTCAAATACCAAAGTGTGCATTGCACACTGTCAAGATGTGGTTTGTGCGGAACCTGCATAAACTAACTCTCTAATCCAAGAGTGTAACTCAAATCTGGCCTGCTGATCGTGACATAGATCAAACTCCCCACAATCTTCTTGTACATAGTGGGGTCCTCCAACACATAACTTGCATCCGCACTGAGCTAGCCATTTTGATGTGATGGCACCAATATTGGCTTACAACCAGCCATCCCATACTTGGACAACATGTCCAATACATACTGTCTCTATGACAACCAAATACCCTCAGGTGTGCAAATGACCTCAATGCCCAAAAAGTAGTGTAGATCTCCCAAATCTTTCATGTCAAACTTCCTTTTGAGAAGAATTTTCACATGCTCAATCTCTCCCAAGTTGTCACCTTTACATTCAGTGTAAACATTCTGTCCACTCTATTCCCTTTTGTAACCAACCTGCACTTATCTTTAAAGTCTTCTACATAACAACCCCATTAGGGTTAAATCACACCTACAAACCCTGCTCAATCATCTGGCCAATAAAAATCAGATTCTTTGTAATGTTGGGAACATGAACTACATCTGCAAGGTACTTCACCTTACCATCCTGCATAGACAATGGCACATCTCCAACATGGGCAATCGAATGAGCAATGTCATCCCATGTTTCAGCAAAACCTTGTCTTTCAAGACTCTTCATTTCCTTGAACCACTTACCATGACTTGTCATGTGGTTCGAAGCACCTGAATCAACGTACCATATACATCATCCTTACATGCTACTACATCATTTCTAGACACAACATTAACTACATGTTGCATAACAAATAATCTCTCATTATTCTCATTATTTCTACTATAGGATGCATAGTTATTTTGCTGCACTTTTTTATTTCGAATGTCATTCTGCTTCTTATAGTAATCTGCCTACACATGTCCAGGCTTACCATAGTAAAAACAGCATCGTGTATCATTATGCTACCTTTGCTAATTACCATGACCTCTTTGACTCCCCCTGTCTCTAAACTGGTCTCTTCCACCTGTGTGTTGTTGTTGTGATTCATGGGACTATTGCTGCTATTGTTGACCATAATTCTGATTACCTATTCAGCCACCACCTTGGCCATGTCCATGACCTCTACCTTGTCCTCTACCTGAACTTGTGTAGAAGGCCTACTGCTTTGAACTATTTTTGTTTGTGAAGACTGTTGATATTCACCCAAATTCTTCTCTTCAATGTTCAACATTGACACCAAATCTATAAAGTTGGGAATGTTTTCCTGAGTCTGAATAGACATCTTGAATACCTTATATTGTGGCCCGAGACCACGTAGACATACTTTCATCTAATCATCATCATCAACAGAAACACTAATAGATGCAAGGGATTCCACAATGCCCTTGATTTTCAATGCGTAATCATTCATAGACATATTTTTCTTCTCCACAGTATGAAGCTCATTCTTTAACTGAATCTTTCGTGCCTTGGTGTTAGTTTTATTACAGCTTTACTGAGGTATCCCATGCCTCCTTGGGTGACTTGGCATCCTGTATATGCCTAATCATGGTGTCATGTATGCTAATAGAAAGCCAATACATGAATTTCCTTGCTCCTTGATTCCAATCCTTGTATTCTTTTACATCTGCAGAAGTTGGATTAATCTCCGATATCTTTGGTGCCTCCTCATGTTCACATTCAATGTAGTCCTAATAGCCTTTTCCCATCAAAAAATTCATCAATTAAACCTCCAAGCATGGAAGTTGTTCTTGTCAAGCTTCTGTGCAACAATTTGGTTTATTACATCATTGGACATCTTGTCTGCAACACAAACTCACCAAAAAGAACACTCTTGGTTAACCTACACAAATTGCTATTTTCTCTACAGTGATACTATGCTACACCCAAACTGTCACAACTAGTGACCTCAACTTGCATACAAACACCCAATAGCAACTTTAAGACCTCTTTGCAGTACACACATTAGGACTTGTTTAGGGTCTTCTTGGGCCCTTTTATTTGGACACTTAGTGAAATGCTTAAAATGCTAATCAAGCTTTAACCAACCTAGTGGCCTAGGCCTGAAAATGCATTTTTCCTTTTCTACAAAAAAGAAAATAGGCCAAAAGGTGATCTAATCATTAGATCTTTTGTCCTTGGGAAGGAATATGGACCTAACTGCCTTTTTGTCTTGTAGTGAAGTACCTTTCACAAAGAATGTTTGAAAATTTTTGTCACTTTGTTCCCTCCCTTTTTGGAGGTGCTACAGATCCCACTCTCTCTCTCTCTACACTCTCTCTCTCTCTCTAAAACGAGTTTAGGGTGTTTTACTTGGGTAAGGGCTTCTTTTTCTCTCTCTAGGAGCCATGGCCTGCAGATCTGGACCTCCTACTCCATCATCCTTTCCACCAGCTCTCATGGAAGAGCTCACCATCCCCTCTTGTGAAGGTACAGATCTACACATCCTTGCAAGCTGAAGCTCTCCATCTCCATCACTAGCAAGCTGTCCATATCTATCATCCTCTCCACCAGCTCTCATGGAAGAGCTCACCATCCCCTCCTGTGAAGGTACAGATCTACACATCCTTGCAAGCTGAAGCTCTCCATCTCCATCACTAGCAAGCTCTCCATATCTATCTCCTCAAGGCCTCCATTTCCATCTCTGTATCCATCTGCATCTCCTCCACCTCCATCTCCATCACCATCTCCATCTTCATCTCCTCCATCACCATCCACATTTCCATCCTCCACCTCCATCCTCCATCTCCATCATCTCCATCACCATCCACATTTCCATCTCTGTATCCATCTACATCTCCTCCATCTCCATTTGCTAGGTACAATGGCTCTACGGGACATCACCAACAAGCAATCAAAGTTTCGCTTGCACGTGGACTTAGACGAGGAGTATGCCACAATGCGAAGTAATCGAACGAAGGGATGTATTCCTGCTGAGGTGCTACGACTTCAAGGTGCAAAAGCCATTGATCTTTGGACTGATGGAAGCATTTATCCCCTTGATCCACAGACTGGTGCCCGTCCCCCTTTTCGTAATATCACGTAGGTCGTACGCTTCTTGGGTGACGATTATAATGGTTTCTTAGCGTACTGTCAGAGGCTCTATTCTTTGTACTTGCAAGAACTCTCAAATCAAAATCACCTCAGGAAGCTTCTAAAATTATGCAAGGCGGAAAAGGAAGAATGTGCGTCAACTTTCATGGCCACAAAGGAACATATGCTGGCTCGAGTCAAGCATCTAGAGAAGGAGGATGCAGAGCAGAACATGAAGCTTGATGAAGGTGTGGAAGGCAGGGATCGAGTTATAGAGAACTATCTCCGTCTTCGAAACTCAACTCGGAACCTTCGCCGACGTGTCAATCATTTCACTCACCTCCCCGTGGGATATAATGCAAGGCAGCGAAAGCGCAAGCCTCTGAGTCTTCTTTCCAAAGATGGGGGGCTCGCAAGCGACGTGTGCATCAAACAAGGTAATCACAGCTTCAAAACTAGCATTACATTCCTTTTTCATATAGTTATGTCATTGACTCTGAACTATGTGATGTCCAAGGAATGTGCTAAAGCAATATTAGGCTGTTCCAATACTGAGGAGTCTATCCTTGAGCACATTATTCCAGAGCAGAAAGTAATCAATATGATAACCAATCCAGTAAATGGTGCGTTGCGTGACAGGATTCAAAAGTATTTTCTCAAGGAATTTCAGTAGATTGTCAGTCCGTCCCATTGACATGCTCACTGTGTGTGACACAGTAGGTATCAGTGATAAGGGATACAGGGCTTTGTATACTTGCATCACAGCACGTCTACGAGGCAAAGGAATGACACGATCTATACTTCCAACACCATACAGTATAGTTATGGCAAGGAAGTCAACAAACAACAATATTGCCGACTTGCTAGGCGGCTACAGATGGATGGATGGTAGCATGCCAATGTCAAATTCAAAAGATTTTGCTTACAACAAGTTTAACAATGTTTACATCGAGGTGGAGGCACTTCAACGAGCTATGATTCAGTTTTATGATATGACATTAGAGGAGACGGATGGAAAGGCTATATTTGTCCTTAAATTGGATGAATTTCAGGTGGTAAAGGGCCAAAGGGTGGAACGTACAAGTCTGACACTCATGAGCAGGGCATTGAAGCGAAAGAGCTTAGACGGCAAAGATGAAACAGGTGATGCAAAGAATAACTTGCACACAAAGCGATGCAAGCAAGATTACTTTGGAGTGCAGTTTGAGAAGAACATATGGTGGCAGGCGGCATGGACCCTTCCGCACGAGGACCATGATAGTCTGAGGTGGTACTTCACCCGTACAGGTATTCAAGGAGTGATACATAGGCAATCAAATGGTGGTCTTGCATGTGCCTGGCACTGGTGACTTTGAAATAGAGTGGCACCTTGGTGGTGATCTCAAGACCCTCAAATGCATGTTGGGAACTAAAAGCGGTGCTAACACTTTGTTTCCATGCATCTTTTGTTGTCATCCAAGGATGCCAAGTGTCGCAGTGTGGGGAAGGCCAAACAAGCAACCAAGGTGAAAGGTCGTAAGCAGGCAAGTGCAAAGGGCTCAAGTCAATTACAAAAAGGGAAGGGTATGCACGTCTGGCTCAATGGAATTATGAGCTACAATCAAAGCAAGGCACCATCTCGCGCAGAGGAGGATGCTACTTGGAACCCTATTCTTTCAATTCCACTGTCGCGAGTACATGTGTGTACCTTGCACGCAAGACTTAGAATTCTGGACAAGTTGTTGATGCTCTACATCAATTATGCTTGGAACATGGAGCCAGAGTCACGGCGAGAATAGTGCATCCAAGAGCTTGAAGTTGTTTTATCATCCATGGGGCTTCACGCAGGTGCTGTCACCCTCTCTAAGGATCGCAAAAACCCATCAAGAACCCAAGATAACCCTAATAAGATATATATGGGTGGTGCAAAAGCAGGACACCTGCTCTCAAACTATGGTGAGGCTCAAAGCCATACACATTTTGAATTATGGAAGCAGATTATGATGTAACAACCTATCGAGGCAATGAGGCGACACTAGGATTGAAGCGTGCACATGTGTGGGAAGCTTGTGATGAGATGATGAGGCTTCTTGAGCGCCCGTATCTTGATGAAGCAGAGATAGCTACATTCAAGACTTTGATTGACAGATTCATAGAAGAAATGATCGATGCTTGGGGGGAAACTCATATAACACACTACATGCATATTCTCTATGCGCACAGTTCCTTCTTTCTAGATGAATATGGGTCTCTTGCACTCTGGAGCAACCAAGGCATGGAACGATCACATTACCAAACCAAGGCGGCCTATTTTAAGAACACGGGTCATGGCGGTGGCAAGGTTCGTAGCAATGCGTTTCAAGAAATGTTCAATTGGTTTTACCGTGCACTTACTGGGAGAAAGGCCCAAAAGCGAGTCGAAAATTTGTCTTTGAGGCGCAAAATTATGAAGGTGGTAGGTGTAAGGCGAAAGAGAAGGGTGCAATGCGTCAATGGCACATGAAAGAGCGAGGCAATGGCACAGTGGTCGACTAAGAAATGGCCGCATGTGGTTACCCAGCCAATAATTCTTGTTCGCCACTTTTTGGCGCGTTCATTGTAAATTGACTTTTTTGTAATTTTGGCCCCCTATAAATATCAAAGTGAGTTTTATTGTCATTTTTAAAAGTCTTGACTTGTGAGCTCTCTCTCTCTCTCTTCCTCTCCCCTTAACTCTCCCTCTCGCGCTCTCTCTCTCTCTCTCTCTTTCTCTCGCTCGTGCACTAATATCTCATGCACATGGAGCCCCCAAATGATCCTCCCTCCAATACGCAGGATGACAAAGACCTTGGGCCCTTACCGATGGCACATAGAACTGAAATCCCAAACATTTACCCACAAGCCCAAATGGATCTGGAAGTTGAGCGTGTGAGGCTTGAGCGAGAGGCCCAAGAAGCCGAAGAACGCCAAGAAGCGGAGAGATTACAGAAAGAAGCAGAGGACATGGAGGCAGCTGAGAGAGCAAGAAAAGAAGCCAAAGAGATCGTCAGAACACAGGAGGAGGATGAGGCAGCAAAGAAAGCACAGGAGGATGAGGCAGCAAAGAAAGCACAGGAAGGTGAGGCTGCCAAGAAGGCAGAAGAAGATGAGGCAGTTATTAGGAAGGCGGAGGCAGATAAGAAGGCTGCAGAAGAAGCTCAGGCCGCCGCCGCAAGCAACGAGAGAAGATTTGCATTCTTTGCTGCGGAGGAGGATTGGCTTAACAGACAAGCTCGCAGATTTGTTGCTGACTTGTGAATGGCTGGATACGAAGATGACACAATTTTGGAAGCGGCTATACAAGGTCTTCGAGCAGAATATACAGAGAGGAGAAATGAAGACACAGTAGAAAGGGAGCACCTGCCGAGTAGTAGGATTCTCAATGTTAGACAAAGTCTTGGCTCGTGCACTTGGTAAAGGAAAGAGAAAACTCTCAGCTGAGGAAGTAGAAAATAAGAGCAGAAGCTTGAACGAGAAGCCAGGGCAGCAAACGCACGGAGGCTTCGTGATGAGGAAAAAGAAAGGAAAGATGAAGAGAGGAGCGAGTAAGGAAGGAGGCAGAGCAGAGAGCAGCTCAGAAGACTCCATCTATAAAGGCAAAGAAAACTCCAACACCTGCAAAGGCTAAGAAGGGAAAAACCATTCCTAAACGCACAAAACCCCCTTCCGATAACTTCCAAGAGCAGTGACAAAAGTTAAAAAATGACACGCCAGCTTGGACTCGCCACGCGCAAGAACCACCGCCCCCAACAACGCAGAAGAAGCAAAGGTGGAGACCAGGGACAGTTGCCCTTAGAGAAATTCGCAAATATCAGAAGAGCTCCACACCAATTATTCCAAAGGCACCTTTTGCGCATCTCGTTAAAGAGATTATCCTCGACCAGCGTCGGGATGTCAATCGTGTGCAAGCGGCGGCACTAGGCGCTTTGCAACAAGGTGCCGAGGATATTTTGGTTTCGCTTTTCCAAGACGCGGTTTTGTGCATGGTGCATGCAAAACGTGTCACTATGAAGCCATCTGATCTTCGTCTAGCTAGGTGTATCCGTGGAGACGACGCTCTCTTTCACTAGATAGGAGAAGGCTTTGTAATGCAACAGATCCGTGTTTTGTAATCTCAATTTGATTAATGAAAAACCATGTCTATTTTCAAAAAAGTTGTTTTCTATTGCAAGTTATTGTCGTCTTGTCAAGGTAATTGTAGTCTTTTGCATGTAATTGTTGTTGCTACGTACATTCGACCTCATGTGAACGCTCGTCTGCCACCACCCGTCTGACTTTGGCTCGACTCGACGGGCCGATTTTTCCTGCGTATGGCCCCAAAAGGGTAGATCAGATGTGCGAGGTGCGCCGGGGCCGACGGGGGGAGGCCGGTGGTCGCACCGTGGACCCTGTGCGCCACAGAGCGACTGTAGCCTGTTTGACCTGGTCAAGGGCCGATGGTCGCGCCGTGGACCCCGTGCGCCACGGAGCGACTGTAGCCTGTTTGACTACAGTCGCTCCGTGGCGCACGGGGTCCACGACCAGGTCAAATAAGCTACAGTCGCTCCGTGGCGCACAGGGTCCACGGCGCGACCACCGGCCCCCCCTGTCGGCCCCGGCGCACCCCGCACATCTGATCTACCCTTTTGGGGCCATACGCAGGAGAAATTGGCTTGTCGAGTCGAGCCAAAGTCGGACAGGTGGTGGCAGACGAGCGATCACAAAAATTGATTGAAACATAATGACACGCACGACAACAACATATAAACACATCAAGAAGATAATTAAAACTTAAAATCAGCTCGACAAACATCTTGATGTCATTAATTGTTTGATTTTCAGAAAAGGCAAATGAGTACATTGGATCTAGCCAACTCGCTTGATGAGCTTGGTGAAAGCCTCGTGGGTGAGAGTCTTTACCGATGGTTTGTCACCAGTGCGTTCGGCTATCTCTTTGGCATCAGTGATGCCTTGTCCAAGGCTAAGGCCACAAAATCCTAGGAAAGACCCTGCACTTTTATCACCAAAGCTAGAAACTCATCCTCAAACACACCAGCTGCAAAACAATATTGTCGATGAGCCAACACAACAAATAGAATAAGCTACTCATCAGCACGATAAAAAGTAATTAACAAGTAAACACACCTTCTGATTTTCATCATTTTGTCCAATGTTTTGAGGGAGGTCAATGATAGAATTATCATAACAGTTCTAAGGTTTGCTATGTCCTTTTCATCATCGTGTTTATAAAGTGGTTGCTTGTCTAAAGTAACTAATATAATGTAATCTTGCGCAGCTTGGTGCAGCTTGGTTGTATCAAATCTCCCATTCGATGTTCAAAATCGTGTATATATTGTAGATTCCCTTCTTTCCTCGGTTCTTACTGCACAACATACTTCATTGGTTGATGTATGTCCGTGGTTTAGTTCGATAAATTTCGATGTAGTGCTCCAATAGTCCTAATTGCATACAATGAAGAGTAAGTGACATGCAATCTCATTTATAGTCTTAGTATTGCGACCTATATTTACTCTATATTTTTTATGTTACTTTTGGTACTCCTAATTGCATGTTGTAGTTCACACTGGAGTTTGATCCTTTACGATATGGAATCCAAGACTTGTTACTTGGCCAATTCAGGTGAAGAATTCCATGGCACCATGAGATAGTAAGTCCATAGATTCAATATTTATATATCGTAATAACGAGTTGGAGAGAGAGAGAGAGAGAGAGAGAGAGAGAGAGAGAGAGAGAGAGAGAGAGAGAGAGAGAGAGAAGGAGAAGTAGTTAGAGAACTTTCAATATTGACAACAGTATTGTTTCATGCAAATTGGTTAGAAAGCTAATAACTGCTCTCGAGGCCATAATCCAGGACACACTACTAGAACACACAAGGACTGTGAGAGATGCAGAGTCCTGTAGCAACGGGATGGCCATAGTTGCGGTTGGAGGGTGTGCTATAACGTAAAGTTACTGCACATTTAGTTCTCTTGTTACCCGCAGAAAATGTAGGCATGCTTCTTTTTTTTAATGATATGTTACTTTCCTTCCTCATTCTTTGACGGCACATGTCTATTTTTTTGGCTTTGTAGAATCCACAATTATCAGAATACTCCGATGTGGATTTAGGGTTGTTCAGGGAAGAGGCCATTAAGCATATCATTGTCAACATTCATAGCATGCCGACTAATATCCCTATCGCGTTTGTGCCCCCTTCACCCCACGGCCGCGACCAGGACCACCGCCATGGCAGTACCCTCGAACACAAGTCAACAGGTTTGTTGTCGAGCTTCCAGAATCTAATAAATCTGAAGACGTCAATTTGGAAGCTTCAACCTCGCAAGGACAACAAGCTTCAGTTCCAGAAGAGCAACCACCCCAAGAGCCCGGAAGAGTAACTACCCCAAGAGCATCCCGAAGAGCAACCAACCCAAGAGCGTCTCGAAGAGCAAGCACCCCCTCAACGACAAGCCTCACCACCCCAACAACAAGAATCATCCCACACACAATAGCACTCTTCATATAGGGAAAAAATGAGAACATGCTATCAATGTTTTAAGCATCCAATAAGAAAATGTAGAATATTTGTCTTAGTTTCTATTGCTCTAAGAAATACAAAATGTTATTTGATGTAACTATATGCTGTCAAAAATACATTTATCTCCATTTATCTCTATGTGATAGTCGTTTGCACCAGGAAAACTTGCTTTCTTGTAATGTCTTTACATTGAATGGTCCTTTCTTTTCTCCTTGGTACCTATTTCCAAAAATCAAAGTAATGTATATAAGTAATAATGATTATGGCATAGTTTTGGAATGAATACTTTTTCTGTAAGATTCCTCCCCAGCCTCTCAAGATGTTCAGCATCTTCCCCTGTAATCAAATCCCTCTTCAGAAATATATAAGATCTTGTTTCTACCAGTTTTGGCCTAGAGAGAGAAAATCTTCTAGAGAGTGGTAATTCAGTTTTTAAATATTTTTGAATAGAAAAATATCTCATCTTATTAAAAGAAGTTCATTTTCAAACCTACTTTTAACGCGATTGCTTTTCTTCACATACTTTTAACGGGCTTGCTTTGCTATTAACAGATCCATAGCCTAGCATCCACACTTATCTTCAAGCACCCACACTTATCTACAAGCTTACACAATCATCTCCAAGCACACAAGAGAAGAGGGTGAATAAGGAAGAGAAGAAAGAGAAGCAAAGGGTGAACAAGGAAGAGAAGAAAGAGAAGTAGCTTTGAAGAAGGACAAGAAGCTTCCATACCTCTATCCAAGGTAAGTCTCTTTAGGGTTGATCTTCTTTGAAAGTTGCTCTCATTTGATTCGTCCTTTGCTCTCTTTGAAACGAATGTTTTTGGTACAACAGCTGTGTTTTTGTGTCGGGCGCGTCGGGCACATGTCCTTTTCGTCTTTTTAGAATAGTATGTCTGTCAGAGCGCATTTATAGACGCATTTGAGAGCGCGTCTAAAAGCACGTCTATAGACGCGTCTACTCTGTGTTGGAAAGAAGTAGCCGCGTCTGTAGACGCGCTGTTAAACGTGAATATAGACGCTATGTTTTTTCTCTCTTTTTTTCCCCTCCTCTTCTTTTCTCTTTTTTTCTCCTCTCTTTTCCTCTCCTTTCTCCTCTCTTTTATCCCCACTTTTTCTACTCTCTTTTACTCTCCTTTCTCCTCTCTTTTCCTCTCTTTTCTCCTCTCTTTTATCCCCACTTTTTCTCTCTTTTATTCCTCTCCTTTCATGGAAATAAGTGATTGCATGAATGAAGAAAGGGATTGCATGAATGACAGAAAGGGATTGCATGATTGAAGAAGGGGATTGCATTAATGATGGAAAGGGAAAGCATGATTTGAAAAAATAGATTGCACTCTATATTTTCCTCTCTTTTTCCTTCTCTCTTTTATCCTCTCTTTTCTTCTCTTTTTCTCTCTTATCTCCTCTCTTTTTCTCTCTTTTTTTCTCCTCTCTTTTCCTCTATTCTCCTCTCTTTTTCTCTCTTTTATCCCCCTCTATTCCCCTCTCTTTTTCTCTCTTTTATCCCCCTCTTTTTTCCTCTATTTTCCTCCCTTTTTTCTATTCTCCTCTCTTTTTCTCTCTCTTTTATCCCCCTCTTTTTTCCTCTATTCTCCTCTCTTTTTCTCTCTTTTATCCCCTCTTTTTCTCCTCTCTTTTTCTCTCCTTTCTCCTCTCTTTTATCCCCGCTGTGCATGCCTTTTCTACTCTCTTTTTCTCTTCTTTTTCTCTTCTCAGTTCATCAGTAATCTTCTTTTTTTCTTTTTTCCAGTTCATCATGTGGCCAGGAAGCGCTTCAGGCTCACCTGATCTTCGAGAATCCATCTTTAGGAACTTATATAACCTTTTGGGGCACCCTCCCAATCCTGCGGAGTTATACGGCTACATGACGGTACTCTAAACACCCCCCAGGAGTCGGCACTACAGACTCCAAACCACCCCAACCCCACACCTTTTGAGATTACCCCAGTGGAGTCAACACAGCCCAGCCGGCTACATAGTTGAGACCCTTCCCCCATGCCGTCCTATGTCCCTTCCCCCATGCCGTTTAAATGTAATTATGTTTATAATTATGCTTATGTCTGCATAATGAATTTTTAGTTTAAAAGAGGAAGCCCCACCATATTTCATAATTAGGTGTAAATATTTAAAAGTAGAATTTTGAGCATTCTCAAAAATTGCAGCGAAGCTATGGCAAAATTTTACCAAAAAAATAATGAATTTAATTTCATGCATAAATTTGATAATGCAAAAAGAGAAATTCTCATCATATTCTAGGCATAAATATTTTTATGCTAAAAGAAGATTTTTTGTTACATTTATGGAAAATACATTTACGGTACTTATGCATAAATGTTTAAATGGAGAAAAGAGGAATTTTTGTTATATTATTTTTTAGTATGTGCATGCATAAAAATCTAGATACAAAAAGAGGAATTTTCACAATATTCTAAGTACAAACATTTTAAATATCAAAAGGGGAATAATTATTATATTTCAAAATAGGTAATATCATGGTAAAAACAAATACGCACACACTCCTCTTTAAAACTTTATTCTAAAAATAATCCATTGACAAAACAGATATGATCACAGATTTTCTAATTCAAAATTTCCATTCAATCCCTTGTTTCACAAAAACAGTACCACTCTGGACTCTTCGTTGGGACCAGCTGGTCAGCTCAACGAGATCCAGTAACAGATTACAATAATCATTTCGTCAACATACATATATATATCTTCCTCGATATACTTATGGGTATCCTAAGCACCGCGAGCCCGTGCATCGCCTGGTCAGAACCCTCCAGGATCCTCCTTAGGTGTCCTGGTACTTCACTCAGGGACCGCTTCGTTGGCCCTCGTCCATCGTACCGGAAGCACACCATTTTTCACCATACCTAGGCTGGTCAAGACCTGGGCAGGTTTTTACCGCGTGAGCTGTCCCTCGAACACTCCTCGCCAGCTCTGTTGCAACTGAACTTCCCTTAGATAAACATATATGCCAAATGCTCCCTCAATAGCATTCTGGCGTAAGATAGTCCTTTAAGAAAACAGGGTTTCTATGCAAGTTTACAGTTTTGATTTTGTTTGAAAACCATGAATAATCTTAAATCTGTATCCCAATACTTCTAGATCCAGGTCTAAATTCCAAACAGAATTCTTCGAATTCTGTTAACTTGATCCTCAGATCAAAAGCAAAAGCCTTAACTTAGTTTTAGATTCGGTGGGGGATTTGAGTACATTTTTCCTGAATTGGGCACATCGTCATTGATTGAATTTGATGAAGGAATTAGGTCTTGGTCAATAGTCTGAATCAGAGTTTGGGTCTGGAAAGGTTCTTCCTAAACTATCTTTCTCGAAAGGTACTATTTCAATTTCTCTTTTTCTAAATTTTGTTCGACGAATATTTGTTTACACATTTCTAAAACATGAATTTCATAGTATGAGGAATAAAATAATCATTTATCTCGATCTCCGACTTCGATAGTTTAATTGAATTTTCTTATTACCATCTTAGTGAATATGAAACGATAGCATTTCTTCTCACAGATTATCTACTTATTCATTTTTCTAATTTTTGTGAAAATTAAATAGAGGATTAAGAGAACCCTTATTTAAATATAATCATTCTATATGCATATTTTTATGCATAAAATCTAATTCTGATGAAAGTCGCACTTTATCATCATAAAAATCATTTATGATGAAAATCAATCTTTTAATATAAAAGAATTTCTTTTATGCATCCATTTATGCATAAAAATCACCTATTCTCAATCCAAATGAAGCTTCTCATGAAGCATTTCTCTAATCCAAAATTTTTTTTATACTTGTCTAATTGGAGGCCAAAATAATGGCTTTTTAATGCTTTTATGATATTTATTTCATAGAGAAATTATGAATCAATCCATAATTGGATAATGATCCAATTAGTGATCATTCTAATCATATAAATAATATTAAACTTCATTCTCTCAATTAAATTGAGAATTTTCAGTAATAGCAACGAAGCTATGGTAAAATTTCTGTAAAATAAACACATAAAAAATTTTCATTCATAATATGAAAAGAGGACTTCCTACCATATTCTAAGAATTATCATCCTAGATTAATTGAATGATTCTCATTCTAATTATGAAGAAATTTATTTTTATGATTATGCATAATTAGTAAATTAGAAAAAAGAGAAAATTTTTGGTAATTTATTTTTATGTTAAAAGAGTAATCCCCAAGACATTGGAAATCCATGTATTCCAATGATTTAGAGAATAAAATAATGTATTCCAATGATTTAGAGAATAAAATTGGAATGCTAAAATAATGTATAATTGATTGAAGAAGAAGAAGAAGATGAAAGAGATCATACTCCACCTGCGAGATGAGGACATCTCGCGTTTTTTAAGTGGGGTAGAATGTAAGATTCCTCCCTAGCCTCTCAGGATGTCCAGTATCTTCCCCTGTAGTCGAATCCCTCTTTATAAATATAAAAGATCTTGTTTCTACCTGTTTTGGCCTAGAGAGAGAAAATATTCTAGAGAGAGGTTATTCAGATTTTGGATATTTTTGGATGGAAAAATATCTCTTCATATTTAAATAAGTTTCCCCGAAACAGAAGTTCAAAAAGATTTCAGAAGGTGCATTTGAAATAAATTATAATCTGTTCAAAAAGCCCTTATCCTGGGAGTCCAGATTTTCTGAAAATTTTAAATTAAGGTTTTGAGGGGCCAATCAGATTCATCGAAATGTGTGGAGGAGATAAATGGAAGAAATAAAGAAAATCCCACCAAAATGAGTAAATACTCACATAAGATGAAGAGTTGACTAAGGACAAGGTTAATAGTTAAAAAAGAGAGATATTTAGAAGAAATGATGCATTTTAGACACCTCAGTATGGGGGAATTCCCCTCATGAAGGAGGCGCCTATTTCACATGTGTGGGAGAGTTTTAAACTCCCAAATAATGAGATATTTTTATCTCTCCTCTCTCCTGTTTCAACTAGATCCAAAAAGTTTATTTTTATCAATTTTGATTTTATGCATAAATAGATGCATAAAGACTTTTTTTTTAAATTCAAAAGAGTTATTTTCATCAATTTTGATTTTATGCATAAATAGATGCATAAAGAATTTTATTTTTAATTCAAAAGAGTTATTTTCATCAATTTTAATTTTATGCATATAAAGATTTTATGCATATAAAGATGCATAAAAGATTTATTTTTATTTTGAAAGTATTATTTTCATTGAAATTGAATTTATGCATAGATAGATGCATAAAAGATTATTTTTATTTTGAAAGTTTTATTCTCGTTAAAATGGAATTTATGCATAGTAAAATGCATAAAAGGTTTATTTTTAATTCGAAAGTGTTATTTTTCTTAAAATTAAATTTATGCCTAAATAGATGCATAAAAGGATTTGTATAAAAGTGTTATTCCTACTAAAGTTGTCTTTATGCCTAATTAGATGCGTAAAGAATCTTTATAAAAAAAAATAGATTTCTATAAATAGATGTGATGAGATGTGATGAGATGTGATAGGAATCAGATAGATGTAAATGGATGGATGGAAGTGATATGAATTAGATAAATGTAAATGGATGAATGGATGGGGATGTTTGTGAAAATGAATGTGGAATGTGGATATTATTGTATGGATGTGGATGTGGATGTATGGAATGTGGATATGGATGTATGGATGTGGAATGTGGATGTGGATGTATGGATGTGAATGTGGATGTGGACGTATGGATGTGGAATGTGGATGTGGATGTATGAATGTAGATATGGATATGGATGTATGGATGTGAATGTGGATGTGGGTGTATGGATGTGGATGTATGAATGTGGAATGTGGATATGGAATGTATGTATGGATGTGGATGTATGGATGTGAATGTGGATGTGGATGTATGGATGTGGAATGTGGATGTGGATGTGAAAATGGATGTATGGATGTGGATGTAAAAATGGATGTATGGATGTGGATGTGGATGTGGAAAAGGATGTATGGATGTGGATGTGGATGTGTATGTGGAATAATGAATGCGAATGTGTATGTGAAATGATGTGACGTTGATATGAGTGAATGATGAGATGTGATGACATGTGAATTGGGATGTGAATAAATGATATGTGATGTGAATGAATCTGATGTGATGAGATGGAGAGGGATAATGTGGAAAGACAAGAGTTCATTATAGAAACTGTTTTTGTGACCTGTTTGTAAATGATTGTTTTATGTCAAGAATGCTAGGTAAGCATTTTGACCATCTTGCGAGGATTAAGGTCGTGGAGACCTAACTGATAAAGTTGCAACTGCTGAACGGAGAGTCAATGGAGGACGTCTCGCGTGGCAAGGTCGGCCGAGGTCTTGACCAACCTCGGTTTGATTAAAATGGTGAGCTTCTGGTATAGTGGATGAGGGACCAAGGAAGCAGCCCATGAGTGAAGCGCTAGGTGACCTGCGAAGGACCCTAGAGGGTGCTAACCATACGGTGCTCGGGCTCTGGGTCGCTGAAGATACCCACAAGTACGTCAGGGAAGATATTGAATCAAGGAGTAAGAGTTGTTTTCTAAAACCGGGCATGGATCTTGTTGATTGACCTTGCTGGTCCTCAACGGATGAGTCCATGACTCTTTTATATGGATCCGTTGGTTGACCTTGCTGATCTTCCACGGAGTTTCCATTTTGTTATGTGAATACATTGCCAGTGACTATGAGCTAAGAACTATCGAAAAGGCCCATGTGTGAATAGGTGGTGAGCGTTCTGGTTGCCAATGATGCTATAAGGACACCGACAAGGAAGCGGCCTATGAGTGAAGCGCTAGGTGACCTGCGAAGGACCCTAGAGGGTGCTGACCATACGGTGCTCAAGCTCTAGGTCGCCGAAGATACCCACAAGTACGTCGGGGAAGATATTAAATCAAGGAGTAAGAGTTGTTTTCTAAAACCGGGCATGGATCTGGTTGATTGACCTTGCTGGTCCTCAATGGATGAGTCCATGACTCTTTTATTTGGCTCCGTTAGTTGACCTTGCTGAACTTCCACGGAGATTCCATTTTGTTATGTGAATATATTGCGAGTTACTATGAGCTAAGAACTATCGAAAAGGCCCCTGTGTGAACAGGTGGTGAGCGTTCTGGTTGCCAATGATGCCATAAGTACACCGATGAAGGAATGATTGGAAATAAGGATTCAACCAGAGATTTTGAGGATTGTGATAAGTGACACAATGGTTTCATTAAAGGATTGTTTTAAAGATAGCTGATGCTGAGAAAAAGGCAATTTCATATTGGGTGTGTAAATGGTATGACTAGTTTTATGTTGCATGAACATCCGGCTAGGGGACCTGGAAACTCTTTTCCCTAGTACCCGAGACAAAACCTAACCAAATTCCTAATTGGATCCTATCACTACAGTGGTTGGACGGTTGGCTAACCCATGGGATTGGATGGGGTTAGGCTGGACTGATGGATTCGTAAATCGAGACTCAGTTTCTGTTTAGTTTGATAGATGAAGTAAATTCCGGACAAAAATTGTTCTATTGAAAAGAATCAACGGCTGTGCCTCTCAATGAGGACAAAAGCGTTGGTCTCTATGATCCAAGTACAGTCTTTTTCCCTGATCTGACTATGGGACTTACGGGTTTGGTAAGATGAGCTCAGTTAGTTAAGGCTTTTGACTACGTTAGGGAAAAGTTATCCTGGTGGAATCGCCTGTGCTTTCCGAGCAAAGGAAGTTTTCTGGGTTCGGTTTTGGAAAAAAACCGATGGATTAGTATCTTGTCCGGATATCCGTGGGTGAGGCCCCGAGTGTGCGACCCTACCCCGCACAAGAAGTGCTACTTCCACTGCTAGCACCCTTGAATTTGTTGCATGTCAAGGATAGGGATCTTACAGCAAAAATGTGAAAATTCAAAAGATTTATTTTCATGAATTTTGATTTTATGCATAAATAGATGCATAAAGAATTTTATTTTTGATTCAAAAGAGTTATTTTCATCAATTTTGATTTTATGCATAAATAGATGCATAAAGAATTTTATTTTTAATTCAAAAGAGTTATTTTTATCAATTTTGATTTTATGCATAGAAAGATGTATAAAAGATTTATTTTTATTTCGAAAGTATTATTTTCATTGACATTGAATTTATGCATAGATAGATGCATAATAGATTATTTTTATTTTGAAAGTGTTATTCTCATTAAAATGGAATTTATGCATAGTAAAATGCATAAAAGGTTTATTTTTAATTCGAAAGTGTTATTTTTCTTAAAATTGAATTTATGCCTAAATAGATGCATAAAAGGATTTTTATAAAAGTGTTATTCCTACTAAAGTTGTCTTTATGCCTAATTAGATGCGTAAAGAATCTTTATATCAAAAAAATTAGAATTCTATAAATAGATGTGATGTGATAGGAATCAGATAGATGTAAATGGATGGATGGAAGTGATATGAATTAGATAAATGTAAATGGATGAATGGATGGGGATGTTTGTGAAAATGAATGTGGAATGTTGATATGGATGTATGGATGTGGAATGTGGATGTGGATGTATGGATGTGAATGTGGATGTGAATGTGGAATGTGGATGTGGATGTATGGAATGTGGATATGGATGTATGGATGTGGAATGTGGATGTGGATGTGGATGTATGGATGTGGAATGTGGATGTGGATGTGGATGTATGGAATGTGGATATGGATGTATGGATGTGGAATGTGGATGTGGATGTATGGATGTGAATGTGGATGTGGACGTATGGATGTGGAATGTGGATGTGGATGTGTGAATGTAGATATGGATATGGATGTATGGATATGAATGTGGATGTGGGTGTATGGATGTGGATGTATGAATGTGGAATGTGGATATGGATGTATGGATATGGAACGTATGTATGGATGTGGAATGTGGATGTGGATGTGATAATGGATGTATAGATGTGGATTAGAAAATGGATGTATGGATGTGGATGTGGATGTGGAAATGGATGTATGGATGTGGATGTGGATGGGGATGTGGATGTGTATGTGGAATAATGAATGCGAATGTGTATGTGAAATGATGTGACGTTGATATCATGAGTGAATGATGAGATGTGATGACATGTGAATTGGGATGTGAATAAATGATATGTGATGTGAATGAATCTGATGTGATGAGATGGAGAGGGATAATGTGGAAAGATGAGAGTTCATTATAGAAACTGTTTTTGTGACCTGTTTGTAAATGATTGTTTTATGTCAAGAATGCTGGGGAAGCATTTTGACCGTCTTGCGAGGATTAAGGTCGTGGAGACCTAACTGATAAAGTTACAACTGCTGAACGGAGAGTCAATGGAGGACGTCTCGCGTAGCAAGGTCGGCCGAGGTCTTGACCAACCTCGGTTTGATTAAAATGGTGAGCTTCCGATACAGTGGATGAGGGACCAAGAAAGCGGCCCATGAGTGAAGCGCTAGGTGACCTGCGAAGGACCCTAGAGGGTGCTGACCATACGGTGCTCGGGCTCTGGGTCGCCGAAGATACCCACAAGTACGTCGGGGAAGATATTGAATCAAGGAGTAAGAGTTGTTTTCTAAAACCAGGCATGGATCTGGTTGATTGACCTTGCTGGTCCTCAACGGCGGATGAGTCCATGACTCTTTTATATGGATCCGTTGGTTGACCTTGCTGATCTTCCATAGAGATTCCATTTTATTATGTGAATATATTGCCAATTACTATGCGCTAAGAACTATCGAAAAGGCCCCTGTGTGAACAGGTGGTGAGCGTTCTGGTTGCCAATGATGCCATAAGTAAACCGATGAAGGAATGATTGGAAATAAGGATTCAACCAGAGATTTTGAGGATTGTGATCAGTGACACAATGGTTTCATTAAAGGATTGTTTTAAAGATAGTTGATGCTGAGAAAAAGGCAATGTTATATTGGGTGTGTAAGTGGTATGACTAGTTTTATGTTGCATGAACATCCGGCTAGGGGACCTGGGAACTCTTTCCCTGGTACCCGAGACAAAACCTAACCAAATTCCTAATTGGATCCCATCACTACAGTGGTTGGGCGGTTGGCTAACCCATGGGATTGGATGGGGTTAGGCTGGACTGATGGATTCGTAAATCGAGACTCAGTTTCTGTTTAGTTTGATAGATGAAGTAAATTCCGGACAAAAATTGTTCTATGGAAAAGAATCAACGGCTGTACCTCTCAATGAGGAAAAAAGCGTTGGTCTCTATGATCCAAGTACAGTCTTTTTTCCTGATCTGACTATGGGACTTACGGGTTTGGTAAGATGAGCTCAGCTAGTTAAGGCCTTTGACTATGTTAGGGAAAAGTTATCCTGGTGGAATCGCCTGTGCTTTCCGGGCAAAGGAAGTTTTCTCGGTTCGGTTTTGGAAAAAAACCGATGGATTAGTCTCTTGTCCGGATATTCATGGGCGAGGCCCCGAGTGTGGGACCTTGCCCCGCGCAAGAAGTGCTACTTCCGCAGCTAGCACCTGAATTTGTTGCGCGTTGGGGACAGGGATCTTACAACAAAAACGTGAAAATTCAAATGAGTTATTTTCATTAATTTTGATTTTATGCATAAATAGATGCATAAAGAATTTTATTTTTGATTCAAAAGAGTTATTTTCATCAATTTTGATTTTATGCATAAATAGATGCATAAAGAATTTTATTTTTAATTCAAAAGAGTTATTTTCATCAATTTTGATTTTATGCATAGAAAGATGCATAAAAGATTTATTTTTATTTCGAAAGTATTATTTTCATTGACATTGAATTTATGCATAGATAGATGCATAAAAGATTATTTTTATTTTGAAAGTGTTATTCTCATTAAAATGGAATTTATGCATAGTAGAATGCATAAAATGTTTATTTTTAATTCGAAAGTGTTATTTTCCTTAAAATTGAATTTATGCCTAAATAGATGCAAAGGATTTTTATAAAAGTGTTATTCCTACTAAAGTTGTCTTTATGCCTAATTAGATGCGTAAAGAATCTTTATATCAAAAAAATTAGAATTCTATAAATAGATGTGATGAGATGTGATAGGAATCAGATAGATGTAAATGGATGGATGGAAGTGATATGAATTAGATAAATGTAAATGGATGAATGAATGGGGATGTTTGTAAAAATGAATGTGGAATGTTGATATGGATGTATGGATGTGGAA
Organism: Cibotium barometz; assembly: GCF_041138505.1. NCBI lineage: Eukaryota > Viridiplantae > Streptophyta > Polypodiopsida > Cyatheales > Cibotiaceae > Cibotium > Cibotium barometz. Next base: position 74,433,503 of record NC_141047.1, on the reverse strand, counting down.
TATGGATGTGGATGTATGGATGTGGATGTATGGATGTGAATGTGGATGTATGGATGTGAATGTGAAATGTGGATGTATGGATGTGGAATGTAGATGTGGATGTGGATGTGGATGTATGGATGTGGAATGTGGATATGGATGTATGAATGTGGAATGTGGATATGGATGTATGGATGTGGAATGTGGATGTGGATGTGGATGTGGACGTATGGATGTGGAATGTGGATGTGGATGTATGAATGTAGATATGGATATGGATGTTTGGATGTGAATGTGGATGTGGGTGTATGGATGTGGATGTATGAATGTGGAATGTGGATATGGATGTATGGATATGGAATGTATGTATGGATGTGGAATATGGAGTGGATGTATGGATGTGAATGTGGATGTGGATGTATGGATGTGGAATGTGGATGTGGATGTATAAATGTGGATGTGGATGTGAAAATGGATGTATGGATGTGGATATGGATGTGGATGTGAAAATGGATGTGGATGTGGAAATGGATGTATGGATGTGGATGTGGATGTGGATGTACGAATGTGGATGTATGGATGTGAATGTGGATGTGTATGTGGAATAATGAATGCGAATGTGTATGTGAAATGATGTGACATCGATATAAGTGAATGATGAGATGTGATGACATGTGAATAAATGATATGTGATGTGAATTAATCTGATGTGATGAGATGGAGAGGGATAATGTGGAAAGACGAGAGTTCATTATAGAAACTGTTTTTGTGACCTGTTTATAAATGATCGTTTTATGTCAAGAATGCTGGGGAAGCATTTTGACCGTCTTGCGATTAAGGTCGTGGAGACCTAATTGATAAAGTTGCAACTGCTGAACGAAGAGTCAATGGAGGACGTCTCGTGTAGCAAGGTCGGTCGAGGTCTTGACCAACCTCGGTTTGATTAAAATGGTGAGCTTCCGGTATAGTGGATGAGGGACCAAGGAAGCGGCCTATGAGTGAAGTGCTAGGTGACCTGCGAAGGACCCTCGAGGGTGCTGACCATACGGTGCTCGGGCTCTGGGTCGCCGAAGACACCCACAAGTACGTCGGGGAAGATATTGAATCAAGGAGTAAGAGTTGTTTTCTAAAACCGGGCATGGATCTGGTTGATTGACCTTGTTGGTCCTCAACGGATGAGTCCATGACTCTTTTATATGGATCCGTTGGTTGACCTTGCTGATCTCCCACAGAGATTCCATTTTGTTATGTGAATATATTTCCAGTTACTATGAGCTAAGAACTATCGAAAAGGCCCCTGTGTAGTGAGCGTTCTGGTTGCCAATGCATTAGGAAGTGAATGGGGTCTTCTTGGGCCCTTTAATTTGCCCCAGCCTAATCAAGGTGATGAAGGAATAGCCGAATGGGGGGTTGCCATGTGGACTGAAATGTTGGGTTTTTAAGAGAGGTGTAAGAGTGGTCAAAGGGTGCACTTTTTCTCCCAAAAAAGGGGACAATTTTACAATTTTCGGACCTCCATAACTTCTACATACAAGCTCCGATTTGAGCGGAGATTACAGATCCGTGATCTACGCATCAAGAGCTTTCCATAGATATGTTACATGATATGGTTTTATCCTCTAGATTTTAAATTCCATTTTCCCCCCAAAATTCAAATTCGAATAAAGTAGCCGTTTTGAAGCTTCTAATTAGAAAACGTTTCTTCTTAAGAGAAAAGGTTTGACTCCCTCAAACTGCCAAATAAAAGGGCCCAAGAAGCCTTCCATTGAGTTCCTAATGATGCCATAAGTACACCGATGAAGGAATGATTGGAAATAAGGATTCAACCAGAGATTTTGAGGATTGTGATCAGTGACACAATGGTTTCATTAAAGGATTGTTTTAAAGATAGTTGATGCTGAGAAAAAGGCAATGTTATATTAGGTGTGTAAGTGGTATGACTAGTTTTATGTTGCATGAACATCCGGCTAGGGGACCTAGGAACTCTTTCCCTGGTACCCGAGATAAAACCTAACCAAATTCCTAATTGGATCCCATCACTACAGTGGTTGGGCGGTTGGCTAACCCATGGGATTGGATGGGGTTAGGCTGGACTGATGGATTCGTAAATCGAGACTCAATTTTCGTTTAGTTTGATAGATGAAGTAAATTCCGGACAAAAGTTGTTCTATGGAAAAGAATCAACAGCTGTGCCTCTCAATGAGGAAAAAAGCGTTGGTCTCTATGATCCAAGTACAATCTTTTTCCCTGATCTGACTATGGGACTTACGGGTTTGGTAAGATGAGCTCAGTTAGTTAAGGCTTTTGACTACGTTAGGGAAAAGTTATCCTGGTGGAATCGCCTGTGCTTTCCGGGCAAAGGAAGTTTTCTGGGTTCGGATTTGGAAAAAAACCGATGGATTAGTCTCTTGTCCGAATATCCGTGGGCGAGGCCCCGAGTGTGGGACCCTGCCCCGCGCAAGAAGTGCTACTTCCGCTGCTAGCACCCCTGAATTTGTTGCGCGTCGGGGACAGGGATCTTACAGGAGAAACGTGAAAATTCAAAAGAGTTATTTTCATCAATTTTGATTTTATGCATAAATAGATGCATAAAAATTTTTATTTTTGATTCAAAAGAGTTATTTTCATCAATTTTGATTTTATGCATAAATAGATGCATAAAGAATTTTATTTTTAATTCAAAAGAGTTATTTTCATCAATTTTGATTTTATGCATAGAAAGATGCATAAAAGGTTTATTTTTATTTCGAAAGTATTATTTTCATTGACATTAAATTTATGCATAGATAGATGCATAAAAGATTATTTTTATTTTGAAAGTGTTATTCTCATTAAAATGGAATTTATACATAGTAAAATGCATAAAAGGTTTATTTTTAATTCGAAAGTGTTATTTTCCTTAAAATTGAATTTATGCCTAAATAGATGCATAAAAGGATTTTTATAAAAGTGTTATTCCTACTAAAGTTGTCTTTATGACTAATTAGATGCGTAAATAATCTTTATATCAAAAAAATTAGAATTCTATAAATAGATGTGATGAGATGTGATAGGAATTAGATAGATGTAAATGGATGGATGGAAGTGATATGAATTAGATAGATGTAAATAGATGAATGGAAGTGATATGAATTAGATAGATGTAAATGGATGAATGGATGAGGATGTTTGTGAAAATGAATTTGGAATGTGGATATGGATGTATAGATGAATGGATGAGGATGTTTGTGAAAATGAATTTGGAATGTGGATATGGATGTATGGATGTGGAATGTGGATGTGGTTGTATGGATGTGAATGTGGATATGGATGTATGGATGTGGAATGTGGATGTAGATGTATGGATGTGGAATGTGGATGTGGATGTATGGATGTGGAATGTGGATGTGGATGTATGGATGTGAATGTGGATGTGGATGTATGAATGTAGATATGGATATGGATGTATGGATGTGAATGTGGATGTGGATGTGGATGTATGAATGTGGAATGTGGATATGGATGTATGGATATAGAATGTATGTATGGATGTGGAATGTGGATGTGGATGTGGATGTATGGATGTGGATGTATGGATGTGGAATGTGGATGTGGATGTATAAATGTGGATGTGGATGTGAAAATGGATGTATGGATGTGGATGTGAAAATGGATGTATGCATGTGGATGTGGATGTGGAATAATGAATGTGAACATGTATGTGAAATGATGTGACGTCGATATGAGTGAATGGATGAGATGTGATGACATGTGAATTGGGATGTGAATCAATGATATGTGATGTGAATGAATCTGATGTGATGAGATGGAAAATGATGTGATGAGGTATAATGTGGAAAGATTACCATATTGAAGAATTTGGAAAAATCCAAAGACTTTGGGAATTGTCTTTTCAATGTACTTTTTGGTGTGTCTTAAGCATACAAACTCAAAAGTTATCGGAGAATGTGCATTTACAATTTACTCTTTAAGCTCTTTCCAATGATATGTGACATGAGGGGGTTTTGACAAAAGATTAAAAAGGTTCACCGTGGTCCCTTTTTTACAATCTTGCAAAATGGGAATTGGGATTTTTCCAAATTCTCTAATATGGTGTTAAAGACGAGAGTTCATTATAGAAACTGTTTTTGTGACTTGTTTGTAAATGATTGTTTTATGTCAAGAATGCTGGGGAAGCATTTTGACTGTCTTGTGATTAAGGTCGTGGAGACCTAACTGATAAAGTTCCAACTGCTAGACGGAGAGTCAGGACGTCTCCCGTAGCAAGGTCAGCCGAGGTCTTGACCAGCTTCGGTTTGATTAAAATGGTGAGTTTTCGGTACAGTGGATGAGGGACCAAGGAAGCGGCCTATGAGTGAAGCGCTAGGTGACCTGCGAAGGATCTTAGAGGGTGTTGACCATACGGTGCTCCGGCTCTGGGTTACCGAAGATACCCACAAGTACGTCGGGGAAGATATTGAATCAAGGAGTAAGAGTTGTTTTCTGAAGCCGGGCATGGATCTGGTTGATTGACCTTGCTGGTCCTCAACGGATGAGTCCATGACTCTTTTATATGGATCCGTTAGTTGACCGTGCTGATCTTCCACATGGATATTCCATTTTGTTATGTGAATATATTGCCGGTTACTATGAGCTAGGAACTATCAAAAAGGCCCCTGTGTGAACAGGTGGTGAGCGTTCTGGTTGCCAATGATGCCATAAGTACACCGATGAAGGAATGATTGGAAATAAGGATTCAACTAGAGATTTTGAGGATTGTGATTAGTGACACAATGGTTTCATTAAAGGATTGTTTTAAAGATAGCTGATGCTGAGAAAAAGGCAATTTCATATTGGGTGTGTAAGTGGTATGGCTAGTTTTATGTTGCATGAACATTCGGCTAGGGGACCTGGGAACTCTTTTCCCTAGTGCCCGGGACAAAACCTAACCAAATTCCTAATTGGATCCCATCACTACAGTGGTTGGGCGGTTGGCTAACCCATGGGACTGGTGGATGGGGTTAGGCTGGTGGACTGATGGATCCGTAAATCGAGACTCAGTTTCTGTTTAGTTCGATAGATTAAGTAAATTCCGGACAAAAATTGTTCTATGGAAAAGAATCAACGGCTGTGCCTCTCAATGAGGAAAAAAGCGTTGGTCTCTATGATCCAAGTACAGTCTTTTTCCTTGCTCTGACTATGGGACTTACGGGTTCGGTCAGATGAGCTCAGTTAGTTAAGGCTTTTGACTACGTTAAGGAAAAGTTATCTTGGTGGAATCGCCCATGCTTTCCGAGCAAAGGAAGTTTTTCCGGGATCGGTTTTGGAAAAACCGATGGATTAGTCTCTTGTCCGGATATCCGTGGGCGAGGCCCCGAGTGTGGGACCCTGTCCCGTGCAAGAAGTGCTACTTCCGCTACTAGTACCCCTGAAATTGTTGCGTGGTGGGGATAGCGATCTTACAAGCACGGTCCCCAGAGCAGAGAGGATATGCAGACTATGCCAGGAGGAGGTTGAGAGTGAGGAACATTATGTATGTAGATGCAGAGCATATAGTGTCATTAGAGAGAGATACACCACCATCTTCAATGGGGACATCCCTCACTTTGCCAGATCATGGAGTCCGCAAACGAGTGCAGATTTGGCCAACTCTTACTAGAGACACAGCGCCACAGAGAGACAGTGCTACGGACTCTTACCACCACAGGGAGAGGTGGGCGACAGCTCTAGCTCATTGATTTCTTCCAGAGATCTATCCCAATGCCTATTCTAACACAGGAGGGGGTTACACTTCAGCGCCCTACGAACCTCTAAACCAGACGGAGACCGAGAGCACCAGGCTACCAGGCTGCTACCAGCTCTCCCAGACTACATTAGAGGGAGAGCACAGAGATATGGGCTTGACATCAGCACCATATCCAGGAGCGGCTAGCTCACTTACACTCACACCCGGAGATCATGCTCCGAGGTATTCTTGCCTCGCCATCGCCTATGTATCACATATTACACCCCCATTATGGTACTGGTGGTTGGAGTTAGACAGATCTGCATTGCATTCTTGTATACCGTGTGCATATAGGTTGCATACTGAGCCTCTAGTTGTAGTGCTCCATCCATCACACCCCCCCACTAGCTCAGTACTTTCATAGTTTATTTCATGTTCATTTTGTCCTTTTTTTTCTGGACATCCAAAAGACACTGACAGTTGTACATCCAGAAGACATTGACAGTTGTACATTGATTTGTTCTTTTTTTTCTGGACATCCAGAAGACATTGACAGTTGCACATCCAGAAGACATTGACAGTTGTACATTGATTTGTCCTTTTTTTTTCTAGACATCCAAAAGACATTGATAGTTGTACATTGATTTGTCTCATAGGTCGAGTTCAGCCTCTAGTAGACGTTAATACAGCTTTCTTTCTCTCTCTCTCTCTCTCTCTCTCTCTCTCTCTCTCTCTCTCATCTCTCTCTCTCTCATCTCTCCCTCCCTCTGAGGATCTCTCTACTTTAGCTTCTTCCTCTGCTTAGCTATGGAGCCTTTGCAAGGCTGTGTGTGTAGCCCCTTGTGAAGTTAGAAAATAGAAGGTTGATTTACACATTCGTATTCCTGAAGAGTATGTCAGTTTTAAAAAAACCCATCCTACTGATACACAATCTGTCCAAGCTCGTAGGACAGCTAAGGAGAAAAATGTAGATCTTTGGGTTGATGGCATCTTTATCCAATTGACCCTCCATTAAGAGCAAACCCTCCTTTCTGCGATTTATCAACTTTTATGCAATTTGTTGGTGAAGGAGAGCTTGTCTTGTTAGGATACTGCAGAAGATTGACTACAAGTGGAGCTTGGCAAACCCATCTTCTCTAATATCAATTGCAAGCATCACAATTCAGCCTTTTACAATGTCAAGAAGGACTTAAAACATCATCAGATAAACTGAAAGAGATCCTCTCAGAGAATGTGGAGAAGGATGCAAAGATTCAAAGGCTAGAGGAACTTATCAAACGGCTCAAAGCAACGCCAAATGGTGCTCGTGAACACAAAAAGACATTGGCTGGTATAGAATCTCTTGCGTTTAAAGGTGAAGCACGGAAGAAAAGGATTCGCACAACAAAGTAAGTAACATAAACTTTCATTATGCACTCAGTTATTTAAACAAAATAGTCATGATTTGTGTTCTGCCAGGAATTTTCTATAAGAGGTGTGTGGTTCTCACGAAGAGGGATGGAAGGATTTGGTCAAAGCCATTCTGAATACCAAGGATATTCTCTCAATTATTATATGTCTGACCCTCATCGTCCTAAAATATGCCAAGCTGTTGTTGTCAGCAATGTGGTGAGCGAGATTACCACCTCCATCAATTCTTCATTAATTCAACTTGCTTGTAATGTGGTTGGAATCAGCATGAAAGGGTACCAAGAAATCTGTCAGGTTGTAAAAGATGCATTTCTAAGACAAGGAATCACTGGCACTTTATTTCCTACACTCAAGGTGATTCACAATGTCAAGCGTATCAATAATGATGATGTGCAGCAAGCTATAGGACAGTTTTATCACATTGAGGGCACACTAACATTAGACACAGGGTCAAGCATAAAGAAAATCAAGACAACAAGTATAGAATTTCACTATGATGTTTACAATAACATCTTTGTTCATATTGAGAGACTACAACAAGCTATGGTGAAGTTCTATAGTCTTTCACCAGAAGGTGAGAACTTGTGATTACTACTATTCATGTTTTTTAGTAGAAAATGAAGATGATTATTTTGTTTTAAATATTGTAAATTATCGTTTATTTGCAGTTTTGGGGAGCACACTTTCATTTGTACTCAAGCTAGATGAGTGCCAAATTGTGAAAGGTCAGAAGCTAGAACGTATGAGCATTACGCTCATGAATAAGGCCATGATATGTGCATGGGAAAAGACTACCAAACCAAGTTTTAGTGTGCAATCTGAGAAAGAGGTCTGGTGGCTTGGTGCATTCGAGGTACCGAAGGAGACACATGAGGTATTGACATGGATGTTTGAAAGGACTCCCTGGATAACAGATGTAATCAAAAAGCAAACTGATGGTCAACTTTTAGATGTAGAAAACATAGGAAAGTTCAAGGTGGATTGGCATCTTGGGGGAGATTTGAAGACAATTAAATGCATGATGGGTTGTGCTCAAGAAGGCGCGACATCAAGATGGCCTTGTCCATACTGCAATGCTCAGATTGATATTCCTAGGCAGAAAAAGACAAATGGAAAAGGTATGCAGAAGATTGGTTCTATTGGAAATGATGCCTCGAAAGGTCCCAAGAAAGGGAAGAAGCAACAGGAAGATGCAGTCGATCCAACCGAGTAAACTGATGATGAAGATGAGGAACAACCAAATGCAAGATGGTGGGTGGAAGGTGTCATGTCTCCTGATATGCTAGGAGAACCAAACAGGAATTCCAATTGGAGCCCCATTATTAATTTTTCACTAAAGAATATTCACTTTTGCACACTTCATGCATTCATGAGAATCTTCGATCGATTGCTTAAGTGCCATATTGATTATGCATTCACAATGCCACAATGCCTACACAAGAGAGGAAAGTTGCAGCCCTTGGTAAATTAGAGCATCTTTTGAATTCTCTAGGCTGCCATGGCAGATGTAAGATTCCTCCCCAGCCTCTCAGGATGTCCAGTATCTTCCCCTGTGGTCAAATCCCTCTTCAGAAATATAAAAGATCTTGTTTCTACCTGTTTTGGTCTAGAGAGAGAAAATGTTCTAGAGAGAGATTATTCAAATTTTGGATATTTTTGGATAGAAAAATATCTCTTCATATTTAAATAAGTTCCCCCGAAACAGAAGTTCAAAAAGATTTTCAGAAGGTGCATTTGAAATAAATTATAATCTGTTCAAAAGGCCTTATCCTAGGGGTCCAGATTTTCTGAAAATTTTAAATTAAGGTTTTGAGGGGCCAATTAGATTCATCCAAATGTGTGAAGGAGATAAATGGAAGAAATAAAGAAAATCCCCCCAAAAATGAGTAAATACTCACATAAGATGAAGAGTTGACTAAGGACTAGGATATTAGTTAAAAAAGAAGAGATATTTAGTGAAATGATGAATTTTTGACACCTCAAGATGGGGATTCCCCCTCATAAAGGAGGCGCCTACTTCACATGTGTGGTGGAGTTTAAAATTATCAAAAATTGAGATATTTCATCTCTCCTCTCTCCAAATTCAAGTCTAGTTCCAAAAAGTAAGCTAAACTGACTTAAAAATGGTCAAAAATTGACCAAACTGATCTGGAAAATTCTAGAATCAGTTTGCTTGGTTAGAGGCTCACTTTTTCCTATAAATAGAAGCCTCCCCCTTTGTTGAAGCTTAATAGTGTTTTTTGCACTGTTACCCTGCTTCTCCCAAGAGCCAAAAACTGTGAATTTACTCATAATTCATTAGTTTTTGACCTTCCCTCTTCTAAAGATTGGTGGCCACTCTTGTTTCAAACAAGAGTAGATCCCTCAAACCATCAAGCCAAAAGAAAGCTCTCAAATTCCTTCGTAAGTTGGAAATTCTCTCTTTTTTCTGTTCATTTTATGGTTTTTATGATTTTTGTCTTCTCTAAAATGAATATGATGTTATGCCTCATTGAAAAAAGGCATTTCCCTCTCTTCTTTAGTAAATCCAACCATTCTTTATCCTAGATGAATGATTAATGGACAAAATCAAGTTTTTCATAATGTTTCTCTTAAATAAGTAGAAAATGTTTACATTAGAATGATTTAAACACCCTTGGTGAAATTCTAATTAATTTTAGAGGGTTAAAAATTGAAAAACGGTCTGCCATACAAAGGAAGTTATGGCAAAATTTTCTAAAATTGTGTAAAATAAGTTTTACTTTTTTTAATTCAAAAAGAGTAATTCCCATCGTATATATATTCTTAAAGTGTTATTTTTCATCCTAGGTATAGAAAAATGCATACTAAAAATATTTTATTAAAAAAGTGTTACTTCTTTAGAATTAAATTCTATGCATAGAAGGAAGCATATTGAAATTGTTATTTTGATTATAAAAGTGTTATTTTCATCATAAATGATTTTTATGCATAAATGGATGCATAAAAAAAATTCTTTTATATTAAAAGAGTGATTTTCATCATAAATGATTCGCATGCATAAACATATGCATAAAAGATTTTTTTAATGCATAAATGGATGCATAAAAGAAATTATTTTATATTAAAAGAATGATTTTCATCATAAATGATTTGTATGCATAAACATATGCATAAAAGATATTTTTTATATTAAAAGTGTGATTTTCATCATAAATGATTTTTATGCATAAATGGATGCATAAAAGAAATTCTTTTATATTAAAAGAGTGATTTTCATCATAAATGATTTGTATGCATAAACATATGCATAAAAGATTTTTTTATATTAAAAGTTTGATTTTCATCATAAATGGATTTTATGCATAAATTAGATGCATAAGAGAAATCTTTTATTCTAAAAGTGTAATTCCACTAAATTGGATTTATGCATGGAAAGATGCATAAAGAATTTAATTTGATCCAAAAAGTGTTATTCTCATCTATTTTGATTTTATGCATAGAAAGATGCATAAAGAAATCTATTTTTATTTCAAAAGAGTTATTTTCATCAATTTTGATTTTATGCATAGAATGATGCATAAAGAAATCTATTTTTATTTCAAAAGAGTTATTTTCATCAATTTTGATTTTATGCGTAGAATGATGCATAAAGAAATCTATTTTTAGTTCAAAAGAGTTATTTTCATCAATTTTGATTTTATGCATAGGAGGATGCATAAAAGATTGATTTTTAATTCAAAAGTGTCATTCTCATTTAAAATGAATTTATGCATAGGAAGATGCATAAAAGTTTGATTTTTATTTCGAAAGTGTTATTCTCCTTAAAATGGAATTTATGCATAAATAGATGCGTAAAGAAATCTTATATCAAAAATAAGAATTCTCTTGTATTCTATAAATAGATATGATGATGTGAAATGAATCAGATAGATGAAAATGAATGGAGATGTATTTATGTGAAAGAATGGATGTAGATATATGTATGTGAAAGAATGGATGTAGATGTATGCATGTGAAGGATGGATGCAGATGTATGCATGTGAAGGATGGATGTGAATGCATGTGAAGAATGGATGTGGATGCATGTGAAGAATGGATGTGGATGTATATGAAGGATGTATGTGAAAGGAAAGGTGTATGTGTATGTGATAAGTATGGATGTGGATGCATGTGAAGAATGGATGTGGATGTATATGAAGGATGTATGTGAAAGGAAAGATGTATGTGTATGTGATAAGTATGGATGTGGAAGAATATATGTGGATGTGAATGTGATAGATACGAACGAGAATAGAGGTGGTGAGATGTGATGTAAATTGGATAGATATGAATGATAAGGGATGTGAATGAATGATATAAGATGTGAATGAATATGATAACACATGAATCGGGATGTGAATGAATGATAAGGGATGTGAATGGATGTGATGTGATGTGAATCGGGATGCGAATGAACGATAAGAAACGTGAATGAATGTGTTAGCATGTGAATCGAGATGTGAATGAATGATATAAGATGTGAATAAATATGATAACACATGAATCGGGATGTGAATGAATGATAAGAGATGTGAATGAATGATAAGGGATGTGAATGGATGCAATGTGATGTGAATCGGGAAGTGAATGAACGATAAGGAACGTGAATGAATGTGTTAGCATGTGAATCGAGATGTGAATGAATGAAATGTGATGTGAAGTGGATGTGATAAGATGCAATGTAAACTGAATATATGTTAATGTATGAGAAGTGATGAGATGTATGGGTAGATGTAAGTGGATGAGATCTGATGAGGATAAATGAAGAAATAAGTGATGAAATAGAAAAAGATATGATCAGATAAAAATGGGGAATGCTTATGAAATGAATGTGGATTGATGTAGATGAATGTATGAATAATGTGGATTGACATGTGGATTGATGTAGATGAAGGTATGAATAATGTGGTTTGATGTGGATGAATGTATGGATGATGTGGTTTGATGTGGATGGATGTATGGATGATGTGGGTTGATGTGGATGGATGTATGGATGATGTGGATTGATGTGAATGAATGTATGGATGATGTGGATTGATGTGGATGATGTAGACTGATGTGTGGATGATGTGGATTGACGTGTGGATGATGTGATTGGATGTGAATTGATGTGGGAATGATGTGAGGTGATAGGGATCGATGAAATAAAATTGTGGTAAGATGAGAAAAGATGGGGACTAATATGTAAGGATGTGGAGTGATTGAGAAAAGATGGAAATACTGTTGGGACTGTAATTGTATGTGAAATCTGTTTTTAAATGATTGTTTTATGTCAAGAATGCTGGGGTAGCATTTTGACCGTCTTGTGAATGAGGTCGTGGAGATCTATCTGTTAAAGTTGCAACTGCTGTGAACGGAGAGTCAATGGAGGACGTCTCGCGTAGCAAGGTTGGCTGAGGTTGTTGAGGGCCAAAGCCCTCAACATGGAAAACACATACACACACACACGACTCTCAAAACAGCATACACACAAAGAGATGAGAGAGAGAGAGAGAGATGAAAAAGCTGAAAGTGATTTCTTGAGTCTTGATTTTTTACACACACACTCTCTCAATACATTGCTTCCCCTTCTTTTCTACGTTGCTCAAAAAACGTTTCTCTTTCCCCAAACCGTTATTCTTGAGTAACCGTTACATATCTTAACTTCCAAGATCCCAAGAAAGTCATCATACATTCCTACTGCCTTATAATTCTGACTTAGCACATTTTTGACTTACCAAATATCTGACTAAGCACATGTCCGACTTAGCACATATCTGAATTACTACAAAATATCCGACTGAGCAACATTCTGACTTAAGGGAACTATGCCTTCAACACATGGCACGTCCCGGTGGTAGATTTCAAAGAAATCTGACGTGGATCCACACATCCCTTGATCAGTTCAAAATGGCAGAAAAAAGTAAAAGCATGCTGCTATATCAGAGAGTTGTAGCAACATCAAAAGTGTGGTCCACCTCCTTCATAACATTAGGTTCAGCAACCTGCACATGCTTGTCTATTGCTACTACATCCATAGTTACATTGAGTTTTGAGACAATAATTGAAAATCTCTCTTGGCATTGATTCACCAAAAGACTCCTCCATCAGCTCGTCCAAGGTTCGTGCTTCTTGTCGGCTTCGCGTCTCCAGGTGGTACATCCGATCTCTTGCCTGGTATGTCCCCTTCGGATCACTCCATCCGTGCAAAAGTCACCTGCTTGAATCCGCTTCCAAAAACTCCTCTTGATGTCAACACTTTGAAAGACTCCATCCCCATCGGCTCCGCTTAACAGCTTAACTCCATTAGACAAATGCGTTTTTGTGCATGAACACCCTTCTACACATAAAGTCATTAAAATGAACATAATAGAATGAGTAATATATCTGCACTACGAATTACTGCTTGAACTGCGAATTTCAATAGCTCCCGATTTCGCTTCTGCAAATGTCCATTCAACAACTCCGTATTTCGATTCAGCAATCAGCTGCAACTTCTGCGCCATTTGCTTCTCATTCAGATTCCCAGGCTCGGATTTCCTCCTATCTGCCCTTCGTTTTGGCAAGAAATGCTCCTGCTGGTGCAAATGCTCAGCACCCGCTTCACTCCTGCACACCTTCTTCTAAAAACAACACGCTCTTCTGCCTCTGCATACACATTCCCCTTGGAAACTCCACAGCATGTTTGAATGACAAGCGAGGCTCTGTAGGCAGTTTCGAATAGGAATAGGTTAAGTACTTCTCTGAACAGCACCTCCGATTGCATTGTAGAACTCGCCAGAAAGGGATCACCACCGTGATCGCCAAAGTGTTGAGGGCCAAAGCCCTCAATAGGGAAAACACATACACACGCACACGACTCTCAAAACAGCATACACACAGAGAGACGAGAGAGAGAGAGAGAGAGAGATGAAAAAGCTGAAAGTGATTTCTTGAGTCTTGATTTTTTACACACACACTCTCTCAATACATTGCTTCCCCTTCTTTTCTACGTTGCTCAGAAAACATTTCTCTTTCCCCAAAACGTTATTCTTGAGTAACCGTTACATATCTTAACTTCCAAGATCCCAAGAAAGTCATCATACATTCCTACTGCCTTATAATTCTGACTTGGCACATTTTTGACTTACCAAATATTTGACTAAGCACATGTCGGACTTAGCACATATCTGACTTACTACAAAATATCCGACTGAGCAACATTCTGACTTAAGGGAACTATGCCTTCAACAGAGGTCTTGACCAGCCTTGATTTGATTAAAATGGTGAGCTTCCGGTACAGTGGATGAGGGACCAAGGAAGCAACCTATGATTGAAGCGCTAGGTGACCTGCGAAGGATCCTAGAGGGTGCTGACCATACGGTGCTCGGGCTCTGGGTCGCCGAAGATACCCACAAGTACGTCGTGGAAGATATTGGAACAAGGAGTAAGAGTTATTTTCTGAATTCGGGTGTGGATCTGGTTGATTGACCTTGCTAGTCCTCAACGGATGAGTCCATGACTCTTTTATATGGATCTGTTGGTTGATCTTGCTGATCTTCCATGGAGATTCCATTTTGTTATGTGAATATATTGTCAGTTACTATGAGCTAGGAACTATTGAAAAGGCCCGTGAGTGAACAGGTGGTGAGCATCCTGGTTACCAATGATGCCATAAGTACACCGATGAAGAAATGATTGGAAATAAGGATTCAACCAGAGATTTTAAGGATTGTGATCATTGACACAATGGTTTCATTAAAGGATTGTTTTAAAGATAGCTGATGTTGAGAAAAAAGGCAATTTCATATTGGGTGTGTCAGTGGTGTGACTAGTTTTATGTTTGCATGAACTTCTGGCTAGGGGGCCTAGGAACTCTTTTCCCTGGTACCCGGGACAAAACCTAACCAAATTCCTAATTGGATCCTATCACTACAGTGGTTGGGTGGTTGGCTAACCCATGGGACCGGATGGGGTTAGGCTAGACTGATGGATCCATAAATCAAGACTCAATTTCTGTTTAGTTTGATAGATGAAGTAAATTCCGGACAAAAATTGTTCTATGGAAAAGAATCAACGGCTGTGCCTCTCAATGAGGAAAAAAGCATTGGTCTCTATGATCCAAGTACAGTCTTTTTCCCTGATCTGACTATGGGACTTATGGGTTTGGTCAGATGAGCTCAGTTAGTTAAGGCTTTTGACTACGTTAGGGAAAAGTTATCCTGGTGGAATCGCTCGTGCTTTCCGGGCAAAGAAAGTTTTCTGGGTTCGGTTTTAGAAAAAAACCGATAGATTAGTCTCTTGTCCGGATATCCGTGGGCGAGGCCCCGAGTGTGGGACCCTGCCCCGCGCAAGAAGTGCTACTTCCGCTGCTAGCACCCCTGAATTTGTTGCGCGTCGGGGACAGGGATCTTACAGCAGAAATGTGAAAATCGAAGTGAATAAGCAGGCCTCTGGTATGTCATACGAGGTTGCTCAAAAGGTCTCCATGAGTGGAGCAAAGGCAAGGAGATTTTTGGAGAAGCCAGCAAACATAGAGAATTCAAAGAAGACTTGGGGACTCTGGAGAGACCTGTGTGCAATCACCACAAATGTAGATTGTCCAATACCAGCTCTTGTAAATATGCGCAAACAGCTTTGGATAAATTTCAATAACATGGTTTGCATTATGAATCAAAGTAGCACAACTGCCCAAGAACGAGCATCATTCCAACAACATATTGTAGAATTCACCAACCAAAAGTGTGCTAGGTGCTTGGGGAGAGAGTAAAGTAACACACTTTATGGTAAGTTGTACAATAAAAAAACAAATTGGTGTTTTAACCTGGACTTTTTCTAATTAAATTCTATTGTCATGTGTACAGCACATAGTTTATGCGCATGGTGCGTATTTCAAGTATGGATCGATCGACATGCGGAGTACCCAAGGGATGGAGAAATCAAATTATAAAGCAAGAGGGGTTTATTTCAAAAATACAAGACATGGAGGTGGAGATTCTGCACAGGAGGAACATGTACAAAAAACTATCTACAAGAGATGTTCAATTGGTTTTATCGCACAACCTTTGGAAGGGTATTGGTTAGGGAGCGAGCCCAACAAAAGTCATGCTTGGCTTGAATGGTTGCAGACCAATGCTCCCCATGGTGCTTGGCATGCACGAATGAGGAGACAAGGGAGGCGTTGGGTTGTGCACGCACCAGCACAAATCTAGTTGTAATAAGGCTAAGAAAATAAGTTTAGTTAGGTTTTTTTTTCCCCTTAAAAAAGCTATCAATAGTTCCTTCTCTCACTTCATTTTCATTTCACTTGTTTAGAAAGCTTGAGCTCAAGATCTACGTAGGCACCCACGTAAGGACACCAGCACATCACCACGTTAGCACAATAGGCATAGTCGTACATGGATATGGCACGCACCAAGAACACCGCACGTGTTACCATGCCTTTACAAAACATAGTGCAAGGCACCCAACGGCCACATACTGGGGCGACACCACGGAAGAGAGTGACCCCTTGGATTCTAGGACACGCCCAATGGGATCACAAGAGTCCAACCCTCCTCCCACAACAACACCAACGCACACACATGTAGGCCCTTCTAGTGGGAGCAAGCACGTGAAGAAGACCCCACAATGCAGCCACCCCAGAGATCAAGACAGAGAGGCCGATGATGAGCAGTTTGACTGGGTTGGTGAAAACATTCCTACATTGCGTAGCACCACAGGTGGCAAGAGCCTACTACCAGGATAGGGTCCCCTACCTACCCGGGAGGAACTTGATACTACACAGGTACCACAACAGCAGGAGGAGGAGGATTCCGACTATGAGAGAGACCAAGAGGAGGTTCTTGCAAGTGCGAGCAAGCATAGAAAGGTCAAGCTCTTCAAGCCAAGGAAGTCCCAACCTCGCCAATGCACCAACACAGCACAGAGAGCTCCAAGGAGAAGGATGCGCGAAGGGCATAGGGCTCTATAAGAAATAAAGTTTTATTAGAGGAACACTGAGTTGCTGATAAGAAGAGCCCCTTTTGCTCGCACAGTGAAGGAGATTCTCTAACGATATAGAACAGAGTTTTGTGTGCAGGGGATTGCCCTTGAAGCATTACAAGAAGCCTCTGAGGCTTACCTTGTCGGGCTTTTTGAAGACACCAACCTCCTTGCAATACATTCAAATAGGATTACCATTTTTGCCAAGGACATGCAACTAGCTTGGCGTATTCGAGGCGAGCGAGACACGATCTAGAGATCTTAGATGTTAACCTTCTTTTTGAAGCAACTCTTTTGTTTAAAACCCCCCCTTTGTAACAAGCCTATCTGGCTTTTATTTGTAACCTTTTGATAATTAAAATTTTAAGTTTCTCTTATAATGTCTCAGTGTCATCATGTTGGTTTAACATGGAGTGTCTATTATGTGCCAGTTTGTCACCCAAGGCATTAGAAATGCTCCTCGAGGACTGAGGAAGCTGTGCCGCCAGAACAATGTGAATTTGGCCTTTGCAATGGCAATGTAGGCTAAAAATTCGCATTGTTCTGGCACTTCTCCCCTAGCCACTCAGGATCATTTCTGATGCATTTATAATGAAGTTGAGTACACTAATTGTGAGAAACAGTAGTTTACAAACTAAAAACACCTTTAATGATGTGTAAAAATACATTGTTTATCATCCACCAATGCATCAGAATTGCTCCTAGAGGACTGGGGAAGCTATGCCAGAACAGTGCAAATTTAGGCTTTGCAATGGCGATGCAGGCTCTTGAACTGTTCTGGCACTTCTCCCCTAGCCACTGAGGATCATTTCTGATGCATTTATAATGAAGTTGAGTACACTAATTGTGAGAAACAGTAGTTTACAAGATAAAAACACCTTTAATCATGTATAAAAATAAATTATTTGTCATCCAATGCATCAGAATTGCTCTTGGAGGACTGTGGAAGCTATGCCAGAATAGTGCGAATTTAGGCTTTACAATGGCGGTGCAGGCTCAAAATTTGCACTATTCTAGCACTACTCCCCCAACCACTCAGGATTATTTTTGATGCATTTATAATGAAGTTAAGTACATTGATTATGAAAAACAATAATTTACAAGATAAAAACACCTTTAATCATGTGTAAAAATATATTATTTGTCATCCAATGCATCAGAATTGCTCGTGGAGGGCTAGGGAAGCTATGCCAGAACAGTGCGAATTTGGGCTCTACAGTGGCGATGCAGGCTCAAAATTCGCACTATTCTAGCACTGCTCCCCCAGCCACTTAGGATTATTTCTAATGCATTTATAATGAAGTTGAGTACATTGATTATGAAAAACAGTAATTGACAAGATAAAAACACCTTTAATCATTTGTAAAAATACATTATTTGTCATCCAATGCATCATAATTACTCCTAAAGGGCTGGGGAAGTTGTGCCAAAACACTGCGAATTTGGGCTTTACAGTAGCGGTGCAGGCTCAAAATTTGCACTGTTTTGGCACTGCTCCCCTAGGCTCCTAGGGTCATTTCTGATGTATTTACAAAAAAATTGATGGTACAAACTAGAAAAACAATGATATACTTGATGAAAATAAGTTTGCAAAAATTGTATTGTATTCATAGTAAGAAGTGATACATCATCTTTACAAAAGCTTTCTTATAATATTGAGCTTCCTTCTCTTGTTATTGGGCAGAGTGTGCTCAAGGAGTGATTGGGCTATTTCTTGAGGATCCTCTATGCCTATGCTTTTGGCTGTACCTATACGAGAAAGAAGCTTACCCTTAAATCCAGAACCAAAAACATCGAAGGCAAGGGATTTTTTAATCAAAACTATACATTTGGTGCTTTGTGCCATAGAGGCTACACAAAGCACCTTAGATAGAGAGGGCTTTCAAAAAGAAGAGAGTAAAGGCAGATTGAGGGGTGTAGTCCATGTGGATAATGGGTGATGCCATCCACAGGAAGCCAACCAAGATAGTGCGCCAACGTGTAGCATCATGTCCATGGACCTTAGTCTGGTCTCTGCTGCCGCCGCCTCTCCCAGCAAATGCGTCGATTTCAACCACCCTCTGCAATCAAAGGAAAAATCAAAATATTTTCCTATACATAATTACAAATGTTTCTAAGTTGTAAAAGGTTGATTATTACCTCTTTCTCAATGTCTTCTTTTGCCAAAGTGTTGGTGGGGACGGAGAGTTCAATCGAGGACTTAGCCTCATCCTTTTTAGGTGCCTTGGTCTCCTCCATCACTCCAGCAGCAGCAAGGGTATCCTTTTCAGCCTCTAGCTTATCTTGTAAGGTTGTGAATTCCTCCTCTGGAACTAGGGCTTGCTCCGCGGTCTCAACCACAGTTTTCTTGACCAAAGCAACTATCTCTGCAATAGATTCTCCAAGGGGTAATATAACACTATCTAGGCGAGGACCAAGGTTGGACGTATCAAGGTCCACCTCACATCGCGTGCATATAATGCCCAAGCATTCATCCATTCTCAAGCCAGTTGCCTTTTCAAGGTCATGAAGAAATAAGTATTCTTCACCTTCCACCACAATGGTTCTCAAGAGATTGATCTCAAGCTCTAGCAGCACCTTGCTCTCCTAGTGAGGGGAAGATGGCCCCGCATCTTCTACTACAGTGGGCTGTTTAGTTGCAGATTGTGCACCCTCAAGAAAGTGCTCTAATGCAAGCTACTCTTCCACACCAGCACTCGTTCCTACTACCTTCACTTCCTTGTCATCCCTCAAATACCCTGCTGTCAGGCAAGATTCTGTAAAGGTGTTTTGAGTTCGTGTACATATGGGATGTGTTGAGATATCGAGCTCGTCTAGTGAGGCGGTGGACACTGATGACCCGCCTGGGGGATAGGCCCCACACTTACACCACTGGCATGGTTGGTGAGATCTTGGGTGATATGCGGCCAGTGGGATGACAGGCTGTGTGACAGCCATTCTAGAGACTGGCATCGTCATAGCGCCAGCTCATTTAGTCGAGTTCACACTATAGAGAACCCGTGTATGTATATGGTTGAGTACCTTTCATATTGTGTGTACTCTTATTCTTGTATATGGTGTGTTGAGTGTTGAGTGAAGAAGAAGAAGATTTTCAGCCTCTCACCTTGTGTGTTCTCTATTAGGGTTTTGTGAGTGTGTGTGTGTGTGTGCTTGCAAGAGCTCAAGCTCTCTTCCCCCCTACATCTTTTCATAGTATCAGAGCCTGGTTCGTGCTAAGGGCTGAGCTGCAAGCAAGAGAACCACAGGAAGCGGTACGAGGGTAAGAGCTTCAACTACTCTTCCCTATTTGTGTTGGTGACTACGCCCTTGTCGTCGGGAGCTCTACGGGAGAGGCACCAGCAACGATCTTTGATTGAGGAGCTTTCTTCGCGGGAGTAAAGCTATAGGGCAACTATTCTGTCCTATCGGACGAAATTTTCTGGGCCGAAAACGCGTTTCGGGCGCGTCTGGACCTCCGTTTTTAAGAAAGCAGGCGATTTCGAGCACTGCGGGTAAGTCATCGATTCTCTGCAGAACTCTGTTTTAAGAACTGCAGGAAGACAGATTGACTGTGCAAACATTGTGGGTGCTGCAAAGAGGTCTACAGTTGCCATTGGGTGTATGTATGCACATTGAAGTCACTGGTTGTGACATTTGAGAGTACTACAGTACCGCTGCAGAAAATACAGCAGTTTGTGCAAAAAAACCAGAGTGCTGTTTCTGGTAAAATTGTGTGTTTGGCAAGATGTCAAATGATGGGATAACCCAGATTGTGGCTGAGAAGCTTGATAAGAATAACTTCCATGCTTGGAGGTTCAGGTTGACGAATTTCCTGATGGGAAAAGGCTATTGGGACTACATAGAAGGTGAGCATGAAGAGGCACCGGAGAAATCCGACTGTTGTAGATGTGAAAGAATTTAAAGACTGGAACCAAGGAGCCAGGAAGGTTATGTATTGGCTCTCCATTAGTATACAGGACACCATGATTGGGCACAGGATGCCAAGTCCCTCAAGGAGGCGTGGGACACCTTGGTAAAGCACTATGAAACAAATACCAAGGCACGTAAGATACAGTTGAAGAATGAACTTCATACTGTGGAGAAAAAGAGCATGTGTGTGAATGACTATGCGCTGAAGATAAAGGGTATTGTGGAATCCCTTGCATCTATTGGTGTGATGATGATGACAAGGTGGAAGTTTGTCTACGTGGTCTCAGGCCACAATACAAGGCGTTCAAGATATCCATTCAGACTCGGGAAAACATTCCCAACTTTATAGATTTGGTGTCTATGCGCGAAGAGAAGAGCTTGGGTGAAGACCAACAGTCTTCACAAAGCAAAAACAGTTCAAAGCAACATGCCTTCTACACGAGTTCAGGACGAGGACGAGGTAGAGGAGGCCGTGGACGCGGTCAAGTAGGTGGCCGAACAGGTAATTAGAATTATGGCCAGTAGTAGCAACAACAACAACAGTCCTAGAATCAACAACAACAACAACAACACGCAGGTGGAAGAGGCAAATTTAGAGGCAGGGGGAGTCAAAGAGGCCGTGGAAATAGGCAAAGGCAATATAATGATGCACGTGAATGCTATTATTGTGGTAAGCCTAGACATGTGCAGGCAGAATGTTATAAGAAGCAGGTTGACATGCAAAATGGGAAAGTGCAGCAAAACAACTATGCATCCTCAAGCAGAAATAATGAGGATAATGAAAGGTTGTTTGTTATGCAGCATGTCGTGAATGCCATGTCTGAAAATGTTGATGCAGCACAAAAAGATAATGTAAGGTATGTGGATTTAGGCGCTTCGAACCACATGACGAGTCATGGGGAGTGGTTCAAGGAGATGAAAAACCCAGAAAGACCAGGTTTTGTGGAAACAGGGGATGACACTGCTCATCCAATTGCCCATGTTGGAGATGTGCCATTGTCTATGCAGGATGGCAAAGTGAAGTATCTTGTAGATGTACTTTATGTACCGAACATAACAAAGAATCTAGTTTCAGTTGGCCAGATGATTGAGCAGGGTTTGCAGGTTAGGTTTAACCCTAATGGTTGTTATGTTGAAGACTTTAAAGACAAGTGCAGGTTGGTTGCAAAAGGCAACAGAGTGGGCAGAATGTTTACATTGAATGTAGACATGCCTGAAATGAGTGCTGCGATGTTTGCAAATGGTTCAGGAATTGTTGCAGACACAGACATTTGGCATAAAAGAATTGGACATGTAAATGTGCAAAGATTTAAGTCTATGCAGACAAAAGGAATTGTGACAGGGCTGCCAAAATTTAAAGTGGAAGGTATGCAGAAAATATGTGAAGCATGCCAATTTGGGAAGCAAACAAAGCATGTATTTCCACGTAACAGATATGTGAGCAGAAATGCACTAGATGTTGTACATTCAGATGTATGGGGTCCTACGAAGACCATATCTATGGGAGGCTACAGGTATTATGTGACTTTGATTGGTGACCACACAAGGAAAATGTGGGTATATTTCATGAAGGAGAAGAGTGAGGTGTTCACTCACTTTCAGAATTTCAGAGTTTTGGTTGAAAAGCAAACAGGGAAATATGTAAAGTGCCTAAGGTCAGATGGAGGGGGAGAGTACTTCTCCAATGAGTTCTCTGAATTTTTGAAGAAGAATGGTATTCGAAGACAGTTTACATGCAGATACACTCCGCAGCAAAATGGAGTTGCTGAGCGAAAAAACAGGCACATTGCTGAGATTGCACGAGCATTGATGGAAGAGAAGAATATGCCGCATTGCTATTGGGCTGAGGCTGTTTCTACAGCAGTATACATCATGAACAGGACTCCAACTGCAGCCATACTTGATGTAACTCCAGAGGAGAGGTTTACTGGCAGAAAACCAGATTTGTCTCATCTGAAAGTCTTTGGGGATGCATTGCATATGTGCATGTGCCAGATGAGCTGAGAACTAAGCTGGATCCAAAAGTGAAAAATGTGTGTTTATTGGATACTCCCTTGAGCAAAAGGGATATAGGTGTTATAACCCTACTACACGTTGTCGTGACGTGGGCGGTGTCGCTGGGAAAGTGCGAGACTTTTGGCTGTGAGAGTTGCTTCAAATTCCAAGCATTAAATGTCTTCTCAGCTTCTTATAGAACAAGGTATAGCATGGTATTATCTCAATCTCTTGTCTCAGGCATACATTCAATGGGATTGTCCCCACAACTCATACAAGACACGCTCATCTTCGACTCTGATGATACAAGGCTTATGGCAGGAGAACTCATCATCATCTTCACATATCATCATCAAAGCTTCATCATCATGAAAGATCTTCACATAAGATATGCTATATGTTTGTACAATATGATTGATATGCAATAACACTCGCGAGACAAAACAAATAAAACTCACAAGACATCATCAAATACAAAGGTGTACATATCTTTAGCATATGCATGCCGACAGCCCATAGCATAGCTTTAGCAGAGCTCGATATCTTCCACAAGAAGGAGACACATCCTCCTCATACAAAAAACAGTAGCTTGATGTAGCCCAGGCTTTCTCTCCACATCTTCACAATAGCAGCAGCATGGCTCTGCTTCTTTCTAGACCCTGCAGCCACTCTCTGGTATCTCACCACGCCTCTAGTATGCACTTGTAGATGACCACCACTGCTCCTCTCATGTAGACCACCACCTCTCTGCTCATCGCTTGTAGTCCACCACCTCCGACCTCCCCAGTCTTCAAGCTCTACACCAAGGTGACTTCCTCAGCCCGTTAACTTCCTCTGCAGCCACTTCAGTGTGCTCCTCTGTCTTCTCCTGCAGTCACCTTCTCTCTGTTCACAAGGGGCCGTATCACCAGAGTCGCCAACCAGGCCTTGCTATACATGGCGGTGGCCTCCTTCTTTACGCTGTCTGCTCTGCAGCTTTTAGGCATGCACCTACGGCTGCGTTCCTTTTACATTAGCTCTCCACTCGCCTCTCCCTTCGCACCATCACCCGGGCGCGTCCAGCTAGTGCCTCAACAAGGTGTCTCTGCGTATGCGTGCTCACCCAATCGCCAGCCCATCAGCCTCCAGCGCTAGTAGCTACGCACTCATCCAAAGGCGGCTTCCCTACTGCAGCCTTTTTCAACCCAGTCGCCTTCCACACCTTTCTTGTCTGCAAAACCCGGGCCCTCTTCCCAAGGCGGTCCCCCCCTGTTGGCTCCGTCTTGCAGCTGCCCCAGAGAGCGCTATCTTCACTCACATCAGAGCTATAAGGCGGCCCTTTTCCTCGCCTGTCATGGCTGCAGAATTCCCCCCCCCAAAGCTTCACGGCTACACCTCTTTACTTCTGCAGCAGCTGCAGCACCCCTCCGTAGAACCACTAAAAAGCTCCTATCAACGAGGCGGTTTCTCCTTTTTCTCACTCTCCTCACCACCTTCTAGACTGCGCATGCTGGCAGCCGTGTAAACCTTCCACATGGCTATTCTCACTAGTGGCACGTAATGCTTTCATTTCACACCAACATACATACACACCTTCCAACTATACCTCAAGTTCTGGATGGGCCATGGATTCACCACACATTTAGCCCACCCCATGGATCAAACACATTCATGTGTTTAATATCTCCTTTTTCTTCAAACCTCTCTCTCCACCACCCACTTTATAACATTATATACAATATCAACATCATGACCCATTATCACATTTCCCTCTTAGATCAAAAAGGATCAACACCCTTTTCCATAACCATCAAACTGCACCCACGACCTTCCAAAAACAATGCTGCCCACAACCTTTGAATCATCAGCATCATTATTACCAAGACACGGCCATTCCAGATTGGTGCCCTCAACCACCCGCACACCACACTCATGTACTGAGGCTTCGAGACCTGGCTCAGCTTCAGCTTGTCTTATTGAACCTCATTTACAATATGAACATATGGGCATCATATAATAACTCAAGTCATGGCACTTAATCCCATGCATCTGAATTTGTATTTAATGGCCTCACATGCATGGTTTCACACCATAGACGTGCCATGGCACGACAACGTGAGTTGAGGGTAAGCAGGGATATTGTCTTTGATGAGATGAGCTGCTGGTATGCTGCTGAAAAAGAAGTTGTTGGGGCTGATGTGAGTGGAAGTGTGGTTACACAGAATGCAGGTCAGCAATCACAGTCTTTGAGTGGACCAGGAGAGTCCTCATCTAGTGGGTCTATTGATAGACCATGGAGTGGCAGGCTGCGTCATAATACCAGTCCTGCAAATGTGATTAGTACATCACGTAAAGGAAAAGAGAAAGTGGTTGAGCCCCTTGGTATGCCTGACATTTCTGCAGGGCATTCTCATGTTGATGGAGAGTCTAGTGGCTCAGATATGAGCCTTGATGAGGAGCTTGGGATCCCAGCTATGAGAACACCTGGTGTAAAGAAGGCTATGGAAGCCATGAATGAAAAGCTATGAAGATTAGGGAGAGTGAAGAACCCTGCATTGATGAGGCTGTTGGAAATGTGTGTTGGGAGAAAGCTATGGATGAGGAGATGGATGCACTATATGGAAATGAAACTTGGGATTTAGTGCAATTTCCTGAAGGCAAGAAAGCCATTGGATGCAAGCGGGTGTAAAAAGTTAAACATAACAGTGATGGAAGCATAAACAGGTACAAGGCTAGATTGGTAGCCAAAGGATATGCGCAGACATATGGGATTGATTATGAGGAAACTTTCAGCCCACTTGCCAAGATGGCAATGGTGAGAGTTGTGATAGCAGTGGCTGTGTCAAAGCAATGGTCTTTACATCAGATGGATGTAAAGAATGCATTCTTGCATGGGGATTTGCAAGAAGAGGGGTATATGTTGCAGCCACCTAGTTATGAGGATGTGGGTCACCCCGAGCATGTTTGCAGGTTGAAGAAAGCCTTGTATGGCTTAAAGCAAGCACCAAGAGCATGGTCTGACAAGATTTCTGAATATCTTGTCACTATTGGCTTTCATGTAGCCAATGCAGATTTCTCGCTGTATGTGAGACATGGTGATAGAGGAGTTGTGCTTGTTGTCATCTATGTAGATGACTTGATCATTACGGGGGACCATGATGCATAGATCTTTGATGTAAAGATCTTGATTAGACAGAAGTTCGAGATGAAGGATCTGGGGGAGCTCAGATATTTCTTGGGCATTGAGGTGATTAGGTCACCACATGGTATTGGATTACTGTAGAGACAGTATGGCTTGGACATGTTGTCCAAGTATGGTATGACAGGCTGTAAGCCTATTTCTGTGCCATTGGATCAGAATGGCAAGTTGAGTGCAGATTCAGGAGAGATCTTGGAGGATCCTACTATGTACAGGTGCATAGCAGGAAGTTTGATCTACATGACGATCACCAAACCAAATTTGAGCTATGCTGTTGGGTTGGTGAGTCAGTTTATGCAGGTTCCACGGAAATCGCATTTGGATGCAGTGAGACGCATACTGAGGTATGTGAAGTCTACTTTGCATTGTGGACTATTCTATGAGACTGGGACAGAGATATGTGTACATGGGTACACAGATGCTGATTGGGCTGGTAGTATCTCAGATAGAAGATCTACCAGTGGATTCATGTTTTCTTTGGGGAGTGCTGCTGTGACTTGGAGCAGTAAGAAGCAGCCTACGGTTGCTCTATCGAGTACAGAGGCTGAGAGGAGCTGCTATGGCAGCATGTGAGGTAGCTTGGTTGAGAAAGCTACTTGCAGATTTGGGTCTATCAGTGGATAGACAAGTTGTCATTTTCTGTGACAACATTAGCAGTATACAGTTGGCAAGGAACCCAGTCTTTCATGCTCGTACGAAGCACATAGAGGTCCACTACCACTTCGTCAGAGAGAAGGTCTTGGCAGGAGATCTTGACCTTGTTTATGTCAGCACAAAGGATCAGGTAGCTGACATCTTCACCAAAGCATTGGGTATAGAGAAGCTCCACAGATTCAGGGCTTCGCTTGGTGTACATGAGATGGAGTTGAGCTCGAGGGGGAGTGTTGAGATATCGAGCTCGTCTAGTGAGGAGATGGACACTGATGACCCACCTGCTGGGGGATAGGCCCCACACTTACACCACTGGCATGGTTGGTGAGATCTTGGGTGATATGTGGCCAGTGGGATGACAGGCTGTGGTGACAGCCATTCTAGAGACTAGCATAGTTATAGCGCCAGCTCATTTAGTCGGGTTCACACTATAGAGAACCCGTGTATGTATTTGGTTGAGTACCTTTCATATTGTGTGTACTCTTATTCTTGTTATGGTGTGTTAAGTGTTGAGTGAGCTCTCTTCCCCCCTGCATCTTTTCAGGATGCATGGTGTGCAATAAAACTTTGCCCTGAATGCCCTGGGAAATGTACAGACTGAATGGCTTTGGAGTGAGTTAGTGCATGTATTTTTCTTTGGAGCAGCTGCTGGAGATTTGAAGTTCTTATTATATGAGCTTTCTATTTGTCAAGAGGGTGTTTTGGATGTGTGCAAATAAGAGGTGGAAGAGCGTGAGGATGTCAATGATAGGGTTTTGATGAGTCTCTGGTGGAAATAGATGTAGATATGCTGGTTATGTGGAGAGAGTCCAATTTAGACTATAAATATTGAAATCTATAAGGGACGCCATCAAAATATAAATTGCTCTTGTGCTTGAGTTTGGAGGGTCTTTCAGGTTTGGAATGGCAGTACAGATTGTGATAAGCCTCAGTGAATGGGTGGTGATATGTACCCACTACCTTCACAGTCACCTGACAGGTCAAATGATTATGGTATTGATATTAGGGATCAAGCAGGCCCTAGTGGAATCACAGCTGAGGAGAAGGGGAAGGCAAAGGTCGTGAATGTTGTTACTCTGGAGAATGTTCAGGTGAGAGAAGAAGGGGATGTGATGCCTGTTGGCAAGCGCACAACGGATGAAAGAGAAGGAAAGGGGGTGGCTGGACCCAGCCGTAAGAAGGGGAAGCAGCAGGAAGGAGAAGATGTGAAAGCCAAAAGACAACAGAAGCCTCGTAGAAGGTTCCAGGTGTCAGACTTCCCATTGGGCGATGGGCAAACCAGCTATGACTTGAAATCTGATTTGGTGAATAGGAAGGCCAACATCACCTTTGGGCAGTTGGTGGAGATGGTGCCAAAATTGAGAAGGCAATGGAAGGGACTTGTGAATCCAATGGAAAAGGAGTCCGAGAAGAGGTCAGTCAAAGTACTATCTTTAGAAGAGCTTCCAAATATTTCCCTATTGTGGAGGTGTGGAGTAAAGGTAGGAACCTTGGTCAGGCCTATATAGATGGAGGAGCTCAAATCTGTGTGATTACCCAATCATGTGTGGAGCAGTCAGGCTTGAGGGTGTCTGGGGTTTCTGGTTTTCAAATCAGGATGGCTAATCATCAAAAGGTAAAATGTCTTGGTATGGTAAAGGAGTTGGAAATTGAAGCTTTTAATGTCAAAGCTACTGTAGATTTTCATGTGATGCCTGCGGGTCTTGGTGCTTTTCCAATTATTCTTGGACGACCCTGGTTGCGAGTGGTGGGTGCAGTACAAGACTAGATGTATGGGACCATTTCTTTGCATAATAAGCGGGGTAATAAAAAATCTTTTGAGATGCATAGTAGGAGATCTTTGAATGATGTGTGGGAGAGGCCACAGGATTCGAGTGAAGAGGAAACTACCACCAGTACTTCTGAATCGGAGATGGATTCATTGACTACTGCTTCTAGTGAAGAAGAGGCAGATGTGGCTTTCCTAATATCAGAGCAACAAGGCGATGAAGATAAAGAAGTGCATGAAGTGAGGGAGAAGATACCTTGGGGTCGTATGAAGAGATCAACGAATTACTGCAGCCAAAGATAGAAGTGAAGAAGAAGCAGGAGCTGATTGAAGGAATGCTGAGTCCGGATCTCTCGAGTGGAGAAAAGGTTAGATATGTTAATATGCTATCTCATTTTCCAGAATTGTTCATCACCTCTTATGAGGAGATTCGAGGATTTAAAGGGCCAGATTTGAGGATTGAATTGAAAGAAGGTGTAAAAACAGTTAGGCAGAAGCTTCGCAGGATGGGACGAGAACAAATGCAGGCCCTGAGAGAGGAAGTTGATAAGCTGTTGAGTGCAAGTTTCATTACACAAGTGGACATAGCTGAGTGGGTAAGTCCTACAGCAGTGGTGAGTCCAAAGAAGGATGGCAGGTGGCGTATATGTGTGGATTTCAAGCCTTTGAATGCTGCTGCAAAGAAGGATTCTTACCCCCTACCTTTTTTGGATGAGATCTTGGATACTGTAGCTGGATATGAAAGGTATAGTGTTTTTGATGGGTTTTCAGGTTATTTCCAGCTAAAGATTGCAGAAGAAGATCAGTGCAAGATGACTTTCATTACACCGTGGGGGTGTTTCTGCTACAAAGTTCTTCCTTTTGGATTGATGAATGGGCCAACCTACTATCAGAAAAGGGCAAATTGGGTATTATCTCCTTTTTTGAACAAGTTTGTCAAGGATTTTATTGATGATTTTTGTATATATAGCTCCAGGCAAGAGCATTGTGATAGGCTCTGGCTATAGTTTTTCAACATTATGATGAGTGTGGTGGTCAATTAAATCCAAAAAAGTGTTTTTTGGCTCAACCGAGGGTGAAACTCTTGGGCCATGTTGTTTCAGAGAATGGTACTGATCCAGATCCTGATAAAGTCAAATCTCTTCTTCTTCTTCCTACACCAATGAATACAAGGCAACTGACTACTTTTGTGCAAAAGGTGAAGTATATGGCTCGATTCATCTCTCTATCTTCATAGTTGTTATATCCTTTGCAGCAACAAGCAGCAAAGCATGATCCTTTGCATTGGACGGAGGAGTGTGAGGTAGTTTTTTAGAAAGTGAAAGAAGTGTTGGGAGCTATTCCTACAATGCAGGCGCCTAACTGGGAACATGTATTTTATGTCAACCCTTCAGTAGGTGAAGATGCTATTGGAGCTATGTTGTTACAGAAAGGGAAAGAATCACATTATATGCAACCAGTCTACTATGCTAGCAGAGTAAAACTTGCTAGAGAAAGGTTGTTATCAGAGGTGGAACTTATTATGGTTAGTGTGATGTATGCATGTAGGCGGTTCCACCATTACTTGTTGCCTCGCCCCTTTGTGTTTTTGACAAGCTACACTTTTTTGCCTCAGTTGATAAATGGTACAAATTTATCTAAAGCTATGATGAAGTGGGTGATTGAGTTGCAGGAGTTTACTTTCTCATTCTTGGTGGAACAGAGTACCAGCGCTACCTTAGCTGATCTACTGACATATAAGGAGAGTCCTCTTCTTATTAATAAGGAGAGTCCTCTTCTTATTAATAAGGAGGAGACCATCAAGAAGCCAGTTGAGGATGCGGCTGAATTGGTGAATGCACACTTATTATATTTTGATGGTTCCTACAAGAAAAGCCATGATGCAGCCTCAGGAGGTTTGGTGCTTTATGATCCACAGGGTTGCCTTGTTTTTAACAAGGGTGTTAAGGTGGATGCACATAGCAACAATGAAGCGGAGTATCTGACTTTGGAAGTTGGATTGCAAATATGTTTGAAGCATGGTGTACACAGGATTCGCATTCGAGGAGATGCATTGCTTGTGATAAAATAGGTGTTGGGAGTTTGGAAGTCAAAGAATATGTCACTCAAAGAGATGTGTTTAAAGATTAAAGGTTTGTTGAAGGAATTTGAAGCTTGGAGTCTTAAGCATGTGGATCGAGGCCATAATGAGGAGGCTGATGAAGCAACCCAGGGAATGATTGGTGAAGTTTTTGTTCTTAAAGCTCATGCATCATTTTATTGTGGCAGGGAGAATTTAGAGGATGTTGAGGAGTTTTTGTTAACAGGGATGATTCCTAGTGGTATTGAAAAATAAAAAAAATAAGGTTTCATCAGGAAAGCTGCATGGTATGTGATAGTTGGTGATGCTTTGTATTTGAAGGGAATTGACTTGATAATGCGACGGGTACCTTGGAAGGAAGAAATCTACAAAATTCTTAAGGAAAACCATGAAGGAGCATGCGGTGGACATTTTGCCTCAAAGATTACTTTGCATAAAGTCTTGCAGGAAGGTTATGTATGGCCAAGTGTACATAAGGATATTAATCATTGGTGCAGGTCATGCAAACAATGCCAAGCTCACAGTAGACGGATATTAAGGCCTGAAATGAGGAAGACAATTCTTGCTTATGATGTTTTTGAAAAATGGGAAATTGATGCTGTGGGACCATTGCCTATTACCAGCCGAGGGAAGTGCTACATCTTGACTGCAGTTGATTACCTTTCTAGATGGGCGGAAGCAAAGGTAGTGAAACAAATTACTGCTAAAGAAGTAGCAAAGTTTGTATATCAGGATATTTGTTGTAAATTTGGTGTGCCATTGGAATTGCTTTCTGACCAGGGTCCAGGTTTCAGAGCAGAGCTTATGGACTATTTGTGTACAAAGATGAAGATCAGTCGCAGTTTTACCACACCTTACTATCCACAGTGTAATGGCCTGAATGAGCGTTTCAATGGTGAATTGATCAAGATTTTATCTAAGGTGACAGAGCGACAAGGCAAGAATTGGGATCTGGAGTTGCCTGCTGCCTTGGGCATACATGACAGCAATTAAGACTTGTACTGGTTTCACTCCATTTCATCTTGTTTATGGGAAAGAAGCCTTATTGCCTATTGAGGTGGAGATAGCAGCTGTTAAAATGTTGGAAAAGCTTTTGGAAGAGCCTAAAGATGCCCTTAAAGAGTGGCTGTTATATTTACAAGAAGCACAGTTGAACATAGATAATGCTTTGAAGCATTATGAAGATATGCAGGCAAGGACGTTGGAGAAGATCAACAAGAAGATTAAAAGCAAAGGAATTATGAAGGATGACTTGGTATTACATTATAATAGCAGGCTGGATAATTCCTTTCATAAGAAGTTTCAAATTAAGTGGGAGGGACCTTTCTTGGTGATGCAAGGATTTGCAAATGATACCTATCAATTGGCAGATTTAGATGGGACTTTACATGCTTCCAGGGTAAATGGATATAGGCTGAAGAAGTATTATGCACGTTTGATGGTGATTGTACAGGATGCAGTATTTGAAGATGTGATTTCAGATGAAGGGCAGTTTTTGGATATGGATTTAGGTCTTGAAATGCTTTTTACTGCTGATCATGAATGATTCAGCAAGCTAGGGGTTGGGCAAAGTATGTCAGGCAAAATTCTGTAAAGGTGTTTTGAGTCCGTGTACATATGGGATGCATGGTGTGCAATAAAACTTTGCCCTGAATGCCCTGGGAAATATACAGACTGAATGGCTTTGGAGTGAGTTAGTGCATGTATTTTTCTTTGGAGCAGCTGCTGGAGATTTGAAGTTCTTATTATATGAGCTTTCTATTTGTCAAGAGGGTGTTTTGGATGTGTGCAAATAAGAGGTGGAAGAGCGTGAGGATGTCAATGATAGGGTTTTGATGAGCCTCTGGTGGAAATAGATGTAGATATGCTAGTTATGTGGAGAGAGCCCAATTTAGACTGTAAATATTGAAATCTATAAGGGACGCCAGCAAAATATAAATTGCTCTTGTGCTTGAGTTTGGAGGGTCTTTCAGGTTTGGAATGGCCGTATGTCACCACATTGCAGAAGGTTTGGGAACCTAGCTTTGAGCATTGGTGTGAAAGCATAAATGGTGGCCATCCTTTAGGCAAAATAGAAAAAAATAATAATATTGATGTGGCTAAAAAAGCAAGGCTACATGGAGGTTTTGTTGGGCCGCTAGCTCGACGTCTAGAAGAGTGCGAGGAGAGAAAGAGTGGGGTGGCCGCTTAGACTTGGGAGACTTTGGGAGAGGAGAGCTAACGAGGAGCTTCTCTGTGTGGAGTGCAAGGCTGATCAGGAGAGAAAAAAGCTGCGAGGAGAGGTGGTGAAGGAAAAGTGGCCGCCTGTGTGGTGGCAGTGTGCTAGTGCAGCCGGGCTAGGATTGTGCAGACATAGACCAAAGGAAAGGAAGGTTGCCGTTTGGAATAGGGGCTGGCAGGTGATCTACAGTCGCCCTGGTGATACTAGTGATCGTGGAGGCTGCTCAGGAAAGGGAAGGCAGCCGCCTCGTATGAGAGAAAGAGCACCCTGATCATTCTGTAGAGAAGACGTGAAGAGGAGCCTGAGGAGAAAGCAACGAGCTGGTTTGTAGTAGGCGCCAAAGGGAAGGCAGCCACCTCGTTGAAAGAAGGCTCTGGAGTGATTCGGCAGAGAGTGGGTGAGCTACAGGTCGCCGGTGTGTTGGCCGCCTCGTTGAAGGAAAGCAACTGGCAGGGTAAGCTGCAGGTCGCCGGTGTGTTGGCCGCCTCGTTGAAGGAAGGCAACTGGCAGGGTAAGCTCTGCAGGCGCTAGGGAGCCATCTCAAGGAGTTGCCGTGTGGGCAAAGCGTGGAGAGCGAAGAGAATAAGGGTGGTCGCCTTGTGCAAAAAGACACTTAGGTGAAGGCAGCTAGTGGTGCAGATGAGACTGGCAGCTGTAGAGAAGCTGGACCACACCGAAACCTGGAGCAGGCAGTGTGACTGGGAGCAGAGAAAGAGATTTGGTAGCTGCCTTGTTTCGAGGCCTCTGGTGTGAGACCAAGAGAAAGCTTTGGGCAGTGTGTGTGAGTTGTTTGCTGTGAGTGTGTGATAAAAGGAGAGTGCGAGGAAGAGTGGGTTGAAGCTTGTCAATTGATAAAATTTATGTGATGGATGACCCCTTGTAAATGGACAATAGGGTTTGTGTTGATGATATGTGAGTGGCTTAGCCTTGCTGACAGATAAAAGGCCTTGATAATGAGATATGTGAGCTGTTGAAGCTGTCTTTTCTTTGGTATCTCTGTGTGGTGTTTTGAGAGATTTCTGTTTCCAGCATTGTGCTGGTGGTGCCTCTTATGTTTGTTGTGTCTTCCAAGGCTACTGGGTAGGTAGCTATAGAGGCATTTCTCCTTTTCCAAGCCGCCCGACACCTGCTGCAATGCAGGCATCTCTACCTCCTCATCCAAATCCTGATCGTCGCGCTGATGTGAGGAACCCAAAAGTGGCGAGTCACGAGAGGAACCTAGTTCCTAAGGCTTTCCCAACCTCTTCACCTCCTGCTTATTGAAGGTATAGTGAGCTCCTACGGGGATGTAGATGTCGATGAAGTGTTAAAGGCGCTGGATGTAGGGGCGGGCATATTATTGAATGTACTTTAGCAGCTCAACAGGCATCCATCGATCATTGGGGCAATGGGGAAAGGAGATGGAGTGGGGAGCCAAGTATTGCTCCATGTATACAATGTGTGTCTCATAATGTTGGGATGCAAGGGCGAGTAACTTTTCAAAGTCGACTTCACGAGTGAACATGTGACAAAGAGCTCGTGGAGAGGAACTCACAGAAGCTGTCAAAGTGGCTAGCCATGTGAATGCAAAGAGATAGTGTGAGCGCATGCTTGGTTTCTATCGCGTGAAAATGAGAAAGAAGGCACCTTTGGCTATTTATAGTTAAAATTTAAAGTTTGGCCTTTTCACACTAGACTGTTAGACAAAAAAATCACAGTTTGCAAAAATATTAAGATTTCAATTAAATAAAGATTGGTTAAAAAAGAGCCTGCTACAAAATTACAAGCATGTCATCTAATCTAAAATTGTTATAATGTCTTCATTTTTTGCCTCTCTTGTGACATTTACTTCATCTTGATCTCCATCTCCTTGTTGACTTGAAAGCTCGTCATGTGCATCAGAACAGAGGCTATTTTCCCATATACCCAGTTCATCTTCACGTGCATCAGAACAGAGGCTATTTTCCCATCTTGATCTCCATCTCCTTGTCTATCCTGAAACTCTTGCCCCTCACGTGCATCAGAATAGAGGCTATTTTCCCATATACCCAGTTCATCTTCAAGCTCTTCCATATGCCTACTATGTGTTGGTTCAAGGTCCCCCATTTGCCATGATTCTGAGACCATGGTTGTCCCCTCCTTATGCTTCCCAATCTGTAAAAATATAGAAAGTGGCACAATAACCAGAAAGTGTAAGGGTTAATTCTAGACATGTAGTGGAACCAGATATACCTTTCTTCTCATCAACTTGAAACTTGACTCTTCCACATTATCAAAGCCCATGATGCTAAAGTGTTGACATAGGTTTGCTAGGATCCAATGCTTGCTTGCTCTGCCACTCGCTCAATCCATCCATTTTGCATCATCACAGCTACCGTAATAGGCACAATTTCTTCTTCTGAGGCTTGAAGTGGGATCCATGTCCCGTGCTTTTGCATCCATCTTTGGTAGTGCAGATGCATGTACAAAATAGGGCGTGCCTTCAAGAACCTAAAAGACACTATAGAATCTACTACATTGCACTTGTACACATCACCTTGATGTGACCCCTCATTAACCTCCCAACCCTCTCCTAGTTTAAATCCTTGAATGAGGTCAGACCCTACCTCCTTACAAATATACATTGTTTTTGTTTGGTGCATTGGCATGGAATTGAACATGTGCACAAAAACATGTAAAGGACAAAACCAATTTAGCCCTACTGACCTAGATGCCTTTGAAAACTTGAGTGATGTCTTGATATCACTTACCATCTTAAACTTTAAGCGTAAGATGGTCCAAGCATCAGGTTTGGGCCATTCGAGATTGTTAAGAGGGGGGTTAGGGATCTCTTCTAGCTTGCCAAATAAACCTGGTTTTTTATCTACAAAATATGAGTGAGAAAAGAAAAAGATATTGTTCTATATACAAGACCACTTGCACTTTGAGATACAAACATTGCCTCTCCAATGGATGCATGCATAGCATAGAAAACTCTAGTGAGGCTTTGGAGTGGTTGTTCCTCAACATAATTAGAGGGAAAAATATCTGCATAGAGACATAAGAAAAGGGAGAATCATAAAAAAATTTGAAACAAAAATCCAATATTAGCATGTTATTAAAGCTGTGTTTATATTACATTGACAATTTGAAGGAAACCTTGGTCGTTAGCCTTGAATGCACAGGTCTCCAAGGGTATACACATGTTGCACTATGGCAACCAGCCCTTCCTTCTTAGTGTGCTTGAAGCCTTGTAGCCGCCCCTTCCAATGATGCAGCATATTCCCCAGTTGATGCACTTGATGTGGTCCCTTAGAGCTTGGCTACATGTAGGCCCAAGCCCCAACCCTGAATCTTGTTGAAGCCCAAACTCCATTCTCATCTCTAAGTGTGTTATGCAGCACAAGCTCTTCCACCTTCTCCCTAGGTCTTCTCACATTACTGGAAGAGGCCATGGTGGTAAGAAAAGAGAAGAAGGGAAAAGAAAAGCTTTTTTTACAACAGAGGATTGGAGAGGAGAGAAAGTTCAGGGTTTTTAGTGCAGCAATGGAAAGCCTAAAGAGGGTTAGAGTTTGACAATATGCTTCCTGAACCTAGAGTAGACTAAAGAGGGATAGAGTTTCTGTAGCAATGGAGAGGGAGGGAGCTTGAGAGAGAGAGAGGGAGGGAGATTGAGAGGGATGGAGCTTGAGAAGGAGGGAGAGCTTGAGAGGGATGGAGTTTCTGCAACAGCAATGGAGAGCTTAGGAAAGGAAGAAAGAGGGAGAGGGAGATTAAGACTGAGGGAGCTTGAGAAGGAGGGAGAGCTTGAGAGGGATGGAGTTTCTGCAACAGCAATGGAGAGCTTAGGAAAGGAAGAAAGAGGGAGAGGGAGCTTAAGACTGAGGGAGCTTGAGAAGGAGGGAGAGCTTGAGAGGTATGGAGTTTCTACAGTAATGGAGAGCTTAGAAGAGGAAGAAAGAGGTTCAAAATGAGCTTTCCAAACCTAGAGTATGTTGGGGGGAAGTTTGAGAGGGAAAACACACTTTTGGGGAAAAATTGAAAATTTTCAATTTTTAGGGTTTTTAATCTGCGCGATTCTGGGGGGCCTCTAAGTTTGGGCCCAAGGGGGACAAGAGTATTAATTAGGCCCCATTAGCAAACCAAAGCCTAGGCCCCCTAGTGTCAAAGAAGTAAAAAATGTGCACCCAGCCCTCTTCCTATTGGTCCATTCCAAGAGGCCCTCTTTGGGTCAAAAAAATTCCTAATGGATGTGTTGCATATGTTCATGTACCAGATGAGAGAAGAAGGAAATTAGATCCAAAGTGAAAGATCCCTACCCCCACTATACGTCAAATTTGGGAGGGTGCTAGTAGTTGAAGTAGCTCTTCTTATGCAGGACAGAGTCTCCCACTCACGGGGCCTCACCCAGGAATATCCGGACAAGAGACTAACCCCTTGGTTCTTCCAAAACCAAACCTAAAAAAACTTCCCTCACCTGGAAGACACAGGCGATTCCACTAGGAAAATCATCTAACGCGAGAATTAATCTAACGAGTTAAGGTCTTATAACTAACCAAACTGATCCGATTGAACCCATAAGTTACATGGTCAGATCAAGGAACATAGAATAAGGATTATCCGTGATTTACTTCAACTATCGTAACTTACCAAAATTTAGTCTTATTTTAGGGATCCATCGGTCTAGCCTAACCCCATCCAATCCCATGGGTTAGCCAATCACCTAACCACTGTATTGATAGGATCCATTTAGAAATTTGGTTATGTTTTGCCTCGGGTACTAGGGAAAGAGTTCCCATGGTCCCTAGTTGGAGCTTCAAGCAAAATTCAAGATAGTCACACCACTTACACACCCAATATGAAATTTCATTTTTCACAGATTCACCTGTCTTTAAAACAATCTTTTAATGAAACCATAGTATCACTGATCATAATCCTCCAAAATATCTAGCTTGAATTCCTATTTCCAATCATTCCTTCATCGATGTACTTATGACATCAATGGCAACCAGAACGCTCACCACCTGCTCACTCATCAGGGGCCTTTTCAATAGTTCCTAGCTCATAGTAGCTGGATATATAATCACATAAGAAAATCCAGATGGACTCTCCATTAAAGATCAACAAGATCAACCAACAGATCTATATAAAAGAGACATGGACTCATCCGTTGAAGACTAGCAAGGCCAATCAGCCAGATCCATGCTTGTAAGATTCCTCCTCCCCATCCCCTCAAGATGTCCAATTTCTTTCCCTGTAATTAATCCCCTTTTCAAAATAATAAAAGATCTTGTTTCTACCTGTTTTGGCCTAGAGAGAGAAAATGTTCTAGAGAAAGGTAATTCAATTTTTAGATATCTTTAGATGGAAAAATATCCCTTCTTATTAAAATAAATTCCCCCGAAACATAAGTTTAAAAGAAATTCCTAAGGTGCATTAGAAATAAATTATAATGTGCACAAAAGACCTTAGCCTAAGGGCCCCTGTTTTTAGAAAATTTTGGACTAAGGTCCAAACAAAGGTTTGACAGGCCAATGAGATTAATCCAAATGTAGGGAGCAAATAAATTGAAGAATAAAAGAAAAACCCCCCAAAAATGAGTAAACGCTTACATAAGATGAAGAGTGGACTAAGGACTAAGAAAAGAATTAAAAAACTGAATTTTGACACCTTAGTGTGGGGATCTCCCCTCATGAAGTAGGCGCCTTTTTCTCATCATTATCCCCAATTTTTAATCAATAAAATGAGATATTTTCATCTCTCCTCTCTCCTGTTTCAAATCTAGATCCAAAAATGAGATATTTCCATCTCTCCTCTCTCCTGTTTCAAATCTAGATCCAAAAAGTAAGCTGAATTGACCCAAAAATGGTCAAAAATTAACCAAAGTGATTTGGAAAATTCTAGAATTAGTTTGCTTGGTTAGAGGCTCACTTTTTCCTATAAATAGAAGCCTCCCCCTTTTGTAACAGCTTAATGGTATTTATGCACTATTACTCTACTCCTGTCCTGAGCTATCTACATCGAATTTTTTCATAATTCAATTGTTTTTGGCCTTGTCCTCTCCAAAGTGAATTGGTGGCCACTATTGCTTCAAACAAGAGTAGAACCCTCAATCCCTCAAGCCAAAGGAGAGCTTACAAGCTCCATGTAAGCTAAGTTTCTTACTTTGTTTACAAATTTTAATGAAAAATCTATGGTTTTCTTGATTTTTATGTTTTGCAAATGATTGAATCAAATTCAAATGCTATGCCTTTGATGAAAAGGCCACCCCCTTCTCTTCTTTACATTCCAACCTTTCTTAATCCTAGAAAGATTAACTAAGTGATTAATTAAACTCTCTTCTTATTGTTTACTCTCTTGAATTTAGAAAATTGTGTAGATTAGAGTTCTATAATTCTAAATTGGGTTAATTAAGTTAAGTGAAGAAAGATAAAAATGAGAATTGGTTAGCCATACAAAGGAGGTTATGGCAAAATTTTCCAGAATTTTGTGAAAAAGAAATTTTATTTTTATGTTATTCCAAAAGAGTAATTCTCACCATTTTTGCATCTAAAAGAAATATTCTAATTACTCCATGTACATATTCACCCATGAATATGCATGGATATCATTGATATTAATTATTAAATTTGATTTCTATGCATAGAAAGATGCATAAAAGAAATTTTTTTATTATAAAAGTGTTATTCTTATTAAATTTGATTTCTATGCATAAAAAGATGCATAAAGGAAATTTTTTTATTACAAAAGTGTTATTCTTATTAAATTTGATTTTTATGCATAGAAAGATGCATAAAGGAAATTTTTAATTATAAAAGTGTTATTCTTATAAAAATTGATTTTTATGCATAAATAGATGCGTAAAGAAATTCTTTTATTTTAAAAGTGTTTTTTTCGAGAAAAGATCCTTTCATTAGTTATATCAAAAAACGCCCGTAGGGCTAGAAAAGACCCTCTCCTGCTCATAAGAAAACAGAGCAGAGATCCAAGCAAGGCAGCTAGGGAGACTCTCCCTAGGTGTAGAAAAATGCAAATATTAGTACAAAGAACTGAGGGGCTATATCATACAATAGGAGGGGGAAAAAGCCAAACAGGTGGCCTGTAGTGCCAGCAGGGGGAACTCGCATGTAGGGTATAGAAGGGACCGCTGTGCCAAGTGGTGTGAAAGGCCTGGCGCCGCAAGATCGCCTCATCCGGGATGCGGTCATACTATTCTCGCAGGGTGTGGATCAACTCCTGCCAAATCCCCCAAACAGTCTCTGCTGGTGGCTCCAGTCTCCCCTCAAAGGCCCTGAAACACCGGGCTCTCCAGGTGAACCAGATGGTGAGGCTGCTGAGGAGCTCCCATCGTAGATCCCTCTCTTGTGTCCACCTGGCGGACCAGAAATCCGA
Organism: Cibotium barometz; assembly: GCF_041138505.1. Classification (NCBI taxonomy): domain Eukaryota; kingdom Viridiplantae; phylum Streptophyta; class Polypodiopsida; order Cyatheales; family Cibotiaceae; genus Cibotium; species Cibotium barometz. The sequence continues at coordinate 74,393,316 of NC_141047.1, read as the reverse complement.
TGAAGGAACAAGGCGAGGCTGGCCCCTAATGAATCTGATGGCCTGGCTGTCCTGCTCCATCTCGTAGCCCATAGCAGGCCCTGACGAAGTCAACCACGCAGTGGCACCCCAGGTATACATGCCCTTTGGAGAGAGGGGGCCATAATGCGTAGCATTATGCCGCAGCCAAATCTAATGCACTTGAGGACAGTCCCATAGGCAATGTCTCTGTGTCTCCAAAGGGTGGCCGCATCGGACACAGGCCGCCGGAAGACCGCTGTAGACAAGCCAAGTGCCAACTACAGAGCCCCTATGGGCGACCAGCCACCACTGGAAAGTTGAGATCCTGCGTGCTTGTCGACTAGCCCAGAGCAGCCTGGTCCAAAAATCCTCCAGGAACTCCTGTGAGAGTCCTTGTAGCCGCCAATTCTCCGATGCAGCTGGAGAGACCATCCTCCTCACCGTCAAAATATGTCTCCCCAACCGAACAGTGTACTGGAAAAAGGTGATCTCTGTGGCATGGGGGGATGCATAAGGATCATGCCACTCGTACTTGCCAGGGTCCCACTGGAAGGGGCACACTGCATATGCCCATATACGCCAATCAGAGTCCACATCTGCAGGGTTTGGATCAATATGCCACTTTGCTGGTCACCAGAATGCCTTTACCATTGTTATGGTCCACCCTAACCCTCCTTGAAACACATCTAAAAAGAGATTACCTGGTGAACCGCAATTGTCGTTGAGAAGATCTTTCTAATGGCCAAGCTCATAACCCTTGAGGTCTCCAAGCTCTATAATTCCTTAAGAAGCAATTCCACCGTGCCTCCCGCGCGAGTGTTGTCACACCGCTGCGTTGCACTATGGGTCCTCATCCATCCTCTCACCTCACTTCACTCACACACACTCACTAGCATGCATTAGGGAGAGAAATTGGTAGCAAGAGGATTAGCAAGAGCAAGACTCAATTGCACAATGGGAGAGTCTATTGTATTATGAGATAAATTCACTTATATAAATGGCCATAAGTGTTCACACTCACTTAAACTGTGGCCGACCAGGCACTTTAGGCTCATAAGAGGCCTAATGGCCACTACCCGTATCCTTTGAAAGATGCACTCTGTAACCAAAGGCGACTCCGCCTCCACTCTCTGAAGTCTGTCCTCATCCTGGATCTCATAGTAGAGGCATCTACCATCCTCAGTGCAAGCTCTGACAACAATCAGGATCTCCAACTGTGTAAAGGCTCCCATCCATCGTGGGGTCACTGGCTCGAGAGGCGTGAACCACTCCTCTGTGAGTGCCTCCTGTGAATGTCATCCCTCATAATCAGCCCCCCTCTGAAGTGACTCAGCCTCTCCACCTGGATCTCCTCTGGGAGACTGCAGAAGGCCTGCCAGTCTCCAAAACTACATGCTGGGCCTGTCGCCAATGGTCCCCAGGCTAGATGAGGCTGAGAACCCAGCATATGACCCTGCTCTGTGCGTACCGTTGGGCTCCAAATGAGCGGCTGTCTGGCTCGCTCCTCATCACAAGAAGGAGGTCTCTGAGAGAGTCTGGTCTCAGCAACTCCCAAGCTCGCGGGATGCTCAAGGCAAATCTGTCCTCCCATCCTCTACTGAGGCCTGTCCTCCTCATCTCTACTGAGGCCTGTCCTCCTCATCTCTATGAAGATCCATCGTATCTTTGGTGCCCAAGTGCCCCCTGCTGGTGGGGGAGCCCGAGCCAGCCGCCGCTGAAAAAGAAGCTCTTTCCACGGCTCAGTGCCTGGAAGCAACCCCCGAACAATAAGCTTCCCCAATAAGGCTCTACTCTGATCAACTGGATCTATAATGCCCAAGCCCCCCTGGGCCAGCAAAAGTGTAAAAACTGCCCAAGCAACCTTAGCCCGGGTTGGCTGACCATCCCACCCAGACCAAAGAAAGTTCCTGATCAGCCTCTGTACCTGGGTGATGCAAGAGCTAGAGAAGATCCAGCAAGACATGATGTACCACATGGTTGCTAAAAGCACCTGATTTGCCACCACCACCTCCCAGCCAAGCTGTACTCCAATACAAAAGTTTCTTCCGGATGCTCAGATGAAGTGGGGTAATCTGCTGCTCAGGTGACAAATCTAGTCCAATCTGACATCCCAAATACCGCAGTGCTGTGCCAGGAGGAATCCATCTAAAACCCGGGTCTGGGCTCCATGCCGGAGTGGGAGCGCTACTGATCCAAAAGGCCACTGTCTTGTGCCAATTGATCAATGCTCCCGAAGCTGCACTTAAAATCTGAAGCGACTACTCTGACCGCTGAAGATTGGCCTCCTGGCCATGCAAAAATAAACCCGTGTCATCAGCAAACTCAGCATCGAGCAAGTCCTCCCCCCGGACTGGGAGCTGGAGTCCTGTCAAACCAACTTCCTCTGCCCCGTCAGATACATGCTCATAGCCTTAGCAAAGAAGAGAAAAAGAAACGGGGCGAGAGGACACCCCTGAGACGGACTGATCTGGTCAACTCCAAACTCGGCCCCGTCCTCCTGCCATTAGCACCTGGCTACGAGCTGTGGAATATAGAGCCGCCACTCCTCGAATCCAAACTGGCTCAAAGCCCAGACGAAGCATAGTGCCCTCTAAGAAATCCCAATCGACTCTATCGTATGCCTTCTCAAAATCAAGAAGCATCACGACGAGGTCCTCACCAAGAAATCTAGCTCGGGCCGTCGCCTCCCAGAAGGTGAAAATGTTGTCAAGGATACTCTGCTTGACGAATCCTGTCTGGGTAGCATGAATCAACTCCCCCAAGAAGGGCTGGATCCTCAAACTCAAGGCCTTTGCTAAGACCTTGTAGATAGTATTGAGGATCGTAATAGGTCTCCAATGTCGAATATCATCTGATACTCCCTCCCCCTTGGGGATAAGAAAGATCAAGCCCTCTGAAAAGCTTTGTGGCATCACCCCAGTGTCCAAAACATACTGAAAGCCCCTGCGGAGGCCTGGCCCCAAAAGGTCCCAATAGCGCATAAAAAAGGCAGGCGTCGATCCGTCCTCCCCAGGGCAACTATGGCGCAGAAGGACCCTCAAGGCCTCAGCAAGCTCAACCTCTAAAAGAGGCTCACCCAGAACTGTGCGCATACGATCTGTGACCCTCCTCTGCACATGGGCCCACACAGGCTGTCTGCAAGCATCCCGAGCCTCAGTGGATGGCTCCGCTGAAAGCAAGTCTCTATAGAACTCAGTGGCAATGGCTCTGATCTCCCCGGGCTCAGTGACTACCAATCTGTCTTGCCTCCTGAGCTGGCGGACTCCTGCTCAAGCATGGCGGGGTCCAGCAAAAAACTCTCCAGTCACTCTATCACCAAGCCGCGTCGTCCACTAGGAGGCTTGGCGACGATAGTAGAACTCATGTCTCTGCTCCTTTGCCTCTCTGACCTCCTGGCGTGCCTGGCTCAGCTGGGATGCCACCCACTCACATGTAGGCTGCTGCTCTTGAAGGTGCTAGAGCGAAGCAAGGCTACATCTCAACCGACGCTCCCGCTTGCGAGTCTCTCCCAGCCATGTCACGGCTGCAGCGTGAAAAAAAGAGCTGAGCTCGATGAGTCCCTGGGCACACTGGCCTGCTGCATCCTGGTCTGATCTCTGGCGTCATGCCAAATCCTCTCAATGTCCTCAGCCAGACTAGGATCTATAAGTACCCTCTCTGGGATCCTCAACTGCAAGCTGGTCTCCTGTGTCCTCTCCTCAAGTGTCAAAATAACTAGCGCATGGTCTGAAAAAGAGGTGCCAGTGAGAATGCCAACGGAGCCCCCTCACTCCCCTAACCAGTCGCCAACATAGAAGCGATCAATCTGTGATAGATTAGTCCCTCCCTCTTGGCGATCCGACCGAGAGAAACTAAGAATGCCCTGAGAGCGAGAGAAAGCCTCATGCTGCCATGCATCAGTGATCCTCAATGTCATGCAAAAGCGCTCCCAGTGTCCTGCAATCTGTTTCTGCAATTTGTCTTCTGCATTTCTGTTTCTTTTGTTGTTTTTCCGTTCCGCGCGTGGGCAAACTGTGCTTGTGTGCAAACTGCGCCGCGGCAAAGTCTAAACCCTAGAAAGAAACCCCAGAAAACTTATCCCAAACAAAATAATAATAATAATAATAATTTAAAAAAAATAAAAATAAAAATTTATTTAAAAAAAAAAACCCAAATGTGTGGAGAGGAAAGATTTTTTATTTGGAGAAAAAAATTTTGAAAAGAAAAACCCCCAATTGACCCCGACCCCGACCCCCCGGTCGGGGTCTCGGTCTTTTGATATATATATATAGGAGAGTGAGCCTCTATAGCTTTCTTTCAGGTGAGAGCTTATGGGAAGTTGAGCCCTATATGTAGCCCACTCCCCAAGGAGTGAAGTGAGCATGTGGGATAAAGTCTTTCCTCCACAAGCAAATAGGCCTTCACCCTTTCCCCCATAAGGAAACAGACTGTTTTGAGGACCACAGGAGCTCTGGATAGGCGAACACGGTGCTGTAAAGCACGCTAGGACCCTTTAAACGATACGCTTGTTTCAAGCTATCACACGCCCTAGTTCAGGTTTGATCATAAGTAAGGGGATTAGAAACAAGTTAAAAACAATACAAAAACAGGTTAAAAACAATACAAAAACAAGTAAAAACGGGGTGTGAAACACCTAAGAAACCACTTGTGTGGACTTCAAGGGTAGTTACCAATGCCTGTAGGGTACCCACGTCACATGCATCTACGCTCTGGTCGGGTACTAGAGCCTAAACCACTAGAAAGCGTTTTAGTTTACGTAGGCTCACACCATCCCTCCACGTTGGTATCTTGGCCTCCACCAGTTGGAACCCAGGGAAGTGCAACCCAAGATCCACGAATAGCGCGAATAGTGATTCGTCCTCTGACTCAAAAGCCATGGACTTCAAGGGTAGTTACCAACGCCGGTAGGGTACCCACGTCACATGCATCTACGCTCTGGTCGGGTACTAGAGCCTGAGCCACTAGAAAGCGTTTCAATTTACGCAGGCTCACACCATCCCTCCACGTGGTACACCCGTAGGGTACCCACGTCACATGCATCTACGCTCTGGTCGGGTACTAGAGCCTGAGCCACTAGAAAGCGTTTCAATTTACGCAGGCTCACACCATCCCTCCACGTTGGCATCTTGGCCTTCAGTTAACCCAGGAAAGTGCAACCCAAGATCCACGAATAGCGGATAGTGATTCGTCCTCTGACTCAGAAGCCATGGAAGGGCACCCTACCAAGAACCCTGAGGAGACAAACCAAAACATGCCAGTTTGGGCCCCACAACCCGGATCTAGCATGTTTAGTCATCTAATAGAGACCTTTAGTAGAGCTACACGCTCTGAACATGCGACAAGCGAAGTAAATGAAGAAGGAGGGGTAGTAGATTCGCGATTCACATCTTATGTAGACCCTACCCTCCCAAAGAGTGTCCATGTGGATATTCTACCTACTTCGTTTAATGAGGGCCCTACTGAGCTACCACCTTCCGATGCTCTTCCTAAAGTAGAGGTCCCTAGAAGCCAATCCATAAGAAGTGACATTGCGTCCACTTCAAGAGAACCGTTTGGCACACCGTCTGGATGGGATATTTCTCAAATGAAAATTGGGAATATGATCTACACACAGAGACTCTAACTGACCTATACACAGGTTACACATACCATGTAGGTTGGTCATACGATCTACATCTAGCGCCACTAATCTAGAGGAGCAACAACAAATGATATGTGAGGTTATTCATAGAATTATCCAATTTGAGAGGCAAAATAGGGGAGTGAACCTGGTTTCCACTAGCGGCATTGGAAGGCAGTTAAACGCATCTTTCGCTACTTGAGTGGCACTATACATCTTGGGTTGTTTTATGCCAAGGGGGGATCGTGGCCGCCAGATTTACATGCCTTTTCGGACTCAGATTGGGCTGGTTGCTATGACACAAGAGTGTCCACAAGTGGTTTTTGTTTCATGCTCGGTAGCTCATGCATATCTTGGTTGAGCAAGAAGCAACCTACTGTGGCCACTTCTAGTTGTGAAGCTGAGTACAGGGCAGCTTTCACAGCTACAGTTGAGTGTGTGTGGCTCAGACGGCTTATGGTTGATTTGGGTGTTGGACAGGAGTCTTCCACCTCTATCTTCACTGACAGTCAGAGTGCATTGGCAGTTGCGAGAAACCCAGTTTTTCATGCTCGCACAAAGCACATTGAGGTGCATTATCACTATGTCAGGGAGAGACTCTCAGCAGGAGAGATCAGCTTGGCCTATGTGCCAACACAGGACAACCTCACCGATCTTTTCACAAAGGCGCTTCCTCGTGAGAAGTTCGAAGCTTTCCGCAAAGCTTTGGGCTTGCTCCCCTTTGTGGATTGATCTACTTCGGGCATGGCACTCCCCTATACATGAGTGCCAGCTCTCGTTTACACCATCACTCCCAGGGGGGATTTGTTGCCATATACATAGGCAGTGATGTGTGTGAACACACTTAGGACCGCCGGGGTACTTTTTCCCTCTTTAGGAGGTTTTTTTCCCTCGGCTTGTATATACGCCCATCCTTCTAGGGCTAACTTATCTTTTGTACATTGACACAATCTAAGACACTTTGTGTTGTGTGCATTCTTGCTTCTTCTTCTCCAAGCTTTGTGTGCTTTCCTGCAACCTTAATTCCAACATGAGCTAGCTAATGGAAAGTTTATATGCTCGTTATATAAAACAAGAAACCCAAGCTAGTGAATTGAAAAAAATATGTTCATGGTCTTAGAGCGGGAGCTGGAAAGGTGTTCCACCTACATTCTGGATGCAGTGGAACCTTGTAGTCCAGAAAGTATTTGCCACTTCTAAAAAATTGACATGTTCAATATATAGTAGCTCACTTCAGCCAAGGAGGTTCAACCCCACTAGACTGGTAGCCATCTCCCCATGCTCCAGAGGGTCATCAGCAAAATCCAGATTGTGCTTCAAAGTCAAGAACTCTGGCAACTCATAGATTATCTTCATAAGCCTCAAACTCGCTCACAAAGAAGAGGTGCCATTACCTGACTATATGGTCAGAGTAGCAATCTCGAGGAAGTTGAACAGAGTGAAGAAAATGTACAATTGGGATATCTAGAATAGAAGAAAAAATTTAGACTATTTATTTTCTACATTTAATTCTTACAAACAAGCTCATCCTTTAGCTCATATTATAGATATAGATTTTAGATAGCCATCTGATAGATCTGGATTAGTTTTTAAGAAAATCTATACAATCAAGAAATTATAGAATTTGGATTTATTTTACTTATCCAAATAAATCCTCACCATTAAGTGGATTTGACTTTTGTCCGCCCCACAAGGCAGACTACCCAAAAGCTGTGCTATGTGTTAGCTTAGGAAATAACCCACCACCTTAATCTTATATCCTTAGCTTAGGAGTAGTTTAGGAATAGGATTCCAATAGTCATGTGTCATTCTATTTCTCAAAGCTGATAATTATATACCCACTTGTAAGAACTAATTGTAATCAAAATGGATGATCAAGAAGGAGAAGAGAATTGAGAAATATACAAAGCCTATTTTCTATCTTCATATTTTATATGCAACGTTGTTTGCATCATGTATTAATCAACTGTCTATTGTTTAATTATATCATCATGGTTAATGTTAAATATTTCTTTATTGTGTTGGTTTATCTGCCAAAAAAATAGAGAAGCCCAAGGTCTATCAAATCAAACTCTGAACTCAACATCTTCTATGTCTGTCAGATCTTCTCTTCATGGTTCCCCATTATAATGAGGTCATCTTCACATATAGGCATGTATCTTCCTTGCTCAAAGAAAATATATAAATTCACATCTAATGGTCATTAAGAAAGATAAATACTTACAAAGAAAGCATCTACCCAGTACCATGCTCGAGGGGCGTGTTTCCACCCATACAATCCCTTCCACTTTGTTTTTTAAACTAGGTATCTCAAAATTAGGTGGCTATGCCACATAAACCTCCTCCTTTAGATGGACATTTAGAAAAGCTAACTTGGCATCCACCTACAATGTTGGCCACTTTCATGAGAAACCAAGGAAAGTACTCTATGAATAGTGGTTTATCTAGCTATGCATGTCTCATGAAAGTTCAACCCTTTGACCTATGCAAAACCCTTTGCCCACCCACCAGCCTTGCCTTGTTCAATATACCATCAGGCATGTACTTGGTCTTCCAAACCCACTTGGTACCAATAACCTTTTGTTTTATAGGACGATCCATAAGATTACAAGTGTGTTTTCTCAAAATTAAGTCAAACTCTAACTCCATGGCCCCCCTCCAATTCGGATCTACTAATGATTCAGTATTTCAACCACCACTAAGGCCATATTCATAATGTGAGCCGTCTGTTGGCTTTTTGAGATTCTTCACCCATTTAGGATATAGCCACTTATGAGTGTAGCATTATATGGTAGTGATGTGTGTGAACACACTTAGGACTGCCAGGGCACTTTTTCCCTCACTAGGAGGTTTTTTCCCCCGTGCATATATATACACCCTCTTATCTACTCATTTTGGGGTGTGTACTTATCTTTTGTATCTGGCACACATTTGATTATTCTAATCTAGTGCGTTTGTGTGTTATCAAGCTTCTCTATCTTGTGTGTGTGCATTATTGCAACCCTAACCCTAATTCCAATAATTGGTATAAGAGCTAGCTTCCTTAACACTTGATCTAGTAGTTTGCCTCCCTCCCCACGACCCTATTTTTTTTGTCTCCGATTGAGATACCCTCTTAGGAGAAGAAGGTATATAGTGTAGTGTTATGTATACAAAGTATACTAAGTTGTTGGGGTCTGTGGCACAATTCGAGCGTGTTTTAGGCTCGTTTTGGGCACTGCAAGGTTTTTGTAAATGTTTTGGAGAGGCATCATTTTGGATTAGCTCTACGCGATTTTGGGTTTTTGGGCTATGCAATGGCAAAGATTTGGTGTGCAGTAGTATCTATAGTGTCTTTCAATCTCAAGGGGTGCACTTCTAGAAAACCCATGTTGTCACGTGCGTTCAAGTAAGTAATAAAATAACCCTTATTTACGTTTATTAATAACTAACGGTTTTTTCCTAAAGTTGAATTAAATAAACCCTTTTTGTTAATATAATCTGTTAAATTTTCTCAATTTATCTAATTAAAAAACCCGTTCATTTGAACTCACGTGGTACACTTACATGTTTTAAGGTAAACCCCCCGAGCTTTCAATAACATCGATCATACTTTTGCCAGTAACACTCTATTCTCTACTCTGTTATTTTTCACACACTTTATAGGTGATTCACTCAGTTGATAGCCATCCAGGGTTGCATTGAATACTGAGTACTTGTAGTGTATTGAAACGTTTTGCATTTGGTAGACAGTCATGACTAGTAATAGTGATGTATTCAACATGTTGTCTGCTGAGGACAAACTTGATGGGACTAACTACCCGTTGTGGTCCTATATGATGAGAGTAGCGATGTATTCAACATGTTGTCTACTACTGAGGATAAACTTGATGGGACTAACTACCCATTGTGGTCCTATATGATGAGGCATGTCCTGGTTGGCTAAAGGCCTTTGGAATGTGGTCAATGGTAGTGAAACTCATCCTCTTTCACAACTACCAATGCAACCAAGTGATGTAGGTACATTTGAAGTAGAATCTGATACAGATGTGGCTCCTCTACATGCACCACCAGTACCTCCCACTGCTTCTCAAATGAGATGGGATGGAAGAGATACACAGGCACATGCATTATTTGCATTTTCTATGAAGAAGTGAAGCATTATTCCTCATATTCGTTCATGTAAGACTTCAAAACAGGCATGGGATAATGGAGTCTAAGCACATTAATGAGGGAGACTCAATGGATAGCTTCTTGACCAATATCAAAGATTTTAAGGAGCATCTTGCTAGTGTGGATGAGATATATCCTGATAGTACATTGGTGTCCTCAGTTCTCAATACATTGCCAGATTCTTATTAGAGTTTTGCCTCTACCCTTAGTCTCATGATGAAATGCCCTTACATTTGATGAGCTGGTTTTAGTACTCTTGCAAGAAGAGAAGTCTAGGCAAAATAAATCTATTATGCAAGTTGGTGAGACCAAGCGTTTGTTGCCAGTCAGATAGACAAAGGAAAGCTTCTTTACATGGTGGCTATAAGCCAAAATCAGAATCCTCAGGTAAGGATGCAGAGAAAGAAGGTGATAAGCCTAAAAAGAAGGGAAAGTGTCATTATTGCAGGAAACCAGAGCACTACATAAATGAGTGCAAGAAAAATTTAGAGAAGGAGAAAAAGAAAGAATCGAGCATGGTTGTGGTGATGCATCTGCACCAAGTGCAGAGAAAAAAGAATCTGCAAGTTTTGCTCAATATGATTGGGCATAGACTGTACATTGCAGTTATGACCCTTATGTTCATGATGTATGCATGTTAGTGGAAGAATCTGATGCTTGGTACTTTGACAGTGTTGCTAGTAAGCACATTACTTCGCAAAAAAAGTTGTTCTCATCTCTTGAATGTGTCCCAAGTGTAGGAACCATCACATGTGCAAATGGTTCCTCATATCCTGTCAAAGGAGTTGGTAGAGTTGTGCTCACTGCTGCAAATGGGGGCACATTTACTCTTTGTAAAGTTTTATATGTGCCAGGCATTAAGAAGAACTTGCTGTCAGTTTCAGCCTTAGCCTTAGCCTTGTCAGGCTTGATGGTGAAATTTGTGGATGATAGATGTACAGTTCAGGATAGAAATGATGGTTATTCTATCATTGCCTCAAGTACCTTGTTCCAAGGCCTATAAAAGATGGATGTATTTGAGAAGTTGCAGCATGATGCTTGCTCAATCTCTATGACTCGTGCTATTCAGAATTATGGCATGCACAATTTGGTCATCTGAATTATGGCAGTTTGTTACACCTTCAAAGGCATGATATGGTGTCTAAGTTGCCAACTCTTGAGACCCCTGCTAGACATGTATGTGAGGTGTAAGATTCCTCCCTAGCCTCTCAAAATGTCTAGCATCTTCCCCTGTAATCAATCCCTCTTCAGAAATATAAAAGACTTGTTTCTAACCGTTTAACCTACAGAGAGAAAATATTCTAGAGAGAGAATATTCAGATTTTTAATATTTTTGGATAGAAAATTATCTCATCTTATTAAAATAAGTTCCCCTGAAACAGAAATTCAAAAAGAACTTCCAATGTGCAATTGGAATTAATTGGAAATGGGTATAAAGGACCTTAGCCTAAGGGTCTAGATTTTTAGAAATTTTTGAATTATGGTCCAATTAAGGTTCCTATGGGCCAATAGCATCAATCCATGTGTAGGGAGGAGATAAATCCAATTTGTAAAAGAAGATACCCAAAAATGAGTAAATGCTCACATAAGATGAAGAGTTGAAAATGTACAAGGTTTATTAGTAAAAAACTATGAGCAATATTAAAAATATGAGATATTTTGGGTATCCAAAAATGAGTAAATACTCACATAAGATGAAGAGTTGAAAATGTACAAGGTTTCAGAGTAAAAAACTATGAGCAATATTAAAAATATGAGATATTTTGGATATAATGATTCCATTTTGACACATATGTAAGGAAGGGGAGTTCTTTAAAGGAGGTGCATATTTCACATGCTTGAATGAGTTTTAAACTCATAAAAATTGAGATATTTCATCGCTCCTCTCTCCTCATTCAAGTCTAGTTCCAAAAAGTTAGCTTAACTGACCTAAAAATGGTCAAATATTGACCAAATTGATTTAGAAAATTCTAGAATCAGTTTGTTTGGTTAGGAGCTCAATTTTTCCTATAAATAGAAGCCTCCCCCTTGTTGAAAAATATATAGTGTTTATGCATCGTTACTCTACTCCACCTAAGCCAAGAACTGTGAATTCATTAATAATTCACTAGTTTTTGGAGCTTCCCTCTTTCTTCAATCCCCATTGGTGGCTCCATCAACATACTTAACCAATTGATTGGTTGGGGGCCTCTACTGTGAACAAAGAATCAAGCAATTTGTAAGGTAATTAGTGAATTTTGATCATTTTCTATAAATTCTCAATGTTTCTCTCTTCTCAACCTCTCTCAAGCTTGAGAAGCTTAATTGGAATGGTTTTTGAATGCTATTGAAGTTAATTGATGAATGTTAGTGAAGAGTTACATAATTTGATGAATGCTATTGAAGTTAATTGATTAATGATAGTTAAGAATTACATAAATTTCTATTTATGCTTAATTCTAATGGTTTTATGTAATTTCTCTCTCTCACTCAAGAAATGGTCATACTCATGACCCATTCTCAATCCAAATGAAGCTTTTCATAAAGCTTTTTCTTAATCCAAGATTAAGCTATGCTTTGAGGCCAAATTAATGGCTTTTTTCTATGCTTTTAGTTTATGTATATTGATGATTCAATCCATTATGGATTAATGATCCAATTAGAGACCATCCTAATTATTTTCTTAATGATAAGCTTTATCCCTTTAAAAAATTTGAGATTTATCAGTCATAGCAGCGGAGCTATGGTAAAATTTTTATAAAAATTACGCATAAAATAATTTCATTCAAAGCATAAAAAGAGGACTCCCTACCATATTCTAGGAATTATCATCCTAGATTAATTGAAAGATATTCATTGTAATCCTTGAGAAATTGATTTTTATATTATGCATAATTGATTTTCATGCATAGAGGTATGCATAAAAGATTATTATTTTAACATAAAAGTGTTAATTTTATAATAATTAGAATTCATGCATAGAGGTATGCATAAAAGATTATTATTTTAATATAAAAGTGTTACTTTTATCATATTTGAATTTCATGCATAGAGGTATGCATAAAAGATGATTATTTTATTATAAAAGTGTGACTTTTATCATAATTGAATTTCATGCATAAAGGTATGCATAAAAGTTGATTATTTTATTATAAAAGTGTGACTTTTATCATATTTGAATTTCATGCATAGAGGCGTGCATAAAAGATAATTATTTTATTATAAAAGTGTGACTTTTATCATAATTGAATTTCATGCATAAAGGTATGCATAAAAGTTGATTATTTTTGTAAGATTCCTCTCCCAACCCCTTTTTGATGTCTAGTATCTTCCCCTGTAATCAACCCTTCTTCAGAAATATAAAGACCTTGTTTCTAACTATTTTAGCCTAGAGAGAGAAAATATTCTAGAGAGAGAGAATATTCAGATTTTGAATATTTTTGGATAGAAAAATATCTCTTATAATTCAGATGAGTTCCCCTGAAACAGGAATTCAAAAAGAATTTTCCAATGTGCAATTGGAATTAATTGGAAATAGGTATAAAGAACCTTAGTCTAAGGGTCTAGATTTTCAGAAATCTTTAGAGTATGGTCCAATTAAGGTTCCTATGGACCAATAGCATCAATCCATGTGTAGGGAGTAGATAAATCCAATTTGTAAAAAAGAAGATACCCAAAAATGAGTAAATGCTCACATAAGGTGAAGAGTTGAAAATGTACAAGGTTTATTAGTAAAAAACTATGAGCAATATTAAAAATATGAGATATTTTGGGAATAATGATTTTATTATGACACATATGTAAGGAAGGGGAGTCCCTTAAATGCTCACATAAGATGAAGAGTTGAAAATGTACAAGGTTTATTAGTAAAAAACTATGAGCAATATTAAAATGATTCCATTATGACACATATGTAAGGAAGGGGAGTTCTTTAAAGGATGTGCATATTTCACATAAGATGAAGAGTTGAAAATGTACAAGGTTTATTAGTAAAAAACTATGAGCAATATTAAAATGATTCCATTATGACACATATGTAAGGAAAGAGAGTTCTTTAAAGGAGGTGCATATTTCACATGCTTGAATGAGTTTTAAACTCATAAAAATTGAGATATTTCATCTCTCCTCTCTCCTCATTTAAGTCTAGTTCCAAAAAGTTAGCTTAACTGACCTAAAAATGGTCAAATATTGACCAAATTGATTTAGAAAATTCTAGAATCAGTTTGTTTGGTTAGGAGCTCAATTTTTCCTATAAATAGAAGCCTCCCCCTTGTTGAAAAATATATAGTGTTTATGCATCGTTACTCTACTCCACCTAAGCCAAGAACTGTGAATTCATTTAATAATTCACTAGTTTTTGGAGCTTCCCTCTTTCTTCAATCCCCATTAGTGGCTCCATCAACATACTTAACCAATTGATTGGTTGGGGGCCTCTACCGTAAACAAAGAATCAAGCAAGTTGTAAGGTAATTAGTGAATATTGATCTTTCTATAATTTCTCAATGTTTCTCTCTTCTCAACCCCTCTCAAGCTTGAGAAGTTTAATTGGTATGGTTTTTTTTAAATGCTATTGAAGTTTGAATAGTAGTGAAGAGTTACATAATGCTATTGAAGTTAATTTTCATTTATGTTTAAATTCTAATGATTTTTATGTAAATTCTCTCCCTCACTCAAGAAATGGTCATACTCATGACCCGTTCTCAATCCAAATCAAGCTTTTCATAAAGCTTTTTCTTAACCCAAGATTAAGCTATGCTTGAGGCCAAATTAATGGCTTTTTTCTATGCTTTTAGTTTATGTATATTAATGATTCAATCTATTATGGATTAATAATCCAATTAGAGATTATTTTAATTATTTCCTTAATGATAAGCATTATCCCTTAGAAAAATTGAGATTTATCAGTCATAGCAGCGGAGCTATGGTAAAATTTTTATAAAAATTATGCATAAAATAATCTCATTCAAAGCATAAAAAGAGGACTTCCTACCATATTCTAGGAATTATCATCCTAGATTAATTGAAATAATTTCATTACAATCATGGAGAAATTGAATTTTAATATCATGCATAAAGGATAAGTTTTTATATCAAAAGTGTTATTTTTACCATTTTTATTTCATGCATAGAAGTATGCATAATGGATAAATTTTTATATCAAAAGTGTTATTTTTACCATTTTTATTTCATGCATAGAAGTATGCATAATGGATAAATTTTTATATCAAAAGTGTTATTTTTATCATTTTTAATTTTCATGCATAGAAGTATGCATAAAGGAAAATTTTTTATATCAAAAGTGTTACTTTTATCATTTTAATTTTCATGCATAGAAGTATGCATAAAGGAAAAATTTTTATATCAAAAGTGTTACTTTTATCATTTTTAATTTTCATGCATAGAAGTATGCATAAAAGAAAATTTTTTTATATCAAAAGTGTTACTTTTATCATTTTTAATTTTCATGCATAGAAGTATGCATAAAAGTTGATTATTTTATTATAAAAGTGTGACTTTTATCATAATTGAATTTCATGCATAGAGGTATGCATAAAAGTTGATTATTTTATTGTAAGAGTGTTACTTTTATCATATTGGATTTCATGCATAGTGGTATGCATAAAAGATATTCTTTTTATACTAAAAGTGTGATTTTCCTTATAAATGGATTTTATGCATAACTTAGATGCATAAGAGAAATTCTTTTATTCTAAAAGTGTAATTCCTACCAAATTGAACTTATGCATAAGAAGATGCATAAAAGATTGATTTTAATTTCGAAACTGTTAGTCTCCTTAAATGGAATTTATGCATAAATAAAAGTGTAGAGAAATCTTATACTAAATATAAGAATTCTCTTAAAAAAGATATGAAATGTGATAAGATGTGATAAGAGGTGTATGAGATGTGATAAGATTTGATAAGATGCGTATGGAAAGTGATAGGAGGTGATAAGAGGTGTATGAGATGTGATAAGATTTGATAAGATGCGTATGGAAAGTGATAGGATGTGATAAGAGGTGTATGAGATGTAAAAAGATGTGATAAGATGTGTATGAGATGTGATAGAATGTGTTAAGATGAGTTAGGATGTGTTAAGATGTATATGGGATGTGTTAGAACGAGAATGAATGTAATGTGGTTGTATGAATGTGATGTGGATGTATACATGTAGATGTATATGTATGAATGTGAATGTTGATGTGGATGTGGATGTATGTGAATGTGGATGTGAATGTGGATGTATAGATGTGAATGGGAATGTGGATGTGGATGTATATATGTATATGGATGTGGATGTGGATGTATAGATGTGAATGGGAATGTGGATGGGAATGTGGATGTATAGATGTGAATGGGAATGTGGATGTGGATGTATATGAATGTGGATGTATAGATGTGAATGGGAATGTGGATGTGGATGTATGTGAATGTGGATGTAGATGTGGATGTATAGATGTGAATGGGAATGTGGATGTGGATGTTTGTATGTATGTGGATGTAGATGTGGATGTATAGATGTGAATGGGAATGTGGATGTGGATGTATATGAATGTGGATGTATAGATGTGAATGGGAATGTGGATGTGGATGTATGTGAATGTGGATGTAGATGTGGATGTATAGATGTGAATGGGAATGTGGATGTGGATGTATGTGAATGTGGATGTAGATGTGAATGGGAATGTGGATGTAGATGTGGATGTATAGATGTGAATGGGAATGTGGATGTGGATGTATGTATGTATGTGGATGTAGATGTGGATGTATAGATGTGAATGGAAATGTGGATGTGGATGTATATGAATATGGATGTAGATGTGGATGTATAGATGTGAATGGGAATGTGGATGTGGATGTATGTGAATGTGGATGTAGATATGGATATGGAATGTGAATGTGGATGTATGTATGTATGTGGATGTAGATGTGGATGTATAGATATGAATGGGAATGTGGATGTGGATGTATGTGTGTGGATGAGGATGTATGAATGAGGACGTGATAGTGGAGGTATACATGTGGATGTGGATGTATGGATGTGAAAATGGATGTGTATGTATGAATGTGGATATGAGATGTGGATGTATAAATGAGGATGTGAAAATGGAGGTAAACATGTAGATGTAGATGTATGGATGTGGATGTGGATGTGGATGTGGAGATGGATGTGGATATGGATGTGTATGTATGAATGTGGATATGGGATGTGGATGTATAAATGAGGATGTAAAAATGGATGTATGCATGTAGATGTGGATGTAGGGGTGTGAATGTGAATGTGTCTGTGAATTAATGTGTCGCCGATATGAGGAAATGGATGAGAATGAGTACACATTAAATGGAATGTGGAATAAGTAATGTGGACTAAGGAGGGATAATGTGGAAAGACGAGAGTTTGATTTAGAAACTGTATTTTGTGACTGTTTGTAAATGACTGTTTTATGTCATGAATGCTGGGGAAGCATTTTGACCGTCTTGTGGATTAAGGTCATGAAGACCTAACTGTTAAAGTTGCAACTGCTGACGGAGAGTCAATGGAGGACGTCTCGCGTAGCAAGGTCGACCGAGGTCTTGACCAGCCTCGGTTCGATTTAAATGGTGAGCTTCCGGTACGGTGGATGAGGGACCAAGGAAGCGGCCTATGAGTGAAGCGCTAGGTCACCTGCGAAGGATCCTAGAGGGTGCTGATCATACGGTGCTCGGGCTCTGGGTCACCCAGGATACCCACGCGTGCGTCGAGGAAGATATTGGAACAAGGAGTAAGAGTTGTTTTGTGAAACCGGGCATGGATCTGGTTGATTGACCTTGCTGGTCTTCAATGGATGAGTCCATGGCTCTTTATATGGATCTGTTGGTTGATCTTGCTGATCATCAATGAGAGTCCATCTTGATTTTTATAAGTGATTATATTGCCGAGTATTATGGGCTAGGAACTATTGAAAAGGCCCCTATGTGGACAGGTGGTGAGCGTTCTAGTTACCAATGATGCCATAGATACTCTGATGAAGGAATGATGGGAAATTATGAATCAACTGGATAAATTGGAAGATTGTGATCAGTGGTACTGTGGTTTCATTAAAGGATTGTTTTAAAGTTAGCTGATGCTAAGAAAAAGGTAATTTCATATTGGGTGTGTAAGTGGTGTGGCTAGTTTTATGTTTGCATGAACTTCCGGCTAGGGGGCCTTGGAACTCTTTTCCTTGGTACCCGGGACAAAACCTAACCAAATTCCAAATTGGATCCCATCACTACAGTGGTTGGGTGGTTGGCTAACCCATGGGATCGGATGGGGTTAGGCTGGATTGATGGATCCGTAAATCGAGACTCAATTTCCGTTATTACGATAGATGAAGTAAGTCCCGGATAGTAATTGTTCTATGGATAGGAATCAACGGCTGTGCCTCTTGATGGGGAAAAAAGCGTTGATCCCAATGATCCAAGTGCAAGTTTCTTCCTTGATCTGACCGAGTATCTTTATAGGTGCAGTCGGATCAGTTTGATCATTATTAATGGTCTTGACTACGTTAGAGTAAAAAGTTATCCTGGAGGAATCGCCCGTGCTTTCCGGATAAGGGAAGTTTTTCCGGGTTCGGTTTTGGAAAAACCGACGGATTAGTCTTTTGTCCGGATATCCGTGGACGAGGCCCCGAGTGTGGGACCCTGCCTCGCGCAAGAAGTGCTACTCCGCTGCTAGTACCCCGAATCCGTTGCGCGGTGGGAATAGGGATCTCACAATTTTACTATAAAAGTGTGACTTTTATCATATTTGAATTTCATGCATAGAGGTATGCATAAAAGATGATTATTTTATTATAAAAGTGTTACTTTTATCATATTTGAATTTCATGCATAGAGGTATGCATAAAAGATGATTATTTTATTATAAAAGTGTTACTTTTATCATATTGAATTTCATGCATAGAGGTATGCATAAAAGTTGATTATTTTATTGTAAAAGTGTTACTTTGATCATATTGGATTTCATGCATAAAGGTATGCATAAAAGATATTCTTTTTATACTAAAAGTGTGATTTTCATCATAAATGGATTTTATGCATAACTTAGAGGCATAAGAGAAATTCTTTTATTCTAAAAGTGTAATTCCTACCAAATTGAATTTATGCATAAGAAGATGCATAAAAGTTTGATTTTTAATTCAAAGTCTCATTCTCATCTAAATTGAATTTATGCATAGGAAGATGCATAAAAGAATAAGATTTCAATTCAAAAGCGTTATTCTCATCCAAATTGAATTTATGCATAGGAAGATGCATAAAAGATGGATTTTTAATTCAAAAAAGTCAATTCTCATCCAATTTGAATTTATGCATAGGAAGATACATAAAAGATTGAATTTTAATTCAAAAGTGTCATTTTCATTTAAAATCAAATTATGCATAGGAAGATGCATAAAAGATTGATTTTTTATTCGAAAGTGTTAAATAGAATTTATGCATAAATAAAAATGTAGAGAAATCTTATATCAAATATAAGAATTCTCTTATATTCTATAAAAAGATATAAAATGTGATAAGACGTGATAAGAGATGTATGAGATGTGATAATATGTGATAAGATGCGTATGGGAAGTGATAAAATGTGATAAGAGGTGTATGAGATATGATAAGATGTATATGGAATGTGTAGGGCGAGAATGGATGTAATATGGATGTATGGATGTAGATATGGATATGTATGTATGAATGTGAATGTGGATGTGGATGTGTATGTATGAATGTGAATGTGGATGTGGATATATGTATGGATATGAATGTGGATGTATGGATGTGAATGTGGATGTATGTATGTATGTGGATGTGGATGTATGAATGAGGATGTGAAAATGGTTGTATGCATGTAGATGTGGATGTATGGATGTGAATGTGGATGTGGATGTGGATGTATGGATGTAGATACAGATGTGGATGTATGTATGTGGAAGTGGATGTATGATTGAGGATGTGAAAATGGATGTATGCATGGATGTGTATGTAGAATAATGAATGTGAATGTGTATGGGAAATAATGTGTTGTCGATATGAGTGAATGGATGATGATGAATACATATGGATGGGATGTGGAATAAGTAATGTGGACTAAGGAGGATAAAATGGAAAGACGAGAGTTCGATATAGAAACTGTATTTTGTGAACTATTTGTAAATGAATGTTTTATGTCAAGAATGCTGGGGAAACATTTTGACCGTCTTGTAGATTAAGGTCAAGGAGACCTAATTGATAAAGTTGCAACTGCTGATGGAGAGTCAATGGAGGATGTCTCGCGTAGCAAGGTCGGCCGAGGTCTTGACCAGCCTCGGTTCGATTTAAATGGTGAGCTTCCGGTACGGTGGATTAGGGACCAAGGAAGCGGCCTATGAGCGAAGCGCTAGGTCACCTGCGAAGGATCCTAGAGGGTGCTGACCATACGGTGCTCGGGCTCTGGGTCGCCGAAGATACCCACACGTGCGTCGTGGAAGATATTGGAACAAGGAGTAAGAGTTGTTTTCCGAAACCGGGCATGGATCTGGTTGATTGACCTTGCTGGTCCTCAACGGATGAGTCCATGGCTCTTTTATATGGATGTGTGGGTTGATCTTGCTGATCTTCCACGGAGATTCCATTCTATTATATGAAGATATTGCCGGTTACTATGAGCTAGGAACTATGGAAAAGGCCCCTGAGTGAACAGGTGGTGAGCGTTCTGGTTGCCAATGATGCCATAAGTATACCGATGAATGAATGACTGGAAATAAGGATTCAACCAAAGACTTTGAGGATTGTCATCAGTGACATAATGGTTTCATTAAAGGATTGTTTTAAAGTTAGCTGATGCTAAGAAAAAAGCAATTTCATATTGGGTGTGTAAGTGGTGTGACTAGTTTTATGTTTGCATGAACTTCCGGCTAGGGGGCCTTGGAACTCTTTTCCTTGGTACCCGGGACAAAACCTAACTAAATTCTTAATTGGATCCCATCACTACAGTGGTTGGGCGGTTGGCTAACCCATGGGACTGGATGGGGTTAGGCTGGACTGATGGATCCATAAATCGAGAATTAATTTCTATTATTACGATAGATGAAGTAAATCCCGGATAGTAATTGTTCTATGGATAGGAATCAACGGCTGTGCCTCTTGATGGGGAAAAAAGTGTTGATCCCAATGATCCAAGTGCAAGTTTCTTCCTTGATCTGACCAAGTACCGTTAAAGGTGCAGTCAGATCA
Source organism: Cibotium barometz (assembly GCF_041138505.1). Lineage (NCBI taxonomy): Eukaryota > Viridiplantae > Streptophyta > Polypodiopsida > Cyatheales > Cibotiaceae > Cibotium > Cibotium barometz. The sequence goes on along the minus strand of NC_141047.1, from coordinate 74,372,339 downwards.
GTTTAATCAGTAATGATCTTGACTACGTCAGAGTAAAGAGTTATCCTGGTGGAATCGCCCGTGCTTTCCGGGTAAAGGAAGTTTTTCCGATTTCGGTTTTGGATAAACCGACGGATTAGTCTCTTGTCCGGATATCCGTGGGCGAGGCCCCGAGTGTGAGACCCCTACCCGCTGATGGCACGGAAGCGGTAAAGCTGTTTACGCCCTTATAGCATGCCACACTTCTACACACGCATGCAAACACACCAGAACACCAGACCAAAGAGCATGAACAAGACTCATATTTCAAAACAGACCTTGACCTTTACAGAGTTGGATATCCCAAGATATCCCAAACACCAGCTTCACCCAGCACCCGCTCGCAATCGCCTGCTCTAGCTCCTGGTCGATCCAAATCCCTTCGCTCCTTGCTTCTCTGCAGCAGCCCTCTCGTTCTCTCTGCTTTGCACCTCGGCTAAGGTCCACTCTCTGCTACACCTCCACTCTGTGTGTCTCCCAAAGCATAGAACTAGTCACCCTTCTGACCTTACCACCAAGCCAATAACCAGCCCAAGCAAAAGAACCTGCTTGCATGCTACCAGCCCTTGCCGGCTTCACATCAACCCAACTCTCTCTCTGGTTCTCTTCCTTTGTGTACCCGCTGCCACACAAGGCTTCCTTCACTATTTGTTACTCCAGCCCGTCACCTTACAGCCAGTGCCTTCTACACTAGCTCCTCTGTGCTCCTGGCTGCACATGTCACCCAAACTCAAGGGTCTCCACACCTTAGCCTTCAACAAGTCCCCCTCTTTACTGTCTTCCGCTCTTTGTTGCAGCGCCCCCAGCACACTTCGCAAAAGCGGCTCCTTCACTCGTCTTCCAGCTGCACCAACCCACTGCGCTCATCAGCCCATAAGCGGTGTCCTCTCCCCGTCTGCTCCCAACAGTCATCCGCAGCAGCTGCTCCACCTCACAAACACTGAGAGGCCCCCTCTTCGCCTTCCAGCTGCGCTCTCCAGCACCTGTAGCTGCACTCGTCCACAAACCACACCGGGCTCCCCACCTGCCCGTCGGCTCCCTTTGGCGACTTCACTCTTCGCTTCCCTGCAGTCCTCCTCCTTTCAAACCCCAAGCTGCGCCTGCAGCTGCAGCTACACACAAAACACCGGACTCCTCTGTCCTGCGCTCCCACGAGACCCCAGGGAGTCCCCCTCTTTGCACTTCACACCCCGGCCACTACTCTCTTCGGCTGCACCTGGCTGCCACCCCCAAACGCACACAAGGGGCTCTCTTCCCGTCGGGTCCCCGCCCTCTCCACTCAGGCGGCGTTCACCCCCTTTTTACCTGCAGCTGGCGCACAGCACCCCTCGGCGACTTCTTTTCGCTCCCCCAGGGGCCGCCTCAAACCCACGGCGACTTCTTGCAGTCCCCCTTTTCTCTCGCGGCGCTCCCCCTTTCGTCTCTCTTTTTGCTGCGCCGACTCCACGATCACCACCTTCTGGATTTCTTTGCTGGCAGCCCTCCCAAACCTCCACGTATACCACGTTTTTTATGGCCACTTTATTCATCATCTTATTTATTTTATTTTGAAAAAAAAAGGCCACTATAACATCTCTTTTCACACCAATGGCCAAGGCAACTTTAGCCCCTCATTACCTTTTTTCTGCCATGCCCTCCACCATCTTCAAATGCGACCTTCCGCTCCATTGTATTTTTGGCGCGCCCACAAACAAAAACAATCGAATGGCTGACACCATCTCCAGCATAACACGCCCCGGACGAGCCTGTGCTTCCAGAATTTCATCTTTTTCCTGCATATTCACTTCCATCAAAGCCAGAAGCCTGACTGCCGCATCCACAACGCCCACACCGAATCAATGGGTGCTCCCATGACTTCACCACAACACAAACAACACTCATGTACACATGTACAAGTTGAGTCTGAGGTTTCCACAAAACTTCACACATATTTAGCAACCCCCTTTCTTCTGCTGAGACATTTATGTCCAGCAGCTGCACAATCAGAAACCACTTATCCCCCTGGATCAAACAAAAACCTCGGTGCATCTTCCTTCCAGTCCTTCAGGCATTCCCCTCCAGCACACAACCATTGAAGCACCCTGCCATAATCTGCTTTCAGCAACCCCCTTGGCTCTTCATGTATGGCCTCAGCACCGTTCACTGTCACACTTCCTCCTCCAGACCAGCTCTCACAGCCTTGTGAGGGAAACATCCATCCCTCACCTCTACTCTCCTCTGACACATCTGACTGCCACCCATAATCATGTACCGAAATAACACTCATCTCATCATCAACTCCCATCTCATGGTCGCTATCCAACTTGCAGCCCACATCACTGGCTTCCAACCCTTCCTCTGGGTAACCTGCCAGACAACCAAACCGCTCATCCATATGCTGAGCATCCACATGCGGTGTGTTCACCATACACTCACTTCCCTTCAGCCCATCAACATCACACACAGCAACCTCGTGCACTGTAGACTCATCATTGTCACTTTCCTGCAGTTTCTCCAGCTTCAAGACCATTGGCGATCCTGCAAGATTCTCCACATCTTGCACAGGCATCCCTACCAAGTCCAAGCTCCCCAAACTCCCAGGCAAAGCATCTTGGTCCCCCTGACCAACAACAATAGTCTCACATGCATCCTCACCACTCACAACCACCTCATCCTCTTGGGCATGACAAGGAACACACACCTTATGTTCAGCATCCACACCTGCGAAATCTATCGCACCATCAACCAAAGGAGCATCCAGCTCACCATCACTCACACCATCACTCTCTTCCTGCTGCACAACTGGCATGCAAGCACTCTTCTCCAAGGAAGCCATCTTCAACAGATCATCTAGTGCACTATCAAGTACACTGTCCAATTCACCATCCACACTCTCACAACAGGCTGCAATATCCAACTCATCACCTGGATCATCCACATGCACTCCATCCACAGCACCTTCATTAGTGACACCCTGATCATCACACTCCACCTTGACTGGCTGAAGTACTGGCACCTGCTTACAATCCACAACATCATCTATAACCTCATCCTTCTCCTCCTCACCTTCTGAAAGCTCTTCAGAGCTGATTCCAGAAACCTCACCCTTCTCCATTTCCAACAGGCTAACCTGTCCCATACCCTGCTCTCCAAATGTGACCTCACGGACCTCACAAACACTGGGCTGAATTGCCTCCTTCACCTGCATATTAGGGCCACTCACCCTATCACTCATTCCCCAAGACAATTGATATATTCCACCATTAGCTTTGGCTGGTCTCTCACATTGTGGACTCATATGACCCCACTCACCACAATTCCGGCATTGCACATCACACAGATACCCTTTCCCTCTTCCAATATCTACTAAATTTCCTCCACATCCAGATGATGCATCAGGCTTCTTTCTCATATCACTCATGCCTCGTCCTCTTCCTGTGGACTCTATCCAATTCACACTTAAAGTCTTCATGAGCTCCACTGCTTCATGAACCTCCCTCTTCAAAGAACCCACCTGTTTAGGAACAACAGCAGTTTTTCTTCCAGGATGCATACTCTCAATCTGTGGCACCTTCACAAACCTCTTCGGCTCTTCCCGCATTCCCATCTGCCTCAGACGTTTCACCTTCCACTCCTTCTCTCGAGCTACTCTGACAGCCTCCTCAAAGCTATCCAGGTTCTTCAGCTCCACCTTCAGACGAATTGTTGGCTCCAGACCTGCCACAAACCGCTCCCTTTTTATCATCTGCGGGGGTACTTCAGGAATCAGAGCCTCACACCATAGACTCCACAGTCTACCAAACTCTATCAGATACTGATCCACATCCTGACCATCCTTCTGCTGAATGTTACACAACTCCTTCCACACCTCATTCGGACTCTTCACATGGACAAACTTTGCCAAAAATGCAGCTCTGACTACACGGTACTCAGGATCCTGTCGATGAACATTCCTGTGTGCAGTCACAAACATCTGTAACCATACTTTTGCATCACCCTGCAAGCAATAAGTCAAAATCCGAGAAAGGATCTCCGGGGTTGCCCTGTCTTTCATCAAAGCTGTAAACTCCATCTTCTCCAAAAACCTGGTTGCATTCTCCTGTGGCAATCCCCAATATTCCGGAAAATCCTGAGCCATTTTCCAAATTTCTCTTCACACAGCCCTTTTTCTCTTTCCACAAACCAGAGGAAATCTGCTCCTCTGTGGAGGCACCAAAAAGTGATGGCACGGAAGCGGTAAAGCTGTTTACGCCCTTATAGCATGCCACACTTCCACACACGCATGCAAACACACCAGAACACCAGACCAAAGAGCATGAACAAGACTCATATTTCAAAACAGACCTTGACCTTTACAGAGTTGGATATCCCAAGATATCCCAAACACCAGCTTCACCCAGCACCGCTCGCAATCAGCCTGCTCCAGCTCCTGGTCGATCCAAATCCCTTCGCTCCTTGCTTCTCTGCAGCAGCCCTCTCGTTCTCTCTGCTTTGCACCTTGGCTAAGGTCCACTCTCTGCTACACCTCCACTCTGTGTGTCTCCCAAAGCATAGAACTAGTCACCCTTCTGACCTTACCACCAAGCCAATAACCAGCCCAAGCAAAAGAACCTGCTTGCATGCTACCAGCCCTTGCCGGCTTCACATCAACCCAACTCTCTCTCTGGTTCTCTTCCTTTGTGTACCCGCTGCCACACAAGGCTTTCTTCACTATTTGTTACTCCAGCCCGTCACCTTACAGCCAGTGCCTTCTACACTAGCTCCTCTGTGCTCCTGGCTGCACATGTCACCCAAACTCAAGGGTCTCCACACCTTAGCCTTCAACAAGTCCCCCTCTTTACTGTCTTCCGCTCTTTGCTGCAGCGCCCCCAGCACACTTCGCAAAAGCGGCTCCTTCACTCGTCTTCCAGCTGCACCAACCCACTGCGCTCATCAGCCCATAAGCGGTGTCCTCTCCCCGTCTGCTCCCAACAGTCATCTGCAGCAGCTGCTCCACCTCACAAACACTGAGAGGCCCCCTCTTCGCCTTCCAGCTGCGCTCTCCAGCACCTGTAGCTGCACTCGTCCACAAACCACACCGGGCTCCCCACCTGCCCGTCGGCTCCCTTTGGCGACTTCACTCTTCGCTTCCCTGCAGTCCTCCTCCTTTCAAACCCCAAGCTGCGCCTGCAGCTGCAGCTACACACAAAACACCGGACTCCTCTGTCCTGCACTCCCACGAGACCCCAGGGAGTCCCCCTCTTTGCACTTCACACCCCGGCCACTACTCTCTTCGGCTGCACCTGGCTGCCACCCCCAAACGCACACAAGGGGCTCTCTTCCCGTCGGGTCCCCGCCCTCTCCACTCAGGCGGCGTTCACCCCCTTTTTACCTGCAGCTGGCGCACAGCACCCCTCGGCGACTTCTTTTCGCTCCCCCAGGGGCCGCCTCAAACCCACGGCGACTTCTTGCAGTCCCCCTTTTCTCTCGCGGCGCTCCCCCTTTCGTCTCTCTTTTTGCTGCGCCGACTCCACGATCACCACCTTCTGGATTTCTTTGCTGGCAGCCCTCCCAAACCTCCACGTATACCACGTTTTTTATGGCCACTTTATTCATCATCTTATTTATTTTATTTTGAAAAAAAAAGGCCACTATAACATCTCTTTTCACACCAATGGCCAAGGCAACTTTAGCCCCTCATTACCTTTTTTCTGCCATGCCCTCCACCATCTTCAAATGCGACCTTCCGCTCCATTGTATTTTTGGCGCGCCCACAAACAAAAACAATCGAATGGCTGACACTATCTCCAGCATAACACGCCCCGGACGAGCCTGTGCTTCCAGAATTTCATCTTTTTCCTTCATATTCACTTCCATCAAAGCCAGAAGCCTGACTGCCGCATCCACAACGCCCACACCGAATCAATGGGTGCTCCCATGACTTCACCACAACACAAAAACACTCATGTACACATGTACAAGTTGAGTCTGAGGTTTCCACAAAACTTCACACACCGCGCACGATGTGCTACTTCCGCTGCTAGTACCCCGAATCCGTTGCTCGGTGGAGTCAGGGATCTCACAGTTGGTATCAGAGCCAAATTGAAAACTAATAAGGATAATTAAATTCTTATCTGAAATTGGTAATAAGAATTCAGAAACAGCATTTTCATAATGTATTTTCAAAATTCAGAAACAGCATTTTCATAATGTATTTTCATTCCGTAAGCTTCTTTAATGAAGAAATTTTAATCAAAGAAATTATTTTTATAGGGAAGTTCCCCATTTATCTGGTGTTCCCGACCTCACCCAGTCTCAAGATATGATTGCATTTGCCTTCGAGCATCTCATCTCTTCCGCTTCAACACGAACAAGCCAAGCAAGACTCGCATGCCATTTCGAGGAATTATATTTTCCTAACCTAGTGGAGAGACAACAGCATAAGTGGTTTGCAGGGCTATATATCCACGCCTCTTGCAACCGGCGTGCAATGCTGAGGCAGAACCTCTCATTGGCCATGATTTTGATAAAGCTGAAAATGATGCGTGGTGTCATTCTATATCTTTCAACGCCTCAAAATTTCAGACTTGCTTGCCGAGTTTATAGACTCTTCAGTCGATTTATCCCTAAGGAGAAAATAATAGCTCCCTTCGCAATTAGAGAAATTATGTAACAGGGCATGACTATGGCCCAGTACCGTCGTCTTATGCGTCTCTCGAGGAGATTTTGAATTTTGGAGCCGAGCCACTCTATGTACTTATTGCAACTTGTATATAAATATACAAATGTTTTTCCTGTTATTTAAGTGATTGTTTACGGACGATCAGATAAAGAAAAATCTGTTTATCAGACTTATGTCATAGATCTCCAATAAGATCAACTGAGGAGCCAATTATGTCAAAAATTTATCAAGACGCACAAAAAGGTTGTAATTGTGTGATATAATTCATACAATTTGTTATTCAAACTGAAATTCGTAAATTAGTAATTAGGACTTCAATTGGAATTACCGCAATTGTATAGAACCCTGACTTGCTTGAGACCTAGACATGATGGTATTTACCTTATAGTTTCGAGTATCATGACTATCCGTATATACCGAGGGTATAACTGCAGCTCTTTATCGACAGTATATACGAGTAAATCTAAGACTTGAAATTATAAGCATTAATGCTATCGAGTTGATGAATTCGAATGTGGTTGATATGATTTTTAATTCTGTTTGGGAACTGATGAATTGATTGGGATTCTGATTGAAAAATGATGATCCCTGAAAATGGGTTGAAATGTAATAAACTGAGTGAAACCACAATATGCATGATTGGGGCGAGTCCCTGTGATGATAAATGATGATAATGATTTCAGCAAATCACTATAAGATTAGTGGATTGTGCTATCAAATTGCTACTGTTAACACTTGACTCGTTAGATCAAGTTAAGAAATGACAAATTAAGAACTTACTTGTCTGAAATTTCCGTGGGGAAATGTTCATAAAGAAATTTTTCGGTCTAATGGACCATTATCGTGTTAAAGATATGAATGATATGAATTGAATGAAATTGTTATGTAATGATGAGTTCTATTTAAGGGATAATTATCCTCGTATTCTATTGGGTTGACCAGAATATAAGGAACCCCAGAATAAATTGGACCTTAAGAAAAAGAGTTGTCCTCTACTTTGCGAGATAAGGACATCTCGCACTTTTTAAGTGGGGTAGAATGTAAGATTTCTCCCCCAGTCTTCGAGGTATACAGGAGTAAGAATCTTATAATTATTCCCTCTCTAAATAAAAGAAAGATTCTGTTTAAAAAGGGAAGACACTTTACCTAGAATACCTTCTCAGGAGCCCACCTGTTTTAAAGATTCAGAACGATGAATTCAGAAGTGAGAACCGGTGTTTTGGATGCCAAGGTTTTGACCATCAGTTAAAAGACTGCCCGACTCCTACCATGAAAAGGGCACAAGGAAGTCTAGAACCCAAATTCAGAGACCAATTCCTTCATACCAATCTAATCAGGGTCTGTCTCGGACAAGATTGCTTAACTCCATTAACTGGGTCCGACCCATTGATTAGGGTCGAGATGACCAGTCAAATGCTTGGCGACTTAGAGCAACAGATGCAGGCAATTCATAAAGATATAAATGCTGCCCAGGATCGACAGAGACAATATACAGATAAGAAGAGGACAGTCAGAGAATTCAAAGAAGCAGTTATAGTCTTCATTTGAATACGGACCAAAAGAATTTCTTTATCTCTAGGGGATTATAAGTAGTTATCCCCCAGATATTGTGGACCAAAGAAAGTAGGTGACTTAGCCTACGAACTTCTTTTATCTCTTCATCTCAAAGTTCTTAATGCCTTCTATAGAAAAATGTGCCAAACCCAAATCATGGAAAGACGGTAAAACTTCAGTGGCAAGATACCGTTGGCTTCTAAGTTACGCTAGCTCCTTCCTTTATATAAGTCGTAACTTTTACTTGTCGCTCACAGTAATCTTACTTCCATCGATCTCCCTTCTTCTTAATCTCCTTCATGGCTTGGCAACAGGAATTAGTTTTATCCATGATGATTTCTCACCTTCAAGATGCAAGTGAGTCTGTGAAGAAAGATTTTATAGAACAGTATGAGCGCTCACTTTTTCCTCACTTGGGAACGTCTGTAGCTCAGACCAAATGGCGGACCTATCAAGACATAACTAGGGTAACACCCTGGGGTCAGCAGCACTTTTGTAATAATGTCCGCTTGGCCATGGTTATTGAAGCCTTGGGTTTGGGTCCTCGATACTACTGCGTCATGAGATCAAGACATCTTGGGTTTTCTGAGCGGGTCTTCTTACTGGCGTGTTTTCTTCCTCATCAGAAGATATGCCTTTACCCCGTTTTTGGCTTGCCTCTCAGAGGTCCTTTTGTTAGATCACCTCATACCACTGAGATAGGTGAGGCAATAACCAACAGAATTATTCCCATAGATGAGTTACCTTATACGTGCGTAGCTTGTGAGTGTTGCTTTTGTGATCATATGATGGACGGGCTTATGGAAGTGTAAAGAGTTCTTCTATCTTTACTGTATATGTTCCAAGAATGAATAAAGTTTAAATCTTGTTCTTGTCTTGACCCTTACTCTCTTTGAGACTTTTTTAATTGGTGATTAATCTTAATTAAAAATTTTCTCTCAGTCTCATACTTGTGCATCTTGCGAAATTACCCCCAGTTTGCGAGATGAGGGCATCTCGCGTTTTTCAAGTGGGAGAGAATGTAAGATTCTTCCCCAGCCTCTCAAAATGTCCAGCATCTTCCCCTGTAATCAATTCCTCTTCAAAAATATAAAAGACTTGTTTCTAACCGTTTAACCTACAGAGAGAAAATATTCTAGAGAGAGAATATTCAGATTTTTAATATTTTTGGATAGAAAATTATCTCATCTTATTAAAATAAGTTCCCCTCAAACAGAAATTCAAAAAGAACTTCCAATGTGCAATTGGAATTAATTGGAAATTATAAAGGACCTTAGCCTAAGGGTCTAGATTTTCAGAAATTTTTGAATTATGGTCCAATTAAGGTTCCTATGGGCCAATAGCATCAATCCATGTGTAGGGAGGAGATAAATCCAATTTGTAAAAGAAGATACCCAAAAATGAGTAAATGCTCACATAAGATAAAGAGTTGAAAATGTACAAGGTTTATTAGTAAAAAACTATGAGAAACATTAAAAATATGAGATATTTTGGGTATCCAAAAATGAGTAAATGCTCACATAAGATGAAGAGTTGAAAATGTACAAGGTTTCAGAGTAGAAAACTATGAGCAATATTAAAAATATGAGATATTTTGGATATAATGATTCCATTTTGACACATTTGTAAGGAAGGGGAGTTCTTTAAAGGAGGTGCATATTTCACATGCTTGAATGAGTTTTAAACTCATAAAAATTGAGATATTTCATCTCTCCTCTCTCCTCATTCAAGTCTAGTTCCAAAAAGTTAGCTTAACTGACCTAAAAATGGTCAAATATTGACCAAATTGATTTAGAAAATTCTAGAATCAGTTTGTTTGGTTAGGAGCTCAATTTTTCCTATAAATAGAAGCCTCCCCCTTGTTGAAAAATATAGTGTTTATGCATCGTTACTCTACTCCACCTAAGCCAAGAACTGTGAATTCATTAATAATTCACTAGTTTTTGGAGCTTCCCTCTTTCTTCAATCCCCATTGGTGGCTCCATCAACATACTTAACCAATTGATTGGTTGGGGGCCTCTACCGTAAACAAAGAATCAAGCAATTTGTAAGGTAATTAGTGAATTTTGATCATTTTCTATAAATTCTCAATGTTTCTCTCTTCTCAACCCCTCTCATGCTTGAGAAGCTTAATTGGAATGGTTTTTGAATGCTATTGAAGTTAATTGATGAATGTTAGTGAAGAGTTACATAATTTGATGAATGCTATTGAAGTTAATTGATTTTAATGATAGTTAAGAATTACATAAATTTCCATTTATGCTTATTTCTAATGGTTTTATGTAATTTCTCTCTCTCACTCAAGAAATGGTCATACTCATGACCCATTCTCAATCCAAATGAAGCTTTTCATAAAGCTTTTCCTTAATCCAAGATTAAGCTATGCTTGAGACCAAATTAATAGCTTTTTTCTATGCTTTTAATTTATGTATATTGATGATTCAATCCATTATGGATTAATGATCCAATTAGAGACCATTCTAATTATTTCCTTAATGATAAGCTTTATCCCTTTAAAAAATTTGAGATTTATCATTCATAGCAGCGGAGCTATGGCAAAATTTTTATAAAAATTACGCATAAAATAATTTCATTCAAAGCATAAAAAGAGGACTCCCTACCATATTCTAGGAATTATCATCCTAGATTAATTGAAAGATATTCATTGTAATCCTTGAGAAATTGATTTTTATATTATACATAATTGATTTTCATGCATAGAGGTATGCATAAAAGATTATTATTTTAACATAAAAGTGTTAATTTTATAATAATTAGAATTCATGCATAGAGGTATGCATAAAAGATTATTATTTTAATATAAAAGTGTTACTTTTATCATATTTGAATTTCATGCATAGAGGTATGCATAAAAGATGATTATTTTATTATAAAAGTGTGACTTTTATCATAATTGAATTTCATGCATAAAGGTATGCATAAAAGTTGATTATTTTATTATAAAAGTGTGACTTTTATCATATTTGAATTTCATGCATAGAGGTATGCATAAAAGATAATTATTTTATTATAAAAGTGTGACTTTTATCATAATTGAATTTCATGCATAAAGGTATGCATAAAAGTTGATTATTTTATTATAAAAGTGTGACTTTTATCATATTTGAATTTCATGCATAGAGGTATGCATAAAAGATGATTATTTTATTATAAAAGTGCTACTTTTATCATATTTGAATTTCATGCATAGAGGTATGCATAAAAGATGATTATTTTATTATAAAAGTGTTACTTTTATCATATTGAATTTCATGCATAGAGGTATGCATAAAAGTTGATTATTTTATTGTAAAAGTGTTACTTTTATCATATTGGATTTCATGCATAGAGGTATGCATAAAAGATATTCTTTTTATACTAAAAGTGTGATTTTCATCATAAATGGATTTTATGCATAACTTAGATGCATAAGAGAAATTCTTTTATTCTAAAAGTGTAATTCCTACCAAATTGAATTTATGCATAAGAAGATGCATAAAAGTTTGATTTTTAATTCAAAGTCTCATTCTCATCTAAATTGAATTTATGCATAGGAAGATGCATAAAAGAATAAGATTTCAATTCAAAAGCATTATTCTCATCCAAATTGAATTTATGCAAAGGAAGATGCATAAAAGATGGATTTTTAATTCAAAAAAGTCAATTCTCATCCAATTTGAATTTATGCATAGGAAGATACATAAAAGATTGAATTTTAATTCGAAAGTGTCATTTTCATTTAAAATGAAATTATGCATAGGAAGATGCATAAAAGATTGATTTTTAATTCGAAAGTGTTAGTCTCCTTAAATGGAATTTATGCATAAATAAAAATGTAGAGAAATCTTATATCAAATATAAGAATTCTCTTGTATTCTATAAAAAGATATAAAATGTGATAAGACGTGATAAGAGGTGTATGAGATGTGATAAGATGCGTATGGGAAGTGATAAGATGTGATAAGATGCGTATGGGAAGTGATAAGATGTGATAAGAGGTGTATGAGATATGATAAGATGTATATGGAATGTGTAGGGCGAGAATGGATGTATGGATGTAGATACGGATATGTATGTATGAATGTGAATGTGGATGTGGATGTGTATGTATGAATGTGAATGTGGATGTGGATATATGTATGGATATGAATGTGGATGTATGGATGTGGATGTGGATGTATGTATGTATGTGGATGTGGATGTATGAATGAGGATGTGAAAATGGCTGTATGCATGTAGATGTGGATGTATGGATGTGAATGTGAATGTGGATGTGGATGTGGATGTATGGATGTAGATACGGATGTGGATGTATGTATGTGGAAGTGGATGTATGAATGAGGATGTGAAAATGGATGTATGCATGGATGTGTATGTAGAATAATGAATGTGAATGTGTATGGGAAATAATGTGTTGTCGATATGAGTGAATGGATGATGATGAATACATATGAATGGGATGTGGAATAAGTAATGTGGACTAAGGAGGATAAAATGGAAAGACGAGAGTTTGATATAGAAACTGTATTTTGTGAACTGTTTGTAAATGAATGTTTTATGTCAAGAATGCTGGGGAAGCATTTTGACCGTCTTGTAGATTAAGGTCAAGGAGACCTAATTGATAAAGTTGCAACTGCTGACGGAGAGTCAATGGAGGATGTCTCGCGTAGCAAGGTCGGCCGAGGTCTTAACCAGCCTCGGTTTGATTTAAATGGTGAGCTTCTGGTACGGTGGATTAGGGACCAAGGAAGCGGCCTATGAGTGAAGCGCTAGGTCACCTGCGAAGGATCCTAGAGGGTGCTGACCATACGGTGCTCGGGCTCTGGGTCGCTGAAGATACCCACACGTGTGTCGTGGAAGATATTGGAACAAGGAGTAAGAGTTGTTTTCCGAAACCGGGCATGGATCTGGTTGATTGACCTTGCTGGTCCTCAACGGATGAGTCCATGGCTCTTTTATATGGATGTGTGGGTTGATCTTGCTGATCTTCCACGGAGATTCCATTCTATTATATGAATATATTGCCGGTTACTATGAGCTAGGAACTATGGAAAAGGCCCCTGAGTGAACAGGTGGTGAGCGTTCTGGTTGCCAATGATGCCATAAGTATACCGATGAATGAATGACTGGAAATAAGAATTCAACCAGAGACTTTGAGGATTGTCATCAGTGACATAATGGTTTCATTAAAGGATTATTTTAAATTTAGCTGATGCTAAGAAAAAGTCAATTTCATATTGGGTGTGTAAGTGGTGTGACTAGTTTTATGTTTGCATGAACTTCCGGCTAGGGGGCCTTGGAACTCTTTTCCTTGGTACCCGGGACAAAACCTAACCAAATTCTTAATTGGATCCCATCACTACAGTGGTTGGGTGGTTGGCTAACCCATGGGACTGGATGGGGTTAGGCTGGACTGATGGATCCATAAATCGAGAATTAATTTCTATTATTACGATAGATGAAGTAAATCCCGGCGGATAGTAATTGTTCTATGGATAGGAATCAACGGCTGTGCCTCTTTATGGGAAAAAAAGCGTTGATCCCAATGATCCAAGTGCAAGTTTCTTCCTTGATCTGACCAAGTACCATTAGAGGTGCAGTCGGATCAGTTTGATCAGTAATGATCTTGACTACGTTAGAGTAAAGAGTTATCCTGGTGGAATCGCCCGTGCTTTCCGGGTAAAGGAAGTTTTTCCGGTTTCGGTTTTGGACAAACCGACGGATTAGTCTCTTGTCCGGATATCCGTGGGCGAGGCCCCAAGTGTGAGACCCCTACGCGCTGTCGTGACGTGGGCGGTGTCGCTGGGAACACACTGGGTGTCTGGCTGTGAGAGTTACATCCAAAATCCCAGCAAGAAAGCATATAACTCTTCAAGGAGCACATCACCAGCAGAAGCTGGGACCATAATATTTACATACCAAATCTCAACAAGACATATGAGTTACACCAAAAACCATCATAACCATCATAGGCATCGTGGCTCAAACCAAAATCCAAGGTTGATAACATTATAATCCACTCTTTTGATCCACAAATCCACAGAAAAGACAGCGTCAAACGGCTCACAAATCTCTCCTCGTTATCGTCAGCAGAATCACACCATAGAAATGCTCATCACCCTTTCTCTTCCACAGTACAGCCCAAGCTAGCTGAGCTCGTTTTCATGCACAAATGACACGAGAGATTTACAAAGAAACTTTAAGCTTCAGCTGAGATCACCAGTCTCTCTCTCTCTCTCTCTCGCCTCCACTACTGGCTCCGCTTCCTTCTAGACCCATCGCCTTGAGTTTGCAGCTGCTAACAGCTTCACAATCTCCACTATCTTGAGTATAGAAAGATTGCCTATTGCTTCGGTCTTTAGCTATAGTTACTTTACACGTTCACCACCTTCTTATAGTAGCATCACGGTGAAGTTTTTAACAGCATCACAGTCTTTAACAAGCTTGAGTAAGATATTCAAATTGAACAGCATGAATCAGCTTCATACCCCTCGTATCCCTATATACTGATCTGGATTCGATCCCCTCAGAGGCGACTATGTCCTTCCGCAGGTCAGACCGTCCATGTCGAATCCCTAGCCCTCTCCTCTTTGCGCCTGAAGCGCTATGTGGGCTCCCTGACCCGCCGGCAGTTCAAAATCTTACACGCACAACATGAGAGTGGATTGCCCAAGAGATACAATACTGCATCTTTGCATAAAGCTTAGGAAGAGTGTATCCATCATAAACACAGGCTTCTTGAACATCACGCACAGGAGCTTGCTCCACAATGTTCCTGACAAGGAACCGTTTTACTGCCTTGTCCTTGGGAACGCAGCAAGAAGAGAATCCCTTCTGTGTATATCTGTTGCTGCACACCCAGTCGCCTCCACTTTTCTCTGGTTTCCTGCAGCGTCTCTGTTCCCTGGTTTTTTTTCTGCAGAGCCCCTTAGATAAGCGCCGCCTGCAACTTACTCTCTTTCCCGCGAGGAAGCCGGCCTCCATACCCTTTTGCAGCTTAAATTGCGCTTTCCCATTTTTAATTTTTCCCACTACGCTTACCATCCCACGCATTTACATTTCAAGTATATCCATATAAAAAAAAATCAACCTTCTCACACCATTTCCTTGCTAAGGTTTCGCACACCACATCTAGGTAGGCATCATTCGGTATCCTTATTGCATATACAACCTTGCCATCTAAAGCATACGATCAAGACCACAACCATTATGTACCATAAAATCCTCTGTCTCAGTGCTAATATCAACTCCGCCATGATAGGCACGGCTTATGAGCATTTCACCATCTCATGGAATCAATAAAGCAGTCAAACCCACAAGCATAATCCAGTCCTATCAAGGCACAAGGTGTCTGCTAGCTCCAAAATTCTCCATAAGCATATAAAAAAAATCCTCCACAATTCACACCACACTGTCAGAAGCTTCGAGACCTGGCTGAGCCTCAGCTCATCTTATTGAACCTTATCTACAATATGAACATATATACTCAGGCATCATATAATGACTCATCATGGCACTTAACTCATGCATCTGGATTTGTATTTGATGGCCTCACATGCATGATTTCACACCATAGACGTGCCGTGGCACGACATCCACCCCCTCTAAACCTGCACATCCTCTGGTATGTGCCACACAGGTCCTGTATCTTAGCAATCACATCTGAATGATTCTGCTTTCCCTCCTGGATCAAATACCAATCGCTTTTGGCATATGTGCCATATCCTTTGCTCATATGAAGCCCTATCCTCACTTAGATTCTCTGCATATGCATAATTACCCTCATCATTCAAAGTGGGATGCTCCTCAAAATGATTTGCTTCAAAATTTTCCTCAGGCCATGTTTGAAGCCTTTGCACCACATATTGTATGGCCACACCAAGTAACAACTGCATTAACAGCATAGAATACACACTTGGTAACATCCCATCCAAATCTACCTTGCCTGGATCCAGCTCACCCACCACTGACAAACATTCATTCTTCTTATCCAATGACGGAAAAGCATCAACACATACAAAGTCCAACAAGGCATCATCGAGAATAGCCTCCAGCTCTGAATCATTCTCATCACAATCATTTGGCTCACATAACACCTGCACATCCTCACTTGCAACCGACAGTTGACTAGCATCAAGCATAGAAGAGCCCAAAGCTGATGGGGATCTACTATATACCATGAAATCATCCAATGCATCATCTAAGATAGCATCCAATCCAGGATCAATCGCATTGAAGCCATTATCATCTTGCAATCCCACATGTTGATTATCATGAACATTCATACCCCCATAACTATATCCATTTGGTTGCTCATATGCAGCCTCTTGAGGCTCTGTGACCACACTTTGCATATCATGCATGTTATCTCCCAGTATTTCTTGATACCTGTCTGCAGATGGGCTTAGATTTATGGGTCCCTCACCCGTGTACCCTTGAATCTGTATGTCATTGAACCCTGTATGATCCAAAAAGACAGATTCAATTTCCCTCTCCAAATCATCATCATAAACAGGCTTCCAAGCTCGAGATTGTTGCTCACAAATGTGGTTGCAAGGTAACCCTGACACTGATGACATAGCATCACCCTGTTTATTGTTGGAACACCCTGTTAGCATTCCAGAATAACCCAAATCCAAAGAACCTTGGCAACCAGCTTCAGAAGCAACATCACTGTTGGAATCACCCATATCACTCACCCCCTCTAAATCAATCACACATACTTGTGGCCCGTCTGCATATTCATGTACATCATCCTGCTTATAAGCATCATAACCAGATAAGAATGCAGTAATGATAGCATCTTCTTCTTGTCTTAGATCTTCAAACTCTGCAATCATGCTTTCAGCAAGAAGCATTGGTTCCTGCTGTTCTTCACACATATGATACGACACCTGAGGAATACCCTTCAAATGAGCACTTTCGTCATGAGAATCCTCAAGTTTACACAGCTTACATGCTTCACAGTCCTCTTCCTCGTGTACTGGGTCTTGAGCACCTGTCCTGAAGCTCTCTGAATCAAGTGCCTCCTCAAGCATAGGCATACACACATCATTTGGTATGATCATAGGACCCTGTATGTCTGCACCTTCAAACAAAGAAGACAGATTATACTTGCACAGTTCACCCATTGCATCTTTATGAGTCTGTAGCAAAGCATCACTTTTTGCACTGTGAAGGCCTTGTTGCTCACTAATGGCTTTTTGCAGTCCCAATTTAGCATAAACAGCCTCCACAATCTCTGTATCAGCCTTGAATAGCAATTGATTGTCCTCCATAAGACATGCATCAACAATCGCTTCTAAATTGGCTCGGATTGTTGCTGGAACACTATCACAGCTCACATTATACCTGGAACTTGCATAAATAAGTGCATCTGCAAAATCATTCCATCGTTTGGAGTGATACTCTGCCAGTTCTTCCAGCACTTCATCTTTTAAATCAGGACTTACAAGGTATGCAAAAGATGCAATCATCATGTTTTCTGGAACCCCTTGATTCTTCATCTCTGTCTCATAACACCTTAGGTAGCTTTCTGGATCGTAACCATCAAATATATTGACCCTGTCATATACCAATTGCACCGCAATTTCCACCGCTTCTTCCTGAATTTGCTTTTCTTCTTCAATCTTCCTGAACCGCTCTTCAAGCTCTTTCATCTCTGCATATAAATGCTCCATTTTGCTAGCCATCTCTACGTACTCTCACCCCAGCGGTCTCACGTCGGGTTCACCAAAGCTGTCGTGACGTGGGCGGTGTCGCTGGGAACACACTGGGTGTCTGGCTGTGAGAGTTACATCCAAAATCCCAGCAAGAAAGCATATAACTCTTCAAGGAGCACATCACCAGCAGAAGCTGGGACCATAATATTTACATACCAAATCTCAACAAGACATATGAGTTACACCAAAAACCATCATAACCATCATAGGCATCGTGGCTCAAACCAAAATCCAAGGTTGATAACATTATAATCCACTCTTTTGATCCACAAATCCACAGAAAAGACAGCGTCAAACGGCTCACAAATCTCTCCTCGTTATCGTCAGCAGAATCACACCATAGAAATGCTCATCACCCTTTCTCTTCCACAGTACAGCCCAAGCTAGCTGAGCTCGTTTTCATGCACAAATGACACGAGAGATTTACAAAGAAACTTTAAGCTTCAGCTGAGATCACCAGTCTCTCTCTCTCTCTCTCTCGCCTCCACTACTGGCTCCGCTTCCTTCTGGACCCATCGCCTTGAGTTTGCAGCTGCTAACAGCTTCACAATCTCCACTATCTTGAGTATAGAAAGATTGCCTATTGCTTCGGTCTTTAGCTATAGTTACTTTACACGTTCACCACCTTCTTATAGTAGCATCACGGTGAAGTTTTTAACAGCATCACAGTCTTTAACAAGCTTGAGTAAGATATTCAAATTGAACAGCATGAATCAGCTTCATACCCCTCGTATCCCTATATACTGATCTGGATTCGATCCCCTCAGAGGCGACTATGTCCTTCCGCAGGTCAGACCGTCCATGTCGAATCCCTAGCCCTCTCCTCTTTGCGCCTGAAGCGCTATGTGGGCTCCCTGACCCGCCGGCAGTCCAAAATCTTACACGCACAACATGAGAGTGGATTGCCCAAGAGATACAATACTGCATCTTTGCATAAAGCTTAGGAAGAGTGTATCCATCATAAACACAGGCTTCTTGAACATCACGCACAGTAGCTTGCTCCACAATGTTCCTGACAAGGAACCGTTTTACTGCCTTGTCCTTGGGAACGCAGCAAGAAGAGAATCCCTTCTGTGTATATCTGTTGCTGCACACCCAGTCGCCTCCACTTTTCTCTGGTTTCCTGCAGCGTCTCTGTTCCCTGGTTTTTTTTCTGCAGAGCCCCTTAGATAAGCGCCGCCTGCAACTTACTCTCTTTCCCGCGAGGAAGCCGGCCTCCATACCCTTTTGCAGCTTAAATTGCGCTTTCCCATTTTTAATTTTTCCCACTGCGCTTACCATCCCACGCATTTACATTTCAAGTATATCCATATAAAAAAAAATCAACCTTCTCACACCATTTCCTTGCTAAGGTTTCGCACACCACATCTAGGTAGGCATCATTCGGTATCCTTATTGCATATACAACCTTGCCATCTAAAGCATACGATCAAGACCACAACCATTATGTACCATAAAATCCTCTGTCTCAGTGCTAATATCAACTCCGCCATGATAGGCACGGCTTATGAGCATTTCACCATCTCATGGAATCAATAAAGCAGTCAAACCCACAAGCATAATCCAGTCCTATCAAGGCACAAGGTGTCTGCTAGCTCCAAAATTCTCCATAAGCATATAAAAAAAATCCTCCACAATTCACACCACACTGTCAGAAGCTTCGAGACCTGGCTGAGCCTCAGCTCATCTTATTGAACCTTATCTACAATATGAACATATATACTCAGGCATCATATAATGACTCATCATGGCACTTAACTCATGCATCTGTATTTGTATTTGATGGCCTCACATGCATGATTTCACACCATAGACGTGCCGTGGCACGACAGCGCGCACGATGTGCTACTTCCGTTGCTAGTACCCCGAATCCGTTGCACGGTGGAGTCAGGGATCTCACATGAGGGGTGTAATCTTGGTAAAATGCATCGGGCATCATTTCCAAAGGATGGATCTATGAGAGCTGTTAAGAAATTATAGCTTATACATAGTGATGTATGTGGTCCTATGAGGACACCATCTATTGTTGAATATCTCTTCTTCGTCACTTTTATTGATGATTACTCTAGATATAGCTGGGTGTATTCGAGGTTTTTACATGATTTAGGCACTTTGTGTCCATGGCTGAAAATGCATGTGATTGTGAAGTTGGCACCCTTCCTTCAAAATGAGCGGGACGTGCTGCCAAAGCAATGAGACACCTAATGGTAGTCATACAAGATGTGGGTGCAAATGTCTCATCATAATCAATGCCCTTTTGCTGGGCATACCCCTTTGCAACAAATATGGCCTTGTAGTAGCGATCAATGCTACCATCTACTTTGTGTTTTAACTTGTAAACCCACTTAGTACCAATGACCTTCTTGCCATGAGGTAGATCTATCAAATACCAGGTGTCATTCTTGAGTATAGAGTTATACTCATCCTGGCATAGCATGCATCCAATGATCATCATCCTATGCTTCCTCAAAGGAAACATGTTTCTCCTCATTACATAATCTGCATGATGAGAACTTGCACGAGTTCTGCTAGGTAAAGGAGCTACCAACATGCTATCCCTCAATGTCTGCACAAGCCATTTTGGCATACGCCCAAATTCTTCTATGGCTGCTCTCTCCTCATCCTTTACATCCTCAATAATTGCTTCATCAAAAGGCTAATTTTGCACCTGCAAAGGTTGAATTTCAGCACTTGGTTAAGCATTCAATTGCTCTACATATGGTTACCCTCCATTAAACAAAGGTAGGAGCAAATCAAACATGTCATGTGAGCATACATTCTGCTATTTTTTGCATGAAATCATGGGCTAAACTGAGTTTTAAACAAAAACATCTCTACTTACCAAAATCTACTTTGAGGCCAGATGATGGTAGGGTATATATCCCTTGCTTTCTGAACTGTATCCCACAAATATGCATTTAACTGCCTTATCATCAAGCTTACTGTGTTGTTGCATAGGCACAAGAGCATAATCAAGACAACCAAAAATATGCAAATGAGCCACAGAAGGCTTCTTACCATGCCAAGCTTCATAAAGGAGTTTTAGACTGCAAGGCCTTGGTAGGGCATTTGTTCAACACATAGTTTGTGCACATAGTTGTCTCTAACCAAAAACCATGAGGTGAATCTTGGGCTTTCACCATACATCGTGCCATCTCCATGAGAAACTAGTTCTTCCTCCCAGCCACACCATTTTGCAAAGGTGTTTATGGCACTATACATTGATGCCTTATGGCTTTTTCAGCCATATATGCATGAAATTCCTTAGACATATATTCCCCCGCTCAATCTGAATAAAGGGTTCCAACTTTACATTCACATGCATTTTTAGCCATGGATACAAAGTGCCTAAAGCATGTAAAGCCTCGGATACACCCAGATATACCTAGAGTAATCATCAATAAAAGTGACAAAGTAGAGATATCCCCCAATAGATGGTGTCCTCATAGGACCAAATACATCACTATGTATAAGCTATAATTTCTTAACAGCTCTCACAGATCCATCCTTTGGAAATGATGCCTGATGCATTTTACCAAGATTACACCATACATGTCTAGCAGGGTTCTTAAGAGTTGGCAACTTAGACACCATATCATGCCTTTGAAGGCATAATAAACTGCCATAATTCAAATGGCCGAATCGTGCATGCCATAATTCTGCATAATTCATAATACGAGTCGTAGAGACTGAGCAAGCATCATGCTGCAACTTCTTAAATACATCCATCTTGTATAGGCCTTGAAACAAGGTACCTAAGGTAATTAAAGAATAACCATCATTTCTATCCTGAACTGTACATCTGTCATCCACAAATTTCACCATCAAGCCTGACAAGGCTAAGGCTAAAACTGGCAGCAAGTTCTTCTTAATGCCTGGCACATATAAAACTCTAGAAAGAGTAAATGTGACCCCATTTGTAGCAGCAGTGAGCACAACTCTACCAACTTCTTTGTCAGGATATGAGGAACCATTTGCACATGTGACGGTTCCTGCACTTGGGACAGATTCCAGAGATGAGAACGACTTTTTTTGCGAAGTAATGTGCTTACTAGCACCATTGTCAAAGTACAGCATCATATTCTGCCACTAACATTTTATGAACATAAGGGTCATAACTGCAACGTACAATCTATGCCCAATCATATTGACCAAAACTTGCAGATTCCTTCTTCTCTACACTTGGTGCAGATGCATCAGCCCATAGCCATGCTCGATTCTTTCTTTTTCTCCTTCTCTATATTTTTCTTGCACTCATTTATGTAGTGCATTGGTTTCCTGAAATAACTTGCCCTTCTTTTTAGGCTTATCACCTTATTTCTCTACATCCTTACCTCAGGATTCTAATTTTGGCTTATAGCCACCATGCAAAGAAACTTTCCTTTGCCTATCTGACTATAGCAACAAAAGCTTGGTCACCAACTCGCATAATAGATCTATTTTGCCTAGACTTCTCTTCTTGCAAAAGTAGTAAAACCAGCTCATCAAATGTAAGGGCATTTCATGAGTATAAGTGTAGAGGTAAAACTTTGATAAGAATCTGGCAATGCATTGAGAACTGTGGGCACCAATGTACTATTAGGATATATCTCATCCACACTAGCGAGCTGCTCCTTAAAGTCTTTGATCTTGGTCAAGAAGCCTTCCATTGAGTCTCCCTCATTAATGTGATTAGACTCCAACTGTTTGCAAAGATATGCAACACGTGCTTCATTGCGCACCTGGTATAATGCAACAAGTGTATCCCATGCCTGTTTTAAAGTCTTACATGACCGAATATGAGGAATAATGCTTCACTTCATAGAAAATGCAAGCAATGCATGTTGCTGTGCATCTCTTCCATCCCATCTCGTTTGAGCAATAGTGGGAGGTACTGGTGGTGCATGTGGCGGAGCCACATCTGTATCAGATTCTACTTCAGATGTACCTGCAGCACTTGGTTGCACTGGTAGTTGTAAAAAACAAGATGAGTTTCACTACCACTGACCACATTCCAAAGGCCTTTAGCCAACCAGTACATGCCTCATCATATAGGACCACAATGGGTAGTTAGTCCCATTAAGTTTATCCTCAGTAGACAACATGTTGAATACATCACTACTCTCATCATATAGGACCACAATGGGTAGTTAGTCCCATCAAGAGAGCTTTCTTTATCTTATGGAACACCTCTATCCATATAAAACATACTATTAGGGAATATAGAGGTCTAGCAACTTTTGCGTACATAAATATGAATCTTATATAATATCTCGTGTGTCCCATAAACCTTTAGATAAACTTTGGGCTTTAAGTCTCTCGAAGTCTAAAATAACTTAGATCTTTCCTTTGCATCAGTCATGATTCTATTTTTGGACACCAAATGTCCTAGTATTCTATAATGCCTAACCATGAATTTACACTTTTCTATGTCTAGGCGCATAACCTATAGTACTCGCATCTCACTTGTCATAGATAAGAAATATGCCCTCTTCTTAACTTTAAGTTCAAGAAGAGGTCGTCCATAAAGACTTCTAAGAATTTTTGTAAGAAATCCTTATACATGATGAACATCAGTCTCATTGAAACATAACTGGCACATTTATGAGCCCAAATGGCATTACTTTGTATACAAATGTCTCATTATCTATAGCGAATGGGGTTTTATATTGGTCTTTAGAACCTACAATACTTGGTTTTATCCTAAGAAACCATCTAAGAAGTTGTAAGCTTCTATTTCTGCTACCCTTTCAAGCACATGTTTAGTGTAAGGCAATGGGTAATGATCTCTCATCATGGTTGAATTTACCTTTTTCAAGTTCAAGCATATGTGGATCTTGATATTCTTTTTTGGTACTATAATAACCCACCAATGATACTCAATCAATATGCTCAATTTCATATATGGAACCTGTTAAAATAAGTCTATTGACTTTTCTGGTATTATGATAACCAGCGAATGATACCCAAACAATGTGCTCGATTTCATATATGGAATCTATTAAAATAGGTATGCTGACTTATTCCTTATTGATGGTCTTAGAATAGGTTTCATTGTATGTGTGAGGGTTTTGTTTGATTGGCCTTGCATGGTCCACTAGTGGATTATGTGCTAGCAAACTTCATGAGGGACTTCCTTCTTGAGATCTGAGCAACTCCAAGCGCACATATCTTGGTAACTCCTGGAAACACTTCAAGAGGGACTCCCTTCTTGATATTTGAGTAACTCCAAGTGAACAAATCTTGGTATTCATTGAGTAACTATGTTAATTCAATCTCCTCCTCAGGGGTTAAGTTAGTAGAGATCCAAACCTTATTGTTCTCTTCCCCTCTAGTAGTGCCAGGTAAATTTGTTTGACATCTTCAGGTCCATAATAAGACATTCCTGTCTCTTTTGGTTTCTCTCTTTTTGGTGTAGGTGCACACACCTTCATGTTCTCTATCTTATAGTTCTTGAAATATGAAGAGACTTGTCACTTCATGTTTCGAGAGAATTGTTCTTGATCTTATAGTTCTTGAAATATGAAGACTTGTCACTTCATGTTTCGAGAGAATTGTTCTTGATCTTATAGTTCTTGAAATATGAAGAGACTTGTCTCTTTTGGTATCTCTCTTTTTGGTGTAGGTTCACACACGTTCCTGTTCTCTATTTTATAGTTCCTGAAACTTGAAGTAACTTGTATCACAGTCCTCTTCTTGGTCACTATCTTTGGAGCTAACTTCTTGGGATTTCGCCTTGAGTCATCCCTCATGTATAACTTTGTTTTATCTTCTCCATCTAGACTTCAAAGTCCTTTTGGAGTAAACTATACTGAATCTATGGGGTTATCTTATACTAAGGTTTTATTGATTTTAGGATCTATTTCCAAGGCATAAGGTTTGGTTTCTTCATTAGAACCTTTCAATTAGAATAAAACTTCTTGGTAGCTCTCAAGTCTTTGACATAATGCAAATAGTGTCGTTCATTAGAGCCTTCCAATTAGAAAAAAACTTCTCGCTAGCTCTCAAGGCTTTGACATAATGCAAATAGTGTTGTTAGTCGTTATTGAGGCTAGATGTGTCTCTAGCTCTAACAAGTATTGGCTTTTTAAGCTTTCTTAAATAAGCTTCTCTCAATAGCTCTCAAGGATTTGGGACATAATGCAAATAGTGCACTTCGTCCTTGAGGCTAGGTAGGTCTCTAGTTATAACAAGCATTAGATTTTTTAGCTTTCCCAAAGAAGGTTCTCTGCTTTCGAGGAATTCATTGATGAGAGGAGTGCCTGGTTCTGACACCTCCTCATCCCCTTCATCCTTGTATATTAGCCTTGAGGCACAACTCGGCTTACACCTTAACTTGAAGCTTACGCTAAAGCTTGACTTTGCATTTCCTAGGAGTTTTTTCTGCATGGTTTTCAATTGGTTTAGTCTTTTGGTTCTAGGAGTATAGAAGATATGGTTTTGATAGGAAAAATCTCATTCTTATCGTCATGACAAAAACTAAGTCCTTGTGTCCTCATGGTCCTAGGATATGTATCCATGTTCGTATACACTCAATGCCTGCCTCTTAGCATCTATCTTAAATCTATGTTTGGTGCATGTTTGCAAAGGCCTCCATTATGAGGAGGTCATTGTGGTGCATGTGGCTTTGGTGTGAAACCTGACTTAGATGTTGATGGGGTCATTATTATGACCATTATGGGGGTTTAAGGGTGGGAGGCCCAAGCCTAACGATATGGGTTCATTATTAGCGGGGGCGATGGTGGTTGATTGGTGGCATTTTAATGGTGATGATTGTGTTTATGCAATGTAACTACCCACATTGTATATGCATCTCTACCACACCACATTGTTTATGCAATGTAACTACCCACATTGTATATGCATCTCAACCACACCACCTATAGCACTACATAAATGGACATAGTTATCACAAGCTAAGGCATATAATGATTATGATGAGTAATGTGAAACCCTCTACACTTAGTACATCCTCCATGTAGAGTCTATCTAGATTTCCATCTAAGCTCTACTTGAGAGTGCACATCACCATCACATTATACCTATCTCAGAATTTTAAATTCTTTCCATTCTCTAGCTACTACATTGTCTCCACTTTGTTTTGCTATCTATTTTTTCGGTATGCTATTATAGTCTTATAGTCCATTATTATTAAGAGACTAAGGTTATGTAGAAGGGTGAGATAAGGGTGTGAGTGTGAATGGACTTGAGGTCCACTTGCTCCTATTTAAAGGTGAGGCCATGAGGCATTTTGTATGAGAGTAAGGCCTAGTTGTATTCATAAACAACTTAATAAGCAAGAGTTTGTTCTTGTACTTTTTGAGTCTCTTCTCTCCACACACTTGATCTAGCATGAGCACCACGTTTTCTCAACATGGTATCTAGATCTTAGGTGATTTGAACCACTTGTGGTGTAGAATAGGTCAAAAATAACCATTTTTTACTTATCTTCTTGTGTGGATGTAAGATTCCTCCCCAGCCTCTCAAAATGTCTAGCGTCTTCCCCTGTAATCAATCCCTCTTCAGAAATATAAAAGACTTGTTTCTAATTGTTTTAACCTAGAGAGAGAAAATATTCTAGAGAGAGAATATTCAAATTTTTAATATTTTTGGATAGAAAATTATCTCATCTTATTAAAATAAGTTCCCCTGAAACAGAAATTCAAAAAGAACTTTCCAATGTGCAATTGGAATTAATTGGAAATGGGTATAAAGGACCTTAGCCTAAGGGTCTAGATTTTCAGAAATTTTTGGATTATGGTCCAATTAAGGTTCCTATGGGCCAATAGCATCAATCCATGTGTAGGGAGGAGATAAATCCAATTTGTAAAAGAAGATACCCAAAAATGAGTAAATGCTCACATAAGATGAAGAGTTGAAAATGTACAAGGTTTATTAGTAAAAAACTATGAGCAATATTAAAAATATGAGATATTTTGGGTATCCAAAAATGAGTAAATGCTCACATAAGATGAAGAGTTGAAAATGTACAAGGTTTATTAGTAAAAGAACTATGAGCAATATTAAAATGATTCCATTATGACACATATGTAAGGAAGGGGAGTTCTTTAAAGGAGGTGCATATTTCACATAAGATAAAGAGTTGAAAATGTACAAGGTTTATTAGTAAAAAAAAACTATGAGCAATATTAAAATGATTCTATTATGACACATATGTAAGGAAGGGGAGTTCTTTAAAGGAGGTGCATATTTCACATGCTTGAATGAGTTTTAAACTCATAAAAATTGAGATATTTCATCTCTCCTCTCTCCTAATTCAAGTCTAGTTCCAAAAAGTTAGCTTAACTGACCTAAAAATGGTCAAAAATTGACCAAAATGATTTGGAAAATTCTAGAATCAGTTTGTTTGGTTAGGAGCTCAATTTTTCCTATAAATAGAAGCCTCCCCCTTGTTGAAAAATATATAGTGTTTATGCATCGTTACTCTACTCCACCTAAGCCAAGAACTGTGAATTCATTTAATAATTCACTAGTTTTTGGAGCTTCCCTCTTTCTTCAATCCCAATTAGTGGCTCCATCAACATACTTAACCAATTGATTGGTTGGGGGCCTCTACCGTGAACAAAGAATCAAGCTATTTGTAACGTAATTAGTGAATATTGATCTTTTCTATAATTTCTCAATGTTTCTCTCTTCTCAACCCCTCTCAAGCTTGAGAAGCTTAATTGGTATGGTTTTTTAAATGCTATTGAAGTTAATTGGTGAATAGTAGTGAAGAGTTACATAATTTAATAAATGCTATTGAAGTTAATTTCCATTTATGTTTAAATTCTAATGGTTTTTATGTAATTTCTCTCTCTCACTCAAGAAATGGTCATACTCATGACCCGTTCTCAATCCAAATCAAGCTTTTCATAAAGCTTTTCCTTAACCCAAGATTAAGCTATGCTTGAGGCCAAATTAATGGCTTTTTTCTATGCTTTTAGTTTATGTATATTGATGATTCAATCCATTATGGATTAATAATCCAATTAGAGATCATTTTAATTATTTCCTTAATGATAAGCATTATCCCTTAGAAAAATTGAGATTTATCAGTCATAGCAGCGGAGCTATGGCAAAATTTTTATAAAAATTATGCATAAAATAATTTCATTCAAATCATAAAAAGAGGACTTCCTACCATATTCTAGGAATTATCATCCTAGATTAATTGAAAGAATTTCATTATAATCATGGAGAAATTGAATTTTAATATCATGCATAAAGGATAAGTTTTTATATCAAAAGTGTTATTTTTACCATTTTTATTTCATGCATAGAAGTATGCATAATGGATAAATTTTTATATCAAAAGTGTTATTTTTACCATTTTTATTTTCATGCATAGAAGTATGCATAATGGATAAATTTTTATATCAAAAGTGTTACTTTTATCATTTTTAATTTTCATGCATAGAAGTATGCATAAAGAAAATTTTTTATATCAAAAGTGTTACTTTTATCATTTTTAATTTTCATGCATAGAAGTATGCATAAAGGAAAATTTTTTTTATATCAAAAGTGTTACTTTTATCATTTTTAATTTTCATGCATAGAAGTATGCATAAAGGAAAATTTTTTATATCAAAAGTGTTACTTTTATCATATTGGATTTCATGCATAGAGGTATGCATAAAAGTTGATTATTTTATTATAAAAGTGTGACTTTTATCATAATTGAATTTCATGCATAGAGGTATGCATAAAAGTTGATTATTTTATTATAAGAGTGTTACTTTTATCATATTGGATTTCATGCATATAGGTATGCATAAAAGATATTCTTTTTATACTAAAAGTGTGATTTTCCTCATAAATAGATTTTATGCTTAACTTAGATGCATAAGAGAAATTCTTTTATTCTAAAAGTGTAATTTCCTACCAAATTGAATTTATGCATAAGAAGATGCATAAAAGATTGATTTTAATTTCAAAAGTATTAGTCTCCTTAAATGGAATTTATGTATAAATAAATGTGTAGAGAAATCTTATATCAAATATAAGAATTCTCTTAAAAAAAAAAGATATGAAATGTGATAAGATGTGATAAGAGGTGTATGAGATGTGATAAGAATTGATGAGATGCGTATGGAAAGTGATAGGATGTGATAAGAGGTGTATGAGATGTGATAAGAATTGATAAGATACGTATGGAAAGTGATAGGATGTGATAAGAGGTGTATGAGATGTGATAAGAATTGATAAGATGCGTATGGAAAGTGATAGGATGTGATAAGAGGTGTATGAGATGTAAAAAGATGTGATAAGATGTGTATGAGATGTGGTAAGATTTGATAAGATGCGTATGGAAAGTGATAGGATGTGATAAGAGGTGTATGAGATGTAAAAAGATGTGATAAGATGTGTATGAGATGTGATAAGATTTGATAAGATGCGTATGGAAAGTGATAGGATGTGATAAAAGGTGTATAAGATGTAAAAAGATGTGATAAGATGTGTATGAGATGTGATAGAATGTGTTAAGATGAGTTAGGATGTGTTAAGATGTATATGGGATGTGATAGGACGAGAATGGATGTAATATGGTTGTATGAATATGATGTGGATGTATACATGTAGATGTATATGTATGAATGTGAATGTTGATGTGGATGTGGATGTATGGATGTAGATACGGATGTGTATGTATGTATGTGGATATGTATGTATGAATGAGGATGTGAAAATGGATGTATGTATGTAGATGTGGATGTATGGATGTATGTATGTAGATGTGGATGTATGGATGTGATTGTGAATGAAGAGGTGGATGTGGATGTATGGATGTCGATACGGATGAGGATGTATGTATGTGAATGTGGATGTATGAATGAGGATGTGAAAATGGATGTATGCATGTGAATGTGGATGTATGAATATGAATGTGGATGTGTGGATGTGGAAATGGAGGTATGGATGTATGAATGTAGATGTGGATGTATGCATGTAGATGCGTATGTATGAATGTGAAATTGGATGTATGATGTGGACGTACGAACATGGATATGTATGTAGAATAATGAATATGAAGATGTATGTGAGATAATGTAGTCTATATGAGTGAATGGATGAGAACGAGTACACATTGAATGGAATGTGGAATAAGTAATGTGGTCCGAGAGTGGATAATATGGAAAGACAAGAGTTCGTTATAGAAACTGTATTTGTGACTGTTTGTAAATGACTGTTTTATGTCAAGAATGCTGGAGAAGCATTTTGACCGTCTTGAGGATTAAGGTCATGAAGACTGAACTGATAAAGTTGCAACTGCTGACGGAGAGTCAATGGAGGACGTCTCGCGTAGCAAGGTCGATCGAGGTCTTGACCAGCCTCGGCTCGATTTAAATGGTGAGCTTCTGGTACGGTGGATGAGGGACCAAGGAAGCGGCCTATGAGTGAAGCGCTAGGTCACCTGCGAAGGATCCTAGAGGGTGCTGACCATACGGTGCTCGGGCTCTGGGTCACCGAAGATACCCACACGTGCGTCGTGGAAGATATTGGAACAAGGAGTAAGAGTTGTTTTCTGAAACCGGGCATGGATCTGGTTGATTGAACTTGCTGGTCCTCAACAGATGAGTCCATGGCTCTTTTATATGGATCTGTGGGTTGATCTTGCTGATCTTCCACGGAGATTCCATTCTATTATATGAATATATTGCCGGTTACTATGAGCTAGGAACTATGGAAAAGGCCCCTGAGAGAACAGGTGGTGAGCATTCTGGTTGCCAATGATGCCATAAGTACACCGATGAAAGAATGACTGGAAATAAGGATTCAACCAGAGACTTTGAGGATTGTCATCAGTGACATAATGGTTTTATTAAAGGATTGTTTTAAAGCTAGTTGATGCTAAGAAAAAGGCAATTTCATATTGGGTGTGTAAGTGGTATGACTAGTTTTATGTTTGCATGAACTTCCGGCTAGGGGGCCTTGGAACTCTTTTCCTTGGTACCCGGGACAAAACCTAACCAAATTCCAAATTGGATCCCATCACTACAGTGGTTGGGCGGTTGGCTAACCCATGGGATCGGATGGGGTTAGGCTGGACTGATGGATCCGTAAATCGAGATTTTAATTTCTGTTATTACTATAGATAAAGTAAATCCCGGATAGTAATTGTTCTATGGATAGGAATCAACGGCTGTGCCTCTTGATGGGGAAAAAAGCGTTGATCCCAATGATTTAAGTGCAAGTTTCTTCCTTGATCCGACCGAGTATCTTTATAGGTGCAGTCGGATTAGCGTGATCGGTAATGATCTTGACTACGTTAGAGTACGAAGTTATCTGGTGGAATCGCCCGTGCTTTCCGGGTAAAGGGAGTTTTTCCGGTTTCGATTTTGGACAAACCAACGGATTAGTCTCTTGTCCGGATATCCGTGGGCGAGGCCCGAGTGTGAGACCCCTACCCGCGCACGATGTGCTACTTCCGCTGCTAGTACCCCAAATCTGTTGCGTGGTGGAGACCGGGATCTCACAGTGGAGCTCAACCCTCAGCCATTGGAGGCCTTCCACAAGCTTGTAGAGGGCACCTCTCTCCCCGATTTCTTCATGAAAGATGTAGAGGAGCTGCCGGGGAACTCATTCGTACAGTCAATTTTCAAAAACCTCCATGCTGCGCCGTAGAATTTTGTCTGCACAGCAGGTCGGCGGCCAGTCTCCTGCGCAGCTGTGGTCGTACAGCCATAGCCCGGCTGTAGACCACCATAAGAAAAGGGGTCTTAGGACTATTGTAGCCCAATGAGTGGAGGACTCACAGCTCAACTTTGAGCTTCAACCATCCTCTGTAGCATCGAAAATCAGCAAAAGACCAGGCGCCACTTTGTGTCTTCCCTCAAGCTTCCATTAAAGCTTGAGTTTTTTGGTTTTTTCTTACCCAATCATCTTCTTCCTTGCTCTAATCACTCAAGTTGTGGTGTGAATGTTTGTTGCTGAGTTCTCTCTTGATTTTGAAGAGCTCCCATCCACATGAGGTAGCCATAAGCCTCATGCCCGTCAAGCTTCAACATCAACATCAATTTTTAAGCTTTGAAAGTGATTAAGTGTGCTTCTAAGCACTAATTGTGTTGTTTAACACTAATTAAGCTATTAATCTAGCAAAGGGAGGTTATTTTAAAGTGTTCTTAAACACTAATAGTGTTATTAAACACTAATGGTGAACTAATGGTGTTATTAAACACTAATGGTGAACTAATCACTAAAATAAGTGTTATTTTACACTAAAAATGTGCTTTTTAGTACTAATTATGTTTTATACACACTAATGGTGATATTAATCATCAACCAAAGTGTTGCTTAACACTAAGGTGGTCTTAACCATCAAAGGAGGAGGTCATCTACATTAAGGAGACTCTTCTTCATCAAGATTGGAGGCCGGGCACACACCATAAGTGCTGCATTACAAGTCTTCATCGTCAAAACCGTTTCTTCCAAAGAGAAATGGTGCAAGCATGAACCAATTGTCTTCATCTCATAAGCTAAAGAGGTTGAAGAATTCTGGTTTTTTCATCATCAAACTCAAATTTTTGAGTTGTTTAAACTTGAACACATATACACTAAGTGTTCATCTTCAATGTTTATGTGTATTACCCTTGAGGCCCTTGTTTGTAAGAGGCATAGGCATGCCATAAGCCATATGTTCTCGTTTCCCAAGCCCAAGGCACTTCATTCTGCTGCATATTTTGCATTTTCATCGTATAAGATGACTTGTAAGGTTGAGCATAGAATCCCTAAATGCTCTACCTTGTTGTTTGTCATGATTGTAAGCATCTTTTGGCATTACTTTTGTAAGAGGCATTGGCAACATTATGAGCCATGCCCTCTCCTTCTTGAGCCAAAGATGATAAACCTTATTTGTTTGAGCATTTACCTCAACCACTTACTCACTCTCATTAACCTTGTAACTTCAAACCCTAAAGGGTATCATTTAACCAACATGCTAGATCAAGTGTGTGGAGAGGAGAGACTAAAAAAGTACAAGAACAAACTCTTGCTTATTAAGTTGTTTATGAATACAACTAGGCCTTGCTCTCATACAAAATGCCTCATGGCCTCACCTTTAAATAAGTGAGTAAGTGGACCTCAAGTCCATTCACACTCACACCCTTCTCTCACCCTTCTACATAACCTTAGTCTCTTAATACCCCCCTTAATACCAACTATGGAAGGATGGAATAGGTGGTATTGGACATAGGATGCCTTTATAACATTAGGCGTACAAGGTTTGGAATATAGGTGTGGTTATCTAGGATTTACAAATGTGTTCCTAGAGCCTTAGAGGCTAATACAATGTTGCCTTCTAAGTCTTTATTTGTTGTTGATGAAGATGTACACCTCGATGATGGTGCACCCCACTCTGTGTATGCTTGACTTCTTGTAGATGACATGGTTGAGATATACATGCCATTGCTTCCACCACATACTTTCCACCTTGACCATTCTCACATAATGATCATGACAAGGCTGCCACCCTTGCTTAAGTGGTTTGCTTTTAGCCAACATGCTTTATGCTTCCTTGAATAATATATCTCCTCCATGAGTGGGGTCATTATTGTGACCATTATGGGGGTTTAAGGGTAGGAGGCCCAAGCCTAACGATATGGGTTCATTATTAGCGCGGGGGCGATGGTGGTTGATTGGTGGCATTTTAATGGTGATGATTGTGTTTATGCAATGTAACTACCCACATTGTATATGCGTCTCTACCACACCACATTGTTTATGCAATGTAACTACCCACATTGTATATGCGTCTCTACCACACCACCTATAGCACTACATATATGGACATAGTTATCACAAGCTAAGGCATATAATGATTATGATGAGTAACGTGAAACCCTCTACACTTAGTACATCCTCCATCTAGAGTCTATCTATATTTCCATCTAAGCTCTACTTGAGAGTGCACATCACCATCACATTATACCTATCTCAGAATTTTAAATTCTCTCCATTCTCTAGCTACTACATTGTCTCCACTTTGTTTTGCTATCTATCTTTTCGGTGTGCTAGTCTTATAATCCATTATTATTAAGAGACTAAGGTTATGTAGAAGGGTGAGAGAAGGGTGTGAGTGTGAATGGACTTGAGGTCCACTTGCTCACCTATTTAAAGGTGAGACCATGAGGCATTTTGTATGAGAGCAAGGCCTAGTTGTATTCATAAACAACTTATTAAGCAAGAGTTTGTTCTTATACTTTTTGAGTCTCTCCTCTCCACACACTTGATCTAGCATGAGCACCACGTTTTCTCAACATGGTATCTAGAGCTTAGGTGATTTGAACCACGTGGTGTAGAATAGGTCAAAAATATCCATTTTTTGCTTATCTTCTTGTGTGGAGCTCAACCCTCAGCCATTGGAGGCCTTCCACAAGCTTGTAGAGGGCACATCTCTCCCCAATTTCTTCATGAAAGATGTAGAGGAGCTGCCGGTGAACTCATTCGTATAGTCAATTTTCAAAAAACCTCCACGCTGTGCTGCAAAATTTTGTCTGCAGCAGTAGGTCGGCGGCGGCCAGTTTCTTTCGCAGCTGTGGTCGTACAGCCATAGCCCGACTGTAGACCATCATAAGAGAAGGGATCTTAGGGCTATTGTAGCCCAATGAGTGGAGGACTCACAGCTCAACTTTGAGCTTCAACCATCCTCTGTAGTAGCGCCGAAAATCAGCAAAAGACCAGGCGCCACTTTTTGTCTTCCCTCAAGCTTCCATTAAAGCTTGAGTTTTTTGGTTTTTTCTTGCTCAATCATCTTCTCCCTTGCTCTAATCACTCAAGTTGTGGTGTGAATGTTTGTTGCTGAGTTCTTGTTGGTAAAAGCATAATGAGTGATAATGCAAGCTTAATGTGAGCAAGGGATGATAAATGAGCTATGGTGGTTCAAGATAAGCCATGGTAGTCACATGAGCAAAAAGGTAATTAACTAGCACTTAATCAAGGATTAAGGGAACAAAATGGCAGCATAATGAGGAGCTTCACATAGCATAGAAATTCATTTTTTTCTCATTAGGAGGGCCATCATTTTATAGCCAAAGTGTACAAGGTTGAGTGACATCATTGCTTACATATCATCAAGGGCATCCAAGGCCATCTCCCCCCACATGGCTCCCTAGAATATAGCCTCTAGAGCATCTTCTGAAACTCGCCTCTTCCAAGTGGGGGTTTACCCTTCATTCACCTAGATTCTCTTCATATTACATGGTCCTTTTACATTTCATTGTGTGCCTTAACCTTAGGCCATGACATTGATCACATATTCCAACACCCTCCCTTGATCATGGCATGGTATATTGCCCTCTCTCATCCAAACATTACATGAAAGAAAAGAAGCTTAACTCATAAGGAGTATAGCTCTACAGTACATAAAAGAAGTTAGCATAGCTCATAGGGAGCATGGCTTCTACATTGCGAAAAGAAAATAGCATGACATGAAAACATTCCTCTCCCATACCCCATCATCATCATATCCATGGGCATCATCATCATTTGTTGGTCATGGAGACCCAACTCCCCATCAATCCCCCCTTGAGGGCTATCGGGGTGGTTAGAGGTGTCCATACATAAACATTTGGGTAAGAGAGGGCATAAACATTGTTGGCTTTAGAAAGCCCAATCTGCATCTACCACTTTATCAAAAGAGGTAGTAACATTGTTACATGCTTGAATTGCTTCTTCGGAATCATTCGAAGTGCTTGCCATATTTGCCTGGTTGGTGTAGCATTTGTCGGCGAGGTGACCTGGCTTTCCACAATTGGTGCACATTCGCTTTGGCTTGTCTTTGTAGTAGCAATTCTTGAGAAGATGGCCTGTCCTTCCACAATGTGTACATTGGAGTGGTTTGCCGGCTTGCTTTTGAACAAGGTATACCTGGGTTGAGACAAGATCAATGGCCCTACCTTTCAACTTCTTCTCTTCTTCCAAGAGAACACTCTCTATCCCCTCCAAAGTGGGATCCTGCATGTACTTTAAGGTCGGCATGAGTGTATCATACTCGGATGGCATTGACTTTAGGAGGATGGCTATGGCATCACTCTCCTTGACTGGTTCATTGATGGCTTCGAGCTGGGCCATCAAGCTCTTCATGGTGTTGATGTGAGACGCAAGTGTCTCATCAACCTTGAACTCTAGACTATAAAAGTCTACTTTGAGACTGATTTTGCTGTGGAGGCCTTGAGCACCAAAGGATTTATCCAATGAATTCCAAGCAATTTGTGAAGATGTTCCATTACCAATGTAATGTATATAACTATCTTCAACTCCAAGGGCAATGAGAGCTAATGCTTTCTCATCCTTGGTTTGCCAAGAGACTTCTCCTTCTCGTGTGGCAGGTTTAGGTATAGTACCATTGACTATGCCCCAAACTCCTTCTTTCATTAGTAAGAACCTCATTTTGACTTGCCAAGTGTGGAAGTCATGACCGTTGAATTTCTTGATGAAATGTAAAGAGGATGATGACTCCATGATTGGAATTGAACAATGCAAAGTATTAAAAGCTAGAATCCCCCTTCACCATATAGATGCATGCTATTACTCAAGAATTCCCCAAACCCATAAGCCTTTGCATAGTAATAATAACTGGGCCTAGACTTGATTTTCATCCTAGGTTTTCTAATTTTGGTTTTGGGTTTTAATGATTTCTTGATATAAGCTTCATTAAATGATTTCGCATCCGAAGGCATGATTGCAAAGAGGTATTCAACTCAATATGCATATTAAAATGTCATCACAATAGATAATTACTATTAAGTACATGATGATTAGTGGAGGTGATTAATTCAAAGAGGGAAAATTGCCCCAAAAAATAGAGTGAGCTTTGAGCAATTGAATGAATCTCTTCCCAAATGAGAAACATAAAATGTTTTAAACCAAGTGAAAACCAAGGTGTTGGCTTTAAACTCAGCACTCAAACATGTTAAGATGCTGCTTCAATCTCTGGAAATCTTCTCTCCAACACAGCATGTACTGCTATTGATAAATTAATTCAAACAGCAGCTACAGTGGACCATTGCTCATGAAAATCAACACGTGGGGGCTTCATAGCATCAACATTATGCTCACAAGAGGCATTAGCAAACCATTCACCATACAGCACGAATTAGATGAATTTTGCTAGAAAGCAGCGTGCTGTTGCAGAGTCGATTGCGCCGCGTAGACTATGTGGGAGCTCACATGGAGCTAGGCGATGGAGCCGGCTATAAGCTTTCTTTTGAATCAAGAAGCTTGTGATTTGATGGATTATAGAGCCCGTATGAAGCAAAAAACCAGCAGGGGGTGAGTTGGAGCTTTAATGGAAAGCTTGCAAAAGTGAGAAATATGATTAATGGTGTTAATTACTATGCCTAAGGATAACCTGGCTCTGATACCATGTTGGTAAAAGCATAATGAGTGATAATGCAAGCTTAATGTGAGAAAGGGATGATAAACGAGCTATGGTGGTTCAAGATCAGCCATGGTGGTCACATGAGCAAAAAGGTAATTAACTAGCACTCAAGGATTAAGGGAACAAAATAGCAGCATAATGAGGAGCTTCACATAGCATAGAAATTTGTTTTTTTCTCATTAGGAGGGCCATCATTTTATACCCAAAGTGTACAAGGTTGAGTGACATCATTGCTTACATATCATCAAGGGCATCCAAGGCCATCTCCCCCACATGGCTCCCTAGAATATAGCCTCTAGAGCATCTTCTAAAACTCGCCTCTTCCAAGTGGGGGTTTACCCTTCATTCACCTAGATTCTCTTCATATTACATGGTCCTTTTACATTTCATTGTGTGACTTAACCTTAGGCCATGACATTGATCACATATTCCAACACCCTCCCTTGATCATGGCATGGTATATCATCCAAACATTACATGAAAGAAAAGAAGCTTAACTCATAAGGAGTATAGCTCTACAGTAAATAAAAGAAGTTAGCATAGCTCATAGGGAGCATGGCTTCTACATTGCGAAAAGAAAATAGCATGACATGAAAACATTCCTCTCCCATACCCCATCATCATCACATCCATGGACATCATCATCATTTGTTGGTCATGGAGACCCAACTCCCCATCAATCCCCCCTTGAGGGCTACATGGCCTACTGAGAGATATTGTGGGCATCATAAAAATAACACATAACCTACATTATCGGTGGTTAGAGGTGTCCATACATAAACATTTGGGTAAGAGAGGGCATAAACATTGTTGGCTTTAGAAAGCCCAATCTGCATCTACCGCTTCATCAAAAGAGGTAGTAACATTGTTACATGCTTGAATTGCTTCTTCGAAATCATTCGAAGTGCTTGCCATATTTGCCTGGTTGGTGTAGCATTTATCGGCGAGGTGACCTGGCTTTCCACATTTGGTGCACATTTGCTTTGGCTTGTCTTTGTAGTAGCAATTCTTGAGAATATGGCCTGTTCTTCCATAATGTGTACATTGGAGTGGTTTGCCGGCTTGCTTTTGAACAAGGTATGCCTAGGTTGAGACAAGATCAATGGCCCTACCTTTCAACTTCTTCTCTTCTTCCAAGAGAACACTCTCTATCCCCTCCAAAGTGGGATCCTGCATGTACTTTAAGGTCGGCATGAGTGTATCATACTCGGATGGCATTGACTTTAGGAGGATGGCTATGGCATCACTCTCCTTGACTGGTTCATTGATGGCTTCGAGCTGGGCCATCAAGCTCTTCATGGTGTTGATGTGAGACGTAAGTGTCTCATCAACCTTGAACTCTAGACTGTAAAAGTCTACTTTGAGACTGATTTTGCTGTGGAGGCCTTGAGCACCAAAGGATTTATCCAATGAATTCCAAGCAATTTGTGAAGATGTTCCATTACCAATGTAATGTATATAACTATCTTCAACTCCAAGGGCAATGAGAGCTAATGATTTCTCATCCTTGGTTTGCCAAGAGACTTCTCCTTCTCGTGTGGCAGGTTTAGGTATAGTACCATTGACTATGCCCCAAACTCCTTCTTTCATTAGTAAGAACCTCATTTGACTTGCCAAGTGTGGAAGTCATGACCGTTGAATTTCTTGATGAAATGTAAAGAGGATGATGACTCCATGATTGGAATTGAACAATGTAAAGTATTAAAAGCTAGAATCCCCCTTCACCATATAGATGCATGCTATTACTCAAGAATTCCCCAAACCCATAAGCCTTTGCATAGTAATAATAACTGGGCCTAGACTTGATTTTCATCCTAGGTTTTCTAATTTTGCTTTTGGGTTTCAATGATTTCTTGATATAAGCTTCATTAAATGATTCCGCATCCGAAGGCATGATTGCAAAGAGGTATTCAACTCAATATGCATATTAAAATGTCATCACAATAGATAATTACTATTAAGTACATGATGATTAGTGGAGGTGATTAATTCAAAGAGGAAAAATTGCCCCAAAAAACAGAGTGAGCTTTGAGCAATCGAATGAAGCTCTTCCCAAATGAGAAACATAAAATGCTTTAAACCAAGTGAAAACCAAGGTGTTGGCTTTAAACTCAGCACTCAAACATGTTAAGATGCTGCTTCAATCTCTGGAAATCTTCTCTCCAACACAGCATGTACTGCTATTGATAAATTAATTCAAACAGCAGCTATAGTGGACCATTGCTCATGAAAATCAACACGTGGGGGCTTCATAGCATCAACATTATGCTGACAAGAGGCATTAGCAAACCATTCACCATACAGCACGAATCAGACGAATTTTGCTAGAAAGCAGCGTGCTGTTGTAGAGTCGATTGCACCGCGTAGACTGTGTGGGAGCTCAGATGGAGCTAGGCGATGGAGCCGGCTGTAAGCTTTCTTTTGAATCAAGAAGCTTGTGATTTGATGGATTATAGAGCCCGTATGAAGCAAAAAACCAGTAGGGGGTGAGTTGGAGCTTTAATGGAAAGCTTGCAAAAGTGAGAAATATGATTAATGGTATTAATTACTATGCCTAAGGATAACCTGGCTCTGATACCATGTTGGTAAAAGCATAATGAGTGATAATGCAAGCTTAATGTGAGCAAGGGATGATAAAGGAGCTATGGTGGTTCAAGATAAGCCATGGTGGTCACATGAGCAAAAAGGTAATTAACTAGCACTTAATCAAGGATTAAGGGAACAAAATGGCAGCATAATGAGGAGCTTCACATAGCATAGAAATTCGTTTTTTTCTCATTAGGAGGGCCATCATTTTATAGCCAAAGTGTACAAGGTTGAGTGACATCATTGCTTACATATCATCAAGGGCATCCAAGGCCATCTCCCCCCACATGGCTCCCTAGAATATAGCCTCCAGAGCATCTAACACCATATTAGTGAATTTGGGAATTTCCCAATTCCCATTTTTGAATACTTAAAAAAGGGGACATGGATAACATGTTTGTAAGTTTCTCAAAACCCTATCATATGACCTATCGTTGGAAAGCACTTGAAAAATGGAATCTAAAGAGCTATAAAGCGCTCATTTTGGATTAGTGGTGTTCAAGTTATGGTTAATCCAAACTTTTGACCACGTGTCCCAAACTTGTGGGAAATTCTCATATTCCCCAATATGGTGTTATCTTCTGAAACTCGCCTCTTCCAAGTGGGGGTTTACCCTTCATTCACCTAGATTCTCTTCATATTACATGGTCCTTTTACATTTCATTATGTGCCTTAACCTTAGGCCATGACATTGATCACATATTCCAACAGTTCTTTCTTGATTTTGAAGAGCTCCCATCCACACGAGGTAGCCATAAGCCTCATGCCCATCAAGCTTCAACATCAACATCAATTTTTAAGCTTTGAAAGTGATTAAGTGTGCTTCTTAGCACTAATTATGTTGTTTAACACTAATTAAGCTGTTAATCCAACAAAGAGAGGTTATTTTAAAGTGTTCTTAAACACTAATAGTGTTATTAAACACTAATGGTAAACTAATCACTAAAATAAGTGTTATTTTACATTAAAAATATGCTTTTTAGCACTAATTGTGTTTTATACACACTAATGGTGATATTAATCATTAACCAAATTGTTGCTTAACACTAAGGTGGTCTTAACCATCAAAGGAGGATGTCATCTACATTAAGGAGGCTCTTCTTCATCAACATTGGAGGCTGGGCACACACCATAAGTGCTGCATTACAAGTCTTCATCGTCAACCGTTTCTTCCAAAGAGAAATGGTGCAACCATGAACCAATTGTCTTCATCTCATAAGCTAAAGAGGTTGAAGAATTCTGGTTTTTTCATCATCAAACTCAGATTTTTGAGTTGTTTAAACTTGAACACATATACACTAAGTGTTCATCTTCAATGTTTATGTGTATTACCCTTGAGGCCCTTGTTTGTAAGAGGCATAGGCATGCCATAAGCCATATGTTCTCGTTTCCCAAGCCCAAGGCACTTCATTCCGTTGCATATTCTACATTTTCATCGTATAAGATGACTTGTAAGGTTGAGCATAGAATCCCTAAATGCTCTACCTTGTTGTTTGTCATGATTGTAAGCATCTTTTGGCATTACTTTTGTAAGAGGCATTGGCAACATTATGAGCCATGCCCTCTCCTTCTTGAGCCAAAGATGATAAACCTTAATTGTTTGAGCATTTACCTCAACCACTTACTCACTCTCATTAACCTTGTAACTTCAAACCCTAAAGGGTATCATTTAACCAACATGCATAAAAGCTATTGTAATTGTGGAGTAGACACTGCCCTTGACCAATCCATAAGGCAAGTGGTAAGACCCTCCCTTTTCCTTCCCTATTTAAATCTACCTCATTACTCATGGAGGAGATATATTATTCAAGGAAGCATAAAGCATGTTGGAGGACCATCTAAAAGTAAACCACTTAAGCAAGGGTGGCAGCCTTGTCATGATCATTGTGTGAGAATGGTCAAGGTGGAAAGCATGTGGTGGAAGCAATGGCATGTATGTCTCAACTATGTCATTTACAAGAAGTCAAGCATACACAGAGTGGGGTGCACCATCATCGAGGCGTACATCTTCATCGACATCAAATAAAGACTTAGAAGGCAACATTGTATTAGCCTCTAAGGCTCTAGGAACACATTTGTAAATCCTAGATAACCACACCTATATTCCAAACCTTGTACGCCTAATGTTATAAAGGCATCCTATTCCATCCTTCCATAGTTGGTATTGAGGGGAGGTATTAAGAGTCTAAGGTTATGTAGAAGGGTGTGAGTGTGAATGGACTTGAGGTCCACTTGCTTACCTATTTAAAGGTGAGGCCATGAGGCATTTTGTATGAGAGCAAGGCCTAGTTGTATTCATAAACAACTTAATAAGCAAGAGTTTGTTCTTGTACTTTTTGAGTCTCTCCTCTCCACACACTTGATCTAGCATGAGCACCACTTGATCTGTACACTAAGTGTTACTACAAGAAGAATGGCATCAAGTGCCAACTCTCTACCAATGCTCACACACCTAAGCAAAGGGGTATTATAGAATGTTGTAATCAGATCATCATGGAGATGGTGGCTAAAAGGGAAAGGGTTACAAGACACTTTTGGGCTAAAGCAGTAAGTACAACAATTTACATCCTCAATCATAGCTACACAAAGGTGCTCAAGGTATCACACCACCTCAAAAGGCCTATTTTGGAAAGAAACCTTTAATGTCTCATTTCAGAATATTTGTCTTATGAATACTATGTGTATATACCATATACATCCAGGAAGAAGCTTGATGCCAAAATCAAGAAGTGTATCTTTCTTGGATACAATCAAGAGTCAAACTTGGCCTATTAACTCTATGATCCAAAAGTGAAGAAGATAATCACCAGCCAAGATGTGGTGTTTCTAGAGCAATCGACTTAGTGGGAGGTGATAGTTCCATCCACTCTATCATTAGTTGAAGAAATAATCCACCATTATTCTAGCCCACTAGCCAAATTTCCTCTTAAAGAGGAGGTGTTTTTAGAGAATAAAGACTCTCACACACCACACCTGCTCTGATCTACTGCACCACACAGAAAGCCACTTCCAAATCAATATCCAATTGTGGACTTGATTCCTAAGGTTATCATAATTTAAGTAATATAAAAGCATTAAAAAGCCACTTCTTTGGCTTCTAATTTGACAAGCATAGAGTTACTTTTAGAATTAAGAATTACTCCATGAGAAGCATCATTTGAATATAGAATTGGTCATAGGAATGACCATTCTTTGAGGGAGAGAGAGACATGCTTTAAAAATATTTTAATTTATAGCAATGACTGCTCTAACTGTTCCCATCTTTGCAACTGGACTAAATGTTTCATCATAGTCCAACCCTTGGGTTTGTGCATAACCCTTAGCTACCAACCGCGCTTTATGGCGCTCCATGGAACCATCTGATTTGCATTTCACCTTATAAACCCATTTACAACCAATGACATTTTTTCCTTGTGGGGTAAGGCAATCAAATCCCAAGTTTCATTATGAGAACCAATGCGTCCATCTCAACATCCATTGCCTTCTCCCATACATGCTTTCCAATAGCATGTATGGGATCTTCGCAATGCATGCGGATCACATTATTGAACACCTATCACTCTAGCATGTGGAGGCACATATCTATCCTGCCTTGCACCTGGTGTGTGCGTAAAATTGGTATGCCAAGATCCTCATCCAAACTTTCTGAACTTGACGACTCATAACCTATAATTGCCAATTCCTTAGTTATTCTATCGTATTGTATTACTAAACCTTATGCTTTTCAAAATTATTGAGAATTATTAGTAATAACAGCGGAGCTATGAAAAAAATTCTAGAAAATTAACACATAAATCATTTTCATACAGAATATGAAAAGAGGACTTCCTACCATATTCTAGGATTAGTCATCCTAGGTAAATTGAATAATTCTCATCATAACCATGAAAAATTTGATTTTTAACGCTTATTCATAATTAGTTAATTAGATTTCTAGTAATTCATTTTTTATGATAAAAGTGAAATTCCCATGACAATGGAAGTCCATGTATTCCAATGGAGAAAGAGAAAAATTGGAATACCAAAATTTTAGATATTTTATTAAAGAAGAATTTTAGTTAAATTTATTTTTATGCATAAATAAATTTGAATGATGAAAGAGGAATTCTCACCATATTTGGAATTCAATCATTTAAATGAGAAAAGTGAAATTTCTAGTATAATGGAATTAATGGAGATTTTTATTTAATTTTTAAGAGAAAATTTAGTTAAATTTATTTTTTATGCATAGATAAGTTTAAATGATGAAAGAGAAATTCCCACCATATTTGGAATTCAATCATTTAAATGAGAAAAGTGGAATTTCTAGCATAATGGAATAAATAGATATTTTTATTTAATTTTAAGAGAAATTTTAGTTAAATTTATTTTTATGCATAAATAAATCTAAATGAAGAAAGAGGAATTCCCACCATAATTGAAATTCAACCATTTAAATGAGAAAAGTGAAATTCTTAGTATAATAGGATTAATGGATATTTTTATGTTTGGATTGTCCTCGAATAACTGGATTTTTGGCTAAAGCAATAGCACTCTGTGAATCTGAGTAGATGAGTGTCGGAGTAGATGAACATCCAAGGTGATTCAGAATTTACTGAAGCCAAAGTGCTTCAGAAGTGGCATCAAGATATGACTTGTACTCTGCTTCTATCGATAAAGAAGAAGTAATTCGCTGCTTTTGACATTTCCAAGAAACAAGTCCTTTACCAAGCATAAAACAATAGCCTGACATGAAATGCCTAGCATCAATACACCCTACCCAATTAGAATCTGAGTAACCAATAAGTGTATCTCCACCTGCATAAGAAATGCCATACTAAGAGCTTCATAAAGATATCGAAGAACCCTCAAAGCTGCCTGCCAATGAGATCGACGAGGTTGTGAAGAGAATTGACTGAGAATACTCATAGCATAGGAGAGCTCTGGCTAAGTGTTAACCAAA
The DNA here is from genome assembly GCF_041138505.1 of Cibotium barometz. Taxonomy (NCBI): domain Eukaryota; kingdom Viridiplantae; phylum Streptophyta; class Polypodiopsida; order Cyatheales; family Cibotiaceae; genus Cibotium; species Cibotium barometz. The sequence continues at coordinate 74,327,520 of NC_141047.1, read as the reverse complement.
TAAAGTAGAGAACCAATAAGTTGGTGATACTCTGTAGAATCAACCTCAGGGGAATCATCATCTTTGGATAATTTTGAATTAGGATCCATGGGACAAGTGAGTGATGCACAATCATGCATGCCATATTTCTTAAGAAACCTTAAAGTATACTTCTTTTGACAAAGAAAGATGCCAGAAGCAAATTACCATACTTCTAAACCAAGAAAATAGTGGAGTAGTCCAAGATCAGTCATGGCAAATGATGTTGTGAGTTGAGTTTGAACCCATTTGAGTAGGTCCAAATTAGAGCCAGTGAGTGTCAAATCATCCACATAAAGCACAAGAATGCATATATCATCATCCACAATAAGCACATAAAGATTAGGATCTGCATGAGTCCTCTCAAAATGTAGAGAAAGGAGAAAACTGTCAATCTTCTGATACCAAGCTCGAGAAGCTTGCTTAAGACCATAAAGAGCTTTTTGTAATAAATACACATCTACATTAGATGAATATTAGACTAAGGTCTACTTGGATGCCCAAAAGTCAGTGAAGTCTTAATTCCCAAGACTAATAATTCACTTGTATATAAGTGAACTTGTCTAATGAGAAAGGACCATTCCCTTGGGTTAGATTGAGAACTAAGCTCTTGCCTCTTATGCTCTTTCTCTCTAGCTCTATGCTCTCTTACCTCTTGGTACTGCTATGCTTGTTTGTGTCAATGTGAGAGTGTATGTGTCTCTTTTTCTCTCCCATATGCCTTGTCGTTGATGCTAGTGAGAGTTTGAGGGTGTGTGTCAGGAGATGACCATTTTCTTGAAGCTATCTTGGAGCTCCTCAAGCTTATTAGTCTTGTGGTAGTGAGTGTGGTGTATTTGGGATTTCCAATGGTGTCGTTGCCAGTAGGGAGCATGGTGGACTTGCCTTAGTGCTTGATTAGATTCTTGTGTATTTGGGCTTTCCAATGGTGCCGTTCTATTGAGGAGGAGCATAATTGCTTGATTAGATTCTTGTGTATTTGGGCTTTCCAATGGTGTCGTTGCCAGCAGGGAGCATGGTGGACTTGCCTTAGTGCTTGATTAGATTCTTGTGTATTTGGGCTTTCCAATGGTGCCGTTCTATTGAGGAGGAGCATAATTGCTTTGCTTTAGTGCTATAGCATTCAAGTTCCCAATGACATGAGAAAGGTGAGTGCATTCCACTTTATTGTAAGGTTCCCCCTTCTAAAATAGGAGAAACACTTAAGATAGTCCACTAAGTCTTAACTTGGAGAAAATTTCCTATTTATCGACACCTTGACCATGTAGAGATTCAAGGATACGATAGGTAAGACCTAGTCCTATCCCACAGGGGAAGCGTGATCTTCTAAAAGTCAAATCACCCATAGGGTAATTTATCATAAATTGGGCAACTACTAGACTTGATTTCTAGAGGCAACGCTTTTTTGCTCATCCATGCAAGGCACAGTCACTGACCTAGTCTTCTAGAATAGAGTTGCCCAAGAACCTAATTATCTAGCGTAGGGCTTTCACTTAATCTATTGGAAAGCTACTCGACTAATCGGGTCCACCCGTTCGTAGGATGGTGCCATTGGGGCATTCCATCCTCCCACTTTCCACCCTACTCACGCGTCAATTTATTTTTTAGTTAATCCTACCACACTGTTTGACATAAATAAACATGTTCCTTAATTACAGCCCTTTTTCACAAGGTTTGTTAAAACAGCCTTTTTACACAATACAATCATGCCAAAGACAAGATATATATATAAAAAGTTGATACATGAATCAATTCCATATAAGCCAAATCAGCTCTCTTATTCCCCTCTTATTTTTTTCCTTTATTCTACCGATGATCTAGAATTCGGCCTTCCAGCCTCTACATGCTGGGCAAAACCCACGGTGCATACACCTCATTGTCGACCGCCAGGCGAGGACTCAAGCCGGCCTGTCTCGCCGGCCTGTCGCCCTTGGGCCATTCCCGGGCTTTGCTAACGACGCCGCCCGGCTACACAAGCACAGAACGGAGTTAGCGTTGAAGCTAGGAAAAACTTGCACTCTTTAAAGATAACAATTTCAATGCAATTTATTGAATAGAGCATCACACAATTCGTAACTTCATACAATTTTATGTCATTATTTTTAAAAGGAAAAGATACACATTTATGAGCACTAATATAGAAAAAAAACTCTTCTTTAAAATATAACCAAGCTAACCTGGCCACCATTTCCTTGAGGAGCTTGAAAAGGGAGTGAAAAGATGCAGGGGGAAGAGAGCTTGCAAGCACACACACACTCACAAAACCCTAATAGAGAACACACAAGGTGAGAGGCTGAAAATCTTCTTCTTCTTCACTCAACACTCAAAGATGGGTACTCAACCAAATACATACAAGGGTTCTCTATAGTAGTGTGAACCCAACTAAATGAGCTGGCGCTATAACTATGCCAGTCTCTAGAATGGTTGTCACATAGCCTGTCATCCCACTGGCCGTATATCACCCATGATCTCACCAACCATGCCAGTGGTATAAGTGTGGGGCCTATCCCCCAGGCGGGTCATCAGTGTCCACCACCTCACTAGATGAGCTCGATATCTCAACACTCCCCCTCGAGCTCAACTCCATCTCGTGTTTGTACACCAAGCGAAGCCCTAAATCTGTGGAGCTTCTCTGTAGCCAATGCTTTGGTGAAGATGTCAGCTACCTGATCCTGTGTGCTGCCATAAACAAGGTCAAGGTCTCCTGCCAAGACCTTCTCTGACAAAACGGTAGTGGATCTCTATATGCTTCGTGCGAGCATGAAAAATTGGGTTCCTGGCCAACTGTATACTGCTAATGTTGTCACAGAAAATGACAACTTGTCTATCCACTGATAGACCCAAATCTGCAAGTAGAATTCTCAACCAAGCCACCTCACATGCTGCCATAGCAGCTCCTCTGTACTCGGCCTCTGTACTGGATAGAGCAACCGTAGGCTGCTTCTTGTTGCTCCAAGTCACAGCAGCACTCCCCAAAGAAAACATGAAGCCACTGGTAGATCTTCTATCTGAGATACTACCAGCCCAATCAGCATCTGTTTACCCATGTACACATATCTCTGTCCCAGTTTCATAAAACAGTCCCAATGCAAAGTAGACCTCACATACCTCAGTATGCATCTCAATGCATCCAAATGCGGTTTCCGTGGAACCTACATAAACTCACTCACCGACCCAACAACATAGCTCAAATCTGGTCTGGTGATTGTCATGTGGATCAAACTTCCTACTATGCGCCTATACATAGTAGGATCCTCCAAAATCTCTCTTGAATTTGCACTCAACTTGCCATTCTGATCCAATGGCACAGAAATAGGCTTACAGCCTATCATACCATACTTGGACAACATGTCCAAGCCATACTGTCTCTGCAGTAATCCAATACCATGTGGTGACCTAATCACCTCAATGCCCAAGAAATATCTGAGCTCACCCAGATCCTTCATCTCAAACTTCTATCTAAGCAAGATCTTTACATCAAAGATCTCTGTATCATGATCCCCCGTAATGATCAAGTCATCTACATAGATGACAACAAGCACAACCCCTCTATCACTGTGTCTCACATACAGCGAGAAATCTGCATTGGCTACATGTAGCGACAGATATTCTGAAATCTTGTCAGACCATGCTCTTGTTGCTTAAGCCATACAAGGCTTTCTTTAACCTGCAAACATGCTCGGGGTGACTCACATCCTCATAACCAGGTGGCTGCAACATATACACCTCTTCTTGTAAATCCCCATGCAAGAATGCATTCTTTACATCCATCTGATGTAAAGACCATTGCTTTGACGCAGCCACTGCTATCACAACTCTCATTGTTGCCATCTTGGCAACTGGGCTGAAAGTTTCCTCATAATCACTGCCATATGTCTGCGCATATCCTTTGGCTACCACCTAGCCTTATACCTGTTTATGCTTCCATCACTGTTATGTTTTACTTTGTACACCACTTGCATCCAATGGCTTTCTTGCCTTCAGGCAATTGCACTAAATCCCAAGTCTCATTTACATATAGTGTATCCATCTCCTCATCCATATCTTTCTCCCAACACACATTTCCAAACAGCCTCATCAATGCATGTGGGCTCTACAACCTGCACAACCTTTGCCATATATGCATAGTGATGTGCCACATAACCATCAGAGGTAAATCTTTGCACAGGGTTTTTCACTCTCCCAGATCTTCGTAGCTTTTCATTCATGGCTTCCATAGCCTTCTTTACACCAGGTGTTCTCATAGCTGGGATCCCAAACTCCTCATCAAGGCTCATCTCTGAGCCACTAGACTCTCCATCAACATGAGAATGCCCTGCACAAATGTCAGGCATACCAAGGGGCTCAACCACTTTCTCTTTTCCTTTACATGATGTACTAATCACATTTGCAAGACTGGTATTATGACGCAGCATGCCACTCCATGGTCTATCAATAGACCCAGTAGATGAGGACTCTCCTGGTCCACTCAAAGACTGTGATTGTTGCTGACCTGCATTCTGTGCAACCACACTTCCACTCACATCAGCCCCAACAGCTTCTTTTTCAGCAACATACCAGCTGCTCTTCTCATCAAAGACAACATCCCTGCTTACCCTCAACTCACGTGTAGCAGGGTTATAACACCTGTATTCCTTTTGCTCAAGGGAATATCCAATAAACACACATTTTTCAGCACTTTTGGATGCAGCTTAGTTCTCAGCTCATTTGGCACATGCACATATGCAATGCATCCAGAACTTTTACATGAGACAATTCAGGTTTTCTACCAATAAACCTCTCCTCTAGAGTTACATCATGTATGGCTGCAGTTGGAGTCCTGTTCATGATGTATACTGCTGTAGAAATAGCCTCAGCCCAATAGCTATGCGGCATATTCTTCTCTTCCATCAATGCTCACGCAATCTCAGCAATGTGCCTGTTTTTTCGCTCAGCAACTCCATTTTGCTGCGGAGTGTATCTGCATGTAAACTGTCTCCGAATACCATTCTTCTTCAAAAATTCAGAGAACTCATTGGAGAAGTACTCTCCCTCTCCATCTGACCTTAGGCACTTTACATATTTCCCTGTTTGCTTTTCAACCAAAACTCTAAAATTCTGAAAGTGAGTGAATACCTCACTCTTCTCCTTCATGAAATATACCCACACTTTCCTTGTGTCGTCATCAACGAATGTCACATAATACTTACAGCCTCCCATAGACATGGTCTTCGTAGGACCCCATACATCTGAATGCACAACATCTAGCGCATTTCTGCTGTTACGTGAAAATACATGCTTTGTTTGCTTTCCAAATTGGCATGGTTCACATATTCTCTACATACCTTCCACTTTAAACTTTGGCAGCCCTATCACAATTCCTTTAGTCTGCATAGACTTCATTCTCTGCACATTCACATGTCCAATTCTTTTATGCCAAATGTCTGTGTCTGCAACAAGTCCTGAACCATTTGCAAACATCACAGCACTCATTTCAGGCATGTCTACATTTAATGTAAACATTCTGCCCACTTTGTTGCCTTTTGCAACCAACCTGCACTTGTCTTTAAAGTCTTCAACATAACAACCATCAGGGTTAAACCAAACCTGCAAACCCTGCTCAATCATCTGGCCAACTGAAACCAGATTCTTTGTTATGTTCGGAACGTGAAGTACATCTGCAAGGTACTTCACTTTGCCATCTTGCATAGACAATGGCACATCTCCAACATGGGCAATTGGATGAGCAATGTCATCCCCTGTTTCCACAAAACCTGGTCTTTCAAGGTTTTTCATCTCCTTGAACCACTCCCTATGACCTGTCATGTGGTTTGAAGCACCTGAATCCACATACCATACATCATCTTTTTGTGCTGCTTCAACATTTTCAGACATGGCATTCACGACATGCTGCATAACAAACAACCTTTCATTATCCTCATTGTTTCTGCTTGAGGATGCATAGTTGTTCTGTTGCACTTTTCCATTTTGCATGTCAGCCTGCTTCTTATAACATTCTGCTTGCACATGTCCAGGCTTACCATAATAAAAGCATTCACGTGCCTCATTATATTGCCTTTGTCAATTTTCACGTCCTCTTTGACTCCCCCTACCTCTGAATTTGCCTCTTCCACCTGTGTGTTGATGTTGTTGTTGTATATTCTGGGACTGTTGTTGTTGCTGCTGGCCATAATTCTGATTACCTATTTGGCCACCTCCTTGACTACGTCCATGGCCTCCTCTACCTCGTCCTCTTCCTGAACTTGTGTAGAAGGCCTGTTGCTCTGAACTGTTTTTGTTTTGTGAAGACTGTTGGTCTTCATTGTCAACCTGAACCTCCAAGCATGGAAGTTGTTTTCTTATCAAGCTTCTCAGCCACAATCTGGGTTATGCCATCATTTGACATCTTGCCAGACAGACAAATTTACCAGAAATAGCACTCTGGTTTGTCTTGTACAACTGCTATATTTTCTGTAGCGGTACTGTAGTACTCTCAAATGTCACAACTAGTGACTTCAATATGCATACATACACCCAATGGAAACTGTTGACCTCTTTGCAGCACCCACAGTGTCTGCACAGCCAATCTATCTTCCTACAGTTCTTAAAACAGATTTCTGTGCAAAGAATCGATGACTTACCCGCAACGCTCGAAATCGCCTGCTTTCTGAAAAACGGAGGTCCAGACGTGCCCGAAACGCGTTTTCAGCCTAGAAAATGAAGTCCGATAGGATAAAATAGTTGCCCTATAGCTTTACTCCCGCAAAGAAAGCTCCTCAATCAGAGATCGTTTGCCGGTGCCTCCCGTAGAGCTCCCGATAAGGGTGTAGTCACAACACAAATAGGGAAGAGTAGTTGAAGCTCTTACCCTCGTACCGCTTCCTGTGGTTCTCTGCTTGTAGCTCAGCCCTTAGCATGAACCAGGCCCTGATACCATGAAAAGATGTAGGGGGAAGAAAGTTTGAGCTCTTGCAAGCAGACACACACTCACAAAATCCTAATAGAGAACACACAAGGTGAGAGGCTGAAAATCTTCTTCTTCTTCACTCAACACTCAACACACCATATACAAAGATAAGAGTACACACAATATGAAAGATACTCAACCAAATACATACAAGGGTTCTCTAATGAGTTGGCACTATAACTATTGTAAGATTCCTCTCCCAACCCCTTTTTGATGTCTAGTATATTCCCCTGTAATCAATTCCTTTTCTGACATATAAGAAATCTTGTTTGTGACTGTTTTAACCTAGAGAGAGAAAATATTCTAGAGAGAGAATATTCAGATTTTGAATATTTCAGGATAGAAAAATATCTCTTATAATTCAGATGAGTTCCCCTGAAACAAAAATTTAAAAAGAATTTTCCAATGTGCAATTGGAATTAATTGGAAAGAGGTATAAAGAACCTTAGCCTAAGAGTCTAGATTTTCATAAATCTTTAGACTATGGTCCAATTAAGGTTCCTATGGGCCAATAGCATCAATCCATGTGTAGGGAGGAGATAAATCCAAATTGTAAAAAGAAAATACCCAAAAATGAGTAAATGCTCACATGAGGTGAAGAGTTGAAAATGTACAAGGTTTATTAGTAAAAAACTATGAGCAATATTAAAATGATTCCATTATGACTCATATGTAAGGAAGAGGAGTTCTTTAAAGGAGGTGCACATTTCACATAAGATGAAGAGTTGAAAATGTACAAGGTTTATTAGTAAAAAACTATGAGCAATAAAATTTTGACACATATGTAAGGAAGGGGAATTCTTTAAAGGAGGTGCATATTTCACATGCTTGAATGAGTTTTAAACTCAAAAATAATGTGATATTTTTATCTCTCATCTCTCTTGAACCAAACCAAATCAAAATGGAACCAAACCGAATCAAAAAGTAACCAAACTAGGTCCAAATCTAGTCCAAATTCAACCAAACTGACTTGGAAAATTCTAGAATCAGTTTGTTTGGTTAGGAGCTCAAATTTTCCTATAAATAGAAGCCTCCCCTTGTGGAAAAAAATATAATGTCTTATGCATTGTTACTCTACTCCACCTAAGCCAAAATATAGTCTCTTATGCTTTGTTACTCTACTCCACCTAAGCCAAAATATAATCTCTTATGCTTTGTTACTCTACTCCACCTAAGCCAAAATATATAGTCTCTTGTGCTTGTTACTCTACTCCACCTAAGCCAAATTAGATAGAGTCTTATGCTTTGTTACTCTACTCCACCTAAGCTAAAATATATAGTGTCTTATGCCTTGTTACTCTACTCTACCTAAGCCAAGAACTGTGAATTCTTTAATATTTCACTAGTTTTTGATACTTCCCTCTTTCTTCAATCCCCATTGGTGGCTCCATCAACATACTAAACCAATTGATTGGTTGGGGGCCTCTACCGTGAATAAAGAATCAAGCAAATCACAAGGTAAGTATATTGAATTTTGATCTTTTCTATGATTTCTCAATGATTCTCTCTTCTCAACCCCTCTCAAGCTTGAGAAGTTTAATTGGTATGGTTTTTTTTTTTTTAAATGCTATTGAAGTTAATTGGTGAATAGTAGTGAAGAGTTACATAATTTAATAAATGCTATAGAAGTTAATTTCCACTTATATTTAAATTCTAATGGTTTTTATAATTTCTCTCTCTCACTCAAGAAATGGTCATACTCATGACCCATTCTCAATCCAAATGAAGCTTTTCATAAAGCTTTTCCTTAATCCAAGATTAAGCTATGCTTGAGGCCAAATTAATGGCTTTTGCTATGCTTTTAGTTTATGCACATTGATGATTCAATCCATTATGGATTGATGACCCAATTAGAGACCATTCTAATTGTTTTCTTAATGATCCAATTAGAGACCATTATGGATTGATGATCCAATTAGAGACCATTCTAATTGTTTTCTTAATGATCCAATTAGAGACCATTATGGATTGATGATCCAATTAGAGACCATTCTAATTGTTTTCTTAATGATCCAATTAGAGACCATTATGGATTGATGATCCAATTAGAGACCATTCTAATTATTTCTTTAATAATGAGCTTTATCCCTTAGAAAAAAATTGAGATTTATCAGTCATAGTAGCGGAGCTATGGCAAAATTTTTATAGAAATTACGCATAAAATAAATTCATTCAAAGCATAAAAAGAGGACTTCCTACCATATTCTAGGAACTATCATCCTAGATTAATTAAAAGAATTTTATTATGCATGGAGAGGTGGAAGTTTGCATGTAGATGTAGATGTATAGATGTAGATGTGGATGTGGAGGTGGATGGATGCATGTAGATGTAGATGTATAGATATAGATGTGAATGGAGATGTGGATGTATGCATGTAGATGTAGGTGTATAGATGTAGATGTGGATGTAGAGATGGATGGATGCATGTAGATGTAGATGTATAGATGTAGATGTGAATGGAGATATAGATGTATGCATATAGATGTAGATGTATAGATGTAGATGGGAATGGAGATATGGATGTATGCATGTAGATGTAGATGTATAGATGTAGATGTGGATGTGGAGGTGGATGGATGCATGTAGATGTAGATGTATAGATATAGATGTGAATGGAGATGTGGATGTATGCATGTAGATGTAGGTGTATAGATGTAGATGTGGATGTAGAGGTGGATGTATGCATGTAGATGTAGATGTATAGATGTGGATGTGAATGTGGAGATGGATGTATGCATATAGATGTAGATGTATGGAGGTGAATGTGAATGTGGATGTGGGTGTATGCATAGAGATGTAGAAGTATGCATGTAGATGTGAATGTACGCATATAGATGTGGATGTATGGATGTGAATATACGATATGTGATGTGAGGGAATCTGAAGTGATGAGATGGAAATGATGTGATGGGATGAGTATACATATAAATGGAATATAGAATAAGTAATGTAGATTGATGAGGGATAATGTGGAAAAATGAAAGTTAAAATAGAAATTGTATTGTAAACTGTTTGTAAATGCTGTTTGTAAAAGATTGTTTTATGTCAAGAATGCTGGGGGGAGCATTTTGACCGTCTTGTGATTAAGGTAGTGATGGTAAAGTTGCAACTGCTGACGGGGAGTCAATGAAGGACGTCTCGCGTAGCAAGGTCGGCCGAGGTCTTGACCAGCCTCGGTGCGATTAAAATGGTGAGCTTCCGGTACGGTGGATGAGGGGCCAAGGAAGCGGCCTATGCGTGAAGCGCTAGGTTACCTGCGAAGGATCCTAGAGGGTGCTGACCATACGGTGCTCGGGCTCTGGGTTGCCTAGGATACCCACGCGTGCGTCGAGGAAGATATTAGAACAGAGTTGGAGTTGTTTTCTGAAATCGAGCATGGATCTGGTTGATTGACCTTGCTGGTCTTCAATGGATGAGTCCATGGCTCCTTATATGGATCTGTTGGTTGATCTTGCTGATCTTCAACGAGAGTCCATCTTGTTAAGTGATTATATTGCCAAGTATTATGGGCTAGGAACTATCGAAACGGCTCCTGAGCGTTCTAGTTGCCAATGATGCCATAGATACTCTGATGAAGGAATGATGGGAAATTAAGAATCAATTGGATAAATTGGAAGATGGTGATCAATGATACTATGGTTTTATTAAAGGATTGTTTTAAACTGGTTGAATCTGGTTGAAAAAGGGCAATTTCATATTGGGTGTGTGAGTGGTGTGACTAGTTTTATTTTGCATGAACATCCGGCTAGGGGGCCTTGGAACTCTTTTCCTTGGTACGCGGGACAAAACCTAACCAAATTTTTAATTGGATCCCATCACTACAGTGGTTGGGCGGTTGGCTAACCCATGGGATCGGATGGGGTTAGGCTGGACTGATGGATCCGTAAATCGAGACTCAAACTTTTGTTTTTACGATAGAAAAAAAAAAATAAAAATAAATCCCGGACAGAAACTGTTCTATGGATAGGAATCAACGGCTGTGCCTCTTGAATGGGGAAAAAAGCGTTGATCCCAATGATCCAAGTGCAAGTTTCTTCCTTGAACTGACTAAGTATCTTATAGATGTAATCGGATCATCTCGATCAGAAATGATCTTGACTACGTTAGAGTAAAAAGTTATCCTGGTGGAATCGCCCGTGCTTTCCGGTAAAGGAAGTTTTTCCGGGTTCGGTTTTGGAACAACCGACGGATTAGTCTCTTATCCGGATATCCGTGGGCGAGGCCCCGAGTGTGGGACCCCTGTCCCGCGCGAGAAGCGCTACTTCCGCTGCCTGTACCCCGAATCCGTTGCTCGGTGGGAACAGGGATCTTACAGTTGGTATCAGAGCCTTTGGTTAATAAAGATCACCTGAGAAGACAAATATGTCAAAAATTTATCAAGAAACACAAAAAGGTTATAATTGTGTGATATAATTCATACAATTTGATATTCAAACTGAAACTCGTAATTTGGTAATTGGGTCTTCAGATGGAAGTACCGCAATTATATAGAATCCCCGACTTGCTTGAGGCCTAGACATGATTGTATTTACCTTATAATTCCAAGGGCCGTGACTACCCGTATATACCGAGAGTATACTGCAGCTCTTTACTGACAGTATATACGAGTAAATCTAAGACTTGAAATTATAAGCGTTAATACTATCTAGATGATGATTTTGAATGTGATTGATATGATTTTTAATTCTGTTTGAGAATGAATGAATTGATTTGGATTCTGATTGAAAATGCTGATTGAAAAATGTTGATTTTTAAAAATTAGTTGAAATATAATGAAACCACAATGAGGGGGAATGGGACGAGTCCATGTGATGATATTCATAACTAGAATGATGATAACGAATTCAGCAAATCACTATGAGATTAGTGGGTTGTGCTGTCAGATTGCTACTGTTAATACTTGACCGGTAGATCAAGTTAAGGGATGTCAAATTGAGAACTTGCTTGACTGAAATTTCCGTGTGGAGGAATGTTCCGAAGGAAACTTTTCGGTCTAATGGACCATTATCATGTTAAAGATATGAATGATAAGATCTGAATGAATTGTTATTTAATTATGAGTTCTATATAAGGGATATTTATCCCAGTGTTCTGTTGGGTTGACCAGAATATAAGCAACCCCAGAATAAAAATCGGATCTTAAGAAAAAGAGTTATCCTCTACCTTGCGAGATGAGGACATCTCGCACTTTTTTAAGTGGGGTAGAATGTAAAATTTCTCCCCAATTATTGAAGTATTCAAAAGTAAGAATCTCCCTTCCGATCTTATAACTATTCTCTCTCTAATATATAAATTTTGACAGAATCATGAGACGAGGAAACCGTAGCCGTCAGCAGCTAGACCCTGTCTCTGAAGATAACGAACTTGACCCTGATGTTCGCAAGGCTCTTCATAGGACTCAGCCAGGACCCTTCAAAGGAGAAGGGGAGAACCTGGGTGAGGCTGTGGAGAAATGGGTGGAAGCCATGGAAGAGTATTTTGACGTCACAGGTTATAATGAGTTGAGCAAAATGGCTCTTGGCCGATTGAAAATAGTGGAAACAGCCAGGGTAGCATGGAGGAACCATTGTGACACCAATCGTCTGGACAGAAATACTCAATCCTGGAATGATCTAAAAACCTATCTAAGAAAGAGATTTTGCCCTCCTGGATTTTTAGAAACCAAAATGAACGAATTCCTAGAACTAAAGCAGGAGAGCAAATCCATCGAGGAATATCACCAGGCCTTTGCCCTTCTGCTCAAATATTCACCACCTCTTGACGAAGAACAGCTCATGGCCAGGTTCATTCGGGGAATGAACGAACCCTTAGACACACTGGTCAAAAATGCCAAACCAGTGTCCATGGCTGAAGCAGTAAAAATGGCAAAGGATTTTGCCAAAGCCTTTGTAGTAAAGGTCCCGCCAAAGCCTGCACCCTCTAACTTTAAAAGATTCCAAGCCCAGGAAGGTACTTCAAACTTTCCACCCCCAAAGAGGCAGCAAGGACCGGTTCAGAATCAAGATGCAGAAAGATTCCAAAGTGAAGGAAGACCCTTCTCCCAGAATACTTTCTCAAGAGGACCACCTATTTTAAGGATTCAGAACGATGAACTCAGAAGCGAGAACCGGTGTTTTGGATGCCAAGGTTTTGGTCATCAGTTAAAAGACTGCCCAACTCCTGCCATGTCAAGGGGACAGGGAAGTCTAGGAACCCGAATTCAGAGACCAATCCCTTCATACCAGTCTCGCCCAAGCCAGGATAACCCCAGAAGAACTCCAAATCAACCATCTGCCTCTACCCAGAGTAACCTCAGAACTCCTTTCCAGAATAGGGGCAACCAAAGAGAAAGAATTCCACCTCAGACTGCAGCAGCCAGAGCAGTCACAATTGCAGAAGAAGTAGAAGAGGAAAGAAGGGCAGATCCCTACTGCAATTGAAAAAAAAAAAAAAAAAAAAACCAAGGGCTTAACCGACAATTCTCAAGTCATCCATAATCCAGCAGAATACCAGGGAAAAATCGACCGTCCACTTCCAAGGCGTAACGTTGAATGTGATTGAAGAAGAAAAAGATGATGAAAGAGAGCATACTCCCTCTGCGAGATGAGGACATCTCGCGTTTTTTAAGTGGGGTAGAATGTAAGATTCCTCTCCCAACCCCTTTTTGATGTCTAGTATATTCCCCTGTAATCAATTCCTTTTCTGACATATAAGAAATCTTGTTTGTGACTGTTTTAACCTAGAGAGAGAAAATATTCTAGAGAGAGAATATTCAGATTTTGAATATTTCAGGATAGAAAAATATCTCTTATAATTCAGATGAGTTCCCCTGAAACAAAAATTTAAAAAGAATTTTCCAATGTGCAATTGGAATTAATTGGAAAGAGGTATAAAGAACCTTAGCCTAAGAGTCTAGATTTTCATAAATCTTTAGACTATGGTCCAATTAAGGTTCCTATGGGCCAATAGCATCAATCCATGTGTAGGGAGGAGATAAATCCAAATTGTAAAAAGAAAATACCCAAAAATGAGTAAATGCTCACATGAGGTGAAGAGTTGAAAATGTACAAGGTTTATTAGTAAAAAACTATGAGCAATATTAAAATGATTCCATTATGACTCATATGTAAGGAAGAGGAGTTCTTTAAAGGAGGTGCACATTTCACATAAGATGAAGAGTTGAAAATGTACAAGGTTTATTAGTAAAAAACTATGAGCAATAAAATTTTGACACATATGTAAGGAAGGGGAATTCTTTAAAGGAGGTGCATATTTCACATGCTTGAATGAGTTTTAAACTCAAAAATAATGTGATATTTTTATCTCTCATCTCTCTTGAACCAAACCAAATCAAAATGGAACCAAACCGAATCAAAAAGTAACCAAACTAGGTCCAAATCTAGTCCAAATTCAACCAAACTGACTTGGAAAATTCTAGAATCAGTTTGTTTGGTTAGGAGCTCAAATTTTCCTATAAATAGAAGCCTCCCCTTGTGGAAAAAAATATAATGTCTTATGCATTGTTACTCTACTCCACCTAAGCCAAAATATAGTCTCTTATGCTTTGTTACTCTACTCCACCTAAGCCAAAATATAATCTCTTATGCTTTGTTACTCTACTCCACCTAAGCCAAAATATATAGTCTCTTGTGCTTGTTACTCTACTCCACCTAAGCCAAATTAGATAGAGTCTTATGCTTTGTTACTCTACTCCACCTAAGCTAAAATATATAGTGTCTTATGCCTTGTTACTCTACTCTACCTAAGCCAAGAACTGTGAATTCTTTAATATTTCACTAGTTTTTGATACTTCCCTCTTTCTTCAATCCCCATTGGTGGCTCCATCAACATACTAAACCAATTGATTGGTTGGGGGCCTCTACCGTGAATAAAGAATCAAGCAAATCACAAGGTAAGTATATTGAATTTTGATCTTTTCTATGATTTCTCAATGATTCTCTCTTCTCAACCCCTCTCAAGCTTGAGAAGTTTAATTGGTATGGTTTTTTTTTTTTTAAATGCTATTGAAGTTAATTGGTGAATAGTAGTGAAGAGTTACATAATTTAATAAATGCTATAGAAGTTAATTTCCACTTATATTTAAATTCTAATGGTTTTTATAATTTCTCTCTCTCACTCAAGAAATGGTCATACTCATGACCCATTCTCAATCCAAATGAAGCTTTTCATAAAGCTTTTCCTTAATCCAAGATTAAGCTATGCTTGAGGCCAAATTAATGGCTTTTGCTATGCTTTTAGTTTATGCACATTGATGATTCAATCCATTATGGATTGATGACCCAATTAGAGACCATTCTAATTGTTTTCTTAATGATCCAATTAGAGACCATTATGGATTGATGATCCAATTAGAGACCATTCTAATTGTTTTCTTAATGATCCAATTAGAGACCATTATGGATTGATGATCCAATTAGAGACCATTCTAATTGTTTTCTTAATGATCCAATTAGAGACCATTATGGATTGATGATCCAATTAGAGACCATTCTAATTATTTCTTTAATAATGAGCTTTATCCCTTAGAAAAAAATTGAGATTTATCAGTCATAGTAGCGGAGCTATGGCAAAATTTTTATAGAAATTACGCATAAAATAAATTCATTCAAAGCATAAAAAGAGGACTTCCTACCATATTCTAGGAACTATCATCCTAGATTAATTAAAAGAATTTTATTATGCATGGAGAGGTGGAAGTTTGCATGTAGATGTAGATGTATAGATGTAGATGTGGATGTGGAGGTGGATGGATGCATGTAGATGTAGATGTATAGATATAGATGTGAATGGAGATGTGGATGTATGCATGTAGATGTAGGTGTATAGATGTAGATGTGGATGTAGAGATGGATGGATGCATGTAGATGTAGATGTATAGATGTAGATGTGAATGGAGATATAGATGTATGCATATAGATGTAGATGTATAGATGTAGATGGGAATGGAGATATGGATGTATGCATGTAGATGTAGATGTATAGATGTAGATGTGGATGTGGAGGTGGATGGATGCATGTAGATGTAGATGTATAGATATAGATGTGAATGGAGATGTGGATGTATGCATGTAGATGTAGGTGTATAGATGTAGATGTGGATGTAGAGGTGGATGTATGCATGTAGATGTAGATGTATAGATGTGGATGTGAATGTGGAGATGGATGTATGCATATAGATGTAGATGTATGGAGGTGAATGTGAATGTGGATGTGGGTGTATGCATAGAGATGTAGAAGTATGCATGTAGATGTGAATGTACGCATATAGATGTGGATGTATGGATGTGAATATACGATATGTGATGTGAGGGAATCTGAAGTGATGAGATGGAAATGATGTGATGGGATGAGTATACATATAAATGGAATATAGAATAAGTAATGTAGATTGATGAGGGATAATGTGGAAAAATGAAAGTTAAAATAGAAATTGTATTGTAAACTGTTTGTAAATGCTGTTTGTAAAAGATTGTTTTATGTCAAGAATGCTGGGGGGAGCATTTTGACCGTCTTGTGATTAAGGTAGTGATGGTAAAGTTGCAACTGCTGACGGGGAGTCAATGAAGGACGTCTCGCGTAGCAAGGTCGGCCGAGGTCTTGACCAGCCTCGGTGCGATTAAAATGGTGAGCTTCCGGTACGGTGGATGAGGGGCCAAGGAAGCGGCCTATGCGTGAAGCGCTAGGTTACCTGCGAAGGATCCTAGAGGGTGCTGACCATACGGTGCTCGGGCTCTGGGTTGCCTAGGATACCCACGCGTGCGTCGAGGAAGATATTAGAACAGAGTTGGAGTTGTTTTCTGAAATCGAGCATGGATCTGGTTGATTGACCTTGCTGGTCTTCAATGGATGAGTCCATGGCTCCTTATATGGATCTGTTGGTTGATCTTGCTGATCTTCAACGAGAGTCCATCTTGTTAAGTGATTATATTGCCAAGTATTATGGGCTAGGAACTATCGAAACGGCTCCTGAGCGTTCTAGTTGCCAATGATGCCATAGATACTCTGATGAAGGAATGATGGGAAATTAAGAATCAATTGGATAAATTGGAAGATGGTGATCAATGATACTATGGTTTTATTAAAGGATTGTTTTAAACTGGTTGAATCTGGTTGAAAAAGGGCAATTTCATATTGGGTGTGTGAGTGGTGTGACTAGTTTTATTTTGCATGAACATCCGGCTAGGGGGCCTTGGAACTCTTTTCCTTGGTACCCGGGACAAAACCTAACCAAATTTTTAATTGGATCCCATCACTACAGTGGTTGGGCGGTTGGCTAACCCATGGGATCGGATGGGGTTAGGCTGGACTGATGGATCCGTAAATCGAGACTCAAACTTTTGTTTTTACGATAGAAAAAAAAAAAATAAAAATAAATCCCGGACAGAAACTGTTCTATGGATAGGAATCAACGGCTGTGCCTCTTGAATGGGGAAAAAAGCGTTGATCCCAATGATCCAAGTGCAAGTTTCTTCCTTGAACTGACTAAGTATCTTATAGATGTAATCGGATCATCTCGATCAGAAATGATCTTGACTACGTTAGAGTAAAAAGTTATCCTGGTGGAATCGCCCGTGCTTTCCGGTAAAGGAAGTTTTTCCGGGTTCGGTTTTGGAACAACCGACGGATTAGTCTCTTATCCGGATATCCGTGGGCGAGGCCCCGAGTGTGGGACCCCTGTCCCGCGCGAGAAGCGCTACTTCCGCTGCCTGTACCCCGAATCCGTTGCTCGGTGGGAACAGGGATCTTACAACTATGCCAGTCTCTAGAATGGCTGTCACATAGCCTGTCATCCCACTGGCCGCGTATCACCCATGATCTCACCAACCATGCTAGTGGTATAAGTGTAGGGCCTATCCCCCAGGCGGGTCATCAGTGTCCACCGCCTCACTAGATGAGCTCGATATCTCAACAGGTTGGAGCCGCATCGGGGGCATCTTCCCTAATCTCGTTGTTGCGTGCTCCTCTCGGGGCAATATTTTGAGGTTTTCGGGATGGGGCCATCTTGGACGTCGACTTGTAGAGCTCGCTGCCGCCATCGGAACGCTTCAGTTGGATCTCAATTCGGAGATCGTTTGCTCATTGTATAAGCAAAAGACTATAGCGCACGAACCCTTTCTTAAGGCAAAAACCTCTTGTTAAAGTCTACGCAAATGGGGGGGGATTGTGAGATGTCCTTAACACAAAAACGTCTTGCAAAAGGGGGAGAAGGGCTGAGGGCTGCTGTAAGTCTATTCACAGGGGGGGAGAAGAGTTAAGGACACTGCCTTAGTAAGAGGGGGATGGAGGAAAATTGCCTTATTTGAAAAGAGGCAAATGAGGGGGTGTGAGAGGGGTGGCTGCAAGGGGCGGCTATACTATAGCAAGTACACCACACAGGGATGGACGGCGGTACAACAGGGCATACACTGTGCAGAAATGCGTGTAGCCTATGGAGCACGGGGGTTTATATAGCTGAGGGGTACGGGTACGGGCACTGCGCAAAGCAAGGATGAAAGGACGGTATACCATCAAAGGCTATGGATCAGTGGCTTGCATGGGTCTAAGGGGAAAGGTACGGTGTCAGTTGTCAGGGAAAGGAGTGGTACGCATGTACCTTATCTGGTCTAAGGTAGCATGGGTGTCCACGTAGGGGTACGTGTGGACCACACAGTGGGCGGCCGTCCTTTGGTTCTTGTGCGGCCATCGTACGGGCACCCTAGTAAGTGTGTACGGTCCAAATTTTGGGGTGGGGTTCCTAAATTTGGGACGCTTGCCTCGATTTGCGTGCCGGCGGACTGCCCTGGGGGGTGATTTTTTTTTTTTTGTCCGGGAGGTTCTCCTGGTCGTTGGGGTTTAGACCGTTTGTCAATTGGACACCCGGTCGTGCATTTATTAAGGTTTAAAGGTCATCACTTTTTAACTAAAATGACTGAAATTTGCATATAAGCTTGATCCGGTGTTCGTTTTGGATGCTATTAAATCCTATATAAGGGTAAAATCACGTGCAGATTCTAAATTTGGGCTCAAAATTTGAAGATTCTAAGTAGAAATGACTCAAATAATAAAATCATTGATTTTTATACCATAAAAACTCATAAATTTATCTATTACATGAACATTTCTTTATTAGTGAAGATGGGTATGTTACATCCTTCCCCCCTTAAAGAAATCGAGATGTCCTCATCTCGTCTCATGAATTGGGGATAATCCTTTAAGAGTGTACCTTCATCTTCCCAAGTTGCATCCTCTTCAGGGTAATCTTTCCACTGTACTAGATGTTCTACAAGAGTTCTATTTCGGAGTTGCCTTTCCCTAGAATCTATGATGCTACTAGGCTGTAATTCATGGACTCCTTGAGTAGAGATTACAACTTGTTCATCATCAAGAATATAATCGAGACTGGTTACATATGGTTTTAACAAACTTACATGAAATACATTGTGGACTTTGATATGGGCTGGGAGTTGGAGTTTATAGGCACTTTTACCTAGACACCCTATAACTATATAGGGACCACAATACCTAGGGCTGAGTTTCTTATATTTCCCAAGTGATAGAGAACTTCGTTTGGGTCGCACTCATAGAAGAACTCTGTCTCCTTCCTTGAAGATCCTTTCAGACCTCTTGGTGTCAGCATAATGCTTTTGTCGATCTTGGGCAGCTTTAATATCCTTTTGGATTGCCTTGGTTTGCTCCTCCATCTCTTCGAGCATTTTCCAAGATGCCTCAACTCTTATGGTCAAATCAGAGAAATTTAGAGGAGACAAGCATTCTTGCCCATAGAGTGCTTTGAATGGTGACATTCCTATGCTCTGATGATAAGATGCATTGTAGGCAAATTCTACCAGAGGAAGGTATTGAATCCACCTTCTTGGTTCCCGTCCACAATATGCTCTAAGAATGTCTTCAATTACTTGATTGACTCTCTCAGTCTGGCCATCGGTCTCTGGATGATAAGCTGTGCTAAAGCAAAGTTGAGTTCCGAAGGCTTGAAATAAGGACTGCCAGAACTTTGAAGTGAAGTCAAAATCCCGATCACTTACTATCCTTTTTGGGAGACCATGAAGGACTTCCTTGATGAATATTCAAGCAACATTAGAAGCTTTGAAGGTTTTCTTCGCTGGTATAAGGTGAGCTACTTTGGTAAGTAAGTCCACTACTACTAGGATGGAGTCATATCCTCCTTGAACAGTGGGGAGACTTGTGACAAAATCCATACTAATGCACTCCCACTTCATTTAGGGAATATCTAAGGGTTGAAATTTTCCAGGCATCTTGACCCTTTCAGCTTTGATCCTTTGGCATGAGAGACATTGCTTCAAGTACCAAAGGACATCATTTTTCAAGCCTGCCCAATGAAAGCTCCTTCTTATAGCATTTAATGTTTTTGCATAGCTTGGGTGTCCTGCAGAGCAGGACTATCATGAGCTTCATGGAGGATTAGTTTCTTTAAAGCAGGATCCTTAGGGATACATAGCCTGTGATTGAAGTAGAGGCTTGCTTCATGAGTGGAGTATCCCTTGATTAGATTCTTCTCTTTCTCTGAATTTCCCCCTTCTTCTACTAACTTCATCATCCTTTGATAATCTGGATCATGAGATGAGACTTCTTCCACCTTGACCAGTATGGGATTATTTGGCATTGAAATTGCACTCAAGAAAGATTTGCGGCTAAGTGCATCTGCTACCACATTATCTTTCCCAGGGCGGAATTTGATGTCGAAGTCATATTCTTGTAGAATTTCAATCCATCTCCTTTTCCGCGCATGTTGAGGTTAGGCTGGTGGGTGAAGATCCACTTTAGACCTTTGTGGTCAGTTACAAGTTGTAATTTGCCCCCCAAGAGATAATGTCTCCATAATTTGAGGCAATGAATAACTGCTAAGAGCTCCAAATCATGGGTGCATAATTTGCTTCATATTGCTTCAGCTTGCGGGAAGTATAAGCGACGAGTCTTCCTTCTTGGCCTAAGACACCACCAAGTGCTAGACTACTAACATTAGTAATCACTTCAAATTCCTTGGTAAAATCAAGAAGTTTTAGGACTGGGGTAGAAGTAATAATGACCTTGAGCTGATCAAAATTGTTTTGATGGATTGGCAGCCACATTATTTTGCAATCCTTCTTAAGAAGATCCGTCAAAGGTGCAGCTACCAAGGCATAATCTTTGATAAAAATCCTATACCATCTCGTGATTCCCAAAAACCCACAAACTTCACGAACTGATATAGGGGGTGGCCACTCCAGAATTTCCTTGACCTTGGCGAGGTCTACTGAAATGCCATCTTTGGAGACGATGAATCCAAGATACTCAATTTGATGAGTAAAGAAGGTAAATTTGCTCTTCTTGGCATAGAGTTTGTGTTTGCGCAACAATTGTAGAACTCTATGCACATGCTCCTCATGCTCTTCCATTGATTTGGAGTAGATTAAGATGTGATCAAAGAAAATAAGCACAAATTCATCCAAGTAAGGACAGAATATATCTTGCATTAGGCGGTTGAAGGTTACAGGAGCATTGGTCAACCCGAATGACATTACAGTAAACTCATAGTGGCCATAACGGGTATTGAAGGTTGTCTTGGGTATATCTGCTTCCTTGACTTTGATTTGATAGTAAAACCAGACCTCAAATCTATTTTTGAGAAGAATTTGGCCCCATGAAGCCTGTCAAGAAGTTCGTCGATGCGAGGGATAAGATACTTATTCTTGACAGTGACTTGATTTAGCCCTCGATAATCTATGCAGAGGCGAAGAGTTCCGTCCTTCTTTGTTTGGAAAAGAACAAGTGCCCCCCTAGGAGAGCTACTGGGGCATACGAATCCTTGCTCAATGAGTTGGGAAAGTTGCTCTTTAAGTTCAATGGCTTCAGGAAGGGACATTTAGGGCATTTTTGAGACGGGTTGAGCTCCAAGGATCACCTCGATCTCATGATTGACTTCTCGAGGAGGCGGTAGCCCTGTAAGCTCATCAGGGAAGATGTCAAAGAACTCTTGGAGCCAAGAGGGTTCTGTCTCCATACTAGGTTCAATGGCTTTGTTGAGCTTGACTAAGAAAACTTGCTGACCCTTACATGTTCCCTTGAGAAGATGTTTTGCCTTGACTACCCTAGATTTAGGTTTTTTTGTTATCCCCTGAAAAGATATTACTTGGCCATGCTCATTTTCAAAAGTGATACTCCCCTGGTTACAATGAATGCTAGCTTTATTTGTAATTAACCAATCCATCCCAAGGATTCCATCATAAATTCCTAATGGCAAGACTCTAAAGTGGCCATGAGTTTGCTCATTACCCAGCTCAAAATCAAGGTTTCCTATAGAGTGTCAAGATACTACTTCTTTCCCACTGGCTAACTCTACAGTCATTCTTCTAGCTGTTTTTTAACTCAAGTTCAATTTTTACAAACACCTAGGAGAAAGAAATGAAAGGGTACTGCCACAATCAATCAAAAGCTGAAATGGCTTACCGTGATGAGTGGCTGGGATTTGGATTACACCAAATTGTTTATTCAAACCTTGGTGTTCTACTGCCACATGGACGGTGGCACGCTCTTCTTCAGCCATTTCCAAAGTCGGTTCTTCACTTATAATACAGGCGGTCCTAGCAACTATTCCTCCATGGCCTCTGCCACGCCCACCGTCTCTTGCACCTTGGTTAATAGGGGTTCCACGGCCTTGATTTCCTTTGCTACCTTGGGGAAATGATCTTGCCATCTTGGGACAGTTGGCTCTAAAGTGTCCCGGCTCATTGCACTCAAAACACAGAGGGCCTTCTCTGGAAGAAGCAGCATACGAGCGGGGGACAAAAGAGTTGCCTTGTCGCCCTCTGTTGTAGTAGGGGAAATTCTCTTGGGGTTTCTTGTAGGGTTGATCTTTAGGATTTTCCTCACAAGATCTCTTTTGATACTTAGGTTTGTCAGTCTTCATTTCTTTCACAAGGGGCTTTGCTCGTATGAGAGCATCCTGTAATGTGCTTGGCCTCATTGCTTCAAGGCGGGAGTCTAAGGGTTCATTTAACCCTTGGCAGAAATGAGCCACTTTTACTGGGAAGTAGTCATAGCTGGGGCATACTTCCGAAGAGTGATAAATTTGGAATAGTAGTCCTCAAGTGTTAAGCTGCACTGCCTAAGACTAAAAAACTCATTCATCTTTATGGATTCATGGGATGGGGGAACATATCTTTCCTTCACTGCCTGCTTGATGTCTTCCTACGTTTAAGAATGCTCGGTGACTTCCTTGTCACGGCACCACTGTTTTCACCAGAGTTTAGCATCTCCGATGAGGCGAAACCGTGCAAGCATAGACTGATTTGCTACTCCAATACCGGTGGCAGAGAAATAATCGTCCATCGCCTCAATCCAGACTTCAGCATCCTTCTCAACCTTTGAACCTTCTCCTTTAAAGGAGGGAGGTTGCATTTGCTTGAGCAGGAGATTCTTCTCCTGGGTATCAGTATAAAGCGCATTGGGAAGTGGAGGGTGATCGTCCTGGCCACCATCATTGTAAAAATAATTTTAAGATTACAAGATTCATATTTGTATAATGCTTATTTTTGGAGAGTAAAACATTGAAATCATTTTATTTCCAAATATTTACAAGGACGAATTTTATTACAAAGATCTGAGACTAATATAATTAGTCTTATTTGCCATCAAGGGAAATTCCTAAGCTTGACTATGACATAAGGGTAGAGCGGTCCACATAGGTGAAATATGGGGGTT
The DNA here is from genome assembly GCF_041138505.1 of Cibotium barometz. Classification (NCBI taxonomy): domain Eukaryota; kingdom Viridiplantae; phylum Streptophyta; class Polypodiopsida; order Cyatheales; family Cibotiaceae; genus Cibotium; species Cibotium barometz. The sequence goes on along the minus strand of NC_141047.1, from coordinate 74,303,857 downwards.
TCGCTGTAGTTTCTAAGACTCTAAAAACTGATGGTAAGGGTGGTAGACTCTGGATTGGGGTAGATCCCAACACAGCTACTCTATCAGCAGGTAAGATCTACATCACTTTGTCATACACCCAGCGATCCTGAGGTATGCGAATCCCATCTATAGTCAGAGGTGTCGGCCCTGGGGGTACCGACAAACCAAAATAAATGGATCATCTTCAACTTTTCAATCCAACGAATCCCCTTTAGGTCGGTGGTGAGGTTCCCAATTCGATCTGCTCGGATGAAGAAATATCTCCGCCCACGACTCCAGAAATCTCTACCCCATCCTCTTTCAATACGAGAGAAATGAGGGAGGGACATCTTCCCTAGTATCTGCACCATGGTGTCACAGAACTCGAAATTTGAGGAGTGAGCAGTCTCGAAGATGCATTGGAAAACTAGAAACTTCGAGTAGGCATCTTCCTCTTCCTACAATCATTCAAACATCAATTCAACTTGTTTGTTTTAGTACGATGTTTTTTTAATTAATTAGCATTATGTTAGGTAAAACATTCATTGCAAAACAGTCCTTAAATGGTAATTCCTAGGAGCTAAACTTTGCTCTGATACCAATTGTAAGGTTCCCCCTTCTAAAATAGGAGAAACACTTAAGATAGTCTACTAAGTCTTAACTTGGAGAAAATTTCCTATTTATCGACACCTTGACCATGTAGAGATTCAAGGATACGATTCATAGGTAAGACCTAGTCCCACAGGGGAAGCGTGATCTTCTAAAAGTCAAATCACCCATAAGGTAATTTATCATAAATTGGGTAACTACTAGACTTGATTTCTAGAGGCAACGCTTTTTTCCTCATCCATGCAAGGCACAGCCGACTGACCTAGTCTTCTAGAATAGAGTTGCCCAAGAACCTAATTATCTAGTGTAGGGCTTTCACTTAATCTGTTGGAAAGCTACCCGACTAATCGGGTCCACTCGTCCGTAGGATGGTGCCATCGGGGCATTCCATCCTCCCACTTTCCACCCTACTCATGTGTCAATTTGTTTTCTAATTAATCCTACCACACTGTTTGACATAAATAAACATGTTCCTTAATTACGGCCCTTTTTCACAAGGTTTGTTATTAAAACAACCTTTTTACACAATACAATCATGCCAAAGACAAGATATATATATAAAAAGTTGATACATGAATCAATTCCTTACAAGCCAAACCGGCTCTCTTATTCTTTTCCTTTATTCTATCGATGATCTAGAATTCGGCCTTCCAGCCTCTACATGTTGGGCAAAACCCCACGGGACCATACACCTAATCATCGCTGCTAGGGCGAGGACTCAAGCCGGCCTGTCACCCTCTCAAGCTCCATCGCTCGATCCTCCCGCCCCTTAGAGGGATGTCTGCACACTAGAGTGGGCTTATTTACCGCACTAGCCTGGGCTTATTTACCGCACTAGCCTGGGCCCTCGGAACTAGGCAACATCATAACCTCTCGCCTCAATCGGCGAACCTTATTCTCCCAATGGTATGAGGGATACCTTGGGCCATTCTCGACCTTTGCTAACGATGCCGCCCGGCTACACAAGCACGGCACGGAGTTAGCGTTGAAGCCAGGAAAAACTTGCACTCTTTAAAGATAACAATTTCAATGCAAATTACTGAATACCGTATCACACAATTCGTAACTTCATACAATTTTATGTCATTATTTTTAAAAGGAAAAGATACACATTTATTAGCACTAATATAGAAAAAAAAATCTTCTTTAAAATATTACCAAGCTAACCTGGCCACCATTTCCTTGAGGAGCTTGAAAAGGGAGGGTTGGTGGAGCCGCATCGGGGGTATCTTCCCTTCTCGGGGCAATATTTTGACATTTCAGAATGGGGCCATCTTGGACGTCGACTTGTAGAGCTCGCTGTCACGATCGAAACGCTCTAGTCAGATCTCAATTCGGAGATCGTTTGCTCACCGTATAAGCGAAAGACTATAGCGTACGAACCCTTTCTTAAGGCAAAAACCTCTTGTTAAAGTCTACGCAAATGGGGGGGATTGTGAGATGTCCTTAAGACAAAAACGTTTTGCAAAAGGGGGAGAAGGGCTGAGGGCTGCTATAAGTCTATTCACACAGGGGGGCGCGGGGGGGGAGAGGGGGGGGAGAAGAGTTAAGGACACTGCCTTCTAGCAAGAGGGGGGATGGAGGAAAATTGCCTTATCTGAAAAGAGGCAAATGAGGGGGTGTGAGAGGGGTGGCTGCAAGGGGCGGCTGTACTATAGCAAGTACACCACACAGGGACGGACGGTGGTACAACAGGGCATATGCTACGCAGAAATGCGTGTAGCCTATGGAGCACCCCGAGGGTTTATATAGCTGAGGGGTATGGGTATGGGCACTGCGCAAAGCAAGGATGAAAGGACGGTATACCATCAAAGACTATGGTTTAGTGGCCTGCATTGGTCTAGGGGAAAGGTACGGTGTCAGTTGTCAGGGAAAGGAGTGGTACGCATGTACCTTATCTGGTATGGGGCAGCATGGGTGTCCACGTAGGGGTACGTGTGGACTACATAGTGGGCGGCCATCCTTTGGTTCTTGTGCGACCATCATACGGGCGCCCTAGTAAGTGTGTACGGCCCAAATTTTGGGGTGGGGTTCCCAAATTTGGGACGCCCGCCTTGATTTGCGATTTTTTTTTTGTCCGAGAGGTACTCCTGGTCGTTGGGGTTCAAACCGTTTGTCACAATCGGACGCCCGGTCGTGCATTTATTACGGTTTAAAGGTCATCGCTTTTTAACTAAAATGACTGAAATTTGCGTATACGCTTGATCCGGTGTCCGTTTTGGATGCTCTAAAATCCTATATTAGGGTAAAATCACGCGCAGATTCCAAATTTGGGCTTAGAATTTGAAGATTCTAAGTAGAAATGACTCAAATAATAAAATCATTGATTTTTATACCATAAAAACTCATAAATTTATCTATTACATGAACATTTCTTTAGTGAAGCTAAGTATGTTACATTTATTAGTCTTGTGGTAGTGAGTGTGGTGTATTTGGGATTTTCAATGGCGTCATTGCCAGGGAGCATGGTTGCCTTGCCTTAGTGCTTGATTAGATTCTTGTGTATTTGGGCTTTCCAATGGTGCCGCTCTACCAAGGAGGAGCATGGTTGCGTTGCTTTAGTGCTTGATTAGATTCTTGTGTATGGATTGTTTTCCCTATTGTGCAACTTGGTGGAAGACCCATGTGTGGCGTTGGTTTGACGGTTGGTTGAAAGGATTTGTTTGGTTTTATGTGATTTGGATTTGATTTTTTGTGATTTGTAAGTGTTTGCCTTGATTTTTTGTGATTTGTAAGTATTTACCTTGATGTTTGTGTGCTTTTTGTGTATTTTGGTGTGATTTTGTTTGAAAGTTTATGTTTACTTTGTGTGTTTTTAAGCTTCATTAGGATTTCTCGTTAGTATTTTAGGGTTTGACTAGGTTAGATTAGCATTAATCTAGGATAATAATTCACTTACGTTACGTAGTATTTTAGTGCAATTAGAGGCTAGATTAAGCACTAGATTGGGGTAGTATCAACTATTGATTAGGATGCAATAGCCTTACCATTAACCCTAGCCATTTAGAAGCCTTATGATAGCCTTAGGATTAGTTCAATTTTAGCAAAAGCTGGGAGGCAATCTAGAAAAGCAAGTAAAAGAGGGTGTTTTCATTAAAGGAAGGGAAGCAATGAAAAGCGCATAAAAAAGAAAAAGTAGAAACTATGGAGAAGGGGTGGATTTATCCCTAAGGGAAGAAGGAAGAGATAGGGTTATTTTGACATCAGATTGAGAGAGAAACTCAAAGGAAGCTTTGGTGGTATTGTGAGTGTTGAAGAAGGCGGCATCAGTTTCAACTATGGAGGTAGGTATTATTTTTTATTGAGCTTCAAATTAAGAATAGAGTAAGGATTAATTAGCCAAATCAATCATGTTGCATGTGATGATTTTCCATGCCATCTTGTGCACGTTGATAGCTAAGTCGTGCGCTTGCAACAAAGAGAAACGGAACTAAAACTTTGCTATACATGGCCCTAGTAACACGATCCTGGTGCTTACCACCCCGAGGGCAACCACCTCGGGGTGCTTACCACCCCGAGGGCAACCACGCACACAGCCAACTGGCCACATAATTGGTCACATGTATGGTCACGTGTATAGCTACAAATATGGCCATGTATTTGACTATGCATGTGGTCGTGCATATGGTTATACATGTGGTCGCATGTATAACCGCACATATATGGCTATACATGTGATCACATATGTATAACCGCACATGTGGCCGCACCTATGCATGTAATAAAAAACAAAGGGTTCTCCTTGAGGCTACACCATGTAGCCTACAAGGAGAGATATCTGGTCTTTTACTCGTGCATGTCTTGGCATGCACAAGTCCTGATATGCACAAAATTTTGTGAATGTCCTGGTATGCACAAAATTTCCATGAGACAAAGTGCCCACATTGACATATCCGTCTCAGCTAGTTTTCAAAAAACACGTAACATAACTAAAATAGAGACATACATGAAAATAAATAAGACACTTGAAACAAAATCATGTGTATTTATGAAACTATTCACAATACAAAAGTCCTCACCTATATAAAATATTAATGGAAAAAATGAGGCTAGGATGTCCTCCTCATCGTCCTTGCATTGCTCTTCGTCATCTTCATATATGAACATTGTTGATATTGGCAATCATGCCAAACTGTTGAGGTTGAGAGGTGAGATGGTCAAATTGGTTATAGAGATGGGTAGTTCACATACCTAATTTTCCATCGATGAGGAGGTGTTGAAATAATGTGCAATGTAAAAGAAAGCTTGAGTTATTTGGTTAAGTATTTGAATGCACCTTAGATGTGTAAGATGTTATCTTGTAAGTTATGGAAAGATAAGAATGCCACGTGAGATATAGTGTGAATGGTGAGAGCCACATAAAAGAATGTGGAAAAGGGATTACCACATGGCATGATGATGTGTTAAGGAGATTGGGCTAGAGGCTTTCTATATTAGTAGCCTTTCATTATATGGTTCCAAAAAAACCCATTGCAATAGAGATTGATTAGTGTGCTACTTTGTATCTCTCTCTCATCATGGAGTTTTTAGCGTGGTATAATCCACCCTACTATTCTTGTTAATTATGTGCACCACCATGATTAGTCCCAAGTTTTCGCATTCTTAACACGGTATTAAAGCCAGCTTGGGATCTTGATTATGGTGGATATCTATGTATAGTAGCTGTTGTGTGAGAGTTCATTCAATTAAGCATATTGTTACATAATTTTGCATCTTTTAGAATGAAAAAATTAAGCACACTCTATCAACATTTAGATTGCATTTGGAGTTTTTGAAGTTTCCCAAATGAAGTGAAGGAGTGTAGATTTCAGCATTATGAAGGCTATGGAGTCTTCATCAACAACAAAGGAGCTACCAAGAAGGATTTTACCTCAAGAAAAGGTTGATTGTTTATGGATTTTTCCTCATGAAATTTGATTTGGGCATAGGAGAACGCTCATTTTTTGGAAAGGGTTGTTATTGTGAAGGGTTGTGCCAATCCCTTAGTTCTTTTCTATGTGGCAAAGATGGTGAAGGTGCATACTTGTCTAATTAGGGGGAAGTAGGCTATGTGCCAATCCCTCAGTTCTTTTCTATGTGGCAAAGATGGTGAAGGTGCATACTTGTCTAATTAGGGGGAAGTAGGCTATGGGCAAAGAGTGAAAACCCATGTTAAGCTCACTAGAAGGGGTGAAGTATGGTAGTTTACTCATGGAAGATGAGAAAAATGGTGTGAAAGCTATGAAAGGCTTAGACAATGGTTTTGGCACCTTTAGTTTCTCAAGGAAACCTATGAAGAGCACCGTTGTTGTAGATTTTGCAAGCAAAAAAAAGAGAAGCATGCGCATTAATAATGAGCCATGGTGACCGTATTCATGGCTATGATGGGGTTTGATTGTTGAGGCAATAAGATGAGAAGGCATAAAATTGTGAGAGAGAGGGAGTCTCTAGTGTGACCACTGAGATGACTAGTACCAAATAAGAAGCTTGCAGGGAGGAGGTGGCGCAAGCCATAAAGGTGAAAAAGTGGTGGTGACAAAGGTAACCATAGTAGATGATGACCTCAATAAGGCAATCATTAACAGCAACACATCGTAGTTGCACACAGAGCTCATCAACATAGTTTTTTTTTCTAAAGCAAAAGTTCAATAAACAACACACGATAGGTAGAAGGAACGATTAATAATGGTCCAACCAATGGTAGCAAGCTTAATCGGTAATGGTAAAGTCACCAGCAACCAAACACGTGTAGTAGTAGAGAAGACATAAGCATCAAAGGCTTATGACTTGAGAAGAAGAAAAATAAAAAATGTTTGATCATAAAATTAAGACCAAGACCAAGCCTCCACTTGACCAGCAACGTAGAGCTCAAGCTCACGCATAGGCAAAGATGCACAAAATTACACAGTAGATGAAGGGAGGAGAGGCAGGCACATTGACTAAAAGAGAAGTGATAACGTAGTTTATTAGTATTTTTATTTTGTGGTCATTACTAAAAACCCTAAGAGCTAAGGGTTTGTAATGTGTAAATATTTAAAAGGGCTCAAATTTAATCCCTTGTTTTTCACATGAAGCTTATAAAAAATGCATGTGGTGGTCACATTGGCATCATGAAGGTGCCCAAACGGAGGCATACATGATGTTTTGGTAGTCATAGAGAACCACAATGATTCTACATTTGGGATCTTCAACATGTAGAGGTGTATATTTTTCTCTCTCCTTAGCCCTAAAAAATCAGCTAGATATCGGCTTCATGAAAGCCATGGATTTGATCACATTGGACGCGTGCCCTACCCTTGCCTTGATGCATAAAAAGGATTTTATTTTCTCACCTAGATTATGAGGGTCCCCCACCCAAGTCTGTGGGTGCTCAAAAATTGTTTGTAATGTGGTGTGCATTGAGTTATGCACGAATGGGCAATGCACTTTATGGGTTGGTTCCTTTTCCCAAGAACATGGGTGTCAAAAGAGCACTTAGGTTTCTCCTCCCGAGTAAAATGGTTTCTTGAGGTGTCTAGGTTAGCTAGAAACATGTACACACACTTGTTGAGAACACTCTAATTTGGATTGAGGGGGAGTGTTGAGATTGGCAATGCCAAATTGTTGAGGTTGAGAGGTGAGTTGGTCAAATTGGTTGGAGAGATGGTTAGTTCACACACCTAATTTTACATTGAGGAGGGGTGTTGAAATGTAAAATGTAAAATAAAGCTCGAGTTATTTGGTTGAGTGCAGAAGGTGGTGCGGCATCTCTGAGATCCTCATATGCCGAACGCATACTCCCCAAGATAGTGCGTATCCTGTGCTGGTAGTCAAAGTCGACTAACTTCCGTCTTTCACACAATTCATCATTGCCTTCGCATCTGAACCGACGCTGTGCATTTTTCGAGATCTGCACGACGAGGTCTCTCATGAGGATATGTGACTCATTAGTCTTTCTGACAGCTTCTTCTGAACATTGTGACACTATGATAACTGCCTCTGTGTGCGAATGGCTCGCATGATGATCTTTCGCTCTTCGGTGGAGAGCATGGTGGCCATCGTCGCAAATCTAGCAAATATCTTTAGATACAGAACAAAAACAGAATATCAAACAATAGTATTGAAAACAACATCAAGCAATACATCAACATGTTATCCATTTACGCTTTACACTAAAACAGGTAAAACAACCATAACAAGTGTGTCACATTAATTATCATTGATCAAACAAAAGAAGCATCCATTGTTGCACATTCACTGAACTGCTACCACCAATCAAGTAGATCAAGAGAAATATATGAGAGAGAGAGAGAGAGAGTATCAAGACACAGATAGAGAGGAAAGGCACTGAACAGCCAAGCTAAATATTCATTATCATATATACATATCCTTCTAGCCATAATCACATGAATCGAGGGAGAGAGAGAGAGAGAGAGAGAGAGAGAGAGAGAGAGAGAGAGAGAGAGAGAGAGAGAGAGAGAGAGAGAGAGATTAAAATTGTTTTATATTCACTGTCTAGCCAAAATCACCTAAGTCAAGACAATGGAAGGAGGAGAGAAATAGATGGAAAGAGAGATTATATTAGATGGCATTTTGAATAATTTCAGCAATGTTTAAAGATAGTTTCCTAAATGGTTTCATAAATTCTTAAAGACAGTGCAAAACAATGTTTATAATCCCTTTATGGCATTTTAAATAATTTCAAAAAATTTTAAAGATGACATTTTAAATGGTTTTATAAATTCTTAAAGATAATGCAAAACAATGTATATGATTGTTTTATATTCATTGTGATCTATACATGGAAATCTAACCATAATCACCTAGTCAAGATAGAGATAAGAGAAGGAAAATAGAGAGAGAGAGATATAGAGAGAGAGTGAATAGTAGAAGACATTTTGAATGATTTCGTAAATTCTCCAAGATAGACTAAAATAGTGTGTAGAATTGTTTTGTGTTCATTGTCACCTTTGCATGGACGTTTAGCCATAATCACCCAAGTAAATATAGAGGTAGGAGAGAGAGAGAGAGAGAGAGAGAGAGAGATATGCAATCAAATGCCGCAATATGCAATCAAAGCATATGCACTAGCAAGAACGACACCATTTTGCTGCGTTACCAACAAGGTGCCGCCTGAATCTATGGGAATAGGAATTGGATACGGACATAAATTAGCCGCGTTACCGACCATATGCCCGCATTTGATAAAGGGAATGGAAGGTGACATCGTCATAATGATACTATGCTTGCTGCGTTATCGACTAGTACCATTACAACTTGCCATACTTACCATAGGACACAACTCGGCCGCATTACCGACCATGTGCCCCATGATAAGCACCATTCTGAAGAATGGCCTTACACACACGCATCTCTCGTGTGGCGGACCACCTACATCTAGCCGCGCACTGCGACTGTGGGCGGCTACCCGCACAAGTACTCACACACCCACACACCACCCACACTACCCACATGTAGATAAGACATTACCTGTGTGTAAACAGCTATCAAGTAATAAATCCCCAAGGGGCCCTGCGGGCTTCATATATATAGAAATATGTTGCCTGATGGGAATTCTGACGGCCCCGGCGGTTCCCGCCGGGTTTTAATTATACCCGACGGGCCCATCGAGTTTTTTCTGAATCTCGATAGGATTTTGGCCGGTTACTAGGTAACCAGCAACCTGCTATTTTGTGAACGTGTAATCATGTAAACATGTTATTAACATGTTCACATGTGTTACTAACAAGAAAAAACTTGTGATCACGTGAATATTAAATCCCTGGTGCTAGCAATGGAAGCAGCACTTCTTACATAGGGCAGAGTCTCCCACTCGGGGCCTCACCCACGAATATCCGAATAAGACACTAGTCCCTCGGTTCTTCCAAAATCGAACCCAGAAAAAACATCCCTCGCTCGGAGGACACGAGTGATTCCACCAGGAAAATCATCTTATGCGAGAATTAATCTAACGAGTCAAGGTCTTAACTAACCAAACTGATCCGACCAAACCCATAAGTCACATGGTCAGATCAAGGAGAGACTTACACTTGGATCATAGAGACCAATGCTTTTTTCCTCATTAAGAGGCATAGCCATTGATTCTTTTCCATAGAACAAGGATTATCCGGGATTTACTATCGTAACTTAACAAAATTTAGTCTTATTTTAGGGATCCATCAGTCTAGCCTAACCCCATCCAATTCCATGGGTTAGCCAACCGCCCAACCACTGTATTGATAGGATCCATTTAGAAATTTGGTTATATTTTGCCCTGGGTACCAAGGAAAAGATCTCCCAGGCCCCCTAGCCGACGCTTCAAGCAAAATTCAAGATAGTCACACCACTTATACACCCAATATGAAATTGCCTTTTTCACAAATTCAGCTGTCTTTAAAATAATCTTTTAATGAAACCATAGTATCACTAATCATAATCCTCCAAAATATCTAGCTTGAATTCCAATTTTCAATCATTCCTTCATCGGTGTATATATGGCATTATATTGGCAACCAGAACGCTCACCACCTGCTCACTCAGGTACCTTTTCAATAGTTCCTAGTTCATAGTACCCGGAAATATAATCACATAAAAAAATCCAGATGGACTTTCTGTTGAAGATCAACAAGATCACAAATAGATCCATATAAAAGAGCCATGGACTTATCCGTTGAAGACCAGCAAGGCCAATCAACCAGATCCATGCCTCTGTTTAGAAAACAACTCCAATTCATTGTTCCATTTTCTTCCTCGATGCATACGTGGGTATCTTTGGCGACCCAAAGCTCGAGCACCGTATGGTCAACACCCTCTAGGCTCCTTCACAGGTCACCTAGCGCTTCACTCATAGGCTGCTTCCTTGGTCCCTCATCCACCGTACCGGAAGCTCACCATTTTAATTGAACTGAGGCTGGTCAAGACCTGGGCCGACCTTGCCATGCGAGACATCCTCCATTGAGTCTCCATCAACTATTGCAACTTTCACTTAGGTCATCATCATGACCATAATCGACAAGATAGTCAAAATGCTTCCCAACATTCTTGACATAAAATAGTCTTTTAAAAACAGGTTTCATAAATACAGTTTCTAATGAACTCTCATCTTTCCACATTGTTCCATATCATTTCTCGTTGTTCAACATTCTTCTACATCAATTCGCATTGCTTAATCCACACCCATTCATATCTATTCCCATTGTCCTTCGTCCATTCTCCTCCATTCACATCATATTACATCTCATCACATCTATCCACATCACATCACATTCATCCACATCACATCTCATCCGTTCACATCTATCTAGGTCCACATCTCATCTCATCCATTTACATCTACCCATATCCATTTACATCTACCCATATCCACATCACATCACATCACATTCACATCTATTTACATCCATTCACATCTCATCACATCACATTCACATCTATTTACATCCGTCCACATCTCATCACTGAAAAGATGCAGGGGGGAAGAGAGCTTGAGCTCTTGCAAGCACACACACACACTCACAAAACCCTAATAGAGAACACACAAGGTGAGAGGCTGAAATCTTCTTCTTCTCTACTCAACACTCAACACACCATATACAAGATAAGAGTACACAATAATATGAAAGGTACTCAACCAATACATACACGGGTTCTCTATAGTGTGAACCCGACTAAATGAGCTGGCGCTATAACTATGCCAGTCTCTAGAATGGCTGTCACACAGCCTGTCATCCCACTGGCCGCATATCTCCCATGATCTCACCAACCATGCCAGTGGTGTAAGTGTGGGGCCTATCCCCCAAGCGGGTCATCAGTGTCCACCGCCTCACTAGACGAGCTCGATATCTCAACACTCCCCCTCGAGCTCAACTCCATCTCATGTACACCAAGCAAAGCCCTGAATCTGTGGAGCTTCTCTGTACCCAATGCTTTGGTGAAAATGTCAGCTACCTGATCCTCTGTGCTGACATAAACAAGGTCAAGGTCTCCTGCCAAGACCTTCTCTCTGATGAAGTGGTAGTGGACCTCTATGTGCTTCGTACGAGCATGAAAGACTGCGTTCCTGGCCAACTGTATACTGCTAATGTTGTCACAAAAAATGGCAAATTGTCTATCCACTGATAGACCCAAATCTGCAAGTAGCTTTCTCAAAAACCAAGCTACCTCACATGCTGCCATAGCAGCTCCTCTGTACTCGGCCTCTGTACTCGATAGAGCAACCATAGGCTGCTTCTTGCTGCTCCAAGTCACAGCAGCACTCCCCAAAGAAAACATGAATCCACTGGTAGATCTTCTATCTGAGATACTACCAACCCAATCAGCATCTGTGTACCCATGTACACATATCTCTGTCCCAATCTCATAGAATAGTCCACAATGCAAAGTAGACGTCACATACCTCAGTATGCGTCTCACTGCATCCAAATGCGGTTTCCGTGGAACCTACACAAACTGACTCACCAACCCAACAGCATAGCTCAAATCTGGTCTGGTGATCGTCATGTAGATCAAGCTTCCTACTATGCTCCTATACATAGTAGGATCCTCCAAGATCTCTCCTGAATCTGCACTCAACTTGCCATTCTGATCCAATGGCACAGAAATAGGCTTACAGCCTGTCATACCATACTTGGACAACATGTCCAAGCCATACTGTCTCTGCAGTAATCCAATACCATGTGGTGACCTAATCACCTCAATGCCCAAGAAATATCTGAGCTCCCCTAGATCCTTCATCTTGAACTTCTGTCTAAGCAAGATCTTTACATCAAAGATCTCTGCATCATGGTCCCCCGTAATGATCAAGTCATCTACATAGATGACAACAAGCACAACCCCTCTATCACCATATAGCAAGAAATCTTCATTGGCTACATGAAAGCCAATAGTGACAAGATATTCAAAAATCTTGTCAGACCATGCTCTTGGTGCTTGCTTTAAGCCATACAAGGCTTTCTTCAACCTGCAAACATGCTCGGGGTGACCCACATCCTCATAACCAGGTGGCTGCAACATATACACCTCTTCTTGTAAATCCCCATGTAAGAATGCATTCTTTACATCCATTTGATGTAAAGACCATTGCTTTGACGCAGCCACTGCTATCACAACTCTCATTGTTACCATCTTGGCAACTGGGCTGAAAGTTTCCTCATAATCAATGCCATATGTCTGCGCATATCCTTTGGCTACCAATCTAGCCTTGTACCTGTTTATGCTTCCATCACTGTTATGTTTAACTTTGTACACCCACTTGCATCCAATGGCTTTCTTGCCTTTAGGCAATTGCACTAAATCCCAAGTTTCATTTCCATATAGTGCATCCATCTCCTCATCCATAGCTTTCTCCCAACACACATTTCCAACAGCCTCATCAATGTATGTGGGCTCAACAACCTGCACAACCTTTGCCATATATGCATAGTGATGTGCCACATAACCATCATATGTAAATCTCTGCACAAGATTTTTCACTCTCCCAGATCTTCGCAACTTTTCATTCATGGATTCCGTAGCCTTCTTTACACCAGGTGTTCTCATAGATGAGATCCCAAGCTCCTCATCAAGGCTCATATCTGAGTCACTAGACTCTCCATCAACATGAGAATGCCCTGCAGAAATGTCACGCATACCAAGAGGCTCAACCACTTTCTCTTTTCCTTTACCTGATGTACTAATCACATTTGCAGGACTGGTATTATGACGCAGCCTACCACTCCATGGTCTATCAACAGACCCACTGGATGAGGACTCTCCTAGTCTACTCAAAGACTGTGATTGCTGACCTGCATTCTGTGCAACCACACTTCCACTCACATCAGCCCCAATAGCTTCTTTTTCAGTAGCATACCAGCTGCTCATCTCATCAAAGATGACATCCCTGCTTACCCTCAACTCACGTGTAGCAGGGTTATAACACCTGTATCCCTTTTGCTCAAGGGAATATCCAATAAACACACATTTTTCAGCTTTTGGATCCAGCTTAGTTCTCAGCTCATCTGGCACATGCACATATGCAATGCATCCAAAGACTTTCAGATGAGACAAATCTGGTTTTCTGCTAGTAAACCTCTCCTCTGGAGTTACATCATGTATGGCTACAGTTGGACTCCTGTTCATGATGTATACTGCTGTGTAGAAACAGCCTTAGCCCAATAGCTATGCGGCATATTCTTCTCTTCCATCAATGCTCGCGCAATCTCAGCAATGTGCCTGTTTTTTCGCTCAGCAACTCCATTTTGCTACGGAGTGTATCTGCATGTAAACTGTCTCCGAATACCATTCTTCTTCAAAAATTCAGAGAACTCATTGGAGAAGTACTCTCCCCCTCCATCTGACCTTAGGCACTTTACATATTTCCCTGGTTGCTTTTCAACCAAAACTCTGAAATTCTAAAAGTGAGTGAACACCTCACTCTTCTCCTTCATGAAATATACCCACACTTTCCTTGTGTGGTCATCAATGAAAGTCACATAATACCTGCAGCCTCCCATAGATATGGTCTTCGTAGGATCCCATACATCTGAATGCACAACATCTAGTGCATTTCTGCTCACATATCTGTTACGTGGAAACACATGCTTTGTTTGCTTCCCAAATTGGCATGCTTCACATATTTTCTGCATACCTTCCACTTTAAATTTTGGCAGCCCTGTCACAATTCCTTTTGTATGCATAGACTTCAATCTCTGCACATTTACATGTCCAATCCTTTTATGCCAAATGTCTGTGTCTGCAACAATTCCTGAACCATTTGCAAACATCGCAGCACTCATTTCAAGCATGTCTACATTCAATGTAAACATTCTGCCCACTCTGTTGCCTTTTGCAACCAACCTGCACTTGTCTTTAAAGTCTTCAACATAACAACCATCAGGGTTAAACCTAACCTGCAAACCCTGCTCAATCATCTGGCCAACTAAAACCAGATTCTTTGTTATGTTCGGTACATGAAGTACATCTGCAAGGTACTTCACTTTGCCATCCTGCATAGACAATGGCACATCTCCAACATGGGCAATTGGATGAGCAGTGTCATCCCCTGTTTCTACAAAACCTGGTCTTTCCGGGTTTTTCATCTCCTTCAACCACTCCCCATGACTCGTCATTCATGTGGTTCGAAGCACCTGAATCCACATACCATACATTATCTTTTTGTGCTGCATCAACATTTTTAGACATGGCATTCACGACATGCTGCATAACAAACAACCTTTCATTATTCTCATTATTTTTGCTTAAGGATGCATAGTTGTTTTGCTGCACTTTCCCATTTTGCATGTCAGCCTGCTTCTTATAACATTCTGCCTGCACATGTCCAGGCTTACCACAATAATAGCATTCACGTGCATCATTATAATGCCTTTGCCAATTTCCACGACCTCTTTGACTCCCCCTGCCTCAGAATTTGCCTCTTCCACCTGCGTGTTGTTGTTGTTGTTGTTGATTCTGGGACTGTTGTTGTTGCTGCTGCTGCTGGTTATAATTCTGATTACCTGTTCGGCCACCTCCTTGACCGCGTCCACGGCCTCCTCTACCTCGTCCTCTTCTTGAACTTGTGTAGAAGGCCTGTTGCTCTGAACTGTTTTTGCTTTATGAAGACTGTTGGTCTTCACCCAAGCTCTTCTCTTCGATAATCAGCATAGACACCAAATCTGTAAAGTTGGGAATGTTTTCCCGAGTCTGAATAGACGTCTTGAACGCCTTGTATTGTGGCCTGAGACCACGTAGACAGACCTCCACCTTATCATCATCATCTACTGACACACCAATAGATGCAAGGGATTCCACAATACCCTTTATCTTCAACGCATAGTCATTCACAGACATGCTCTTTTTCTCCACAGTATGAAGTTAATTCTTCAACTGTATCTTGCGTGCCTTGGTATTTGTTTCATAAAGCTTTTACCAAGGTGTCCCACGCCTCCTTGGGGGACTTGGCATCCTGAATGTGCCCAATCATGGTGTCCTGTATACTAATGGATAGCCAATACATAACCTTCCTGGCTCCTTGGTTCCAGTCTTTAAACTCTTTCACATCTGCAGCATCTCCGATGCCTCTTCATGCTCACCTTCTATGTAGTCCCAATAGCCCTTTCCCATCAGGAAATTCGTCAACCTGAACCTCCAAGCATGGAAGTTATTCTTATCCAGCTTCTCAGCCACAATCTGGGTTATCCCATCGTTTGACATCTTGCCAAACACACAATTTTACCAGAAACTACAATCTGGTTTTTCTGCACAAACTGCTGTATTTTCTGCACAGCGGTACTGTAGTACTCTCAAGTGTCACAACCAATGACCTCAATGTGCATACATACACCCAATGGCAACTGTAGACCTCTTTGCAGCACCCATAGTGTCTGCACAGTCAATCTGTCTTCCTGCAGTTCTTAAAACAGAGTTCTGCAGAGAATCGATGACTTACCCGCAGTGCTCGAAATCGCCTGCTTTTTGAAAAACGGAGGTCCAGACGCGCCCGAAACGTGTTTTCGATCGAAAAAACTTAGTCCGATAGGACAGTATAGTTGCCCTATAGCTTTACTCCTGCGAAGAAAGCTCCTCAATCAGAGATCGTTGCCGGTGCCTCCCGTAAAGCTCCCAACAAGGGTGTAGTCACCAACACAAATAGGGAAGAGTAGTTGCAGCTCTTACCCTCGTACCACTTCCTGTGGTTCTCTTGCTTGCAGCTCAGCCCTTAGCACGAACCAGGCTCTCATACCATGAAAAGATGCAGGGAGGGAAGAGAGCTTGAGCTCTTGCAAGCACACACACACACTCACAAAACCCTAATAGAGAACACACAAGGTGAGAGGCTGAAATCTTCTTCTTTTCTACTCAACACTCAACACACCATATACAAGATAAGAGTACACAATAATATGAAAGGTACTCAACCAATACATACACGGGTTCTCTATAGTGTGAACCCGACTAAATGAGCTGGCGCCATAACTATGCCAGTCTCTAGAATGGCCGTCACATAGCCTGTCATCCCACTGGCCGCATATCTCCCATGATCTCACCAACCATGCCAGTGGTGTAAGTGTGGGGCCTATCCCCCAGGCGGGTCATCAGTGTCCACCGCCTCATTAGACGAGCTCGATATCTCAACAATCACATCCATTCACATCTCATCACACCACATTCGCATCTATTTACATCCATCCACATCTAACACCATATTGGGGAATATGGGAATTTCCCACAAGTTTGGGACACGTGGTCAAAAGTTTGGATTAACCATAACTTGAACACCACTAATCCAAAATGAGCGCTTTATAGCTCTTTAGATTCCATTTTTCAAGCGCTTTCCAACGATAGGTTATATGATAGGGTTTTGAGAAACTTACAAACATGTTATCCATGTCCCCTTTTTTAAGTATTCAAAAATGGGAATTGGAAAATTTCCAAATTCACTAATATGGTGTTATCTCATCATGTGTGCATCACATTTATATCTATTTACATCCATCCACATCTCATCACATCACATTTGCATCTATTTACATCACATCCACATCTCATCACATCCATTCACATCTATTTACATCCATCCACATCTCATCACATCCATTCACATCTATTTACATCCATCCACATGACATCACATTCAGTACGGTTTCTCTACTTTCGATACTGATAGAACTTTTCTAAGTTTCTACCAATTGCTTGTCTTAGTTAAAGGTAACTTTTTCTCAATCCCATTAAATCTAAGTATCAGAGTGTTGTTGAAGGTTTAAAAAGGAAAAATGAACCTTATTAGAATTTTATAGTAAAAACTCAAAAAGAGCATTTACATATTGTGTTCTCATTCCTTAAGCTTCATTAATGAGGATTAAATCTAAACTTTTGTTTTCTTATTAGATCCTTGATCCTCCTAGGGATTCCAGACTCCCTTTTCTGATTAAGAATTATCCAAGTTTTCTCGATGGATATTTTCACATTTTTTCTCAAATTTCTCAAATAAGATATATTTAATATTCTTCTTTTTGAATAAAAGATGCATGGGATTTACAAAAATCAATTCTACCCATATTTCTCAATAAAAATGATAATACTCAGAATTCCACTTTTGATAAATACTCATATTTTTAAGTATGCCAAAAATTCCTCTTTTAACATTTAATCGTTTGGATCTCGAATATCATGGGAATTCCTCTTTTTACATGAAAATTCTTATGCATAAAAATAAATTTATCAAGAATTCCTCTTTTCTCTTTAATTAAATAATTATGCATGCATACTAAAAAGTATTCTTTCATGAATATGATAGAAATAATTGTTTTTGCTTACAATTTCTAAACCTAGAATATGGTAGGAAGTTCTCTTTTAGCATTATGCATAAACATAAGATATGTATATTTTTTTTGAAAAATTTACCATAGCTTCGCTGCTGCTATAACTGATAATTCTCAATTTTTCTAAAAGAATAAAAGCTTGTAATGAAAATATGATAGAAACTTCTCTTTTAAACTTGAAATTAGATTTATGCATTCATAGCATAATTATCACCATAATTAATATATAATTATGATTAATTATCTAGATTAATCTAAAATAATCATTCCTCATTTCTAAATATTTCAGCATAATCTCCTTTCCATTTAGGATAAATTTATAGGATTTTTCATGCCATAAACAAGATTAAGAGAATTAATCCTTCTTTTTCCTAGATTAAAAATCATGAAAAATAACTAATCTCTTTCTCTAGCTTGCCAAGCTTAGAGATTAGCTTAAGATAAAAATATTATGAAATAGAATCATCCTTTTCTCAAGGTCTAGCCATAGGAATGACTAATCTTTTCAAGAGAGATTTTCTCAAAGAAAAATATTAAAATTAAGCATAAAATTCAACATTAATCTAAATAGACGTTAAGAGACTTTGGAAAAGCTTGATTTGAAGAAAAACCATTGCTTTGAAAGCTTCTCAAGCTTGAGAGGGGTTGAGAAGAAGAAAGTCATTGAGATAATTGAAAAAAACCATAAAATTTCATCTTATCCCACTAAGTTTGGCTTGATTCTTGATTAGCAATGAAGCCCCCAACCAATAAATTGGTCACCAAGAGGAGAAGAGCAAACTTCAAGAGTTGTTGGAGAGAGAAAGAAGCTCCAAGCTCCCAAGAGGAGAGGAAATTTAAGGGATAATAAAAAATATGCTTATTTTAAGATAATACTGGCATGGTATAGCTCAAAGATGAGAATACAAAGGAATTAGGATCTATTTATAGGTGAGGGAGGCCACTAACCAAGTCCAACTGGGTTCTAGAATTTTTCAATTTCAGTTTGACTCAATTTGGACAAGATTTGGATCAGTTTGGCTCCCTTTTTTATCTAGTTTGCTCCAGGAGAGAGGAGAGATAAAACTATCACATTTTTTTGAATAAAAAACCCAAGCAATGATGATGATGAAGGCACCTAGCTCAAGTGGGATTCCCACCTTACGCAGATGTCAAAAATGTATCATTTCACCTAAATATCTCATTTTTTACTAATATACCTTAGTTTTTACTTAATAAACCTTGTACTCAGTCAACTCTTCATCTTATGTGAGCATTTACTCATTTTTGGGATATTTTCTTTTATTCATTGCATTTATCTCATCCCAACATTTGGATTAATCCTATTGGCCCACTGGAACCTTAATTGGACCATAATCTATTTTTTTTTGAAAATGTAGACGTCCCTTATACACATTTTCAATTTATTCCTAATGCACATTGGAAATTTCATTTTTAACTTTTGTTTCAGGGGAATCCATTTTAGACATTAGGAGAATTTTTGCATCTAAAAATATCTCAATTTTGAATTACCTCTCTCTAGACATTTTCTCTCTCCAGGCCAAAACAAGATCTTTTTCCATTTCTGAGGGGGTATGATTACAAGAATAGAAGGGGAGGTTCTAACACCTTTACATCGCAAAAGCTAGAGAGAGGAATCTTACAGCTACTTTGCATCCATCCATCAGCTGGTTCCACATCCATCAGCCAGTTGATTCTGACTTGATGACTCCGCTTTTCAACTTTGGACCTTTTGATGCCATGTCAGCTTCTGACATGTTGACCTGCTAATGCCACGTTAGCTTCTGACCTACTGGCTTTTGATGCTACGTCAGCTTTCAACATGCTGACTTGCTGATACCATGTTAGCATGCTGACGTGTTGACTCCCCGTCAAACAGATTCCGACCTAAAGATTCTATAGCTTTCGATTCTTTCTGTAGCTTATTGATTTGGTTATGCATCGCTTATCTTGGTCACCCTAACTTCACCTCTCTTATGCAGTTAAACATCAGTTTATGGTTCAAGAGTTGCCACATGGCCATGTAGCTTGTGCACAAGCTCCTGACATTGTGGACCGATCAAAGGGGGGAAGACTTGTCACATGCAAGATTGTCAGTTATTGGTTCATCTGATGTAGAATTGCATGATTCTATTATGCCTAACATTGATCATGGAGCTCATCCGTACTCTGAGTCAGGATTGTCAAATTTGGTGTTATGCCTAACATTGATACTAGTGTTAATTTGTCCTCAGCTGAATATGCTATATAGTAGTTGCTAGTAGAACTGTCTCTATGGTTTTTCCATTTGAGGGGGGTCACATTATGTGTATTGTTAATGGTGATGTTTGTGGTCAATTATGCATTTGAGGGGGGTCACATGATGTGTATTGTTGATGGCATACATACTTAAGCTAAACCAGCTCCTTGTTTGAGTCTTTACAACTCATTGACATGGATGCTAATGGAGTCAGACAATTACATTTTTCAGCTTGGTTGCCTTGTCGTTTTTATGCATAATTTAGGGTTTCTTTACATCAATCTATGTGGGATTACACATCCTTTTTACATTGCCATGCTGAGAGGTTTCCTTATACTCTCATAGTCTGGTTGGATGTATGCCTTGCTGCCCCCACTTGTGAAATTTGTTATATCAGCTTCTATGGGTGCTATGCTCTCAAAGCCCAAGATTGTCGAACCCATCTACAGATTACCATAGCTAGCCTTGCTACTAGCACCACCACAAACATTATCCCTAGTACCTACCACAACAAATTAAGTCATTGTTGTGAGCATCCCACATAATAACTTTTATCCAAGAGCCTGAACAATGTCCACCAATATACAATTACCTCCACCAATTTTAGGACCGTAGCCCACCACCAAGGGTTACATCACTTAATCAAGTAATCTTTGAAGAACCAATTTACAATATGAAAATAAAACTTTGAAAGTGAAAATGGAATAGATATTAGCATCTATGAAATCGACACTAAGTACCAAACTAAAGAAAGGAATGGGCATTCTCAAAAAACTAGGGAATAGAAGTTGTTGGTACATTTGATGCACATCACAAGTCTATTAATAATTGGGCGGAGGAATTACAAAAGGTTAAGTATTTCCACCCTTGTCCCATTGAGTTAATAGCTAAAATGAATATCACCGAGGAACCAAAAATAGAGAGCCGGCCCAAAAGGAGAAGGAAGCACAAACTACAGCTAAAGCACTTGAATAAGATCATGTGACAACACCTGACTTGCACCCTACACTAGAGCACTATAAATCTCTTACAATTTGGGAGCGTAAGTTAGAGTTTAATAATGCCACACCAAAACCAACAAGTGAGGTAGGAGGAATTTATGATGTTCCAAGTGAAGTAAAAGTAGTAGACTTGGACGAACCTTGGAAAGACCCTAAACCAATCTTTATAGGAGAAGACCTCACCCACTATCAAGAAGAAAAACTCATTGTTCTCCTTAAAGAATATAAGGATTTTTTGCATGAACTTACCATGATATGAAGGGAGTACCGCATTGAGGTTCTCCAACACACAATCCCCACGGTACCAAATGCTACACCTATCCACCAAAAGACTCCCTATCCTATAAATCCCAAGTACGCTAAAATTTTCAAGGAAGAGATCAAAAAGATTATTGAATGTGGATTCATCTATGAGATTGAACACTTAGACTAGGTTTCACCAATTGTGGTTGTACCCAAAAAAATAAGGAAAATTGAGATATGTGTCAATCTCAAGAAGGTAAATGCAATTACAAGAAGAGACCATTACTCCCTACCATATTTAGAACATGTTCAATGTGTAGATGGCATGGAAGCATATAGCTTCTTAGATGGATACTCCAGATATAATCAAATTTATATTACTCTTAAGGATCAAGCTAAGATTGCTTTTGCTATAGAGCATGGTGTATTCACTTATAGAGTTATGTCATTTGGTCTCATAAATGCACCAACCACATTCCAATGAATTATGGATGTACTCCCTTTAAGGATTTTTTAAGGAAATGTTTTGAAGCTTTCTTAGATGATTTATGTGTTCGATATAGACTATCGCATATCCTTAAACCCTTTCAAGTGTGTGCCGTTTTTGGATAAAACATGGAATCATCTTAGGGTATATGGTGTCCAAAAATGGGATCTCCATTGATGAGATCAAGACAAAAATTATATTAGAATTACTCCCACCTACGAACTACAAGAGAGTCCAACGGTTTATGGGGCATGTAGGTTATTAGAGATGGTTTACACTCTTCTATGCTGAGTTTACTCATCTGTTGTACAAGATTTCATTGTATTTGAGTGGATGAAAGAAGAGCATTAACATGCCTATAATACATTAAAGAAAGGTATGGTTAATTCCCTAATCTTGCAAGTGACAAATTGGGATATTATATTCCATGTGTATACAGATGCTTCTACCTTTTCTATTGTATGCATCCTAGCTCAACTGGGTGACCACAAACTAGACTACCTTATAAGTTTTTCTAGTCGTGTGTGAGGTTGAGATAAACTATACCACCATACAGCATTAAGGATTAGCTATGGTGTATGCGGTGAAGAAATTTCAACATTACCTACTATTAGCTAATAAGTTTATTTTCTATGTTGATCATCAAGCCTTATGATATCTTATTAAAAAACCATGCCCCATAGGGAGAATCACTAGATGGTTATTGATCCTTTGTGAATTTGATTTCAAAGTGATTGTGAGATTTGGCAAAAAACATGTCATGGATAATCATCTATCTCGCGTATCGAATGGGGTGAAGCACTAGTTGGAGTAGATGATGATCTACCTGCTGCTACATTGTTCAAGGTTGGAGCTATAATAGAGTGGAGTGAAAAAATCATTAACTTTCTAGCCAATGGTTTTCCAAAAGTGAAGAAGCTAAAGCGAGGTCTAGCAAGGAAATTGCTAAAAGAAGTGGAGCCTTAACAATTAATTATTGGAACCCTTTATACAAGAGGTAAGGATGACATACTAAGATGCTACCCCAGGGAGGATGACTACTTATACATCTTAGAACAAGCACATCTAGTGGGGATAATTTGTAGCAGTTGCAGCAAATGGACATTACTACAAGAAATACGCTTCAATTGGGTATTACTAGCCCATGAATTTTCAGGATCGTGCATTATTTGTCAAAGGATCTGACGAGTGTCAATGATGTGCCAAATAACAAAAAGAGGACACGATGCTTTTACACCTTATCAAAGTTTTACAACCATTTATAAAATGGGGCATTGATTTTGCAGGATCCTATAGCACCCAAGCAAGGTACATTTTAATAGCTACTATGTCACAAAATGGACTGAAGCAAGATCTTTGAGGATGGACATTGTGGCCATAGCTAAGTTTCTTTATGAAAACATTATTAACCATTTTGTTTGTCCTTTTGAAATGGTAAGCGACCAAGGAAAGCACTTTATAAATGGTGTAATTAAACATCTTACCACAACATTCATGATTGTGCATCGTAATCTATACCATACTACCCAAGCTGAGAGCATAACAAGTCCTTATTTCTATACTAAATAAAATTGTTCAGGCTCAACACAATGATTGGGAATTTAAGCGCACCTTTTACAAAGTTGAAATTGGTTGCACACCTTTTAAGATGGTATATGGGGTTGAGGAAATAATTCCTTAGGAATTCATGATACCTAGCTTAAGGGTAGCAAATAGTCGAGAGACTAATATGTTGGCAGACTGATTATTCATTCTTAAACAATGTAAGGAAGAAAGACAAAGTACTATGCAAATAACTATACAGGATCATTGGAAAAAATGGCTTGATAAATAATCTCAACAAGGATAAAGAAATTAAAATTGGAGATCTTGTACTTATGCAAGGGGTCCTTAGCAAGAAAAATAAACTCAAATGTATAGGGAAAGGACCATTTAGAGCTAGTAAAATAATGGCCCAATGTACCATGTGTGTTGAAACTCTAGATAGAGTTGAAATAGTAGGTTTCCTTAATGGGAGTAAATTCAAAAAGTATTGTGGCCCTCTCATTGAAGAAGCCTTACAAGCTGCACATGATAAGAAAGAAACCAAGGAAAAAGCTGAGTTAAAAAAGGTCCATGCTCGATAAGAAGCAAAAGAGCAACAAATTCGATAGCAAAAACGATGAGAAGCTAGCCTTAAACCTATACAATACTTTATCAGAGAGGTTGAAGAGGGGACATATGCTCACATAGAACCTCTTCAAACACCCATAGAGTTAATTGACTCGCCCTTATGGTAAAGTGTTCTATAATGCATTGCTTGATACTAGAGCTAGTATCAATTTACTCTCTTTCAATGCATGTAACCAATTGGGAAAGCCTCATCTCATAGATACCTCCATTTTAGTACTCACAAGCTCTAAAGGTTCAAAATTAGACAAGGGAGACATAATTTGAGATGAACCTTCACCATCATCACCCCAATAAATCTGGATCCCTAATAAAAGATACCCAATTTCAACAAGTACCTCACAAAGGGGAATGTCTAGGGACCCTTCCACTTCTATATAAAAGGTTATAGTACCCTCATTAAATATCCAAACCCAAACCATGTTCATGACCCAAAGGAGGCCCATCACACAAACAGAACTCACCTTAATCTAGAAGTGCCACCTCCAATGCTCATCCATGAAGAAAAATCCCATAAGGACCATCTAGTCTTATGAAAGACCACCCTTGAAGCTGGAAATAAATGTGCCACAACAAGCACTATGAGGTTTGCCTCTAAACAACTAACACTGATGGAGCAAAGTTGGAGAGGATGGTTAAGTAAGACCTACAACACCTTTTGAGATACAAAGGTATGACATGAAGTAGGAAGGGGGGGGAACATGCTATTTGCTATGCTTCTACCCCTACGTTTTTACGCCTTGACAATTTTCATGCCTGTATAGAGAGCGAGCTTATTAGGAAAAGCTAGTCCCATAACAATATGGCTTGCACCAACATATAGAGTAAGATAGAACTATACATAAAACAAATTTAAAAAAATAAAATGATGACGAGAAAGAGCACAATGGTTTTTTAAAAAAGAGGGAGAGAGAATAAATGTAATTTTGTCTCTATCCTAGACACGTAAGGGGAGTTAAGTATTCCCTCTTTCTTAACTCACTTGCGCTATTTTTATACGTCATTGTTAACCCCTATACTTATCTCTCTCTCTTATTCCTCACCTCACATTTAGCTTCTTGTATTCATCCAAGAGCACTTTTTCCCATGAGGTTTTTCCCCTTGGATTTCCCACATTGCACTCATTTGTGTGCACACATTGCACACAATTTGTAATACTTTATGCACATATTTTGAATGGTTTGAGGGGTGATGGGTACGCCCACATCCTATTGGTTATACATTAGGGGAAATTTCAGCTTATTTTTGGGCCCTCTAAGGGATTTTTTACCATCTTTGCCTTGAAAATGGGGGCCGTTGGTGAACATTTCTTACCTTATGTTAAAACTCCATCATACGACATATCATTAGAAAGATCATGAAAAGTATATCTTATAATTTCAAACTTCGAACAATTGGAGTTGCTAAGCTCAAGATATACCATTTTCCTCAAAATCAAGTTTAAAGGCTACCATACGGTCCGCATCATCACTTTTGAACCTACTTTTTGTACATCTTCTATGGGTCATGTCCAAACCCCATCATGTTATATATTAATGGAAAGATCTTGAAGAGTAGATTCTATATACGCAACCTCTGAAAAAATTGGAGTTGATTTACAAAAAATTTACCATGCCCCATTTTTGATGATGTGGCATTCCTTAAAGGGCCCAAAAATGAGCCCAAATTTTCCCTAATGATATGTGGGATCAGTCTATGCTTGCCATGCGGCAAAGAGATGAGTCTCATTTTCCTATATAAAGAAGCATAGGGTGAAAGGCAAGGCATTCCCTCGAGCCCTAGTGGGAATTCATTCTTGTGAACTCTTTTAGTGTCTTGGATGTGTAGATAGTTGGGCCTTCTTCTTCTTTTATTGATTTCTAAAGGGCATGCTAGTTAGAGTGCTCTTGTGTGTGTGTGAGAGAGACATCATGTGAATGAGCTTTTGGCTAGTGATGTCTTGGTTGAGGCTCCTCCTTGTATGGAAAGCCATCAAGAGGTTGGTGTGTGTGTACGATTTGGCGTGGCATGCCTTGCTTCTTATTTAAGGGATTACTTGTTTATGGTTAAGGTACTGAGTGGGTTGTAGTCCCGATCCTTATCATCACTTGATGTATGGGAGTTGTTTGGTGTAGTTAGAATGGGTGAGAGAAAGTGAATTGAGTTTGCTTTATGTTCATTGTTCCTTTTGTCACTTCCTTTGGCATTTCCTTTCCTTTTGTGTTCATTGTGTTCATCACTTGATGTATGGGAGTTGTTTTGTGTAGTTAGAATGGGTGAGAGAAACTGAATTGAGTTAATTTGAGTTTGCTTTATGTTCATTGTTGTTTTTATCACTTTCTTTGGCATTTCCTTTCCTTTTGTGTTCTTTGTTCCTTTCTCACTTCCTTTGTCATTTCCATTGCTTGCTAGATTAGGTTTCTTCCCTTTAATCCCCTTTATTTTGAAACCTTGTCTTCATCCCCGAGAGCTAGAGTGGGACTGGTGACTTGGGGCTTGGTTGCCTTCTATGTGGCTTCCATGGCCATGTGAACACCTGGAGGTCCACACTTTCCACTTAACATTGGTTTCGTTACTGGGACAAGTTCACAAGGAGGCAACATCAACAAAAAAAAACTCTAATTCAACACCTGTTGGCAAATGCAATAAAGACAAAAATTGATAAAATGCCAAGAATCAACAAAGCTAAGTCATAATCTATCTTAGAGAAGAGAATTTTTGTTCAAAACTATGTGATAGAGAGAGCATTTGTTATGTGGTCATTATCTTTAAGAGAATAACTTTGTGGGGTTTTTTATGTTTGTGTGTGTGAGAGAGAGAAAGAAATATTTCATGAGAGCTATAAATGTGAAGCATGAGATAGACAGCCATTGAGAGAGAGAGAGAGAGAGAGAGAGAGAGAGACAGAGAGAGTTTGTCTTCAACTATGTGTGAAAGAGAGAGTGGTCAGTAGACTGGACACAACCCCTTAGGTTAAAAGGCAATGGGATTAGATTAGAGGAAAGAAGGAAAAAAAAGTCAATATGGGGTAGGAGTGTGACATGTGAGGTGGCCACAACAGCCCGCTTTTTGGTGGTAAAGAAATGACCTTTTAACACAAAAGAGCTGCTAGTGAACAAGTCAGCCGTGGGGAGTGGGGGACATTAGCAGTAGAAATGACCAATCACAACAACAGAGAAGGTGGCAGGGGAGGAACTTCATAGTGCAAACATGTGTCAAAATTCTACCATCTATAATAGTAGAGGTAGTAAAAGAAAACAACCCGGATAGCTACATTCGTGTGGAAGGTCTGTTGGCACTGATAGCAGTGGCATCTAAGGGAACTACGATCGAACTAGTCGCCTTGGGAGCACAAAGAAAAGATCATGGGAAATCCTTTGAGAAGAGAAAAACTATGTAGAAGCACCTAGAGAGAGGGACCACCTTCAGCAGCCTAAACAGCTTCAATGCGTTTGGGGTTGTAGCAGTACATATGCTCACGCACTGATAGTTTGACTATCTATTGCATATGCCATAAAGGCTACCGCACAGTAGCAACACCTCAACTAGGCAACTCTATGCCATTGAAACATAGAATGTACTATTCACACAAGCAAGCACCTGCCTCAGTAGCATCTCAAAGGCAACTTCGAGGTGCGCTACTCGCCAGCGTGGTAGCCAACACTTGCCCCATCGAAGGCATACTACCTACTCACTAGGTTGCAAGCAAGCACCAGTTAAACTTCCAAGCGTAGCAAACAAGGCCAGCATGCAACAAAGGATGAGAGAATGTGTCGAATTGTTCTAGCCTTGGCATCTTGATGTGGCTTGGCGACATATGCAAAAAATGAAAAGATGCAAAGAGAAGAGAGCTTGAGCTCTTGCAAGCACACACACACTCACAAACCCTAGAAGAGAACACACAAGCTGAGAGGCTGAAAATTCTTCTTCTTCTTCTTCTTCACACAACAAAAGAGGTCTACAAAAAAGATAAAGTGACTAACACACATAATAGAGTATATAAAAGTGGTCCATAATGTGAACACGCTAAGTGGAGTGGGTAGGTGTGGACTAGTCGGTGTAGTCCAGCTGTAGAATCTCTGGCAAAGATATGTCATTGCCAGCTACCAAACCCGCTAGTGATGTAAATGTCGAACGATCACATGCAGGCACCTCGTGAGTGTCAATTCATGTTGAGCTTGACTTGTGTATACACACACCAAACCCTAGATGTCCACACACTATGACCAACTGGACGCGGTCATTTATGTCTCACACATGTTCCTACCTAACATGCCAGCACATGGTGCAGCTAGCACAAGCTGACATCGAGCTTGAATCTCAATAGAGAGCACATGGGATAATCTTGCATCCGCACTATTTTACGAGCCATTGACATCTCATCACAAGGTGCTCTATCAAGACTCGATGCACTTCATGGCATTACATGGCTTCCCATATGCATTCATTTTACTCCAGGATCATATTAATTTTTTTATATCCAGAGAGTCACATATAGGTGTTTCAATTCATGCATCATGTTCTATCCTCAAATTTGGTCACATATGCCCAAACAATTGCACCCATGGGCTAAACTCATGTTTGAGCTCTCTTGAGACTAGCTCTCCCTCTTTTTCCATAGAGGTGCAAGCTCTTCTCTCTCCCCATCTACATTATTGTAAGTTCTTTTTTTGAATCAATGCAATGAGATGATGTTTGTTTGTTTCTCTTCTCATGTCTATTCTCTAGTATGCATGTTTCTTTGTTGATAGCTTCAAGGTTTGTGTGCATGCTAAGGGAAGTGAGTGCATGAGAATGAAGAATGCTTTGAGCTTGTGAATGCTTTAGCTTAGCTTTCTTCTTGTGTTGGATGCATGAATGAGTGGGATGATGAGTGAGTGAGAAATGGCAAGATTGAGCTTGTGTGTGTGTTAAGTCTATGTCAATAGTAGTAGTATTCTTAGTATTCTCTCCATCAAATGGATAAGCTTTTGTGCACCGGTACGGGTTGAATCCCTAGCTCCGAAAGGGATGCAAATCCCATTGGATTGAGCTACATGTGGATCATACTACTCTTACTACAAGTAAGAGAGTTTTTCGTCTCTCCAAACCCTAGGTGGCTTTGCGTTGACTAAGTGTAACTTCAAATCAGTAAATTCTGCCATAAGTTGTGCAATGTTATGATCCAAGGATGGAGCTTGTACTTGAGATGTTGAGGCTATCTCTACTCGTGGTGGGGTCGGCACACTCGAAGAAGATTGGAATGTGGACTCAATATGAAGAGTGGTCTCCTTCTTCAAAGCAATACGAAGAGCCTCTTTAAAATTAGTGGGATCTTTGCTAAGAACTTTTCCATGCAAGCGGGGATCCAAAGCCATGATAAACATGCTCATCTTAAGGTGCTCCATTGCTAAAGAACTCTTTGAATCTCCCATAGAAGGTGGAAAAGAAGAAGCAACAACATGTAAAGCAACTTCTTGATATTTGATGAACAAGGCTTCATACCTCACTGAAAAGGCAGAAACTGACTCTCCTTCCTTTTGCAAAATCTGATCCAATTGCAATGGTAAAGCATTTGGTGACTCCACTGTCCCAAATCTCTCCTTCATTGCTTTGGTCAACCTTTCCTAATCATTCTTGGACTCCTCTGGCAGCAAAGCCTCATGCTAGGCCACACCCTCCAAGAAATCTGGAAGTATTTCTGCCCTCTCCTTCATAGACCAACCCGTCAAGCAACAAGCTCGGTTAAACTCTCGGAGATAACTCCCTGGGTCTTCTCTTTCTGATCCTTGGAACACCGGAATGTTGAACATCTTGCACCAAAACATGAGTAGCAACAAGGAAAATTTACTTATTTCAAAATAACTTTTCTTTAATCATGCGGGACCTTGAGGTTAAAATAGAATAATTCTAAGTAAAACCTGCCCGTCGTCTCCACCAAAAGATGTGACACAAAGTTGGGGTTTTGACTTCGATCACTTCTTAGAATCAAAACACACTTGTATGAAACCTCACAGCCTCCTCACCTCCCTTTCTCTCCCTATGGTGAATACTATATTAATAATACAATTAATATAGAATAATTCTAAGTAAAACTTGCCCGCCGTCTCCACCAAAAGATGTGACACAAAGTTGGGGTTTTGACTTCGATCACTTCTTAGAATCAACACACTTGTATAAAACCTCACAGCCTCCTCACCTCCCTTTCTCTCCCTATGGTGAATACTATATTAATAATACAATTAAAATCCATGTGAGCATGAAGGCCCACTTTTATTTTCCACATCACTAGCCTATCTACCATATTGGTCAAATTATTTATCAAGCATACTTGTGGCATTTACAATGTGTGCACCCTAAATCAAGTAAAACCATTATATTTGAGGATATCAGGGTAGCCGCTATCAGGCAGAAATCTGAGAAGTGTTTTGGGTTTGTGTACATATGGGGATGCATGGTATGCAATAAAACTTTACCTTGAATGCCTTGGCAAATGTACAGACTGAATGGCTTTGCAGTGAGCTAGTACATGTGTGTTGTTTTTTTGGGAGCAGATGCTGGAGATTTGGAAGTTTTTTATTGTAACAGTATGGTGTGCGGGTGGTTGCCAAATGTAGGGCACCGACCGATTCGAGAGAGAGGCCACCTTTGGAGCATGAGAAATGGTCGTGTTTTGGTAAGTCATGATGCAGTTGATTGAAGACCTGTGGGCAGCTCTTGTCATGTTTTGGAAGGTCGTGGGTGTCGCACGTGAACCTGAAGCAAGGTTGGTGGTGACCATAATTGAGGCTTTAAAGGAAAATGAAAATAATAAAATACCAATCCATGTGGCTAGCTTGTTAATAGCCACGTGGAAGCTTTGTTTTTCGCCAGCATAATGGAAGCCACCTCTAGAAGGTTGGCGAGGAGGTGTGAAGAGTTTTGGGCCGCCTCGTAGATGAGGAGATCACCTAGCGGGAATGGTCGCAGCAGCCACAAAGGCAAGGAAAGTGTTGCTGCCTTGTTGATGAAGAGGCTGCAGGGGTGATTCTGGTGTGAGCGTGGCTGGGGCATAGCCACAGGCACACACAGAGGGGAGGCCACCTTTGAAGTGGTAACGCAGCTGCAGGTGCAAGGGGTCCGCCAGAGGAGCTGAAGCAAGAGACACTGTGTGGTGGCTGCCTTGTATAGAGGATGCCTCTCTTGAGTAGGCAAGGGCTGGAGTGAAGCGCTAGCTAGTGGTTGGCGCAGCCAACACAAGGCGACAGAGAGGCTAGACCAGCGTGGGAGAGCTAGCGAAGAGTCGCCGACAAGCTTGACTTGGAGGGCTGTGAGAACGAAGGCTAGTGAGGGACTGCAGCGAGGGAGCCGCCTCGAAAAGGTGATGCTGTCAGAGTAGTGGTCGTGGTGCTGATTGGCGCAAGCAAAGGCAAAGGAGGTGTTCCAAGGGGTCACCGGTGGTCAGCGATCAGACAAGTGGAGGCCGCCTTTGGTGGGTGAAGAAGAAGGTGTTATGAAGTTGTGGCTGCGATGGCAGGTGGTGCCAACGTGTGAGGGGAAACCGCGACTGAATAGAGAAGGACAGAGTGATCGTGCAAAGGCTGGTGGGGCTGGTAGCACACCAAAGAGAAGGAGTTCAAGGGGCAAGTGGTACTTGGGTTCGTTGTGAGGCTGGCAGAGGATCAGCAGAGAGAGAGAGAGAGAGAGAGAGAGAGAGAGAGAGAGAGAGAGAGAGAGAGAGAGAGAGAGAGAGAGATGTTGGAGTAGCGACTGCTGGCGACACACACAGAAGTGATGGGTTGCAGAGAGAGTTGAGGGTTGCTGGTGGGGCACCCTCTGAAGAGTGAGAGTGGCCGGGTTCTTTTTGGTGTGGTTGGCATAGCACGCAAGCGAGAGGTTCGTGGGGCGATTGGTCACCGCCGTCAGGGCAGAGACTGAGTGCAGAGGAGTGTTGATGGGTCATGTGGTTGAAGAGGCTTGGTCGTCAGACGCAAGGTTGAATTCCAGAGGCAGTGTGGCCATAGTGGAATTTCCTTGGCAGTAAATCCCGGTCTGAGTGTTTGTATGGTTGTGTGAGTAAGGCTTCTGTGTCAGGAGAAGCTTGTATGATGTGTTGACTGGGAATATATTGCTGGGTGCTTACTTTGATTATGGTGCCCCTGATTTGTGCTGTCTTTCTGGTGTGGGTGGTGTGGTGAGCCGTGAGAGAAGTGTTCCAGCCGGTGGTGGTGCCCCCGTTGGTGTTAGTGTTTCCAAAGTTGGGAGGTGAAGGGCTATAGAGGCTATGGTCTTTTTTCTTGTTTTTACCTCACATTCTTTCTGGTGCCCCCACTGAGGATGATGATGAGTGCTGCCATACAACAGGTTAGGCAGATGAGTCTATGCATTGTGGGTTATCACTTATGTGATGCTTTAAAGCAAGAATCGACCAAAGTTTTGGACAAAGAAGACAGGATGTGTGATGAGGATGTTACAAAGGGGTTTTTAGCTGCTATGGGTGAGAATGGTGAGGTGGTAAAGGAGAAGCTTTCAATGAAAAAGATGGATATATGGTCAAAACAGGTACTCTTGGATGTTAAAGTTGAATGGTGGTCTATGCATTTTGGACATGGTTTGCATGCAGATGTTGAGGGTGCTTATCTTCTCAAGTGGTGGCAGTGTATTGATCAGTCCTTGTTCTTTCAAGAGCCTTTATGCTGGCATGGTGAATTTAAAAGGATGCTCTTTGACCTAGGTGGGTGCATGTGGTATGCTATGATGTTAAGTTGGGTGATACAACTTTGGCCGTTTGATCCAGGAATATGAATGCAAGTTCTTGTTTTTTGCTGAGCATGAATGCTCTAGCAGGCTGGGGGGTTGGCAAAGTATGTCAGGCAAAAATCTGAAAGTTGTTTTGGGCTTGTGTACATATGCGATGCATGGTTTGTGAATAAGCTTTGAGTGGGTGGTTTTATGTTTTTTTTTTACAAGCTGATGGTGATGCCTGCACGTGAAAGTGTTACGGGAACCCCGAATGTGATGATGGTTGGTCAATCTGGGCTGATTCTAGATGCAGAGATGGCACTCCATTTTTAGCAAGCGTGTGATGGTGATTGGCAGAGCATGGGCAATGGTCGTATTTTGGTAAGTCGAGATGCTGCTGATTGAAGAGCTGTGGGTAGATATTGCATTGGAAGGAAGGTCGTGGGTGCCGCACGAGAATCTGAAGCACATGTGATGTACAAGGTTCGTGGTGGCCATCATTGAAGCTTTAAAAAAATAAATAAAAATACCAACCAACGTGGCCATAAAGAAGGAGACCATGTGGAGGTTTGTTCAACAGCCAGCTACGCTACCAGCGTGACGTCTAGAAGTTGGCGAAGACGTCGAAGGTGGTCTCCGTGTGATGTGAAAAGCGGCGCGGGGGTGACTTTGAAGGGAGACCGCCTTGCAGGTGATTCTGCAGCAAGACAGAGGCGAGATTAGGGGCTGGAGTTGCCGCCTGGTGATTGCGAAGGCTCTCGGGTGAGCATTCAGGTGCAAAGGAGCATAGCCGCCACGCAGGTGTGGCTGCCTTGGGTACGAGAAGCCGCAAGCGAGCACAGAGGGACAGGCGACAGCTGGGGAGTCGTCTGGGTTTGTTTCTGGCCGCTGGAGGTGCCCTTGGTTTTGGTTTGGTCCGTCGGAGGTGTTGTCTGGTGAGGGGCTAGGATGTGTGTAGTGACGAGCTGAGGGAGCTGCAGAGAACAGGGGTCTGGTTGCCGTTTCTGAGAGGTAGAGAAGTTTAGAAGCCCTAAAGGTGGTCTTGGTTTGGTTTGTGTCCGTCAGTGCAGCTGCTAGCGAAGATGCAGGGCGATGAAAGGTGTTGTGTAAAGGTGTGGTTGGTGCAGCCGAAGGCGCAAAGAGAGGTTCAGCGAGATGTGGTGGCTGGCGGTGATTGAAGCCTAAGGGAGAGAGGGTTGCTTTGGTTGGCGAGTCTGGTCATTGAGTTTTGCTACAGCGGCGGCTGGTTGCAGAGAGGGATGGCGACTGGCGACTGGCTGGAGGCAGAGAGGGCTGGTGACTGGCGACTGGCTGGAGGCAGAGAGGGCTGGCGACTGGCTGGAGAGCCTTTGGGATGCAATAAGAGGGGACAGAGTGAAGCAATGAAGGAGGGTGGTGCTGACTTCGGAGAGAGCCACTTGGGGGAGCAAGGAAGCAGGTGATTACAAGAAGACTACTGCATGGGTAGATGTGATGTGTTTCTGAGGAAAGGTGAGTTAGCCAAGATTAATGGGGACAGCTTGGTGAGTATACATCCTTGTATTGATGTGAGGGTCGTGTATGTGAGAAGGTTGTGTGAGTGAAGTTTCTGTGTCGGAAGAAGCTATACGAAGTGTTTTGATTGGGAATCAAAGATGAAAGACACTGGTGATGTGTCTGGTTATGTTGTTGTGTTGGTATCCTGTGTGTGTTGATTTGCAGGAGAAGGCGTGATTGACGTGTTTGGTGGTGTAGTCCACGGGTTACACTCTCATAGCACACTTTGTGCCATCCTTTGATTACCTTGTCACGCACACGGTGGAAGTGTATGTGTTGCTGGGTGTTTACTTGGTTTATGGTGCCCCTATTTTGGCTGTTCTTTCTGGTGTGGGTGGGTGGTGAACTATGAAAAGTGTTCCAGCCGGTGGCTGGTGGTGCCCCCGTTCGTGTTGTATCAAAGTTTGGGAGGTGAAGGGCTATAGAGGCATGGTCTTTTTTTCTTTTTTTCACCTCACACCACCAAGCCGCCGTATCACCACGCCGTTATTCCATTGTGGGTGCCGCAATCTTCTTGGACAAGCTTCCACCTTATTACCATTGAGAAACCATCAAAATATGCACAAATTTGAAAATGAAAGATATCAATTTTTCATGTCACAGTACGATAGATGAAGTGAATCCTCGATAGAAATTGTTCTATGGAAAAGAAGAAACGGCTGTGCCTCTCAATGAGGAAAAAAGTTTTGGTCGCTATCATCCAAGTGCAAGTCTTTTCCTTGATCTGACCTCAGGACTTATGGGTTCGGTTGGATCAATTCAGTTAACTAAGGCTCTTGACTATGTTAGAGTAAAAATATCCTAGAGGAGTTGCCCGTGATTTTCGGGCGAGGGAAGTTTTTCCCGGTTCGATTTTGGAAGAACCAAGGGATTAGTCTCTTGTCTGGATGTCCGTGTGCGAGGCCTCGAGTGAGAGGCCCTGCCCTGCGCAAGAAGTGCTACTTTTGCTGCTAGCACCCCTGAATTTGTTGCGCGGAGGGGGCAGGGATATTTTAACTATTGGACACTTTAATGTCACAACATCATGCCCAATAGATATCAGTGGAGGTGATAAGCATAAAGAAAATGCATTTTTGCTTCACTACGTGCCAATGCCAAAGCTAGGGCAATGCTGAAATTTACTCAACTATGTGACACTGCATGTGGAGTTCCACATGGGTATTGCATATGGAATAAGGCATCCTATAGCTCTCACTGATGAGGAGCAGCATCAAAAGCTTCATTCTAGAGGTATCAGGATGCACCCCTCAATTGCTATGAACTGGATATTTTAAATTTTGCAAAAACCCAATGTATGAACATCAAATGCATGTTGTAACATCACGAGAAAATCATCAAGAGGCTGATTTCTATTAAATCTATTGAATGTCAGTAGTAGGAGCAAAAGGCTTAATGCTTGAATATAACCCAATGAGCAGCTTCCAATGCATCAAGAAGAGAAGGTGCCTCTTCATGTAATGTGAAAGCAACAAGGGTGGGATCACTAAAATAAGATGCATGACCAGAGGCAGTGCATGTTCAACTGCCATCAACAAGAGATCACAATGGCTGCATCCTCTTTAATCAATGCCTCAGCCATGGTATTAGAGCAATATATGAAAGTTGGGCTACTAAATCTAATTGAATGACATCAACAACACAATAGAGTGCTGATTCAAAGCCCAAACAAGCTCAACCGAGTTAGCAAAGAAATAGATAATATGAACACTATGAATAACAACAATAGATAAATTGTCAAGGTCCACTGAATACCAACACATTTGAAAAATAACCTTTGACAATGGACAAGCCAACGAAGTGGAATCAACAATGCACAATTTCCATTGACTCTATTAAGTAATATGTAGATGGGTTCGACGATCTTGGGCTTTGAGAGCATAGCACCCATAGAAGCCACAATTGCCATTGTAATAAGCTCCTAGAATTGTGGTATGCCCTTGATGGCAGATTGAACACCAGTGAAGCTCTCTCCTTGGGTACATGTGTACATTGTTAGGAGAAAGAGTTTTGTTGTTGATCTTCATTTCCTCTTGTTTTTGCAAAGTCTTTAAGAAGTGAGTCCAGGTTATTTTTGCTAAAGTACGAGTTTTAGCTATTAGTTTTGCACTTGTGGTGCTATGATCACTAGAAAACAGACTTAGAATCTGAAGCATTGACTTCCTTTATCACTTGATTATCCTCTAGCTAGATGTCATTAGCTATGACTTCATCGATTGTGGTGATGCCTCTAATGACCAAGCCATTATAGATATCCTCATGCGTAACCCCATGGATACTTGAAAGGGTGGTTGGGAGTCTCTACATGCACACTAATGACAACCCATACCTACCATGCAATCCATGCAAACCATAGAATTCAAGGGTTGAACTCAACCTTAGAACTATGTACATTTACTTTATCTAGAGTGAACTAATAGATAATGCACGACTCTTGTTTTGCCTAAACCACATACCACCAACAAAATACCATGGGTAGATTAACAACCACCTACCAATATAAATCCACCTTGATATTCCAAACTAAGGTCTTTTAAACCTTATGAGAATTACCTTTTTCCCAATTAAATAAATTAAGGTGCACACAGATAATGGTAACTGAGTTTTCTAAGGGGACGCTTGCAATTTTGGCCCTCATATTTTTCATTGAATACTGGAACTTGACTTAATATTTTTAATTATATTCTCACAAATTTTTCCTTTTGACCTATATCAATTGGGGGAAGTTTTTTGGCAAGATTATTAAGGTGAGCACTCTTGACCATAGGTGAGCTTCTACACGAAGACAATAAAAGGGTGAGATTATATGCCTATGTATTGCCTCTTATGCATAGAGGCCTCTATGTGTAGATGCCTCCATGCATCTATGTGTAGATGCCTCCATGCCTATGTATTTCCTCTTATGTATAGAGGCCTCCATGCATCTATGCATATGGCTATCATAGAGGCTTATACATAAAGGCTTGTATGGCTACACATTTCTTATATCCATAATTACCTCTATGTATAAGAGTCTATGCATCTATGCATAGAAGCCACTTATGTATAGAGGCCTCTATGTATAGGGCAGCGTGTAGAGAGCGTGTATGTGAGTGAGGGGGCATGTATGTGTGAGAATATGTAAGTTTCACATAACAACCTATTGTATGGTTGTATGAGTAAACTCTACCATACATCCAAAGCTAGTGGTAAAACAAAAACTTGAGTCTTTTGTTGAGCGTGTGATTATTTGGAAAGCTTTTTTGGCACTTCCCAATTTTTTGCAAGCTTTTTCAATTGAACCATATAAACTCATGGCATCTTTTCCACTCTCATCTTTGGCCCTATCCCCAAGCTCATCCTCAAAACGAAGAATCTAGCCCTTGTGGATCTGGCCCATGCTACCAACAAGTATGCACACTATTGGAAGCCTATTTTGAATATCTAGGGCACCTTCACTTGTATCATGAACATAATCCAAGGAAACCTTTAAGTTACCAGACATACACTTGGAAACCTCTTCCAATGGACAACTCCATTCAATCAAATCTAGATCAAGTTCAACCTTGAAACATGTCTACAGGTGGCCAATTTAGAATTCCATGTCCAACTCTAGAACTGACCCTACTTGTCCCTTATTCAATTAAGCCCTCAAGTAAAAATCCAAACCTCCCTTTCACAACCCTTGAACATGTACATCCACACAATTCACAAACATGCACATTGATTAGGTTCACAACGACAACAATACAACTCCAATAAACTTGAATTGTGCATATGGATAGTGCACCATATATCCTAACAATATATGGAATGTCACTTTCAAACTTAACACCACCAATCAAGAAATACACGGGCTGAAAGAGAGCACCATGAACACTACCCGTTTTATTGATCAAGACATACCACTAAACTGTAAAACTGATTTCTCAGGGAAATAGATTGAATACTTACACAAATGGTATTTCTTGAACACTACCTATTTTCTGCACCAATAAACTAGAAAACCGATTTCTTAGTAAAATAGATTGAATATTTACACAAATGGTATTTCCTAGGCCAACTAATTTTCTATTTCAGTTGACTTTTCCCAATTAGTTGTTCAGTGTTTGGATTTCCTCATTCAAGCATTCTACTTCAAACATTCCATATTAAAGCATTTAACTTCAACATTCAGCTATTCAGCTATTTTGGCTACAGCTTTGAGCATTCGACGCTTGGCTTATGACATTCATTGTTCGGCTCTTTGGCTTCTACATTCAGCCATTCGGCTTTAGCACTCAGCCATTCATCCATTCGGATTCAAGGTTTTCACTTACAACCCTCTGCTTCAGCCTTTAGTATTCGGCGCTTGGCTTTCTTTTTGCTTTTAGCATTCGGCTAGGCTTTCTTTTTGCTTTTAGCATTCGGCTAGGCTTTCTGTAGTCAGCTTTCAGCACTTGGCTTCTGTATTCAGATTTTAGCCATCAACGTTTGGCATTTGATTGTGGCCTTTGCGTCACTAACTTAGCATCAGCTTTTAGCACTTAGCATTTAGCATTTAGCATTTGATTGCAAGTTTTACATCAGTTAGACAGCTTTCATACCTTCAATTGTTAGCATTCAATAGTTGGGTGGGTTTACTCCATTGGCCACGTTTACCTTCTTAGCCGGGTTTACCCATCAGTAGTCGCATTTCTACTTTGGCACTCTGCTTTCAGCATCCGGATTGTAGACTTCCGCCATACATTCGGCATTTGACTTTCATCTTCTGTTAACTGATTCAGTCAATCAATTCATCGGCATTTGACTTTCATCTTCTGTTAACTGATTCAGTCAGTCAATTCATCAGCATTTGACTTTAAGATTCCATCAACAATTGATTTAGTCAGTCGATTCAACGTCCGTCTGTCAACCAATTTAAATTTTGTCTATTAACTACTGAAAGATCCCTGCCCCCACTATGCATTCAGGGGTGCTAGTAGCCAGGGAATTCATAAACGTGTTCACGTTAACAAAATGTGTTATTAACATTCTAAAACATGTGATCACAACATATATTCATAAGACTTGATCTCTTACCGGCCAAAACTTACTATTCCTGTAAACCCGTCGGGATTCTTTGTTTCTCGGCGGGGCCCGCCGGGAAACAAAATCCCGGCGGGCATATTTCTTATTAATAAAAGGCACCCGACACCCTTCAACTGGCTTTTTGGGAAGATTGTCCTTGTTTTGGGGGCGTCACATCTTTCCTTGAAGTGCTTATAGAGCTCCCGGTTGGCTAGGAGCGTCCTCTAGGGAAGAACGTCCTTATCTTAGGGGCTATTATCTTTCCTTGTTGGCACTCCTAAGGTTACTTTACTGAGCCACTAGTCCTCAATTCTTTGAATTGTGGGCAGAGTGTGGTTCGTAGCTAATACTCGCGGAGATTTAGGGACAAAGTTGGAGTCACTTCAACTTTGCGTTCGAGCAGCACAGGTCGTCTACCTTATTCTGCTCTATAAATGGTTTGATGGATCCAAGAGTCCTCCTTAGGGGCTCGTATTGGTTCTTGATATTTGATATAGTCTTTATTAGACAAGGGTCTATTGTCCTATACTAGAGTGTTGGGCAAACATAGATCTTTGATTTGCTTTGTCAATGTTAGAGTGTTAGAGAAGGTCTTTTGTCCTATACTAGAGTATTGGGCAATCATAGATCTTTGATTTATTTAAAGTATCCTTAATTGGGTACGAAAGACATCCTTCATCGGGGGTGCAATGTGCATTGTATGCATGGTGTCAATTACACGTATCTTAATCTTAGAATACACATTTATGCATTCATCTTGTCTTGTCGTGACGCTAAAAGTCTAGCAAAAATTAATATCTACGGTTCTGTAAGTTGAAAAATAAAATTCCTATAGGCAAAAA
The DNA here is from genome assembly GCF_041138505.1 of Cibotium barometz. Classification (NCBI taxonomy): domain Eukaryota; kingdom Viridiplantae; phylum Streptophyta; class Polypodiopsida; order Cyatheales; family Cibotiaceae; genus Cibotium; species Cibotium barometz. Next base: position 74,263,772 of record NC_141047.1, on the reverse strand, counting down.
ACTTTTAGCCATCCTTTGCAGTTAGCATGAATCGTCATGGATGTCTTTCTCTTTTAAAATAAAAACAATAAACAACATATATGATGATCAACATATATGACGATCTTTTATTTTTGTCAAAATAGATTCAAATTAGTTTCAGATTTTTGCTTGGCTACATTTTAGCTTTTCAGTAATCACTTGGTTTTTTTAGGCTTCTATGTTTCTGTGGTGATATATGTTTTGTAATATGTGAGTGGCTTTGTTGTTACTTCGTTTGTGTATTCATTACTATATGCTTGCTTGAATAGGTTATTTGAGATGGAAGAAAACGTTGGACCTAGCGATACTTCTAATAGAGCCCAAATTCAGAATAGCAGAAAGAAAGGCACCTGGGATAGTGTGGCAATATGCAATTAACATCGGTGATCGATTCATAGATTGGGAGTGTAAGCTATGCCATGCAGTAAAATCTGGTGGGGTGCCTCGATTAAGAGAACACTTTTTAGGTGGAGTGAAGAAAAAAGGCCGAGGATGTACCCACCCCTCTGCACCTGCAGTGGCCAAACGTTTAAGAGATGAAATGTAGAAGAAAGATGCAAGGAAACTGTTCTCATCTACTGCCAATGTATCGAGGCAGGAAGAACATTATTGTTCTAATAATCAAAATCTGGAAGCATCGCCGGCTTGTACTCCGAACTTTAATGTGCAACCAGAAAGTAATCTACCCAGTGCATCTTCTTGCAAGCATCACTTTAACATACCCATGCGTCAAACTTCATTGCAGGAAAGCTTACGTAACAGTCTACTCGATGATGCATAGCTCGCCCTTGCTGAAGCGATCTACTTTTCAGGGAGTGCTATGGTGATGGTGGAGAGTGAGCATTGGAAGATAGCATGGAAGAAAATTGATGAATTTGGATCAGGGTTTTCACCGCCTTCGTATCATGCTATGCGAAATGATCTATTGGGAGAAATGCTATGCTCAAGTGAAAGAACATGTACATAGAATAATTCTTAGAAACATAGAGCTTTCTCGATGTAGTATAGTCAGCGATGGATGGTCCAATGTATAAAGAAAACCATTAATTAATATAATGGTTGTTTCACCTAGAGGTGAGACTTTTATGCATGCCGTGGATTCGGCTGGTGCAATAAAATCTGGGGCGTGGATTCGACTGTGCCAAAAGCTCCTGACCCTATTGTTTTCTCCTGGATCAAGGCCTCGTGCGGAACGTCGATAAGGTGTGTACATCGCTCGTTGAAAATGGTATGCATGATTGCACCCATCCTTGTCACATCCGGTTGTCCGGACGGTGCAGCGGCTATATCTTGGGCGATGCGCACTCTTTTGGGAAGTGTGTCTGGAGAAAGAACTCTCATACGTTTTCTCTTCACCTTCTGCTCGTTCCATGTTACGTCCCACAGTTGTAGACGGCGTAAGCACCTTAGAGGTGCAAGATATTATCTTGTGAGTAATGGTCATGAGAAGAGGAGGTGACAAAGATGCAACCTATCATGAGATCTAGAAGGTCGAGTAGGTGGAGATAAGGCTACCACGTGTTGTGATGTTGGGAAGGTCGAGATAAGGCTACCTCTATGCATAGTTGCCTCTTATGTATAAGAGGCCTCTATGAATATATGTATAGAGGACCCTTATGCGTAGAGCCCTCTATTCATCTATGTATAGAAGAACCCAAGCCTATGTATTCCCTCTTCTACACAGAGGTCTTTAATTCTATGTATTGCCTCTTATGTGTAGAGTCCTCTTTTTTATAGGTATAAGGCTCAATTAGTCACCAAGGGCTATGCCCAAAGGGAAGGCATTGACTATAGGTTCCCAACAACACGGAAACTCTCGACACAAACCTCGCAAAAGACAAAGAAAAAAATCCCCACTTCATTTGAGCCCCAGAGGACTATCTCCAAACATATTGTGACATGATACTCCTTCCACCTTGCACTCTCATGTAGTAAAGAGACTTGTACGACAAAATACTCTACCGCCACACTGACCTCCCTCACAAACCTCGCCCCACCAGGTGAGCCAAAAATAGGTACCTCACCCTTGCTAGATGAAGAAGGGCACTCATCAAAAACTCTCATTAAAAAATGTCAAAGAAAGTAGAAAAAGAGTCAAAGAAGTGTGAAGAAACCAGAAACAAAAGGTTGTTATGCATGATGGAGATTCCACCCATATGCCCACATTTGGTTCTCTAATCACTAGCCTTCTCGGTACATCTCCATATGGAAGGGCCATGGTGGGTGAACACCTAGCCCATGGTTAAAATACCACCATCTGAGGATGGGGAGCCATGGCAGGCAAACACTTGGCCCATGGTTAGAATACCACCATCTCAGGATGGGGGCCATGGCAAGTGAACACCTAGGCATGGTTAGAATACCACCATCTCTAAATGGGGGGCCATGGTTTGTGAATATCTAGCCCATGGTTAGAATAGCACCATCTGAGGTAGTCTTAAAAAAATCCACGCACGTTCACTTTTGTGCACATACATTTCCATCTATGCATGTATGTTTCCTTCTATGCATGCACGTTTCCATGTGTGCACATATGTTTCCATCTACGCATGCATGTTCACTTCTGCATATGCATATTTTCATCTGTGCATGCATGTTTCCATCTATACATGCACGTTCACTTTTTCATATGCATGTTTTCATATGTGCATGCATGTTTCCATCTATACAGGCACATTCACACCTCAACATGCATGTTCTTCTCCATATGCATGCTCACAGCTCACCACGTACATTCAAGCTCTCAACGTATGTACACCGTTCTAGATATGCATGTTCCCAAGAATGTCCTGCAAACATACATATTCCCAAGTAAAATACTATAGAAATAAAGGATCTACCCCTCTCATTTCCCACTATTTCCTTTACACCTTGCCAAACTATTACGAGTTTTGTTCTGCCTTCCAACACTCAACATCCTCTATTCTCATCATGGGGTGAACAATAGATATGATGGGGCATCATCTGAGACATCCTTATTCCCACCAAGAAGAGGAAGGCTGCCAAAGTCACCAAGCTCCTAGAGCATCAGGTAGTTGCCACCGACTTCTAGCATGGAGCTACTTAGAGAAGTCAACAACCACATGATCCATAGCCAAATCCAATTAGATATAAAGACTACCATGTTGCAAAGAATCCCATAGGTCATGGAGCACCTTACCAAGCTTGGACTTGGAGTAGTTGTCGTTATTATTCCCACTTGGGGCCTCGACCTTACCACCTGTTTTTGATTTATCTCTTCCTATGATACCCATCATCTCAGCACCAAAACTAGATCCGTGATGCCATAGGTTCCAGCCTAATCATAGCCCTCACCACATTGATGTGGTCCATGAGGCCATGCATCTACCGTGGGCCATAGAACCATACCAGAAGCTCAATGGTATAGGGCATGGTTTGTGATATCAACAGGGGCCTGGTAAATAGGGATGGTGTCAAGTGGGAAGATATTACCCGCACTAGGATCTATACACCCCTACGCATGACCTTATTGTACTGACGTTGACCTCTCTTAATGGACAAGTATAGCCATTGTTCAACCTCTCCCTTATTGCTCCCCTCAAGCTAGTTTAGGCTGTTTACTAGGCTGACCATTTTCATCATGAACTGAGCATGAGCTCGAAAGTATTTTTTGCCAAACTCACCAGAAAGTTTGGGGCAGATATGATCCTCCCCAAAGTACTCTATTATGTCACCAGCTAGTAAGAGCTCCCTGAACCTTACAATTACTAAAGTGCCATCACCCCAAAAGTAGACCCCCTCCACACCCGCCCAAGTGGTTCCTTCCCCTGCTAACTCTCTGGCCCATAAGAAGTAGAAGCTTGACCAGGAGAGGCCAGAGCTAGTGAAACATTTGCCTATTTTATAGAGATAAACCTAATAAATATCCCCACCAGGTCAGTAGCCCTGCAAGTTTAAGTGCCAATCCATCCCACGGTGGGACAACCCCATTCAGTGAGACCCATCCCACTGCATCCCCAAGAGTGCTAGAAGAGCCATTAACTTTGAAAGCCAAGCCTTTTTTACCTCCCATGAGGCACATAACATCACAAAGGAACATTGTTGGATCCAACAAGGCAAACTTGCCTCAATCGAAAGCTTTTCACGGTCTCTTTTCCATTCATAGGGATGCCTCTACCATATTTCCCTATAGCCTTGTCCTCCCTTCTCTAGAACCTAGAAGGAAACATGACAGCTTGTGTGGATAAGCATAAGGAGAAAAAAGATGTGACATAAGTCCTAGAGAGAGAAAGAGAAATGAACTTCTAAGTCAGTAAGTAAGATTAAGTATAATATTAGGTTAAAACTCGGATCATGAAATCAAGAATGAAAAAAGAGTAGGAATTTATGTGCTTAATTCAGAGAGGCACAATCCTTAAGAAATGTGAAGGTGATTAAACTTAAGAAAATCAAGATTAAGGGACCTTCAAGGAGAGATATGCTTAAGACCCTTAAAAATGACCAAGGAATCTCAATATATGATAAATCCTAAATACAAGAGCTACACGAATGACTTTAGAATGATCATTTTTGTATATGAAGGCCCTTAAGAAAATTTGATTAGATTAGCTTGGAAATGATCCCAAGAAGGGAAAATCTCTCTAGGGGGGTTCACCTAAAAATATGTAAGTGTAGCATGTGAGCTCATCAAGAGGGGTGTACTAATTCAAAAAAGTTATATAATTACATTAACATAAGGGGTTTTTTAAACCAATTTTAAAAAAAAACCATAATTTTATAAAGAAAAAGGGATCATTTTATTCATAAAAATATGTAAGTGTAAGGGGTTTTTTAAATACACCTTGAACCCATGTGATACATAAAATTTCTTAGAGGTGAACCCCTCGAGAGATCTTTTCTGAGAAATGTGATGCCATTGAGCATAAGGAAGAGGTAAGGAGTGAGTATGAGTGAGTATGAGTATCCAAGCAAGAGAAAAGTCTAGCATGAAGGCACGTGAGCAAAGCGAATTATCCCACATTGATGTGCAAACCAAAAGGTGTACCTCCTCATATAAGAGAGGACCATTATTATGGAAATATATTTTAAGCCCTCTTAAAAATATTATTCTACCCTCTTAGATCATTTGGGGCCACTTGGATTATATTTGAATCAAGACAAATCATGTTAATATTATGGGTGATTCCATTATAAATATTAATACGTTTGGTGTATATTGACGTATGGTTGGGGTCTCCAATGTTCGTTATAGTTTGGTTTGTATGGAAGAGTGATTCTTGGGTTATTTATGCCTGGAAAACATGTACATGTGGTTATGGTTTGTACACTTATGAAATATTTGTTTACCAATTTATTGTTGGCTATTTTATAGGTGAAGAGGATTCCGAAGATTGAGGAGAATTCACACAATATTATTACTTGGCACACATTTTTGTAAACAAGCTTTGTATATACATGTGCTAACTTGTGCACATTTTGATTTATTTTGGAAAAGCTTAATTCAAAGGTTTGAAGAGTTTCAGTCTATTAATCAAAGGGCAAACCACTCTGCATAAAACCACCAAACCACCTTTCTCTTGAAAAATAGTTTTCCCAAATTCATATGGCCTCTCATGGATCTAACCGCATGGATGTAATCCTCTTCTAAAGGAGGTTTAAGCCCAATAATCAAAGTGCTAAACCACTGAAAGATGAACAAATCTATAATGGAGGGTCAATGATTATCTACAAAGCAAGTCTTGTGAAAAGAATTGAAACATAGCCTGCAAGGAGATTTTTCTTTTTGGTGGAAAATTTTAAAAAAAGGGAGCTTAAAATTGGTTTTCTCTCTTCTTGTCCATGGCGGTGGGCAACGCAAGCATCCAACACCTACATGCGGAATTCATTTCTTTCTCTTTCTACGCGCTATATGACTTTGGTGAAGAAAGAGAATCGGTGTTAACTTAAAAGCTTTGTAAGCTTTATTACAAGCTTAATTTTATAAGCTTATAAACATTTAAAAAACTTATAATATTGATCAGCTTTATTGGATAGGTTTTTAGCGATCTCAAGAAGAAAGGGCCACAACTCAAGCAAAATTCAGATTTTCCAGGTTTGAAGAAAATTCACAAAAAATTACATAAAAGATTTTCTCTCATTCGAAAAATTGAAAGGCTTATTCAACCAAAACTTTTGGGCATCAAAGAGCATCAAGAATTGGAAAATTTTGGAAGGTGTTATTTCTGGCTCCGATTTCTTCATCACATTAGGTTTCGAAAGGATTATCAAGTGGCTTAAAAATTTTTACTACGGTCGATAACTCAAGCTTCTTGACCATGCTCAGATTTAATTCAGAATTGGAGTAAAGGGACGGTGTCAAGATCAACCATTTGATGACTTCAAACCCAAATTCAACACAGTTCAAGAGCAAAGTTTTTCATCTTTATGTATTTATTTATATTATTAAATTACACTTTCTTTATTTATTTATTTGCAATGGCCACTCTACCTGCACAACCCACTATGCAAGAGCAAATTTTAGCACTTCAAGAGAAAATTGCAAGTGAGTGTGAACTCTGACAGGAGATAGAATGTCAAGTGAAGCATTCTAAGAGCAAGCATGACTCTTTCAATTCTGATGAGGAGGAAAGTGAGCATGTTAGGCACACTATCAAAGCTACCTTGCGTGCTCAAAGTTCTTGGAAAGATTCATGGATTAGCCGAGAGGCATTCACTTTCCAAAACTACGATAGCAAGAAAGATGCACCTGTACTTATTGCATAGCTTAGCCAATTGGATGATTATTTTTCAAGCGAAACGTTCTTGGAAAAGGACAAGATTAAATGTGCTTATAATCAGTTGATTAAAAGTGCTGCCTTATGATGGAACGTGATCAAGCAGTGTAAACTTTCGACCTTCAACATGGAAAGAGTTCTAGAAACTCTTAAAGAAGAACTTTCTACCTTCTCATTACAAGGCTAAAGCACGTCAAACGACGATAGGACACTTTATGCCATGTCGAGAAAGAGAATTTCTAAGCCTAAATCAATAAATTTTTGGACATTCTACAGATTCAAGTGATTGAGAAAGTTAAGAAAAAAGAGAAATGAAGGAAATTCATTGTTAAACTTAAGCTTACTATTTAGGGCTGATGTCAGTATGTTTCATCCACATTGTCTTAATTTTGCTATGGATCTCGCTTTAAATATTGAATGTAAAACGTCTATTTCTAGAGATTTCAAGATGCAGGATAAGTCATTTACAAAGTCTTCTAAACCATCTTTCCCTTTAAGTACTTTTGATAAATCCAAGATGCACAAGGGTAAAGATGTGATTAAAGGAGATTCTTACAAGGATAACAACAACAAACCCTCAGATGGTCAATCAAAGAATCAAATCATCAGTGTTTCAGATGTCATAAGGAAGGACACCTCGCCGGACTATCCTAAGAAGAAGAATTCCACATTGGTGGCTTGACTCAACGTTATTGAAGAAAGAAGACGACGATGATTCTTTCAAGCAAGAGGGTAAATTTGATCCTCATTATTCAGATGAATGTAAGCTTTTGATTCATGATTAGTGGCTCCTTTGCAAGGAGTGGATTGTATCTTTGGTATGCCATGGAGACATGAGCATAATCCCCAGATTGACTATGAAACTCTTACCATGTGGTTAGTATAAGGTGACAAAGAAATTTGTCTCCAATGTCAGACCAAGGGTGACTTAGGTCTACTTTTGACTCCCAAGCAAAAAGAGATGTTCAAAAAAAGGAGAAGAATTTTTTTATTCTTGTCAACCAGCTTAGTGCTCAAGATGACTCCAAATCAAATGTGTCTCATGACCCTTTCATCTCTAAGTTCTCTAACTGTTTCATGGATGACTTACCTCCTGTTATGGTACATGGAGATTAAATTATTTTATAAATTAAATAATAAAAGAAATAAATCATAACATCATAGCATAAATCAAGAGCATGAAAATCAAAGAGCATAAGATTGGGTGCAATCTGGACCCCCTAACGTGTGTGGCTCCACTAATGACTGTTAAGTGGAAAGTATGCACCTCCAAGCATTCATGTGGTGATGGAAGCCACATAAAAGGCAACCAAGCCTTAAGTCACTAGTCCCACTCCTGTTTTCGGGGATGAAGAAGAGGTTTAAGAAGAGAGGGGATTAAAGAGTAGGAACCTAATCTAGCATCATCAATGGAAATGACAATGGAATTGATAAAGAAACAATGAACACAAAAGGAAAGTAAATGACAAAGGAAGTGATAAAAGGAACAATGAACATAAAGAAAACTCAACTTAACTCAATTCAGTTGCTCTCACCCATTCTAACTACACCAAACAACTCCCATACATCAAGTGATAATAAGGTTCAGGACTAAAATGCACTCATGGCAAAGTACCTTAACCATAAATAAGGAATCCCTTGAATAAGAAGCAAGGCATGCCACTCCAAATAGTACAGACACACACCAACCTCTTGGTGGCTTTCCATACAAGGAGGAGCCTCAACCAAGACATCACTAGCCAAAAGCTCAATCACATGTCTCTCACACACACAAGAGCACTCTAACTAGCATGCCTTCTAGAAATCAATAAAAGAAGAAGAAGGCCCAACTATCTACACACGCAAGACACTAAAAGAGTTCACAAGAGTGGATTCCAACTAGGGCTAGAGGAAATGCCTTGCCTTTCACCCTATGCTTCTTTATATAAGAAAATGAGGCTCATCTGTTTGCCACATGGCAAGCATAGAATGATCCCACATATTACAACCAATAGGGTGTGGGCATACCCATCACCCCTCAAGCATAGAATGATCCCACATGGCAACCAATAGGGTGTGGGCATACCCATCACCCCTCAAACCATTCAAAATATGTGCACAAAGTAATACAAATTATGTTCACACAAATGAGTGCAATGTGGGATATCCAAGGGGAAAAGCCTCATGGGAAAAAGTTCCCTTGGATGAATACAAGAACCTAAATGTGAGGTGAGGGATAAGAGAGAGAGATCAATATAGGGGTTAACATCCTCCCACGTCTAAAGCACATCCAGTCCCTTGGATGTGAAAGTGGATGTGAAAGGGGATGCGACTTATGTGTGTTAATGAAGACTAGATGGAGGTGTGTCTAGATGAAGCATAAGCCAACGACGAATACAATATAGGTATGTACATTGGAGATATGGTTGTCCAAGGGGAAAAAAGTTCCCAAGGACATGACGGAATGTTGCAAAAGTCATCCAGAGGGCTGGATCCCAAATAAAAATGGGAAACTCCATCAGCAACTCTAGAGTACAATGTCGATGAATCCATGCCAATTAAGAAGGTAAAATATATGTCAAAGAAATAGGACCACCACTAGGTCCCAAACAAAAATGAAAAACTCCAAGTATTCTACATGAGGTAAGCCAGGGTGCCAAATGAATGAAGACAAATGGGGTGCCCTAGCTAATGCCAATTTACTAATCCCAATTGAAATAGATGTGGGTAATGAATGGACTTTGGATTAGAGGGACACTTTGGCAAAAGATGTGGCCATCAGGGAAAAGGTGTCCTTATCAAAAGGATCTGCAAAGGTGGGTACATAGGTTGATGATGAGGATAAGATCATTGAAGTCCATGGAGTGTCGATGGATCCTAACCCTAGTTTCCAAATGAAGGTTCTCCAAACTATATCTTGATAAAAAGCTAGTGATGAGTGGTATCCATAACCATCTACACCCAAGGAAGATGGTGGAGTGTATGGAGGCTCTATCCCAAAATATGACAAGAGATCCTCAACATGAATCTCCCATGGTGAATCATAAGTAGATACAATCTCCAATGTAGAGGTAGTTGTGGCTTCATGATACGGTACAATCTCCAAGGGAGTAGAAGGGTGCTGCTCCACAACTTGCGCTAGGTGGTTGGGGTATGGGATGGGTGCAATTGTTTGGGCATATGTGACCAAATTGGAGAGTGGAACATGATGCATGAATTGAAACACCTATATGTGACTCTCTGGATATAAAAAAATTAATATGATCCTGGAGTAAAATGAATGCATATGGGAAGCCATGTAATGCCATGAAGTGCATCGAGTCTTGATAGAGCACCTTGTGATGAGATGTCAATGGCTCGTAAAATAGTGTGGATGCAAGATTATCCCATGTGCTCTCTATTGAGATTCAAGCTCGATGTCAGCTTGTGCCAACTGCACCATGTGCTGGCATGTTAGGTAGGAACATGTGTGAGACATAAATGATCGCGTCCAGTTGGTCATAGTGTGTGGACATCTAGGGTTTGCTGTGTGTGGACACAACATAGTGTGAGTTGTGTATTATGGATTATGGCTTTATGCATTGTGTGAGAAGGGAGATGGCTTCCCTCTATGGTTAGGGTTTACAATATACAACAAGGTTTGCTCCTATGTGTGTGTCTCCTCTCCCTCTACCTGTTTTTTATCATGGTATCAGAGCCTGGTACTCTCTATTAGGGTTTATGAGTGAGTGAGAGAAGAGGGAGAAGAAGCTGTGAAGAAAAGCTGTGAAGCTTGCCATTGATGCTGTGAAGCTTGGAGCACACCGATTTCTATCAGATCTGAGAGCTTGGCCTACCGGGTAAGGACTACTAAACACCCTTGAGCGGATTGCAGTTGATTCAAGCACAAACAAGGCAAATTAGGGTTGCCCAAAGCAAAAGAAATTTCTTGTTTTTTGCAAGCTTTCCATTGGAGCTTGGAAGCGGTGATGTATTATGAAAATAGATGCAAATCTGACAAAGAAACATGTATTTGGCAAATGGGAATGTATTGGCAACTCATGTGCAAGCCCTACAATGAATTTGGAGCAAGTATGATGCATTTGAGTGATTGAAAAATTACTGTTTTTGAAGCTCTCACAAAACAAAGAAAAGAGGTCCATTTTTTATGAAATTAGAGCTAGTTTTTTATAAAAATTCAGACAATTGATGGGTTGTACATATGCCTTGGAGTGTTAGGCAACTATAAATGCTCTCAATTACCACTACAAATATCCCAAATTCCCTCAAGAGCAGGCGGCGCAACCAGATATGCAGAAACAGAGCACTTTTTAACAGTGATGGTAGCATAAGCAGGTACAAGGCTAGATTGGTAGCCAAAGGATATGCACAAACAAATGGGAGGAGACATTTACCTTCAATTTCAAAGATGGCAACTGTCAAAGTTGTGATTGTGGTGGCTACAGCTAAAGGCTGGTTTCTATATTAGATGGATGTAAAAAATGTCTTCTTGCATGGTGACTTGCAAGAAGAAGTGTATATAAATCAGCCACCTAGTTTTGAGGATATAAGTCATCCAGAGTATGTATGTAAGATTCATAAGGCTTTGTATGGGCTGAAGCAAGCTCCATGAGCATGGCATGATAAGATTGTTGAGTATCTTGTCACTATTGGTTTTCATATGGCATATGCAGATCACTCTTTATATGTGTGTAAGAGTGATAAGGGTATTGTGATCATCACCATCTATGTCGATGATCTTATTGTTGGGGATGATAACTTGGATGAGATTGAGCATGCAAAAAGTCTTCTCAAAAGGAAGTTTAAGATGAAGGATTTAGGAGATCTATGCTACTTTTTGGGAATTGAGGTCATTCGCACACCTGATGGTATTTGGCTGTCATAGAGACAATATGTATTGGACATGTTGTCCAAGTATGGGATGGCTGATTGTAAGTCAATCTCGGTACCATTAGATCAAAATGACAAGCTTAGTGCGGATGTAGGTAATGTGTTGGAGGATTCCACTATGTACAGGAAGATTGTGGCCGGGGACTTTGATCTATGTTACGATCAGCACGCCAGATTTGAGTTACACTATTGACTTAGAGAAATAGTTTATGAAGGTTCCGTGCACATCTGGAGTTGAGCTTAAGGGAGAGTGTTGAGATGTCAAGATCAACATGAATTGACACTCACGAGGTGCCTGCATGTGACCGTTCGACATTTACATCACTAGCGGGTTTAGTAGCGGGCAACGACATATCTTTGCCAGAGATTCTACAGCTGGACTACACCGACTAGTCCACACCTACCCACTCCACTTAGCGTGTTCACATTATGGACCACTTGTATATACTCTATTATGTGTGTTAGTCACTTTATCTTTTTTGTAGACCTCTTTTGTTGTGTGAAGAAGAAGAAGAAGAAGAATTTTCAGCCTCTCAGCTTGTGTGTTCTCTTCTAGGGTTTGTGAGTGTGTGTGTGCTTGCAAGAGCTCAAGCTCTCTTCTCTTTGCATCTTTTCATTTTTTGCATATGTCGCCAAGCCACATCAAGATGCCAAGGCTAGAACAATTCGACACATTCTCTCATCCTTTGTTGCATGCTGGCCTTGTTTGCTACGCTTGGCAGTTTAACTGGTGCTTGCTTGCAACCTAGTGAGTAGGTAGTATGCCTTCGTCGATGGGGCAAGTGTTGGCTACCACGCTGGCGAGTAGCGCACCTCGAAGTTGCCTTTGAGATGCTACTGAGGCAGGTGCTTGCTTGTGTGAATAGTACATTCTATGTTTCAATGGCATAGAGTTGCCTAGTTGAGGTGTTGCTACTGTGCGGTAGCCTTTATGGCATATGCAATAGATAGTCAAACTATCAGTGCGTGAGCATATGTACTGCTGCAACCCCAAACGCATTGAAGCTGTTTAGGCTGCTGAAGGTGGTCCCTCTCTCTAGGTGCTTCTACACAGTTTTTCTCTTCTCGAAGGATTTCCCATGATCTTTTCTTTGTGCTCCCAAGGCGACTAGTTCGATAGTAGTTCCCTTAGATGCCACTGCTATCAGCGCCAACAGACCTTCCACACGAATGTAGCTAGCCGGGTTGTTTTCTTTTACTACCTCTACTATTATAGATGGTAGAATTTTGACACATGTTTGCACTATGAAGTTCCTCCCTTGCCACCTTCTCTGTTGTTGTGGTTGGTCGTTTCTACTGCTAATGTCCCCCACTCCCCACGGCTGACTTGTTCACTAGCAGCTCTTTTGTGTTAAAAGGTCATTTCTTTACCACCAAAAAGCGGGCTGTTGTGGCCACCTCACATGTCACACTCCTACCCCATATTGACTTTTTTTTCCTTCTTTCCTCTAATCTAATCCCATTGCCTTTTAACCTAAGGGGTTGTGTCCAGTCTACTGACCACTCTCTCTTTCACACATAGTTGAAGACAAACTCTCTCTGTCTCTCTCTCTCTCTCTCTCTCAATGGCTGTCTATCTCATGCTTCACATTTATAGCTCTCATGAAATATTTCTTTCTCTCTCTCACACACACAAACATAAAAAACCCCACAAAGTTATTCTCTTAAAGATAATGACCACATAACAAATGCTCTCTCTATCACATAGTTTTGAATAAAAATTCTCTTCTCTAAGATAGATTATGACTTAGCTTTGTTGATTCTTGGCATTTTATCAATTTTTGTCTTTATTGCATTTGCCAACAGGTGTTGAATTAGAGTTTTTTTTTGTTGATGTTGCCTCCTTGTGAACTTCTCCCGGTAACGGAACCAATGTTAAGTGGAAAGTGTGGACCTCCAGGTGTTCACATGGCCATGGAAGCCACATAGAAGGCAACCAAGCCCCAAGTCACCAGTCCCACTCTAGCTCTCGGGGATGAAGACGAGGTTTCAAAATAAAGGGGATTAAAGGGAAGGAACCTAATCTAGCAAGCAATGGAAATGACAAAGGAAGTGATAAAGGAACAAAGAAAACAAAAGGAAAGGAAATGCCAAAGAAAGTGATAAAAACAACAATGAACATAAAGCAAACTCAAATTAACTCAATTCACTTTCTCTCACCCATTCTAACTACACAAAACAACTCCCATACATCACAGTGATGAACACAATGAACACAAAAGGAAAGGAAATGCCAAAGGAAGTGATAAAAGGAACAATGAACATAAAGAAAACTCAATTCAATTTCTCTCACCCATTCTAACTACACCAAACAACTCCCATACATCAAGTGATGATAAGGATCGGGACTACAACCCACTCAGTACCTTAACCATAAACAAGTATAAGGCTCAATTAGTCACCAAGGGCTATGCCCAAAGGGAAGGCATTGACTATAGGTTCCCAACAACACGGAAACTCTCGACACAAACCTCGCAAAAGACAAAGAAAAAAATCCCCACTTCATTTGAGCCCCAGAGGACTATCTCCAAACATATTGTGACATGATACTCCTTCCACCTTGCACTCTCATGTAGTAAAGAGACTTGTACGACAAAATACTCTACCGCCACACTGACCTCCCTCACAAACCTCGCCCCACCAGGTGAGCCAAAAATAGGTACCTCACCCTTGCTAGATAAAGAAGGGCACTCATCAAAAACTCTCATTAAAAATTGTCAAAGAAAGTAGAAAAAGAGTCAAAGAAGTGTGAAGAAACCAGAAACAAAGAAGTGTGAAGAAACCAGAAACAAAAGGTTGTCAAAGAAGTGTGAAGAAACCAGAAACAAAAGGTTGTTATGCATGATGGAGATTCCACCCATACGTCCACATTTGGTTCTCTAATCACTATCCTTCTCGGTACATCTCCATATGGAAGGGCCATGGTGAGTGAACACCTAACCCATGGTTAAAATACCACCATCTGAGGATGGGGAGCCATGGCAGGCAAACACTTGGCCCATGGTTAGAATACCACCATCTCAGGATGGGGGCCATGGCAGGTGAACACTTGGCCCATGGTTAGAATACCACCATCTCAGGATGGGGGCCATGGCAGGTGAACACTTAGGCATGGTTAGAATACCACCATCTCTGAATGGGGGGCCATAATTTGTGAATATCTAGCCCATGGTTAGAATACCACCATCTGAGGTAGTCTTAAAAAAATCCATGCACGTTCACTTTTGTGCACGTACATTTCCATCTATGCATGTATGTTTCCTTCTATGCATGCACGTTTCCATGTGTGCACATATCTTTCCATCTACGCATGCATGTTCACTTCTGCATATGCATATTTTCATCTATGCATGCATGTTTCCATCTATACATGCACGTTCACTTTTTCATATGCATGTTTTCATATGTGCATGCATGTTTCCATCTATACATGCACATTCACACCTCAACATGCATGTTCTTCTCCACATGCATGCTCACACCTCACCACGTACATTCAAGCTCTCAATGTATGTACACCGTCCTAGATATGCATGTTCCCAAGAATGTCCTGCAAACATACATATTCCCAAGTAAAATACTATAGAAATAAAGGGTCTACCCCTCTCATTTCCCACTATTTCCTTTACACCTTGCCAAACTATTACCAATTTTGTTCTGCCTTCCAACCCTCAACATCCTCTATTCTCATCATGGGGTGAACAATTGATATGCTGGGGCATCATCTGAGACATCCTTATTCCCACCAAGAAGAGGAAGGCCACCAAAGTCACCAAGCTCCTAGAGCATCAGGTAGTTGCCACCGACTTCTAGCATGGAGCTACTTAGAGAAGTCAACAACCACATGATCCATAGCCAAATACAATTAGATATAAAGACTACCATGTTGCAAAGAATCCCATAGGTCATGGAGCACCTTACCAAGCTTGGACTTGGAGGCCTAGTTGTCATTATTATTCCCACTTGGGGCCTCGACCTCACCACCTGTTTCTGATTTATCTCTTCCTATGATACCCATCATCTCAGCACCAAAACTAGATCCGTGATGCCATAGGTTCCAACCTAATCATAGCCCTCACCACATTGATGTGGTCCATGAGGCCATGCATCTACCCTGGGCCATAGAACCATACCAGAAGCTCAATGGTATAGGGCATGCAGGTTTGCGATATCAACAGGGGCCTGGTAAATAGGGATGGTGTCAAGTGGGAAGATATTACCCGCACTAGGATCTATGCACGCCTACCCATGACCTTATTGTACTAACGTTGACCTCTCTTAATGGACAAGTATAGCCATTGTTCAACCTCTCCCTTATTGCTCCCCTCAAGCTAGTTTAGGCCGTTTACTAGGCCGACCATTTTCATCATGAACTGAGCATGAGCTCGAAAGTATTTTTTGCCAAACTCACTGGAAAGTTTGGGGTAGATATGATCCTCCCCAAAGTACTCTATTATGTCACCGGCTAGTAAGAGCTCCTTGAACCTTACAATTACTAAAGTAGCACCACCCCAAAAGTAGACCCCCTCCACACCCGCCCAAGTGGTTCCTTCCCTTGTTAACTCTCTGGCCCGTAAGAAGTAGAAGCTTGACCAGGAGAGGCCAGAGCTAGTGAAACATTTGCCGATTTTATAGAGATAAACCTAATAAATATCCCCACCACTAGGGCAGTAGCCCTGCAGATTTAATTGCCAATCCATCCCACGGTGGGACAACCCCATTTAGTGAGACCCATCCCACTACATCCCCAAGAGTGCTAGAAGAGCCGTCAACTTTGAAAGCCAAGCCTTTTTTACCTCCCATGAGGCACATAACATCACAAAGGAACATTGTTGGATCCAACAGGGCAAACATGCCTCAATCGAAAGCTTTTCGCGGTCTCTTTTCCATTCATAGGGATGCCTCTACCATATTTCCCTATAGCCTTGTCCTCCCTTCTCTAGAACCTAGAAGGAAACATGACAGCTTGTGTGGCTAAGCATAAGGAGAAAAAAGATGTGACATAAGTCCTAGAGAGAGAAAGAGAAATGACCTTCTAAGTAAGTAAGTAAGATTAAGTATAATATTAGGTTAAAACTCTAGAATTAAATCAAGAAAAGGAATAAGGATCCATGAAATCAAGAATGGAAAAAGAGCAGGAATTTATGTGCTTAATTCAAAGAGGCACAATCCTTAAGAAATGTGAAGGTGATTAAACTTAAGAAAATCAAGATTAAGGGACCTTCAAGGAGAGATATGCTTAAGACCCTTAAAAATGACCAAGGAATCTCAATATATGATAAATCCTAAATACAAGAGCTACACCAATGACTTTAGATTGATCATCTTTGTATATGAAGGCCCTTAAGAAAATTTGATTAGATTAGCTTGGAAATGATCCCAAGAAGGGAAAATCTCTCTAGGGGGGTTCACCTAAAAATATGTAAGTGTAGCATGTGAGCTCATCAAGAGGGGTGTACTAATTCAAAAAAGTTATATAATTACATTAACATAAGGGGTTTTTTAAACCAATTTTTTTTTAAAAAACAATACTTTTATAAAGAAAAAGGGGTCGTTTTATTCATAAAAAATATGTAAGTGTAAGGGGTTTTTTAAATACACCTTGAACCCATGTGATACATAAAATTTCTTAGAGGTGAACCCCTCGAGAGATCTTTTCTGAGAAATGTGGTGCCATTGAGCATAAGGAAGAGGTAAGGAGTGAGTATGAGTAGCCAAGCAAGAGAAAAGTCTAGCATGAAGGCACGTGAGCAAAGCGAATTATCCCACATTAATGTGCAAACCAAAAGGTGTACCTCCTCATATAAGAGAGGACCATTATTATAGGAATATATTTTAAGCTCTCTTAGAAATATTATTCTACCCTCTTAGATCATTTGGGGACACTTGGATTATATTTGCATCAAGACAAATCATGTTAATATTATGGGTCCATTATAAATATTAATACGTTTGGTGTATATTGACGTATGGTTGGGGTCTCCAATGTTCGTTATAGTTTGGTTTGTATGGAAGGGTGATTCTTGGGTTATTTATGCCTGGAAAACATGTACATATGGTTATGGTTTGTGCACTTATGAAATATTTGTTTACCAATTTATTGTTGGCTATTTTATAGGTGAAGAGGATTCCGAAGATTGAGGAGAATTCACACAATATTATTACTTGGCACACATTTTTGTAAACAAGCTTTGTATATACATGTGCTAACTTGTGCACATTTTGATTTATTTTGGAAAGCCTTGGTTTATCAAGCTTAGGCTTCAACCATATTAGATAGTTTGGGAAAACTCCTATTCCCATTTGAAAAAGGGGATCATGGTGAACCTATCCAAGATTTTATCAAAACCCCCTCATGTGACATATCATTGGAAAGATCTTTAAGAGTAGAATCTAAATCTAAACTCTTTGAAAAATTTGGAGTTAGCATGCTCAAGGTATGGCCAAAACTATATTAAAATGTTGATTCCCAATGTGAGATTTTTTCCAAACTATCTAATATTGACTAGTCGAATGTTAATATTTTGTAAAGCGTGATATGCTTTAACACCATAGCTACTCATGTGTGGAGAGAGACCACACATGAGGGGGGATGACTGAACCCAATTTTGGAGTCGTAATTTTTGAGCTAGGTATTATTTTTCATTCACTCAAATATTGAATATGTTGAATTTTATATCTTTTGATGTGTTATTTGGCTTCAATAATAAAATTTCTTGCAAGTTGCTTTCTATTCTAATTTCCTAGAGTTGGATCCTTGTTAGTGGTATCAGAGCTTTGGTCTAGGAAGATGGAGGTAAGATTTGAAAGTTTAATTCAAAGGTTTGAAGAGTTTCAGTCTATTAATCAAAGGGCAAACCACTCTGCATAAAACCACCAAACCACCTTTCTCTTG
Source organism: Cibotium barometz (assembly GCF_041138505.1). Classification (NCBI taxonomy): domain Eukaryota; kingdom Viridiplantae; phylum Streptophyta; class Polypodiopsida; order Cyatheales; family Cibotiaceae; genus Cibotium; species Cibotium barometz. The sequence continues at coordinate 74,245,253 of NC_141047.1, read as the reverse complement.
AAAAATAGTTTTCCCAAATTCATATGGCCTCTCATGGATCTAACTGCATGGATGTAATCCTCTTCTAAAGGAGGTTTAAGCCCAACAATCAAACTGCTAAACCACTGAAAGATGAACAAATCTATAATGGAGGGTCAATGATTATCTACAAAGCAAGTCTTGTGAAAAGAATTGAAACAGAGCATGCAAGGAGATTTTTCTTTTTGGTGGAAAATTTTAAAAAAAGGGAGCTTAAAATTGGGTTTTCTCTCTTCTTCTCCATGGCGGTGGGCAGCGCAAGCATCCAACACCTACATGCGGAATTCATTTCTTTCTCTTTCTACGTGCTATATGACTTTGGTGAAGAAAGAGAATCGGTGTTAACTTAAAAGCTTTGTAAGCTTTATTACAAGCTTAATTTTATAAGCTTATAAACATTTAAAAAACTTATAATATTGATCAGCTTTATTGGAAAGGTTTTTAGGGATCTCAAGAAGAAAGGGCCACAACTCAAGCGAAATTCAGATTTTCCAGGTTTGAAGAAAATTCACAAAAAAATTACATAAAATATTTTCTCTCATTCGAAAAATTGAAAGGCTTATTCAACCAAAACTTTTGGGCATCAAAGAGCATCAAGAATTGGAAAATTTTGGAAGGTGTTATTTTTGGCTCCGATTTCTTCATCACATTAGGTTTCGAAAGGATTATCAAGTGGCTTAAAAAATTTTACTACGGTCGATCGAAACTCAAGCTTCTTGACCATGCTCAGATTTAATTCAGAATTGGAGTAAAAGGACGGTGTCAAGATCAACCATTTGATGACTTCAAACCCAAATTCAACACAGTTCAAGAGCAAAGTTTTTCATCTTTATGTATTTATTTATATTATTAAATTACACTTTCTTTATTTATTTATTTGCAATGGCCACTCTACCTGCACAACCCACTATGCAAGAGCAAATTTTAGCACTTCAAGAGAAAATTGCAAGTGAGTGTGAACTCTGACAGGAGTTAGAATGTCAAGTGAAGAATTCTAAGAGCAAGCATGACTCTTTCAATTCTGATGAGGAGGAAAGTGAGCATGTTAGGCACACTATCAAAGCTACCTTGCGTGCTCAAAGTTCTTGGAAAGATTCATGGATTAGCCGAGAGGCATTCACTTTCCAAAACTACAATAGCAAGAAAGATGCACCTGTACTTATTACATAGCTTAGCCAATTGGATGATTATTTTTCAGGTGAAACGTTCTTGGAAAAGGACAAGATTAAATGTGCTTGTAATTAGTTGATTGAAAGTGCTGCCTTATGATGGAACGTGATCAAGCAGTGTAAACTTTCGACCTTCAACATGGAAAGAGTTCTAGAAACTCTTAAAGAAGAACTTTCTACCTTCTTATTACAAGGCTAAAGCACGTCAAACGACAATAGGACACTTTATGCCATGTCGAGAAAGAGAATGTCTAAGCCTACATCAACAAATTTTTGGACATTCTACAGATTCAAGTGATTGAGAAAGTTAAGGAAAAAGAGAAATGAAGGAAATTCATTGTTAAACTTAAGCTTACTATTTAGGGCTGATGTCAGTATGTTTCATCCACATTATCTTAATTTTGCTATGGATCTCGCTTTAAATATTGAATGTAAAACGTCTATTTCTAGAGATTTCAAGATGCAGGATAAGTCATTTACAAAGTCTTCTAAACCATCTTTCCCCTTAAGTACTTTTGTGATAAATCCAAGATGCACAAGGGTAAAGATGTGCTTAAAGGAGATTCTTGCAAGGATAACAACAACAAACCCTCAGATGGTCAATCAAAGAATCAAATCATCAATGTTTTAGATGTCATAAGGAAGGACACCTCACCGGACTGTCCTAAGAAGAAGAATTCCGCATTGGTGGCTTGACTCAACGTTATTGAAGAAAGAAGACGACGATGATTCTTTCAAGCAAGAGGGTAAATTTGATCCTCATTATTCGGATGAATGTAAGCTTTTGATTCATGATTAGTGGCTCCTTTGCAAGGAGTGGAATGTATCTTTGGTATGCCATGGAGACATGAGCATAATCCCCAGATTGACTATCAAACTCTTACCATGTGGTTAGTATAAGGTGACAAAGAAATTTGTCTCCGGGTGACTTAGCTCCACTTTTGACTCATACCCAAGCAAAAAGAGATGTTCAAAAAAAGGAGAAGAAATTTTTTATTCTTGTCAACTAGCTTAGTGCTCAAGATGACTCCAAATCAAATGTGTCTCATGACCCTTTCATCTCTAAGTTCTCTAACTGCTTCATGGATGACTTACCTCCTGTTATGGTACATGGAGATTAAATTATTTTATAAATTAAATAATAAAAGAAATAAATCATAACATCATAGCATAAATCAAGAGCATGAAAATCAAAGAGCATAAGATTGGGTGCAATCTGGACCCCCTAACGTGTGTGGCTCCACTATGACTGTTAAGTGGAAAGTATGCACCTCCAAGCATTCATGTGGTGATGGAAGCCACATAAAAGACAACCAAGCCTTAAGTCACTGGTCCCACTCCTATTTTCGGGGATGAAGAAGAGGTTTAAGAAGAGAGGGGATTAAAGAGTAGGAACCTAATCTAGCGTCATCAATGGAAATGACAACGGAATTGATAAAGAAACAATGAACACAAAAGGAAAGTAAATGACAAAGGAAGTGATAAAAGGAACAATGAACATAAAGAAAACTCAACTTAACTCAATTCAGCTGCTCTCACCCATTCTAACTACACCAAACAACTCCCATACATCAAGTGATAATAAGGTTTAGGACTAAAATGCACTCATGGCAAAGTACCTTAACCATAAATAAGGAATCCCTTGAATAAGAAGCAAGGCATGCCACTCCAAATAGTACAGACACACACCAACCTCTTGGTGGCTTTCCATACAAGGAGGAGCCTCAACCAAGACATCACTAGCCAAAAGCTCAATCACATGTCTCTCACACACACAAGAGCACTCTAACTAGCATGCCTTCTAGAAATCAATAAAAGAAGAAGAAGGCCCAACTGTCTACACACGCAAGACACTCAAAGAGTTCACAAGAGTGGATTCCAACTAGGGCTAGAGGAAATGCCTTGCCTTTCACCCTATGCTTCTTTATATAAGAAAATGAGGCTCATCTGTTTGCCACATGGCAAGCATAGAATGATCCCACATATTACAACCAATAGGGTGTGGGCATACCCATCACCCCTCAAGCATAGAATGATCCCACATGACAACCAATAGGGTGTGGGCATACCCATCACCCCTCAAACCATTCAAAATATGTGCACAAAGTAATACAAATTATGTTCACACAAATGAGTGCAATGTGGGATATCCAAGGGGAAAAACCTCATGGGAAAAAGTTCCCTTGGATGAATACAAGAACCTAAATGTGAGGTGAGGGATAAGAAGAGAGAGATCAATATAGGGGTTAACATCCTCCCACGTCAAGCACATCCAGTCCCTTGGATGTGAAAGTGGATGTGAAAGGGGATACGACTTATGTGTGTCAATGAAGACTAGATGGAGGGGTGTCTAGATGAAGATTAAGCCAACGGCGGCGAATACAATATAGGTATGTACATTGGAGATATGGTTGTCCAAGGGGAAAAAAGTTCCCAAGGACATGGCGGAATGTCGCAAAAGTCATCCAGAGGGCTGGATCCCAAATAAAAATGGGAAACTCCATCAGCAACTCTAGAGTACAATGTCGATGAATCCATGCCAATGAAGAAGGTAAAATATATGTCAAAGAAATAGGACCACCACCAGATCCCAAACAAAAATGAAAAACTCCAAGTATTCTACATGATGTAAGCCAGGGTGCCAAATGAATGAAGACAAATGGGGTGCCCTAGCTAATGCCAATTTACTAATCCCAATTGAAATAGATGTGGGTAATGAATGGACTTTGGATTAGAGGGACACTTTGGCAAAAGATGTGGCCATCAGGGAAAAGGTGTCCTTATCAAAAGGATCTGCAAAGGTGGGTACATAGGTTGATGATGAGGATAAGATCATTGAAGTCCATGGAGTGTCGATGGATCCTAACCCTAGTTTCCAAATGAAGGTGCTCCAAACTATATCTTGATAAAAAGCTAGTGATGAGTAGTATCCATAACCATCTACACCCAAGGAAGATGGTGGAGTGTATGGAGGCTCTATCCCAAAATATGACAAGAGATCCTCAACATGAATCTCCCATGGTGAATCATAAGTAGATACAATGTCCAATGTAGAGGTAGCTGTGGCTTCATGATACGGTACAATCTCCAAGGGAGTAGAAGGGTGCTGCTCCATAACTTGTGCTAGGTGGGCCAAAGTGCTGTTGCACCCTCATAATAGCCTTGTGCTTTAAGAACATGCTTTGGGACCCAACGAGTAACAATCTGAGGTTTAGGCTTGGAAAAGATGTGCTTTTTAGGAGGCTTAGCAACTAGGCTAGATGGTACAAGTTTGTACGCATCTTTGGGTAGCCAAATTGATAATTCCTTCTTGCCTGGCCTTCTTTGAGTAGTGACTAAAGTAGTTGGAACATGCCAACCATGGCCCTCACTTGAGGACTCATCGTTTATCCACATCATTTGTGTTGGAGCTTCAAGAGCAGATTTTGAAAGTGGGTTGTGTAAGGTAGAAACCCTACCCTTTTGACATGATAAAGCTCGTGGAGTAGCAGATCCCAATACGCAATCAGAATCAATTTACAATTTGTATTGTCTATTCTTCCAATCTAGAGAACAATTGGTAGCACTTAACCATGATCGACCGAGAACCGCCTCTACCACTGCCTTGGACTTACTTTTGCCACATAAAAGGGAACTGACATCTGGTGATCCTAAATGGACATTATAATGACACATTTTTCCTCTATCTTCACTTGAGAAGCTTCGTAAGTCAACAGGAATGTGCACAAGTGTTGGTTGTCCCAAGGCTATCCATGTGTCAAACGAGAGAACATTATAATCTGCACCAGAGTCAATTAAGGCAGAGACAAAGTAGGTAGTCTCATGAAGATGAAAACACACTTGAATATTGAACGGATCGACATATTGTTCATCAGTAGCTAACTGTAAGGCCAACATAGAAACCTTGCGATGCTCCTTGGCTTTTGCAACTCTAGCTTTAGCCTCTTCTTGAGCCTGACGTTTAAGTAGGTCATGTGCTTCTTTCCGTGTTTGTGCAGCATGCATTTGTTGAAGCATGGCTTCAGTTAATGGTTCATTGTATTTCTTGAGACGACTTCCAATAATGAAGTTAGGCATTTGCTCACCTTCTAGTGTCTCTAAACGCACTGCACCACTTGGAGTAAGCTCATTAATCACAAACGGTCCTAGGCCACATTTCTTGAGCTTTCTCTTATGCTTCTTAAGTGTGTACAAGAGCACAAGGTCCCCTTTTTTGAATCGTGCAGTTGTTACATTTCTATCATACCATTGCTTTTGTCTCCTCTTCTCGGCATACATCCCCATTACCACCAATAAGCGGGTTTCATCAAGCTTTTCCAATTCATCAATGCGTTGTGAAAGCTCATGACCAGTCCAGTCCAATTGTTTAGCAACTCGTAGAGTAGGTACAAGAAATTCAATGGGAAGAATTGCATCTAGCCCAAAAGCAAGCTCAAATGGGGTTGTGCCCACAGATGTTTTATAGGCTGTCCTATATGCCCAAAGAACTGAGTGCAACTTTTGCTCCCAATTAGTCCTATGTCCCTCAACAATCTTTGTGAGTGCTGTGCAGAGAATCTTGTTAGTACTCTCAGCTTGTCCATTGGTCTGGGTATGATAGGGTGCGGAACGCCTATGAATTACCATAAATTCTTGAAGCAAAAACTCTATGACCTCATTCACAAAGTGCACACCTTGATCACTAACGATTTCAATAGGTAAGCCATAGCGTGTAAACACATACTCATACAAGAACTTGGATGTGGTTCTGGCATCATTTTTAACTGTAGCCTTTGCCTCTACCCATTTGGTCAAATAGTCAGTTGCGACTATAATATATTCAGCATGCGTGTGACGAGCTGGAGGTTTAATGGGACCGACAAAATCAATACCCCATTTTGCAAAAGCACGTGTGCTTAACATAGGCCACAATGGCATATTGTCCTTTGTGATGGGAGGTTTGGTCCTTTGACAATCGTCACAACGTTTTACATATTCTTCGGCATCCATTTGTAAGGTTGGCCACCAAAGCCCAGACCACCTAATCAACTTAGCTGTGGTATTGCCCGAAAAGTGTCCACCCCCAACACTTGCATGTGCATGAGTCAAGATTTTCAAGTGGTCAGCTTCACATACAGACATGCGTAAGTTGCCATCCTTGCCCCTCTTGTAGAAATGGCCCTCTATCAGCATATAGTTTGCCGCTTCAACTTCAATAGTGTGCTTTCGATATTTAGGAATTTTTTGATCAGTATGACCATGCTGAAGATAGTCCACAATATACTTACTCCAACTTGGTGTAGTTGAAATTTGGAATAATGTGACATTATGAATTGGCTGTTGAATTTTACATGAAGCACAGTTACGAACAAATTTTTCAGCATCCGCATGCATGGTCGGCCACCATTGCCCATCTCGAGATATACGTCGCACACAAGTAGTAGCTGATGCATGGATTCCACTGATACCCGCATGTGCCCATTCCAAGATCTCCTCATATTGGTCAGGGTTAGGTATAAGCCGCAACACTCCATCATTACCCTGACGATATAATCTCCCTGAGATTAACTTGAATGGTTGCCATAGGTCCACATTAGGACCCGCTAGTTGTATCTGCCCACTTGTCAAAATTTCTAAGATGGATTCAGACCATCTAGGAGTTGTCTCTACAAGGAAAAGTGTTGAATCTAACACTCATCTAACATATCATCATCCACACCCACCGGAGCTTCTCCAGAGGTGATTCGAGACAAATGATCTGCCCTAAGATGAGTTGTTCCTTTTCGGACTGCCACTTCAAAATCAAACTCAAGAAGGATGATAAACCACCTCACAATCCTTCCAGTTGCATAAGGCTTATTGACCAAATATAGCAGTGCTTGATTGTCCACAAAAAATATGAATTTGTTTGCCAAAAGGTAATGGTGAAACTTTTTCACTGCATATATCATGGACAAACCTTCTCTTTCTGTTGTGGTATAATTCTTCTCAGCATTTTGACTAGCATATGAGATTGGGAAATCCTTATTATGTTCTCCTGATTGAGCCAAAATACATCCAATTGCAAAGTTTGAAGCATCAATATGGACATGAAAGATTTGGTTCCCATCTGGTGCCCGTAAGATGGGTGTAGTCACTAATGCTTGCTTCAACTTTTCAAAGGATTTCTCACACTCATCAGTCCAATTAAACTTTACAAGAAGAGCATATAATGGTCTAGCTAGGACAGCGTACATGTAGATGAATCGTCGATAATAGCCACAATGTCCCATGAATGTTTGTACCCCTTTAGGGTTGATAGGCCGAGGTAATGAGACAATGACATCAATTTTATCCATATCTGTTGAAATCCCATTGCGCGAAACAATATGGCCCAAAATTTTTCCTTGTCTTACCATGAATTTGCACTTGTCAGGATTCAAGCATATACGATAAACTTGACACTTTTGAAACACAAGTCTGAGGTGTTCTATGTGATCATCACGCTCTTGTGAGTAAACACATAAATCATCCATGAAGATCGCAAGAAATTGCCTAAGGGGTACTCCTTGAATACATGACTCATTAACCGCTGAAAGGTTGCTGGTGCATTTGTTAGACCAAATGGCATAACACGATAGGCAAAGATGCCATCTTCAGTAGCAAAGGCTGTCTTGTGTTGATCCTTTGGATCAATTGACACTTGATTGTAACCGGAGAATCCATCCGAGAAACTATATGCCTTTTTCCCTGCAACTCGTTCTAGAACATGATCCGTGATTGGAAGTGGGTAATGATCACGTACAGTAGCTGCATTTACCTTCTTGAGGTTTACACATACTCGAAGTTTTTCATTTTTCTTGGGAGCCACTACAATAGGGGAGACCCATTCTGTGTGTTCAATCTCATAGATAAATTTTGCCTCTAAGAGCTAGTCTATTTCTTCTTTTATCTTTCGTGCAAAATTCTCATTGTAAGTATAAGGACGTTGCTTGGAAGGCTTTGCATCCTCTCGCAACGGAATTGTATGCTGACATATGCTTGGATCAACCCCTTTGAGGTCTTTATAACTCCAAGCAAAAACATCGCGATACTCCTTTATTGTTTGAATTAATAACTTCTCCTCATCTAAGGACAAGTCTGTGGGGCAATCCACACATAGCGAGGCTCTTCTCCTGGCTTAGCGATATCAATCTTTTTTGCATCTTCTGGACCATCATATGAAACCCCTGGCATGCTTGGTTTTTGTCGCATGGGCTGTTGAAGAACAATCTTCCGATCTTGAAGAGTGTATTGTGTGAAGTTGGGGGAAACATTGAGACCTTGTTCTTGTCCACTTGAGTTGTCACTCATTGAAGACCAGGCGGTTTTGAACTCTCCTTTGCAATCTTGCATCAGATTTTTTTGTTCAACCGTTATCTTTGCACTTCCGACATTCTCTTTTGAATTGGTTTTAGACTTGAGTTTTGGTTTTTGTTTCTTCGTTTTTTTACAAATTTTGCTAACAATTTTTAGCTTTTCTCCTGGTTGGAATCCATCTGATCGTTTTACTTGGTCTTTGATACTATCTTGTGCTTGGACATAGTATAGATATCCATTCTTTCTTGAGAAGTGAGGTGGTGGTCGAGAGTGTTCATTCTTAACCTCCTCCTTTTCTTTTTGTAGTCTCTCACGTCGTACCCTCTCATCTTGTTTATGGATTCTCTTATGGCTCTTACAGCATTTACGTTTGGGTCGGCTTCGAGGGATCTCTACTTGAACCTCCCTTCCTCTCAAGAGCAGGCGTGCCTTTCCTAACTCATCCTCAGGGATTATCACATCATTATCAAAATCAGAGTCCCATCCATCTTCCTTATCAGCATCACTAGCAGATTCGAGTGTTAAATCCTCCGTGAGACTTCCTCTACATGCAGTTTGTTGTGGATGCATCCCCATAGTACAAAACATCTAGAAGGTCATGTGGCTGTACCATTCGTATAGGAATAATGTCATATCCATCTGAGTCACAAAATTGAATTGGCTTAGGTAAAGCACATGTCGATAATGTTGCAAGGACATGACTCCATTCTAGTGGATCAATTAAGTGCTCAGGGAAGGGTTGTGAAATGTATGCCTCATCTGATACACTTCGATTACCCTTAAGTCTCTCAGTGTTGAAATCCCTACATGAGGCTCCACACATCCACAGATCTTCTCGCCCATCTGACAATGTAACTCTTGAGCCCTCAGATGAAGCAAAATCAAACTGATCTATTGGAGACCTTGTTACATCATGATAGGAGTGATTCTTTAGGTTGACCCTTGTGATGACAGAATCATGTCGGAGGTACAAATAATTGTATCCCCAATCTTGAATCATTTGAAATTGTCGCATGAATGGTCTACCCAATATCACTTCATAGTTTGGATGTTTTTCAAAATCCACTACTGCAAAGGTGTGCTCATATTCAATCCCACATGTGGTGACCAATATGTTCTAAAGCAGCCCAAGGGGATGTTCTAAGCTTCCATTTGCTAGCTGCAAGCACATCCTGGTACTCCTAATAGCTGGTTTGCCCCACTTTTCCCAAATGGACCTTGTCACAATGCCCACTCCTGCACCACTATCAAGTATTGCAGTTGAAGCTACTTTTCGCACTTCTAATGGGAGGGTAGCATTTCCCTGATCGTCCTCACAAAATTTTCCTACTTTGTTGATAGGAACTGGCATAACATGCTTTGTCTCAGGGTGTATAGTACAATGATGGTGACCCTTTTGTAGCAATACCTGCTCTGACAAACATGTGGCAATATCATTCCACAACTCAGGTTGAAGCTTTATCAAATCAAGCAAAGGCAAGGTACAAGCCACTGGTGCTGACAAAATAGCTTGCATGATACCCATATCCATCTCCTTTGTCAACCTTCTATGCATGGAGGGTATCCTCAAGGTTTGAGAATAGTAGTCATATTCTCCCAAATATGATGGTAAGGTTTTCATTGTATGCTTACTTCTAGGAGAAAAAATTGTTTGAACTTCCTCCTGAATGCTTGGGCGTCTAAAGTTGTTTTCCGTGCCCCTGGTAAAATCTACCTCAGAGAATGGAGGTGAACTAATAGAGAACATGTTCTCATTAACTTTCTCATGAACTGCTACCCACATCTCATTTGCCATATCCTCGTTAGCATCAATAACTTCATCATTGCATGGGAAGGCAAGGCTAGGTGGTGGCAGAATACCGGTTTTCAATGGGGTGACAATTGGTGCAGACCTCTCGCTATGAGCTTGTGAGATGAGCTCACTTTTCATTTCCCGACTTGATGACACTTCTGGTATGGTTTCTAATGTTGGTTTAAGAGAGGTTGGGCCCCGAGGAATAGGTGGACGTGGTCTCTGAAGTATTGATTGAGCTTCCCTAATGAGTTGCTGATGTACAGCTAGATTGATCTTCTCCTCACGAGGGTTTGGGTATTCTTGAAGCTTCTTGGGTAGCTCAGATAAAGCTGCAATGTGACTTCTATGAGCATCAATGATGGCATCTAGAGTCTCGTTCACCTTATCCACAAAAACAGAACCCCCAAAACTATCCTCGGTCGTACTAGCCTCATCTTGTTTAGCACTAGGCCCAGGTTGAGGTTGATGCTCCTCATGCACTTCTTGAGATGTAAAAGCTTGATCCTTCATGTTTTGTTTAGAGACTTCTTGATAACTAGTGGATGCACTCTTAGTTCACTTGTTGCGGTTCTTTTTCCTCCTAGTGGTCCTTTTTCTATTGGAATGTAGGGTCTTATCCACTAGATTTGCCTTTGCATCCCTAGTTCGAGGTGTCTCATCAGTCTGCATTTCGGCATTTCGTGTCTGTGATCTAGTCATGACTCTAAGTGGCACGACATCCTCATTCTCTGATGAAGGTGGTGATGGAACTGCCCCTACAAGGTTGAGTGAGACCTTTGTTGAGAGGTGCCTTCCTCATGTGGTTTCAGTAAACAATCCTTTGGGAAGTGTTCTACACAACACCCTAGACAATATCTTTCAATTGGTGGAAACTATGGTACTGTTGTATTGGATCGGGCTGCTTGCCTTGAGTGATGTGGACAATCACGAGCCCAATGGGATTCTCTGCACTCATAACAGGGGCCCATTAGTTTGGCTTCTACTTTCCTTTGCTGCCATTGACCTGAGGGGCCTAGAGTCCTATGTTGGTAGCCGCCTAGCAACATCAAAGAATTTTGTTCCCCTGGTTGAGCCTCTAGTGCTTGGCTTGGATATGCAGGACTTTCAAAGAGATTTTCCTTGGATGAATATGATGCATATTCCTCCTCCACATAGCTTGGGTTTACCAAGTCTCCACACATATTTGAATTGTTGTAGTCAACAACCCTCACCGGAGCAGTCCCAGGAGCAGAGGAGGCTGAGCTCCAAGAACAGGTCATGCTTGCTCTTGTGCCATCGGTGGCTTACGTTCAAAATTAGTATACTGTTGATGCATTTGTGGAGTCACTCCACCCCTTTGCTACTCACGCTCCTATCTCATTCTGGCAATGCGAGTACATTCCTATGTGGTGTGGGTAAAGTTCCAAGCACAGGCCTGGCTCCACTTCTTTGTGGGTTGGTTTGTGACTAGAGGAGAAAAGGTATTACATTCTTCGGTTTTATGGTTACCGCCACATGCTCCACAAAGATGAGGACCTGTAGGTAGTACATTCCTCATTCGCTGCTGCTGCTGTTGTTGTGGCTGCATGGGTGGGTGATAGGTCTGTCCCAATCTCCTTAGTACTAGGTTAGCTATCTGGTCTGGATTTACTAGCGCACTAGACCCTGAACTTTGGTCATCACCCCATTGATCTCTAGGTTTCACCTCAGGGCCAGTACTATCTTGGAATTTGAAGTTATCTGTGAAATCCATAGCATCATGGCAACACTCATTGAAATTTGTATGCTTCTTTGCATAGAGATGTGTATGCAGTGTTGAATTTTTGAGTCTTTTTAAGAAGAGAGAAATTAATCGACTCTGGGCGGGCTTCTTATCTTCTGGGCAACGATTAATGTACTGCTTCATCCTATTTACACAATCTCTAACACTCTCAGTCTCGCCTTGCTTGAAAGAGTAGATGTTTGCTACCGTGTCATGTTGAATCCCCATCAAGGAAAATGCAGCAATGAATCTCTTCCAAAACTCGTAAAGAAGATTTGTCTAAAGCCTCTAGTGCCTGAAACCAAGCAAGGGCCTTTCCCTCAAGAGTGAGCCCAAATCCTTCAATTTGAGTATGCTTGTCATCAGTCACTTGCTCAGCTCGAACTGCTTGCCTAAATGCTGCTACATGGTCATATGGATCTCTCGACCCTTCGTACTTCTTTACCAGTTTCTGAAGAGTTGATGGCCTTACTTGTCTTGAATACTCATCATAGGGCCTACGGCCTCTCACTCTCAGTGGGAATTGTTCCTCTCTTTGGTAAGATGGTCCACATGCATCCCAAATTGGTGTGAGTCCCCTATTACCTGCCTCACCAACCCCCTCCAAAGATCTTGTTACCCGCATTTCAGGAGGTGCATTTATGGGAGGCCGAGTTGGCTCCCCTACCCTTTGATTGTCATAGTGAGAAAAACGTTGTTGTGGTGTGATCTGTGGTTGCACTTTTGGTGTAGGACAATATCTTGGTGCTAGAGTTGGGCTACTTATTGCAGTGGTCCACTTTGATGTTGAGGGTCCCTCTCTAATGAACTCTCTTAGGGGAGGAGCAACAGTTTCTCCAAGAAAGGCTGTCTCTCCTGGTTTAGCTGTAATTGTTGAGAACACTTCCATGAATAATGGTTGTCCTTTCCATGTGAGCTCCCGAATCTCCTTCCAATCTAAGGTTCGGTATTCATTGGCCCATTTATCAACGATTCGGTTCATGTGTCCTGCAAGCTTCTCAACTACCACCACAAGTGCTAGAGGAAGATCTAGCTCTGCAATCTAGTTGTGGCATAATATCCCTCTAAAGAGTCCTTATAGACCTTTTGAAGTGGGTCATCCTGTAAGACGTTTGTCACTGGAATTTGTCGTACAAACTCCCATTGGTTCTCAGCCCCCTGATCCATTTTGCTCTTGCCTTTCCTATCCCTTTTCAAATTTAGATCTGCAAGAAGTAAATCATCCTTGGATATCTTTGAGGACCGGGCATTGGATGGTCCAAGCATGTCCGGCTCAATGAGCCAATCATCTCTAGACTCCCTTGCTCTGGAAAGCTTTGATAAGTCCAAGAACTTGCTTTTAGAGAGCTCCCCTAATTCGTCTACATTCTCTGGATGATAGGTGACTTCGTAACGAACACCATCTCCACCCATATACATGTTACCCTGGTCATTGACTAGAGGTGCTCTATCAAGTTCTGAGAAAAAGTCTGCGATCTTAACAAGATACCGTTGTTGTGGATCCCTAAAGATCTCAGCTCCTTGAGCATTCGTGTAGACGTATTGGAGTCTCACATTGAGTGTTAACCCCATAGTGTCGGCTTCAAATGGATTAAAAGATCTTGTGGGTGTCCTATTTGGGGCTAAGGGATGACTATTTGACGGCCCTAGATTGTCCATGGACAATGAGCTAGTTGTTCTGGAAAGAGTATCAGATTGGGATTCGGAAAAGGTTTCAGCAATATCTGCCAAATTTCCTACCGATTGGGTCCCACTTTCCTGCGTAGGTACTCTAGAAGGTGCCCTAGGTCCTATGGCAGTGTCTACACGATGTCCCGACCGCAAGTGCATAAGATCAAAAAAATTTTGGTTTTTTTTGTCAAATTTTTTTATTTTTGTTTTTTTTAATTAACAAATATATATATATGTATATATATATATATATATTTTTAAACCCTACCTAACGCCTAAATGCAACTATCATGAATATGTGTGTAACTATCTATCCTATTTTTTTATTTTTTTTATTTTTAATTTTTTCAATTATTTTTTTTCTAATTACACAAAAATATAAATTACGCTAAAAATACTAATTATGTACAAAATTACAAAAATTTTAAAAAAATACAAGTTACACTAATTATGCAAAAAAATTATAAAAAATTAAAAATAAAAAATTACAGAATATGCAAAAAATATGGATTCCTAAAAAAACACATAATTTACATAATTTTTCTATTTTTATTTCTTTTCTTTTCTTTGCTTCTCCTTTTTTTTAAAATTTTTATTTTTCTTATATATATATATTTTTTAATTTCTTACTAATTACACAAAAATACTAATTATGCACAAGATTACAAAAATTTAAAACAATGCAAGTTACACTAATTATGCAAAAAAAATTTATTAAAGTTTTTTAAAAAATGTAAATTATGCAAAGAATATGGACTCAAAAATAAAAACACAAAAATTATTTTTTTTCTTTCTTTTTTTCTTTTTTTTAAAAATATTTTTATTTTTTAATTGTTTTTTTTTCTTTTTTTAATTATTTTTTATTCTTTTTTTTCAAAAAAAAAAGCACAGAACAAGGAAATTAACAAAAATAAATAAATAAAAATAAAAAATAAAAAAATAAGAAAAAAACACTAACCTTATCGGTGCTTTCTCTGATTCGCCGCTGCTCCTTCACGTGCTGCAGCCGTCGCCTTCAATGCTTCACCTTCGCACCCCTCTCACTCCAGCTGCTCGTCGGCCCCCACCTTCTTCTGCAGTTGATGCCTTCAATGCTTCCTCTGCCGGCCACTTCACCGTCTTCTTCACCTCGCCTACAGCCAGTACCACCTCTGCTTCTTTGCTTCCAATCGCCTCCTTCACGTGCTGCAGCAGCCGGCCAGTCGGCTCCTTTTTCTCATCCTCTGCGCCTTTGCCTTCGCCAACTCTGCTGCTTTTGCAGGTTCCTGGCTTCTTTCTTGCTACAGCCGGCTAACAGCTGCCTTGCACCACCTCGCCTTCTACACGGCCTTCGCCTTCGTCTGCTTAGCTGCAGCCGAAGATACCGTCATGGATCTCGTAGTCCTTGAGGGTGATGTGGTCCTTGTAGATGTTGTACCACTTCTGGATGCGGATCTTCTCTGGGCGAGTGCCCGTCTGAGCGATGCCACCTTCTCTGCCCACTTAGCACCTATCCGGCCTTCGCTGCCTAGCCACTTCCTTCTTGTGGCCGCCTTACCACACACAGGCGCAACCGGCCAGTCAACTTCACGTGCTGACCAACCTTTGCAGCCGCTTGCGCTCTTCGCTAGCCAGCAGCCGAAGATACCGTCTCGCCTTCAGCTTCTTTTTTCGGCCACGTTCACAGCCAGGCGGCCACTGCTGCCGGAATTTGTCGCCTCTCTCTGCCGGCCTTCACTCTGTCGCCCGTCTGCTTCAGCCGACTTCTTGACTCCAAGCACCCCGCTTGCTTTCGCTTGCTTCCACACGGCCGGCCTTCGACAGCTTTCAACGGCTAGCTAGCCAACAGCTGCCTCTTGCAGGCCAGTCAACTCACCGGTCTTCGCCTCACGCTTGCCAACAACCGACGCCTTTTGTGTGTTTTTTTTTTAATATAACAAAAATAAAAAATGAAATTTGCAACCTCTCTCCTCCTCTTTTTTCCCTTTCTCCCTTCTCTTTCCCTCTCTCCTTCACACTTGGGAGCCTATGGAACTTGCATAAGCTATAGAAGAGCTTAGCAACGCACCTCTTTTATTTATTTTTTTACTAATTACATGTTAGCGAAAAGCATGAAAGCATGAAATGACAAAAAACAATGAAGGTAAGCATAATGACGGTACTTGAACAAGCATAAAAGCAATAAAACATAAAAAACAATGCGGGAGAAACCTCGACCGCTCAATGGTTTTTTTCTTATCCTAACCTTATCCACTCACACCGGGATCGCACACCCGAACTTAACCTAATCACTCAATGGTTTTACTACCAAAAGAGGAAATAGTGGTGGTTTCCACACACTCTCAACCGGATTTGAGTCTATTCCCCGGCAGCGGCGCCAATGGAGAGATGGAAAACTCTCTCACTTGTAGCAAGAGTAGTATGATCCATATGTAGCTCAATCCAATGGGATTTGCATCCCTTTCGGCGCTAGGGATTCAACCCGTACCGGTGCATAAAAGCTTATCCATTTGATGGAGAGAATGCTAAGAATACTACTACTATTGACATAGACTTAACACACACACAAGCTCAATCTTGCCATTGCTCACTCACTCATCATCCCACTCATTCATGCATCCAACACAAGAAGAAAGCTAAGCTAAAGCATTCTTCATTCTCATGCACTCACTTCCCTTAGCATGCACACAAACCTTGAAGCTATCAACAAAGAAACATGCATCCTAGAGAATAGACATGAGAAGAGAAACAAACAAACATCATCTCATTGCATTGATTCAAAAAAAGAACTTACAATAATATAGATGGGGAGAGAGAAGAGCTTGCACCTCTATGGAAAAAGAGGGAGAGCTAGTCTCAAGAGAGCTCAAGCATGAGTTTAGCCCAATGTGTCCATAAGCTCTCAAATGAGCCACTTTTTATACAAAAACTCTAAAACTCCCAAAAGTTCCCATGTGGGATTATTCTTAAGCTCACTCCCACGCTCATCTACAACTTGGAACTCCTTTACAAGAGCCCTAAATAAGCTCGTCACGCAGCAGGGTTCCACGAGTTGAGGATAAATCTTGGGATAGAAGTAGTGTTACATGCTATGAATGTCAAGAGAAGGGGCACTATCGCACTGAGTGTCCAAAATTGAGGAAAAGAGAGGATAAAAGTTTAGCACTTTTAGAGGAAACATGCTCAGAAGAAGAAGAGGAAACATTGATGCCATTAATGGCAGAAAGGGGTCGTAAAACTAGGAGCCAAGACGAAGAAGAACAAGAAGATAAGTCTGAAGAAGAGGAGAAAAATAAGAAGAAGAAGAAGTCATCTAGGAGAAAAATTGGACAATCTGACTTTCCTCTTGGACAAGGATCTCTTAATTATGACCTCTTAATAGATCTTAGGGAGAAAACAACACAAATCACATTTGGGCAGCTTTTGGCACTCTCTCCAAAGCTCAGAAAGGAATGGGGTAAGCTGGCTAGCACAAGGGAATCCAAGAAAAAGAAGAAGAGGGATAATGGGACTCCTATGGCTCAAAAGTTAGATATTGATGTAGGAGATGATGTGCCTGTGATTGATGTCATCATTGAGGGGCAAACAATTTCTAATGCATACATTGATGGAGGTGCGTCAATCAATGTCATGAGTGAAAAAACATAAAGTTGTCTTCTACTAACTCTCCCTATCGCATCAAACTTGCTGATAATACTAGGGTGAAAAACTTAGGAATTGTCAGGAATTTGGGAGTGGATGTATGTGGTATTTCTATGCCTACAACTTTCCAGGTCATTCCTACAAAGCCTCATGCTAGGGCTTACCCATTGATATTGGGTAGGGCCATGGCTTCGCCAAGTGAAGGCAATTCAAAAGTGGGAGACAGGTGATCTTATTGTATAAGGTGAGGATAAGAAGGTCCACTACAACATCAAGAGTCATCGCAAGAAAGTGGTAAGAGGTGAACCTTCAACTTCCGAAAGTTCAGAGTCAGAGTCATCTGATGAAGAGGAGACAAGTGGTAGCTCCGCGGATTCCATCTCAGAAGGGGAGGTGGAGGGAGTTGCATTTGGTCTTTCCCTGGGAAGGGATCAAGAGGATGCTGAAGATAATGGAGCCTTGGAAGGGGAAGCATCTCCTTTCTTCGTTCAAGAAAGGAGATGTGGACCTCATTAGTCTTCACCAATAGAATGAGCTTCTTCTTGATGAGTCCATAGCAGATACTGAAAGGGAGAATTACTTAAAAATGTTGGATGGATTTCCTAACCTTTTTGCAAACAGCTACTCACCCACAAGTACGCCAAGTTACACTAGTAGAGCACAAGATTGATCTCAAGCCCCAAAGTAAGCTAGTGGTACAGCGGCTAAGGCGTTTGGGAGTAGTGCAAGCGGCTAAGGCATTTAGGAGTAGTGCAAGCAGAGGTGCTTAAGAATGAGGTAACTAATTTGCTTGAGGCTAGATTTATTTTTCCACTAGCGAATTTAGATTGGATTTTCCCAGTTGTAGTCACTCCCAAAAAGGGTGGAAAATGGCATGTGTGTGGACTTTCGCCCTTTGAATGCATGCACAAAGAGGGATTATTATCCTCTACCCTTTCAGGATGAGATTTTGGATCAAGTTACAGGTCATGAGTTGTATTCAATGTGTGATCGATACTCTGGATACTTTCAAATCCGGATTTGTAAAGAAGATCAAAGGAAAACCTCACTTATCACCCCTTGGGGAGTGTATACCTATAGGGTGATGCCATTTGGCTTGACCAATGCACCAGCAACTTTTCAACGCTTCATGAGTCAGGTATTTGCACCTTACTTGGGAAAGTTTATAAGGGTCTTTTTGGATGATTTTTGCATTTATTCAAGCCACGTGGATCACTTGGAAAAGTTGAGGTTGGCCTTGCAAAGTATTGATGATGCAAAAGGGTGTCTTAATTCTAGAAAATGCCGCTTGGCACGAAGGAAGGTGGTTCTCTTGGGACATGTTATCTTAGAAGAAGGCATAGAGATGAATCCTGAGAAGGTGCAGGCAATCGTGGCCCTCCCACCACCTACCAATGTAAGGGAGGTAAGGAGGATTTTGGGTAAAACAAAGTATTACCAACGCTTTGTTGACATGTTCTCTGAGAAGATGTATCCTATAAATCTGTTGACAAAGAAGAATGCTTCTTTCCAATGGGGCCCCGATCAAATTCAATCTTTTTGTTTGCTCAAGGAATGCATGAGTCAAAGTCCAATTGTGCAGTCTCCTAGGTGGGGGGAGGACTTTTATGTGAACCCAAGTGTCTCATCACATTCAGTGGGTGCTATACTCTTGCAAAAGGGAGAGCAAGGGCATATGCAACCAGTGTATTATGTAAGCCGACAACTCACTGATGCCGAGAAGAAGTATGGTGAAATGGAGAAAGGTGATTTGTCTCTTGTTTTTGCAGTAAAGAAGTTCAGGTCATACTTGTTACCTCGCCCTTTTTTCTTCCTCACATCTCAACCTTCTTTACAATTCTTGATCCGCAAACCCAATCCTATAGGAGGGAAGTTTACAAAGTGGATTTGTGAGCTTCAAGAATTCTCTTTCACTTTTATTACAGAAAACACCACAAGAGCCTCTCTTGCAGATTTGCTTACAAGGAAGGAAGAGGAAGAAAGAACAGGAACAAAGGAAGAAGTATATGAAGATTTGGAGACAACACCAACTGCTTTCACTATGCATTTTGATGGAGCCTTTAGCTCTTCCAGGCAATGTAAGGCTGGGGGGATAGTTTTATTTGATCCAGAAGGGAAAGAGGTATGGGCCAAATGTAGGGAATTTCCAAAGGCTATATCAAATAATGTGGCTGAGTACAATGCATTAATTTGGGAATTAGAAGATTGCATAAAAGATGGAATTAAAGAGGTAGAGGTTAAAGGGGTTTGCAATTGGTCATTCGACAAATGAAAGGAGAATATAAGGCAAGGAGTCCTAATCTCCAAGAATTGTATAAAAGGGCAATGGAGTTAAAAGAAGCTTTTGAGTTTTGTAAATTTGTGCATGTTAACAGGAAGGATAATCAAAAGGTTGATGAATTGGCTACTAAAACCTTGGCTTCTTTCAAAGTAGCTACTCTTGCATTAATGGATACAGGATGGCCTGAGCTCCAAGATGTTCAACACAATTTATATATCTAGGATACTTCTCTCCTAGATTGAATCCTCAATAGAAGCAAAGGCTTACAAGGAAAGCTCATCCTTACACAATTCTAGGGGATGTTCTTTACAAGCAAGGTAAGGATAAGATTCTTAGGAGGGTAGTGAGCCTGGAAGAATCTAAAAGGATTATGGAATTATGTGATGAATGTTCAGGTCATTTTGCCTCAACCAGCACAACTCAGAGAATCCTTAACACAGGTTATTATTGGCCTCGACTCAGCAAAGATGTCTATGAGTGGTGCAGAAGCTGTGAAGTATGCCAGGCATATGGGCATAAGCAATTGGTTCCCGGACCCTTAAACCCTATCCCAGCATATGGTCCATTTGAAAGGTGGGGATTAGATTTTGTGGGCCCACTTTCTCGTTCCTCAAATGGGAAGTATTACAAATTGGTGGCCACAGATTATGCAACAAGGTGGGCAAAAGCAAAGGCCATGGTCAATAATAAAGCAGTGCACTATGGCATCGTTTCTCAGGGAATACATAAGTGCCCGATTTGGGTGTCCATTAGAAATCCTTACGGATGGGAGGAGGTCTTTTAGGAATGACTTGATTGAAGCTTTGGTGCAAAAATAAAAAATAAAGCATGCTATGTCAACTCCCTATTATCCCCAATGTAATGGTTTAGTAGAAAAAACTAATGGACTGCTTTGTGGATCTTTGTCTAAGCTAGTGGATACTATGAAGAGAAAGTGGGATGTGCATTTGCCAGAGGTCCTATGGGCCTATAGGACAACTCACAAACTCTCTCTTGGTTTCACACCTTTTCAGTTAGTTTATGGAATGGAGAATTGAAAATCACAAGCCTTCCCACATCTTTTACACGCTTGAATAATGAAGAAGAAACACATGCCCAATGCCTAGTACAACCAGAGACCCTGGATCAGAGGCGAAGTCAGGCACTTCAAAATTTGGAGGCTGCACAACAACGGCGTAAGGCAAGGCATGACACTCTCACGAAGAAGAAGAAGAAGCCATAACTCAAGCAAGGAAGCTTAGTTATGAGGTATGATGGCCGTGTGGAGAAACGACTAGATAAGAAGCTTCTTCGACGCTGGGAAGGCCCCTTCAGGATAAAGCAAAAGTTCAAAAATGACACCTATCTTCTAGAGGATGCAAGTGGCCAAGAGGTTCCCGGGCGTGCCAATGAGTACCGGCTAAAGATATTTTACCCTTGAGCACCATGGCCAGTAGATCCCTAAGACAAGCATGGAGGATCTGCTGAGGGGGGAAAGATGTGACATGAAAAATTGATATCTTTCATTTTCAATTTTATGCATATTTTGATGGTTTCTCAATGGTAATAAGGTGGAAGCTTGTCCAAGAAGATTGTGGCGCCCACAATGGAATAATGGCGTGGTGATACGGCGGCTTGGCGGCTACCCTGATAACAACATTCTATCTTCAATATAATGGTTTTACTTGATTTAGGGTGCACACATTGTAAATGCCACAAGTATGCTTGATAAATACTTTTGTATGGTAGATAGGCTAGTGATGTGGAAAATAAAAGTGGGCCTTCATGCTCACATGGATTTTAATTGTATTATTAATATAGTACTCACCATAGGGAGAGAAAGGGAGGTGAGGGGGCTGTGAGGTTTCATACAAGTGTGTTTTGATTCTAACAGTACCATAATAGAATTGAGTATCATTTTAGGTCACAGTACCATAACAGAATTGAGTCTCATTTTAGGGATCCATCAGTCTAGCCTAATCCCATCCAGTCCCATGGGTTAGCCCACCACGCCCAACCACTGTAGTGATAGAATCCGTTTAGGAATTTGGTTATGTTTTGTCTCGGGTACCACCGGAAAAGAGTTCCCAGGCCCCCTAGCCGGTGCTTCATGCAAACTTCAAGATAGTCACACCACTTACACACCCAATATAAAATTGCCTGTTTCACAGATTCACCTAATTTTAAAACAATCTTTTAATGAAATCATAATATCACTGATCCTAATCCTCCAAAATATCCAGTTGATTTCTAGTTTCCGATCATTCCTTTATTGGTGTACCTATGGCATCATTGGCAACCAGAACGCTCACCACCTGTCCACTCAGGGGCCTTTTCAATAGTTCCTAGTGAACTCATAGTACCCAGAATTGTATTCACACTTATAAAAATCTAGATGGACTCTCCATTGAAGATCAGCAAGATCAACCAACAAATCCATATAAAAGAGCCATGGACTCTCCCGTTGAGGACCAGCAAGTTCAATCAACCAGATCCATGCCTAAATTCAGAAAACAACTCTTACTCCTTGTTCCAATATCTTCCTCAACGCATGGGTGGGTATCTTCGGCAACCTAGAGCCGGAGCACCGTATGGTCAGTATCCTCTTAGGCCGAGCACCGTATCTTCACTCATAGGCCGCTTCCTTGGTCCCTCATCCACCGTACCAGAAGATCACCATTTAAATCGAGCCAAGGCTGGTCAAGACCTCGGTCGACCGTGCTATACACGAGACGTCCTCCGTTGACTCTCCGTCAACTGTTGCAACTTTATCACTTAGGTCTCCCGGTCGAAATGCTTCCCCAGCATTCTTGACATAAAACACTCATTTAAAAATAGGTCATAAATACAATTTCTATAACGAACTCTCGTCTTTCCACATTATTCCACATCGATCCACATTACTTAATCCAAGTCCAATCATATATATTTTCATCTTCCTTCATCCATTCTCATCCAATCACATCATTTTCCTTCTCATCACATTGTTGGATAGGTGTCATCTCCAGATGGTGTCACGCTAGTGGCACATTTTAGCCTCTAGGCATTTTAGGGATTTATAGCATTCATTTCCATTTTTTCCTATTTACACATTTTTGGGTGGAGGAACTTTTCTAGAGATCTGTTCATCTTGTGCCTATATATATGAGGCATTGTAGTTCATTTCTAATCAAGTTGGCTAGTGGTTCATTGATGAGTTCTTCAGTACATTGTCTCTTCTCTCATCTCTTCTTTCTCACATGGTATCAGAGCAAGGTGGTGGCGTACATAGAGCCTCCTTATCCTTCTTCCTCTCTACCTCTAGTCCTCTTCAACAACCCCGCTTTCAATAGCGTTTTTTCATTTTTTTTGATTTTGTGCTAAACGAATGCATTTTTGAGGATTGTGCTCGCGTGACCTACTGGAATCATTGTGGTCTACAACTTAGCAGAAGAAAGTTTTTGCAAATTCCTCACCGTTTTTGAGTTATTCTTCGCAGACTACCTGCATGATGCAGAATTTCTGCTTGGGTTTTTTGCAGAAGCCCTTACTCATCATCCTTGCACTCATTTAATGATGTAAAAGGCTTCAAACCAGCCCCTTCCCATCCTCTACAAGTGTGTTTTTAAAGCACATCAATCCGAGTCCTACAACTCTACTTGCGGTGAAAACATTGCCAAAACTAGTTTTCCCTACATGTGGTAGCGTTTTTTTGGAGGCTTCTTGTGGAGAGATTTGTAGCCATTACTTGGCTACGTTTTCATCATCAACTTCAGCCCTCTACATGGTGTTTTGAGGTACATATTCTTTCTCTTTTCTACACCTTTCTACCGGCTGAAAATTCCACTTTGCTACACACTTTGTGTTTGCGTTTTTGTGGACAATCAACTCCTCCATACTCCTTCTACCTAAGGCTACATTCT
Source organism: Cibotium barometz (assembly GCF_041138505.1). NCBI lineage: Eukaryota > Viridiplantae > Streptophyta > Polypodiopsida > Cyatheales > Cibotiaceae > Cibotium > Cibotium barometz. Next base: position 74,221,759 of record NC_141047.1, on the reverse strand, counting down.
CAGCCCTCTTTTGGTGGTTTCTACAGAGTCTATTGGTTCATATATCGACTGTGTTTTGTGGCTACGTTTTCGCACTATCTTTGTGCATATTTTGGAGATACTTCCTTGATGGTGGATAGGCCATCTATTGGCTGCGTTTTTGGAGGTACGACACTTCTTCCCTTGTGTTTTCCCACCCTCCTCTCCCTATGGGATCTCGGAAGTCCTCTACTCCAAAAGACAAAGGCCAACTTGAAGATACTATGGATCCTACATCTCCTATGATGGTTGGACCGACAACTAATACAACGGAAGTTGGTGTAATTCCTTCTTCGGTAGGTGCTTCTACTTTCTCTTTTCCATCATATCCATTACCTTCTACGGATCCTTTCTCTCTTTCTTCTTTGTCCATTATGCCTTCCTATCCACATACTTCTATGCCCTCTATGGTATATCCCCCTACATCATCTATGCCTTTTATGGCAACTTCATCTACTATGATTCCTCCTTCTACTACTTCCACTACTACTCCTCTCCCCACTCAATCATATCAGCCCTTTAACCCATTCACTCAATCTTTGAGCCTTCCAAGTCTTTCCGATTCACAAAAGCTTACCCCAAACAACTACCACACTTGGTCCTTGTTTATGCAACTTCTTTTGGAAAGCGCCGGGGTGTGGTCTATAATCACTTCTCCTCATATGGTGCCTTCTCAATATCAAACCTATATGGATGCATGGACCAAAGCTTTACTTGTGCATGGCATGTCTACATCGGTTGTGTCTCAATTTCTTTCTACAAGGAGTATGGCTCAACAATTATGGCACGCTATACAAATGCAATATGGAAGACTTTCAACGGTTAAGATGGCTAAGTTGGAAGAAGATTTGGATAAGCTTTCTATCTCCGAATCCGATAACATAGTGGAGAAGCTTGGAGAACTCAATCGAATCAAGAGACAGCTTGATGAAGAGTTTGGTACATTGGTAAGCAATCCGGTCCACAAGCTACTTAGTAAATTTCCTTCTTCTTTTGAATCATTCAAAGATAACATCTTCTTCGAGTTCCTTTCCCTTTCTTTGAAGAGACTATGGGTCTTCTTCATGATAAGTGCCTTACCCCGCAAAGCAAAACAAAAAGGACTCGGCTTTTGTAAGCCAAGGCAAGGGCAAAGGCAAAGGCAAAGGCAAGGGGAATGATCAACACAAAGGCTCTAATTCCAATGCTAAAGATTCTTCAACCAAAGGCGACAAGGACAAATCAAAGGATTCTTCCAAGGAGTGCACTTTCTGTGGTCGTAGTGGCCATACGGAGGATCGTTGTTTTGCCAAGAAGGCGGCATCCAAGAAGGTAAAAATTGAACTTGAATCCAAATCTAAGGGTTCTTCTACATCAACATCTTCTCACGACAAAGACAAAGACAAGAAGGAAGACGGTAATGCCAAGGTTGCATATGTTGCTATGTCTTCTACTTCTTCATGTGACACATCACTTGTGGTAATCAAAGATCTTGATATGCATACTGGGTGTATGCATAAATAGGTGGACTTAATACCTATGTCTGGGACACAGCTAGTACACTGATAGTAACCATCTAATACAAAGTAAAAAGTGGGTTGTTTAAAAAAAGAAAAAGAAGAAGAACCGTTTTTCGGTTACAAAGCAAAAAGTGGGATGTTTAAAAAAAGAAAAAGAAAAAGAACCGTTTTTCGGTACTCCCCACGTCCTCTCTCTCTCGCTCTCTCTCTCTCTCTCTCTCTCTCTCTCTCTCTCTCTCTCTACTGTGAACAAGCGTCCATGGCGACTTCGTGTCTGTGTGTCTTGTGATTGATGGTAAGGTTTACCCTCTATAGCAGAATCTCTCTCTCTCTCTCTCTCTCTCTCTCTCTCTCTCTCTCTCTCTCTCTCTCTCTGTCGTGAACAACCTTCGATGGCGACTTCATATGTGTGTGTGTGTCTTGTGATTGCTGGTGGTAAGCCTTCCCCTCTATAGAAGAATCTCTCTCTCTCTCTCTCTCTCTCTGCTTTAAACAAGCCTCCACGGCGACTTCATGTCTGTGTGTGTTTTTGCATTGCAGGTTTCCTTCTTAACTGTGGGCCCAACAAGCCAAGGCTCGGCCAAGGCACCATCCAAGCCAGGGCAGCCCAAGCCACCAGTCTCGCAGCCCGCCAGATCCAAAAAATAGACAATGTTTCAAGCAGTCCTTCTAAGAAATTAGAAGCATTGCAGTAGCTGCATACGGGGCTTGTGGACAGCTACCTTCATCTCATCTTACAGTGTCTTCGAAGTTTTGATGGACAGGTCTGACTCTCTTAAGAGCCTCATGCTATCCACAAAGTGAGCACATTCTACTTGTTGAACTGATCCAAAGGAGTTTTTTCAACATGGAAATAGTTCCAATTGCACAAGCAGAAGATGTTCAAAGCAGCTTATGTACATGTGCTGGCTCCTTCAAGTGTGTACCATGCAAATCAAAATTAATCAGGGAGTACGAAACAGGTCGGAAGGGTGCTTATCGTGAGAAGTTAAAGTCAAGGAAGTCACCAGTGAAACAACTCAGGCTCAGCATCACAAAACAGAAGGTGATTACTTCAAAAGTGATTAAGTGTTTCACGGATTACACACAGGGTCTTGACAATAAAGCAAAGGGTGAGATCGTCACAAGTATACTCAACCATCGAGCTTTAAGAGATGTGCAATTTAATTGTGCATCTCTTAATTGTCACAAAGCTGAGGAATCCACACAGGATCATAAGATCTTGCTCCATGGATTACACAATACCCTCAAGGCTGTCAAAAGACCAAAAAGCTCTAGGGAATTGTTTGTTAAACATGCAAGTATCATGATGGTCATGAATTCCACAAGTAGAAAACCAAATATAGCAGTTGCATCAAGGCTACTTGGAGTTCATCGAAGGAATTTTTATGCAGCTAGATCTCAAATGAAGCAACATGACTCATAGCTGCCATTGCATTTGTGTGAGCGACAATGACAACATAGAAGTATAATCATAGAGGAAGTGAAAGATTTAGTCATTGCATATGGGACAAACAATACACGTGTGTCGCCAAACAAAAAGGATGTATGTCAAAAGCATGTTGGACGAAAGCTGTATGAGAAGCATCCGGTGCATCTGCTTGAACAACCTCAGGTTTGTCTTCCTTGTTATGCCATACTTTTTAAATGTCCCTAATTACCTCTTGGTTGTACATTGTCCCTAATTACCTCTTGGTTGTACATTGGTCGGTAGTGCAGGGCTGAAGTTAGGCACTAGCTTCATAGTGTGTAATACTAGTCTACCATGGTAACCCTTGTAGATAAATAGCTACCACTTTCAATTACAGTTTCATCCTCCTAAAGGTGGCTAGCAAAGGAAGCCATGAAGGTGGTGGTAGGCTCACAGATTGGTAGCAAAGGTTTTTGCTCAAGCTGATATGTTATTAGGCCAGCAGCTAGAAGCATCAGGTTAGGATTTCTGTCATACCAATGAACTCCAAGCCTGGGAGCTGATAAGAGTGGTATCTTCATGGTAGGTACTATGCTAAGAGTAGTGGCTCCCAGGCTTGGAGCTCAGTTACCAAGCTTGGAGCTCATAGGCATGAAGCTGGGGAGTGATTCAGGTGGTATCTTGATGATAGGTACTATGCTAAGAGTTAAGGTAGCCACCACTGTTTACATTGCAGCTCCTGTTCCAAAGCTGGTAGTTACCTTTCTATCCCTAAAAACCACCATTGTCAACCTGGTAGCTTCCACTCTTAAGATGGTTGCTACCTTACCTACCTACTGGCTTTCACTCTATACAGGTAGCTACCATTGTTGTTCCAAACCTGGTAGTTACCTTTCTACCTTTAAAAGCCACCATTGTCAACCTGGTAGCTTCCACTCTTAGCATGGTTGCTACCTTACCTAGCTGGTGGCTCTCACTCTATACAGGTAGCTACCATGTTAACATGGCAGCTACTGTTCCAAAGCTGATAGTTACCTTTCTGTCTTTAAAAGCCACTATTGTCAACCTGGTAGCTTCCACTCTTAACATGATTGCTACCTTACCTACCTGGTGGCTTTCACTCTTAATAGGTAGCTACCACTGTTAACATGGCAGCTACTGTTCCAAAGCTGGTAGTTACCTTTCTGTCTCTAAAAGCCACCATTGTTCACCTAGTAGCTTCCACTCTTAACATGGTTGCTACCTTTTCTACCTGGTGGCGTCCACTCTAACCAAATAGCTACCACTCTGAACACGGCAACTATTGTTCCAAACCTTTAACCTAAAAGCTATTGTTTATTTCTGGCATGAAAAATTTCTAAATTACCAAGTTAGTTCTAATTCTTTGACTTCTATAAGCTATATATGTTGTTCATAGGCTGATTTCTTGTCCTGATTTATTGCAGGTAGATTTCTTTCTTGCATTCAAACAGAGTCATCCAGAGGTACAGATTCACCAAAGAGCATTTGAAAAGCTGAAGCCTTATTTTGTACACAAGCTTCGAGATCGGTATAGTTGTTGTTGTATCACACATGTCCAGATGTCATTCTTACGAGATGCTATCAACCATTTACGCCAAGCTGGTCCAGGTGTGCATGGAAAAGAGTGTATTTGTCAATGCAACATTTGTGGTTTTGGAGAGAAATGCACAGCTCACACACAAACTTACTCAAGCCTTACAAATTTGTGGGAATCAGTATTGTGTTTGAAGCCTAGCAATTCTGACTTCTTTGCATTGAAGTGTTTGATGGGAGAGTGCCCATCTTGTGGACCCTCAAAGAAGCTTTCGACATGTCCTATGGAGGAATCAAGTAGCGTACGCACAATAAAGGTGAAGATTTTTGAAGACATTCAAGTTGGTGAAACAGATTCTGGCAAGAAAAAGAAAAGAAAAGTTCTCTCCCACAAGGAACAGATTCAAGTCGGTGAAACAGATTCTGGCAAGAAAAAGATTTTTGAAGACATTCAAGTTGGTGAAACAGATTCTGGCAAGAAAAAGAAAAGAAAAGTTCTCTCCCACAAGGAGATGCAACCTAGGGAACTATTTGACCTCTTTAGGGATCACTTACAAAAGTTCATAAAGCACAACTTTATCTACAGATGGCAAGCTGAGCAATTTAAAGAGTGCCTACGTGTATTTCCTGACGATGTGGTTGTTTCAGTTGTAGACTTTGTTGAAAATTATACATTCAAAGAACAAAATGAGATTCAATCAATGCATTGGTTTTCTTGCCAAGTTACAATATTTGTCCATATCACATATGTGCAGATTGCAGGAAGTCTTCAAAAGTATTATCATTTTTACATTTTTGATGATAAAACTCATGATACTCTTTTTGTTAAACATTGCTTCATGCTCCATCATGGATGGTTGAAAGAGCTAGGCTTATCCCTCAAGGAGCATTGGGTGTGGTCAGACGGGGTAGCCTCACAGTTTAAGGCAAAGAGGCCTTTCTACTTTGTTGCTCGGTATGGGACTCTCACAGGGTTAAAGATGACACATCATTTCTCGGGATCTGGTCATGGGAAGGGTGAACATGATGGTGCAGGTGCTGTTATCAAAAGACAATTGCAATGTGCAGAGGATGTGGTTGCCTTTTTAAGACAAACCATGTGTGATGGGGCTGCTGCCACATATGCATCCAAAGTAAGACCAGTTACCAGGGTGTTTTGGGAAGTTAAGGAAGGCAACATGGATAGAAGCAAGAAGTGGGACTGCAAATCTGTGGATGGCACTCGTGGGATACATTGTGTCTCAGGTTACTCTTTAACAAATGGAAAAGCTCTCAGATGCAGACAGCTATCATGCTTTTGCAATTCTTGTACGCAAGGCCTTTGGAGGAGGTGCTCTAGGAAGTTACATGTCAAGAAGTGGGAGTATGTTACCCTTGAACCTTCAAAAGATGTCAGAGATGCTAATGAAGTTGAAGATTTTGCATACGAAGGACACCATGATGCTTTGAGTGATGCACTTTGCATTGGTGACAATTTTGCTATCATAGCTCCTCATGACAATGAGGAGCTTGCAGATTTTTATGTCTTGAAATGCACAGCTCAGAAGCAAAAATCTGATACTAAGCTAACAGATGGCTGGGGGAATGTTTGCCTTGCTGGTTCATTTGTTGTCAAGGGAATATGGTATAAACAAGCGAAAGGAAATCCCTATGAGTATAAGCTATTACGGCGCAAGCCTGAAGCTATTTTGCCATCCCACCTTGTAAGATCCATCAAGTTACCAATGGAAAAGGTTCAAGGACGTGGGATGAAATTTTTGATTTCCCCAGAAGCATATGAGGCTATTTACAATACCACTCCCTTTGATGTATAGCTTGCTGAAAATAATTCAAGCTATTTCTTTTGGACGTACTTGTTTTTTTGGATCCTCGTCTACTCATGCTGATCTCCTGCAGGCAAGGGTCACCAAGAGCCACACCAGGCTTATGGGTGTCTGTGAATGATAATTAAACTTGCCTGATCTTTCGTAGGGATGCTCAAATTGTGGTACATGGTAAATCTTACTAGGCACATTCCATACATGTCAAGGTATTCTTTTACACTATGGGTCTTATGATGTGGCATGACCATATTGCTCACGATGCACAATTAATGAGCTTCTAAAGTATGCCACTATACCAGTACCTAGCAGGAGGACCTTGGTAGCACTTGCTAGTAGGCTACAAGCATCTAGGTAGCACCAAGATAGCAGAAGATAGTGATATGGTATCAAGCAGGTAGTAGTATGGTAGCACCTGCATACTAGCATGGCAGCACCTGGGAATAAACCAAGCATTTGCATACTGACCTTGCAGCATCTAGAAATAAATCTATCACCCACCAGTATGCCAGTACCTAGCAACAGGAACTTGGTAGCACTTGGTAGTAGCTTGCAAACACCTAGGTAGCACCAAGGTAGTAGTCTACAGATTATACTAGTGTTTCAAATTTAGTAGTGCAAAAACATTATAGCAAAAATTGAAAAAATTTACATTATACCAGTGTTTCAAATTTAGACTAAATGATACCTGTAATCAAGATAATAACTTATATATCCAGTCTACAGCTTTGCAAGAGTGCAAAAATGGCCATCGCATTATGTCGGTTAGAACACTTCTACAACTTACTATAGTTCGTTCATATGTTCGTCCATCCACCTCCTTCGCATAGCTATGCTGTCATCATCTTTCATGATTGGTAGCGGCGTATCTATAGTATAGGTGACACGATCCTCGACACCAAGCCATGTATCAAGCCAGCCTCTGAGGACTGTCGTAAGAAAATCCTGCATTTTCCCAGGGTCTTGATCTTCCATTTTCTTTACTATACATGCCGTTCCTTGAGGATTCCATAAAGTTTTGTACTCGCTATCATCCACCATGATAGTGTTTGTTGGTGAATACTGAGGATAAGCCTCCCAAAACACGGTCAACTTCTTATAAAACACTGGTTTCTTGGTAATTCTCTGAACTTAGTCTCCTTTGTGCAAAACTCTTGCGTAAGCACACCTTTGAACCAGTGGACGTGAAAAGGCATAAAGCACCTCAAAATTTTGTTTGCATTGACCTTGTTAGCACAAGTCCATATAAAGACATCAAAGCGTTCCAAGCACCAATGCACAAACCTCTCAGCATCATGCTTTTGCCCTAACAGTTTCCTACCACCCATATCTGTCACTTCAAGCATATTCCAATAGGGGGGGTTTGTGCATATCTGCAGTCAACCATTGTGAGTAGCACTCCATTGAGATCCAAAATTAAAGCTGGCCATAATTGAAATGAAGGGCTGGTTGGATCCTCCCAGGTGCGATACATCTTTGCATTAGGATGTCTCACACTACCTACTGCAATCGATTCGATATCATCTCTCAGTTCAGTTCTCTGATTACTCTCATGCTTTTCAAACAACTCTGATGCTTTCTGATCAACAACAATATGGGCACTTACATCACCCTCCACTGAAACTGTGTCTTGTGCCTCATAATGCTCCTTGAACACATAGTTCTTTGCTGGGTCATTTCCTGAGCTCTGAGAGCTGTCCTTTTCAGTCCCACATTCACCTTTTACCTCACTTTTTCCTTGAAATGCATCATAAAAACTAACAGCCTGTGCTTTAATCTGTCTTAGCATGCCAGCAACATTGTTCACAAGAACACCACAATATCGTGTTTTCCACGCATTCTGTACTATGGCTGCAAGGCATGATGTCTGGACAAAACACCAAAAACCGGCCTTTTCCCCGACATCATTATCCTCCTCTGTGACTTTATTACCATCCTGCACTGTATCAACATCCTGCACTTTTTCACCATCCTGCACTTTATCACCACCATCTTGCACTTTTTCACCATCATCCTGCACTTTATCACCACCATCCTGCTTTTTATCACCATCTTGCACTTTATCACCACCATCCTGCACTTTTTCACCATCATCCTGCACTTTATCACCACCATCCTACTTTTTATCACCATCCTGCACTTTATCACCACCATCCTGCACTTTTTCACCATCATGCTACACTTTATCACCACCATCCTACTTTTTATCACCATCCTGCACTTTATTTACACCATCATGCACTTTATCACTATCTTGCAGTGTATCACCATTCTGGCTTGTGGAGGACATTGCCAGATATTTCAGCTAGTCCATCCACACTGATAGTGTCTGCAACGATAAATTTCATACATTGGAAAAGAACTTAATGAAATACATAACAATGAGAGATATATAAGAAACAAAATAGTCGGACTCTTTTCATTCATTAAATAGAAAATGTCAACAATTTGGTTACATATCAATAGCCAGAATGGCTATTGATGGGACAAACCAAAAAAAGGGGGTTGACATGCATTCATGGGGAGAACTAGTAGAATTTAGGGTTGCAATCTTTTTCTGACTTTGGCAGAAGCACCTTTTCATCCCGATCCTTCAAAGATATTGGCAGGTTCCTTCTTGTCCGGTTGATCATCTGTTATATTGGAAGCTTTATCTAGGTCCTTATTGCTTGAAGTTGGAGGATGCTGGCTAGAAGATCCTCCTGCATGGAAAACAATCATTAGCAAGTGAAAACATATTAGTCTACATTCAATTATAAAAGTGAACACAACCTTTCATTTTCCTCTTTCTTCCCCTTTTCAACATTTTAAAGGCTTGTAGCAGTGAAGGACTCTCTTCTTGATGATTCTCCTTGTCCATGTCACTATCTACAGGACTTTCTACACCCAAGTCCATAAGTTCTCTCCTTGATAGTGTCATCCTTTGGATCAGGTTCCTTGTTTTTTCCACGGAAATGTGCCACGGTCTCAAGTTCCATGTCCAACTGTATATTTTCTACATTACAACCTGGTGTTGAAAAAACTTCATCCATTGGCTGAATATTTTTGGCATCCTCATTATCTACAATAAATTCAATCATTAGAAAATATTTTCCCACCTTAGTAGACAGTAAACCATACCAAATTGAAAGTAAACCCTCACAACTTAACACAAGCTCTACCTATTCCAACTACAAAAGTTACATACTAGAAGCTATCATACTTACCTTCAAACCTCCTAGCTTGCCTTGGAGGCCTTGGTAGCTTTCAGCATGCCTTAACATCTTCGTATCCCTTGGTAGCTTTTAGCATGGAAGACTCAAGCATATCTTGGTAGCTCTTAGGTGTCCCTTGGTAGATACCAAGCTTCCAATGGTAGCTGTTAGGCTTCCTAAGGTAGCTACCAGGCTTCAAAGGGTGGCTATCAGGCTTTTAAGGATGAGAGGCTTCAAGGATAGTTACCAGGTACTTACCAGGCTTCCATGGGGAAGCTCTCAGGCTTATAAGGGTAGCTAAAAAGCTAGAAGGTAGCTACCAGGTAACTACCACGATTCCAAATGTAACTTTTAGGATATTAAGGGTAGCCTCGGGGGGCTCACTATATGTAAAATATCCCTATCGCGTGCATTCAAGGCCTATATTTTAAATCCCTTATTTGTGAATTTTTTAATCTATATAATATCCCCTTTTCTTTATGAATCTGTAAATTTTTTTGAAAAAAATTTAAATCATACCCTTATGTAAATATATTTCTGTAAGTTTCATAAATTAAAATTATGCTTCTGTTGAACGCACGTGATATTCACATTTTTTTGTGAGTGACCCCCCCGAGAGGGTAGCTGACAGGCTTTGAAGGTAGCTACCAGGTAACTACCACGATTCCAAATGTAACTTTTAGGATATTAAGGGTAGCTGACAGGCTTTGAAGGTAGCTACCAAGCTTTCAAGGGTTAACACCAGTCTTCAAAGAGTAGCTATCAGGCTTGAAAGGGTAGCTATCAGGCCTTTAAGGGTAGCTGACAGCCTTTCCAGGTAGCTACCAGGTAGCTACCGGAAGCTACCAGGAATCTAAGTAGCTCCCAAGCAGCATAAGATAGCTACCTTGCTACCAAAATCAGCTCTGCCATGCTACAGATGACAACTCTAGGTGGTACCATTTATCCACATGCATCTTACCCTCACCCACCTTACAAAAAGGCACACAAAAAAAACCAGTAATGAAGACAAGGGTTAGAGAGCATAACGGTATGCTACGTACCGTGGAAAAAGCACAATTTGGAAGCAGTGTTTGGAAGCATGGAGGGTACTGTGCTTCGTGACTCCCTTGCATAACCAGGGGCATCAATGTGACCAAGCATCAGCAAAGACCTTGTAGTAGGCGAGATCATTTGCGTGCATCCCATAGCCATGCAAATCTCTTTGCTTGTAGCAAGGTGAGCAAAACAATAAATATGATAAGCATGACCACAAGGAAGTATAAACATGCAAAGACCATCTACATCATACATGACCAATCCACAAGCAGAACAAATATTGTGCGTATCCGATAAGCCCAGATCTGCATGTAGTAATTTAGGTGTTGGCAAGGATAGGAACACTTTGTTCCTTCTTGCCTGCATGTCTTTCACAAAATCCACTTGAGCACGCACATGCATCTCTATTTGTTTTGCATTTTCTAGAAACTCTTGACTTTCACAGCTCGCACTAGCAGGAGCAGTACCCATAACAACTCCATCCATAGTTTGGATGGTCAGCGACAACCTGTCCACTTTCATCCTCAGCTCCTGTAACTTCCCAGCATCTGCTGGGTCTGACGCATTTTCAACATTTTGCAACTCAGATTGTGCATCTTCCAACTGTCTTTTCAAACTACTAACCAGGAGTTGTGCCCCTTCATCTCGATGCATATCCGCTTTGTACTTCTCAACTTTTCTCATAACTTCGTTGAGCTCTGACAGGGCATGAGCATGTTTCCTTTCAAGCACCTCAATTATTCCGTCCAACATAGCAATTGCCTCTGAGTCCACATGCATATTTTGTACTGTCTCCGATTGCTCAAGAGGCTTCACCTGTTCAAACCTGGAGGTATGCGGTGCAGAGGAAGCATGGAAAATAGACCATCGGTGCTTCTTTGCTTGTAGCTTCTTTGCATCCATAGCCGCTATCATGCTCTCAGAAAATAAAGCCCAATCGACTGGCCCTTTTGTACACTCATGCAGAAAACCTCTTGCAAATGCCTTGGTCACCTCCATCCCATAGTTGCTGGGAGGTTCTTGATATACCAAGTAAAAAGTGTGTAGAACCTGAGCCACAACTCTAGCTTCAAAGTCTTGCATTTTACTTTACTACCCCTTCTTGGCACCTCATCAAAACATGATAGCCAATCTGCATCTGTAAAATTAGCCTCATCCAATGTTTGTGCATCCACTCCAGAATCTGAAAGACCGTAGACTTCATGTGCTTGGGCTTTGGTCATACAAAAAACTGACTTTCTTTCAAACTGGACATATGGAGGGTACCAACGCGATTTGCCCTGCAACATTCCATAGCACAACTAGAATCAGTCCAACACATCTTGCTAACATATTTTCATGTATGACCTACTTGCTTTGGACATGCACCTTCCATATATATGCATGAGGCTACAAGTATGCTTATGTTAACAATGCTTGTGCGCATGTATAGAAAGTGTGGGAGTATCAAAGGTGTAGAAAATGTATTCTCCACCAGTGTGTTGTCAGCATGCAATATGCAATGTAGTGTTACTAAAACTCAATAAAGCACTATTGCCCACAACTTGAATTTTTCTAGGGATGTTTTGGTATGCAACACACTTATTGCAATACACAACAAGTGAGGAGTCATCATTGAAGCAAAAAATTTGTTTTGTAAGGTATTCAATAGGGACATTGTTTCATGGATGACATTGTGAGCACACTCACTCCATTACCCCCTGGAACAGCATGGTAATACCCTAGCATGCATGTGCAACACACCTCTAGAAAAATTCACACAAGCCAGGCACCTGAACAAAAATTGGCTGCACAACATGTGTAAAGATGCTCACCTCGGTGCTTGGAGTGGCATCTAAGCCCAGCTGCATGTTGAACTTCTTGCTTGGTGTAGTAGGTGATTTGGGTGAAAGAGGATAATGCCCCTTTCTTATAGCTCCTTTGGCCTTTGCTACAGCTGAGGAAGGAGAGGAGGAAGCTAGTGCCCTGCAAGATTTCTTGGCTGGGGATGGCTCTGGAGAAGATTCAAAGCCTGAGGAAGCAGGAGAAGAAGTGGGAGAGGAAGTTCTGCCTGCAGCATTTCCTCTGTGTGTCCTGCTATCTGACCTCCCTCTCGACTACTTTGTTGTTGCTCTCAAGCTTCTAGCATTTCCACGCTTGCATGCTTCCCCCCCAGACGAGGGCCCCTGCTGCTGCAACCGACGGGCACTCCTCAAATTTCCACATTGGCAGGGTTCCCCCCCAAGACGAGGGCCCTTGCTGCTGCAACCGACGGGCACTCCTCATGATGGTTGCGAGACATGCAAAGGTAGTGCCCCCACTCCTCATGATGGTTGCGAGACATGCAAAGGTAGTGCCCCCACTCCTTTGAATTAAAAAAAAACTTATTGAAGCCTTTTAAAATTCCCAACACTCCTATGGCTACCAACTGAGCTACCTCCCAACTCCCAACCATGAAATCTGGTAGGTAGTGTACCACCTATTCATGCATATACCCTACTGTGGATGACTGGATTGCCGACAGTGGTGCTACCTCTCACATGACGAATAGTTCTTCCTTATTGGAAAACCATAAGTCTATCTCTTCATCAGTACACATTGGTGATGCTTCGTCTCTCCCTATGATTGGTATTGGTGATGTTTCTTTCGGAGATGCTATCTTACATGATGTTTTGCATGTGCCTATGCAAAATCCTTCAAATACTAAACATGTTTTCAGTCCCATTCAACAAAACACAAACTAATTACTAGACTTTTATAGATGGCCATGAGTTCCACATGCCCCCCCAGGAGGAATCCTCAGGGGGAATCTTTGGATCATCCCAATAAGACCATTTTGGCAACTCACAGGCTTGATGGATGTTGGCTCATCTTTGGTGAAATAGTACAAGATAGCATTATGTACAATTTGGAATAGTGTTCTCCAGAGTGCTTCTTGGTTCTCAAGGAACCTTTCACATGCAAGACAAATTGAAGGAGCTAGGTCTGGCACATATTTTGGGAACAGCTGACTTCCCTTCGTGAGTGATGAGTGATTGTACAAGTTCGTCACCATGTGTCTCAGGCCAACTGGGGTCTCTCTGCTTCAGTGGTGGGATGACACTTACCATGTCTTCCTCAACCAAAGCATTAATCTCCTACACATTTCATATCCCGGTGGTAGATCCACTACCAAACCCTCAAGCTTCTGGATTCAAAAACATCTTTTGATCCCATAGCTGATAGTGTAGCAACTCTAAATAATAATGGAAGACTACATGATGCCATCGTTGATGACAAGCTCCGCATTAACTCTATCACAGAAGAGCGATCTCCCTCATCATCCAAGTATATGAGGGTTCGAAAGGAAAAAGAGGATCCCTAAAAATCTCTTCTGGGTCATTTTAAAGGGAAAAGTTGATGATTGGTGAAATATCATTAGTAAAAAGATTTACTTATACAGAAACCAGAGGCAAGTCATTCATCTGTTAATCATAGCAATAACTCTTCTTGATGCAACCCGTTAATAGAATGTGGATCCAAAATTGGGACTGGAAACTCCATCCTTGATAGCCCTACCACCCCCTATTGTCAACCTCACACCTCGCTCTTCATCAAGATCCTCAACTTACCCACCCACATTTTCCACCCCAGTATCCACTTCACCACCACCCTTTCGAAAGAGAAGGTGGCCTAGATTTAGCTCTACCAAGTAGGAACTTTAGCAGAATAACTTAGCATGGATGTGGACTTTAGAACTCTCAGAAGCACGTGCTATGTAATCTTTATTCAAGGGATTCACCACTATATGCATCCCTTGGAATTTTAAAGCTTCAATGCATTATTACTCAGTATCTTTCTCAGTTTCACAGGATAGTGGATAAAGATGAAGAGGATCTACAACACAATCTATAATATGATGATACCCAAAGAAAGATGAGGCAATCGATGATGATACTTGAAAGGACACTTAGGTTGTTCTACCAACCTCGCCATATGCTACCAAATAAATCATTAGCAGAAAGTGAGCCTAATTCTACAGGCCACAAAGACATATGTCATAGATGCAAAGGAGTGCACTTTGACACAATAATGTTGATATCTTTGATAACATTGAGTCATGGGAATATGACTTCATCATCAAAGGAGAAGTACACAAAAGATCAGATCTTCTATATAGGGCTATAAGGCAAATTCTTCTATATGATCCTCTAAGCAAATGAGTACTTCCGAAGGTTGATATCCAATGGATTCTCCTAGCTTACGTAACACTCCTCAGTAAGCAAGTGACAATCAAATTATGGCCATCATCAACAGCAAAGGAACTCTAGGGGACACAGTGGGACGTGCGATGCTAATCTCTCCAACCTTCATCCTGTGGATCTCTTGGAGATACGAATGGTAACTTTTATTATTCACAAATGCAGAGGAGGTCACAAAATAATCGAGCAAGACAGAGTGGCCCCAGAGTGAGGGATGTTATGGGAAACAACCGAGTGGAGGATCAAGTGGTTGACCAAACCACACTACTCAGATTTATATGCCAATGCACCTCTCATGTAGATTTGAGTCAACATATATGCCACATGAAAGAAGATGGTTCAATTTGGAGTTCTACAACCTACAAAAGCAAGACAACACCATATTAGAGAATTTGGAAAAATCCCAATTTCCATTTTGCAAGATTGTAAAAAGGGGACCATGGTGAACCTTTTTAAGCTTTTGTTAAAACCCCCTCATGTGACACATCATTGGAAAGAGCTTAAAGAGTAGGTTTTAAATGCACATTCTCTGACAACTTTCAATTTTGTATGCTTAAGAAACACCAAAAAGTAGATTGAAAAGAAAATTTCCAAAGCCTTAGGATTTTCCCAATATGGTCTTAGGATCCCAACCACCTTCACAACTTCCCTTGCTTCCAACTAGCACACTAGTCATCTTTCAAAGATTTCTAGGGCTACACTTGTCACTACTTCTCTTATGGAAAGATATTCCAGATCTAGATTTTGTTGCAACAACCAGGTGATTTCTTAACCTCAGCATCATCCTGACTGATATGTTTACTTTAATGATTCATTGTATGTTGTGGAGAGACATAGTTTGGAGTCCACTACCACCGTTGTCTAGCCAAGAATGGTATAATCCTAGCTTAGACATGTCAGAAGCATGTAGGGTCAAGATAAAAACTGATGTTCATGGTGCCATGAAACCCTCCACGGGCTCCAGAGATGTGCATCCAAGTTGGTTTGTTCCATTTAGTTTGTTCACACATTTGTTTGGATCCTGTGAAGTAGTGAGAAAAACTAAGATTAGTTACCAATGCAAGTGCCCATCTGAGGATTGGATGACTTAGTTACTAGGTGAATCATGGCATCTCAAGAGAACTCACCACGATGATATCATTGAGTGCAGAATCACTGTGTCAGATGTTACCTTTAGGTAATATTGCAATAATGTTGATTTTTTATTATTTTTATTCACAAGTACTTATGTTGATTGATTGTTGTTGTTTTTATGTTTTTATGTTGGTTGTTGCTTGTTTTTTATGATAGGTACTTCATTGCAAGACAAACTTTGCGCGGTGGCCACTTCTATGATGGGAGTGGCTCAGCTTGGACCAGGACGTGCGAGATGGCACTCATTCAACACTCATTGATGTGGTTATTATTCGGGAGGGCCATGACCCTTTTAGCGTTAATGTAGAGAGTCATTGGCCCGTTAGTTTTTATGAGGTAGGAAATCCAACTGATGTCCAATGATCCCCCTTGTAACTTTTATTTCAAGTTGGATGATAGGAAGGTTGGGAGAGTCAGAGTGAACATTGAAAAACATGCAAGCAGTGTGTTGCTCCACACATCCTTGAGATTGTGGAGTCAATGTAATTCTTATTCTTCAAGTTAATATAAGAGAAGATATTTTCCTAAAAGTGTTGTAAATTTAATTTTAATTCATTTTAATAAAGTGTTGTGGTTTTTCAAGTCTAATGTGTTTCAAACCCATGAATATGTAAGAAAATAATGATAAGTATAAGTAAGTATGAATGTAAATATGTAAGAAAATAATGATAAGTATAAGTAAGTGTGAATGTAAATTTAAATATAAGTATATATTTAAGTTCTTGAATAATAATATAATTAACTATGCTAGAAATAGAAGTATGATTTATTATATTTTAATGAAGTATTATTGCCTTTTGAGTCACTAGATATAAGTATATGTAAGTATAAAAATACTATAACTTTAAGTATATGTTTAAGTGCAAATAATAATATAAGTAACTATGTAAATAATATAATATAATAATAATATTATAATGTAGCACATGTGAAAAAGAATTATGATTGATTATTTATTATATTTTAATGAAGTGTCCTTTATTTACTAGACTATAAACATAAGGTATTAAAATAAATATAAGTTTATAGCTATTTATAAAAGTATAATAATAAACATAAGTATAAATTTATTATAAATATTATAAATTTGAGAGTAGGTATAAATAGGAGTATAAGTTAGATCAAACTCATTCATACTATCTATTCTCTAGCTCTCCCCATTACCCATCATGGCCACCTCCCCTACTTTCGCCACGTGGATTAGCAGCACTTACTATGCTCACCTTGGAGATGAGATCTATCCCAAGTTTTGTAAGATTTTAGACCTCAAGGTTACCATTACCACCTTAGACCCAGACTCCACCTTGTTAGTTACATTTTGCATAGAAATCAACAAATTTATCTTCTCTATCCCAAACTCCACCTTGATTTGGATTCCTTTGGAGTTCCTCTTTGGCATAAAGAGTGGATCCAACCTCAAGAAGTCGGTGAACATAGCTCTAGCTCATGTCAAAGATCTCCGCACTACCACTGTCCAACCTCCTATGAAGAGCACATCCCACTCGATTTCATTGAGCGGGATATTGCTTTTTCTATCTGCATCTTGAACTCTTATGTTCAAGAGCCTGAGGATGATGGCATCCCTATTCTCCCATTGGTGGAATACATAGACATAGAGCTAGAGGAGACCGCTATAGACCCTATCATTGAGGTTGCAAAGAGATCTTGCATGGTGCTTATATCCATCCAGCCTCACGAAATCCAAAGTCACAACCCACCACTAGCTTCATTGAGTGCCATCACCATCGAAGGGGTGGATTACCTCCTCATGTAGGATGTGTTGGAGCTCTTGGAGTTGAGGGAGGAGGAACTCTACAATAATATAGTTGTGCAAGATGCCACTGATGAGTTCGTGGACTTTGATTTCCAAGAATCCCATCCATAGGTTGATGAGGTAGGACGATATGATGATAGTAGTGTAGATGACATCTCTACCTATCATCGCTGTCTCTAGAAGAAGATTGAGGATGCAGCTCCTCAATATGATAGTAGTGTAGATGACATCTCTACCTATCATCGCTGTCTAGAAGAAGATTGAGGATGCAACTCCTCAATATGACATCTCTACCTATCATCGTCACTATTCTCCCACTGGTGGAATACATAGACATAGAGCTAGAGGAGACCGCTCTAGACCCTATCATTGAGGTTGCAAAGAGATCTCACATGGCACTTATATCCATCTAGCCTCACGAAATCCAAAGTCACAACCCACCACTAGCTTCATTGAGTGCCGTCACCATCGAAGGGGTGGATTACCTCCTCGTGCAGAATGTGTTGGAGCTTTTGGAGTTGAGGGAGGAAGAACTTTATAATATAGTTGTGCAAGATGCCACTGATGAGTTCATGGACTTTGATTTCCAAGAATCCCATCCATAGGTTGATGAGGTAGGACAATATGATGATAGTAGCGTAGATGACATCTCTTCCTATCATCGCTGTCTATAAGAAGATTGAGGATGCAGCTCCTCAATATGAGATTTCAGCTAAAGAGTTTGAGTGCTTGTAGGAGGAACTTTCAGACCTCGGCCATAACATCTCGGCCACAACATGTGACACCTGTCTCATTGAGTCGGACGATGGAGCAAACCCACTCCAGGAGAAGATCTGGAGGCACAGTTGTATAAGGAGCTCGACAAAGCAGAGAATGCAACTTTCTTTTACCACATTCTCCTTAAATTTGATATATGGGGCCTCTATGGCATGTAGACCCCACACATGTGATGCCATGGCCATCAGAGGCTTGTAAGGGCTCTATCCGAAGGCTCGTGTGAGAAGGTCTAGTTCTACAAAAACTATCCCTTCTCACACAAGCCCTCGGACAGAGCACTTACAAGCCTCTGATGCGCATGGCATCATATTTGTGGGGTCTACATGCTATACAGGCAATGCTATACAGGCACCATATATCAAATTCGGGGCCATTCTGTAAAAAAAATCTTCCTCTCCCATGCATTGCATGATTAATTTGCATCGAGGTAGAGTGGAAGGTTTGGGGGCCAAGGAAGGGTTCAGGACTATATGTGCTAAAGGAGTACATTGGCAAACCTGCCAATATGTTATAGTCTTCCACAAGAGTTTCTCTCCATGGTATGCAGATAACTTTTTAAAGCTTAAAGAACTTACAAAGGGTGCTTCATTCAAACTTATTCCGATTAGTTCAAGTTTGGAAAACTTTGTTCTACTTAGACACTCAAAGTTTCTTTATTGTTTTCGATTTAAAGGTGGGGTCCCTTACATTCTATGGTGGCCCATGGCATTGTTATGGGGGTACAGGACTCCACCGTTCAGGGCATAGCTTGAAGGGTTCAATGTTTTGATTCTAGCCCCATCAAGCCGGCTTCAGAGTCTGGAGAGCCTAGTAGTAAGAAGCGTATGATATAGCCATGATGACTATGTAACCCTTGATGAATGTAATGTTTTATGCTATGAATGGAAATTTGGGTTGCGGAGTTTTTGTTTAATATGTGTCTTGTAATGTTTTTTATCAGTCAACTCAAGAAAATAAATTCAAATTACACACATAACTTAAATGAAAATTGAAGCCATTTGAAGACATAAATAAATCAACAAATTATATAAACTCAAATTAAAAGAGACTTATTTGCACCACAAGATAAGAGAAAAAACTTTATATATTTTGTTAAGCTTTACATAGCTTTTAAGAATTTTATTCATGTGAGATATATACAAATATAACTAAAGATCTTGGCTTGGAGGATCTCTCCATGCGTCGCACCAACCGCATGTCCTTTTCAGTGATGGTGATCCTCTTTGGCAAGGATCAAAGCTACAAAGATAGTGTCACCAAAAAACTCTACTACGTATGCGTCCAAGGTGTGAGCTTAATGTTGCAAACCCAAAACCTCATGTCATGATGAAGTTGCAGATCCTGCATGATCTCTCGCACCACACGTTGGAAGGACAACTTCGGCAAGAGCAACTGGACTATCTTTTGGTATTGCCTAATCTCATGGGGGGAGAGCCAAAATCTCAGGCCCCCACCTGCTCTTATGATGTTAATGTGGTGATGGTTGGACGGGGGTACTCCACGTCCCACCTTGGGAGGCCAGACTCTCTTTGCGATTTTCTTGGTGTGAGCCATGCTCTTGGAGGTGAGGGAGAGAAATGAAAGATAATAAATGAGGTGAAATGAGGGTCACTTCCATACTTATAGATGGATTTTTTTTCAAAATTTTTCTAATACATAAATTTGATAATTTTTAATTTTAAAAAATAATTTTCCTTATCAGAATGAGCTCAAATTTTATGTTTACATAGAAGTATCATAGACCACCTTCTAGATAAAATATCAACCCCATCAGAGGCCTGTAGGGCCCTTGCCGAAGGCTCGTGTAGAGACCTACTTTTAAAAAAAAGGCCTCCACACGCGAGCCTTTGGATAGGGGCCCTATAGACCTCTGATGGGTCTGATATTTTATCTAGGCCATGTAAAGGCCATGTAAACCATATGATCTATACACATAACAAATTTCAACCCATTTTGATCATTACACACCATGCATTAATTTTTTCTTGGAAAAAATAATATTATCGTATCAAATAGCACTTGCACATGGACTTGCTTGCACATGCACATGCATGCTCATGATGTAAGCCACATGATCTATGCATAGAACAAGTTTCAGCCCATTATGATCACTGCACACCATGCATCGATTTTTTCTCAAAAAATTTATGAATATACACATGCACATGCACATGCAAATAAAAAAGCACCTACACATGCACATGTACTTTCTTGCACATGCAAATTTTTTTCCATAAAAATATAAGAATAGACACGGACATTGAAAATGAAGAAAAATTAATATATCCAAATCAATGGGAGAAAATCCGATACATCACATCAAGGACACAACATTAGAAATGAAGAAAACTTAAAATATCCAAATTTGGTACATCGCATCAAGTACAACTAGTTGAGTAGAATTGAATGAAAACATAAAAACACAAAACGATACATGAGCATTTACAGAGCTCTTCAAACCATGTCATGGTTAAGGTTGAATGCATAACTATTGTTACGAATCCTACGAGAACAAGATAGAGATCGGAGGGCTTGAGTGTGATGTGTCGGGCCTGGATGGCTAATAGCTGACCATCATGCATGAGTTCCTCCAAGTAGCTTTCAGCTGCCTCTTGAAGAGCAAGCAATGCTTGGGCTGACCATTGCTCCACATTACATGCTTGATCTCTTGAAAAGTACCTATAGTGATTTCCCCTTTGTAGATCTTGCAATATTTCTCGCACCAACCTCGACAAAGGAACCTTATGCATAAAGCATACTCTTAGAGCATGCTCTATGCATAGCCAAGCGTGCTTAATTTACATCTTCTGACCTAGGGTTAATTGTTTTACATCCATAAATCCCATGTACATATTTTTATCCGATATCTCTCTCTTTCTCTACCTCCTCCCTCTCTTTTTGATATAGGGTACTCTCTATCACTCACTGTCTCTCTTACACACACACACACACACATATATATATATCACACACATAGAGACACATGTACACACACTCTCTTTTTCTCTCAATTTATTTTAAGGAGAGAGAGAGAGAGAGAGAGAGAGAGAGGAAAAAGGGAGAAAGACATAGTAAGAGGAAGAGAGAATGTGTGAGATGGACATGCCCAAACTTATAGATCAACCAATTTTTATAACATTATAAATGTTATTTTTTACATATAGATTTTTTTGCTTGAAAAATATGATGCACATTATTAGTTATTTTATAGGTGCTAATATAAATATTTTTATTTTTATTAAAAATTTACAAGTAGTCCTTGTGGATGTATCTTGATTTTGTGAAGTCAAATAGCTTTTTCTTAATTGGAGACATATGAAAAATACAAGTTTTCTATGATAAAAGTTAACTTTTCTAAATATATTGTGAAAATTTAACTTTTGACCACTTTTTTACTAGATTTGAGATACGTTTTCTATATCGTTATTGCCATTTACTATATAAAAACTTTGAAGTGCTATATAAAAACTACTATTTACTACATAGAAGAAACTTATTTACTAGTTCACATTTCCTATATAGAGATATTCACTTCTTTCCTAGATATAAAGTGCCATTTGCTATATAGGAACACTTATTTGCTAGATAGATACAATAATTTTTTTTAGATACAGTAATTTGCTAGATCAACATTTACTAGCAAATTTTCTCAAATTTGCTTAGAAACACACCTTAACTATATAGGAACATGTCAAAAGTCCTTTGTGGTTGCTAATCACTCCAATAATCGGTTTAATAACTGCACTATGGTTCTTTTATCACTTCACATTAGTGTGAGGCCGCACTCTATGGTTCTTTTATGCATGCCGGCACTGCTTGCAAAGCGCACAGTCAAACATGGTCGTCCTTCCATACGGTTTCCCCGGCACCGTCCCGACCA
Source organism: Cibotium barometz (assembly GCF_041138505.1). Taxonomy (NCBI): domain Eukaryota; kingdom Viridiplantae; phylum Streptophyta; class Polypodiopsida; order Cyatheales; family Cibotiaceae; genus Cibotium; species Cibotium barometz. The sequence continues at coordinate 74,199,440 of NC_141047.1, read as the reverse complement.
GCCGACTGACAGAGAGGACCTTCCGGGTGACTGACTCAAGGTCTATGACTTACTGGACTGTCTCAACGACTGTGTCATGCTTGGCGTCCGTGCCGATGTCGGAGAAGAAGAAGTCGACGTAGTGCCTCTTTTGGTGGTTAGCCACGCCTGCAAGCTAGCAATCTGGCGCGGCACGTACTGTCACTGCACCCTGTCTTCATCTCGGTCGTGGCCAAGATCCCTTCATCCCAGACGTACTCGTGGATGGCCAAGATCCCTGTACCTGCGCTTCTGCACGTTAGAGACCAGAAAACGAACGATAGCTGCGTTGTCATCCATATCTTTGGTCTCCACAGATATAAGAGAGCGCTTCTACAGCGCATGCTCTGCTGTTATTACGCAAACAAAGAAGAAATGTGCGAGCAGCTGTTTTGATGAAGGAGAGCTGCAGCCCTTTATAATCGAGCTTGCTGCTACCTCTTCTAAGGAAAATGCAGCTGTTTTGATGAAGGAGAGCTACCGCGCTTAATCGAGCTTGCTGCCACCTCATCTAAGGAAAATGCCCACTTGATAGAGATGACAAATCATGGCTGCCTGGGTAAGGACAAAATGCATACTATAAAGATAGCAATTCTACAAGTTTAACCCATTTCCTTATCAGCAATTGAGGTTTTGATCCAGGATGATAATTTCGATCAGATTCAAAAAACAGTTACATGTATATCGCTTAAGCATATGAGTAAAAATCCAACTCTCTTTCGGAGAGAAGAAACTTTAAGAATAAGGGTAGTTACACCCGCAGGGGACACCAACATGCACACCTATTCATGCAATCGTATTTATGTAACCAACCTTATGCATATTGCAGTCAACAAATTTGATGACTATCTGTTGCCAGCCCCCCTCTCTTAATTATCTCTCTCTCTCTCTCTCTCTCTCTCCCCCCATCATGCCATGGTTTTCTCCAGCGACCTCTTGATTCTTGCCTCCTGTTCCTCACAAATTATCACTACATTGATTAAAATGGTTGTAAGCACCCCCCCCCTCTCCTCCTCCTCTCTCTCTCTCATTCCCATCGTGGCATGGTTGTAAGCATTGATTAAAATGGTTGTAAGCACCCCCCCTCTCCTCCTCCTCTCTCTCTCTCATTCCCATCATGGCATGGTTCTTCTCCACCGACCTCTTGATTCTTGCCTACTGTTCCTCACAAATTATTACTACATTGGTTAAAATGGTGGTTACAATTACAGGCTTGATATATGAGCTCGTACATTGGCTTGGGGGAGGGTGGATCTTTTGATATCACAATACTTAGCCTATTTCAAGCATTATAGTTTTATACTTCCAGACTTTATTAGTCTTGCTGACTTGTCCTTTACTTCCATTTGCAAATAAAATTAATCAATATCATTTATATGTAGATATTGTGTGTGTTTGTGTGTGCGAGAGAGAGAGAGACAGATGTGTGTGTAAGAGCGCGCAACAAAGGAAGTATAATTTCAATAACAACAAGTTTCCAACATTTGGCCTCTGTTATTGATTTAAACTAGAGTGGTGAGAACTCTAGCAAAGAATAAAAGAATGATATGGCTCCCGAGCGATAGTGTGTCTTTTTTTTAATAGCATCTTTTATTACGCCGGCGTCGATTTTGGAAGTCTTTATCAACACCGCATTATGCCATATACCTTTGTAGTGGATCAGCAATGTCTTGCTCATATGAAATATTGATTGCGGCAGTAACGTAGAAGGCCCTCAAGAGCAGGTGCTAATTGCATAGAAGCTGCCATTTCGAGCTGCTTGTTGCAAGTTTTCAGGCGAGTTTTGTTGGTCAATATTAATTAGAGCGGTGTTGGTGGTGTTGCAGACGTAGGCTAAATCAAGGGGGTCGTCATAGGGGTCAAGGGAGAGATCAAGGGAGATGGGTGGGAGCTGAGAGAGGTACTCCGTGCTAAGGCCTTGGAACATGCCGAACTGATCTCTAAGGGTTGAAGAGTCGATGTGGCTTGTGAGGTCATAAACATCAAACATGGACTCGATGTCCTCTTGTTGGAAATCCAGGTGTGGTGATGGTGGCTCAACCTGCTGCTGATGATCGTGACTTGTATTGAAATTAGAGTTGGCCGAGTGGGACTTTGCTGTCTGTGTGAGAAAATGATGATCATCAACATTCAGCTGCTGCTGGCTGGCATGAACACCACCAACTGCTGTTTTCTCACGCATTTCTTTGAACTTGGATGATTGGAGAAGCAAGCCCAATGCAGTAGGGCCTCCGGGGAAGGTCTGCTCATCATACCATGAAGAGAAATGGTGCTGCTGCAAGCTGATGCTATTGCTGTTGTTTATATCAGGTGGTGTCAAAGGTTGCTGCCCACTGGATTCAGTCGATGATGGCCAGTTATTGATTTTGAGGTTGGAGGGCTTGCCTGCCCTGTGCTCAAAGACTAGATGATCCTGATTGGAGTGCATATTGATCACATTTGAGGCACTTGAGTCATGGGTTCCAGGCAGCGGTACCATATTGTCCGGCCCCGTAAGTGCATTCTGGCCTGGTTTTAGCCACCTTATGTAGCGGCTCAGATCAAAGTTTGTCACCGCGTTCAACCCCCGGTACTCAATTGCAGCCTTATCATAAGCTTCCGCAGCTTCTTCTTGAGTGCCTAAGTGAAATCAACGAAAGAGATTAAGGGATCAATAGTGTACTGTTGCATCAAACCTTTATTGATTTGTGTCATGATCAACTTACTGTAAGTGCCCAGATACAGGTATTTGTTGCCGAAGATCCGACCAATCCGAGCTTCCCAGCGGCCATTATGGTGATGCCTGATTAAATTTGTGGTGGAATCGTGATTAACAGTTTTTATCAAAAGTTTTCATTCTGATGCTCTTGTTGTCTAGGAATCCTCAGCATGTCTTGAACAATATAACACGTATCCATCCATATTCTACTGCTATTTAGCAACAGCAACTATATACATATACACGCACACGTGTGCGTGTATCCATCCATATTCTACTGCTATTTAGCAACAGCAATTATATACACACGCACACGTGTGCGTGTGTGTAAATATTTATGTACACACGCACGTGTATATATTTTATACATACACTGTTGTTACACACGTGATGTAATCGAGTGATATGAACATGGCTAATTGTTGTACCTTGCAACACCTCGGTATTTCGAGACTCCTCTCGAAAAGCCACTGCTCTTTCTGCAGAAAGAGGCACTCGTTTTATTAAGTTTAAGGGATTTTGGTAAGGGTTCTTATAGCTTGATTTATAAGGAGTTTTAAGTAACAATTTACCTCCTCAAAGAAGCTAAATACTCCTCCTTTGTGACACACTCCATCTCTTCGAGATCTTTAGTGTACGTGGTGAGCTGCAATATTGTTTTGCCAATCACACATATTAATGCCCCGTTTCGGTAGTGGCTAATTACATAGGTACGAATGATTAATTAGGACAGCTAATTGTAAAGTGCATGTGTCTTGAGGTATAGAATTAGAAGGGTAGTTTGACAGTTTTACCGGGAAATTAAGTATTGTTTCAGCACCCCAATATTTCAGAGCAGCCAAATCATACGCATGAGCTGCCGCTTCTTCATCGTCATAAGCACCTGACAAAATTAACAATACTCAGTTAAAGTTTTATTCTATAAAACTTCATCGAGTAGTAATCAAGATTAATCAGGTAATAATTCCTTGATTAGGCAAGTTGGATTAACCGGGTAAGTCGTTGATTAAGATTTTATAGCTTGGAAAAAATCTCACCAAGGTACACTGAAGCCGGCCAAAGCGCGTAACCGTTGATTCCCCAAAGATATGCCGCACACATGCACACGTATAATCGATCAGCATTCTAACACTTCCTTATTTTCCTAGTAATTGTAAACTTTGCTTTCATTTTGGAGATCGCTTTTATGCGGCACATGTTAATTTATAAATATTAATGTAAAACCTTGATTAACAACCTTGCCTCCCCTTCTTGTTCTGTGCTTGATTCCAGCAATTCTTGTCCCAGAGATGGGCCTCGAAGCGGCCTGTCCATCTGTGCCTGCAGTCGACAATACATAAAATGAATATAAATATGACTTAAAGACTGTGATTATGGAGGTTTAAAGATGTTAATATTAATGTTTTATGCTGGATTATCTAGTAGGCAAGGACTCTGTATGTGTGAAGACGTTGAGTAGGGTAGATTAACGTTCGATCGAACTCAATATCGTCCCTCCTATAACCAGCTTTGAGTAATGGAAACCTAAACCACGGTTCTACTAACACAGATGAGATGTTCTAATTATATGAATCCGAATTTAAGTTAAGCACCGTGTAACTCCTCTGTAAATAGAGCTCCGACGACCGGCTGCTGTACCGCCGTTGGCGGCGCCTGCTTGCTGGTCTTTGGGAGCTGCAGTTTTCCTAGTTCGCTTAGCTTTGGGCTGGGTGGTGGTACTATGATCCTGGTGTATAATAAGATCGTCCCCATTAACATGATTAGATTTAGGGTTAGTATTGGGGCTGTTGTTGTTGTTGCAAGAGGATGCGTTGATATGGCTATTGATGTCCAGGCTGCTTTTGCGACGCTGTGGAAGATGGAATCCGGTCGAGAGGTGATCCATGATAACCAAATTAGATAATAATTACAGCAAGAGCTTAGGGTTACCAGTAGATCTAGTGTGACGGAAGAAGAAGGAGAAGGAGGATAGATTGTTTAGGGTGAAGACTTATAACATAGAAGAGAGCGATGATGAACGTCGACATCATGGTCGGGAGCTGCTGCTAAATGTAGCGGTGATTTCAGGAGGCCGGCACGCATACACAAAAGAGCAGGCCGAAAGCGCGTCGTGTATGGCGCTGTCGGGGCTCGCCTGCTTGACCTCTTCGCTGCTGCCATGAGATCTAGGGGCCCCGCCAAACGGCCTCTCCCACCATCTCCGGTTCTAGATCCGGCCGTCGCTAAACTCTCCATGCCTACGACGCCGCCATATCCTATTCTAGCGCCACCCTCTGCCGGCCGTAGATCCCCGTCAAGTCATTCGTTTTATCACGCTATATATGTGTACATGCAAAATCCAGCGCTCGAAAAATATGTCCTTTTTTTCCACCATTATTAAAATAATAGTAAAATAAGCCTGAGACATATTTTCTTGTTCATTTTCTTTTCTTTTTTAATTTTATTTTCATCCTTACAAAAAATTTTTTTAAAAAAAGGAATTCAACTACTAAGAATTCCAAATTGTTTGTGCCTCCCAAAGTCACACTTTTATTCAACTATAGTATTAAGACAAGTCGCGTATAATGCATTAATTTTGTCAAAACCTTGAAATGCAAATATACATTGAAATGCATTAATTTTGTCAAAACCTTGAAATGCATTAATTTTGTCAAAACCTTGAAATGCAAATATACATTTGCTTGTTCAAAACTCATTTAACTACACTTTACAATAAACTTGACGGTAAGACAAAGAAGAAATTATACATCTTTCAGAAAGGCTAGTTTTTTAAATTGATTTCTGTATTCTGTATCTTCTTTCACAATGCTAGTGCCAACCTAGCATATCTGTACCGATCCTTCTACTACCAATCCTCGGTGGCGTCGATGGTCATGTGATCTAGCCATGTATCGATCATTGGGGTAGGCACTAATCTGCAGCGGCATAGGTCCAAAACTAGTGTTTGCAAAATGACCCATCTTCTGATCATTCCAGTTCCTATTCAGTCTCAATATATTAGTTGCAGAGGTTGACTATGCAGTTTTGTAAATGGTTTTCTTTATATTATGAATTAATTACAATTGTTAATCTTGAGATTACTCATGTTTTGTCCTCTCATTCCAGTTCCTATTCAGTCTCAATATATTAGTTGCAGAGGTTGACTATGCAGTTTTGTAAATGGTTTTCTTTATATTATGAATTAATTACAATTGTTAATCTTGAGATTACTCATGTTTTGTCCTCTCATTCGTGTAGAGGTTTAAGTCGATGATGCTCCTTAAGGAGGTTCTAGCTATGGTAATGGCATGCACATATAATCAATACTATCCACATAAAGTACTTGAAGCTTGTCGTTCAAACTTGACTTTTGCAATGAGTAATTTAAGATATTTTTACCAAACATTAACATGGCATGGTAATCCTACTCTTCACATGTAGGTAAGGAAGTCCTATGGTTTGATCTTTCTAAATCATGTGAACATTTAGCAACTTTGTATATTTGTGTTTAATCGACCATTATATTACCATAAAAATTTCAGAATCTGCTTACATAACAAGTTCCCATCTTAGGATATGTAATATAGCAATATAAATCAATAGACATCTAGGTCTTGTTTTCAAGGTGCTAGTAAAAACTCTACACATAGTTAAATACAAGGGGGGTTTCTTTATAAGGTTCTAATAGAATTCTTGCATATATATGGGCTAGTAACAATTATCAAAGGGAATAACTCACAAGCTTGCTAAAAGAAAGGGGGCTCAATTTCATTTCCAAATCTTAAGGAGTGTATATAAGATCCCATATTCTGGACAACAGATTATTTAAATACCCTTAAACATGCATGCTTAGATATGTGTACAACTCTAATACTAAAGGTAAACATTAATCTTAAATCATTGTTGATTCTTACCACTTGCATCATTTATTCACTATCAAGCTATGTACATTGTGTAGCTATAAATGTTGTTCTCGAGATAAGAGTGATTGATTGATTATTTGTATTAGGCGTAGATGCAAAGGAGTTTAGAACTATCCATGGCCCCTACAAATTGATTATGGTCCCATGACCCACATAAAAATAATAATAATAAATCAACCCTCCATTTCTTGCTCCACGTGGAGCATCACCCTTGTATGCTCCACCTTACACAGCTTCCCCCTCATAGTACATGATCTCTCTCTCTCTCTCTTTCTCTCTCTCAAGATCTTTGCAAACCTAGACCAACATAAATTTATTATTACATTAATGTGTCAAATTGATAAAACAATCCTTTATAAGTTGACTAGTATATCTTTTTTTTAAATGAGAACTTCTTTTTAATCATATTTTATTTTATTTTAAAACATTAATGGTATTAATTTTTATACTTGGTCTTATAGGTTATTCTAGCCTCTAATAATAATAACTCTCTCTCTCTCTCTCTCTCTCTCTCTCTCTCTCTCTCTCTCTCTCTCTCTCTCACACACACACACACACACACACACACACGTAAATTCCCTTGGGGTATTTTGTAGATGTTAATTTCATTCTTTATTTCACCTTCATTCTCATGAAAGAATTTTACAAACCTTGTTAACCCAAGGTTAAATGGGCACCCAACATTACTCCCATATGCTTGGGCCACGTCAACACTAAGTAAAGGGAGCGAAAGGAGCCATCATCAAGTAGCAAAGTTTGAATGAAGCCAAATAAACCTAAGAAATCAAAGTCATGCATGCTATGGAGTAGCTATATCGAAAGCCCAAATACACCACACACACTAACACAGAAATCTAACCATGTGAAGAGTACTCACCTTCCATGTTTCATTTTTGAGAACTTGGTAGCTTATCTTCATGAAAGAGGAAACCACACAAATGCAAGCTAGTATTTGAGAACACCTACCTCCCATTGTCACCATGAGAGTTGTCTACGTAGAACTTGGCACTTCCCATTGTAAGACCATGCTCCACTGTGCAAGACCTAGCAAGACCAAGAGGGTAGAACTAGCACACACACTCACTCTCACATAAGCACTACCAAGAGGACAAGAGGATAGGGTATAGAGCTAGAGCACAAGTAGCAAGAGCACATTCTCAATTAATACTCAAGGAAATGTACCTTTCTCATTAGATAAGTTTATGCATATACAAGGGAGTTGTAAATTTGGGTGTCCACACCTAATAACTCATTGGACACTAGGGATTTCACTGACGTAAATGAGAACATGTGAACATGTTAATAACATATGTTAATAACACAAAAAATCTTGTGATCACATGTTATATTCACAAAGCTTTCACAAGGGCCTAAAAAAATTATCTTTTTAGGGCATAAAAAATCTTCTTAGATGGCCACTGACCTGCTATTATGTGAAGATGGTAACATGAGAACATGTGAATAGCTTATTCCCATGTGTAGCCAAGCTTTTAAGGGGTTCCCAAATGGCAAGTGACCTGTTATTTTGTGAACGGTAACATGAGAACATGTGAATAACTTGTTCACATGTGTTATTATCACAAAAAATCTTGTGATCACGTGAATATTAAATCCCTGTTGGACACCCACTTATTGTCTAATCTTGTCTAGGATACTCTAAGCACATATTGAGTGGATGTCAGCTCTTTGACTTCGCTTGGTCATCCCTTGAGTACATCATTAAGTACAATCATGTAGGAAATACAATGATTGGAACAAGTTATTAATTCTTGCTTAGGCAGAGAACATAAGTGAGGGTGGACAAGGACCTTTTAGATAGTTTCCATTATGTGTGTACATCCCTTAGTGACTCTATATTGCTTGTGCACACTCCTTACTCATTTGTAGATGGCTGATCTCCACTTGTGACCAATGCACACTTACACTCGTAGTGTGTGCATTGTTAATGCATGTCTGTGCTACATGTTAACCTTAATTTAATATTCTCTCCTCTCGGTCCTAGGTCTGTCCTTGGACCTAGGTAACTAACGTTGGTGGTGTGAGGATTGAGAGGAAAGTAATTTGAGAGGTGTTTGGTGGCGAACGTATGATACCTGTCGTTTGGTGAGGCTAGTCAATGGTGATTAGAGAGTCAATGTTGAGGGTACAGATGTCGATGCGAATGCATGGGAGAAAACAAGTAAGGGTTCTTAACGCATGTGCCTGAATGTTGCAAGCTACACTTTACAAAATAGAACAGTATGTAGTGCAAGAAAGAGTTGATGGGGGAGGAGGGGCTTTCCATGTTGAGGTTCAAAGTATTGGTCAAGTTACATAGTGCATGAGAGTGTTGGCTAATTTTGAGAAAATGACATATATATCCTTCACCCTTCTCCAAAAAAAACAATGAGCAACTTTGACTTAGACTCTTATGCATGTCTCTCCAGCACACACGAGGTGGATTAAAATGAAGTATGTGCAACAATGGGACTCACAGTGCTCGTCTTGTGGACTAGGTGGATTGGGTTTTGCTAGGAGTGATTTTGGATTTTTTTACAAAACTTTGTAGAGCTGATGAATGAGGATTGGAGTATGGCAATAATATGTAGGTGTTGGGGTTCTCTAAAAGTGCATCTGGATTATATCTTCAAATGTGACATGATGGTTCCCATGCAAATACTACAAATGATAATAGTAAAAGGTGATATGATCCATGTCCGGTCCTTCATTGAGAGATCAAAAATGAAAGTGGGAGTTTCTCCATGCAGTTGGCCGCCTTGGATCAATCAGGATGATGCTGAGGTTAAGAAATCACCTGGTTGCAATAAAATCTGGATCTGGAATATCTTTCCATAAGAGAAGTAGTGACAAGTGTAGCCCTAGCAATCCTTGAAAGATTACTAGTGTGCTAGTTGGAAGCAAGGGAAGTTGTAAAGGTGGTTGGGATCCTAAGACCATATTGGGAAAATCCTAAGGCTTTGGAAATTTTCTTTTCAATCTACTTTTTGGTGTTTCTTAAGCATACAAAATTGAAAGTTGTCAGAGAACGTGCATTTAAAACCTACTCTTTAAGCTCTTTCCAATGATGTGTCACATGAGGGGGTTTTAACAAAAGCTTAAAAAGGTTCACCATGGTCCCCTTTTTACAATCTTGCAAAATGGAAATTGGGATTTTTCCAAATTCTCTAATATGGTGTTGTCCTGCTTTTGTAGGTTGTAGAACTCCAAATTGAACCATCTTCTTTCATGTGGCATATATGTTGACTCAAATCTACATGAGAGGTGCATTGGCATATAAATCTGAGTAGTGTGGTTTGGTCAACCACTTGATCCTCCACTCGGTTGTTTCCCATAACATCCCTCACTCTGGGGCCACTCTGTCTTGCTCGATTATTTTGTGACCTCCTCTGCATTTGTGAATAATAAAAGTTACCATTCGTATCTCCAAGAGATCCACAGGATGAAGGTTGGAGAGATTAGCATCGCACGTCCCACTGTGTCCCCCAGAGTTCCTTTGCTCTTGATGATGGCCATAATTTGATTGTCACTTGCTTACTGAGGAGTGTTACGTAAGCTAGGAGAATCCATTGGATATCAACCTTCGGGAGTACTCATTTGCTTAGAGGATCATATAGAAGAATTTGCCTTATAGCCCTATATAGAAGATCTGATCTTTTGTGTACTTCTCCTTTGATGATGAAGTCATATTCCCATGACTCAATGTTATCAAAGATATCAACATTATTGTGTCAAAGCACACTCCTTTGCATCTATGACATATGTCTTTGTGGCTTGTAGAATTAGGCTCACTTTCTGCTAATGATTTATTTGGTAGCATATGGCGAGGTTGGTAGAACAACCTAAGTGTCCTTTCAAGTATCATCATTGATTGCCTCATCTTTCTTTGGGTCTCATCATACTATAGATTATGTTGTAGGTCCTCTTCATCTTTATCCACTATCCTGTGAAGCTGAGAAAGATATTGAGTAATAATGCATTGAAGCTTTAAAATTCCAAGGGATGCATATAGTGGTGAATCCCTTGAATAAAGATTATATAGCATGTGCTTCTGAGAGTTCTAAAGTCCACATCCATGCTAAGTTATTCTGCTAAAGTTCCTACTTGGTAGAGCTAAATCTAGGCCACCTTCTCTTTCGAAAGGGTGGTGGTGAAGTGGATACTGGGGTTGGAAAATGTGGGTGGGTAAGTTGAGGATCTTGATGAAGAGCGAGGTGTGAGGTTGACAATAGGGGGTGATAGGGCTATCAAGGATGGAGTTTCCAGTCCCAATTTTGGATCCACATTCTATTAACGGGTTGCATCAAGAAGAGTTATTGCTATGATTAACAGATGAATGACTTGCCTCTGGTTTCTGTATAAGTAAATCTTTTTACTAATGATATTTAACCAATCATCAACTTTTCCCTTTAAAATGACCCAAAAGAGATTTTTAGGGATCTTTTTCCTTTTGAACCCTCATATACTTGGATGACGAGGGAGATCGCTCTTTTGTGGTAGAGTTAATGCGGAGCTTGTCATCAACGATGGCATCGTGTAGTCTTCCATTATTATTTAGAGTTGCTACACTATCAGCTATGGGATCAAAAGATGTTTTTGAATCCAGAAGCTTGAGGGTTTGGTAGTGGATCTACCACCGGGATATGAAATGTGCAGGAGATTAATGCTTTGGTTGAGGAAGACATGGTAAGTGTCATCCCAGCACTGAAGCAGAGAGACCCCAGTTGGCCTGAGACACATGGTGACGAACTTGTACAATCGCTCATCACTCACGAAGGGAAGTATGTTCCCAAAATATGTGCCAAACCTAGCTCCTTCAATTTGTCTTGCATGTGAAAGGTTCCTTGAGAACCAAGAAGCACTCTAGAGAACACTATTCCAAATTGTACATAATGCTATCTTGTACTATTTCACCAAAGATGAGCCAACATCCATCAAGCCCGTGAGTTGCCAAAATGGTCTTATTGGGATGATCCAAAGATTCCCCCTGAGGATTCCTCCTGCAGGGGCATGTGGAACTTATGGCCATCTATAAAAGTCTAGTAATTAGTTTGTGTTTTGTTGAATGGGATTGAAAACATGTTTAGTATTTGAAGGATTTTGCATAGGCACATGCAAAACATCATGTAAGATAGCATCTCCAAAAGAAACATCACCAATACCAATCACAGGGAGAGATGAAGCATCACCAATGTGTACTGATGAAGAGATAGACTTATGGTTTTCCAATAAGGAAGAACTATTCGTCATGTGAGAGGTAGCACCACTGTCGGCAATCCACTCATCCGCAGTAGGGTATATGCATGAATAGGTGGTACACTACCTACCAGATTTCATGGTTGGGAGCTGGGAGGTAGCTCAGTTGGTAGCCATAGGAGTGTTGGGAATTTTAAAAGACTTCAATAAGTTTTTTATTTTTATTCAAAGGAGTGGGGGCACTACCTTTGCATGTCTCGCAACAACAACCATCATGAGGAGTGCCCGTCGGTTGCAACAGCAAGGGCCCTCGTCTGGGGGGGAACCCTGCCAACGTGGAAATTTGAGGGGCCCTCGTCTGGGGGGGAAGCATGCAAGCGTGGAAATGCTAGAAGCTTGAGAGCAACAACAAAGCAGCCGAGAGGGAGGTCAGACAGTAGGACACACAGAGGAAATGCTGCAGGCAGAACTTCCTCTCCCACTTCTTCTCCTACTTCCTCAGGCTTTGAATCTTCTCCAGAGCCATCCCCAGCCAAGAAATCTCACAGGGTGCTAGCTTCCTCCTCTCCTTCCCCTCAGCTGCAGCAAAGGCCAAAGGAGCTATAAGAAAGGGGCATTATCCTCTTTCACCCAAATCACCTACTACACCAAGCAAGAAGTTCAACATGCAGCTGGGCTCAGATGCCACTCCAAGCACAGAGGTGAGCATCTTTACACATGTTGTTGTGCAGCCAATTTTTGTTCAGGTGCCTGGCTTGTGTGAATTTTTCTAGAGGTGTGTTGCACATGCATGCTAGGGTATTACCATGCTGTTCCAGGGGGTAATGGAGTGAGTGTGCTCACAATGTCATCCATGAACAATGTCCCTATTGAATACCTTACAAAACAAATTTTTTGCTTCAATGATGACTCCTCACTTGTCGTGTATTGCAATAAGTGTGGTGCATACCAAAACATCCCTAGAAAAATTCAAGTTGTGGGCAATAGTGCTTTATTGAGTTTTAGTAACACTACATTGCATATTGCATGCTGATGGAGAATACATTTTCTACACCTTTGATACTCCCACACTTTCTATACATGCGCACAAGCATTGTTAACATAAGCATACTTGTAGCCTCATGCATATATATGGAAGGTGCATGTCCAAAGCAAGCAGGTCATACATGAAAATATGTTAGCAAAATGTGTTGGACTGATTCTAGTTGTGCTATGGAATGTTGCAGGGCAAATCGCGTTGGTACCCTCCATATGTCCAGTTTGAAAGAAAGTCAGTTTTTTGTATGAACAAAGCCCAAGCACATGAAGTCTACGGTCTTTCAGATTCTGGTTAGGATGCGCGAACATTGGGTGAGGCTAATTTTACAGATTCAAATTGGCTATCATGTTTTGATGAGGTGCCAAGAAGGGGCAGTAAAGTAAAATGCAAGACTTTGAAGCTAGAGTTGTGGCTCAAGTTCTACACACTTTTTACTTCGGTATATCAGGAACCTCCTAGCAACTATGGGATGGAGGTGACCAAGGCATTTGCAAGAGGTTTTCTGCATGAGTGTACACAAGAGCCAGTCGATTGGGCTTTATTTTCTGAGAGCATGATAGCGGCTATGGATGCAAAGAAGCTACAAGCAAAGAAGCACCGATGGTCTATTTTCCATGCTTCCTCTGCACCGCATACCTCCAGGTTTGAATAGGTGAAGCCTCTTGAGCAATCGAAGACAGTACAAAATATGCATGTGGACTCAGAGACAATTGCTATGTTGGACGGAATAATTGAGGTGCTTGAAAGGAAATATGCTCATGCCCTGTCAGAGCTCAACGAAGCTACGAGAAAAGTTGAGAAGTACAAAGCGGATATGCATCGAGATGAAGGGGCACAACTCCTGGTTAGTAGTTTGAAAAGACAGTTGGAAGATGCACAATCTGAGTTGCAAAAGGTTGAAAATGCGTCAGACCCAGCAGATGCTGGGAAGTTACAGGAGCTGAGGATGAAAGTGGACAAATTGTTGCTGACCATCCAAACTGTGGATGGAGTTGTTATGGGTACTGCTCCTGCTAGTGCGGGCTGTGAAAGTCAAGAGTTTCTAGAAAATGCAAAATAAATAGAGATGCATGTGCGTGCTCAGGTGGATTTTGTGAAAGACATGCAGGCAAGAAGGAACAAAATGTTCTTATCCTTGCCAACACCTAAATTACCACATGCAGATCTGGGCTTATCGGATGCGCACAATATTTGTTCTGCTTGTGGATTGGTCATGTATGATGTAGATGGTCTTTGCATGTTTATACTTCCTTGTGATCATGCTTATCATATTTATTGTTTTGGTCACCTTGCTACAAGCAAAGAGATTTGCATGGCTATGGGATGCACGCAAATGATCTTGCCTGCTACAAGGTCTTTGCTGATGCTTGGCCACATTGATGCCCCCGGTTATGCAAGGGAGTCACGAAGCACAGTAAACACCATATTAGTGAATTTGGGAATTTCCCAATTCCCATTTTTGAATACTTAAAAAAGGAGACATGGATAACATGTTTGTAAGTTTCTCAAAACCCTATCATATGACCTATCGTTGGAAAGCGCTTAAAAAATGAAATCTAAAGAGCTATAAAGCGCTCATTTTGGATTAGTGGTGTTCAAGTTATGGTTAATCCAAACTTTTGACCACGTGTCCCAAACTTGTGGGAAATTCCCATATTCCCCAATATGGTGTTAGTACCCTCCATGCTTCCAAACACTGCTGCCAAATCGTGCTTTTCCCACGGTACATAGCATACCGTTATGCTCTCTAACGCTTGTCTTCATTACTGGTTTTTTTTGTGTGCCTTTTTGTAAGGTGGGTGAGGGTAAGATGCATGTGGATAAATGGTACCACCTAGAGTTGTCATTTGTAGCATGGCAGAGCTGATTCTGGTAGCAAGGTAGCTATCTTATGCTGCTTGGGAGCTACTTAGATTCCTGGTAGCTACCTGTGGTAGCTACCTGGAAAGGCTGTCAGCTACCCTTAAAAGCCTGATAGCTACCCTTTCAAGCCTGATAGCTACTCTTTGAAGACTGGTGTTAACCCTTGAAAGCTTGGTAGCTACCTTCAAAGCCTGTCACCTACCCTTAATATCCTAAAAGTTACATTTGGAATCGTGGTAGTTACCTGGTAGCTACCTTCCAGCTTTTCAGCTACCCTTAAAAGCCTGAGAGCTTCCCCATGGAAGCCTGGTAAGTACCTGGTAACTATCCTTGAAGCCTCTCATCCTTAAAAGCCTGATAGCTACCCTTTGAAGCCTGGTAGCTACCTTAGGAAGCCTAACAGCTACCATTGGAAGCTTGGTAGCTACCAAGGGATGCCTAAGAGCTACCAAGATATACTTGAGTCTTCCATGCTAAAAGCTACCAAGGGATACGAAGATGTTAAGGCATGCTGAAAGCTACCAAGGCCTCCAAGGCAAGCTGGGAGGTTTGAAGGTAAGTATGATAGCTTCTAGTATGTAACTTTTGTAGCTGGAATAGGTAGAGCTTGTGTTAAGTTGTGAGGGTTTACTTTCGATTTGGTATGGTTTACTGTCTACTAAGGTGGGAAAATATTTTCTAATGATTGAATTTATTACAGATAATGAGGATGCCAAAAATATTCAGCCAATGGATGAAGTTTTTTCAACACCAGGTTGTAATGTAGAAAATATACAGTTGGACACGGAACTTGAGACCGTGGCAGATTTTCGTGGAAAAAACAAGGAACCTGATCCAAAGGATGACACTATCAAGGAGAGAGAACCTATGGACTTGGGTGTAGAAAGTCCTGTAGATAGTGACATGGACAAGGAGAATCATCAAGAAGAGAGTCCTTCACTGCTACAAGCCTTTAAAATGTTGAAAAGGAGAAGAAAGAGGAAAACGAAAGGTTGTGTTCACTTTTATAATTGAATGTAGACTAATCTGTTTTCACTTGCTAATGATTATTTTCCATGCAGGAGGATCTTCTAGCCAGCATCCTCCAACTTCAAGCAATAAGGACCTAGATAAAGCTTCCAATATAACAGATGATCAACCGGACAAGGAGGAACCTACCAATATCTCTGAAGAATCAGGACGAAAAGGTGATTCTGCCAAAGTTAGAAAAAGATTGCAACCCTAAATTCTACTAGTTCTCCCCCCATGAATGCATGTCAACCCCTTTTTTTGGGTTTGTCCCATCAATAGCCATTCTGGCTATGTAACCAAATTGTTGACATTTTCTATTTAATGAATGAAAAGAGTCCGACTATTTTATTTCTTATATATCTCTCATTGTTATGTATTTCATTAAGTTCTTTTCCAATGTATGAAATTTATCGTTGCAGACACTGTCAGTGTGGATGGACTAGCTAAAATATCTGGCAATGTCCTCCACAAGCCAGAATGGTGATACACTGCAAGATAGTGATAAAGTGCATGATGGTGTAAATAAAGTGCAGGATGGTGATAAAAAGTAGGATGGTGGTGATAAAGTGCAGCATGATGGTGAAAAAGTGCAGGATGGTGGTGATAAAGTGCAAGATGATGATAAAAAGTAGGATGGTGGTGATAAAGTGCAGGATGATGGTGAAAAAGTGCAGGATGGTGGTGATAAAGTGCAAGATGGTGATAAAAAACAGGATGGTGGTGATAAAGTGTAGGATGATGGTGAAAAAGTGCAGAATGGTGGTGATAAAGTGCAGGATGGTGAAAAAGTGCAGGATGTTGATACAGTGCAGGATGGTAATAAAGTCACAGAGGAGGATAATGATGTCGGGGAAAAGGCCGGTTTTTGGTGTTTTGTCCAGACATCATGCCTTGCAGCTATAGTACAGAATGCGTGGAAAACACGGGATTGTGGTGTTCCTGTGAACAATGTTGCTGACATGCTAGGACAGATTAAAGCATAGGCTGTTAGTTTTTATGATGCATTTCAGGGGAAAAGTGAGGTAAAAGGTGAATGTGGGACTAAAAAGGGCAGCTCTCAGAGCTCAGGAAATGACCCAGCAAAGAACTATGTGTTTAAGGAGCATTATGAGGCACAAGACACCGCTTCATCAGTGGAGGGTGATGTAAGTGCCCATATTGTTGTTGATCAGAAAGCATCAGAGTTGTTTGAAAAGCATGAGAGTAATCAGAGAACTGAACTGAGAGATGATATCGAATCGATTCCAGCAGGTAGTGTGAGACATCCTAATGCAAAGATGTATCACACCTGGGAGGATCCAACCAGCCCTTCATTTCAATTACGGCCAGCTTTAATTTTGGATCTCAATGGAGTGCTACTCACAACGGTTGACTGCAGATATGCACAAACCCTCCCTATTGGAATATGCTTGAAGTGACAGATATGGGTGGCAGGAAACTGTTAGGGCAAAAGCATGATGCTGAGAGGTTTGTGCATTGGTGCTTGGAACGCTTTGATGTCTTTATATGGACTTGTGCTAACAAGGTCAATGCAAACAGAATTTTGAGGTGCTTTATGCCTTTTCACGTCCACTGCAAAGGCGTGCTTACGCAAGAGTTCTTTACAAAGGAGACTAAGTTCCAGAGAATTACCAAGAAACCAGTGTTTTATAAGAAGTTGACCGTGTTTTGGGAGGCTTATCCTCAGTGTTCACCAACAAACACTATCATGGTGGATGATAGCGAGTACAAAACTTTATGGAATCCTCAAGGAACGGCATGTATAGTAAAGAAAATGGAAGATCAAGACCCCTGGGGAAATGCAAGATTTTCTTACGACAGTCCTCAGAGGCTGGCTTGATACATGGCTTGGTGTCAAGGATCGCATCACCTATACTATAGATACGCCGCTACCAATCATGAAAGATGATGACAGCATAGCTGTGCGAAGGAGGTGGATGGACGAACATATAAACAAACTGTAGTATAGCGAGACTTGTGATTAGCCCATTATGTTCCCAACAAAGTAAATGTAAATTTTTATTATGGAGTCCACTTTGGAACCTTGTATATGTTGTAGAAGTGTTCTAACCGACATAATACGATGGCCATTTTTGCACTCTTGCAAAGCTGTAGACTGGATATATAAGTTATTATCTTGATTACAGGTATCATTTAGTCTAAATTTGAAACACTGGTATAATGTAAATTTTTTCAAATTTTGCTATAATGTTTTTGCACTACTAAATTTAAAACACTAGTATAATCTGTAGACTGCTACCTTGGTGCTACCTAGGTGTTTGCAGGCTACTACCAAGTGCTACCAAGTTCCTGTTGCTAGGTACTAGCATACTGGTGGGTGATAGATTTATTTCCAGATGCTGCAAGGTTAGTATGCAGATGCTTGGTTTATTCCCAGGTGCTGCCAGGCTAGTATGCAGGTGCTACCATACTACTACCTGCTTGATACCATATCACTATCTTCTGCTATCTTGGTGCTACCTAGATGCTTGTAGCCTACTAGCAAGTGCTACCAAGGTTCTCCTGCTAGGTACTGGTATAGTGGTATACTTTAGAAGCTCATTAATTGTGCATCTTGAGCAATATGGTCATGCCACATCATAAGACCCATAGTGTAAAAGAATACCTTGACATGTATGGAATGTGCCTAGTAAGATTTACCATGTACCACAATTTGAGCATCCCTACGAAAGATCAGGCAAGTTTAATTATCATTCACAGTAGACACCCACAAGCCTGGTGTGGCTCTTGGTGACCCTTGCCTGCAAGAGATCAGCATGAGTAGATGAGGATCCAAAAAAAACAAGTATGTCCAAAAGAAATAGCTTGAATTATTTTCAGCAAGCTATACATCAAAGGGAGTGGTATTGTAAATAGCCTCATATGCTTCTAGGGAAATCAAAAATCTCATCCCACATCCTTGAACCTTTTCCATTGGGAACTTGATGGATCTTACAAGGTGGGATGGCAAAATAGCTTCAGGCTTGCGCCGTAATAGCTTATACTCATAGGGATTTCCTTTCTCTTGTTTGTACCATATTCCCTCCTTGACAACAAATGAACCAGCAAGGCAAACATTCCCCCAGTCATCTGTTAGCTTAGTATCAGATTTTTGCTTCTGAGCTGTGCATTTCAAGACATAAAAATCTGCAAGCTCCTCATTGTCATGAGGAGCTATGACAGCAAAATTGTCACCAATGCAAAGTGCATCACTCAAAGCATCATGGTGTCCTTCGTATGCAAAATCTTCAACTTCATTAGCATCTCTGACATCTTTTGAAGGTTCAAGGGTAACATACTCCCACTTCTTGACATGTGACTTCCTAGAGCACCTCCTCCAAAGGCCTTGCGTACAAGAATTGCAAAAGCATGATAGCTGCCTGCATCTGAGAGCTTTTCCATTTGTTAAAGAGTAACCTGAGACACAATGTATCCCACGAGCGCCATCCACAGATTTGTAGTCCCACTTCTTGCTTCTATCCACGTCGCCTTCCTTAACTTCCCAAAACACCCTGGTAACTGGTCTTACTTTGGATGCATATGTGGCAGTAGCCCCATCACACATGGTTTGTCTTAAAAAGGCAACCACATCCTCTGCACATTGCAATTTTCTACAATCTGGCTTAAGCTGCTCTTGAGTCAAATGTCTTTTGATAACAGCACCTGCACCATCATGTTCACCCTTCCCATGACCAGATCCCGAGAAATGATGTGTCATCTTTAACCCTGTGAGAGTCCCATACCGAGCAACAAAGTAGAAAGGCCTCTTTGCCTTAAACTGCGAGGCTGCCTCGTCTGACCACACCCAATGCTCCTTGAGGGATAAGCCTAGCTCTTTCAACCATCCATGATGGAGCATGAAGCAATGTTGAACAAAAAGAGTATCATGAGTTTTATCATCAGAAATGTAAAAATGATAATACTTTTGAAGACTTCCTACAATCTGCACATATGTGATATGGACAAATATTGTAACTTGGCAAGAAAACCAATGCATTGATTGAATCTCATTTTGTTCTTTGAATGTATAATTTTCAGCAAAGTCTACAACTGAAACAACCACAACGTCAAGAAACACACGTAGGCACTCTTTAAATTGCTCAACTTGCCATCTGTAGATAAAGTTGTGCTTTATGAACTTTTGTAAGTGATCCCTAAAGAGGTCAAATAGTTCCCCATGTTGCATCTCCTTGTGGGAGAGAGAACTTTTCTTTTCTTTTTCTTGCCAGAATCTGTTTCACCAACTTGAATGTCTTCAAAAATCTTCACCTTTATTGTGCGTACGCTACTTGATTCCTCCATAGGACATGTCGAAAGCTTCTTTGAGGGTCCACAAGATAGGCACTCTCCCATCAAACACTTCAATGCAAAGAAGTCAGAACTGCTAGGCTTCAAACACAATACTGATTCCCACAAATTTGTAAGGCTTGAGTAAGTTTGTGTGTGAGCTGTGCATTTTTCTCCAACACCACAAATGTTGCATTGACATATACACTCTTTTCCATGCACACCGAGACCAGCTTGGCGTAAATGGTTGATAGCATCTTGTAAGAATGACATCTGGACATGTGTGATGCAACAACAATTGTACCGATCTCGAAGCTTGTGTACAAAATAAGGCTTCAGCTTTTCAAATGCTCTTTGGTGAATCTGTACCTCTAGATGACTCTGTTTGAATGCAAGAAAGAATTCTACCTGCAGTAAATCAAGACAAGAAATCAGCCTATGAACAACATATATAGCTTATAGGAGTCAAAGAATTAGAACTAACTTGGTAATTTAGAAATTTTTCATGCCAGAAATAAACAATAGCTTTTAGGTTAAAGGTTTGGAACAATAGCTGCCGTGTTTAGAGTGGTAGCTATTTGGTTAGAGTGGACGCCACCAGGTAGAAAAGGTAGCAACCATGTTAAGAGTGGAAGCTACTAGGTGAACAATGGTGGCTTTTAGAGACAGAAAGGTAACTACCAGCTTTGGAACAGTAGCTGCCATGTTAATAGTGGTAAGCTACCTATTAAGAGTGAAAGCCACCAGGTAGGTAAGGTAGCAATCATGTTAAGAGTGGAAGCTACCAGGTTGACAATAGTGGCTTTTAAAGACAGAAAGGTAACTACCAGCTTTGGAACAGTAGCTGCCATGTTAATAGTGGTAGCTACTTGTATAGAGTGAGAGCCACCAGCTAGATAAGGTAGCAACTATGCTAAGAGTGGAAGCTACCAGGTTGACAATGGTGGCTTTTAAAGGCAGAAAGGTAACTACCAGGTTTGGAACAACAATGGTAGCTACCTGTATAGAGTGAAAGCCAGTAGGTAGGTAAGGTAGCAACCATCTTAAGAGTGGAAGCTACCAGGTTGACAATGGTGGTTTTTAGGGATAGAAAGGTAACTACCAGCTTTGGAACAGTAGCTGCAATGTAAACAGTGGTGGCTACCTTAACTCTTAGCATAGTACCTATCATCAAGTTACCACCTAAATCACTCCCAGCCTCATGCCTATGAGCTCCAAGCTTGGTAACTGAGCTCCAAGCCTAGGAGCCACTACTCTTAGCATAGTACCTACCATGAAGATACCACTCTTATCAGCTCCCAGGCTTGGAGTTCATTGGTATGACAGAAATCCTAACCTGATGCTTCTAGCTGCTGGCCTAATAACATATCAGCTTGAGCAAAAACCTTTGCTACCAATCTGTGAGCCTACCACCACCTTCGTGGCTTCCTTTGCTAGCCACCTTTACGAGGATGAAACTATAATTGAAAGTGGTAGCTATTTATCTACAAGGGTTACCATGGTAGACTAGTATTACACACTATGAAGCTAGTGCCTAACTTCAGCTCTACACTACCGACCAATGTACAACCAAGAGGTAATTAGGGACATTTAAAAAGTATGGCATAACAAGGAAGACATGTTGAAAGAACGGTAGAGGAGGAGGAGACACACACACAGGAGCAAACCCTAATGTATATTGCAAACCCTAACCATAGAGGGAAGCCGTGTCCACTCTCACACAAAGCATAATGCACTAATCCATAATCCACACAACACACAATGAGTTGTGTCCACACTCTACTAACCCTAGCTAATGTCCACACACTATGACCAGCTGGACACGCAGTCATTTATGTCTCACACATGTTCCTACCTAATCTGCCAGCACATAGCATAGCTGGCTCACACTGACATCGAGCTTGAATCTCAACAGCCCCTCTCAAGCTCATGATGTACTGCCGATGAAGATGTAGATGAGCTTGGGATATCAAGACTCTCAACACTCCCCCTGAAGCTCATCCCATGTACTCCCAACATAGTCCGGAAGTACTCAAACGTCTCCCTGCTAAGTGGCTTCGTAAAGATGTCTGCCACCTGCTCACATAGTGAAGATCAACTGTACCATCCAGCACCTTCTCTCTGACAAAGTGATAATGGACCTCTATGTGTTTGGTCCTCGCATGAAACACTGGATTCTTTGCCAACTGTATACTGCTCATGTTGTCACAATGAATGACAACTTTGCCATCAAGAGGCTCACATAAATCTGCCAAGAGACTCTTTAACCATATAGCCTCACAAGTAGCAATGGCTGCACCCCTGTACTCAGCCTCTGTACTAGATAAAGCAACTGTAGGTTGCTTTTTGCTACTCCAACTCACCACAACACTTCCAAGTGTAAAAGCATATCCACTAGTAGACCTCCTGTCATATGTGCTACCTGCCCAATCAGCATCTGTGAAGCCATGTATGTCCAAGCTTTTACCACTCTCATAAAATAAACCATAATGTGATGTGGTCTTCACATATCTCATGATGCGTCTCACTGCATCCAAATGTGGTTTCCTGGGGCTCTGCATAAACTGGCTGACTAGCCCCACAGCATAACTCAAATCCGAGCGTGTGATAGTTATATATATAAGACTACCAACCATCTTCCTGTACATAGACCTTACCTTGCTTGTAAAGAACATCCCCTAGAATTGTGTAAGGATGAGCTTTCCTTGTAAGCCTTTGCTTCTGTTGAGGATTCAATCTAGGAGAGAAGTATCCTATATCTAAATAGTGTTGAACATCTTGGAGCTCAGGCCATCCTATATCCATTAATGCAAGAGTAGCTACTTTGAAAGAAGCCAAGGTTTTAGTAGCCAAAATGTGTCATTATGATGTCCATTCAGGATCACCAGATGTCAGTTCTCGGTCGATCATGGTTAAGTGCTACGAATTGTTCTCTAGACTGGAAGAATAGACAATACAAATTGCAAATTGATTCTGATTGCGTATTGGGATCTGCTACTCCACGAGCTTTATCATGTCAAAAGGGTAGTGTTTCTACCTTACACAACCCACTTTCAAAATCTGCTCTTGAAGCTCCAACACAAATGATGTGGATAAACGATAAGTCCTCAAGTGAGGGCCATGGTGGCTGGCATGTTCCAACTACTTTAGTCACTGCTCAAAGAAGTCCAGGCAAGAAGGAATTATCAATTTGGCTACCCAAAGATGCGTACAAACTTGTACCATCTAGCCTAGTTGCTAAGCCTCCTAAAAAGCACATCTTTTCCAGGCCTAAACCTCAGATTGTTACTCGGTGGTTCCCAAAGCATGTTCTTAAAGCACAAGGCTATTATGAGGGTGTAACAGCACTTTGGCTTCCCAAATGCCATGGTTTGCTAGAGGTAAAAGAGTGTATCAATAAGATTTCAAAAGCCACCCTTGGTTTTCCATATCAGTGGGTGCAAAGGAAATCAACACAACCTCTTCAAGATAGGATAGGTGGTTGTGATAGCACCTACAAATCTCCTTGTGTTGATCTTCCCAAAACATGTATTGAATCACCACTTGTCCCAATTTCTCCTTGTTACACAATTCCACCATCAACTTGTGTACCTAAGATAAGTCCAACTTTACATGAGTCTCCTTTGAGCATAGATTCTAGCACTTCAATGCCTAAATCCTCTTATCTTGCTCAAATTCCTCAACAATTGCTAACCTTCCCACCTCTTAAGAAGGACATACCCAAAACCAAAGATAAGACATTAACACTACAATTGAAGCTCTTTGGTAGATCAATGTTTGAATAGTGTGGTTCCTTATGCCTTTAGAGGATTGTGTTCTTTTTGAGAAGATCTTATCTAAAATGTTTTTGATTGGGATTGTAATGATGGATATGAGTGTTTCTAAATTTCATTGTTCTACGTCCAGATAACTCCTGATGGATACTTGGCGAGATACATGTCCACCATGCATTGACCCTGATAGTACTCGACCTGAACATCGCGCGGGTTATAGTGCTCCTCCTTTTCAAACTCATTCTAGGTACTTTTATGCCCCCTTAGGTGAAAATTGCTGTGGGCATCACTTTGTCACTTTATTCTA
Organism: Cibotium barometz; assembly: GCF_041138505.1. Taxonomy (NCBI): domain Eukaryota; kingdom Viridiplantae; phylum Streptophyta; class Polypodiopsida; order Cyatheales; family Cibotiaceae; genus Cibotium; species Cibotium barometz. The sequence continues at coordinate 74,175,349 of NC_141047.1, read as the reverse complement.
TCAACAGCATCACCCATTTCCACATTGTCAAGAGTGTGCACGACTCGTATTAGGAGAAGCTTCACACATTTGTTGGATATGCCGCTCTTACTTTAGACGATATGGCACGGGCTTAATGAAACAAATTGTGGGAATTAACCCCAACGCCATAATCTTCTTAATGTGAGAATACCAGAGAGAGGACCAAATCAACGTAGATTACCTGAGGAGATTCAAGCACAACAATGGAGGGATACATGCTTAAATGACTTGCAACAACCACCTATCTTGCAAGCCCTCCTTCCCCCATCCTCAACATGTCAATTTTGGATCACTATGAGTACCTATATTGAGCAGTTTCAAAATCGAAATTGTATGCTTAACCTTCCCATAGAACCAATGCCATATTTTAGCGAGGAAGCACTCCTTCCTCTACCACCTTCTCCAGAGGCCGGTTTTTGTGCAAGGTTGTCCTTGCATCGTGAGGTCATTGATACCATCTTTCCAGCAAAAGTGGACACGGATCCACCACCAGTGTAAGGGTAAGCTCATCGACTCCACAATAAGATCAACAAGCCAGGGCACTTTTCTCCCACTGGGTATTTCCCCTCGGCTATATTCGGTGATTGGCACCAATAACAAATTTTATTCCTTTCTTTTCTTTTCTTGTTTGTTAATAAACATTTTGCAGAGATCTCAGCTAAACAAGAGCATACAACCACACCCCAATAGTCCACCTACCGTGCACACAAATTAGGAAGGAGGGAGACATGCAACGCCTACAAAGCAAAGAGAAGCAATCTGCACAATATCAGCAATGCATCAATGCAAACGCACAACATCAACGAGCTCTACAACAGGTGTGTTCAAATCATATTCTTTTGTTCTTAATGTGCATTTAACTTTTGCATATATTGTTTGCATGTTCACACACAGTTGGCTGGTTTAAGTTTTAGATTAGTTGTTAAAATGTGGTGAGTGATTTCTAGATTCTTAGAGGACTTAGTAGAAGGTATTTCTATTTGAAGATAGTGTAGGATATATACCAACACAGTATGCCAAGTTCTTATGCTCTCGAAGTATATTAGTTATCCCTAGTAGTAGCTACCTCTTAGGTATGGGCTAGCTGCTAGGATTAATAAACAATTTATGAAAATCATAAAAAATATGTACAAGTGAATCGAGACATGACGTGTCTACAGCCATGTGGAATGCTTGGTAGGACCTGGGGTTGTCTTAGCACCTTGGGGCCGATGCCTTGGTTTCCATGGGGTGAACACTGACATCTAACAGATTCAGAAAAAAAGACCTTCAAGGACTCTATCGCCTTGATAGATGTTGGTAGGACTCTGGGGTACATTATGGGCCCTCGAGGCCGATGCTCTCATCTTCATGGGATACTCCTTATGTCAAAAAGAAAGAAAAGAGTCTGTCGCCCTTGAGATACTTAGCGGCCTTTAGATTCTCTTGGCGGAGGTCTCTTGGTCATTGCTTGGGTCTCATTGGGATGGAACCTTCCTCTTTATCATCTTTTACACACACGTCAAAAAAAAAAAAGAGAGGTCCAATCACCGTTGCTCATATTTAGGAGTAGGTTTGCCACTTAGGAATAACTGAAATACTTGTAAGACATTGAGACTGCGGTCATAACCTGTGGTGCGCAAGCACACTTGTCTTTGCATAGCACTATCTACCACTTAGTCTCACTTTGACTAGTTTTTACTCACCTCTTTTAGCACTCTTTAAAACTCTAATCAGCCTTTCACTTGTATGCTCACGTGTGAGATTGTCACTGCTGGTTTTTTTTTTCAATAAAAGGCTTTACTTGTATCCATTGTTTTTGCAGCTTTTGCTTCTACCGCGCTCGAGGACGTGCGCAAAATAGGAAGGGGGAGTGTTACGTGACGGGCTTATTTAGGGCTCTTGTAAAGAGTTCCAAGTTGTAGATGAGTGTCGGAGTGGGCTTAAGAATAATCCCACATGGGAACTTTTGGGAGTTTTAGAGTTTTTGTATAAAAAGTGGCCCATTTGAGAGCTTATGGACACATTGGGCTAAACTCATGTTTGAGCTCTCTTGAGACTAGCTCTCCCTCTTTTTCCATAGAGGTGCAAGCTCTTCTCTCTCCCCATCTACATTATTGTAAGTTCTTTTTTTGAATCAATGCAATGAGATGATGTTTGTTTGTCTCTCTTCTCATGTCTATTCTCTAGTATGCATATTTCTTTGTTGATAGCTTTAAGGTTTGTGTGCATGCTAAGGGAAGTGAGTGCATGAGACTGAAGAATGCTTTGAGCTTGTGAATGCTTTAGCTTAGCTTTATTCTTGTGTTGGATGCATGAATGAGTGGGATGATGAGTGAGTGAGCAATGGCAAGATTGAGCTTGTGTGTGTGTTAAGTCTATGTCAATAGTAGTAGTATTCTTAGCATTCTCTCCATCAAATAGATAAGCTTTTGTGCACTGGTACGGGTTGAATCCCTAGCTCCAAAAGGGATGCAAATCCCATTGGATTGAGCTACATGTGGATCATACTACTCTTGCTACAAGTGAGAGAGTTTTTCGTCTCTCCAAACCCTAGGTGGCTTTGCGTTGACTAAGTGTAACTTCAAATCAGTAAATTTTGCCATAAGTTGTGCAATGTTATGATCCAAGGATGGAGCTTGTACTTGAGATGTTGAGGCTATCTCTACTCGTAATGGAGTCGGCACACTCGGAGAAGATTGGAATGTGGACTCAATATGAAGAGTGGTCTCCTTCTTCAAAGCAATACATTAGTGGGATCTTTGCTAAGAACTTTTCCATACAAGCGGGGATCCAAAGCCATGATAAACATGCTCATCTTAAGGTGCTCCATTGCTAAAGAACTCTTTGAATCTCCCATAGAAGGTGGAAACAAAGAAGCAACAACATGTAAAGCAACTTGTTGATATTTGATGAACAAGGCTTCATACCTCACTGAAAAGGCAGAAACCGACTCTCCTTCCTTTTGCAAAATCTGATCCAATTGCAATGGTAAAGCATTTGGTGACTCCACTATCCCAAATCTCTCCTTCATTGCTTTGGTCAACCTTTCCCAATCATTCTTGGACTCCTCTGGCAGCAAAGCCTCATGCCAAGCCACACCCTCCAAGAAATCTGGAAGTATTTCTGCCCTCTCCTTCATAGACCAACCCGTCAAGCGACAAGCTCGGTTAAACTCTTAGAGATAACTCCCTGGGTCTTCTCTTTCTGATCCTTGGAACACCGGAATGTTGAACATCTTGCACCAAAATATGAGTAGCAACAAGGAAAATTTACTTATTTCAAAATAACTTTTCTTTAATCATGCGAGACCTTGAGGTTAAAATAGAATAATTCTAAGTAAAACCTGCCCGCCGTCTCCACCAAAAGATGTGACACAAAGTTGGGGTTTTGACTTCGATCACTTCTTAGAATCAAAACACACTTGTATGAAACCTCACAGCCTCCTCACCTCCCTTTCTCTCCCTATGGTGAATACTATATTAATAATACAATTAATATAGAATAATTCTAAGTAAAACTTGCCCGTCGTCTCCACCAAAAGATGTCACACAAAGTTGGGGTTTTGACTTCGATCACTTCTTAGAATCAAAACACACTTGTATGAAACCTCACAGCCTCCTCACCTCCCTTTCTCTCCCTATGGTGAATACTATATTAATAATACAATTAAAATCCATGTGAGCATGAAGGCCCACTTTTATTTTCCACATCACTAGCCTATCTACCATATTGGTCAAAGTATTTATCAAGCATACTTGTGGCATTTACAATGTGTGCACCCTTAATCAAGTAAAACCATTATATTTGAAGATAGAATGCTGTTATCAGGGTAGCTGCTGTCAGGCAAAAATCTGAGAAGTGTTTTGGGTTTGTGTACATATGGGATGCATGGTATGCAATAAAACTTTGCCTTGAATGCCCTGGCAAATGTACAGACTGAATGGCTTTGCAGTGAGCTAGTACATGCGTGTTGTTTTTTTGGGAGCAGATTCTAGAGATTTGGAAGTTTTTTATTGCAACAGTATGGTGTGCGGGTGGTTGCTAAATGCAGGGCACCGACCGATTCGAAAGAGAGGCCGCCTTTGGAGCATGAGAAATGGTCGTGTTCTGGTAAGTCATGATGCAGTTGATTGAAGACCTGTGGGCATCTCTTGTCATGTTTTGGAAGGTCGTGGGTGTCACACGTGAACCTGAAGCAAGGTTGGTGGTGACCATAATTGAGGCTTTAAAGAAAAATGAAAATAATAAAATACCAATCCATGTGGCTAGCTTGTTAATAGCCACATGGAAGCTTTGTTTTTCGCCAGCACAATGGAAGCCGCCTCTAGAAGGTTGGCGAGGAGGTGTGAAGAGTTTTGGGCCACCTCGTAGATGAGGAGATCACCTAGCGGGAATGGTCGCAGCAGCCACACAGAGGCGAGGAAAGTGTTGCTGCCTTGTTGATGAAGAGACTGCGGGGGTGATTCTAGTGTGAGCATGGCTGGGGCGTAGCCGCAAGCACACACAGAGGGGAGGCTACCTTTGAAGTGGTAACGCAGCTGCAGGCGCAAGGGGTCCGCCAGAGGAGTTGAAGCAAGAGACACTGTGTGGTGGCCGCCTTGTATAGAGGATGCCTCTCTTGAGCAGGCAGGGGCTGGAGTGAAGCGCTAGCTGGTGGTTGGCGCAGCCGCAGACACAAGGCGACAGAGAGGCTAGACCAGCGTGGGAGAGCTAGCGAAGAGTCGCCGACAAGCTTCACTTGGAGGGCTGTGAACGAAGATTGGAGAGGGACTGCAGCAAGGGGCAGGTGGTACTTGGGTTCGTTGTGAGGCTAGCAGAGGATTAGCAGAGAGAGAGAGAGAGAGAGAGAGAGAGAGAGAGAGAGATGTTGGAGTAGCGACTACTGGCGACACACATAGAAGTGATGGGTTGCAAAGAGAGTTGAGGGTTGCTGGTGGGGCACCCTCTGAAGAGTGAGAGTGGCCGGGTTCTTTCTGGTGTGGTTGGCACAGCACGCAAGCGAGAGGTTCGCGGGGCGATTGGTTACCGCCGTAAGGACTACAGAGACTGAGTGCAAAGGAGTGTTGATGGGTCATGTGGTTGAAGAGGCTTGGTCGTCAGACGCAAGGTTGAATTCCAGAGGCAGTGTGGCCATAGTGGAATTCCCTTGGCAGTAAATCCAGGTCTGAGTGTTTGTATGGTTGTGTGAGTAAGGCTTCTGTGTCAGGAGAAGCTTGTATGATGTGTTGACTGGGAATATATTGCTGGGTGCTTACTTTGATTATGGTGCCCCTGTTTTGTGCTGTCTTTCTGGTGTGGGTGGTGTGGTGAGCCGTGAGAGAAGTGTTCCAGCCGGTGGTGGTGCCCCCGTTGGTGTTAGTGTTTCCAAAGTTGGGAGGTGAAGGGCTATAGAGGCTATGGTCTTTTTTCTTGTTTTCACCTCACATTCTTTCTGGTGCCCCCACTGAGGATGATGATGAGTGCTGCCATACAACAGGTTAGGCAGATGAGTCTATGCATTGTGGGTTATCACTTATGTGATGCTTTGAAGCAAGAATCGACCAAAGTTTTGGATAAAGAAGATAGGATGTGTGATGAGGATGTTACAAAGGGGTTTTTAGCTGCTATGGGTGAGAATGGTGAGGTGATAAAGGAGAAGCTTTCAATGAAAAAGAAGGATATATGGTCAAAACAGGTACTCTTGGATGTTAAAGTTGAATGGTGATCTATGCGTTTTGGACATGGTTTGCATGCAGATGTTGAGGGTGCTTATCTTCTCAAGTGGTGGCAGTGTATTGATTAGTCCTTGTTCTTTCAAGAGCCTTTATGCTGCCATGGTGAATTTAAAAGGATGCTCTTTGACCCAGGTGGGTGGATGTGGTATGCTATGATGTTAAGTTGGGTGATACAACTTTGGCCGTTTGTGTTGGGAAAAGCATAATGAGTGATAATAAAAGCTTAATGAGTTCATGGAGTGATGGAAGAGCTATGGTGGTTCAAGATAAGCCATGGTGGACACATGAACAAAAGTGTAATTAACTAGTACTTAATCCAAGATTAAGAGAGCATAATGACAGCACAATAAGGAGCATTACATAGCATATAAAATTCGTGTTTTTCTCATTAGGAGGGCCACCATTTTATAGCCAAAGAGTACATGTTTGAATGACATCATTGCTTACATCTCACCAAGAGCATCCAAGGCCATCTCCCCCCACATGGCTTCCTAGAATATAGCCTCCATGGAATCTTCTGAAACTCGCCTACTTCAAGTGGGGTTTGACCCTTACATTCACCTGGATTCTCTTCACATTGCATGGTCCTTTTACATTTTATTGAGTGCTTTAACCTTAGACCATGACATTGATCATAAATTCCAACATATTCCAATACCCTCCCTTGATCATGGCATGGTATATTGCCCTCCCTTGATCCAAACATTACATGAAAGAAAAAAGCTTAACTCATAAGGAGTATAGCTCTACAGTACATAAAAGAAATTAGCATCGCTCATAGGGAGCATAGCTTCTACATTGCGAAAAGAAAATGACATGAAAAACATTCCTACATGAAAACATTCCTCTCCCATACCCCATCATCATCATAGCATCATCATCATCATATCCATGGGCATCATCATCATCATTTGTTGGTCATGGAGACCCAACTCCCCATCAATCCCCCCTTGAGGGCTACATGGCCTACTGAGAGATATTGTGAGCATCATAGAAACACATAACCTACATCATCGGTGGTTAGAGGTGTCCATACATAAACATTTGGGTAAGAGAGGGCATAAACATTGTTGCCTTTAGAAAGCCCATTCTGCATCTACCTTTGCATCAAAGGAGGTAGTAATATTGTTGCATGCTTGGATTGCTTCTGCGGAATCATTCGAAGTGCTTACCATATTTGCCTGGTTGGTGTAACATTTGTCGGCGAGGTGACCTGGCTTTCCACATTTGGTGCATATTCGCTTTGGCTTGTCTTTGTGGTAGCAATTCTTGGCAAGGTGTCCTGTCCTTCCACAATGTGTACATTGGAGTGATTTGCCGGTTTGCTTTTGAACAAGGTATGCGTGGTTTGAGACAAGATCAATGACTCTACCTTTCAGCTTCTTCTCTTCTTCCAAGAGAACACTCTCTATTCCCTCCAAAGTGGGATCCTGCATATACTTTAAGGTCGGCATGAGTGTATCATACTCGGATGGCATTGACTTTAGGAGGATGGCTATGGCATCACTCTCCTTGACTGGTTCATTGATGGCTTCGAGCTGGGCCATCAAGCTCTTCATGGTGTTGATGTGAGATGCAAGTGTCTCATCAATCTTGTACTCTAGACTGTAAAAGTCTACTTTGAGACTGATTTTGCTGTGGAGGCCTTGAGCACCAAAAGATTTATCCAGTGAATTCCACGCAATTTGTGAAGATGTTCCATTACCAATGTAATGTATATAACTATCTTCAACTCCAAGGGCAATGAGAGCTAATGCTTTCTCATCCTTGGTTTGCCAAGAGATTTCTCCTTCTCGTGTGGCAGGTTTAGGTATAGTGCCATTGACTATGCCCCAAACTCCTTCTTTCATTAGTAAAAATCTCATTTTGACTTGCCAAGTGTGGAAGTCATGACCGTTGAATTTCTTGATGAAAGAGGATGATATGTAAGTTGACTCTATTGAGTGCTTTAACCTTAGACCATGACATTGATCATAAATTCCAACATATTCCAATAGTTTGATCCAGGAATATGAATGCAAGTTCTTGTTTTTTGCTGAGCATGAATGCTCTAGCAGGATGGGGGGGTTGGCAAAGTATGTCAGGCAAAAATCTGAAAGTTGTTTTGGGCTTGTGTACATATGCGATGCATGGTTTGTAAATAAGCTTTGCCTTGAATGCCTTGGCAAATGTACAGAGTGGGTGGTTTTATGTTTTTTTTTTACAAGCTAATGGTGATGCCTGCACGTGAAAGTGTTACGGGAACCCCGAATGTGATGATGGTTGGTCAATCTGGGTTGATTCTAGATGCAGAGATGGCGCTCCATTTTTAGCAAGCGTGTGATGGTGATTGGCAAAGCATGGGCAATGGTCGTATTTTGGTCAGTCGAGATGCTGTTGATTGAAGAGCTGTGGGCAGATATTGCATTGGAAGGAAGGTCGTGGGTGCCGCACGAGAATCTGAAGCACATGTGATGTACAAGGTTGGTGGTGGGCCATCATTGAAGCTTTAAAAAAATAAATAAAAATACCAACCAATGTGGCCATAAAGAAGGAGACCACATGGAGGTTTGTTCAACAGCCAGCTACGCTGCCAGCGTGACGTCTAGAAGTTGGCGAAGACGTTGAAGGTGGTCTCCGTGTGATGTGAAAAGCGGCACGGGGGTGACTCTGAAGGGAGACCGCCTTGCGGGTGATTCTGCAGCAGCAGACAGAGGCGAGATTAGGGGCTGGAGTTGCCGCCTGGTGATTGCGAAGGCTCTCGGGTGAGCGTTCAGGCGCAAAGGAGCACAGCCGCCAGGTGTGGCCGCCTTGGGTACGAGAAGCTGCAGGCGAGCACAGAGGGACAGGCGACAGCTGGGGAGACGTCTGGGTTTGTTTCTGGCCGCTGGAGGTGTCCTTGGTTTTGGTTTGGTCCGTTCGGAGGTGTTGTCTGGTGAGGGGCTAGGATGTGTGTAGTGACGAGCTGAGGAGCTGCAGAGAACAGGGGTCTGGTTGCCGTTTCTGAGAGGCAGAGAAGTTCAGAAGCCCTGGAGGTGGTCTTGGTTTGGTTTGTGTCCGTCAGTGCAGCTGCTGGCGAAGGGCCGGATGCAGGGCGATGAAAGGTGTTGTGTAAAGGTGTGTTTGGCGCAGTCGAAGGCGCAAAGAGAGGTTCAGCGAGCTGTGGTGGCTGGCGGTAACTGAAGCTAAGGGAGAGAGGGTTGCTTTGGTTGGCAAGTCTGGTCATTGGGTTTTGCTGCAGCGGGGGCTGGCCGGCAGAGAGGGTTGGCGACTGGATGGAGAGCCTTTGGGATGCAATAAGAGGGGACAGAGTGAAGCAATGAAGGAGGGTGGTGCCGACTTTGGAGAGAGCCACTTGGGGGAGCAAGGAAGCAGGTGATTACAGGAAGAGTGCTGCATGGGCAGATGTGATGTGTTTATGAGGAAAGGTGAGTTAGCCAAGATTAATGGGGACAGCTTGGTGAGTATACATCCTTGTATTGATGTGAGGGTCGTGTATGTGAGAAGGGTGTGTGAGTGAAGCTTCTGTGTTGGAAGAAGCTATATGAAGTGTTTTGATTGGGAATCAAAGATGAAAGACACTGGTGATGTGTCTGGTTATGTTGTTGTGTTGGTATCCTGTGTGTGTTGATTTGCAGGAGAAGGCGTGATTGACGTGTTTGGTGGTGTAGTCCACGGGTTACACTCTCACAGTGCACTTTGTGCCAGCCTTTGATTACCTTGTCACGCACACGGTGGAAGTGTATGTGCTGCTGGGTGTTTTGGTTTATGGTGCCCCTGTTTTGGCTGTTCTTTCTGGTGTGGGTGGGTGGTGAACTATGAAAAGTGTTCCAGCCGGTTGGCTGGTGGTGCCCCCGTTCGTGTTGTTATATCAAAGTTTGGGAGGTGAAGGGCTATAGAGGCATGGTCTTTTTTTCTTTTTTTCACCTCACACCACCAAGCTACCATATCACCACGCCGTTATTCTATTGTGGGTGCCGCAATCTTCTTGGACAAGCTTCCACCTTATTACCATTGAGAAACCATCAAAATATGCACAAATTTGAAAATGAAAGATATCAATTTTTCATGTCACAGTATGATAGATGAAGTAAATCCTCGATAGAAATTGTTCTATGGAAAAGAAGAAACGGCTATGCCTCTCAATGAGGAAAAAAGCTTTGGTTGCTATCATCCAAGTGCAAGTCTTTTCCTTGATCTGACCTCACGACTTATGGGTTCGGTTGGATCAATTCAGTTAACTAAGGCTCTTGACTATGTTAGAGTAAAAATATCCTAGAGGAGTTGCCCGTGATTTCCGGGCGAGGGAAGTTTTTTCCGGTTCGATTTTGGAAGAACCAAGGGATTAGTCTCTTGTTTGGATGTCCATGTGCGAGGCCCCGAGTGAGAGGCCCTGCCTGCGCAAGAAGTGCTACTTTTGCTGCTAGCACCCCTGAATTCGTTGCACGGAGGTGGCAGGGATCTTTTAACTATTGGACACTTTAGTGTCACATCATCATGCCCAATAGCTATCAGTGGAGGTGATAAGCATAAAGAAAACACATTTTTGCTTCACTACATGCCAATGCCAAAGCTAGGGCAATGCTGAAATTTACTCAAGTGTGTGACACTGCATGTGGAGTTCCACATTGTAAGGACCCCGACCCATAGAGCGGGGGAATCCTTTCGATAGGCGGTTAAGTCTCGTGTTATTTTTCGATTGACGACACCTCGATCTCGTAGAAATACGAGGTTATGAGCAAACGGAGGGACCTAACTCTATCTCGCAGGGGAAGCATAGTCATCCTAAAGGAAATTCTAAACCCCAGCACGGAATGTGCGTGGAGATGGAACAAGACCCACACTTGGTTCAGGGAAGCCAACGCCTTTTTCCCCCGTATTTCATGAGGCACGGCCGCTGGCTCGGTCCCCTAAAACAAGTCTTGTTCGGGAATCTACTATTCCCTAAGTATCGTAAGTTACGACTAGTAGAAAGCTACCCGACTGATCGGGTCCACCCATCCTTAGAATGGTACCGTCAGGGCATCCATTCTCCCACTTTCCACACACTCACCCATTCAATTGTTTTCTAATTAAGTCCTACCACACTATGAAACACTTAAAAACAAATTCCTTTGTTTATTAATTACACTTGATTCCTTAAAAGAAATCTTCCTTAGCACAACATTGAAATCAACAAACATACTTACAGTGAAAAATATTTACAAAGACCCTGGAACCGGGCCGATATTCCAATCCAAACTTCCATGTCCAAACCATAACCATAACCATAACCACAATCCAATCACAACCACAACCACAACGATGATCGAGAATTCAATCTTCCAGCCTCAACCAGCTGGGTAAACCTCACGGACCGTCTCCCCTCGTTGTCAGCCAGCTGATGAGGGCCAAGCCGTCCTATCACCCCCTCAGGTATACTGCCGCTTGTACCAAACCCTCTCGCCCTTCGGAGGGGACGTCTCCTCATGAGGTGGGGGTTAAGTCACCGAACTAGCCTGGACCCACAAAACTAGGCAGCATATATACATCACCCTGGTGGTGAAATCCAATTCCCAGTGGCATAGGAGGGGATTTCCCTGGGCCGACTCCCGGCCTCGCTATATCCTCCGCCCGGCTACAAAGCAAGCACGGAGTTAGCTAAGGGGGGGAGAAGCTGTACCTGCATGTTAGCAATAAACCAGCATTATATCCAATAAAAAGAAACATAGCCTTTATTCAATGAATTCACACATTAACAAAAACCATCGTTTCGGAAATACAATGATTCAAAATCAAGATTATTTTCCTATAACTTTACTTAAGAGTAACCATAAGGTACTTTAGGCCATCTATACTAGGGGTTTAGCCTTGGTTCTTTTCCTATTATTACGAATCTTTGCATTAAGCTTCATAAGAGAGAATTTTACTTAAACTTGTTAAATGACCAACCTGGTTATCGTTTTCGTGCCTATTCGCTTCAAGAGGGGCGAAGTCGATTGCAGGGACGCGATTCGCTTCATTCCCTCCTTGGGCAGCGCGTGGTTCTTCAATTCGGCGGCATTTCGGTGCCATAGGAGCACTAGAGTTTTAAGAGGATAGAGAGAGAACGGGGTGAATATAAGAGGTTGGGAACTTGGAGGGAAAAGAGAGAATTCTACTGGTTCAAACGGATTCGAAAACGGAGTCCGTTTGGGGTAGGAAAAGCTTGTTAGGCTTATGGGTAGGAACGACCTCTTAGCCTAAGTTTAAGTCGCCGCATATGGGGGGGGAATTGAGAGGGTGTCCTTAACTTGGAGAGCTCTTGAGAAGAGTGTACGTCTAGGGAGGCCTATGGAAGAGCAAGGCAAGGGTTGGGGCCTTGCTGGGGCTTGTCTAGAGAAGGGGGCTGGGAGGGTCCTTTTATAGGTGCTGGAGGGTGGACGTCCGGGTGCGGGGAGGTGACACCTGGGTGGTGTAGGTGTCCGGGAGAGAGTGTGGGCATGAGACACCTGGGGATGGAGGTGTCTCGAGGAGAGAGAAAGTGTGACACATGGGGGTGGAGGTGTCCCCAAGAGAGAGAGAGCGCGACACCTGTGGATAGAGGGTTTTGGGAGGAGGGGGTACGTGTAGGGGTGTGCTGGAGGGTGCGTCTAGGTCATGTACACGCTTGGGTGTCCCGGGTGGATTGTCGGTTTTTTTCACGGGCGGCGTCCGTGTGGTGGGACCCACGCCGGCCGCCCGTCGTCGTCCTGAGGGGTCAAAAAAAAATTTTGACGAAAATGTCCTGCCTTGCCCCGTGACCATGGGGGCGTGTTCCGTTCGTTGATTAGACGCCTGGATAGTTACTATTTTAGGTCGGAAGTTCGTAGATTAAAGGCTTAAAAGCTTAATTAAACCCATTCCAGGTACTCGTTTTTAGTTCAGAAAAAACTATTTTAAGCGTAAAATTACGCGTAGATTCCAAATTTGGATTCAAAATTACAAATTTCTAAGCAAAAATGGCTCATTTTCCAAAAATAGAAGTTTTTTTATCGTAAAAATGACAAACTAAGTTATATTTTTCAACTCTGAAGCAAGTACATTGTTATTTACAATGGGTATGTTACACACATGGGTACTGCATATGGAATAAGGCATCCTATAGCTCTCACTGATAAGGAGCAGCATCAAAAGCTTCATTCTAGAGGTATCAGGATGCACCCCTCAATTGCTATGAACTGGATATTTTAAATTTTGCAAAAACCCAATGTTTGAACATCAAATGCATGTTGTAACATCACGAGAAAATCATCAAGAGGCTGATTTCTATTAAATCTATTGAATGTCAGTAGTAGGAGCAAAAGGCTTAATGCTTGAATATAACCCAATGGAGCAGCTTCCAATGCATCAAGAAGAGAAGGTGCCTCTTCATGTAATGCGAAAGCAACAAGGGTGGGATCACTAAAATAAGATGCATGACCAGAGGCAATGCATGTTCAACTGCCATCAACAAGAGATCACAATGGCTGCATCCTCTTTAATTAATGCCTCAGCCATGGTATTAGAGCAATATACGAAAGTTGGGCTACTAAATCTAATTGAATGACATCAACAACACAATAGAGTGCTGATTCAAAGCCCAAACAAGCTCAACCGAGTCAGCAAAGAAATAGATAATATGAACACTATGAATAACAACAATAGATAAATTGTCAAGGTCCACTGAATACCAACACATTTGAAAAATAACCTTTGACAATGGACAAGCCAACGAGGTGGAATCAACAATGCACAATTTCCATTGACTCTATTAAGTTATATGTAGATGGGTTCGACAATCTTGGGCTTTGAGAGCATAGCACCCATAAAAGCCACAATTGCCATTGTAATAAGCTCCTAGAATTGGACATTTGCTTGTGGTATGCCCTTGATGGCAGATTGAACACCAGTGAAGCTCTCTCCTTGGGTACATGTGTACATTGTTAGGAGAAAGAGTTTTGTTGTTGATCTTCATTTCCTCTTGTTTTTGCAAAGTCTTTAAGAAGCGAGTCCAGATTATTTTTGCTAAAGTACGAGTTTTAGCTATTAGTTTTGCACTTGTGGTGCTATGATCACTAGAAAATAGACTTAGAATCTGTGAAAGAAAGTAACAAGGGTGGGTTAGTCCCTCACCAAGGGAGTGGCTCATGAAGGAGTCACCACTTAGCATCTCACGGGAGAAGCTCACCATTGATTCTTGGAACAGATAACATTATCATGAATGACCCATAATCCCATTTACATTGGTATTTATACTCCACCCAAGAGTTCACACCTACTTACTAGTTGTCCATGGCCTTGGGCCCATAATGCTTTCTTACAAACCATCCCTTCCCCAATGGTTTCGTCCTTAAAACCTCAAATGAATACCCCAAATTCGGAGAAGAATGTTCCATGTGGCTGAATTTACACCAACCCATATTGCTCTATCAATGCTTCATATCCCTCCAATGCTGAAATAGGTTGCCATGAAGCTTCTTCCTTAGGTAAACCTTTCCATTGAACAAGATACTCCACCAAGGTACGAGTGCGAAGTACCTTTTTCCTTGTACCCAAGATAGCTTCTGGAATGTATTCAATCATTCCCTCTTCATTCATTGGAGGTAACTCATCAACCATTTGATCGATCATACCCACATATCCTTTCAAGTGAGAGACATGAAACACATCATGAATCTTTGTTGTAGATGGAAGTAAGAGTTGATATGCAACCTCCCCAACTCTTCGTATCACTTGATAAGGACCATAATAGCGATGAGCTAGTTTGGTGTTGGTGCTTCCCTTCAAAGACGCATATCTTGACTTTGGTATTCTCAAAAGAACCCAATCTCCCACTTTGAATTCCAATGGTCTTCGATGAACATTGGCATATTGTCTCATTTTCTCTTGTGCAACCTTCAAATTACTTTTGCATTGTTGCAACAAAGCTTGCATCCTTTCAGCTTCCTCCTTGGCATTATGGTTAGAAGTCTCATATGTACCCACCAACATAGGCAAATTGACCTTGTAACCATATAAAGCCTCAAAGGGTGACATGCCAATGCTCACATGATATGTTGAGTTGTAAGCAAACTCAGCCAAAGGTAACCAATCATCCCATGTGCTTTGAGTATCATGACAATAGTGGCGTAGATATGTTTCCACCCATTTGTTTACTCTTTCTGTTTGACCATCGGTTTTGGGATGATAGGCGGTGCTTGGAGTAAGCTTGGTTCCCATATATTCAAACAATGTTCTCCAAAAAGTGCTCATGAATTTGACATCGCGATCACTCACAATTTGTGACGGCATACCATGCAACTTGAAAACCCCATCAACAAATTGCTTGGCAACATTTTGGGCTGAATATGTGACCTTGGAAGGAATGAAATGGGCCACTTTGGTCAATCTATCCACCACAACATACAAGCTGTCCCACCCTTTCTTTGTGCGCGGAAGGTTAGTAATGAAATCCATTGATATATGACTCCATTTGCCTTCGGGAATGGGCAATGGCTGAAGCAAACCTCCCGGTTTATGTGTAGGATCCTTGTTCAATTGACATGACTGGCACCCACTTACATAAGCATGAATGCTCTTCCACATCCCCTTCCAAAAGAAACTTTTCCTTATTGCATCAAAGGTTTTGTAGACACCCAAATGACCAGCCATAGGAGTACAATGCATCTCTTCCATGATCTTCTTGATAAATGATGAAGTAGGAACCAAGTAGACTTTTCCTTTGTAGTAGAGGAGACCATTTTTCAGCTCATAATGGGGTAACTCTTCACATACACCTTGCTGTAATTTCTACACTATTTGTGAGGTTTCTTCATCAAACAAGTACTCTTCTTGTATCTCCATGATCCAATCTTTATGCACCTCAGAAATAGCATACAATGAGCAGGCCCACATACGAGACAAGGAATCGGCAACCACATTTTCTTTGCCCTTTGTGTATGTGATTTCAAAATCATAGTTTTGTAGTGTTGCTACCCATCTTCTATGCTTAGGAGACAAATTGGGTTGTGTGAGGAAATGCTTCAGCACCCTATGATCACTTCTCACATAAAAATGACTCCCATATAAGTAATGGTGCCATTTCTTGATAGCATGGAGTATAGCAATCATCTCTTGCTCATACACATGGAGTTCTCTTTCTTTGTCATTCAGCTTTCTACTTTCATAAGCAATGACTCCATGGTCTTGGTAAAGTACTGCACCAATCCCTCTTCCACTTGCATCCGCATTGTGAAAGGTTTGGTGAAGTCTGGACATACCAAAATAGGTGCTGATGTGAGCATCTTCTTTATATCTTCAAAGCTTTTGTTGGCAATGGTATCCCAAAAGAAGGTTTCCTTCTTCAATTTGTCCGTCATCATTGGGGCTGCAATTTCTGCATAGTGGGCAATAAAGCGCCTATAGAATGAAGATAACCCCGAAAATCCCCTCAATTGAGTAGTGTTTGAAGGAACCGGCCAATTCCTAATACATTCCACTTTCTTTGGATCCACACAAATGCCATCCTTGCTCACAATGTGACCCAAATATTCCACCTCATGTGCCATGAAGGTACATTTTGTCTCCTTAACATACAACTTGTTTTGCCTCAAGACCTCCAAAACCTCTTTCACGTGCTTCAAATGCACTTCCTCATGTTTGCTATAGATAAGTATGTCGTCAAAAAAGACCAATACAAACTTGTAGAGGAAAGGTTGAAGCACTTTGTTCATCAATGCTTGAAAAGTTGCCGGTGCATTGCATAATCCAAACGGCATAACCATGAATTGGTAAAGACCCCTTTCTGTACGAAATGCTGTTTTGAACTCATCACCACTTTTCATCCTTATTTGATGGTATCCGGAATGCAAATCAATCTTTGAAAAGCATGTGGCACCCTTCAACTCATCCAAAAGATCATCCACCCTTGGTATTGGAAAACGATTTTTGATGGTGATCTTATTCAAATCACGGTAATCAATGCACATGCAGAAAGTACCATCCTTTTTCTTCACAAGTAGCACCGGAGAAGCAAAAGGAGATTGACTTGGTTCAACCCATCCCATGTCAATGAGTTCTTTGACTTGCTTTGCCACCTCTTCCTTTTCAACCTTTGACAAACGATAGGGAGGCTTGTTGATTGGTTTGGCATTTGGTTCCAAATCAATAGCGTGATCAACAATCCTCTTTGGCGGCATTGATTTTGGCATGGTAAACACATCTTCATAATCCTTGAGTAGCTTAACCATGTCCACATTTTCGATGCAATCCTTTTTGCTATTATCTTCCTCTTTGCAAAGCTGTAGTACATAAACATAGCCCTCTTTCTTGAACTCTTTCTTCATTTGAGTAGCATTGATCATGAAGAGCTTGGACCCTTGCATTCCATTCAATGTAATAACCCCTCCATGATGCACAAAACTCATGAAACTTTTCTGTAAGTTCATGGTAAAAGAGTTCAAAGTGGACAGCCAATCACATCCAAGTACTATGTCAATTGGTCCCAACTCAATCACCAAAAGATCAACTTTGCAAGAGTAGCTCTTGGACAACTCCAATTTTGTACTTTGACACTTCATATTGCAACCCATTGAATCACCATTGGCCACTTGCACCGTGTGCTTGTTTGGTAAAGAAGTTGGTTGCATTTTGAGAGTGTTCAAAGACCTTTTATTGACAAAACTATGCGTGCTTCCAGTATCAATGAGAGTGCATATGTTGTTCTCCCATTCACCTTGATCTTCAATCTCAATGTGTTGACACCCTTACTTCCCGCATAAGCATCATGAGAGATTGTACACAAGGTAGTATGTG
The DNA here is from genome assembly GCF_041138505.1 of Cibotium barometz. Lineage (NCBI taxonomy): Eukaryota > Viridiplantae > Streptophyta > Polypodiopsida > Cyatheales > Cibotiaceae > Cibotium > Cibotium barometz. The sequence continues at coordinate 74,157,881 of NC_141047.1, read as the reverse complement.
CACTATTGTTTTCATTCCACACGCATAGAGGCATCCCATCATCCATTTTGTCATGAGCAAACTTTAGTTTCCCACCCGGATCAAAAGGAAACTCGGGATTTTCTTCATCAAAACCATCATCATGAGAACCTCCACCCTCATGAGGATCTCCCCATCCTAAGGCATCATTGCATTCAAGGAATTCCTCCTCCTCATGATATTGTCCTCAGTGATAATGTAGCTTATGGAAATATCCTTGGATTTGCATACTTTGAAGTGATCCTTGTTCCATTTTTCTCCACATTTGAAACATAGACCTTTGAGCCTCATTTCATGCAAACGGTCCTCCTTGATAACCTTGCTTTTTGAACCCCCATTTGCTGGCTTGGACTCATTGTATGTAGCTTTGTTGGACATAAATGGTGGTTTAAATGGAATTCTATTAGACCCTCTACCATACACGGTAGGAAATCTTGGCAGATTAGGTCTTGTGTTTGCATGAGAACCCATGTCAGTCCTTGTGATCACTTCCCCTTTGATATTCCCTTTGCTAGCCCACTTTGTCAAGTACTTCTCTTCATGAATTTCTGCAAGCATCATTGCCTTCTTCAAAGTGGCGGGTTCATGAGACTTGACATCACCACCAATAGGAGCTTTCAAGCCTCTTATATACTTGACAACAAGATAATGCTCATCAAAGTCGTCCAAGTATAATAGAAGCTTTAGAAACTTATGAGAATATTCCTTCACGGTAGTGATTTGCTCTAGCTTGTCCCATTCCACAATGTGATTGTCCCTTTGCATGCGAGAAGTAAACTCTTCTGCCATGTCATTCTTGAATTCTTCCCAAGTAGTGATGACATAACCATGAGATTGCTTCCTCCTTCACCAAGTGTGAGCAAAACCTTCAAGATGAAGTGAGGCGAAGTAGACTTTGGCAATCTCGCTCCTTGGGCTGATTTCGAAGTAGAGATCCATCTTGTTTGCCCACTCTTCAAAGTCTTCGATAGAATTTGATTCTCCTTTGAACTTATTAAATATGATTTTGTCCTTCACAGCATTGTCAAAATCACCATGCATTCTTGAACCCCTCTGCCGTGCTCTTGGATCATCAAATCCTCTTCCTTCACCCAAGTGTCTATGCATTTGCTCATCTTCCAATTGCCAATCACCTGCATCTTTAAATCCCTTCTGTTCATACCCTCTTCTTGCATCTTGCATAAAGGATGAAGTTCTTGGAATACTGGCATTGGATCTCTCATAAGAAGCATCACCCATAGGTCTCTTGCCCTTGTCCATGTAAGAAGAATGTGGCATCATTTGAGGTGGCATCATTTGTCTTACTTTGTTCTCTTCTGGCATAGAAGGCAAATGGAGTCATATATCAATGGATTTCATTACTCGAAGGAAAATGGAGTCATATATCAATGGATTTCATTACTAACCTTCTGCGCACAAAGAAAGGGTGGGACAGCTTGTATGTTGTGGTGGATAGATTGACCAAAGTGGCCCATTTCAAAATCACCATGCATTCTTGAACCCCTCTGCCGTGCTCTTGGATCATCAAATCCTCTTCCTTCACCGAAGTGTCTATGCATTTTCTCATCTTCCAATTGCCAATCACCTGCATCTTTAAATCCCTTCTATTCATACCCTCTTCTTGCATCTTGCATAAAGGATGAAGTTCTTGGAATACTGGCATTGGATCTCTCATAAGAAGCATCACCCATAGGTCTCTTGCCCTTGTCCATGTAAGAAGAATGTGGCATCATTTGAGGTGGCATCATTTGTCTTACTTTGTTCTCTTCTGGCATAGAAGGCTTTCCATCATGTTTGGCATCATAATGTACACCATCCATTGCATTCATATCGGCTTCTTGGTTGAGCTTGAGAGGAGCCAATGCACTAATGGCTTTCTCCAAGTCTTTTAACCCTCTTTGCATCACGTCATCCAGGTAGTGGTGTCGCTTGTCGAACCGTTCCATGAGGTGTTCACCAAATTGTTGTTGCCGATTTGTTTGGTTATTTTCAATCCTTTGAAACATACTCTCCATAGCCATTAACATCATGTCCACTGTTAGCGGAGTGGTTCCCAAAGATTGAGGCATTTCCACTGGCTGAGATTCATCTGGAGATGGTGCTTTTATGGTTGAACTTTCTTCATTCCTCGTTGATGAACTCGTTGCCATCATTGCTTCTGGTTGTCTTTGATCATTTTCATTCCGGGCTCCCTTGTTTTGACCTCCTCTAGTCATTTCCATGCGCGTAATTGATCCCTCCTTGCAAAGACCACTTACTTGATTTTTTTTTTCTCTATTCAAACGGTATCCGATTTGGGTGATCTTTATATCGATGCGAAGCTCTTGACGAGACGAATAAGAATCCCCAAAAATAGATCTGAAAAAGTCAACAGTCTTTGACCAATCAACTGTACCGACTGAAAGTCAACTCTTGATGTTAATCGCTCAATTCTTATCCGATTTGGGTGATCTTTATATCGATGTGAAGCTCTTGACGAGACGAGTAAGGATCCCCAAAAACAGATTTGAAAAAGTCAATAGCCTTTGACGACCAGTCAACTGTTCTAGCTGAAAGTCAACTCTTAACTTTGACCGCTCAATACTACTCCGATTTGAGTGATCTTTAGCTTGTTTGAAAGAGGTTTTCGGGTAGATTGAAGAGCTTTCAGGACGGATTTGAAAAGCTTTTGAAAAACCCTAGAAATTCAAGGATTTGTCCTGGCTGCAAGTAGGCAAATTTTGCAAAAATTTTGCCATGGTCTCCCCTCTTTTTGCACCAAATCTCAATCAAATCAAAGCATCTCAATCAAGTATTAAAATCCTTATGCATTTGACCACTGTAAGCAAATCAATCCTCAATCATTTTTCCATCTGAGCATGTGACCTTATGGCATCAATTTTGTCCTTTTGCATAAGAAGTTGATGTAGAGGATTTGCTTGTTTGCTCAAGTCGAATGAAGTGGTCAATGAAGCGCGTCGATGCTTGCCGATCTCCCGGCCAAGCACTTCTCACCCCTTCACCAAGTTTACATCCAAGGTGAAGGTTGAGGCCATTTCTTTACCACCAAGTACCTAATCCTCTTCCTTACCGCGTTACCCGGCACTAACGGCAAGGAAGATTCAAGACATTCTCCCCTTGGCCTCTCCTCCAAATGCCAAGGTACCCTTACTTCATTCTAGATTCTAGGAATAAAATCGTGAGTTACAAGCTCAAATGAATGAGTAGAGTTGACTTACAATTGATTTATAGCATGACTCATGCTCATTCACATCATAATACATGGTTCATAGTGCTTCCTTCATCACATCCACTCATGGCAATGTCAATACATTTCCACATACATCAACAACATCCAAGTGTCACGGAGCGGTGATCTCGGGTCGTGTTCTGGGCACGAGTTCCTGCTCGGGACTAGAAAATCCAGTACAAAAGTGAAAACAGAGAGCACTTGCTAAATTCTGCACCTCAAGACCTATAGCTCATCTCGAAGAGAACGACGAGCCGGTCGTTTTGAGTACTAGAACTCCAAAAACGGAGTTCGTATGAGAGAGTTATGACCAAAAACGTGCAACCGGCAATGGAAAACGGTGTCACCAAAAAGTGGGCTTCCAACCCAAAACATTTTATTCAATCCCCCAAATGTGCCAAAAGCTATGCTCACTTATGCCAATATGTAAGGCATAGCATTGAATGGCTATGTGTAGCATTCAAGCATTCATAATGCATAAAGAGCAGCATGAATGGCCATGATTAAAGTCCAATTTCTGAAAATTAGAGTTTTATGTGTAATAAAAACCTAATTTACTCCATAGCTTGAAAGAATGCTTCAAAATTGTAAGGAAGTGATGGAGCAACTCACCAATGTCACCCGGGAAGCCTTAATGCTTGAATTTGTTGAAGGAGATGAAGATTAGGGTCACTTTGGTGAAAAACGTGGGCAGTTTTGGTAGTGATTTTCAGCCACATTGGGAGCCCCATTGCTCATGGAAAATAGGTGAAATACTTCATAAAACATTGCTAGATACATGAGAGACTCAATGCCCTTTGCTCATGTTGAGATTCCATGGCTAGGGTTTGCAAGAAAGCTCCCAAACAAAAAAACGTTTTTGATTAACAACTGCTAATCAAGATTAGAAATTTTTCCCAATTTGGTCCACTCATTCAAAAAAAATAGGTCCATGTGCTCAGATTTGAACCACAAACTCTACCTTAGCCATATCCCCTTCCCCCATGAATCAAATGAAGCAGAAATTTCACGAAATGAGAAGAAGAAAAGAAAAATTAAAAATCATAGATCAAAAGCCAGGCTCTGATACCAATGAAAGAAAGTAACAGGGGTGGGTTAGTCCCTCACCAAGGGAGTGGCTCATGAAGGAGTCACCACTTAGCATCTCACAGGAGAAGCTCACCATTGATTCTTGGAACAGATAACATTATCATGAATGACCCATAATCCCATTTACATTGGTATTTATACTCCACCCAAGAGTTCACACCTACTTACTAGTTGTCCATGGCCTTGGGCCCATAATGCTTTCTTACAATCTGAAGCATTGACTTCCTTTATCACTTGATTATCCTCTAGCTAGATGTCATTAGCTATGACTTCATCCATTGTGGTGATGCCTCTAATGACCAAGCCATTATAGATATCCTCATGCGTAACCCCATGGATACTTGAAAGGGTGGTTGGGAGTCTCTACATGCACACTAATGACAACCCATACCTACCATGCAATCCATGCAAACCATAGAATTCAAGGGTTGAACTCGACCTTAGAACTATGTACATTTACTTTATCTAGAGTGAACTAATAGATAATGCATGACTCTTGTTTTGCCTAAACCACATACCACCAACAAAATACCATGGGTAGATTAACAACCACCTACCAATACAAATCCACCTTGATTTTTCCAAACTAAGGTCTTTTAAACCTTATGAGAATTACCTTTTTCCCAATTAAATAAATTAAGGTGCACACAGATAATGGTAACCGAGTTTTCTAAGGGGACGCTTGCAATTTTGGCCCTCATATTTTTCATTGAATACTGGAACTTGACTTAATATTTTTAATTATATTCTCACAAATTTTTCCTTTTGACCTATATCAATTGGGGGAAGTTTTTTGGCAAGATTATTAAGGCGAGCACTCTTGATCATAGGTGAGCTTCTACACGAAGACAATAAAAGGGTGAGATTATATGCCTATGTATTGCCTCTTATGCATAGAGGCCTCTATGTGTAGATGCCTCCATGCATCTATGTGTAGATGCCTCCATGCCTATGTATTTCCTCTTATGTATAGAGGCCTCCATGCATCTATGCATATGGCTATCATAGAGGCTTATACATAAAGGCTTGTATGGCTACACATTTCTTATATCCATAATTACCTCTATGTATAAGAGTCTATGCATCTATGCATAGAAGCCACTTATGTATAGAGGCCTCTATGTATAGGGGAGCATGTAGAGATGAGTGAGGGGGCATGTATGTGTGAGAATATGTAAGTTTCACATAACAACCTATTGTATGGTTGTATGAGTAAACTCTAACATACATCCAAAGCTAGTGGTAAAACAAAAACTTGAGTCTTTTGTTGAGCGTGTGATTATTTGGAAAGCTTTTTTGGCACTTCCCAATTTTTTGCAAGCTTTTTCAATTGAACCATATAAACTCATGGCATCTTTTCCACTCTCATCTTTGGCCCTATCCCCAAGCTCATCCTCAAAATGAAGAATCTAGCCCTTGTGGATCTGGCCCATGCTACCAACAAGTATGCACACTATTGGAAGCCTATTTTGAATATCTAGGGCACCTTCACTTGTATCATGAACATAATCTAAGGAAACCTTTAAGTTACCAGACATACACTTGGAAACCTCTTCCAATGGACAACTCCATTCAATCAAATCTAGATCAAGTTCAACCTTGAAACATGTCTACAGGTGGCCAATTTAGAATTCCATGTCTAACTCTAGAACTGACCCTACTTGTCCCTTATTCAATTAAGCCCTCAAGTAAAAATCCAAACCTCCCTTTCACAACCCTTGAACATGTACACCTCACCTCATCCCAAACTGAAAAGAATAAGGCCATCAAAAGCACTTAAGATCAAGCATATTGAAACAGTCCATAGTCCACACAATTCACAAACATGCACATTGATTAGGTTCAAAAAGACAACAATACAACTCCAATAAACTTGAATTGTGCATATGGATAGTGCACCATATATCCTAACAATATATGGAATGTCACTTTCAAACTTAACACCACCAATCAAGAAATACACGGGCTGAAAGAGAGCGCCATGAACACTACCCGTTTTCTTGATCAAGACATACCACTAAACTGTAAAACCAATTTCTCAGGGAAATAGACTGAATACTTACACAAATGGTATTTCTTGAACACTACCTATTTTCTGCACCAATAAACTAGAAAACCAATTTCTTAGTAAAATAGATTGAATATTTACACAAAGGGTATTTCCTAGGCCAACTAATTTTCTATTTCAGTTGACTTTTCCCAATTAGTTGTTCAGTGTTTGGATTTCCTCATTCAAGCATTCTACTTCAAACATTCCACATTAAAGCATTTAACTTCAACATTCAGCTATTCCGCTATTTTGGCTACAGCTTTGAGCATTCGACACTTGGCTTACGACATTCATTGTTCGGCTCTTTGGCTTCTACATTCAGCCATTCGGCTTTAGCACTCAGCCATTCATCCATTCGGATTCAAGGTTTTCACTTACAACCCTCTGCTTCAGCCTTTAGTATTCGGCGCTTGGCTTTCTTTTTGCTTTTAGCATTCGGCTAGGCTTTCTGTAGTCAGCTTTCAGCACTTGGCTTCTGTATTCAGATTTTAGCCATCAACGTTTGGCATTTGATTGTGGCCTTTGTGTCAGTAACTTAGCATCAGCTTTTAGCACTTCGCATTTAGCATTCAGCATTTGATTGCAAGTTTTACATCAGTTAGACAGCTTTCATCCCTTCAACTATTAGCATTCAATAGTTGGGTGGGTTTACTCCATTGGCCAGGTTTACCTTCTTAGCCGGGTTTACCCATCAGTAGTCGCATTTCTACTTTGGCACTCTGCTTTCAGCATCCAGATTGTAGACATCCGGCATTTGACTTTCATCTTCTGTTAACTGATTCAATCAGTCAATTCATCGGCATTTGACTTTCATCTTCTGTTAACTGATTCAGTCAATCAATTCATCGGCATTTGACTTTAAGCTTCCATCAACAATTGATTTAGTCAGTCGATTCAACGTCTGTCTGTCAACCAATTTAAATTTTGTCTATTAACTACTGAAAGATCCCAGCCCCCGCCACTATGCATCGAATTCAGGGGTGCTAGTAGCCAGGGATTTCATAAACGTGTTCACGTTAACAAAACGTGTTATTAACATTCTAAAACATGTGATCACAACGTATATTCATAAGACTTGATCTCTTACCGGCCAAAACTTACTATTCCTGTATACCCATCGGGATTCTTTGTTTCTCGACGGGGCCCGTCGGGAAACAAAGAATCCCGACGGGCATATTTCTTATTAATAAAAGGCACCCGACACCCTTCAACTGGCTTTTTGGGAAGATTGTCCTTGTTTTGGGGACGTCACATCTTTCCTTGAAGTGCTTATAGAGGCTTTGTTGTTACTTCGTTTGTGTATTCATTACTGTATGCTTGCTTGAATAGGTTATTTGAGATGGAAGAAATTGTTGGACCTAGCGATACTTCTAATAGAGCCCAAATTCAGAATAGCAGAAAAAAAAGGCACCTGGGATAGTGTGGCAATATGCAATTAACATCGGTGATTGATTCATAGATTGGGAGTGTAAGCTATGCCATGCAATAAAATCAGGTGGGGTGCCTCGATTAAGAGAACACTTTTTAGGTGGAGTAAAGAAAAAAGGCCGAGGATGTACCTCTGCACCTGCAGTGGCCAAACGTTTAAGAGATGAAATGTAGAAGAAAGACGCAAGGAAACTGTTCTCATCTACTGCCAATGTATCGAGGTAGGAAGAACATTGTTGTTCTAATCATCAAACTCCGGAAGCATCGCCGGCTTGTACTCTGAACTTTAATGTGCAACCAAAAAGTAATCTACCCAGTGCATCTTCTTGCAAGCGTCACTTTAACATACCCATGCGTCAAACTTCATTGCAAGAAAGCTTACGTAACAGTCTGCTCGATGATGCACAGCTCGCCCTTGCTAAAGCGATCTACTTTTTAGGGAGTGCTATGGTGATGGTGGAGAGTGAGCATTGGAAGATAGCATGGAAGAAAATCGGTGAATTTGGATCAGGGTTTTCACCACCTTTGTATCATGCTATGCGAACTGATCTATTGGGAGAAATGCTATGCTCAAGTGAAAGAACATGTACATAGAATAATTCTTAGCAACATAGAGCTTTCTCCAATGATTTTATATTCACGTGATCACAATTTTTTTTTTGTTAATAACATGTGTTAACATGTTATTAACATGTTAACATGTTAACATGTTCCCAAAAAAGCCGGTGGTAAGCAACTTGGTAACCGGATAAAATCCCGCCAGGCTTTTGCTATACCCGGCGGTCCCGCCGAGAAAAAGAAAATCCCGGCAGGGTCGTCATCCAGCTCGGCGGGGTACAATTTCCTATATATATGGGCCCGGGGGGCCCTTTGGGAGTTCATTGCTGACAGCATACACAGGTAATGAAACTTGTGTGTGTGTGTGTGTGTGTATGTGGGTGTGTGTTCGTGCAGGCAGCCGCCCACTGTCGCAATGCGCGGCAGGATGTGGGTGGTTCGCCACACGAGGGATGTGTGTGGGTATGTGTTCGTACGGGCAGCCGCCCATTGTCGCAATGCGTGGCAGGATGTGGGTGGTCCGCCACACGACAGGTGTGTGTGTAAGGCCATTCTTCGGAATGGTGCTTACCCTGGGGCACTTAGTCGGTAACGCGGCTAGTCTGTGTCCTATGGTAAGTATGGCATGCCGTAGCGGTACTAGTCGGTAACGCGGCAAGCATAGTATCGTTATGGCGATGTCACCTTCCCTTCCCTTCCCTTTGTCAAATGCGGGCATATGGTCGGTAACACGGCCAGTGTATGTTCGTATCCTATTCGTATTCCCATAGAATTGGGCGGCATTTTGTCGTTAACGTGGCAAGTTGGTGTCGTCCACTAGTGCATAAATTGTTTTTTGCATATTGCGGCATTTGATCGTTAACGCGGTCGAAAAAATGTCATAAATTTGCTTGCATATTACGGCATATGATCGTTAACGCGGTCGAAAAATATCGTAAATTTGTTTGATTTGACTTGTATTGTTTTTATTGTGTTTGATCCATGCGATACTTGGTTGCTAATGTGGCATGAGTATTTCATGGATCAAAGTTCACATCATATTGTCTAAACGTTTTATTTTATAATATCGTTATAAGTAACTTGAAAAAATGAATCTCTCTTCCTACCCCCCTCTCTCTCTCTCATGATACACTTCACAACTCTTTCTCTCTCTCTCTCTCTCTCATGATACACTTCACAACATGATAGATGTGTAGATACGGATTTCTTTTTTTTTCTCTTAAAATATACATAATTCCTAATAATTTCTTTTTTCTCCCTCTATTTACTTAAAAATTAAAACAGTACATTATTTTCCTCTTTAGGAACTCACAAAAACATTAAAAATGTCATCTAATGTTTCTTCTCTCTGTCACAACTCTCTCTTCCTCTCCTCTCTCTCTCTCTCTCTCTCTCATGATACACCTCACAACTCTCTCTCTCTCTCTCTCTCTCTCTCTCTCTCTCTCATGATACACTTCACATCTCTCTCTCTATCACGATAGGTGTGTAGATGAGGAGTGCTTTAGGATTACAAAACATTATTTTCCTCTCTTTAGGAACTCATAAAACTATTAAAAATGTCATCTAATGTTCCCTCTCCCTCTATCTGTCACACCTCTCTCTCTTCCTCCCCCCCTCTCTCTCTCTCTCGTTCGATAATGTATACACTTGATAAGTAATAATGCACTTGTTGCGGTTGTCTCACGTTCGATAATGTATTGCATGATGTTGAGTTCAGTAATATTGTTTGATATTTCGTTTTTGTTTGATCATTGATAAGTAATGATACACTTGTTGCTGTTCTCTCACGTTTGATGATGTATTGGATGATGTTGAGTTCATTAAAATTATTTGATATTCCGTTTTTGTTTGAACATTGATAAGTAATGATACACTTGTTGCTATTCTCTCACGTTTGCTTGATGTTGATTTCAGTAATGTTTGATATTCTGTTTTTTTGTGTTTAGTGATATTTGCTAGATTTACGAAGACGACCAACATGCTTTTCCCTGAAGAGCGTAAAATCGTTCTACGAGCAATTCGCATTGAAGCAGTCATCACAGTGTCACAATGTGCTGATGATGTCGTCAAAAAGATCAATGAGTCTGAGATACTGATGCGAGACCTAATAGACCAGAAATGGAAAAATGCACAGCGTCGAGGCAACGCTGAGTTGCTTGATAGACAGAAGATAGCAGATTTCAACCATCAACATATAACACGAACCATTTTGGGGAGCATGCGTGTAGCATGCAGTGATCTTAGAGATGCTGCCCCGCCTGAAGCAAATATGCAATGTCTACAGTTATGGGACGTTGTATGGAGCGAGCAAAGAGCCAAGAGCAAGCGCATGAAGGCGCTGGATGCAGAGTCCCTCCCCAAAATAGTGCGCATTACCCAGGACGTCGCTGCAACGTCCACCCAGGCAGATGCAAGTGGTACAGGTGTCATTAATCGTACCATCTACAATTCTATGTGCACACACCTCATTGGCATCCCGCATGAGGCTCTGTTCGAAGGGCGAACAATAGGCTCTGGTGTTTTTGGCACAGTAAAAGAGTATACAGTTAAAGGTATATCATTTTTGTCGGAGCACATTACTTTTTGCGGAAAGCACTACAAAGGAGAAGGCAATGCCAAGTTCGAGAGCTTCCAGGCAGAGCAAGGCATGTAGGTTCTACACCCATCGATGGTCAGGTGTATTGCCTTCACAAAAGAATCTCCTTGGATCACTATTTTCCCATACTATAATGGCGGCTCGCTTGGTGATACTCTTCTGAAGGTTCCCTTCAGATTCAGTGAGTTCACCAGAGCAATTTTCCATTTGGATCGAGGACGGAGAAAACCCCCGCCCGATAATATTCCTTTAAGTCATCTAGAACTTTCTAAAATAAAACAAATAGTAATAACCATGCCACATATTATGCATGCCTTGGGGTGGAAGGCCTAGCGGCAGCACATCTGGCAGGAATTGTACATACCGACCTACATCCATTCAATGTAGTGTTGGATTTTACAAAAGAGTTGAAGCCACGCATAGGTATTATCGATTGGGGGTTACTGCTGAGAGCGCCCAAAAAACGGGTGTCTCTCAATTTTGTATTTGAAGCAGACAAGAACCCTAAGAAGGTGGCACAGGCGGTCTCCTACGCAGACAGAGAGCGAAATAAACGGCCGTGGATAGTCCCGGAGCTTTATGATCCGTTTTTGGCAGATGCATACACTGCTGCATCTGATGTTTTTGCCTTGGGATATTTATTACAAACTTTATATGACTTTTGGCAGAAAGTACAAGAGTTGTGGATGGATAATAGTTCCTATGACAAAGTTACCATGGATACTATTATTCATAGAGTCAAAAATTGGATGTTTCTGCCTAATCGCGACGAGCGAAAATCAATTTTGCAAGTAGTTGAATTTTTTAGATCACTAAATACTGACCCAACGAGGGCACAACATCCTCTTGTAGAGCTATCGGTGTCATTCACCCCAATTTTGCAATGATACAGTATCAGGAGATTAAGTTTCAGGAATGGCACTTTGTTTCTCTCTTCAAAATTTGATGTGTCCATTGTTTGAAATATTATCTCATTGAGTCTTTGCAATATCTCTCTCCTCTTGTGGTGTTTAAGTTTATGTTTTCTCTTTAAAATTTGATGTGCGCGCATTGTTTGAAGTACTTTTGGAGTCAAGTGGATATTTCTCATTGAGTCTTTGCAATACACCTCCTCTCGTGGTGTTAAACTTTAAGTTTTTGAGGGTAATGGTCAATTTATCTTACGTTGATCTTTACAATTCATTAAAATCCTAAAGGCATTTACGTTCATGCAGATATGGCAGAGGCGCAAGCAAACGAGCATCAAGAGTTAGCCAAGAAGGCATATGAGCGAATGAAGGCCCTTGCACATGGCCTGACAGCCCGCGAAGCTACAAGAACAGCATGCAGGTTGTCGAAATGGACAAATCCTACTTATGCCCAATGGAAAGACATAAATAAACGCGTAACCACAGAGATGATAAAGGAAATATGGCCATGTCCAGATGGCGAGATTAAGAAGGGAAGATGGAAGATTTCACGTTGCACTCACAATGATATCAAAACTAATGCCGAGCGCATTTTCTTGGAGGTGTACGGTCGTCCTCTCCATAACGCCGACGCTCCACTCTATTTTGCTAAGATGCTATATGCTCAAATTATCCTAGAAACTCCAGTGGACTTCGCCTCCAGAGAGGCCACTGTCAACACCCATGACATACGTGAAGAGACAGTGACATTCACAAGGGAAGAACTTGCTCTCATGGTGGAGGGCGCTCGATTGGAGTTAAACAAGGTCAAAGAAAGCTTAGGGGCACAGCTAGCAGAGAAGGAGAAAGAAGCTAAGCGATTATCTTAAGCGTCAACTCCTCCCCTGGCCAATAGAGGGATTCAAGAGCAGCTCACAAAGATCAGCCAAGATGTACAGAGCATCTCTTCACGTATTGATCCTGTGCACCAAGGAAACCACATCTCTCATTTTTTGATACATCCTGATCTTGTGGCAGTTTCTGCTGAGGCTACTAGTTCCTCCACCCCCCAATGTCTTGTATGTTACAAAGTATTCGATGGGTGGAATAGCCAGTATATACTACCCTGTGGACACTACTACCACTTAATATGTTTAGTGAGGCAAACGCAAAATACTTCCACATGTGCATTGTGCAGTGTCCCAATAAATCAAGGTATTTATACAGTGTTCGGCATGGCTAGCGAATATAAACCACCAGGACCTTTAGATGCAACTCCTAGTGCAATTCGTAATTTATTTCAAGATGAAAGCTAAGAAAGACAAATCCTACTTTTGTATTGATAATTTCTCCAAATAAGATCATTTGTACAAGTACTTTTTATGAAATTAATGAAATGACTTCTTCTTCTTCTATGTCAGTATCTTGCTCCAAAATTCTTTCACCGTTTACTCTCTCGTCTGCTAAATTAAGCTCATCTAAGTCAATGTCTAAATTGTCTTCTATCTCAAGGGTGGTGCACGACGTGCGTCCAACATCAAAGTTCTCGTCTACTACATCATCACAATTGTACATCCATCTGGGCATATCTTCTTCATACTCTTCGCTTTCAATGTCTCGCAAGATCTTTTCATTACAATACATGTAAACAAGTTTATCTGCTCGATCTGCAAGAAGTCGATTGCGAATAGTACTGTGAATATATTTGTACATGCTCCAGTTTCTTTCTGAGCCTGAGTTTGAAGAGCACTGACTTAGAACCTTCATCGCAAGGTTGCGCAATAAAGCATAATGCTCACCACCATTCATCATCCACCACTTCCATGCAGGTTGCTCTTTAGCCATTTGTTGAACAAGGGAGTTGGAAAATAAACCCTCTTTAAATCAAAATGAGGTCATCTCCTTTATGCACTTTACACGATCATCAACATTATTATAGAAAGTGTTTACCACTTTATAAAAATCTTGCACCACCTCAACGTTGGACATCAAATCCATATTCCAATATTCAGGATCTAACATGTAAGCAGCACTGTGTAGTGGTGAATGCACTCCAATCCATCTAGCATGAAAGTACTTCAATAGAACTTTTCTTTGTCTACTGGAGAATGGTACACGCCATTGCTTTTCCACCACTGAATGCTCTAATTTCTCAGGACACTCCAAACTCCGCTGGACAGTCCATCATCGCATCCATGCTTTCCCGAGATTAGGCGCTCTTTGATCAAGACTTCGTACGGCATACATAACAGGCATCATTACATGGTATGCATCCATCACACTGTTCCACCAACTTCTTCTCGTAAGCGCTGCCTTCAAGACTTTGACTTTCTCTTTCACTTTTTCAAGTGTTCTCCCAGTCATGAAATGCCATGCATGTAAATGTTTCGCAAACTGCATCTTTATTTCTAAGAAGAGACTCAAAAGTGTAAAAGTGATGTAAGCCCCAGTTTTGATTGAACCAGCTGAATCCATGGCACGGATGAAAGTCTCACCTCTAGGTGAAATAACCATTATATTAATTAATGGTTTTCTTTGTACATTAGACCATCCATCACTTACTATACTACATCCAGAAAGCTCTATATTGCTAAGAATTATTCTTTGTACACGTTCTTTTACTTGCGCATAACATTTCTCTAATAGATCATTTCGCATAGCATGGTACGTAGGCGGTGAAAACCCTGGTCCAAACTCACCAATTTTCTTCCATGCTCTCTTCCAATGCTCACTGTCCACCATCATCATAGCACTCCCGAAAAAGTAAATCGCTTCAGCAAGGGCGAGTTGTGCATCATCGAGTCGACCTTGACGTAGGCTTTCTTGCAATGAAGTTTGATGCATGGGTATATTTCCTACGTCAAAGTTTCACTTGCAGGAAGATGCACTGGGTAGATTACTTTCTGGTTGCACATTGCCGTTCGGGGTACAAGTAGGCGATGTAGCAGGAGTTTGATGATTAGAACAATAGTGTTCTTGCTACCTTGATACATTAACGGTAGGAGTGTCATGTTTTCTTGAATCTTTATTTTGAATTTCTTTGCTTATGCGTTTGGCCACTATAGGTGCAGAGGGGTGGGTACGACTTTTTCTTCGGTCCGCCTAAAAAGTGTTCTCTTAGTCGAGGCGCCCCACCTGATTTTACTGCATGGCATAGCTTACACTCCCAATCTATGAATCGATCACCAACGTTAATTGCATATTGCCACTCTATCCCAGGTGCCTTTTTTTTCCTGCTATTTGAAATTTGGACTCTATTGGAGGTATCACTGGATCCAACATTGTCCTCCATCATCTCAACAAATAACCTGTTCAACCAAGCATATAACAATGAATACACAAATGAAAAAACAACAAAGTCACTCACGTATTACAAAACATACATTAGCAGACAAAGTACTTCGAAACTATCTTGACAAATACAAAAGATCATCACATAACACAAAACTACTTCAAACTATCTTGCAAGGTCTTACTACAAAACTACTTCGAAACTATCATGCACATTGCACCCCCAATGAAGGATGCCTTTTGTACCCAATTAAGGATACTTTACACAATCAAAGATCTATGCTTGCCCAATACTCTAGTATAGGACAATAGACCTCTAACATTCACAAAGAAAATCAAAGATCTATGCTTGCCCAATACTCTAGTATAGGACAATAGACCCTTGTCTACTCTAAACTATATCAAGTATCAAGAACCAATACAAGCCCCTAAGCAGGACTCTTGGCTCCATCAAACCATTCATAAAGCAGAATGAGGTAGATTACGTACGTGGCTCAAATGCAAAGCTGAATGACTTCAAATTTGTCCCTAAATCTCCACAAGTATTAGCTACGAACCACACCCTGCCCCCAATTCAAAGAACTAAGGACGAGTGGCTCAATAGCCTTAGGAGTGCCTACAAGGAAATACGACAGCCCCTAAGAAGGACGTTCTTCCCAAGAGGACACTTCTAGCAACTCGAGAGCTCTACAAGTACTTTGAGGAGAGATATCATGCCCCCAAAACAAGGACTATCTCCCCAAAAGTTGTACGATGGGTGTCGGGCAGTGTTTATAAACAAAATAGTATCCCGTTGGTGTTCTTTTGTTTTCCCGGTGGGTCTGCCGGGAAAATCAAAAGCCCGGAGGTGTTACGGGACTAGTGGGTTCTGGCAGGTCATTGCTCAGGTCATGTGAATATACAATGTGATCACAAGTTTTAATATGTTAACAATAGGTTTTGTTAACGTGATCACAAAATTGTGAAGACGTTAATGAAATCCCTAGCTTTCTCAATGTAGTATAGTCAGCGATGGATGGTCCAATGTACAAAGAAAACCATTAATTAATATAATGGTTGTTTCACCTAGAGGTGAGACTTTTATGCATGCCGTGGATTCGGCTAGTGCAATAAAATCTGGGGCGTGGATTCGACTGTGCCAAAAGCTCCTGACCCTATTGTTTTCTCCTAGATCAAGGCCTCGTGCGGAACGCCGATAAGGTGTGTACATCGCTCGTTGAAAATGGTATGCATGATTGCACCCATCCCTGTCACATCCGGTTGTCCAGACGGTGCAGCGGCTATATCTTGGGTGATGCGCACTCTTTTGTGAAGTGTGTCTGCAGAAAGAACTCTCATACGTTTTCTCTTCACCTTCTGCTCATTCCATGTTACGTCGCACAGTTGTAGACGGCGTAAGTCGGCAGAAGGTGGTGCGGCATCTCTGAGATCCTCATATGCCGAATGCATACTCCCCAAGATAGTGCGTATCCTGTGCTGGTAGTCAAAGTCGACTAACTTCCGTCTTTCACACAATTCAGCGTTGCCTTTGCATCTGAGACGACGCTGTGCATTTTCCCAGATCTACATGACGAGGTCTCTCATGAGGATATCTGACTCGTTAGTCTTTCTGACAGCTTCTTCTGAACATTGTGACACTATGATAACTACCTCTGTGTGCGAATGGCTCGCACGATGATCTTTCGCTCTTCGGTGGAGAGCATGGTGGCCATCATCGCAAATCTAGCAAATATCTTTAGATATACAGAACAAAAATAGAATATCAAACAATAGTATTGAAAACAACATCAAGCAATACATCAACATGTTATCCATTTACGCTTTACACTAAAACAGGTAAAACAACCGTAACAAGTGTGTCACATTAATTATCATTGATCAAACAAAAGAAGCATCCATTGTTGCACATTCACTGAACTGCTACCACCAATCACTGAACTCCATTGTTGCACATTCACTGAACTGCTACCACCAATCAAGTAGATCAAGAGAAATATATGAGAGAGAGAGAGAGAGAGAGAGTATCAAGACAGAGATAGAGATGAAAGGCACTGAACAGTCAAGCTAAATATTCATTATCATATATACATATCCTTCTAGCCATAATCACATGAATCGAGGGAGAGATAGAGCGAGAGAGAGAGAGAGAGAGAGAGAGAGAGAGAGAGAGAGAGAGAGAGAGAGATTAAAATTGTTTTATATTCATTGTCTAGCCAAAATCACCTAAGTCAAGACAATGGAAGGAGGAGAGAAATAGATGGAAAGAGAGATTATATTAGATGGCATTTTGAATAATTTCAGCAATGTTTAAAGATAGTTTCCTAAATGGTTTCATAAATTATTAAAGACAGTGCAAAACAATGTTTATAATCCCTTTATGGCATTTTAAATAATTTCAAAAATTTTAAAGATGACATTTTAAATGGTTTTATAAATTCTTAAAGATAATGCAAAACAATGTATATGATTGTTTTATATTCATTGTGATCTATACATGGAAATCTAACCATAATCACCTAGTCAAGATAGAGATAAGAGAAGGAAAATATAGAGAGAGAGATATAGAGAGAGAGAGTGAATAGTAGAAGACATTTTGAATGATTTCGTAAATTCTCCAAGATAGACTAAAATAGTGTGTAGAATTGTTTTGTGTTCATTGTCATCTTTGCATGGACGTTTAGCCATAATCACCCAAGTAAAGATAGAGGTAGGAGAGAGAGAGAGAGAGAGAGAGAGAGAAAGAGAGAGAGAGAGAGAGAGAGAGAGAGAGAGAGAGAATATCATCTATTTTTTAGTGTTATTTCGGTTATTACTTTGTTACTTTGATCTTACTATTTCATGAAATGAGACTTGTAGAAAATATGATTTAAACTATGACCCATGTGATACTCAGGCCGCGTTACCGACCAAGTATCGCATGTATCACATGCAATTATTGACAAACCAAACAAATTTACGACATTTTTTGACCGCGTTACCGATCAAATGCCGCAATATGCAATCAAAGCATATGCACTAGCGAGAACAACACCATTTTGCTGCATTACCAACAAGGTGCCACCTGAATCTATGGGAATAGGAATTGGATACGGACATAAATTAGCCGTGTTACCGACCATATGTCCGCATTTGATAAAGGGAATGGAAGGTGACATCGTCATAATGATACTATGCTTGCCGCGTTATCGACTAGTACCATCACAACGTGCCATACTTACCATAGGACACAACTCGGCCGCATTACCGACCATGTGCCCCATGATAAGCACCATTCCGAAGAATGGCCTTACACACACATGCATCTCTTGTGTGGTGGACCACCCACATCTAGCCATGCACTGCGACTGTGGGCGGCTGCCCGCACAAGTACTCACACACCCACACCACCCACAGTACCCACATGCGGATAAGACATTACCTGTGTGTAAACAGCTGTCAAGTAATAAATCCCCAAGGGGCCCCGCGGGCTTCATATATATAGAAATATGTTGCCCGATGGGAATTCTGACGGCCCCGGCGGTTCCCGTCGGGTTTTAATTATACCCGGCGGGCCCATCAAGTTTTTTCTAAATCCGACGGGATTTTGGCTGGTAGGTAACCAGCAACCTGCTATTTTGTGAACGTGTAATCATGTAAACATGTTATTAACATGTTCACATGTGTTACTAACAAGAAAAAACTTGTGATCACGTGAATATTAAATTCCGAAGATCAACAAGATCAACAAATAGATCCATATAAAAGAGCCATGGACTTATCCGTTGAAAACCAGCAAGGCCAATCAACCAGATCCATGCCTGTGTTTAGAAAACAACTCCAATTCATTGTTCCATTTTCTTCCTCGACGCATGCGTGGGTATCTTTGGCGACCCAAAGCTCGAGCACCGTATGGTCAACACCCTCTAGGCTCCTTCACAGGTCACCTAGCGCTTCACTCATAGGCTGCTTCCTTGGTCCCTCATCCACCGTACCGGAAGCTCACCATTTTAATTGAACTGATGCTGGTCAACCTTGCCATGCGAGACATCCTCCATTGAGTCTCCATCAACTATTGCAACTTTCACTTAGGTCATCATCATGACCATAATCGACAAGATAGTCAAAATGCTTCCCAGCATTCTTGACATAAAACAGTCTTTTAAAAATAGGTTTCATAAATACAGTTTCTAATGAACTCTCATCTTTCCACATTGTTCCACATCATTTCTCATTGTTCAACATTCGTCTACATCAATTCGCATTGCTTAATCCACACCCATTCATATCTATTCCCATCGTCCTTCGTCCATTCACATCATATTACATCTCATCACATGTATCCACATCACATCACATTCATCCACATCACATCTCATCCGTTCACATCTATCTAGGTCCACATCTCATCTCATCCATTTACATCTACCCAGATCCACATCACATCACATCACATTCACATCTATTTACATCCATTCACATCTCATCACATCACATTCACATCTATTTACATCCGTCCACATCTCATCACATCTATTCACATCTCATCACACCACATTCGCATCTATTTACATCCATCCACATCTCATCACATCACATTTGCATCTATTTACATCCATCCACATCTCATCACATTACATTTGCATCTATTTACATCACATCCACATCTCATCACATCCATTCACATCTATTTACATCCATCCATATCTCATCACATCCATTCACATCTATTTACATCCATCCACATGACATCACATCTATTTACATCCATTCACATGACATCACATTCAGTACGGTTTCTCTACTTTTGATACTGATAGAACTTTTCTAAGTTTCTACCAATTGCTTGTCTTAGTTAAAGGTAACTTTTTCTCAATCCCATTAAATCTAAGTATCAGAGTGTTGTTGAAGGTTTAAAAAGGAAAAATGAACATTATTAGAATTTTATAGTAAAAACTCAAAAAGAGCATTTACATATTGTGTTCTCATTCCTTAAGCTTCATTAATGAGGATTAAATCTAAACTTTTGTTTTCTTATTAGATTCTTGATCCTCCTAGGGATTCCAGACTCCCTTTTCTGATTAAGAATTATCCAAGTTTTCTCGATGGATATTTTCACATTTTTTCTCAAATTTCTCAAATAAGATATATTCAATATTCTTCTTTTTGAACAAAAGATTCATGGGATTTACAAAAATCAATTCTACCCATATTTCTCAATAAAAATGATAATACTCAGAATTCCACTTTTGATAAATACTCATATTTTTAAGTATGCCAAAAATTCCTCTTTTAACATTTAATCGTTTGGATCTCGAATATCAAGGGAATTCCTCTTTTTACATCAAAATTCTTATGCATAAAAATAAATTTATCAAGAATTCCTCTTTTCTCTTTAATTAAATAATTATGCATGCATACTAAAAAGTATTCTTTCATGAATATGATAGAAATAATTATTTTTGCTTACAATTTCTAAACCTAGAATATGGTAGGAAGTCCCCTTTTAGCATTATGCATAAACATAAGATATGTATATTTTTCTTGAAAAATTTACCATAGCTTCGCCTGCTGCTATAACTGATAATTCTCAATTTTTCTAAAAGAATAAAAGCTTGTAATGAAAATATGATAGAAACTTCTCTTTTAAACTTGAAATTAGATTTATGCATTCATAGCATAATTATCACCATAATTAATACGTAATTATGATTAATTATCTAGATTAATCCAAAATAATTATTCCTCATTTCTAAATATTTCAACATAATCTCCTTTCCATTTAGGATAAATTTATAGGATTTTTCATGCCATAAACAAGATTAAGAGAATTAATCCTTCTTTTTCCTAGATTAAAAATCATGAAAAATAACTAATCTCTTTCTCTAGCTTGCCAAGCTTAGAGATTAGCTTAAGATAAAAAGATTATGAAATAGAATCATCCTTTTCTCAAGGTCTAACCATAGGAATGACTAATCTTTTCAAGAGAGATTTTCTCAAAGAAAAATATTAAAATCAAGCATAAAATTCAACATTAATCTAAATAGACGTTAAGAGACTTTGGAAAAGCTTGATTTGAAGAAAAACCATTGCTTTGAAAGCTTCTCAAGCTTGAGAGGGGTTGAGAAGAAGAAAGTCATTGAGATAATTGAAAAAAAACCATAAAAATTAATCTTACCCCACTAAGTTTGGCTTGATTCTTGATTAGCAATGAAGCCCCCAACCAATCAATTGGTCACCAAGAGGAGAAGAGCAAACTTCAAGAGTTTTTGGAGAGAGAAGGAAGCTCCAAGCTCCCAAGAGGAGAGAAAATTTAAGGGATAATAAAAAATATGCTTATTTTAAGATAATACTGGCATGGTATAGCTCAAAGATGAGAATACAAAGGAATTAGGATCTATTTATAGGTGAGGGAGGCCACTAACCAAGTCCAACTGGGTTCTAGAATTTTTCAATTTCAGTTTGACTCAATTTGAACAAGATTTGGATCAGTTTGGCTCCCTTTTTTATCTAGTTTGCTCCAGGAGAGAGGAGAGATAAAACTATCACATTTTTTTGAATAAAAAACCCAAGCAATGATGATGATGAAGGCACCTAGCTCAAGTGGGATTCCCACCTTATGCAGATGTCAAAAATGTATCATTTCACCTAAATATCTCATTACTTAATAAACCTTGTACTCAGTCAACTCTTCATCTTATGTGAGCATTTACTCATTTTTGGGCTATTTTCTTTTATTTGTTGCATTTATCTCATCCCAACACTTGGATTAATCCTATTGGCCCACTGGAACCTTAATTGGACCATAATCCAATTTTTTTTGAAAATGTAGACCCTTAGGGTAAGGTCCCTTATACACATTTTCAATTTATTCCTAATGCACATTGGAAATTTCATTTTTAACTTTTGTTTTAGGGGAATCCATTTTAGACATTAGGAGAATTTTTGCATCTAAAAATATCTCAATTTTGAATTACCTCTCTCTAGACATTTTCTCTCTCCAGGCCAAAACAGGGTAAAACAAGATCTTTTTCCATTTCTGAGGGGGTATGATTACAAGAATAGAAGGGGAGGTTCTTACACCTTTACATCGCAAAAGCTAGAGAGAGGAATCTTACAGCTACTTTGCATCCATCCATCAGCTGGTTCCACATCCATCAGCCAGTTGATTCTGACTTGATGACTCCGCTTTTCAACTTTGGACCTTTTGATGCCATGTCAGCTTCCGACATGTTGACCTGCTAATGCCACGTTAGCTTCTGACCTACTGACTTTTGATGCTACGTGAGCTTTCAACATGCTGACTTGCTGATACCATGTTAGCATGCTGACGTGCTGACTCCCCGTCAAACAGATTCCGACCTAAAGATTCTACAGCTTTCGATTCTTTCTGTAGCTTCCAACCTACAAATTATTGATTTGGTTATGCATCGCTCATCTTGGTCACCCTAACTTCACCTCTCTTATGCAGTTAAACATCAGTTTATGGTTCAAGAGTTATCACATGGCCATGTAGCTCGTGCACAAGCTCCTGACATTGTGGACCTATCAAAGGGGGGAAGACTTGTCACATGCAGGATTGTCAGTTATTGGATCATCTGATGTAGAATTGCATGATTCTATTATGCCTAACATTGATCATGAAGCCTAACATTGATCATGGAGCTCATCCGTACTTTGAGTCAGGATTGTCAAATTTGGTGTTAGCCTAACATTGATACGAGTGTTAATTTGTCCTCAGCTGAATATGCTATATAGTAGTTGCTAGTAGAATTGTCTCTATGGCTTTTCCATTTGAGGGGGGTCACATTATGTGTATTGATAATGGTGATTTGTGGTCAATTATGCATTTGAGGGGGGTCACATGATGTGTATTGTTGATGGTGATGTTTGTGGTCACACTGATGCACTTGACCTCTCAGTTCTGGTATATCTGTATGCAGTGATGTTCATTTGCTGATATGTACTACTTAAGCTAAACCAGCTCCTTGTTTGAGTCTTTACAACTCATTGACATGGATGCTAATGGAGTCAGACAATTACATTTTTCAGCTTGGTTGCCTTGTCGTTATGCATAATTTAGGGTTTCTTTACATCAATCTATGTGGGATTACACATCCTTTTTACATTGCCATGCTGAGAGGTTTCCTTATACTCTCATAGTCTGGTTGGATGTATGCCTTGCTGCCCCCACTTGTGAAATTTGTTATATCAGCTTCTATGGGTGCTATGCTCTCAAAGCCCAAGATTGTTGAACCCATCTACAGATTACCATAGCTAGCCTTGCTACTAGCACCACCACAAACATTATCCCTAGTACCTACCACAACAAATTAAGTCATTGTTGTGAGCATCCCACATAATAACTTTTATCCAAGAGCCTGAACAATGTGTCCACCAATATACAATTACCTCCACCAATTTTAGGACCGTAGGCCACCACCAAGGGTTACATCACTTAATCAAGTAATCTTTAAAGAACCTAATAATTATCATTAGTACAAGGTTGACTTCAAACCCCCTACATAATTCTTTGAGGACCCCACACAACTTCACCTTGGCTATTATGTAGTTGATGGGAGAGGAGGAGTCAAGCCAAAATACCAACTTGTTGCTATAGGAAGGGGTTTGGACATAAATGCTATAAGAAATACCTCTTTAGTGTTAGCTAGAAAGATCCCCATCAAGTCTTGAAGTACCTATAAAGTTTCATCAACTTAACCAAGCTGTATCCTCAAACATGCCACCTACCACTTGTAATTATTGTGGCATAGATCATTAGATTAAAGACTATGCCAACAAACATGTGGTAACAAATCTGCAAATGGGACTCATCATCACACCACTAAACATGATTGAAGTGATAAAACACAAAGGAAAACCCATTAGAAAACTGACCTTACACCCTCGAATGCTATTACCTAGCTACAAGTTCAGAACCAACATGTACTTAAACAATGATCCATTGCCTCAATAGTAAGGTCTAAAAAGAAGAAGGGCCATGGGAGAAAGAAGTTGATTAAGAATAAGAAATTAAGAAAAATGAAAAAGAAAAACATGGAAATACCACAAGACTCACTCTTCAGAAGGGACTTAGATGAGGACTCAGATTCCCTAGATACATGAGCTGCACGAGCTGATTTTGAACATAACAAGGACATATAAACCAAATCCAAGGAAACAAAAATGAGACACTAAAGGAAACTAGATCTCTTAAAACTAAATCATGTAAAGCAAAACTAAGTCACCTAAAACTAAATCACATAAAGCAAAAATGGGTTCTTACACTGACCCTCAGAAGGAGATTGAGCAAGTCCAAGAGCTCAATGATTTAGTTATTAAGACACACAAGGAATTAGAACCAAAACCCAAATAGGTGAGAGTCTTAGACATTGTGCACCCTAGCACCTTAATACTTGTTTGCCAAGGCTCACAACCCCCTATAAGTGCCAAGTGTCATCACAGATGAGATTGAGGCATCCACTACTCATAGTTTAATTCTTGATTGGATCAAAAGACAATTAGAATATGATAAACTTGAGCTTATCTCAGAGATGGATATTCTAGTTTCACCAACACCTTCCTATGGAAAGGGGGTGATGGGTTTGCCTACAAATCCCTAAATTGTTAGATTTTATGGTTTCACACATAAGCACAACTATAACTGCCTAGTTGAGTGGAGATCTCAAGTTGTTTATAGCAATAAGAGTTATTCTTGATGGAGAATGCAACCTAGGATTACCATCATTCACAGATATACATAAGGCAAACCCCCATTGTGCGATGGAATCACCTTGAGCCATACCCAAATCAAAACCCCCAATGGAAAAAGAAAATGTTGTCTATTATTAAAATTCCACTCAATAAACTAGGCCAATATTTTGATGGTGATGAGTCTAACCCGTTGCTACTAGTCACCACCACCAAGGGCATCACAATAATGGGAGTCCTAGGATGGAGACACGGGAGTACCAAAAAATGCTAGGAAAAGATGGCCAAGCCACATCTTGAAGTCACATATATCATTGTCAAGATGGCCAATGAAACAGACACCAAACCTATCAGGTTGTTTGTGAGATCTTAAGATCAAGGTGCTTAAACATCGAGTCAAACATACTTTCATTGTTATGTACTTTTCTAAACAGCTTGAATTGTCTGAAATGATCTTAGGATGTCCTTTCATGAGAGAAGCAAAGATGGTATACCACTAGTCTAAGAACAAGGTTTACTATCAATTTGATGATTTAATCATTAGGGTAATGGAGGATTATTTGAAAATTGTTCTAACACCACCACCATTTAGCCCCATTGAAATACTATTATACTTGCAGAGAAGAGACCAAAGTAGGGAAGGACCCACCCTACAAGGATGCTAAAAAACAAGACATAGAACCTAAAGATGATGTGAATTGGATATACATGATGGCCATGATTGATAGCAGGGGAACAAGAAGATTGACATGGGTTATTCCTGATGGGTGAAGAACTCCCAAAGGTTTTACCATTACAAATGATTCATGCTCTACACTCTGATATTCAAGGGATTGGATACAGTGTGAGCTTGAATCTTCATGGAATGACTCAAACACAAGCACTAGTGGTGATTGTGCAGAATGTGACACCAACTTTGTAGAAACCATGAACAAAACACAATTTACAATATGAAAATAAAACTTTGAAAGTGAAAATGGAATAGATATTAGCATCTATGAAATCGACACTAAGTACCAAACTAAAGAAAGGAATGGGCATTCTCAAAAAACTAGGGAATAGAAGTTGTTTTGGTACATTTGATGCACATCACAAGTCTATTAATAATTGGGCGGAGGAATTACAAAAGGTTAAGTATTTCCACCCTTGTCCCATTGAGTTAATAGCTAAAATGAATATCACCGACCAAAGCTTGGTTATTGAACCAAGTAAAAGAAATATAGAGAATAAGATCATGTGACAACACCTGACTTGCACCCTACACTAAAGCACTATAAATCTCTTACAATTTGGGAGCGTAAGTTAGAGTTTAATAATGCCACACCAAAACCAACAAGTGAGGTAGGAGGAATTTATGATGTTCCAAGTGAAGTAAAAGTAGTAGACTTGGACAAACCTTGGAAAGACCCTAAACCAATCTTTATAGGAGAAGACCTCACCCACTATCAAGAAGAAAAACTCATTGTTCTCCTTAAAGAATATAAGGATTTTTTGCATGAACTTACCATGATATGAAGGGAGTACCGCATTGAGGTTCTCCAACACACAATCCCCATGGTACCAAATGCTACACCTATCCACCAAAAGACTCCCTATCCTATAAATCCCAAGTACGCTAAAATTTTCAAGGAAGAGATCAAAAAGATTATTGAATGTGGATTCATCTATGAGATTGAACACTTAGACTAGGTTTCACCAATTGTGGTTGTACCCAAAAAAATAAGGAAAATTGAGATATGTGTCAATCTCAAGAAGGTAAATGCAATTACAAGAAGAGACCATTACTCCCTACCATATTTAGAACATGTTCAATGTGTAGATGGCATGGAAGCATATAGCTTCTTAGATGGATACTCCAAATATAATCAAATTTATATTACTCTTAAGGATCAAGCTAAGATTGCTTTTGCTATAGAGCATGGTGTATTCACTTATAGAGTTATGTCATTTGGTCTCAAAAATGCTCCAACCACATTCCAATGAATTATGGATGTACTCCCTTTAAGGATTTTTTAAGGAAATTTTTTGAAGATTTCTTAGATGATTTATGTGTTCGATATAGACTATCGCATATCCTTAAACCCTTTCAAGTGTGTGCCGTTTTTGGATAAAACATGGAATCATCTTAGGGTATATGGTGTCCAAAAATGGGATCTCCATGGATGAGATCAAGACAAAAATTATATTAGAATTACTCCCACCTATGAACTACAAGAGAGTATATGGTGTCCAAAAATGGGATCTCCATGGGTACATGGTGTCCAAAAATGGGATCTCCATGGATGAGATCAAGACAAAAATTATATTAGAATTACTCCCACCTATGAACTACAAGAGAGTCCAACGGTTTATGGGGCATGTAGGTTATTAGAGATGGTTTACACTCTTCTATGCTGAGTTTACTCATCTATTGTACAAGATTTCATTGTATTTGAGTGGATGAAAGAAGAGCATCAACATGCCTATAATACATTAAAGAAAGGTCTGGTTAATTCCCTAATCTTGCAAGTGACAAATTGGGATATTATATTCCATGTGTATACAGATGCTTCTACCTTTTCTATTGTATGCATCCTAGCTCAACTGGGTGACCACAAACTAGACTACCTTATAAGTTTTTCTAGTCGTGTGTGAGGTTGAGATAAACTATACCACCATACAGCATTAAGGATTAGCTATGGTGTATGCGGTGAAGAAATTTCAACATTATCTACTATTAGCTAATAAGTTTATTTTCTATGTTGATCATCAAGCCTTATGATATCTTATTAAAAAACCATGCCCCATAGGGAGAATCACTAGATGGTTATTGATCCTTTGTGAATTTGATTTCAAAGTGATTGTGAGATTTAGCAAAAAACATGTCATGGATAATCATCTATCTCGCGTATCGAATGGGGTGAAGCACTAGTTGGAGTAGATGATGATCTACCTGATGCTACATTGTTCAAGGTTGGAGCTATACTAGAGTAGTGGAGTGAAAAAATCATTAACTTTCTAGCCAATGGTTTTCCAAAAGTGAAGAAGTTAAAGCGAGGTCTAGCAAGGAAATTGCTAAAAGAAGTGGAGCCTTAACAATTAATTATTGGAACCCTTTATAGAAGAGGTAAGGATGACTATGACTAAGATGCTACCCAGGGAGCATGACTACTTATACATCTTAGAACAAGCACATCTAGTGGGGATAATTTGCAGCAGTTGCAGCAAATGGACATTACTACAAGAAATACACTTCAATTGGGTATTACTAGCCCATGAATTTTCAGGATTGTGCATTATTTGTCAAAGGATGTGACGAGTGTCAATGATGTGCCAAATAACAAAAAGAGGACAGGATGCTTTTACACCTTATCAAAGTTTTACAACCATTTATAAAATGGGGCATTGATTTTGTAGGATCCTATAGCACCCAAGCAAGGTACATTTTAATAGCTACTATGTCACAAAATGGACTGAAGCAAGATCTTTGAGGATGGACATTATGGCCATAGCTAAGTTTCTTTATGAAAACATTATTAACCATTTTGTTTGTCCTTTTGAAATGGTAAGCGACCAAGGAAAGCACTTTATAAATGGTGTAATTAGACATCTTACCACAACATTCATGATTGTACATCGTAATCTATACCATACTACCCAAGCTGAGAGCATAACAAGTCCTTATTTCTATACTAAATAAAATTGTTGAGGCTCAACACAATGATTGGGAATTTAAGCGCACCTTTTACAAAGTTGCAATTGGTTGCACACCTTTTAAGATGGTATATGGGGTCGAGGAAATAATTCCTTAGGAATTAATGATACCTAGCTTAAGAGTAGCAAATAGTCGAGAGACTAATATGTTGGCAGACTGATTATTCATTCTTAAACAATGTAAGGAAGAAAGACAAAGTACTATGCAAATAACTATACAAGATCATTGGAAAAAATGGCTTGATAAATAATCTCAAGGATAAAGAAATTAAAATTGGAGATCTTGTACTTATGCAAGGGGTCCTTAGCAAGAAAAAGAAACTCAAATGTATAGGGAAAGGACCATTTAGAGCTAGTAAAATAATGGCCCAATGTACCATGTGTGTTGAAACTCTAGATAGAGTTGAAATAGTAGGTTTCCTTAATGGGAGTAAATTCAAAAAGTATTGTGGCCCTCTCATTGAAGAAGCCTTACAAGCTGCACATGATAAGAAAGAAACCAAGGAAAAAGCTGAGTTAAAAAAGGTCCATGCTCGATAAGAAGCAAAAGAGCAACAAATTCGATAGCAAAAACGATGAGAAGCTAGCCTTAAACCTATACAATATTTTGTCCTGGAGAGGTTGAAGAGGGGACATATGCTCACATAGAACCTCTTCAAACACCCATAGAGTTAATTGACTCGCCCTTATGGTAAAGTGTTCTATAATGCATTGCTTGATACTAGAGCTAGTATCAATTTACGCTCTTTCATCAATGCATGTAACCAATTGGGAAAGCCTCATCTCATAGATACCTCCATTTTAGTACTCACAAGCTCTAAAGGTTCAAAATTAGACAAGGGAGACATAATTTTAGATGAACCTTCACCATCATCACCCCAATAAATCTGGATCCCTAATAAAAGATACCCAATTTCAACAAGTACCTCACAAAGGGGAATGTCTAGGGACCCTTCCACTTCTATATAAAAGGTTATAGTACCCTCATTAAATATCCAAACCCAAACCATGTTCATGACCCAAAGGAGGCCCATCACACAAACAGAACTCACCTTAATCTAGAAGTGCCACCTCCAATGCTCATCCATGAGGAAAAATCCCATAAGGACCATCTAGTCTTATGAAAGGCCACCCTTGAAGCTGGAAATAAATGTGCCACAACAAGCACTATGAGGTTTGCCTCTAAACAACTAACACTGATGGAGCAAAGTTGGAGAGGATGGTTAAGTAAGACCTACAACACCTTTTGAGATACAAAGGTATGACATGAAGTAGGAAGGGGGGGGAACATGCTATTTGCTATGCTTCTACCCCTACGTTTTTATGCCTTGACAATTTTCATGCCTGTATAGAGAGCGAGCTTATTAGGAAAAGCTAGTCCCATAACAATATGGCTTGCACCAACATATAGAGTAAGATAGAACTATACATAAAACAAATTTAAAAAAATAAAATGATGACGAGAAAGAGCACAATGGTTTTTTAAAAAAGAGGGAGAGAGAATAAATGTAATTTTGTCTCTATCCTAGACACGTAAGGGGAGTTAAGTATTCCCTCTTTCTTAACTCACTTGCGCTATTTTTATACGTCATTGTTAACCCCTATACTTATCTCTCTCTGTTATTCCTCACCTCACATTTAGCTTCTTGTATTCATCCAAGAGCACTTTTTCCCATGAGGTTTTTCCCCTTGGATTTCCCACATTGCACTCATTTGTGTGCACACATTGCACACAATTTGTAATACTTTATGCACATATTTTGAATGGTTTGAGGGGTGATGGGTACGCCCACATTCTATTGGTTATACATTAGGAGAAATTTCAGCTTATTTTTGGGCCCTCTAAGGGATTTTTTACCATCTTTGCCTTGAAAATGGGGGCCGTTGGTGAACATTTCTTACCTTATGTTAAAACCCCATCATACGACATATCATTAGAAAGATCATGAAAAGTATATCTTATAATTTCAAACTTCAAAAAATTTGGAGTTGCTAAGCTCAAGATATACCATTTTCCTCAAAATCAAGTTTAAAGGCTACCATACGGTCCGCATCATCACTTTTGAACCTACTTTTTGTACATCTTCCATGGGTCATGTCCAAACCCCATCATGTTATATATCAATGGAAAGATCTTGAAGAGTAGATTCTATATACGCAACCTCTGAAAAAATTGGAGTTGATTTACAAAAAATTTACCATGCCCCATTTTTGCTGATGTGGCATTCCCTAAAGGGCCCAAAAATGAGCCCAAATTTTCCCTAATGATATGTGGGATCAGTCTATGCTTGCCATGTGGCAAAGAGATGAGACTCATTTTCCTATATAAAGAAGCATAGGTTGAAAGGCAAGGCATTCCCTCGAGCCCTAGTGGGAATTCATTCTTGTGAACTCTTTTAGTGTCTTGGATGTGTAGATAGTTGGGCCTTCTTCTTCTTTTATTGATTTCTAGAAGGCATGCTAGTTAGAGTGCTCTTGTGTGTGTGAGAGAGAGACATCATGTGAATGAGCTTTTGGCTAGTGATGTCTTGGTTGAGGCTCCTCCTTGTATGGAAAGCCATCAAGAGGTTGGTGTGTGTGTACGATTTGGCGTGGCATGCCTTGCTTCTTATTCAAGGGATTACTTGTTTATGGTTAAGGTACTGAGTGGGTTGTAGTCCCGATCCTTATCATCACTTGTATGGGAGTTGTTTGGTGTAGTTAGAATGGGTGAGAGAAAGTGAATTGAGTTTGCTTTATGTTCATTGTTCCTTTTATCACTTCCTTTGGCATTTCCTTTCCTTTTGTGTTCATTGTGTTCACATCACTTGATGTATGGGAGTTGTTTTGTGTAGTTAGAATGGGTGAGAGAAAGTGAATTGAGTTAATTTGAGTTTGCTTTATGTTCATTGTTGTTTTTATCACTTTCTTTGGCATTTCCTTTCCTTTTGTGTTCTTTGTTCCTTTATCACTTCCTTTGTCATTTCCATTGCTTGCTAGATTAGGTTCCTTCCCTTTAATCCCCTTTATTTTGAAACCTCGTCTTCATCCCCGAGAGCCAGAGTGGGACTGGTGACTTGGGGCTTGGTTGCCTTCTATGTGGCTTCCATGGCCATGTGAACACCTAGAGGTCCACACTTTCCACTTAACATTGGTTCCGTTACTGGGACAAGTTCACAAGGAGGCAACATCAACAAAAAAAAACTCTAATTCAACACCTGTTGGCAAATGCAATAAAGACAAAAATTGATAAAATGCCAAGAATCAACAAAGCTAAGTCATAATCTATCTTAGAGAAGAGAATTTTTGTTCAAAACTATGTGATAGAGAGAGCATTTGTTATGTGGTCATTATCTTTACGAGAATAACTTTGTGGGGGTTTTTATGTTTGTGTGTGTGAGAGAGAGAAAGAAATATTTCATGAGAGCTATAAATGTGAAGCATGAGATAGACAGCCATTGAGAGAGAGAGAGAGAGAGAGAGAGAGAGAGAGAGTTTGTCTTCAACTATGTGTGAAAGAGAGAGTGGTCAGTAGACTGGACACAACCCCTTAGGTTAAAAGGCAATGGGATTAGATTAGAGGAAAGAAGCAAAAAAAAGTCAATATGGGGTAGGAGTGTGACATGTGAGGTGGCCACAACAGCCCGCTTTTTGGTGGTAAAG
The DNA here is from genome assembly GCF_041138505.1 of Cibotium barometz. NCBI lineage: Eukaryota > Viridiplantae > Streptophyta > Polypodiopsida > Cyatheales > Cibotiaceae > Cibotium > Cibotium barometz. The sequence goes on along the minus strand of NC_141047.1, from coordinate 74,125,710 downwards.
AAATGACCTTTTAACACAAAAGAGCTGGTAGTGAACAAGTCAGCCGTGGGGAGTGGGGGACATTAGCAGTAGAAACGACCAACCACAACAACAGAGAAGGTGGCAGGGGAGGAACTTCATAGTGCAAACATGTGTCAAAATTCTACCATCTATAATAGTAGAGGTAGTAAAAGAAAACAACCCGGCTAGCTACATTCGTGTGGAAGGTCTGTTGGCGCTGATAGCAGTGGCATCTAAGGGAACTATCGAACTAGTCGCCTTGGGAGCACAAAGAAAAGATCATGGGAAATCCTTCGAGAAGAGAAAAACTGTGTAGAAGCACCTAGAGAGAGGGACCACCTTCAGCAGCCTAAACAGCTTCAGTGCGTTTGGGGTTGCAGCAGTACATATGCTCACGCACTGATAGTTTGACTATCTATTGCATATGCCATAAAGGCTACCGCACAGTAGCAACACCTCAACTAGGCAACTCTATGCCATTGAAACATAGAGTGTACTATTCACACAAGCAAGCACCTGCCTCAGTTGCATATGCCATAAAGGCTACCGCACAGTAGCAACACCTCAACTAGGCAACTCTATGCCATTGAAACATAGAATGTACTATTCACACAAGCAAGCACCTGCCTCAGTAGCATCTCAAAGGCAACTTTGAGGTGCGCTACTCGCCAGCGTGGTAGCCAACACTTGCCCCATCGAAGGCATACTACCTACTCACTAGGTTGCAAGCAAGCACCAGTTAAACTGCCAAGCGTAGCAAACAAGGCCAGCATGCAACAAAGGATGAGAGAATGTGTCGAATTGTTCTAGCCTTGGCATCTTGATGTGGCTTGGCGACATATGCAAAAAATGAAAAGATGCAAAGAGAAGAGAGCTTGAGCTCTTGCAAGCACACACACACTTACAAACCCTAGAAGAGAACACACAAGCTGAGAGGCTGAAAATTCTTCTTTTTCTTCTTCTTCACACAACAAAAGAGGTCTACAAAAAAGATAAAGTGACTAACACACATAATAGAGTATATACAAGTGGTCCATAATGTGAACACGCTAAGTGGAGTGGGTAGGTGTGGACTAGTCGGTGTAGTCCAGCTGTAGAATCTCTGGCAAAGATATGTCGTTGCCAGCTACCAAACCCGCTACTAGTGATGTAAATGTCAAACAGTCACATGCAGGCACCTCGTGAGTGTCAATTCATGTTGAGCTTGACTTGTGTCCACACACAGCAAACCCTAGATGTCCACAGCAAACCCTATATGACCAACTGGACGCGGTCATTTATGTCTCACACATGTTCCTACCTAACATGCCAGCACATGGTGCAGTTGGCACAAGCTAACATCGAGCTTGAATCTCAACAGAGAGCACATGGGATAATCTTGCATCCGCACTATTTTACGAGCCATTGACATCTCATCACAAGGTGCTCTATCAAGACTCGATGCACTTCATGGCATTACATGGCTTCCCATATGCATTCATTTTACTCCAGGATCATATCAATTTTTTTATATCCAGAGAGTCACATATAGGTGTTTCAATTCATGCATCATGTTCCACCCTCAAATTTGGTCACATATGCCCAAACAATTGCACACATCCCATACTCCAACCACCTAGCACAAGTTGTGGAGCAGCACCCTTCTACTCCCTTGGAGATTGTACCGTATCATGAAGCCACAACTACCTCTACATTGGACATTGTATCTACTTATGATTCACCATGGGAGATTCATGTTGAGGATCTCTTGTCATATTTTGGGATAGAGCCTCCATACACTCCACCATCTTCCTTGGGTGTAGATGGTTATGGATACTACCCATCACTAGCTTTTTATCAAGATACAGTTTGGAGCCTTCATTTGGAAACTAGGGTTAGGATCCATCGACACTCCATGGACTTCAATGATCTTATCCTCATCATCAACCTATGTACCCACCTTTGCAGATCCTTTTGATAAGGACACCTTTTCCCTGATGGCCACATCTTTTGCCAAAGTGTCCCTCTAATCCAAAGTCCATTCATTACCCACATCTATTTCAATTGGGATTAGTAAATTGGCATTAGCTAGGGCACCCCATTTGTCTTCATTCATTTGGCACCCTAGCTTACATCATGTAGAATACTTGGAGTTTTTCATTTTTGTTTGGGATCTGGTGGTGGTCCTATTTCTTTGACATATATTTTACCTTCTTCATTGGCATGGATTCATCGACAATGTACTCTAGAGTTGCTAATGGAGTTTCCCATTTTTATTTGGGATCCAGCCCTCTGGATGACTTTTGCAACATTCTGCCATGTCCTTGGGAACTTTTTTCCCCTTGGACAACCATATCTCCAATGTACATACCTATATTGTATTCGCCTTTGGCTTATGCTTCATCTAGACACCCCTCCATCTAGTCTTCATTGACACACATAAGTCGTATCCCCTTTCACATCCACTTTCACATCCAAGGGACTGGATGTGCTTTAGACGTGGGAGGATGTTAACCCCTATACTGATCTCTCTCTCTTATCCCTCACCTCACATTTAGGTTCTTGTATTCATCCAAGGGAACTTTTTCCCATGAGGCTTTTCCCCTTGGATATCCCACATTGCACTCATTTGTGTGAACACAATTTGTATTACTTTGTGCACATATTTTGAATGGTTTGAGGGGTGATGGGTATGCCCACACCCTATTGGTTGCCATGTGGGATCATTCTATGCTTGAGGGGTGATGGGTATGCTCACACCCTATTGGTTGCCATGTGGGATCATTCTATGCTTGAGGGGTGATGGGTATGCTCACACCCTATTGGTTGTAATATGTGGGATCATTCTATGCTTGCCATGTGGCAAACAGATGAGCCTCATTTTCTTATATAAAGAAGCATAGGGTGAAAGGCAAGGCATTTCCTCTAGCCCTAGTTGGAATCCACTCTTGTGAACTCTTTGAGCATCTTGCGTGTGTAGATAGTTGGGCCTTCTTCTTCTTTTATTGATTTCTAGAAGACATGCTAGTTAGAGTGCTCTTGTGTGTGTGAGAGACATGTGATTGAGCTTTTTGGCTAGTGATGTCTTAGTTGAGGCTCCTCCTTGTATGGAAAGCCACCAAGAGGTTGGTGTGTCTCTGTACTATTTGGAGTGGCATGCCTTGCTTCTTATTCAAGGGATTCCTTATTTATGGTTAAGGTACTTTGCCATGAGTGCATTTTAGTCCTGAACCTTATTATCACTTGATGTATGGGAGTTGTTTGGTGTAGTTAGAATGGGTGAGAGCAACTGAATTGAGTTAAGTTGAGTTTTCTTTATGTTCATTGTTCCTTTTATGACTTCCTTTGTCATTTACTTTCCTTTTGTGTTCATTGTTTCTTTATCAATTCCGTTGTCATTTCCATTGATGATGCTAGATTAGGTTTCTACTCTTTAATCCCCTCTCTTCTTAAACCTCTTCTTCATCCCCGAAAACAGGAGTGGGACCAGTGACTTAAGGCTTGGTTGCCTTTTATGTGGCTTCCATCACCACATGAATGCTTGGAGGTGCATACTTTCCACTTAAGTGGAGCCACACACGTTAGGGGGTCCAGATTGCACCCAATCTTATGTTCTTTGATTTTCATGCTCTTGATTTATGCTATGATGTTATGATTTATTTCTTTTATTATTTAATTTATAAAATAATTTAATCTCCATGTACCATGGTCCTATAAAACAGGAGGTAAGTCATCCATGAAACAGTTAGAGAACTTAGAGATGAAAGGGTCATGAGACACATTTGATTTGGAGTCATCTTGAGCACTAAGCTGGTTGACAAGAATAAAAAATTTCTTCTCCTTTTTTTGAACATCTCTTTTTGCTTGGGTATGAGTCAAAAGTGGACCTAAGTCACCCTTGGTGTCACCCTTGGTCTGACATTGGAGACAAATTCTTTGTCACCTTATACTAACCACATGGTAAGAGTTTCATAGTCAATCTGGGGATTATGCTCATGTCTTCATGGCATACCAAAGATACAATCCACTCCTTGCAAAGGAGCCACTAATCATGAATCAAAAGCTTACATTCATCCGAATAATGAGGATCAAATTTACCCTCTTGCTTGAAAGAATTATCGTCGTCTTCTTTCTTCAATAACGTTGAGTCAAGCCACCAATGTGGAATTCTTCTTCTTAGGACAGTCCGGTGAGGTGTCCTTCCTTATGACATTTGAAACACTGATGATTTGATTCTTTGATTGACCATCTGAGGGTTTGTTGTATCCTTGTAAGAATCTCCTTTAAGCACATATTTACCCTTGTGCATCTTGGACTTATCACAAAAGTACTTAAAGGGAAAGATGGTTTAGAAGACTTTGTAAATGACTTATCCTGTATCTTGAAATCTCTAGAAATAGACGTTTTACATTCAATATTTAAAGCGAGATCCATAGCAAAATTAAGACAATGTGGATGAAACATACTGACATCAACCCTAAATAGTAAGCTTAAGTTTAACAATGAATTTCCTTCATTTCTCTTTTTCCTTAACTTTCTCAATCACTTGAATACGTAGAATGTCCAAAAATTTATTGATTTAGGCTTAGACATTCTCTTTCTCGACATGGCATAAAGTGTCCTATCGTCGTTTGACGTGCTTTAGCCTTGTAATGAGAAGGTAGAAAGTTCTTCTTTAAGAGTTTCTAGAACTCTTTCCATGTTGAAGGTCGAAAGTTTACACTGCTTGATCACGTTCCATCATAAGGCAGCACTTTCAATCAACTAATTACAAGCACATTTAATCTTGTCCTTTTCCAAGAACGTTTCGCCTGAAAAATAATCATCCAATTGGCTAAGCTATGCAATAAGTACACGTGCATCTTTCTTGCTATCGTAGTTTTGGAAAGTGAACGCCTCTTGGCTAATCCTTGAATCTTTCCAAGAACTTTGAGCACGCAAGGTAGCTTTGATAGTGTGCCTAACATGCTCACTTTCCTCCCAATCAGAATTGAAAGAGTCATGCTTGCTCTTAGAATGCTTCACTTGACATTCTAACTCCCGTCAAAGTTCACACTCACTTGCAATTTTCTCTTGAAGTGCTAAAATTTGCTCTTGCATAGTGGGTTGTGCAGGTAGAGTGGCCGTTGCAAATAAATAAATAAATAAAGTGTAATTTAATAATATAAATAAATACATAAAGATGAAAAACTTTGCTGTTGAACTGTGTTGAATTTGGGTTTGAAGTCATCAAATGGTTAATCTTGACACCGTCCTTTTACTCCAATTCTGAATTAAATCTGAGCATGGTCAAGAAGCTTGAGTTTCGATCGACCGTAGTAAAAAATTTTAAGCCACTTGATAATCCTTTCGAAACCTAATGTGATGAAGAAATCGGAGCCAAAAATAACACCTTCCAAAATTTTCCAATTCTTGATGCTCTTTGATGCCCAAAAGTTTTGGTTGAATAAGCCTTTCAATTTTTCGAATGAGAGAAAATCTTTTATGTAATTTTTTTGTGAATTTTCTTCAAACCTGGAAAATCTGAATTTCGCTTGAGTTGTGGCCCTTTCTTCTTGAGATCCCTAACCTTTCCAATAAAGCTGATCAATATTATAAGTTTTTTAAATGTTTATAAGCTTATAAAATTAAGCTTGTAATAAAGCTTACAAAGCTTTTAAGTTAACACCGATTCTCTTTCTTCACCAAACTCATATAGCGCGTAGAAAGAGAAAGAAATGAATTCTGCATATAGGTGTTGGATGCTTGCGCTGCCCACTGCCATGGAGAAGAAGAGAGAAAACCAATTTTAAGCTCCCTTTTTTTAAAATTTTCCACCAAAAAGAAAAATCTCCTTGCAGGCTATGTTTCAATTCTTTTCACAAGACTTGCTTTGTAGATAATCATTGACCCTCCATTATAGATTTGTTCATCTTTCAGTGGTTTAGCACTTTGATTGTTGGGCTTAAACCTCCTTTAGAAGAGGATTACATCCATGTAGTTAGATCCATGAGAGGCCATATGAATTTGGGAAAACTATTTTTCAAGAGAAAGGTGGTTTGGTGGTTTTATGCAGAGTGGTTTGCCCTTTGATTAATAGACTGAAACTCTTCAAACCTTTGAATTAAGCTTTCAAATCTTACCTCCATCTTCCTAGACCAAAGCTCTGATACCACTAACAAGGATCCAGCTCTAGGAAATTAGAATAGAAAGCAACTTGCAAGAAATGTTATTATTGAAGCCAAATAACACATCAAAAGATATAAAATTCAACATATTCAATATTTGAGTGAATGACAAATAATACCTAGCTCAAAAATTATGACTCCAACATTGGGTTCAATCATCCCCCCTCATGTGTGGTCTCTCTCCACACATGAGTATTTACATTATACTTTATTCCAAAATAGACCATAGGCTTCAAAAATACAAAAGATGTTTTTTCTTGCATAACACTCTCTTATGCTCAAACTAATGTCCATAGATTGACGCTATGGTGTTAAAGCATATCACGCTTTACAAAATATTAAAATTCAACTAGTCAATATTAGATAGTTTGGAAAAAATCTCACATTGGGAATCAACGTTTCAATATAGTTTTGGCCATACCTTGAGCATGCTAACTCCAAATTTTTCAAAGAGTTTAGATTTAGATTCTACTCTTAAAGATCTTTCCACAACGATATGTCACATGAGGGGGTTTTGATAAAATCTTGGATAGGTTCACCATGATCCCCTTTTTCAAATGGGAATAGGAGTTTTCCCAAACTATCTAATAGCCTAAGCTTGATAAACCAAGGCTTTCCAAAATAAATCAAAATGTGCACAAGCTAGCACATGTATATACAAAGCTTGTTTACAAAAATGTGTGCCAAGTAATAATATTGTGTGAATTCTCCTCAATCTTCGGAATCCACTTCACCTATAAAATAGCCAACAATAAATTGGTAAACAAATATTTCATAAGTGTACAAACCATAACCACATGTACATGTTTTCCAGGCATAAATAACCCAAGAATCACCCTTCCATACAAACCAAACCATAATGAACATTGGAGACCCCAACCATACGTCAATATACACCAAACGTATTAATATTTATAATGGAATCACCCATAATATTAACATGATTTGTCTTGATGCAAATATAATCCAAGTGTCCCCAAATGATCTAAGAGGGTAGAATAATATTTTTAAGAGGGCTTAAAATATATTCCCATAATAATGGTCCTCTCTTATATGAAGAGGTACACCTTTTGGTTTGCACATCAATGTGGGATAATTCGCTTTGCTCACGTGCCTTCATGCTAGACTTTTCTCTTGCTTGGCTACTCATACTCACTCCTTACCTCTTCCTTATGCTCAATGGCACCACATTTCTCAGAAAAGATCTCTCGAGGGGTTCACCTCTAAGAAATTTTATGTATCACATGGGTTCAAGGTGTATTTAAAAAACCCCTTACACTTACATACTTTTATGAATAAAATGACCCTTTTTCTTTATAAAATTATGGTTTTTTTTTAAAATTGGTTTAAAAAACCCCTTATGTTAATGTAATTATATAACTTTTTTGAATTAGTACACCCCTCTTGATGAGCTCACATGCTACACTTACATATTTTTAGGTGAACCCCCCTAGAGAGATTTTCCCTTCTTGGGAACATTTCCAAGCTAATCTAATCAAATTTTCTTAAGGGCCTTCATATACAAAGATGATCGTTCTAAAGTCATTGGTGTAGCTCTTGTATTTAGGATTTATCATATATTGAGATTCCTTGGTCATTTTTAAGGGTCTTAAGCACATCTCTCTTTGAAGGTCCCTTAATCTTGATTTTCTTAAGTTTAATCACCTTCACATTTCTTAAGAATTGTGCCTCTTTGAATTAAGCACATAAATTCCTGCTCTTTTTCCATTCTTGATTTCATGGATCCTTATTCCTTTTCTTGATTTAATTTTAGAGTTTTAACCTAATATTATACTTAATCTTACTTACTTACTTAGAAGTTCATTTCTCTTTCTCTCTCTAGGACTTATGTCACATCTTTTTTCTCCTTATGCTTAGCCACACAAGCTATCATGTTTCCTTCTAGGTTCTAGAGAAGGGAGGACAAGGCTATAGGGAAATATGGTAGAGGCATCCCTATGAATGGAAAAGAGACCGCGAAAAGCTTTCGATTGAGGCAAGTTTGCCTTGTTGGATCCAACAATGTTCCTTTGTGATGTTATGTGCCTCATGGGAGGTAAAAAAGGCTTGGCTTTCAAAGTTGACGGCCCTTCTAGCACTCTTGGGGATGCAGTGGGATGGGTCTCAAATGGGGTTGTCCCATCGTGGGATGGATTGGCACTTAAACCTGCAGGGCTACTGACCTGGTGGGGATATTTATTAGGTTTATCTCTATAAAATCGGCAAATGTTTCACTAGCTCTGGCCTCTCTCCTGGTCAAGCTTCTACTTCTTATGGGCCAGAGAGTTAACAGGGGAAGGAACCACTTGGGCGGGTGTGGAGGGGGTCTACTTTTGGGGTGGTGCTACTTTAGTAATTGTAAGGTTCAGGGAGCTCTTACTAGCCGGTGACATAATAGAGTACTTTGGGGAGGATCATATCTGCCCCAAACTTTCCAGTGAGTTTGGCAAAAAATACTTTCGAGCTCATGCTCAGTTCATGATGAAAATGGTCGGCCTAGTAAACAGCCTAAACTAGCTTGAGGGGAGCAATAAGGGAGAGGTTGAACAATGGCTATACTTGTCCATTAAGAGAGGTCAACGTCAGCACAATAAGGTCATGGTAGGCATGCATAGATCCTAGTGCAGGTAATATCTTCCCACTTGACACCATCCCTATTTACCAGGCCCCTGTTGATATCGCAAACCATGCCCTATACCATTGAGCTTCTGGTATGGTTCTATGGCCCAGGGTAGATGCATGGCCTCATGGACCAAATCAATGTGGTGAGGGCTATGATTATGTTGGAACCTATGGCATCACGGATCTAGTTTTGGTGCTGAGATGATGGGTATCATAGGAAGAGATAAATCAGAAACAGGTGGTGAGGTCGAGGCCCCAAGTGGGAATAATAACGACAACTAGGCCTCCAAGTCCAAGCTTGGTAAGGTGCTCCATGACCTATGGGATTCTTGGCAACGTGGTAGTCTTTATATCTAATTGGATTTGGTTATGGATCATGTGGTTGTTGACTTCTCTAAGTAGCTCCATGCTAGAAGTCGGTGGCAACTACCTGATGCTCTAGGAGCTTGGTGACTTTGGTGGCCTTCCTCTTCTTGGTGGGAATAAGGATGTCTCAGATGATGCCCCAGCATATCGATTGTTCACCCCATGATGAGAATAGAGGATATTGAGGGTTGGAAGGCAGAACAAAACTCGTAATAGTTTGGCAAGGTGTAAAGGAAATAGTGGGAAATGAGAGGGGTAGACCCTTTATTTCTATAGTATTTTACTTGGGAATATGTATGTTTGCAGGACATTCTTGGGAACATGCATATCTAGGACGGTGTACATACGTTGAGAGCTTGAATGTACATGGTGAGGTGTGAACATGCATATGGAGAAGAACATGCATGTTGAGGTGTGAATGTGCATGTATAGATGGAAACATGCATGCACATCGAGGTTTGTGTCGAGAGTTTCCGTGTTGTTGGGAACCTATAGTCAATGCCTTCCCTTTGGGCATAGCCCTTGGTGACTAATTGAGCCTTATACCTATAAAAAAGAGGACTCTACACATAAGAGGCAATACATAGAATTAAAGACCTTTGTGTAGAAGAAGGAATACGTAGGCTTGGGTTCTTCTATACATAGATGAATAGAGGGCTCTACGCATAAGGGTCCTCTATACATATATTCATAGAGGCCTCTTATACATAAGAGGCAACTATGCATAGAGGTAGCCTTATCTCGACCTTCCCAACATCACAACATGTGGTAGCCTTATCTCCACCTACTCGACCTTCTAGATCTCATGATAGGTTGCATATTTGTCACCTCCTCTTCTCATGACCATTACTCACAAGATAATATCTTGCACCTCTAAGGTGCATTCACACACTCAACCAAATAACTCGAGCTTTATTTTACATTTTACATTTCAACACCCCTCCTCAATGTAAAATTAGGTGTGTGAACTAACCATCTCTCCAACCAATTTGACCAACTCACCTCTCAACCTCAACAATTTGGCATTGCCAATCTCAACGCTCCCCCTCAATGCAAATTAGAGTGTTCTCAACAAGTGTGTGTACATGTTTCTAGCTAATCTAGACACCTCAAGAAACCATTTTCCTTGGGAGGAGAAACCTAAGTGCTCTTTTGACACCCATGTTCTTGGGAAAAGGAACCAACCCATAAAGTGCATTGCCCATTCGTGCATAACTCAATGCACACCACATTACAAACAATTTTGAGCACCCACAGACTTGGGTGGGGGACCCTCATAATCTAGGTGAGAAAATAAAATCCTTTTTATGCATCAAGGCAAGGGTAGGGCACACGTCCAATGTGATCAAATCCATGGCTTTCATGAAGCCGATATCTAGCCGATTTTTTAGGGCTAAGGAGAGAGAAAAATATACACCTCTACATGTTGAAGATCCCAAATGTACAATCATTGTGGTTCTCTATGACTACCAAAACATCATGTATGCCTCCGTTTGGGCACCTTCATGATGCCAATGTGACCACCACATGCATTTTTTATAAGCTTCATGTGAAAAACAAGCGATTAAATTTGAGCCCTTTTAAATATTTACACATTACAAACCCTTAGCTCTTAGGGTTTTTAGTAATGACCACAAAATAAAAATACTAATAAACTACGTTATCACTTCTCTTTTAGTCAATGTGCCTACCTCTCCTCCCTTCATCTACTGTGTAATTTTGTGCATTTTTGCCTATGCATGAGCTTGAGCTCTACGTTGCTGGTCAAGTGGAGGCTTGGTCTTGGTCTTAATTTTACAATCAAACATTTTTTATTTTTCTTCTTCTCAAGTCATAAGCCTTTGATGCTTATGTCTTCTCTACTACTACACGTGTTTGGTTGCTGGTGACTCTACCATTACCGATTAAGCTTGCTACCATTGGTTGGACCATTATTAATCTTTCCTTCTACCTATCGTGTGTTGTTTATTGAACTTTTGCTTTAGAAAAAAAAACTATGTTGATGAGCTCTGTGTGCAACTGCAATGTGTTGCTGTTAATGATTGCCTTATTGAGGTCATCATCTACTATGGTTACCTTTGTCACCACCACTTTTTCACCTTTAAGGCTTGCGCCACCTCCTCCCTGCAAGCTTCTTATTTGGTACTAGTCATCACTGGTCACACTAGAGACTCCCTCTCTCTCACAATTTTATGCCTTCTCATCTTATTGCCTCAACAATCAAACCCCATCATAGCCATGAATACGATCACCATGGCTCATTATTAAGCTCTTAATGTGCATGCGTCTCTTCTTTTTGCTTGCAAAATCTACAACAACGGTGCTCTTCATAGGTTTCCTTGAGAAACTAAAGGTGCCAAAACCATTGTCTAAGCCTTTCATAGCTTTCACACCATTTTTCTCATCTTCCATGAGTAAACTACCATACTTCACCCCTTCTAGTGAGCTTAACATGGGTTTTCACTCTTTGCACATAGCTTACTTCCCCCTAATTAGACAAGTATGCACCTTCACCATCTTTGCCACATAGAAAAGAACTAAGGGATTGGCACAACCCTTCACAATAACAACCCTTTCCAAAAAATGAGTGTTCTCCTATGCCCAAATCAAATTTCATGAGGAAAAATCCATAAACAATCAACCTTTTCTTGAGGTAAAATCCTTCTTGGTAGCTCCTTTGTTGTTGATGACTCCATAGCCTTCATAATGCTGAAATCTACACTCCTTCACTTCATTTGGGAAACTTCAAAAACTCCAAATGCAATCTAAATGTTGATAGAGTGTGCTTAATTTTTTCATTCTAAAAGATGCAAAATTATGTAACAATATGCTTAATTGAATGAACTCTCACACAACAGCTACTATACATAGATATCCACCATAATCAAGATCCCAAGCTGGCTTTAATACCATGTTAAGAATGCGAAAACTTGGGACTAATCATGGTGGTGCACATAATTAACAAGAATAGTAGGGTGGATTATACCACGCTAAAAACTCCATGATGAGAGAGAGATACAACGTAGCACACTAATCAATCTCTATTGCAATGGGTTTTTTTGGAACCATATAATGAAAGGCTACTAATATAGAAAGCCTCTAACACATCATCATGCCATGTGGTAATCCCTTTTCCACATTCTTTTATGTGGCTCTCACCATTCACACTGTATCTCACATGGCATTCTTATCTTTCCATAACTTACAAGATAACATCTTACACATCTAAGGTGCATTCAAATACTTAACCAAATAACTCAAGCTTTCTTTTACATTTCACATTATTTCAACACCTCCTCATCGATGGAAAATTAGGTATGTGAACTACCCATCTCTATAACCAATTTGACCATCTCACCTCTCAACCTCAATAGTTTGGCATGATTGCCAATATCAACAATGTTCATATATGAAGATGACGAAGAGCAATGCAAGGACGATGAGGAGGACATCCTAGCCTCATTTTTTCCATTAATATTTTATATAGGTGAGGACTTTTGTATTGTGAATAGTTTGAGACGGATATGTCAATGTGGGCACTTTGTCTCATGGAAATTTTGTGCATACCAGGACATTCACAAAATTTTGTGCATATCAAGACTTGTGCATGCCAAGACATGCACGAGTAAAAGACCAGAGATCTCTCCTTGTAGGCTACATGGTGTAGCCTCAAGGAGAACCCTTTGTTTTTTATTACATGCATAGGTGCGGCCACATGTGCAGTTATACATATGTGATCACATGTATAGCCATATATGTGTGGTTATACATGCGACCACATGTATAACCATATGCACGACCACATGCATAGTCAAATACATGGCCATATTTGTAGCTATACATGTGGCCATACATGTGACCAGTTATGTGGCCAGTTGGCTCTGTGCGTGGTTGCCCTCGGGGTGGTAAGCACCAGGATCATGTTACTGGGGCCATGTATAGCAAAGTTTTAGTTCCGTTTCTCTTTGCAAGCGCACGACTCAGCTATCAACATGCACAAGATGGCATGGAAAATCATCACATGCAACATGATTGATTAGGCTAATTAATCCTTACTCTATTCTTAATTTGAAGCTCAATAAAAAATAATACCTACCTCCATAGTTGAAACTGATGCTGCCTTCTTCAACACTCACAGTACCACCAAAGCTTCCTTTGAGTTTCTCTCTCAATCTGATGTCAAAATAACCCTATCTCTTCCTTCTTCCCTTAGGGATAAATCCACCCCTTCTCCATAGTTTCTACTTTTTCTTTTTTATGCGCTTTTCACTGCTTCCCTTCCTTTAATGAAAACACCCTCTTTTACTTGCTTTTCTAGATTGCCTCCCAGCTTTTGCTAAAATTGAACTAATCCTAAGGCTATCATAAGGCTTCTAAATGGCTAGGGTTAATGGTAAGGCTATTGCATCCTAATCAATAGTTGATACTACCCCAATCTAGTGCTTAATCTAGCCTCTAATTGCACTAGAATACTACGTAACGTAAGTGAATTATTATCCTAGATTAATGCTAATCTAACCTAGTCAAACCCTAAAATACTAACAAGAAATCCTAATGAGGCTTAAAAACACACAAAGTAAACATAAACTTTCAAACAAAATCACACCAAAATACACAAAAAGCACACAAACATCAAGGTAAATACTTACAAATCACAAAAAATCAAGGCAAACACTTACAAATCACAAAAAATCAAATCCAAATCACATAAAACCAAACAAATCCTTTCAACCAACCGTCAAACCAACGCCACACATGGGTCTTCCACCAAGTTGCACAATAATCCATACACAAGAATCTAATCAAGCACTAAAGCAATGCAACCATGCTCCTCCTTGGTAGAGCGGCACCATTGGAAAGCCCAAATACACAAGAATCTAATCAAGCACCAAGGCAAGGCAACCATGCTCCATGGCAATGACACCATTGAAAAGCCCAAATACACCACACTCACTACCACAAGACTAATAAATGTAACATACCCATCTTCACTAAAGAAATGTTCATGTAATAGATAAATTTATGAGTTTTTATGGTATAAAAATCAATGATTTTATTATTTGGGTCATTTCTACTAAGAATCTTCAAATTTTGAGCCCAAATTTAGAATCTGCGCGTGATTTTACCTTAATATAAGATTTTAGAGCATCACAAACGGACACCGGATCAAGCTTATACGCAAATTTCAGTCATTTTAGTTAAAAATCGATGACCTTTAAACCTTAATAAATGCATGACCGGGCGTCCGATTGTGACGAACGGTTTGAATCCCAACGACTAGAAGAACCTCCCGGACAAAAAAAAGATTTGCCCCGGGGCAGTCCGACACACGCAAATCGAGGCGAGCGTCCCAAATTTGGAAACCCCACCCCGAAATTTGGGCCGTACACACTTACTGGGACGCCCGTACGATGGCCGCACAAGAACCAAAGGATGGCCGCCCACTGTGTAGTCCACACGTACCCCTACGTGGACACCCATGCTGCCCCATACCAGATAAGGTACATGCGTACCACTCCTTTCCCTGACAACTGACACCGTACCTTTCCCCTAGACCAATGCAGGCCACTAAACCATAGTCTTTGATGGTATACCGTCCTTTCATCCTTGCTTTGCACAGCGCCCATACCCGTACCCCTCAGCTATATAAACTCCCAGGGTGCTCCATAGGCTACACGCATTTCTGCGCAGCATATGTCCTGTTGTACCATCATCCGTCCCTGTGTGGTGTACTTGCTATAGTACAGCCGCCCCTTGCAGTCGCCCCTCTCACACCCCCTCATTTGCCTCTTTTCAGATAAGGCAATTTTCTCCATCCCCCCTCTTGCTAGAAGGTAGTGTCCTTAACTCTTCTCCCCCCCCTCTCCCCCCTGCCCCCCCTGTGTGAATAGACTTACAGCAGCCCTCAGCCCTTCTCCCCCTTTTGCAAAATGTTTTTGTCTTAAGGACATCTCACAATCCCCCCCCATTTGCGTAGACTTTAACAAGAGGTTTTTGCCTTAAGAAAGGGTTCGTACGCTATAGTCTTTTGCTTATACGGTGAGCAAACGATCTCCGAGTTGAGATCTGACTAGAGCGTTTCGATCGCGACAGCGAGCTCTACAAGTCGACATCCAAGATGGCCCCATTCTGAAACGTCAAAATATTACCCCGAGAAGGGAAGATACCCCCGATGCTGCTCCAACCCTCCCTTTTCAAGCTCCTCAAGGAAATGGTGGCCAGGTTAGCTTGGTAATATTTTGAAAAAGAGTTTTTTTTGTATATTAGTGCTAATAAATGTGTATCTTTTCCTTTTAAAAATAATGACATAAAATTGTATGAAGTTACGAATTGTGTGATGCTCTATTCAATAAATTGCATTGAAATTGTTATCTTTAAAGAGTGCAAGTTTTTCCTGGCTTCAACGCTAACTCCGTGCCGTGCTTGTGTAGCTAGGCGGCATCATTAGCAAAGCTCGGGAATGGCCCAAGGTATCTCTCATACCATTGGGAGAATAAGGTTCGCCGATTGAGGCGAGAGGTTATGATGTTGCCTAGTTCTGAGGGCCCAGGCTAGTGCGGTAAATAAGCCCACCCTAGTGTGCAGACATCCCTCTGAGGGGCGGGAGGATCGAGCGATGGAGCTTGAGAGGGCGACAGGTCGGCTTGAGTCCTCACCCCAGCGCGATGATTAGGTGTATTGTCCCGTGGGGTTTTGCCCAACATGTAGAGGCTGGAAGGCCGAATTCCAGATCATCGACAGAATAAAGGAAAAGAATAAGAGAGCCGGTTTGGCTTGTATGGAATTGATTCATGTATCAACTTTTTATATATATATCTTGTCTTTGGCATGATTGTATTGTGTAAAAAGGTTGTTTTAATAACAAACCTTGTGAAAAAGGGCTGTAATTAAGGAACATGTTTATTTATGTCAAACAGTGTGGTAGGATTAATTAGAAAACAAATTGACACGTGAGTAGGGTGGAAAGTGGGAGGATGGAATGCCTCGATGGCACCATCCTACGGAGGACGGGTGGACCCGATTAGTCGGGTAGCTTTCCAACAGATTAAGTGAAAGCCCTACGCTAGATAATTAGGTTCTTGGGCAACTCTATTCTAGAAGACTAGGTCAGTCGGCTGTGCCTTGCATGGATGAGGAAAAAAGTGTTACCTCTAGAAATCAAGTCTAGTAGTTACCTAATTTATGATAAATTACCTTATGGGTGATTTGACTTTTAGAAGATCACGCTTCCCCTGTGGGACTAGGTCTTACCTATGAATCATATCCTTGAATCTCTACATGGGCAAGGTGTCGATAAATAGGAAATTTTCTCCAAGTTAAGACTTAGTGGACTATCTTAAGTGTTTCTCCTATTTTAGAAGGGGGAACCTTACAATTGGTATCAGAGCGAAGTTTAGCTCCTAGAAATTGCCATTTAAGGACTGTTTTGCAATGAATGTTTTACCTAACATAATGCTAATTAATTAAAAAAACATCGTACTAAAACAAACAAGTTGAATTGATGTTTGAATGATTGTAGGAAGAGGAAGATGCCTACTTGAAGTTTCTAGTTTTCCAATGCATCTTCGAGACTGCTTACTCCTCAAATTTCGAGTTCCGTGACACCATGGTGCAGATACTAGGGAAGATGTCCCTCCCTCATTTCTCTCGTATTGAAAGAGGATGGGGTAGAGATTTCTGGAGTCGTGGGCGGAGATATTTCTTCATCCGAGCAGATCGAATTGGGAACCTCACCACCACCGACCTAAAGGGGATTCGTTGGATTGAAAAGTTGAAGATGATTCATTTATTTTGGTTCGTTGGTACCCCCAGGGCCGACACCTCTGACTATAGATGGGATTCGCATATCTCAGGATCGCTGGGTGTATGACAAAGTGATGTAGATCTTACCTGCTGATAGAGTAGCTGTGTTGGGATCTACCCCAATCCAGAGTCTACCACCCTTACCATCAGTTTTTAGAGTCTTAGAAACTACAGCGAAACCCCCATATTTCACCTATGTGGACCGCTCTACCCTTATGTCATAGTCAAGCTTAGGAATTTCCCTTGATGGCAAATAAGACTAATTATATTAGTCTCAGATCTTTGTAATAAAATTCGTCCTTGTAAATATTTGAAAATAAAATGATTTCAATGTTTTACTCTCCAAAAATAAGCGTTATGCAAATATGAATCTTGTAATCTTAAAATTATTTTTACAATGATGGCTAGGACGATCACCCTCCACTTCCCAATGCGCTTTACACTGATACCCAGGAGAAGAAGCTCCTGCTCAAGCAAATGCAATGTCCCTCCTTTAAAGGAGAAGGTTCAAAGGTTGAGAAGGATGCTGAAGTCTGGATTGAGGCGATGGACGATTATTTCTCTGCTGTCGGTATTGGAGTAGCAAATCAATCTATGCTTGCACGGTTTCGCCTCATCGGAGATGCTAAACTCTGGTGGAAACAGTGGTGCCGTGACAAGGAAGTCACCGAGCATTCTTAAACGTAGGAAGACATCAAGCAGGCAGTGAAGGAAAAATATGTTCCCCCATCCCATGAATCCATAAAGATGAATGAGTTTTTTAGTCTTAGGCAGTGCAGCTTAACACTTGAGGACTACTATTCCAAATTTATCACTCTTCGGAAGTATGCCCTAGCTATGACTACTTCCCAGCAAAAGTGGCTCATTTCTGCCAAGGGTTAAATGAACCCTTAGACTCCCGCCTTCTTGAAGCAACGAGGCCAAGCACATTACAGGATGCTCTCATACGAGCAAAGCCCCTTGTGAAAGAAATGAAGACTGACAAACCTAAGCATCAAAAGAGATCTTACCCTGAGGCAAATCCTAAAGATCAACCCTACAAGAAACCCTAAGAGAATTTCCCCTACTACAACAGAGGGCGACAAGGCAACTCTTTTGTCCCCCGCTCGTATGCTGCTTCTTCCAGAGAAGGCCCTTTGTGTTTTGAGTGCAATGAGCCGGGACACTTTAGAGCCAACTGTCCCAAGATGGCAAGATCATTTCCCCAAGGTAGCAAAGGAAATCAAGGCCATGGAACCCCTATTAACCAAGGGGCAAGAGACGGTGGGCATGGCAGAGGCCGTGGAGGAATAGTTGCTAGGACCGCCTGTATTATAAGTGAAGAACTGACTTTGGAAATGGCTGAAGAAGAGCGTGCCACCGTCCATGCGGCAGTAGAACACCAAGGTCCGAATAAACAATTTGGTGTAATCTAAACCCCAGCCACTCATCACGGTAAGCCATTTCAGCTTTTGATTGATTGTGGCAGTACCCATTTATTTCTTTCTCCTAGGTGTTTGCAAAAATTGAACTTGAGTCAAAAAACAGCTAGAAGAATGATTGTAGAGTTAGCCAGTGGGAAAGAAGTAGTATCTCGCCACTCTATAGGAAACCTTGATTTTGAGCTGGGTAATGAGCAAACTCATGGCCACTTTAGAGTCTTGCCATTAGGAATTTATGATGGAATCCTTGGGATGGATTGGTTAATTGCAAATAAAGCTAGCATTCATTGTAACCAGGGGAGTATCACTTTTGAAAATGAGCATGGCCAAGTAATATCTTTTCAGGGGATAACAGGAAAACCTAAATCTAGGGTAGTCAAGGCAAAACATCTTCTCAAGGGAACATGTAAGGGTCAGCAAGTTTTCTTAGTCAAGCTCAACAAAGCCATTGAACCTAGTATGGAGACAGAACCCTCTTGGCTCCAAGAGTTCTTTGACATCTTCCCTGATGAGCTTACAGGGCTATCGCCTCCTCGAGAAGTCGATCATGAGATCGAGGTGATCCTTGGAGCTCAACCCGTCTCAAAAATGCCCTATAAAATGTCCCTTCCTGAAGCCATTGAACTTAAAGAGAAACTTTCCCAACTCATTGAGCAAGGATTCATACACCCCAGTAGCTCTCCTAGGAGGGCACCTGTTCTTTTCCAAAAAAAGAAGGATGGACCTCTTCGCCTCTGCATAGATTATCGAGGGCTAAATCAAGTCACTGTCAAGAATAAGTATCTTATCCCTCGCATCGACGAACTTCTTGACAGGCTTCATGGGGCCAAATTCTTCTCAAAAATAGATTTGAGGTCTGGTTTTACTATCAAATCAAAGTCAAGGAAGCAGATATACCCAAGACAACCTTCAATACCCGTTATGGCCACTATGAGTTTACTGTAATGTCATTCGGGTTGACCAATGCTCCTGCAACCTTCAACCGCCTAATGCAAGATATATTCTGTCCTTACTTGGATGAATTTGTGCTTGTTTTCTTTGATGACATCTTAATCTACTCCAAATCAATGGAAGAGCATGAGGAGCATGTGCGTAGAGTTCTGCAATTGTTGCGCAAACACAAACTCTATGCCAAGAAGAGCAAATTTACCTTCTTTACTCATCAAATTGAGTATCTTGGATTCATCGTCTCCAAAGATGGAATTTCAATAGACCCCGCCAAGGTCAAGGAAATTTTGGAGTGGCCACCCCCTAAATCAGTTCGTAAAGTTCGTGGGTTTTTGGGAATCACGGGATGGTATAGGATTTTTATCAAAGATTATGCCTTGGTAGCTGCACCTTTGACGGATCTTCTTCAGAAGGATTGCAAAATAATGTAGCTTCCAATCCATCAAAACAATTTTTATCAGCTCAAGGTCATTATTACTTCTACCCCAGTCCTAAAACTTCCTAATTTTACCAAGGAATTTGAAGTGATTACTGATGTTAGTAGTCTAGTACTTGGTGGTGTCTTAGGCCAAGAAGGAAGACCGGTCGCTTATACTTCCCGCAAGCTGAAGCAATATGAAGCAAATTATGCCACCCATGATTTGGATCTCTTAGCAGTTGTTCATTGCCTCAAATTATGGAGACATTATCTCTTGGGGGGCAAATTCCAACTTGTAACTGACCACAAAAGTCTAAAGTGGATCTTCACCCAGCCTAACCTCAACATGCGCGGCAAAGGAGATGAATTGAAATTCTACAAGAATATGACTTCGACATCAAATTCCGCCCTGGGAAATAATGTGGTAGCAGATGCACTTAGCCGCAAATCTTTCTTGAGTGCAATTTCAATGTGTAACGTCCCTCCCAAGCCATGCATGTATGTGTCTCTTTTAATATAGATTTCAATAAGAAAAGAGAGTGTAATTAGAAAGAGTGAGACAATAAGGCTAGAAACATTAGAAAAGTGTTAGAATAAAAATATTAGCTTCAAAAATCCTAAAAGAAATAAGAACATAAGAATAGTTCTATTAAGAGATAAGTATCCCCAAAAATAGAATTTTGAGTTTAGGTGATAAGAGGTCATATTTAGAGTACTTTTACACATTTAGAGTCCATGCATACTAAAAATGTGGAAAAACAACGCGTTTCTAAAGATGGTGCGTTTGCGGCTATATACAGACGTTTTTGCCTATTCTGCCCGCGCTAGCTTGTAGACCAAATGCCTTCCCGTTCTTTTGACTGGTTACATGACCATATTCTGAGTTTTTATCAGAGAGTTATGGCCGAAACAGTTTGCTGTTTCTGTCAGGGTCTCTACATAGAGAAAACTGTGAGAAGGCAACAAGTAGCCTCAAGGTAATCCTAGAGTTTGAGATGTATATATCCCTTCATTCTTATCTAATATCTCAGAAAAGAAGCTTAGATTGCTATAGTCTTTCGGAAGAAGAGACCAAAACTCCATAGCTTTTCTTTTAGAGAAAGAATAGTATGCCATAGCCCTGTAAGAGAAGGCTATTTTGCCATAGATCTTAGAAAGAGAGAAGAGTCACAGTATGAGTAAGAGGAGATAAAGCTTGGAGATGATTGGATGATTTCAATCATAAGAGAAGGTATTAGAAGACTCTATATTCTAAAGCTCTTGTTAATAACGAGCAAAGGCAACGATAAACGACAAATTTCTATAAGGTATATACATATTTTATTTTTCATTTACATATCATTCTTAGGGGTTGAGGTATGGCCCCGGCTTCTCTATTGATTGCTACAGTAATCTATTTGATTGATTTACCATTTAAAGTTTGTACTCTTTTAAGCAATAGCATATGCCTGAATAAAGAATGTCTTATCGCAATCTCAAGTTGAAATGCTAAAATCTTTGTAAAAAGGATTGTTTTCTTGAGAAGGTAACATGGATTCTAGTACTATGGTTTAGTTGAATAAATGGATTGCTATCTTGGTTAAATTAAGGTACAGGTATAACTTCTCCCTGCCTTGACGCTGCCCCGTTCTTGTGCTTGTGTAGCCGGACGGCGGAGACATTAGTAAGGCCCGGAGTTGGCCCATGGTATCCCTCATACCATTGGGAGAATGAGGTTTGCCGATTGAGGCAAGTGATTGTGATGATGCTGCCTAGTTCTGAGGGCCCAGGCTAGTGCGGTGAATTAGCCCACCCTAGTGCGCAGACATCCCTCTGAGGGGCGGGAGGATCGAGCGATGGAGCCTGAGAGGGCGACAGGCCGGCTTGAGTCCTCGCCAGCGGCCGACGATGAGGTGTATGGTCCCGTAGGATTTTGCCCAGCATGTGGGGGCTGGAAGGCCGAATTCTAGATCATCGGCGGTATAAAGGAAAAGAATAAGAGAGCCAGTTTGGCTTGTATGAAATTGATTCATGTTTAAACTTTGTTTTTATAAATCTTATCTTTGGCATTATTGTATTGTGGAAAAAGGCAAAGGCTGTTTTAATAAACCTTGTGAAAGGGCCTTAATTAAGGAACATGTTTGTTTATGTCAAACAGTGTGGTAGGATTAATTAGAAAACAAATTGACGCGTGAGTAGGGTGGAAAGTGGGAGGATGGAATGCCCCGACGGCACCATCCTACGGACGGGTGGACCCGATTAGTTGGGTAGCTTTCCAATATATTAAGTGAAAGCCCTACGTTAGATAAATAGGTTCTCGAGCAATTCTATTCTAGAAGACTAGGCCAACGGCTGTGCCTTGCATGGATGAGGAAAAAAGCGTTGTCTCTAGGAATCAAGACTAGTAGTTGCCCAAATTATGATCAATTACCCTATGGGTGATTTGATTTTTAGAAGACCACGCTCCCCCTGCGGGATAGAACTAGGTCTTAGCTATGAATCGTATCCTTGAATCTCTGTATGGTCAAGGTGTCGATGAGTAGGAAATTTTCTCCAAGTTTAGACTTAGTGGACTATCTTAAGTGTTTCCCCCATTTGTGGAAGGGGGGAACCTTACACAATGCCAAATAATCCTATGCTGGTCAAGGTGGAAGAAGTCTCATCTCATGATCCAGATTATCAAAGGATGATGAAGTTAGTAGAAGAAGGGGGAAATTCACAGAAAGAGAAGAATCTAATCAAGGGATACTCCACTCATGAAGGAAGCCTCTACTTCAATCATAGGCTATGTATCCCTAAGGATCCTGCTTTAAAGAAACTAATCCTCCATGAAGCTCATGATAGTCCTGCTCTGCAGGACACCCAAGCTATGCAAAAACATTAAATACCGTAAGAAGGAGCTTTCAATAGGTAGGCTTGAAAAATGATGTCCTTCAGTACTTGAAGCAATGTCTCTCATGCCAAAGGATCAAAGCTGAAAGGGTCAAGATGCCTGGAAAACTTCAACCCTTAGATATTCCCTAAATGAAGTGGGAGTGCATTAGTATGGATTTTGTCACAAGTCTCCCCACTGTTCAAGGAGGATATGACTCCATCTTGGTAGTAGTGGACTTACTTACCAAAGTAGCTCACATTATACCAGTGAAGAAAAAATAGCATCATAGATTCTAGGGAAAGGCAACTCCGAAATAGAACTCTTGTAGAACATCTAGTACAGTGGAAAGATTACCCTGAAGAGGATGCAACTTGGGAAGATGAAGCTACACTCTTAAAGGATTATCCCCAATTCATGAGAGATGAGGACATCTCGATTTCTTTAAGGAGGGAAGGATGTAACATACCCATCTTCACTAATAAAGAAATGTTCATGTAATAGATAAATTTATGAGTTTTTATGGTATAAAAATCAATGATTTTATTATTTGAGTCATTTCTACTTAGAATCTTCAAATTTTGAGCCCAAATTTAGAATCTGCACGTGATTTTACCCTAATATAGGATTTAATAGCATCCAAAACGGACACCGGATCAAGCTTATATGCAAATTTCAGTCATTTTAGTTAAAAAGTGATGACCTTTAAACCTTAATAAATGCACGACCGGGTGTCCAATTGACAAACGGTCTGAACCCCAACGACCGAGTGTCCAATTGACAAATGTTCTGAACCCCAATGACCAGGAGAACCTGCCGGACAAAAAAAAAATGCCCCCCGGGGGCAGTCCGGCACGTAAATGGAGGCAAGCGTCCCAAATTTAGGAACCCCATCCCAAAATTTGGACCGTACACACTTACTAGGGCGCCCGTACGATGGCCGCACAAGAACCAAAGGACGGCCGTCCACTGTGTGGTCTACACGTACCCCTACGTGGACACCCATGCTGCCCTGGACCAGATAAGGTACATGCGTACCACTCCTTTCCCTGACAACTGACACCGTACCTTTCCCCTAGACCCATGCAAGCCACTGATCCATAGCCTTTGATGGTACACCATCCTTTCATCCTTGCTTTGCGCAGCGCCTGTACCTGTACCCCTCAGCTATATAAACCCCCGAGGTGCGGAGGTGCTCCATAGGCTACACACATTTCTGCGCAGTGTATGCCCTGTTGTACCGCCGTCCGTCCCTGTGTGGTGTACTTGCTATAGTACAGCCGCCCCTTGTTGCAGCCATCCCTCTCACACCCCCTCATCAGCTATATAAACCCCCGAGGTGCTCCATAGGCTACATGCATTTCTGCGCAGTGTATGCCCTGTTGTACCGCCGTCCGTCCCTGTGTGGTGTACTTGCTATAGTACAGCCGCCCCTTGCAGCCATCCCTCTCACACCCCCTCATTTGCCTCTTTTCAGATAAGGCAATTTTCCTCCATCCCCCTCTTACTAAGGCAGTGTCCTTAACTCTTCTCCCCCCCTGTGAATAGACTTACAGCAGCCCTCAGCCCTTCTCCCCCTTTTGCAAGACGTTTTTGTGTTAAGGACATCTCACAATTCCCCCCCATTTGCGTAGACTTTAACAAGAGGTTTTTGCCTTAAGAAAGGGTTCGTGCGCTATAGTCTTTTGCTTATACGATGAGCAAATGATCTCCGAATTGAGATCCAACTGAAGAGTTCCGATGGCGACAGCGAGCTCTACAAGTCGACGTCCAAGATGGCCCCATCCCAAAAACCTCAGAATATTACCCCGAGAGGAGCACGCAACAACGAGATTAGGGAAGATGCCCCCGCCGATGCGGCTCCAACCTGTTGAGATATCGAGCTCATCTAGTGAGGCGGTGGACACTGATGACCCGCCTGGGGGATAGGCCCCACACTTATACCACTAGCATGGTTGGTGAGATCATGGGTGATACGCGGCCAGTGGGATGACAGGCTATGTGACAGCCATCCTAGAGACTGGCATAGTTATAGCGCCAACTCATTAGAGAACCCTTGTATGTATTTGGTTGAGTACCTTTCATATTGTGTGTACTCTTATCTTTGTATATGGTGTGTTGAGTGTTGAGTGAAGAAGAAGAAGATTTTCAGCCTCTCACCTTGTGTGTTCTCTATTAGGGTTTTGTGAGTGTGTGTGTGCTTGCAAGAGCTCAAACTTTCTTCCCCCTGCATCTTTTCATGGTATCAGGGCCTGGTTCATGCTAAGGGCGACTGAGCTGCAAACAAAGAACCACAGGAAGCGGTACGAGGGTAAGAGCTTCAACTACTCTTCCCTATTTGTGTTGTGACTACACCCTTGTCGGGAGCTCTATGGGAGGCACCGGCAAACGATCTCTGATTGAGGAGCTTTCTTTGCGGGAGTAAAGCTATGGGGCAACTATTTTATCTTATCGGACTTCATTTTCTGGGCTGAAAACGCGTTTCGAGCACGTCTGGACCTTCGTTTTTCAGAAAGCAGGCGATTTTGAGTGTTGCGAGTAAGTCATCGATTCTCTGCAGAAATTTGTTTTAAGAACTGCAAGAAGATAGATTGGCTGTGCAGACACTATGGGTGCTGCAAAGAGGTCAACAGTTTCCATTGGGTGTATGTATGCATATTGAAGTCACTGGTTGTGACATTTGAGAGTACTGCAGTACCGCTGCAGAAAATACAGCAGTTGTACAGGACAAACTAGAGTGCTATTTCTGGTAAATTTGTCTGTCTGGTGTGAGGCAGCTCAAGAACACAAGAAGGCCACTATAGCTCGCCGACTCACCACCTTCAGAACACTCACAAGCACAAGGGGCACCACCAGCTTCTCTAGCTGGAAAGGAAAAAAATCTTTCTCTCTCTCTTTACCACTCAGAGATATCCAAAGGAAGACAATTCAACAACTCACATAACTTATTATAAAAGCCTCTTATTCATCAACAAGGCTAAGACTCTCACATATCATTTCTACAAACCCTGTTTAACCATCTACAAGGGGTGATCCATCACCATAGATTTTATTAATCAACAAACCTCAACCCACTCTCCCTCGCACTCTCCTTTATCACACCCCCATAGCAAACAACTCACACACACACTGCCCAAGCCTCTCTCAGTCCTCACTGCAACACACGGTGACCTCTCCCTTTGCTCTTCCCACGGGTGTCACCATCCAGCCCTTGATCATCTATGAGGTAGCACTATATAGCTTCTCTTTGGCTACAACAATATCCGCCCCCGGCTGTGGCTCTGCACCAGCCTCTGCAAAGTTTACCCGACAGGCAGTATATATCTGCACCTAGCCATGCAAAAATAAAGCACCTTCTCTGCAGCTGCGCTCCCTTCAGGCCTACGGTTGCGCTCCAGCCCCTCTTTCTCTCTCTCTCTCTTTCTCTCTCACTGCGTTTTGAGCGAAGGTCCCTCCAATTCTTCAGGGCAGCCTCAAGCAAAAGATGACGACTCTCCTCTGTACAGTGCCTCTTCTTCGCCTGTAGCCAGCTTCACCTCTTCTCTCTGCAGCAGCCCCCCAGCAAGACACACGGCAGCCAGTCGGCTCTCTCTGGCGTTGCAGCCCACTCGCAAGGCGACGATCCTCTTTGTTTTCCCTTCGTCTTGCGTCTCTGCACTCTCCTACGCTAGCTTGTCACCTCTCCAGCTAGCGGCCACTGCTCTTCTCAAGGCGACTCTCCTTTCTGTTGAGCAGCCCCTCTCTGCGCTGTCTTTTTTTCAAAACGGCCGCCGTCCCCTTCTTTCACGCCCTCCAGCTCCTTACAATCTTCTCGAAGCAGCCTCTATCACCTTCTACACGTTAAGCTGGCGGCCTTTTCAAGCTCCACGTGTCTCTTCAAGCTGGCCACTTATTTTATATATTTTTTTTAAAACTTCTTTCCCCAAACCACACTAAGGGCCACCACACCACTTACTATTAGTTTCACCTAAGTATATGGTGCATACAACACTCCAATACAATGCTAGGGTTGCTCACAACCATAATCATCAACTTCAGAACTACCAAGCCATCAAATTCCCAGTCTCGGTGCTCTGCTTTTAGCAACCACCGGCACACCACACAATTGCTATAAAGCTCTAGATTTTTAGCATTTTCTCCCAACAAAAGAACACGTGCATAAAACGACCTTCAACCAAATCATTCAGGCTGTACATTTGCCAGGGCATTCAGGGCAAAGTTTTATTGCACACCATCCATACCATATGTACACTGACTCAAAACAGCTTTACAGAAAAAGCCTGACATCTGGCAAGATGTCAAATGATGGCATAACCCAGATTGTGGCTGAGAAGCTTGATAAGAAAACAACTTCCATGCTTGGAGGTTCAGGTTGACGATGAAGACCAACAGTCTTCACAAAACAAAAACAGTTTAGAGCAACAGGCCTTCTACACAAGTTCAGGAAGAGGACGAGGTAGAGGAGGCCATGGAGGCGGTCAAGGAGGTGGCCAAACAGGTAATCAGAATTATGGCCAGTAGCAGCAGCAACAACAGTCCCAGAATATACAACAACAACATCAACACACAGGTGGAAGAGGCAAATTCAGAGGTAGGGAGAGTCAAAGAGGACGTGGAAATTGGCAAAGGCAATATAATGAGGCACGTGAATGCTTTTATTATGGTAAGCCTGGACATGTGTAGGCAGAATGTTATAAGAAGCAGGCTGACATGCAAAATGGGAAAGTGCAGCAGAACAACTATGCATCCTCAAGCAAAAACAATGAGGATAATGAAAGGTTGTTTGTTATGCAACATGTCGTGAATGCCATGTCTGAAAATGTTGAAGCAACACAAAAAGATGATGTATGATATGTGGATTCAAGTGCTTCGAACCACATGACAAGTCATGGGGAGTGGTTCAAGGAGATAAAAAACCTTGAAAGACCAGGTTTTGTGGAAACAGGGGATGACATTGTGACAGGGCTGCCAAAGTTTAAAGTGGAAGGTATGCAGAGAATATGTGAAGCATGCCAATTTGGAAAGCAAACAAAGCATGTATTTCCACGTAACAGATATGTGAGCAGAAATGCGCTAGATGTTGTGCATTCAGATGTATGGGGTCCTACGAAGACCATGTCTATGGGAGGCTGTAGGTATTATGTGACATTCATCGATGACCACACAAGGAAAGTGGGTATATTTCATGAAGGAGAAGAGTGAGGTGTTCACTCACTTTCAAAATTTCAGAGTTTTCGTTGAAAAGCAAACAAGGAAATATGTAAAGTGCCTAAGGTCAGATGGAGGGGGAGAGTACTTCTCCAATGAGTTCTCTGAATTTTTGAAGAAGAATGGTATTCGGAGACAATTTACATGCAGATACACTCCGCAGCAAAATGGAGTTGCTAAGCGAAAAAACAGGCACATTGCTGAGATTGCGTGAGCATTGATGGAAGAGAAGAATATGCCGCATAGCTATTGGGCTGAGGCTATTTCTACAGCAGTATACATCATGAACAGGACTCCAACTGCAGCCATACATGATGTAACTCCAGAGGAGAGGTTTATTGGCAGAAAACCTGAATTGTCTCATCTAAAGTTTCTGGATGCATTGCATATGTGCATGTGCCAGATGAGCTGAGAACTAAGCTGGATCCAAAAGTGCTGAAAAATGTGTGTTTATTGAATATTCCCTTGAGCAAAAGGGATACAGGTGTTATAACCCTGCTACACGTGAGTTGAGGGTAAGCAGGGGTGTTGTCTTTGATGAGAAGAGCAGCTGGTATGTTGCTGAAAAAGAAGCTGTTGGGGCTGATGTGAGTGGAAGTGTGGTTGCACAGAATGCAGGTCAGCAACAATCACAGTCTTTGAGTGGACCAGGAGAGTCCTCATCTACTGGGTCTATTGATAGACCATGGAGTGGCACGCTGCATCATAATACCAGTCTTGCAAATGTGATTAGTACATCACATAAAGGAAAAGAGAAAGTGGTTGAGCCCCTTGGTATGCCTGACATTTGTGCAGGGCATTCTCATGTTGATGGAGAGTCTAGTGGCTCAGAGATGAGCCTTGATGAGGAGTTTGGGATCCCAGCTATGAGAACACCTGGTGTGAAGAAGGCTATGGAAGCCATGAATGAAAAGCTACGAAGATCTGGGAGAGTG
Source organism: Cibotium barometz (assembly GCF_041138505.1). Taxonomy (NCBI): domain Eukaryota; kingdom Viridiplantae; phylum Streptophyta; class Polypodiopsida; order Cyatheales; family Cibotiaceae; genus Cibotium; species Cibotium barometz. The sequence continues at coordinate 74,096,992 of NC_141047.1, read as the reverse complement.
AAAAACCCTGTGCAGAGATTTACCTCTGATGGTTATGTGGCACATCACTATGCATATATGGCAAAGGTTGTGCAGGTTGTAGAACCCACATGCATTGATGAGGCCATTTGGAAATGTGTGTTGGGAGAAAGCTATGGATGAGGAGATGGATGCACTATATGTAAATGAGACTTGGGATTTAGTGCAATTGCCTGAAGGCAAGAAAGCCATTGGATGCAAGTGGGTGTACAAAGTAAAACATAACAGTGATGGAAGCATAAACAGGTATAAGGCTAGGTTGGTAGCCAAAGGATATGCGCAGACATATGGCATTGATTATGAGGAAACTTTTAGCCCAGTTGCCAAGATGGTAACAATGCGAGTTGTGATAGCAGTGGCTACGTCAAAGCAATGGTCTTTACATCAGATTGATGTAAAGAATGCATTCTTGCATGGGGATTTACAAGAAGAGGTGTATATGTTGCAGCCACCTGGTCATGAGGATGTGAGTCACCCCGAGCATGTTTGCAGGTTAAAGAAAGCCTTGTATGGCTTAAAACAAGCACCAAGAGCATGGTCTGACAAGATTTCAGAATATCTGTCACTATTAGCTTTCATGTAGCCAATGTAGATTTCTCGCTGTATGTGAGACACGGTGATAGAGGGGTTGTGCTTGTTGTCATCTATGTAGATGACTTGATCATTACGGGGGATCATGATACAGAGATATTTGATGTAAAGATCTTGCTTAGATAGAAGTTTGAGATGAAGGATCTGGGTGAGCTCAGATATTTCTTGGGCATTGAGGTGATTAGGTCACCACATGGTATTGGATTACTGCAGAGACAGTATGGCTTGGACATGTTGTCCAAGTATGGTATGATAGGCTGTAAGCCTATTTCCGTGCCATTGGATCAGAATGGCAAGTTGAGTGCAAATTCAAGAGAGATTTTAGAGGATCCTACTATGTATAGGCGCATAGTAGAAAGTTTGATCTACATGACAATCACCAGACCAGATTTGAGCTATGTTGTTGGGTTAGTGAGTGAGTTTATGTAGGTTCCACGGAAACCGCATTTGGATGCATTGAGACGCATACTGAGGTATGTGAGGTCTACTTTGCATTGTGGACTGTTTTATGAAACTGGGACAGAGATATGTGTACATGGGTAAACAGATGCTGATTGGGCTGGAAGTATCTCAGATATAGAAGATCTACCAGTGGCTTCATGTTTTCTTTGGGGAGTGCTGCTATGACTTGGAGCAACAAGAAGCAGCCTATGGTTGCTCTATCCAATACAGAGGCCGAGTACAGAGGAGCTACTATGGCAGCATGTGAGGTAGCTTGGTTGAGAAAGCTACTTGCAGATTTGGGTCTATCAGTGGATAGACAAGTTGTCATTTTCTGTGACAACATTAGCAGTATACAGTTGGCCAAGAACCCAGTTTTTCATGCTCGCACGAAGCATATAGAGATCCACTACCGTTTTGTCAGAGAAGGTCTTGGCAAGAGACCTTGACCTTGTTTATGTCAGCACATAGGATCAGGTAGCTGACATCTTCACCAAAGCATTGGCTACAGAGAAGCTCCATAGATTTAGGGCTTCGCTTGGTGTACAAACATGAGATGGAGTTGAGCTTGAGGGGGAGTGTTGAGATATCGAGCTCATCTAGTGAGGCAGTGGACACTGATGACCCGCCTGGGGGATAGGCCCCACACTTATACCACTGGCATGGTTGGTGAGATCATGGGTGATATGCGGCCAGTGGGATGACAGGCTATGTGACAACCATTCTAGAGACTGGCATAGTTATAGCGCCAGCTCATTTAGTTGGGTTCACACTACTATAGAGAACCCTTGTATGTATTTGGTTGAGTACCCATCTTTGAGTGTTGAGTGAAGAATGTTGAGATATCGAGCTCATCTAGTGAGACGGTGGACACTGATGACCCGCCTGGAGGATAGGCCCCACACTTACACCACTGGCATGGTTGGTGAGATCTTGGGTGATATGCAGTCAGTGGGATGACAGGCTGTGTGAGAGCCATTCTAGAGACTGGCATAGTTATAGCGCCAGCTCATTTAGTCGGGTTCACACTATAGAGAACCCGTGTATGTATTGGTTGAGTACCTTTCATATTATGTGTACTCTTATCTTGTATATGGTGTGTTGAGTGTTGAGTAGAGAAGAAGAAGATTTTCAGCCTCTCACCTTGTGTGTTCTCTATTAGGGTTTTGTGAGTGTGTGTGTGTGCTTGCAAGAGCTCAAGCTCTCTTCCCCCCTGCATCTTTTCATGGTATCAGAGCCTGGTTCATGCTAAGGGCTGAGCTGCAACAAGCAAGAGAACCACAGGAAGCGGTACGAGGGTAAGAGCTTCAACTACTCTTCCCTATTGTGTTGGTGACTACACCCTGATAGGCACTGGTACGCACTGTTGTATGTACTGTTCCACTAGGTAGCGGCATCATACTAACTACAGCGATAACAGGTGCACTTTTCGTTATGCTCATCATTGGGGTAGGCATTGTGGATTCCCTAATGGAAAGTTGAGCCAAGGTTGGAAAGCTAAAGTTACTGCTCGTGGGCTCAACCTGCATTGAAACTCCAGGCGAAACAACATATGAAGGGTCTATGGGACTCACCGAGGGAGTCTCCAATTGTGATAGGGTTGGTTGTTTAGCCTTGCCCGTATCCAAAAATCTCATAGGGCCAGTGGAAACTAGGTTCACCCCCCTATTTTGCCTCTCAAATTGGATAATTCTATGAATAACCTCACATATCATTTGTTGTTGCTCCTCTAGATTAGTGGCGCTAGATGTAGATCGTATGACTTCTAACCAACCTACATGGTATGTGTAACCCGTGTATAGGTCAGTTAGAGTCTCTGTGTGTAGATCATATTCCCAATTTTCATTGAGAAATATCCCATCCAGACTTGGTGTGCCAAATGGTTCTCTTGAAGTGGACGCAATGTCACTTCTTATGGATTGGCTTCTAGGGACCTCTACTTTAGGAAGAGCATCGGAAGGTGGTAGCTCGGTAGGGCCCTCATTAAACAAGGTGGGTAGAATATCCACATGGACACTCTTTGGGAGGGTAGGGTCTACATGAGATGTGAATGGCGAATCCACTACCCCTCCTTCTTCATTTACTTTGCTGATTGCATGTTCAGAGCGTGTAGCTCTACTAAAGGTCTCTATTAGATGACTAAACATGCTAGATCCGGGTCGTGGGGCCCAACCTAGCATGTTTTGGCTTGTCTCCTCAGGGTTCTTGGTAAGGTGCCCTTCCATGGCTTCTGAGTCAAAGGACGAATCACTATCCGCTATTCGTGGATCTTGGGTTGCACTCCCTTGGGTTCCAGCTGAAGGCCAAGATGCCAACGTGGAGGGATGGTGTGAGCCTGCGTAAACTGAAACGCTTTCTAGTGGCTCAGACTCTAACACCCGATCAGAGCGTAGATGCATGTGACGTGGGTACCCTACAGGCGTTGGTAACGCCTTACTTATGGTCGAACCTGAACTAGGACGTGTGATAGCTCAAAACGAGCGTATAGTTTAAAGGGTCCTAGCGTGCTTTACAACACCGTGTTCGCCTATACAGAGCTCCTGTGGTCCTCAAAACAGTCTGTTTTCTTGTGGAGGATGGGGTGCAGGCCTATTTGCTTGTGGAGGAAAGGGTGAAGGCTTTATCCCACATGCTCCCTTCACTCCTTGGGGGGTGGGCTACATATAGAGCTCCACTTCCCTTAAGCTCTCACTTGAAAGAAAGCTATGGAGGCTCACTCTCCTATATATATATATCGAAAGACCGAGACCGAGGCCGGGGTCGGGGTCATTTGGGGGTTTTTCTTTTCAAAATAAATTTCTCCAAATAAAAAATCTTTCCTCTCCACACGTTTGGTTTTTTTTTTAAAAATTAAATTTTTTTTTCAAAATTAATTTTTTCTTTCTCTTTTTTTTTCTTTCTCTTTTTTTTTCCTTTTGGGATAAGTTTTCTAGGGTTTCTTTCTAGGATTCAGACTTGGCCGCGGCGCAGTTTGCACACAGTGCAGGCATGGGGATTCAGAAATCCCCCCTCACATGCAGAAAACCAGAGAAGAGAACGCACGCCCACATGCAGGGCAGAAAAATAACAAAAGAAACAGAATTGCAGAAGACAAATTGTAGAAACAGATTGCAGAACACGGAAACACCTCAATAACAAACACATAGTCGCCTTTCCTACAGTGTAAATTTCACTTCATGCAGTAACCCGAGCTGCAAACTGGAGCTTGGTGCAGGGCATCTCCCCGGCAGCGATGCCAAAAATGTGCGCTTTTGCCACACGAGTCGTAGAGCTGGGGACTTGCTGAGCACCGTATGCGAGCCATGAATAGCTGCAAGCATACAACCAGGAAAGCAAGCTCAAAGAAAATGCAAAGGTGTGTCACTCACCGCTCAAACCACCGCCGTGAAGGATTCCCACGTTGATGGCACGGAAGCGGTAAAGCTGTTTACACCTTTATAGAATGCCACACTTCCACACACGCATGCAAACACACCGGAACACCAGACCAAAAAGCATGAACAAGACTTATATTTCAGATCTGGCTGTCACAACTTGTACCCAAACAGACAAAGAAACAAAAAAAAACTCTCTGGCATCACCAAACACCAGCCACAGCTAATCAAGAGAAATTTACAACTCTGACTTGAGTCCCCAGAAGAGGTAGAAAACCACAAAGTACCACACACACGCACTCTCTCTCTGGCTCTCTGTGCTGATCCAGCCACACTTCAAACCCAAGCTTTGCAATGCTACCAGCCCATCACCAAGCAGCCACACTGTATATCACCAGCCTTTGTCTGCATCCAACTGTCTTCAGAATCACCAGAGTCGTCCCAGTACCTCTACTGCAAGGCAGCTACTCTCTTTGTTTCTGTCTGCAGCTCACCAGAGCTCCTTCACCATGACGAGGCAATCACCTTCATCAACGAGGCCTCAACTCCTTCTGGAACCACAGTGCCTCTGCTAGCCTCTCTTCACTCTGCTCGGGTGATTACCTGCGCAGGCCTCCCACCAGGCGGCCTTCACGTCTTCGCTCTCCACAAGGGAGGCCCCCCACGACTACACGATGGCCTCGCTACTCTGTCCACTGTCCTGTGCTGAATGAACAGGGCCCCCCGTCCCTAACCTTTAGGTAGCCACACGGCCCTCTCTCTACTCCAACCAGTCATCCACGCTTTCCAAAGGAACCCGCCAGCTTCTCTCGCTTGCGAGACTGAGCTCTCCATGCTAAACAGCCCCTTGTCAGCTACCTTCCCTGTGCCTGGTGTGCTAAGAGGGTCCCTTTGTTTGTCCTCGCCAGCAGCTAGCGTGCTAAAAAGCATCTCCTCACTTCGTTCGATCACCTGGGCGCCTCCAGTTTTTGGCGACCTCCAGCACAGCTCTCCCCTCTCACAAGACGGCTCCCTCAGCTGCGCCTGCCTGCAACCTTTCTTTGGCTCTGTCTGCAGCTATGCGAGAGAGCCCCCATCCACAACACGACGGCCTACCTTATCAAAGCACCTCATCTGTGCCTGTCTCTGCAACTTCTCCACAGCCAAGGCCTCCCTTTTAACTCATGGCCTCTTCACCTCTTGTCTTCAGCTGCGCCTACCTCCACAGCGAACTCAAAGCAGCTCTTCTCTCTTACCACAACCAGAGGCGACCCTTCCTCTCTCTTTGCTTGCGCATTACAGGTGGCTGGCGACTCTTTTTTTTTGGTTGTACCCGCCACCGCCAGCACGACCACCCTTTTCTTTTGTAGTTGCAGCTGTACACACCTTCTCACCACTCCTCACAATCGACCAGTGCTCCTCTCCACTCCTGGCTGCGCTTCACCAAAGAGGTCCAACTACCACTTGCGCTCCAGCGCTTCTACGTCAGCTACACCTATCTGCTCTGCAGCTACACACAAAAACACACGGGCCTTTCGTCCTCGCGCTCTCTCCCATGCTCAGCAGCCCATCGCTGCTCCAGTCACTATAGCAGCCTCTGCCTCTTTCCTCAGGCAGTGCCCCACCAACCTCTGCCTCCTAGGCGGCGTCTCAGTCTTCGCCAGCAGCTAGGCGGCTTCCACATGCCAGCCTTCTTAATGCCTTCTCACAGCCTGCTGTTACGCCCCATACCCCCAGAGAGTCTCCACACCACTCCACACGGAGATCCTCCACTTTTTTGTTTGTCACCTTTTTGTTTGCAGACAGCTGCGCCGACTCATCCACCACCTTCTGGACTATATGCGCTGGCAGCCACTCCCTCTTCCACGTAGCTCTGCCCCCTTATGGCCACGTTTTATTATTTTATCTCTTCTAAGGTCTAAGAGAATGGCCACACCCTCTTCTTCACACCAATACTCAATACTACCTTGGCCACATCCTTATTTGCCCATGTTCCACACACCTTCTTCAAATGCAACTTAGTGCCCACTGTATTTTGACGTGCCCTCACATATTCAAGCAACCGAGCAACTGAAGTCATCTCCAGCTGACCACGCTCTGGACAAGCTGTGCTTCCAGGATTTGATCATTTTTTCCTTCACATACACTTCCATCAAAACCAAAAGCCTGACTGCTACATCCATGATGCCCACACCGAGTCAATGGGTGCTCCCATGACTTTACCACAACACGAACAACACTCATGTACACATGTACACGTTGAGTTTGAGGTTCCCAAAAAACTACACACAACGTGGCAGTGAAGAAAGAGCCGCCTCGCCGCTCTACCGCCTCGCCGCCGTCGTGCCGCTACACAGTGCTCAATCGCTCTCTCACTCTCTCACTCTCTCTCTCACACACACGCAGGAGAAGGAAACCAAGAAGATAAGGCAAGAGCACTCTTGTATTCAACACATGAGAATGAGAGTTTTAGGGTTACATTTGACTCTTATAGGTGACTTAGCCGTTCACACATGGGTGTCCATACATGGCTGGCCGATCCTAACCCTTACCCTGCTAATATTCAAGGTGCGCCTCTCATCGGCGATCACCCAATCCCTTTATCCTTAACACATGGTGCCGACAAGCCCGGCCCATGACTCAGAATATTTAAATTAATGACGTTAAACATAGTACATCTCAATGTCCATCATAGGTTAACACTTTCGATAATGCATGGTTCTCGGAGTGCTCAGATACATACTTGAACTTTATAACTTTAAACTTTTCTTAATCTACCTCTCAATCATCTCAATTTTAAAATAGTTTTAAAAATCTCTAGACATCATTTGTGTACCATCACTTGTTTCAGAAAGACCCTCTACACTAAATAAGGTGGTGTATGACAAACATCATTGATTTCTCCCTCCTTGGTGCATCCCAAGTATGTTTCACATGATGTCTCACCACTTGTGATGATATAGATAGAGATGGGTTTGAGGCATGGAGAAGCACCCCAAATCCACCACCTGATGGGATGTCAAGACACTCAATCTTCTTTCGACTTCCATATAATTGGTGTGAGTTAAAGATCAATCATCTCTTAGATCCCATACATATCTTCAAGAATGTGGTAGCAAATATTTGAGACCATTAAATTGGTAATAAAGATACCAAGAGTGCAAGGGATGACTTACAAAACATTGGATTCCTTCAAAGTGCATGGCCAGTTATAGGTGAAAGTGGTAACATGGTCCTACTAACCAACCCTCAGTTTCAATGCAAAGTAATGTAAGACCTCAGCCTAAGAATTGGGGAAATCAAAGAGAGAAGTTTCCAAACCAGCCGTCCACTTCCAAGGCAATAACGCTGGAAGTGATAGAAGAAGAAAGAGATGAACGAGATATGAGGACATCTCGCGTTTTTTTAGGTGGGGTAGGATGTAAGATTCCTCCCTCGAGATTTTGAGGTGTAAAGGTGTAAGAACCTCCCCTTCTATCTCTTGTAATCATCATCCCCCCTCAGAAATGGAAAAAGATCTTGTTTTACCCTGTTGTGGACTAGAAAGAGAAAATGTCTAGAGAGAGGTAATTCAAAATTGAGATATCTTTGGATACAACAATTTTCCTAATATCTAAAATGAATTCCCATGAAACAAAAGCTCAAAATGAACTTTCCAATGTGCATTAGGAATTAATTCAATATGTGTATAAGAGACCTTAGCCTAAGAGTCCACATTTTCAGAAAGTTTTCGATTAAGGTCCAAATAAGATTCCAAAGAGCCAATAGGATTAATCCAAGTGTTGGGATGACAAAAATACTAAAAATAAAAGAAAATGCTCCATAAATAAGTAAATGCTCACATAAGATGAAGAGTAGACTGAGTACAGGGTTTATTAGTAAAAAATTAAGATATATTAGTAAAAAAAGAGATATTTTGATAAAATGATGCATTTTTGACACCTCGATAAGGAGGGAAAGCCACTTGAGGTAGGCACCTTTTTTATCATCATTGCTTGACATTTTCAATTCAAAAAAATCAAGATATTTCATCTCTCCTCTCTCCTAGTGCAAACTGGATCAAAAAGGGGACCAAACTGATCCAAATCTTGTCCAAAATGGGTCAAATTGAAGCTGGAAGGCTCTAGAACCCAGTTGGACCTGGTTAGTGGCCTCCCTCACCTATAAATAGACCCTCATTCCTTTGTATTTTCATCTTTATGAATTTACATGCCATTATTATCTTCATTTTAGTGTAATTTCTATTATCCCTCTATTTGCCTCTCTCTTTGGAGCTTTGGAGCTTCTCTATTCTCCATCCTCTCTTGAAGATTACCCTCCCCCTCTTCATGGCCAAGGACTTGCTTGTGAGCTTCACTTCTATCCAAAGAATCAAGCCAAAATCAAGGATAAGCTCTAATTTAATGGTTTTTTTATTCCTCTCAATGATTTTCTTCTTCTCAACCCCTCTAACGCTTGAGAAACTTTCAACGGAATGGTTTTCTCTTGAAATCAAGTTTTCCAATGATTCATAATGTTTAATTAGATTAATGCTAATCTTTATGCTTAATTATAATGTTTCCTTTAAGAAAAATCTCTCCTTTGGAAAGATTAATCATCTTTATTATTAGATCCTTGTTAGAAGGATGATTCTCAATGATAATCTCTTTATTTTAATCAAAACTCTAGGCTTGATAAGCTAGAGAAAGAGATTAGATATTTTCATGCTTTTTAATCTAGTAAAAATGATGGTTAATTCTTTTTGGCTTGATTATGAGCAAGAAAAATCATATTAACTCATTCTAAATTGAAAGAGGGTTATGCTAACATTTTTAGAAATGAGGAATGGTTATTTTAGAATAATCAAGAGATTTATTCATAATTATGCTTTTAGTATAAAAGAAGAGTTTCTATCATATTTTCATTACAAGTATTCATTCTAAAATAGAAAAGTGAACATTCTCAGTAATTGCAGCAAAGCTATTGTAAAATTTTTAGAAAAAAAGATAAATCTTATTTTTATGCATAATTTTAATAAAGCAAAAAGAGGAATTCCTATCATATTCTAGGCATAGATATTCCTATGCTAAAAGAATGATTTTTGTCATTTTTTTAGAAAATTGTTTTATAGAATTTATGCATAATTAATTAAATAGAGAAAAGAGGAATTTTTGTTATATCTATTTTTACATGCATAATAATTTTTATGCAAAAAGAGACGTTTTGAGCATTATTCAATAGTCAAAAAAATAAAGAAGGTTATGCACAAATTTTATAGAATCATTGAATGGATGTGAACGGATGTAGGATGATGTGAATGGATGTGATATGATGTGACTCGATGTGAATGGAGGTGTATGGATGTGAATGTATGTAGGAATGATGTGAATGGATGTGAACGGATGTATGATGATATGAATGTGAACGGATGTAGGATGATGTGAATGGATGTGATATGATGTGACTTGATGTGAATGGAGGTGTATAGATGTGAATGTATGTAGGAATGATGTGAATGGATGTGATATGATGTGACTCGATGTGAATGAAGGTGTATGGATGTGAATGTATGTAGGAATGATGTGAATGGATGTGATATGATGTGACTCGATGTGAATGGATGTAGGAATGATGTGAATGGATGTAGGAATGATGTGAATAAATGTAGGAATGATGTGAATGTATGTGAATGGATGTGAATGAATGTAGGAATGGTGTGAATGGATGTGAATGGATGTAGGAATGATGTGAATGGATGTGAATGGATATAGGAATAATGTGAATGGATGTAGGAATGATGTGAATAGATGTGAATGGATGTGAATGGATATAGGAATGATGTGAATGGATGTAGGAACGGTGTGAATGGATGTGAATGGATGTGAGTTGATATAGGAATGATGTGATTGGATGTGACTTAATGTAGAAAATGTGGGATAATGAGAAATGACGTGGAATAATGAGAAATGACATGGAATGGAATAATGAGAAATGACGTGGAATGGGATAATAAGAAATGATGTGGAATAATGAGAAATGACGTAGAATGGGACTATGATGAGAAAAGATGGGAATTCTATTTAGAACTATATTTGTAGATGAAACCTATTTTTTAAAAGATTGTTTTATGTCAAGAATATTGGGGAAGCATTTTGACCATCTTGTGAATGAGGTCTTGTGGACCTAAGTGAAAACGTTGCAACAACAGCTGACGGAGAGTCAACTGATGACCAGCCTCGGTTCGATTAAAATGGTAAGCTTCCGGTACAGTGGATGAGGGACCAAGGAAGCGGCCTATGAGTGAAGCGCTAGGTGACTTGCAAAGGAGCCTAGAGGGTGTTGACCATACGGCGCTCGGGCTCTAGGTCGCGAAGATACCCACGCATGCATCGGGGAAGAAAAATGAGTTGGAGCTATTTTCTCAACACGGGCATGAATCTGGTTGATTGGCCTTGCTGGTCTGATGAGTTCATGGCTCTTTTACATGGATCTTGTTGGTTGATCTTGCTGATCCCCAACTGAGAGTCCATATGGTTTTTATATGATTAAACTCCTAGGTACTATGGGTTAGGAACTATTGAAAAGGCCCCTGAGTGAGTAGGTGGTGAGCATTCTGGTTGCCGATGATGCCATAGGTATGCTGAGGAAGGAATGACTGAAATTGGATTTTATGGTTGGAAAGTGAAAAAGTTGAAAATTGGATATGGATATTTTGGAGGATTATGATTCAAAATACTATGGTTTCATTTCAAGTCTGCTTTAAAGACAGCTGAATCTGTAAAAGGCAATTTCATATTAGGTGCGTAAGTGGTATGTCTAAATTGTATTGTGCATGAGTGCTAGCTAGGGGGCTTGGGAACTCTTTTCCCTGGTACCCGAGACAAAACATAACCAAATTTTTATAATGGATCCTATTAATACAGTGGTTGGGCGGTTGGCTAACCCATGGAAATGGATGGGGTTAGGCTAGACTAATGGATCCCTATAATTAAAATTCAATTATGCTCAAGTTATGATAGTTGAAGTAAATCATGGATAATCCTTGTTCTATGGAAAAGAATCAATGGATGTGCCTCTTGACGGGGAAAAAAGTGTTGGTCGCTATGATCCAAGTGCAAGTTCCTCCCTCGATCCGGCCATGTGACCTGTGGGTTTGATCAGAATGAAAAAGGGTAAATTAAGGCTCTTGACTACGTTAGAATAAAATTCTCCTGGGAGGAATCGCCTATGCTTTTTTCTGGGCGAGGGAAGTTTTTTTCGGATTTGGTTTTGGGAGAACCGAGGGATTAATCTCTTGTCCGGACATCCATGGGCAAGGCCTCGAGTGGGAGTCTCTGCCCTACACATGAAGTTGCTACTTCTGGCTGCTAGCACCCCTGAATTCGATGCACAGAGGGGGGCAGGGATCTTTCACAGATAGTTCTTCATGTTAAGGTGCCACCTCTAGAGCTTGAATGGAGTATACAACACAAGTTTGATGTGGCTACCAACACATCCTTCAAGAGGTCATGTTCACTGCACACGAGTGTGTAGGTAGTGATGGTCCTAATGGCATGTCAAACCATGCTAGTGTGGCAGTAGTGTCTATCTCTAGGAGTAGCATGCCTTTATACTTCTGGAGAGGGCCAAACTTTATGTGTGTGGGAAGGGGTATCCCCCACACAGTTGCAAAGTTTGGGCCCCCACCATTGAACATTATTTGGGGCAAGTTATATGGGGTCAAGGAAACTAGTTTTAGATGGTTTGGGCCCTCTTGTGGAAACTTGCATAGAAAACATGAGAGGGGGCACCATATCTCGTACCTAAACCCTTTCCAATGGTGGCCAAACTTTGCAATTGTGTGGGGAAGGGTACCCCCCACATAATCCCAAAGTTTGGCCACACCATCTAACATCATTTGGGCAAGGCAAGGTCAAGAAAACTTTTTGTGGTTTCGACCCTCTTGGGGAAACTCCCACACAGAAAACATGGAAGGGAGTGCTATATATTGCCTTGAACAATGTCCGATGGTGATTGAACTACTTTACAAGTGTGTGGGAAGGGGTACTTCCCACATACTAGAAATGTTTGGCAATCAAACATTCTTTCAGCGCGAGACAGTCAAGAAAACCTAGTTTTAGGTGGTTTAGTCTCTCTTAGGGAAACTCACACAAAAAATGTGGAAGGGAGTGCCATATGTTCCCCCGAACAATGTCTAGTGATGATAAAACTTTGTAAATGTATGGGAAGGGGTAACTCCCACACACTTGCAAAGTTTGGACACCATCCTATGTCGTTCATATGAGACGGGTCAAGAAAACCGAGTTTTAGGTGGTTTGGGCCCTCTTGGGGAAACTTTATAGAAAACATGGAAGAGAGTGCCATATCTCACCCAAATGACATCTGAGATCAAACTTTGCAAGTGTGTGAAAATAAGTTCCCCTCCCACACTTGCAAAGTTTGGCCCACCATGTTGTTCTAGTGAGACGGGTTTGAGAAAACCGTGGTTTGGGGCCTCTTGGGGCAACTCACATAGGAGAGGGAGTGTCATATCTCACATTTGATGGTGACCAAACTTTGCAAGTGTATGGGGAGGGGTACCCCCACACACTTGAAAACTTTTGCCACGATCTAACGTCATTCCTGCAAGACGGGGTCAAGAAAACTTAGTTTTTGGTGGTTTGGGCCCTCTTGGGGGGAAACTCCCACAACATGTAGCGCTATATCTTTGCAAGTGTGTAGGGAGGAAAAGCTTTTGGTGGTTTGGGCCCTCTTCAGAGAAAATGTGGGAGGGAGTGCCATAATTTTCCCAAAAGATGTCTGATGAGATGAGTGAACTTTGCAAGTGTGGTGTGGGGGTACCCCTTCACACATAATTACAAAGTTCAACCATGCCATTGGACACTGTTCAACCATGCCATTGGACATTGTTTGAGCTAGATGGGGTCAAGAAAACCTAGTTTTAGGTGGTTTGGGCCCTCTTGGGAAAAATCTCACATAAAACATGGCAAGGATAGCCTTATCTCACCCAAACAATGTCTAATATAGCTAAAGTTTGCAAGTGTGTGGGAGAGTTACTTTCCACACTTGCAAAGTTTCACACCATTTGACGTAGTTTGAGCCAAGACGGGGCTGAAAAACTAATTTTTTAGGGCCCTCTTGGGGAAACTCGCATAGAAAATGTGAGAGGGACACCATATCTTGCCCAAACAAAATTCAATGGGACCATGTAAGACATTGGAAGCTGGATCCACACAATACAAAGCGATGAGTTATAGAAAGAAGTGGAGAGTAAACAATATTACTACTTGCACAAAACTTGATTACAAACTAATGGAATTTTTCCACTCATGTGCTCTAGGCAAGGAGCTTTTGATGGTGATCTACACATACTCTAGATGGAGGATGTCTTACTTTTACAAGAGTTCTTAAACACAATGAACTCGATGATAAACTAAGGTTGTCAAACTAGTCTATATATAGTACCCAAGGTCGATAGTAGCGGCCACATTCACTAACCCATGACTTGGTCCAAAATGACCAACCAACCAGATTATCTAATTGGGACCATATTAGACTACAATAAAGTCTTGTAGGGACTTAGCACAGATCTCATTGCCATTTGAGACCGTTTGGACCCTCAAACAAGCCCCTCAACTCAAGAACAATGTGTCACAACACTCATGAATGGGTCACATAATGTACATAAGCATGCATCCAACTTGGAAGAGTGCCAAGTCTACATAAGCTATCTCCTAACCATTTGGTCACACTTAACCATCCACCTAGTATATTTAATTGGAAACTACCAAATGCCCAGGTGCACCATAATAGCTACTCCTCATAAAGGTGACCTTACAAAATAGAGCACATCTCCACAAAAACCATCACAAGAATGGAGCATTAAGAAAATTACTTTCCAACACCCCCCTCAATGTCCACTTCCCTAAGCCTTTGTGAAAATTTCTGCATAATTCTCTATCATCAGGTATAGTAGTAGACAAGCTCCATCTCTCCATTCATAATTAGCTCACGCATATAATGATATTACATCTCAATTTGTGTGGTGCAAGCATGAAGCACCAAGTTCTTGGCGATAGCCATGTAACTGTGATTATCGTACAATAACACTGTCGCTCCCTTTTTTAACAACACCCATGTCTCCTAAGATCCTCCTCAACCACATGAAGTATGTTCCCTTGTACTGAGGCTCTATAGAAGAAAGTGCCATTGTAGGCTACTTCTCATCAATCCAGGATGTAATTCCATACCCAATAAACAAGAAAACAGTAAAAACCAAAAACTAATTTCCAACTATCACAATCTCCTATCCAATCTAAGTCACAAAATCCAGTCAAGAATTTTCCCAATTTGTAAGTGATGCCATAAGCAATGGTACCTTTGATGTATTTCAACACTCGTATCCCTACCTTCTAGTGGTTCTCTCAAGGCTGATTTGAGAACTTGCTAAGGACACAAATTGTAAATCTCATGTTAGGACATGTATTGCATAGAAAGATCAAACTCCCCCACCAACTTCCTATGCTCCTTCATATCTCCCAATGGAGAAGCATCTTCAACAAAAAACTTTGCATTAATTTACATGGGTGTAACCCCACTGACTTATACTCAACCTACCAAATGCTTCATAATTTCTCTTGCATAATTTTGCTAAGAAAAGAAGATTTCATTTGACTTTTGTGAGACCTTTATCCCCCCAAATAGAAATATGTTAGCTAGAAAATAACCTACCACCTTATTCTTATATCCTTAGCTTAGGGGTAGTTTAGGAATAAGATTCCAATAGTCGTGTGTCGTTATATTTCTCAAAGGGGTGTTAACTATATAGCCACTTGTAATCAAAATGGATGATCAAGAAGGAGAAGAGCATTGAGAAATATATAGAGTCTATTTTCCTATCTTTATACTGTTTGTGTAATGTTATCTATAGCATGTATTAATCAATTGTATGTTGTTTAATTCTATCATCATGTTTAATGTTAAATCTTTCTTTTTTGTGTTGCTTTATCTACCAACACTTTGGCAATCTTGATGTGATCGATTCCCTACCCATGCTCTGCTTTTATGATCTAAGTATTATGCCTTTGCTGCATGGAGTTGGCATGGATGGATTGCCCTCACCAATTAACTGGCATATTGTTCGTTGTTTGTTAGGTCCTCCATTCATCTATCTTTGTTTTCATTTAGAACATGATGGATTTCATCATTTAGTTCTACTTATCGATGTGTTTTCTCTATGTGAAAAGGTTTCATCTGGTTCACACATTGCTATTTTGTTAACATATTTATGGCATCTAGTTGATCGCGTGGAAGTGACCACATTTCGTGGATCTTCATCCTTAGATTTTTTATAACGTCTTCCATTTCTCAAATTCAAACCTATTTTAGCACTCCTTGATGGCTAGTTGCATTTCTAGTCCATGTTCAATCGGATGTGGAAAATCTTCTTCTGTTAGAAGCTGAGTATGGCAATGACTTTTATTAGCCATTTTCCAATTATCAAATCATCTAGTGATGGACCGAACGATGTTATGATGCTTGTCTGGAGTGTCACCAAAATGAGCTATATTGGATCATCAATGGGAGGAAGTTGACGGCGATGATGTCTCTATTGCAGAGGAAGATGATGATGATGCTAATGTCAAGCTTAAGGAAGACAATACTAGTGTTCACTTTGGAGCCAGCACACAAAGGACTTCAATGTACTTCTAGTGGTAGCCTCATGTGCGGCTTAGAATTTATTAATTACCGAATTGCTTCCCTCGACACATCCTCCTGTAGCACCAGCTCTAGTAGGTTTGGGAGTCTTTTCACGTCCACTTGGTCTTACTGGTGCTATTTTGCCTCCACATCTTCCCGTCATGGCATAACGCGTGTCTCTTAAGTATCTAAAGTTCCATGGTAAGAACAAGGAGGTTTTGGAAGCTACTTGAAGATCAGAGTGCACTTTAGGGAAGAGTTCCACTTTGAAGAAGGGGAAAATAAAGCCTCAAGAAAATTCTTCAAGATGAGCAAGAGGAAGACACTTCAAATGACGACTCGAATATGAAGTCGAATTCAAAGTCCATAGAAGCCAGAGACAATCAAGGAATGATGTCGTGGAATGGGCTAAGCTTTAGGGTGGAGGTGCAAGAGGAGCCCGATCTGGGTTGCAATCCGATGTCTGGTGTACAAAGTGTTTCAAGCAAGGTAATACCAAGGAAGAATGTCCACTAGTTCTCTATTGTGCTATATGCTAATCCACCAATCATCTTTACGAGAAGGTTTGCCGGTACAACGGCAAATTCAATCATTCGTAGTGCCAGATGTAGCAAACTCAATCTGCAGTCTTAGTGCAACAGATAGCACCAAACCACCACTCGTGTTTACAAATACTTGTTGATACAATGGTAGAGTCAATCATTCATAGTGCCAAATGGAGCAAACTCAGTTTGCAATCTTAGTGCAACAGATAGCGCCAACAATCAATCAATCCACAACAAGCATACCACAGGCTCACCCTTATGGATGAGGTCATAGGTGTGCCATGTGTACCTTCTTAATGTTACTACTAGTTCATCACAAGATGAAGTGTCAATCTAGTAGCAACCTAGCAGCGACATTAGATGGAACTCCAAAAAAACACAAGCAAAGGGGTCCACTTGAGTTTTGCCTCCAGCAATCAATTTAGTACAAATTCAGTCAATTTCAGAGGAAGTGGAGCCTCCACAGGTTGTCGTGGTAGTCACAAGGGCACAACACCCAATAGCTAATATGGAGAATCAAAATTGACCAAGGACAAAGGATTAAGCTGAGAATTGGGAGAAACACTGATGTGTCTAACCAAGCTAGTGCAGGAAGCTTAGGGCAAGGTCCAAAAGGTGCACTCAACTCCACAGCCAATAACGGTGCAACAGATTGTTTGGAGACCGTTCAAAGAAGAAAAGGTGCAAAGAAGATCTAGAAAGTTCCAAAAACACTTGAATCAAGAGGAAAGGGTGTAGAGAAGAGACAGAAAGAGAAGAGACAAAAAGTGCTAGAAGCCCACAATTAGGCAAAAAAGGTGTAGAGACAAGCCAAGTGCTAGAAGCACAAGATTTAAGCAAAAAAGGTGAGGAGAAGAGCCAAAAAGTGCTTGAAAGACCAGAATTGCATAGGAAAGGTGTTAAACACGTCCAAGAAGACCTGGAGGTATCATTACCAAGTCAAAGCCAATAAAATGGTAGTAATGAACCACAAGCATAATTCAAAGCGATGTAGCAGTGTGGAAATCAAAGAGGAAAGAAACCCACTCAAAGGGAAGGAAAATCACAAGTGGTGTATGTATGAGAAAGGGGTAGAATTGTTACCTCGGATTGCAGATAGCTGATCCATCAGCAGAATATGATTTATGGGAGAATTTGCAGAAGATGAAGCTTAACATCACATTGGATAAATTCATGTGCTTAGTGCCTAATTATAGACAACAGCTTTTGAAAAGATCATTTCCATCTGGCAACAAAGGTATCGAATGTATCTAAATTATGCCCAACAAGTAAAAGAAGAAATTGACAAATTGCTCCAAGTAGGTTTTATTTATCAGATTGTTGACAGAGCTAATTGGGTTTCTCATATACATGGAGTAATTAGAATATTTCTTTTAGATGCAAAAATGGTGGGAATTACTCTTTTGGAATAACATGAAAACAAACTTTCTTTTTCACAAAATTCTAGAAAATTTTACCATAACCTCCTTTGTAGGACTGACCGTTTCTCATTTTTATCTTTCTTTATTTAACCTAATTAACCCAATTTTGAATTATAGAACTCTAATCTACACAATTTTCTAAATTCAAGAGAGGAAACAATAAGAAGAGTTTAATTCAAACATTTGTAAAACATAAAAATCAAGAAAACCATAGATTTTTTATTAAACAAAGTAAGAAAATTAGCTTACATGAAGCTTGTAAGCTCTCCTTTGGCTTGAGGGATTGAGGGTTCTACTATTGTTTAAAGCAGTAGTGGCCACCAATTCACTTTGGAGAGGATTAGGCCAAAAACAATTGAATTATTAAAAAATTCAATGTAGATGGCTTAGGTTAGGAGCAGAGTAACAATGCATAAACACCATTGAGCTTTTACAAAGGGGGAGGCTTCTATTTATAGGAAAAAGTGAGCCTCTAACCAAGCAAACTGATTCTAGAGTTTTCCAATTCAGTTTGGTCAATTTTTGACCATTTTTGGGTCAGTTCAGCTTGCTTTTTGGTGGATCTAGTTTTGAAAAAGGAGAGAGGAGAGATGAAAATATCTCATTTTATTGATTAAAAATTAGGGGTAATGATGAGAAAAAGGTGCATACTTCATGAGGGGAGATCCCCACACTGAGGTGTCAAAATTCAGTTTTTTAATTCTTTTCTTTGGTCTTTAGTCCACTCTTCATCTTATGTGAGCATTTACTCATTTTTGGGGGGGTTTTCTGTTATTCTTCAATTTATCTCCTCTTGGATTAATCTAATTGGTCCATAGGAACCTTAATTGGACCATAATCTAAAAATTTATGAAAATCTAGATCCTTAGGATAAGGTTCTTTATACCTATTTTCAATTAATTCCAATTACACATTGGAAAGCTCTTTTTGAATTTTTGTTTCAGGGGAACCCGTTTTGTCAAGTGTTAAGAGTAGCAATCTCTGTCAGCATAATCCACTAATCTCATAGTGATTTGCTGAAGTCATTATCGTCATTCCAGTTACAATATCATCACAGGGACTCGTCCCATTCATCCTCATTGTGGTTTTGCTCAGCTTAACGCTTTTCAACCAAAATTCAGGAATCATCATTTTTCAATCAGAATCCAAATCAACTCATCAGTTCTCAACTAGAATTTTAAAATCATATCAACCACATTTAAATTCATCATCTGGATAGCATTTTTGCTTATAATTTCAAGGTCTTAGATTTACTCATATATATACTGCCAGTAAAGAGCTGCAGTTATATCCTCGGTATATACGGGTAGTCACGGTCCTTGGAATTTTAAGGTAGATACCATCATGTCTAGGCCTCAACAAGCAAGTTAGGGATTCCATACAATTGCGGTACTTCCATCTAAAGACCTAATTACTAATTTATGAATCTCAGTCTGAATATCAATTTGTATGAATTTCATCACACATTTCTAACTTTTTACTGTTACTTCATAAATTTTTGACATTTTTGGCTTCTCGGTTGATCCACTTTAGCCAATTTGCTCTAATACCAGCTAAAAGGTCCCTATTCCCACCACGCAATGAATTCAAGGGTGCTAGCAGCAGAAGTAGCACTTCTTGCGCGGGGCAGGGTCCCTCACTCGGGGCCTCGCCCACGTATATCCGGACAAGAGAATAATTCCACGGTTCTTCCAAAACCAAACCTGGAAAAACTTCCCTCGCCCAGAAAGCATGGGCAATTCCTCTAGGGCATTTTTATTCTAACGTAGTCAAGAGCCTTATCTAACTGAACTGATCTGACATAGTCAAGAGCCTTATCTAACTGAACTGATCTGACGGAACCTGTAAGTCCCATATCCAGATCAAGGAAAAGACTTGCACTTGGATCATAGAGACCAGCGTTTTTTTCCTCATTGTTTGAGAGAGGCACAACCGTTGATTTGGTTGAATCCTAATTCCTAATTTTTCCTTCATCGGTGTGTACCTACTATGGCATCATTGGCAACGAGAACGCTCACCACCTGTCTACTCAGGGACCTTTTCGATAGTTCCTAGCTCATAGTACCCGGCAATATATTCACTTTTAAAAATCAAAATGAAATCTCCGTTGAAGAGTAGCAAGATCAACCAACAGATCCATATAAAAGAGCCATGGACTCATCCGTTGTTGAGGACCAGCAAGGTCAATCAACCAGATCCATGCCCAAATTCAGAAAACAACTCTTACTCCTTGATCCAATATCTTCCATGATGCATGTGTGGGTATCTTCGGTGACCTAGAGCCCGAGCACCGTATGGTCACCACCCTCTAGGATCCTTCGTAGGTCAATCAACCAGATCCATGCCCAAATTCAAAAAACAACTCTTACTCCTTGATCCAATATCTTCCACGAGGCACGTGTGGGTATCTTCGGTGACCTAGAGCCCGAGCAACCACCCTCTAGGATCCTTCACAGGTCACCTAGCACTTCACTCATAGACTGCTTCTTTAGTCCCTCATCCACCGTACTAGAAGCTCACCATTTAAATTGAACTGAGGCTGCGGCCGACCTTGCTACGCAAGATGTCCTCCATTGACTCTCCGTCCCAGCTCAACTTTATCAGTTAGGTCTTCACGACCTCATTCACAGACGGTCAAAATGCTTCCCCAGCATTCTTGACATAAAACAGTCATTTAAAAAACAGGTCATAAATACAGTTTCTATAACGAACTCTCATCTTTCCACATTGTTCCACACATTAATCCTCATTTATTTCATATGTATTCCCATTCTCATCACATCATTTTCCATCTCATCACATCTTTCCTCATGTATCCTCATCAGATCTCATCCACTCGTATCTACCCATATCCACATCTCATCACATCATATTCATTCACACCACATATCATCCATTCACATTTATCCCAATTTACATCACTCACATCCCAATTCACATGACATCACATCTCATTCATTCACATCCTGATTCACATCACATCACATCTATTCATGTCCATCACATCCATCACATCACATTCATTCATATCCATCACATTCATTCATTCATATCCATCCCCATCACATACATTCTATCCACATTATATCACATCACTTCTATCCACATCATATCTCATTCATACACATTTCATCTCATTTCATCCACATCCATCCAATCGTTCACATGTACGACTACATTCATATCTATCACTTCACATCCACATATATTCATCATGTCACATCACATCACATTCTTTCACATACACATCCACATCCATTCTTTCACATACATCCACATCCATTCTTTCACATACTCATCCACATCCATTCTTCACATACACATTCACATCCATTCTTCACATACACATCCATATCCATTCTTCACATACACATTCACATCCATTCTTCACATACACATTCACATCCATTCTTCACATTCACATCCATATCCATTCTTCACATCCATTTTCACATCTATCTGATTCACATGTCATCACATCTCATTCATTCACATCCCGATTCTCATCACATCCCATCCATCCTTTCATTCACATCTATCTGATTCACATCGCATCTATTCACATTACATCTCATCACATCTCATTTCTATGCAAGTTTTCAGTTTGATTTTCTTTTGATGAATACAAGGGGATTGATTGGAATTCTGAATTTCATACCATAATTCCTCGAATTCTATAACCTTGATCCACAGATCAATTCAAAGGGTCTCAAACTTAGTTCCAGATTTGGCGGGAGTTTTGAATGTATTTTTTTAAACTGATCACGCCTTCTTTCCTCGAAACTGACGAAAGAGTTTGGTCTTGGTCATAGTCTGATTCAAGGTTCGAGTCGGATAAGATTTTTCCTCAACTATCTTTCTCGAAAAGGTTTGATAATTCAGTTACTATTTTACTGAATTTCTTTCTTTGAATATTCACTTAACTGATTTCTAAATTCATTACGAATTCCAATGAGAAATAAGTTAATCATTTATCTGAATATTTCAATCTCGATAGATTTCCAGAATTTTCTTTTTTCAATCCGTGTGTGAATATAAAACGATAGAAATTTCTCTTTTAGAGTATTTAATTATTCATTTATCAAATACTCATAGAATTTAAACATAGAATATAAGAGAATTCTAATTTTGATATAAAAATTCTTTATGTATCTATTTAAGCATAAAATTCAACTTCAATGGGAATAACACTTTTATAAAAAAAAATCCTTTTAAGCATCTATTTATGTATAAAAATCAATTTTAATGGAAATAACACTTTTATTTAAAAAAATCCTTTTTATGCATAAAATCAAATTTAATAGGAATAACACTTTTAAAATAAAAAGAAATTCTTTATGCATAAAAATAAAATTTAATAAGAATAACACTTTTGTAATAAACAAAATTTCCTTTATGCATCTTTCTATGCATAAAATTCAAATTTATTAAGAATAACACTTTTGTAATAAGAATTTTACTTTATGCATCTTTCTATAGATAAAAATCAAATTTAATAAGAATATATTTTTATAGTAAAAAAATTACATTATGCATCTTTCTATGCATAGAAATCAAATTTAATAAGAATAACATTTTGGTAATTAAAAAAATTCCGTTATGCATCTTTCTATGTATAGAAATTAAATTTAATAAGAATAACACTTTTGTAATAAAAACAAAATCCATTATGCATCTTTCTATGCATAGAAATCAAATTTAATAAGAATAACGCTTTTGTAATTTAAAAAAATCCTTTATGCATCTTTCTATGCATAAAAATCAAATTTATTAAGAATAACACATTTGTAATTAAAAAAACTCTCCATTATGCATCTCTCTATGCATAGAAATCAAATTTAATAAGAATAACGCTTTTGTAATTAAAAAAACTCCTTTATGCATCTTTCTATGCATAAAAATCAAATTTAATAACAATAACGCTTTTATAATAAAAGAAATTCCTTTATGCATCTTTCTATGCATAAAATCAAATTTAATAAGAATAACACTTTTGTAATTAAAAAAATTCCATTATGCATCTTTCTATGCATAGAAATCAAATTTAATAAGCATAATGTTTTTGTAATAAAAAAAACTCCTATATGCATCTTTCTATGCATAAAAATCAAATTAAATAAGAATAACGCTTTTATAATTAAAAAAATTCTTTATGCATCTTTCTATGCATAAAATAAGATTTAAAAAGAATAACACTTTTGCAATGAAGAAAATTCCATTCTGCATCTTTCTATGCATAGAAATCATATTTAATAAGAATAACGCTTTTGTAATAAAGAAAATTCCTTTATGCATCTTTCGTAATTAAAAAAATCCATTATGCATCTTTCTATGCATAGAAATAAAATTTAATAAGAATAACGCTTTTATAATAAAAAAATTCCTTTATGCATCTTTATAAGCATAAAAATCAAATTTAATAAGAATAACACTTTTATAATAATAAAAAACTTCCATTATGCATCTTTCTATGCATAGAAATCAAATTTAATAAGAATAACACTTTTGTAATAAAAAAACTCCATTATGCATCTTTCTATGCATAGAAATCAAATTTAATAAGAATAACGCTTTTATAATAATAAAAAATTTCTTTATGCATCTTTCTATGCATAAAATTAAATTTAATAAGAATAACACTTTTGTAATTTAAAAAAATCCCATTATGCATCTTTATATGCATAGAAATCAAATTTAATAAGAATAACACTTTTATAATAAGAAAATTTCCTTTACGCATCTTTCTATGCATAGAAATCAATTTTAATAAGAATATCAGTGATATCCATACATATTCATAGGTGAATATGTACATGGAGTAATTAGAATATTTCTTTTAGATGCAAAAATGGTGGGAATTACTCTTTTGGAATAACATAAAAACAAACTTTCTTTTTCACAAAATTCTGGAAAATTTTGCCATAACCTCCTTTGTATGGCTGACCATTTCTCATTTTTATCTTTCTTTATTTAACCTAATTAACCCAATTTAGACTTATAGAACTCTAATCTACACAATTTTCTAAATTCAAGAGAGTAAACAATAAGAAGAGTTTAATTAATCACTTAGTGAATCTTTCTAGGATTGAGAGAGGTTGGAATGTAAAGAAGAGAAGGGGGTGGCCTTTTTATCAAAGGCATAGCATTTGAATTTAATTCAAACATTTGCAAAACATAAAAAATAAGAAAACCATAGATTTTTTATTAAACAAAGTAAGAAAATTAGCTTACATGAAGCTTGTAAGCTCTCCTTTGGCTTGAGGGATTGAGGGTTCTACTATTGTTTGAAGCAATAGTGTGGCCACCAATTCACTTTGGAGAGGATTACGCCAAAAACAATTGAATTATTAAAAAATTCAATGTAGATGGTTCAGGATAGAAGCAGAGTAACAGTGCATAAATACCATTGAGCTTTTACAAAGGGGGAGGCGTCTATTTAAAGGAAAAAGTGAGCCTCTAACCAAGCAAACTAATTCTAGAATTTTCTAGATTAGTTTGGTCAATTTTTGACCATTTTTGGGTCAGTTCAGCTTACTTTGTGGATCTAGTTTTGAAAAAGGAGAGAGGAGAGATGAAAATATCTCATTTTATTGATTAAAAATTGGGAGTAATGATGAGAAAAATGTGCCTACTTCATGAGGGGAGATCTTCACACAAAGGTGTCAAATTTCAGTTTTTTAATTCTTTTCTTTGGTCCTTAGTCCACTCTTTATCTTATCTCTTCATCTTATGTGAACATTTACTCATTTTTGGGGGGGTTTTCTTTTATTCTTCAATTTATCTCCTCCCTACATTTGGATTAATTTTATTGGTTAATAGAAACTTTAATTGGACCATAATCCAAAATTTTTTGAAAATATGGACCCTTAGGCTAAGGTCCTTTAAACCTATTTTCAATTAATTCCAATTGCAATTGGAAAGTTCCAATTGCACATTGGAAAGTTCTTTTTGAATTTCTAGTTCTAAAGATAGATATGAGAACATAGAGAGCACACCCCATGTAAGGGCAACTATTCGGTAATGATTCGATCACAACCGAGCAAACCACATCCGTACAAATATGCCAGCCCACGGTGGAAATTTCTAGAGGAAGAGGAAACGAAAAATGTATGCATCACTTCCTCCTCCGGATTTCAGTGAAAACTGGATGCATGTGCTAGCTACGATAGATGTGATGCAACCTCGAGGAACCCAATATGTGGAATCTGGGACTGTTCCCACTACCTCTGTCTGTATGTTCAATTGGCAAACCATTGATGAGGAATCAGAAGAGGAGGTCTCTAGCATAGAAGGGACTGGATCACAAGGCCGTACCAGTGCGTCCACGACGCCTTCAAATATGGAGAAAGCAGAAATGATATATATCGTTCAATGAAATGCCCTACTACTACAAAGAAAACCCACAGATGCCCAGTGGCTAAGATGCCTTGAAGCTACTAAGGTACACGATGAGTTTTCTAAGTATTGGGGTGAGGAATTGAGTAAGATATCCCTTAAAGGGAAACATAGGGAGGAAGTCATTCTTCGAGAACCGAAAACGCCGAAGCTTACGAAAGTTGGGCGCTAAAAATGAAACAAAGCTTTGGCAGAAGCTGAGCAAGAGGCCAGGAAAGTTATGGTTAAAACAAAAAGTGAGAATGAGGATAAACCAGACCTTCTTTCAGTACCAGACCATTTCAAAACCTACACAATTGATGAACAAAAGATGGTCTACTAACGGCAAAAAGAGTTAAGGAAGATGGGTTGTCCACATCATATGATGGCTCAGCTGAAGTCAAGGAAGTCAATATTGTAGAACCAAGGGAGGAAACCAAACCTGTTTATATCTCTAAGGACTTGACTTTAGTTAAAGAAAATGAGCTTGTTGCTCTTCTTAAAGTGTTTAAGGATTGTTTCACCTAGAACTACAAAGAGATGCAGGGTGTACCACCTGAGGTGGTGCAACATATGATCCCAATCACAGATAGATCAAGACCAACTAGGCAAAAACCATACCAGATGAATCCTTAATATGCGGTAATTGTAAAGGAGGAAATCGATAAACTCATTACTGCGGATTTCATCTAATAGAACATACGGATTGGTTGTCACCAATCATAATAGTGCCAAAGAAGAATGGGAAACTTAGGGTATGTGTTGATCTTAAAAAGTTCAATGCAGCTACTAGGAAGGCCCATTACCCATTTCCTTATAGAATGCGTTTTGGAGAGAGTAGCTGGTGAAGAAGCTTACAACTTTTTGGACGGATTTTTAGGTTACAATCAAGTGTCTACTATAGCACCCAAAGACCAGCATAAGAAAACCTTCAATACAATGTGGGGGATGTTTGCTTACAAAGTCATGCCTTTTGGTCTCACCAATGCCCCAGCAACATTCTAACAATTAATGTGCACATCCTTCAAAGACTACCTGCAGAAGTGGATGGAGGTATTCATTGATAATCTGTGTGCACGCTGTCGATATAGTCCATTTGACTTGCTTGAGAAATGTGTTTGAGCGTTGTCAATTTTATTGAATATCATTAAACCCTTTAAAATACCAATTTTGGGTCAAACACGGTGTGATATTGGGACACATTATCTCTAAGAATGGTATATCCACAGATGACAGTAAGGTCAGGTTGATCTTTGAACTTCCACCACCCACTAATTACAAAGGTGTGCAAAGATTTATGGGCCACGTTGGTGTTGAGAGATGTAATCGCGGAGTTGTGTATGTGGGAAAGCACCCTAGAGCAAGATATTGTGGTGAGATGGAATGCCACATGTAATATTATATGATGTGTGAGTGTTGACTAAAAGAGTGGAAAAGGAGTTGCCACATGGATGATGATGTGTAAAGTGGGATAAGGCTAGAGAGCCTATATTATTGTATGGTTCATTGTGATATGCAATACAAGGGAATAGTGGAGTGTGTAATCTCTCTCTCTCTAGTCATGGAGTTTTTAGTGTGGTTTAATCCACCTTAATCTTATGCTTAATCTATGTCCTTCACCATGATCAATCCCATTTCTAGAATCTTAACATGGTATTAGAGCCAAATGGGCTCTTGGTCATGGTGTTTATTATGTATATTAGCTTGGTTGTGAGTTTCTATGATTAAGCATTATTTTTAGTTTATTATGAAAAAAATTATGCACACTCATATTATCATTTGGATTTGCATTTGTGAGGATTTGAGAGGAGATTTGCAACAAGGAGGTTGCATAGAAGCTGCCCAAGAGAGTTGCAAATGGAGTTTTGCAACATGGAGAGCTTGCTCATCATCAAGGAAGCTGAAAATGGAGATTTCAGCATTATGAAGGCTATGGAGTCTTCATCATCATCAAGGAGAAGCTGCCAAGAGAGGATATGCTGCTGATTATGCCTCAAGAAGGTTGGTTTTGTGAAGTTTTGCCTCAAAGTTTTGTGTTTGAGAATGGAAGAATGCTCTATGAAGGGTTGCTATGTATGGGATTTGTGTATCCCATGAATCTTGTGTGGAGGTGCACGCTTGTCAAGAAGATGGCAAGTGAGATGGTGAACTCAATGGAGTTCACATGTGTGTGCATCAAGAAGAGGATGCACTTGTGAATGTTTGCTCAATGAAGGAGAGCAAAGAAGGGAATGGAAACCTTGGCAGTTTCCACATGTTTATGCACCTATGGTTTCATTTTAGAGACCATGTGAAGAAGCACCCTTGAATGGATGCATGCATTGAAGGAAAAGCATGCTGATTTGGAGGCCACCATGAAGGCTATATCAATGGTCATGGAAGACCTCAACTTGGAAGTCTTGGAGAGGCAAAGTAGCAATGGGAGAGCATGCGTGTTTGAAGCCCATTATGAAGCTCATAGTAGCCAACGTGGTGGCTACAAGACCGTCATGGGGAAGGTTTTTTAAAGACAAAAGAGAAGCTATAAAGAAACTTCTACATATGAAGAAAGAAGCAGCACATGTGGAGCATGTGCCATGGACGCTTGGTACAAGATTCAGCTCACACCTATAGCAATGGTAGAGTAGAAAGCACAACAAGGGCTTCTAATTAGAGAAGCATCACAATAGAGGCAGCAAAGGAGATGAAGGCAAAAGGCAGCAAGAGTCATCAGTGAGGAGGTCAATCACCATGGGAGCTGAGATGAGCTCCAACAGAGAAACAGCAGGTACGCACGAAAAAGAGGAGGTCGGCACGAAAGCTTGACTAAAGTTTTGCTCGAAGTTTACAGGCGGAGGCAAGTGACTTACTGCAGGAAGAAGTAAGAGGCAGGTGGAGATCCGTGGGGCAGAGCAGACCATAATAAGGAAAAGAAGCTTGAAAGCTTCAAACTGTGGATATGGCGGCGGAGAGATTGAAGTAGCAACAAGGGTTGCTCTGGAGGCGGACTGAACTGCCCATGACGCAAAAGCAAAAATGCTGCAACGACAGTTAATAGCCATGCAGCGTATAGAGCAGAGAGCTGTGTGTGTTGGCCGATCATATGTCGATAATTCCAAATGGGGAACCAGCAACATGTGTTGATGATGACCTCCCTGATGCTTATTTATTCAAACTGGACATGGTGCCCGAAGGAAATACCCAATTATCTAGCTTATGGTTTTTCGCAGAATGACCCTTGAACAAAGATAAAATGCAGTAGCTTGTTAAGCTTGTTGCACCTTATCAATTAATTTGCGGGAGAACTATACAAGGTAGGTAAGGACAATGTCCTAAGGAGATGCGTGAGGGAAGATGAGTTCGTTCATGATATCAGGGGTAGCCAGAGCACATTTCGTTGGAGAGATTATAACTCGCAAGGTGCTTCAATCAAGACTATGGTGGCCTATGTTGTTCGGGGATGCCATAGAGTTTGTCAAAAGGTGCGAAGAATGTTAGCAATTTGCTATCCCGCAAAAAGGGACAGGATGCAACTTACCCTTGTTATTTTAATAAAACCTTTTAAGAAATGGGGAATTGATTTTGTTATGTTAAATTTGCAGCAATGTGATGAGCTATGGTAGATCAAATGCTAGAATCAACATCATTAACAAAGAGATTAGATGATAATTAACACGTGATTAGTGAGCAACTAACTGATGGCTTAATATAGGCATGGGTAATCAAAAACCAAAAAATTCTCATTAGGCCAATGCCTCAATTTATAGGGTTTACATCCAAGCATCTAATCCCATTGATTTCTCCTTGATTCACTCCACCTCTTTTGCTTGATTCTCTCCACCTCTTCCTAGAATATCTTCACACCTCCTAAATCTCCTCATGCTACCCTTTATTCTCTCCCAGTAGATACTTCTCACCTTTTCACAGGTTCTCTCACATTTACAGATTCTCTTTTACAGCCTCTTGCCAAGGGCTTGTTCCCGTACACACCCTATTCACTTGTATATTTCAACACCTCCCCTCAAGTGAATACTCCTAGCACACCTGGACCCTATACCAAGTTTCCCTCTTACTTGATAGTCCACGACCAATGCCTACTAGCACACCTCCCCTCAAGTGAATAATCCTAGCACACCTGGACCCTATACCAAGTTTTCTTCTTGCTTGATAGTCTGCGACCACTGCCTCAAGTCTTTAAACTCATAGTCCTTGACACTCTCTCTCTCTCTATGTGTCCAAGGCTACTACAAGTGCCCGTGACCTTAACTAAAGTGCTCACACATACATCTACCACATGGCCTACATCATCAGTGGCTCAGAGGTGGTTTTACTCTATTGGGGCAGGTTATATTGGGTTGTGGGTTCTCTCTCTCTCTCTCTCTCTCTCTCTCTCTCTCTCTCTCTCTCTCTCTCTCTCTCTCTCAGATTTTCACATGGCTCCTCACTTCTTGGAGCCTCACATCTTCTCTTGTCTTCAGTCTTCTTGTCGTGGGCAGCTTCTCTTCACGTGTCCATGTCTTCCTTCAATGCTTCGTCTAGCTCTTCTTCTCAGTGTTGATCTTCCTCTTGGAAAGAGATGTTCTTCTTCTTTCATGGTTGGGGCCATGAGTGTTGAAATATACAAGTGAATAGGGTGTGTGCGAGAACAAGCCCCCTTGGTTAGAGGCTGTAAAAGAGAATCTATAAATGTGAGAGAACCTGTGAAAAGGTGAGAAGAATCTACTAGGAGAGAATAAAGGGTAGCATGAGAAGATTTAGGAGGTGTGGAGATATTCTGGGAGTATAAATCAGTGGGATTAGATGCTTGGATGTAAACTCTATAAATTGAGGCATTGGCCTAATGAGAATTTGCTGGTTTTTGATTATCCATGCCTACATTAAGCTATTTTTTAATTACTCACTAATCACATCTTAATTATAATCTAATCACTCATCTAATCACTTTGTTAATGATATTGATTCTAGCATTTGATCCACCATATCTCATCACATTGCTATAATTTTAACATGGTATCAGAGCCTAGCCTAGAATCCATCAAGTTTATGAGCCCATTATCTAGTTAATTAGGATTAGTAGATAATTAGAAAATAATCAAATTTTTAGTTATTTTCAAGAAGCTTTCTGTACCCCCAGCCAGTGGAGGAGCTCCCTCTCCTTATAGGCTCAAAATTAGCCCAAACCTCTTTAGCCACACATAGCTAGCCTCTCCATGATTCAGCCAAGTTAATCAAAAGTGCAAACCGCCAACACAAACTATAGAAATTCGCGAATGAAGAGGCATCGTTTTTCTGAGGTGAATTTGATTTCTCTACTGCTCCAGATCAAATGGGTCTAATTCCTCTTAGCCTCGGGGGTTTTCAAGCATGCTCTATAAGCTAGTGAAGTCAAAATTTGATTTGATCAAGTCTATAGTGAGATCCAAGCTCTTCATCAAATCTGCAGGTGACTTTGGTAAAACAAAGATTAAGCATTCAATGTTTGGTCAAATCTTGTGTTTTTTGGCTTAGTCCTCTACTAGACTAATTGCTATTGATGGCCTTGAAAGGATTTGAGCTCATTTGAACTCTAAGGCCTTAGATCTGGGCTCCCCGCATACTCTATTTTTTGCACACAAAACAGAGGATTAATTTGCTAATCAATGATTAATCAGTGCTAATCACTGTATTTTAGTGCAATTGAGGGTTCATATTAACCATTAGGTATCTGATACAAATCCCTATAACTTTAGATTTCAATTCAGAGATGGTTTGATACTCCAACCATTCTGTACAAATTGGTTACCCTTGATTTAATGTAATTTCTGGTGATTTTATGCTGATAAATTTGTTGTAATAATCTCTTAAACACCAGATTGAGTTGTAAAAGGGTAGACACTGCCCTTGAATCTTGAAATTGGATCAAGAGGTAAGACCCCCTTCACATCATCATGAGTACAGCACAAGAAATAGCCAAATTTAATGGGGAACAGTTTTACACATGGTGGACAAAAACCATGTATCTGCTCATAAGGAAAAATCTGTGGGGGCTAGTTGAGGGAAGAGATGAATGCCCAAAGGTGAGAGGGAAAAATGAGTGGAAGAGCAGGAATCAAAAAGCATTGGGACTTATTGCACTCAGTTTAAATGATGAAATCATTCATCACATCACAGGGATACAATGGGCAAAAGATGCATGGGATGAACTCAATAAATTATTTGGCACACAAGCTAAAAATTCAAAGATAAATATGTTAATGCAATTCTACAAATTGGACATGAAGGAAAGTGAACCTTTAATCACACACTTAAACAAATATAAAAGCATTAAGCAACAACTAGTAGCTATTGGCAAAAAGGTAGAAGATGATGAGGCACTAGCATTGCTGCTGAAGAGTGTGGACAAAGGTGAATATGAAAATATCGTAGCAACACTAAAAATGTACCTGAATTGAAGCTACACGAGATAGAAGGAGCTCTACTAGAGCAAGAGAGCAGAGGCAAAGAGAAGGAATGGCTCGACTCAACAGCAGGAGAAGAAAAAGCATTCTTCACCCGAGGAGGATTCTCTCGAGGACGAGGATGAGGAAGAGGCAAAGTAGGAGGAAGGACCTTCACTTGCCACAACTGTGGAAAGCCAGGACACATGGCAAGAGACTGCTACAGCAAACCCAGTGGAGAAGGAACGACATCGGCAAACTTCATGGAGGCTCCAAAGGAAGTGGAGTCGGATCATCTTTTCTGAGAGAGAGAGAGAGAAACCCCACAACCCAATGTTACCTGCCCTAACAAAGTAAAACCACCTCTGAGCCACCGATGATGTAGGCCACATGGTAGATGTATGTGTGAGCACTTTAGTCAAGGTCGCGGGCACTTGTAGTAGCCTTGGACACATAGAGAGAGAGAGTGTGTCAAGGACTATGAGTTTAAGGACTTGAGGCACTAGTCGCGGACTATTAAGTAAGAGAGAAACTTGGTATAGGGTCCAAGTGTGCTAAGTTCACTTGAGGGGAGGTGTGCTAGGCATTGGTCGCATCAAGTAAGAGGGAAACTTGGTATAGGGTCCAGGTGTGCTAGGAGTATTCACTTGAGGGGAGGTGTTGAAATATACAAGTGAATAGGGTGTGTGCGGGAACAAGCCCTTGGTTAGAGGCTATAAAAGAGAATCTGTAAATGTGAGAGAACCTGTGAAAAGGTGAGAAGAATCTACTGGGAGAGAATAAAGGGTAGCATGAGAAGATTTAGGAGGTGTGAAGATATTTTAGGAGAGGTGGAGAGAATCAAGGAAAAGAGGTGGAGTGAATCAAGGAGAAATCAGTGGGATTAGATGCTTGGATGTAAACTCTATAAATTGAGGCATTGGCCTAATGAGAATTTGTTGGTTTTTTATTATCCATGCCTACATTAAGCTATTTGTTAATTACTCACTAATCACATCTTAATTATCATCTAATCACTTTGTTAATAATGTTGATTCTAGCATTTGATCCACCATAGCTCATCACATTGCTGTAATTTTAACAATGAGCTTGACCGTCAGTTTTTGCTCCATTTGAGCAACATGTTTTAATGTATTGTTGACAGTTCTTTTAGGCTTTTGATGTTTATCTTGTGTCATTATGCAATGCAAACCCAAATCTATACAGGAGGTCTTGCCTCTTGCCTTATTCTAGACAAGGGTAGTGTGTGATCCCATTTTTACAATGATGTAATGTGTCCAATACATAATGCATATAGCATTCATTCTTATGCACATTCCCAAATGCAACTCTGGCTGTGAATAACTTGAATTTGTGTGTGGATCAAATGCAAGATGATGATTACCACAAATTTATCAGCATAATTTTTCTAGAAATTACATTAAACCAAGGGTAACAAATCTGTACGGAATGGTTGGAGTGTCAAACCATCTCCGAATTGCAATTTGAAGTTATAAGGATCTGTATCAGATACCTAATGGTTAATTGAACCCTCAATTGCACCAAAAAAAGTGATTAGTGCTGATTAATCTGATTAGTAAATTAATCCTCTATTTTGTGTGCAAAAAACAGAGTATGCGGGGAGTTCAAATCTGGGGCCTTAGAGTTGAAATGAGCTCAAATCCTTTCAAGGCCATCAATAGCAATTAGTCTAGTAGAGGATTAAGCTAAGAAACACAAGATTTAACCAAATATTGAATGCTTAATCTCAGTTTTACCAAAGTCACCTGTAGATTATGAAGAGCTTGGATCTCAATGTAGACTTAATCAAATCAAAATGTGTCTTCACCAGCTTGTAGAGCACCCTTGAAAACCCCTAGGGCCAAGAGGAATTAGACCCATTGCATCTGGAGTAGCAAAGATCTCATTTTTCCTTCAAAAAATAGGCACCTACAAAATCGCATAGAACTGCTGCGTGCGACGGCGGTTTGAGCTTTTGTTTGAATGGGCTGGAGCAGAAGGGTTATAGTTATGCTTGGCTAAAGTGGTTTGGGCTAATTTGATGTATGAAGGGAGAGAGGGCTCCTCCACAGGTGGAGGGACAGAGGCTAATTGAAAAAAGAGGTAAAAATATAATTATCTACTAATCCTAATTAGCTAGGTGATTAGCAAGATAATGAGCTCATAAATTGATGGATTCTAGGCTAGGCTCTGATACCATGTTAAATTTGCAGGAATGTGATGAGCTATGGTAGATCAAATGCTAGAATCAACATCATAACAAAGAGATTAGATGATAATTAAGACGTGATTAGTGAGCAATTAACTGATAGCTTAATGTAGGCATGGGTAATCAAAAACCAGCAAATTCTCATTAGGCCAATGCCTCAATTTATAGGTTTTACATCCAAGCATCTAATCCCATTGATTTCTCCTTGATTCACTCCACCTCTTTTGCTTGATTCTCTCCACCTCTTCCCAGAATATCTCCACACCTTCTAAATCTCCTCATGCTACCCTTTATACTCTCCCAATAGATATTTCTCACCTTTTCATAGGTTCTCTCACATTTACAGATTCTCTTTTACAGCCTCTTGTGCCAAAGGCTTGTTCCCGCACACACCCTATTCACTTATATATTTTAACATGTTAGACCTATTAGTCCAGCTGCGCATTCATCTCACAAGCCCGATATGTGATCATGGCCACAGACTATTTCATAAAATGGACAGAAGCCAGAGCCTCTAAGCGAGCTGATGCATGAACAACAACTAAGTTCTTATATATGAGCAAAACATTTCAAGATTCGGCTGCCCATTAGAGTTAGTCAGTGGTGATCGCGGTTCACATTTCATTAATGAGGTGATTGATCACTTACTTGTTGGATTCCTTGTAGTCCACCAAAAGTCATCACCTTATTATCCATAGGCTAATGGTCAAGCAGAGAGTACAAACAAGATTTTGTGTACTATCTTGACAAAAACATTGGAAGCAAGTCAAACAGATTGGGAACATAAGCTAACAGCGGCCTTATGGGCATATTGAACATCATATAAGGTAGTGATGGGATATATTTCCTTTCGTCTAGCTTATGGTGTTGAAGCAGTAATGCCTATGGAGTATCTAGTTCCAAGCTTGAGAATTACAGTGCAAGAACATTTGGCTGAGAATGCATGAGCTAAAAGGCTAATAGATTTAGAGAAGCTTGATGAAACCAGACTAATTGCTTCACATGGACTTATGGTTGAAAAACTACGAAAAAAAGATTGGTTTGACAATAACTTAAAATAAAAGAAAGTAGGAAAGTGGGACCTTGTCGTCATGTATGGTGTAGGGAGCACCAAAAAAAAAGAAACTCAAGTATAGAGGGCTAGGACCCTTCTCAAGTATAGAGGGCTAGGACCCTTCTGAGTGTCCGAGATCACACCTCAAGGGTCAGTTAGAATTGATACAATTGAGGGAGTACAAATGGAGGGTTACATCAATGGAAGCAAACTTAAAAAATATTTTGGACGAGTGACCCAAGAGATGCTCTTGCAAGAACATCTTTTAAAACAACAAAAGGAGCTTGCAAAAGAAAAAAATCTAGCAAGCTCAAGAAGAGGCTAAGGCAAAAGAGGGCAAGGCCAAATAGATACTCCAGAAGAGAATGTTGCATGTGAACATGGCTTCACTAACTCTCCCCTTGATGAAGATGAACTAAACATTAAGCCAACATGGCTCAAGGTGGGAATCTCTACGGCTAAATGTCATGCAACAAGCATTGCATTGCATTAACAAATACGGGATCAAGTCATAACTTGATCTCATGTGAGACATGGGTAACTTAATCTCAAATGTGCGCTTTTGTCGCACAGCTCATAGCTGGGGACTTGCCGAACATCGTATGCGAGCCACGAATGGCTGCAAGCATACAACCAGGAAAGCAAGCTCAAACAGTATGCAAGGGTGTGTCACTCATCGCTCTAACCGCCGCTGCGAAGGATTCCCGTGTCGCAGTAGTGAAGGAGGAGCCGTCGTCGCCGCTCTACCGCCTCTCCGCCGCCGTGCCGCTACACAGTGCTCGATCGCTCTCTCACTCTCTCTCTCTCTCTCTCTCACATGCGTAGGAGAAGGAAACCAAGGAGATAAGGCAAGAGCACTCTTGTATTCAACACATGAGAATCAGGATTTTAGGGTTACATTTGACTCTTATAGGTGACTTGGCCGTTCACACTTGGGTGCCCATACATGGTCGGCCGATCCTAACCCTTATCCTACTGATATTCAAGGTGCGCCTCTCATCGGCGATCACCCAATCCCTTTATCCTTAACATATGGTGCCGACAAGCTTGGCCCATGACTCAGAATATTTAAATTAATGACGTAAAACATAGTACGTCTCAATGTCCGTCATAGGTTAACATGCTCCCCTTCCTGATGTAGATTCCGTCCTCGGCGGAAGCTATGGTATGGTAAGCTCGATAGGGTTGTTGTAATAGACCGTCTGCAAAACAGGGAAGTAGAGTGAAAGTATGCTGGAATTCAAAAGATATAAAGTGTATAAATTCAAGCATGTTAGACCATAATGGATGTTGCTATGAGAACTTAGTTTAAGGGGTCACATGAATGAGCTAGTGTAGCAAATTAACAAGAGTTTAAAATTATTGAAAGTAAATCAAGAGTTAGCAAGGTGTCAAAGGTTAATCAAGGTTTATAACTGGCCTAAGTCAAGGAAAATAACCAAGCTTAATAAATAAACAGATGACCACACTGTGTCTACTCTAAGAACAAGTTAATACCACGAGCTTAGGGACACAAGAAACATCAGAGTTACAGGAGCCTTTTGCCTTTATTTCTTTATGCACGTGACAATTTTTAAACACAATGGCGACCTTCCTAAGGCAAAACTAACATCGATCCTCGTACCATGTTTAACACAAAGCATTCTCCAAGAATCTATTAGTTCACCTTAGGCAAGGCTACCCCCTACCAACCAAGGCATCGGTCTGGAGTAGAATACTCCTCGCCTACCAAGTATCAATAAGGCGATAGGCCAACATTAAAGCACATCATAGACTTGTATTGCCATTTATTGTAGGCTTTTTTTTAAAATTTATTTCTTTTGATCTTCGCTCCTGAACTATAATTTGTCTTGCATCCTTTCAACAAAGGGGTAAAAGCTATGTCCTAGAGGTCAACACACACATGGCCAGGTATCAAACATTAAGATGGTTTGACCCTAGACCTAAGACAATCGTATTCCAAGGTTAACTAAAGACTGCATGCATTCTCAAGAATATATCCAATAAGGTTAAACTCATTAATGATTCACACTAGCACCTCAGGCAACTTCAAAAACTAAGTAGTACATTGACAATTTCCATGTGGTCATGCATTATAGTTCATGCAATTAATTAAAAAGTAAAAAATTAAAGAGAGTGGGCATGGAAGAATTACACCTGAAATTGGAGATCTCCTTGATTTGATGAGACAGCTTGCAATTTGAAGTAGATATATTTTGATGAACGTTGCGGCAGTCTCAGGACTTGAAAGCGAACCCACCTCAAACTTTTTAACCTGTATAATCAACTAACAAGCACTATACCTCGAGAGGCACATCAGTGTGAAAAATTAAAGACTCGTTTAAGGAATCCAAACTAGAAAAAACTTGAAAACACTAACCTACTTACCAGTCACCACACTACTACTGAGGATACGGTAAGAGGATGTTGTAGAGTCCTGGCTCTAGCCCTCTGGCTCTAGCCCTAAGGCTAAGCCTCTATCCACATCATCCAAATAAATAAAGTCAACCTCAGTAGTGCCATGAGTTTCATCCGTCCATTCATCATTGTCAGATATTTCCTTTTCATTTTCCCATCCACATAAACTCATCAAGAATGTAACCATGCGAGGATAGTCATCTTGTGGAAAAGGAAAGCATTGGGCTAATGGGGATATGTCCTCTACAGAGTAGGGGTCAGTCATGGTCAATAGGCGAATTAGCCATTCTAGTATATCTATATGATCCCATTCAGTTTCAATTACAGGATAGCACATGTGGAATATCTGAGAAAGGTATAGATGATACCTCTCACCAAAGATGGATGACGTGTGCGATGCTCTTGCATTTGCCATATCTGCAAACACAGATATTACATCAGTAGGTTTATGACAGGTCAATCTAGTTCCTGATTGTATACAGATATTTCTCCTCTTTTTGTGCTCTTGCTCTTTTTACTATTTTTTATTTTTCTCTTTTCTTTTCTATGTATGAAGCTATATATATACATCCCCTTGAATTTGGCAATTACATGGTCAGGGGAGAAGGTTAGGGAGGAAGCAATAGAATGTTGAGCGTCAGTACATGCTCCCTCTTTCCTTGGATAGATCATATTTTCTGCAATGATGTTGCAGTCTCTTGGAACCAATTTGTCCAGCGGGTCATAGGTTGTGATGTGGGTAGATAGATTTTTATGACCCTTGTGGCCACATCCAATTGCAGAGATGTTAGTGTACGCTCCCATTGACGAATGGAGGAAATGGTTTCCGACGATACTTTTACAAAGGGAGACATAGACTCATTGGTCTCTTGTTGGGTGTTGACAAGAGTAGGTATAGAGCATGTAGAAACTTCTATATCAGCGTGTGCCTAGCATGAGGAGCTAGAAGCTTCATGTGGCTCCCCCCTTCCTGAGCTAGGTGGTAATGATCGATATTGTTTGGGAATCCAAACTAACTCTGGAAGAAGTGGTGCGGAGCACTCTGTTACCTTTCCCTTACCACGGTCTTGAATTGTCGTTGGGGTGGCAACAATTGGTTTACAAGGTTTTACAGGTGATATAGAGGGATTCAGCTTATGCTTAGGGACCCAAATCTGGTCATTCCCTTCGTAATATCCTTGGGCTACTAATAATTTTTTAGGGATCCATCGTGATGTCACATTGCCCTTTTTTGGGTCGGTAGCTGCTTTCTTCCTACGAGGCTTCTTGTCTGAACAAGATTGAGCAGGGGAAGTAGCTGTTTTAATGAAGCTTTTGGGACCCATTTGTATGTACTCTTTGGCATAATAAGCGGAGCTTTAGAGACCACCCTACACGTTTCCACTCTTGGTGTTGAAGCGTTAGAGAGGTGGCAAACAATCAAAGATGGTTTTACCACTGGATTTTGTGATTTTTCGTTATCCAGCATTTTGTCCAGAGTCTCGATGGCTTAGGAGCGGGATTTTGAGTGGTCATACTGAGTGTTGGTTCTTGCGTTGTGACTCGTGTGGTTGCCCAATCGATATTGCACTTGGTGGCCAACATCCATTTGCGCCCTAAGTTTATAGTGCCTTCCATGGTACCAGCAGGCATAACCAAAAAGCTTCGAATTACGGTCCCCTTGTCATAGGCAACCGCCGGAGTGTGCAGAATTCCTGAGACAGGGGTTTTCTTCTTGTTGATACCTTGAACTTGGATAGCACTCTTGGATAAAGGTGGTTTTCCAAGTTGACACCACACGCCATATGATAACAAATTGTGTTGAGCTCCTGTATCCAATAATGCATTATACAGCACCTCCTCGTAAGGACTATGTAACTCAATTGGGTATCTTAGAGGTGGGTCAGATTCCAGTGAATCCTCCTCTGTCTCCTCGAAAAATACTTGCGTAATTCCCAAGTTGGCTTCTCGTTGGCGCTGTTAGGTATTTTTTTGGTAATATTTTCTTGGCATGTGTACACACTCATGCATGGCATTTACAAATAAAGGGTGTCCATCTCCAAGGGCTAAAGGGGGTATAAGGCCACATGTGAACGGATCTAACAAAAATATGCAATGTGTACAGTTAGTTGTTGGTTTACCTTGATAAATGGGAAATGAAAGGGGTGTGAGATGAGAATCAGTTTCACAAGGTAGGTTTTAGCACTATCATATGTGGACAAGTTTGTTGACAAATAATGTGAGCATGCAGAGCACTATTTTTTTAAAAGCTGGACAGGGACCCGGTAGAGGAGGTCAGCTACAGTACCGGTCCTTGGCATTTCATGGAAACAAAGGTATGTGTGGTCCAAAGTCTTCCTTGAATGCAAGAGTCACCTTGGGATTTAATACAAGGCTTGCTAAAAATAGAAGGTGGCCTTGGATTGCTTCAAAAGATTCTTCAACTAGCCTCGATTGTCAAAGAAGCGCAGCGTGGAGGTGGGGGTGAGCTCTCTGGCAACCTGACATATCTTGGAGTATTACGAATAGTATAACATTTTTTGGTTGAACGGGCAGCGCAGCCCATGTGTATAAGAGAAGGGGGGAAGCTGTAGTTTTCAGTTTTTGTGTGGGAGAGCTCATTGTTCTAATGCTCTCAGAGAGCCTGTGCAGCCCATGTGTATAAGAGAAGAAACGTAGCTTTTGTGTGAGAAGGTGCAGTCTTCTAGATGTGTGTGAGCCCGTGTTTTCTTCCCTGTGTGTAAGAAGCTGCTCTCTGTGTTTGAGAGAGAAAGGAGATGAGCTCGTTTTTTCTTTGAAGAGAAGTACTCTCAGGCAGCCCACGGCACTCCAGTTTGGGTGAGAGGAAGTGCTCGTTTTTTTGGGAAGGAGCTCTCAAGGAGAAGCGCAGACATGTACGTAAGAGAAGCTGCGCAGTACTCTCTATATTTGTGTGTAGGAGGGGAGGAGAAGCTGCAACACAACCTGTATGAATGAGGAGAAGGTGCCACGCATAAAGAATGCAGCTTTCTGTCATGCTGACAGCCTATGCATGTAAGTGACAGCTGGCTAGTTTTTGTTCCTTTTTTGTGAAATAATTCATATATATATGAGGATCACCATCCTGTGGCTTTGGAAAACCCATGTATGTGATAACCAGCTCTCTGTTTTTGTGGAAAGCTCATGTGTATGAGAAGGACAGCCCTCTGGTTTTGCTTGAGAGAATATGTATGTATGGTGTTTTGCAGAAAGCTCATACTTGATGGAATGTAACCTTGCTTATGTCAAGTGGTTCTCTAACCATTTCTCTGTGGTTATCATTTTGCTTATGGCTGTGAGCCTATTTCATAATGAGGGTGCACCCTTATATGCATATGAATAAATTGAGTAAGGGTGGCAGATGTTGATGTGCCCATCTCCCCTTGCATGTCTTGATCAAATGTATGTAGGCTTCCTCCAGTTGCTTGGAAAATTGAATGAGGGTAGAGACAAAGATTCATGCTTGAGGTGATAAATGTTATGTCAGCTCACTGAGTAGTTGACTGGTTCCCCTTTTTCTTACCGTTGGTGTGTAATCCGAGCTGTGGAAAGGCTTTGCTATAGAGGTGTTCCGTGTCTCTCCGCCTCCCTTCACAGTTTTTGGTGCCCCCACTGAGGAACATTCCAAGAACCTTCAGTTTACAAGACTGAAAACATGTGC
This sequence comes from Cibotium barometz, assembly GCF_041138505.1. Taxonomy (NCBI): domain Eukaryota; kingdom Viridiplantae; phylum Streptophyta; class Polypodiopsida; order Cyatheales; family Cibotiaceae; genus Cibotium; species Cibotium barometz. The sequence goes on along the minus strand of NC_141047.1, from coordinate 74,055,836 downwards.
ATGTGGTTAATCTCAGTGAATGACTGCTGTGCCAGGACAGTTGTGTGACAGATGCCTTCTAAATCTGTGCTATATTAGCTTGATTTGACAGCCAATTGAAGTATGGTTTACAGGCTGAAATTCTTGGGATTGGTGCCGTTTCACAGTTGATGTGTTGCCTAAAAATTCTGGTAGAATCGGGAAATTAGCCAGTTGTGCCTCTTGGGAGTTGGATGGCCACTCTCAATGGATAATCACAATGGACCTCAATTTACTCCTTTCCATTTTACCCAAAGAATTCAGATAAATGTTCATGTGGACAGAAAAATTTTCTTTCAACAGCGTATGGCATATATGTTTGGGCCAGAAAGACTGAGGGAAATATTGGAGTCTCCTTTGCCTGTGGTAATTCCAATGATTAACTATGCAAATTCGTTTAATGTGCATGTGTTCATCCTCTTCTAAACCGGAAGTGTTTTGAAGTTTTTTTTGAGAATTGAGTTAGTAGAGGGTTTTGTTTTTTTTTGCATCTGTGTCAAAAGGGTTTTTTATCATAAATTGGGTAGCAATGGCTTTCCCTTATCCAGAGTTTCATGGAAAAAGTGATGAGAATGTGGAAGAGTTCTTAGAAAACATGGAAGTTGCGTGCATAAGCAACCATATCCAGATACCCGCTCAAATGTTACGCCTTTTGCAAATCTGTTTGAAGGGTGATGCACGGAGCTGGTGTAGGGGTTATGAGGATGAGTTGCAGAGGGCGGATCCACCTATGCCATTGACATGGGATAATGTCCGACAGGTTTTAATAGCACAGTTTGTGAAGGTGAAAGACCCAGACAAAGTTTGGCATGAAATACAAGGATTGAGACAAAGGAAAGCGGAGCCCATTGATGATTACATCAAGAAGTTTTCCATATTATGGGAGAGCTTGTGTCAAGCCTTGCAGCCACAAGTGCCCCCACCAGATATGATGAAGAAATACCGGTTCTTGGTTGGTCTCAAGGAAAACCTGCGTTGGAGGGTAGAATTGAAGAAGCCAAGAACATACGAGGATGCATTGGAGGTGGCAAGGAACAAAGAGTGGAAGTTAAATAGATTAACTCAATTGGGAGTGAGCTCACTACCTATGGTGTCAGAGATGAAGCAAATGGATTCCATGCAAAGTCGGGTTCCAGAGGAGGTTCATCCGGCAGCTACAGTTTCAGTAGCTACTCAAGTTGTGCCAACAATGGTCACTACTGCAGCACAAGATGATGAACTAAGGCAGGACTTGAGGCAAGTGGTTGATTTGATGAAAAATCTCAGCCTAAATATGTTAGGTAATGTGGGAAATAATCGAGGTCGTGTGAGACTTGCAAATCAACCAGGAGGTGAAGGACAACCAAAGAATGGTTTTGGTGGACAGAACAACGACCGGGGTTGGAGGCAGTTGCCCACATGCTATAACTGTGGAGAGCTTGGCCACATCAGCCCACAATGTGATAAACCACCAAGAATGGGTGGAGATATGTATCCATTGCCTGCACAGCTGCCGAACCGGTCAAATGATTATGGCATTGAGATTAAGGGTGAGGCAGGACCTAGTGGACTGACCAAGGAGGACAAGGGAAAGACAAAAGTGTTAAGTGTGGTCACCTTGGAGAAGGCAGCAATGTTGGAAGATACATTAGTAATGCCTATTGGGAAGAGAACCACAGAGGATAAAGAAGGAAGAAATGAAGCAGGTCCCAGTAGGAAGAAAGGGAAGAGTCATGAGGGTAAAGATGTGAAAGCTAAAAGGAAAAGGAGAGCTCGCCGAAAATTTCACGTCTCAGATTTTCCACTAGGGGAAGGGCAGGATAGCTACGACTTGAAACAGGACCTGATCAGTAGGAAGGCAGACGTGACCTTTGGACAACTAGTGGAAATGATACCGAAGCTGAAGCGCCAATGGAAGAAACTAGTCAGCCCGCTGGGGAAGGAACCCAATAGAGGGTCAGTGAGAGTGTTGGCCATCGATGAGTCTTCAGACATTTGTCCCATAGTGGATGTTTGGCACAAGAGGAAGAATCTTGGGCAGGGATACGTGGATGGTGGTGCACAAATTTGTGTAATCACTCAAACATGTGTAGAAAAGATGGGCCTGACAGTAGTAGGAGTTTCAGGATTCCGCATACGACTGGCAAACCATCAAAAGATCAAGTGTCTAGGGGTAGTGAAGAGCTTGGAAATCGAAGCCTATGCAGTCAAAACGGTAGTAGATTTTCATGTAATGCCAGCAGGATTAGGGGCTTATCCTATCATCCTTGGAAGACCATGGCTACGCACAGTGCGGCCGTTCAAGATTGGAGACACGGTACAATCAGCTTATATGGGGAGACAGGGGGCAAAAGATTATTTGACATGAGTAGCAGGAAGCCACTAGGTGAAGATTATGAAGAAGGGGAGAATTCAAGTGGTGAAGAGTCTTCCACTGTGTCAGATGGGGATAGTGGCACCACCACTATTAGTGAGGGAGAGGTAAATGTGGCATTTCTGATGGTGGACAGGGTCTTTGAACGGACCAGCATAGTCGCATCCATGAAGGGGATTGAAGATGAGTCTAAGGGCCCATATGAGGTGATTGAAGAGCTAATGCAACCCCAGGTGAAGCCGCACGAGAAACACGAATTGATGGCCAGGATGATTAGCACAGATCTCTCAGTCGTGGAGAAGGAGAAGTATTTAAAGATGTTGTCAACGTATCCAGATTTATTCATCACATCTTATGAAGAAGTTCGGGGCTTCAAAGGGGAAGATTTGCACATAGAGCTAAAGGAAGGAGCCAAGCCAGTACGTCAAAGATTAAGGAGAATGGGTCCAGAACAGATGAAGGCTTTGCGAGAAGAGGTGGACAAACTACTAAAGGCTGGTTTTATATGCCCTGTGGAGACAACAGAGTGGGTGAGCCCAGTCGTGGTCACTCCCAAAAAGGACGAAAAATGGAGGGTTTGTGTGGATTTCAAACCTTTGAATGCAGCCACAAAGAAGGATCCATACCCACTACCTTTCATTGATCAAATCCTGGATTCAGTGGCAGGTCATGAAAGATACAGTGTGTGTGATGGGTTTTCAGGCTATTTCCAGTTGAAGATTGCTCCAGAGGATCAGAAGAAAACTACTTTCATTACGCCATGGGGCTGCTTTTGCTATACAGTACTACCATTTGGGCTAACAAATGGTCCAGCTCACTATCAAAAGAGAGCAAATTGGGCGCTTCTGCCATTCATTGGAAAATGTGTACAGGATTTCATTGATGATTTTTGTGTCTATAGCACACGAATGGATCACTGTGAAAAGCTGGAAATGGTGCTAGAACGATATAATGATTATGGTGGCCAACTCAATCCCAAGAAGTGTTTCTTTGCAAAACCAAGGGTAAAATTGTTGGGTCATATGGTGTCAGAAAATGGCATTGAGGCTGATCCAGACAAGGTCAAGGCAATCATGCTTCTTCCTTTCCCAGAGTCTACAAAACAGTTGGCAACATTCATTCAGAAGGTAAAGTACATGGCAAGATTCATTTCATTGTCCTCATAGCTTTTATATCCATTACAACAGGTGGCAAAGCACGATCCTTTGCAATGGGATGACAAGTGTGAAGAGGAGTTTCGGAGAGTCAAAGAAGTTTTAGGGGGGATGACAGCGGTGCCAGCTCCAAATTGGGAACAGGTTTTTTATGTGAATCCTTCAGTAGGAGAGGATGCTATTGGTGCTATGTTGCTACAAAAAGGGAAGGGGAGCCAATATATGCACCCCGTCTATTGTGCTAGTAGGGTAAAGTCAGTAGCAGAGAGGGGACTGTCAGAAATAGAGTTGGTGATGGTAAGTGTGGTGTTTGCTTGCCGACGGTTTCGCCAATATCTTTTGACAAAGCCATTTGTATTCCTAACTAGCTACACATTCTTGCCTCAGCTCATCAATGGTGTAAACATGTCTAAGGCAGTGAAAAAGTGGGTGATTGAATTACAGGAGTTCGAGTTCTCTTTCTTGGTTGAAGAAAGCAACAGAGCTACTTTGGCAGACTTGTTAACTTATAAGGAAAACCCTTTGCTTGTCAAAGAGGAAAGTGTTAGAAAGGTAGAAAATGTGGCAGAAGTAAGCAATGCTCATGTTTTGTTCTTTGATGGTTCATACAGGAAGAACCATGATGCAGCTTCTGGTGGTATAGCTCTTTATGACCAGCAAGGTAAGCTGATTTGTAAAAAGGGATTCAAAGTTGATGCTCATACTAACAATGAAGCAGAGTATTCTACATTGGAAGTAGGGCTAAACATTTGCATTAAGCATGGTGTAAAGAGACTATGCATAAGAGGTGATTCTCTACTGGTGGTAAAGCAAATACTAGGAGTATGGAAGAGCAAAAACCCTGCATTGAGGGACAAGTGTTTCAAGATCAAGAGCTTGTTGAAGGAGTTTGAAGCATGGGGCATTCGGCATGTGGAGCGTTCTCTTAATACAGTAGCACATGAAGCAGCACAGGGAATGATTGGCGAGCTATATGTGTTAAAAGCAGATCTGCCACTTTATCGGGGTCGTGAAAGTCTGACACTGGAAGAGGAGTTTTTGTTGACATGAGTCATTCCTAAGGACATTGAGAAAGCAAAGAAATATGGGTTTGTACGCAGAGCTTGCAAATACAAGCTCATTGGTGACACCTTATACATGCAAGGGGCTGACTTGGTGTTAAGGCGTGTACCATGGAAGGAAGAGCTGTACAGAGTGCTTGAGGAGAATCATGAAGGAGCATGCGGTGGCCACTTTGCATTTAAAATCACATTGCACAAAATTTTACAGGAGGGTTACATATGGCCAAGTATACAAAAAGATGTGCATCACTGGTGTAGCTCATGCAAAAGGTGCCATGCATTTGGGAAACGAGTTTTAAAACCAGAGTTGCGCAAGACAATTTTGGCCTTTGACATTTTTGAGAAGTGGGGAATTGATGCAGTAGGACCATTACCCATTACCAGCAGCAGGGGGAAGAGTTATATTTTGACAGCTGTGGATTATCTTTCCAGGTGGGCAGAAGCTAGAGCAGTGAAGCAAATTACTGCAAGAGATGTTGCAAAGTTTGTTTATGAAGACATCTGCTGTAAATTTGGGGTGCCCTTGGAGCTTCTTTCTGATCAAGGGCTTGGTTTTAGAGCTGACTTACTAGAATACTTGTGTGCCAAAATGCGGATTAAGCATAATTTTACTACTCCTTATTACCCGCAGTGCAACGGTTTGAATGAAAGATTCAATGGTGAACTTGTACACATTCTTGCAAAGGTGACGGAACATCAGGGCAAGAATTGGGATCTGGAGCTGTTCAGTGCCAAAATGCGGATTAAGCATAATTTTACTACTCCTTATTACCCGCAGTGCAACGGTTTGAATGAAAGATTCAATGGTGAACTTGTACACATTCTTGCAAAGGTGACGGAACATCAGGGCAAGAATTGGGATCTGGAGCTGTTCAGTGCTTTATGGGCTTATCGTACATCAGTGAAGACAAGCACAGGTTTTACACCTTTTCACTTAGTGTATGGCAAAGAAGCTTTGTTACCTGTGGAAGTTGAGTTGCCTGCAGTTAAAATGTTAGAAAAGCTGCTAGGGCCTTCTAGCAACACATTTAAAGAGAGACTCTTACAGTTGCAAGAGGTTCAGCTGCACAGGATGAGTGCCTTGGAACATTATGAGAAGATGCAAAATAGGGCATTGACAAAGATAAATGAGAAGATTAAGAAGAAGGGTATTGAGGAAGGTGATTTGGTGCTACGCTATAATAGTAAGCTGGATAAAACCTTTCAAAAGAAGTTCCAAGTGAAATGGGAGGGGCCCTTCAGAGTGATGAATTGCTTTGCTAATGGCACATATCAATTGGCTAACCTTGATGGGACCCCACATGTATCAAGGGTGAATGGTTTGCGTCTCAAGCTATATCATGCACGACTGATGATGGTAGACAAGGATGAAAGAATTGAAGTAGTGAAAAACAGTGTCTTTGAGAACATGGCAACATCAGATGCATTGAGTCTCACGACACTGTTTTCTGCTGATCATGAATGATCTAGCAGGCTAGGGGATGGGCAAACTATGTTAGGTATTTTTTGGTAATATTTTCTTGGCATGTGTACACACTCATGCATGGCATTTACAAATAAAGGGTGTCCATCTCCAAGGGCTAAAGGGGGTATAAGGCCACATGTGAACGGATCTAACAAAAATATGCAATGTGTACAGTTAGTTGTTGGTTTACCTTGATAAATGGGAAATGAAAGGGGTGTGAGATGAGAATCAGTTTCACAAGGTAGGTTTTAGCACTATCATATGTGGACAAGTTTGTTGACAAATAATGTGAGCATGCAGAGCACTATTTTTTTAAAAGCTGGACAGGGACCCGGTAGAGGAGGTCAGCTACAGTACCGGTCCTTGGCATTTCATGGAAAACAAAGGTATGTGTGGTGCAAAGTCTTCCTTGAATGCAAGAGTCACCTTGGGATTTAATACAAGGCTTGCTAAAAATAGAAGGTGGCCTTGGATTGCTTCAAAATATTCTTCAACTAGCCTCGATTGTCAAAGAAGCACAGCGTGCAGGTGGGGGTGAGCTCTCTGGCAACCTAACATATCTTGGAGTATTACGAATAGTATAACATTTTTTGGTTGAACGGGCAACGCAGCCCATGTGTATAAGAGAAGGGGGGAAGCTGTAGTTTTCAGTTTTTGTGTGGGAGAGCTCATTGTTCTAATGCTCTCAGAGAGCCTGCGCAGCCCATGTGTATAAGAGAAGAAACGTAGCTTTTGTGTGAGAAGGTGCAGTCTTCTAGATGTGTGTGAGCCCGTGTTTTCTTCCCTGTGTGTAAGAAGCTGCTCTCTGTGTTTGAGAGAGAAAGGAGATGAGCTCGTTTTTTCTTTGAAGAGAAGTACTCTCAGGAAGCCCACGGCACTCCAGTTTGGGTGAGAGGAAGTGCTCGTTTTTTTGGGAAGGAGCTCTCAAGGAGAAGCGCAGACATGTACGTAAGAGAAGCTGCGCAGTACTCTCTATATTTGTGTGTAGGAGGGGAGGAGAAGCTGCAACACAACCTGTATGAATGAGGAGAAGGTGCCACGCATAAAGAATGCAGCTTTCTGTCATGCTGACAGCCCATGCATGTAAGTGACAGCTGGCCAGTTTTTGTTCCTTTTTTGTGAAATAATTCATATATATATGAGGATCACCATCCTATGGCTTTGGAAAACCCATGTATGTGATAACCAGCTCTCTGTTTTTGTGGAAAGCTCATATATATATATGAGGATCACCATCCTGTGGCTTTGGAAAACCCATGTATGTGATAACCAGCTCTCTGTTTTTGTGGAAAGGTCATGTGTATGAGAAGTACAGCCCCTTGGTTTTGCTTGAGAGAATATGTATGTATGGTGTTTTGCAGAAAGCTCATACTTGATGGAATGTAACCTTGCTTATGTCAAGTGGTTCTCTAACCATTTCTCTGTGGTTATCATTTTGCTTATGGCTGTGAGCCTATTTCATAATGAGGGTGCACCCTTATATGCATATGAATAAATTGAGTAAGGGTGGCAGATGTTGATGTGCCCATCTCCCCTTGCATGTCTTGATCAAATGTATGTAGGCTTCCTCCAGTTGCTTGGAAAATTGAATGAGGGTAGAGCTAAAGATATATGCTTGAGGTGATAAATGTTATGTCAGCTCACTGAGTAGTTGACTGGTTCCCCTTTTTCTTACCGTTGGTGTGTAATCCGAGCTGTGGAAAGGCTTTGCTATAGAGGTGTTCCGTGTCTCTCCGCCTCCCTTCACAGCGCCTAGCACGCTGTTGACGTTCTTTGGCTTCAACTCTCGCTTGTATTTTCTTAAGCTCATCTTGTTCTTTAGCTGCCTTCTTTTGATGGATTGCATATAACTCCTCTTGGCTTAGGGAGTCATAGTATCTTTTGAATTTACTCCCATTAAGGAATCCAATGGTTTCAACTCCGTCGAGAGTCTCCACTCTGATGGTACCGTGTGGGGTAATTTCACATATTAAATACGGTCCCTTACCAGCATATTTGAGCTTCTTCTTTTCGTTTCGCACTCCATACATCAGGACTTTATCCCCAACCTTGATGTCCTTGTCCTTTAGGTGGTGATCAAACTATTTTTTCCTTCTATCCTTCTCCACAAGGGCATTGTACACAACCAATTGTCTTTCTTCGTTTAGCCGCTCAAGGATATATAGTCGCTCTACTAAGGGATTACCATCCCAACCCTCTTGAGTAGCAACACGAAGACTAGGAATGACAAATTTCCATGGCATGACTTCTTCTTGGCCATATACCATTTTGAATGGTGTGCAATTAATAGCCACTTTGTACGCAATACGATAGGTCCATAAAGCCGTCGTAAGCTTTAGATCCCAATCCGTGCGATGAGCTTCAACTATCTTTGTCAAAACAGAAATTAAAGTCTTGTTGGTACTCTCGGATTGGCCATTCGCTTGCGGATAGTAAGGAGTAGATTTATGATGAGATATTATGAAATTTGTTGTGAGCTCCTTAATCACTTCATTTATAAAATGCGTACCATTGTCGCTTACAAGTTCAAAAGGACAACCGAAGCGTGTGATTTTATTTTCAAAGAGGAACTTGGCTGTTGTCCTTGCATCTCCCTTACGTGTTGCTTTCGCTTCAGCCCATTTGGTCATATAGTCAGTTGGCCACAATAATATAGCAAGATTGTGTGTTGCGGGCTGCTGGGCTAATTGGACCTACAAAGTCTAAACCCCACTTTTCAAATGGTTGGTTTACTTTGATCGGATGTAGGGGCATTTGATCTTTCCGTAGGGGTTTCTTGTATCATTGGCATTCATCGCAACCCTTCACAAAGAGTGATGCATCTTAGAACATAGTGGGCCACCAATACCCTGATTGTAAGATCTTTCGCACAGTTAAGTCTCCTGAGAAGTGACCACCGGCTACACCCATATGTGCCTCTTGCAAAATGTATAGATACTCATCCTCTCGGGCACAACGCCTAAGAACGTCATCCTTTCCTCTTTTATAAAGAGTCCCGGCTATCAGGCAATAGGGTTCGCATTCTTTGATCAGCTTTCGAGCTAGATCTTTACGAAGCTCCTTGGGTGGAAAGCCATTAACCAAAAAGTTAACAATCTTCTCACTCCATTCAGGCATTGTCTCCACCATGAACAGGGAAGTGTCAGGTAAGTCATCATCAACCCCTGTAGGAGCCTCACCATTAGGTATGCGAGACAAATGATCAGCCATAATATGTTTTTGGCCAGGTCTCACAACAACAGTGAAATCAAACTCAAGAAGAATCAATAGCCATCGTGTGATTCTTCCTGTGGAGCATGGTTTATTTACCAGATACAACAATGCTTGATGATCCACATAGAAAACAAACTTGGTAGCAAGGAGGTAATAACAAAATTTCCTTACTGCATATATCATTGCCAACCCTTCTCGCTCCGTAGTGGTGTAGTTCATCTCAACATCGTTCAACTGGCGACTGGCAAAGCTAATGGGGTAGTCTAGCTTGTGTTCTCTAGGTTGAGTTAACACACACCCAATAGCAAAGTTTGATGCATCAATATGCACATGGAAGAGTAAATCCCAGTTAGGCATTCTCAAGATTGGAGCACTCGCCAAGGCCTTCTTTAATAGCTCATAGGCACTCACCAAGGCCCTCTTTAATAGCTCATAGGCACGGTCACATTCTTCGGTCCAAATAAACTCGATGAGAAGCTTATACAATGGTCGAGCTATCTCGGCAAAGAATAGAATAAACCTTCGATAATAACCAACGTGGCCCATAAAGCGTTGGACTTCCTTATAGTTGGTAGGTGGGGGTAATTCCAGAATGACCTTGATTTTACTCTCGTCAGTGGAAATCCCATTTTTGGACACTATATGCCCTAAGATAACCCCGTGTTTAACCCAGAATTGGCATTTGAAAGGATTCAATGAGATGCGATATAATCTACACCTTTCAAATATTTTTCGTAAACACATCAAGTGCTCGTCCCAAGAGGAATGAACACAAAGATCATCTAAGAAAGCTTCACAGAAGTCCCTTAGATATTCCTTAAAGGCCGTGTTTATCAATCGTTGGAATGTTGCAGGTGCATTGGTCAAGCCAAAAGCCATGAGGCGAAAGACAAACACTCCAAACTCCGTGATAAATGCTATTTTAGCTTGGTCCCGACTGCAATTGTGATCTGATTGTAACCCGAGTACCCATCTAAAAAGCTATATGCCTCCTTGCCTGCCACTCTTTCAAGCACATGTTTAGAATATGGCAAAGGGTAATGATCCCTTCTGGTGGCTGCATTAACCTTTTTGAGATCAACGCACACTCTGAGTTTCCCATTCTTCTTTGGTACGATGACTATTGGAGAAACCCATTCTGAGTGCTCAATAGGGTATATGAATTCACATTTTATAAGCTTTTCAATTTCCTCTTGTACAATCTTTGCGTACTTAGGATTCATTGGGTAGGGACGTTGCTGGACTGGTTTAGCAATGCTAATCATTGGAATCGTGTGTTGCACCACAGAGGGTGGAACACCCTTCATATCATGATATGTCCAAGCAAATATGTCCTTGAATTCCTTAAGAAGCTTCGTAAGTGTAGCTTCTTCCGCCTTGGTGAGGTCTTGAGCAATAAAAACTGGTTTAGACTCCTCACTCGGATCTGCTAAGTCTATCTCCTTAACTATCGCAAGGCCATCGTATAGACACCGCTACTCCCATTGGTAGGCGTTGGTTGGGCTTTTGTGTAGACCACTTTACGTTCCCCTATGGTGGTGAATGATTTGAAATGCTCAGGTGCGTGGTGTAAGTCTACTGGTTCTTATTGTGCCAGGCTTTTTTCTTTCAATTCCGCCTCCTTTTGTTGCTGAGCTAACTCTTGGTTTTGCCGCCTTCTTGCAGTACGACTTAGTTTTGGTTTCTCTTCGATTTCTAATTGGGCGACGTCATGAGGTTGCGGAATACACCACATGACACTTTAGAGGTATTGTCCCCAATTATCCGCTATCTTCCGATGAGCGTCAATAGCTCCTACATAACTAAGCCATTCTGCAGTGGATCTCTCCTTGTTTATTGCAGTTCGCACATCAGCTCGATAGCGTTGTCGCTTATGTCTCATTTTCTTCTTACCAAGTTTTTGATTTTTGTTTTTGTCAGATTCAAACTCACTTGGTCGATCTTCACTTGTGTCCCCCTCACTTTCGGATGAACTGTAGGAGGTCACTGTCCTAGGCCTTGAGCACATTGCTTCCACATTTGGGTGAATATTTGATTCATCCCCCCCATCAGGCTCAGGGTCAGTTTCTTCTTGAGATTCATACTCAGAGTTGCATTGGTCAGAGTCTTCGCTACTATCATTATCAAGGGAGTTTGCCACTTTCTTGCCATCAGGAGTAAAGTGCATAACACCTATCATGTTTATTGGCACTAACGGTGGCATATCTTGCCCCTTAGGTTTTACCCAGCTTGTGCCTTTATTCCTCCATGTGTCTATGGTTTCCGCTAGGTGTACCCAATCCACGTTATCCGACTCAGTCATACCCGGTAGGACATCCATATAAGGGGAATCTTTCCCATCATCAGTCTCTTTTTTGCATGTATAGCAATACCTTAATGGGGCGGAGTGAATAGTGGTATTCGATCGATTATCGATGATAACCTTGCTTCCTAAAGGATGCGCACGACCATTCTCAAGATCAACTTGAATGACAGAGTCCTGGAATTGTAGGTAGACATGGTTTTTCGACCAGTCATGCACCATTTGTGCTTCCCTCATGAAAGGACATCCTAAGATCATTTGATATGACATAGGATGCTTGGAGAAATCCATTACAATGAAGGTATATTTTACCTTGTATCCCAGGACCTTGATCTTAAGGTCCCTTAACATTCCAATAGGTTTAGCTATGGTTCCGTTTGCCATCTTAACCACTATGTTTGTGACTTCAAGGTGAGGTCTTCCCATAGATTCCCAACAGTTTTTAGTCACAATGCTCACGCCAGCACCACCATCAAGGATTCCCTTTAGAGTTAATCCCTTGGTAGTAATGGGGAGGGTGGCATTAGATTCGTCCCCTTCAAAGTCCTGTCCCAACTTATTAACAGGTATTTCCACGACCGAGTTTTCATCTAGGTTGGGTTGTAGATCACAATGTTCCCCTTCATCTTGAAGCGTGTCAGGTCTATCCATATTTGTAAATTGTGGTAACCCTGCCTTCAGTTCTCCATTGAGAAATGCCCGAAGAGCTAAGAATAGCTCAGGATCTCCGTATAACTTGGATATGATCGTGGTTCTGATTTCAGAGGACATGAAATCCATTAGCTTGGACACATTCAACGGTACTTTTCGAGACATCGCCCCTTGACTAGGGACTGGTGAAGATGGAATCACTTCCTCTTCGATGGGTCAGGCATTCCCTCACTAAACATTCTTTCAAGCAAAAAGGGTGTTTTCCCACTTCCTGATGTCCTATCCTCACTTTCTTTTCGAATAATACTAGGTATAGCTAACCGTTTATGGTTCCTGTGAGGCTGAACTTGTGTAGGAAACAGTGTGTCTGGAATTTTGATTTTTCTCGGGTTTGGCTCTAGTTCTCTTTGTGTTTCTTCCACGAAACCCCTTAAGTGTTGCACTTGTTCAATCTCCTCAATTGGGTTTGGGTAAGTTCCAATCTTTTTCTTGAGGGTCTTTGGCCCACGTGGCTTGTCTTGGGGAGTCTCAGTCAGTTTGGGTGGTCGAGAGGGCATTAACTGACTTGGTTGTGGGGCCAAGGAAGTTTCCTTTTGTTTCCCCTTATTTATGTACTCGCTTGATTCGTTGAGCTCCCGAGTGGGTTCCTCCCTTAAGGTAGTCGCTTTGGTCCCCATGGTTTCTATTGAATCGGAATCATCTTCAGGATCGTTCATATACACGGGGTCGTCTCCTGTCCCTATGTTAGTCTTTGAACTAGGCTTGGAGCTCGTGGCATTAAGCGATCTCTTTCGCCGCGTTTTCTTTTTCTTTGCTTGAGCAATTGATGCAGTATCCCTCTCCTCGAGAATGTAGTTTTGATTTTGAAGCATTGACCGTGTAACTACATTCGCAGGTATGACAGGTATGGTTCCTCGTGCCTGGTTGGTGACCTCAACCAAATTTAATGGCGTAATCTTGGGTGCATTAGGATTATGTGGACATTGAGCAATCAAATGATCTATGCCACAATGATTACATGTAAGTACCGGCATTCCCGATGTGCTCCCTTGATTTGGTTACGTCTGAGTAGAGATCTTCTGTAGCCTATTAGGGCACTCCGCTACACGATGCGGTCCACCACAATCGTAGCATTGAAGAGGTGGTCTCCTCGCCAAGGTATTAAGGTTTTGCCCTCGTGTGGCAAGAGCAGCCGCTTGATATACAGGCTTGACTTGCCCAAAATGATCCTCCATGTAGTACTGGGGAATCATTTCAAATGTATCAATCCCATATGAAACAGTGGGGTCTATCTCCTCTTCATAATCCCCACACGCACTATGTGACTCACAACCCATCTGGTTTACAGGGGTAATCCTTTGGATGTGGAGGTTGTGGTCCTAGCACTGACGGTGGTAACGGTACAGACTGGACTACATTCGGATTCCTTGGAACTATGTGCTGTGACGTTTACTCGACAGGTTGTGCAAGCATTAGCGCGGGTACTTGAGGTGTGTTTGACAAGGCTAGTGGTGCCTGATTTGCCAACATTCGCTTAAGCACTAGGCAATCTTTAGATTGATGGCCATACTTACCACATGCATTGCAATTCCCATTGAATTTGACTCTGAATGTGAGACATTCACTCGTGCTATGTGGTCCTAAGCAAACCGAACACCATTGTTGCTCTCTTCTTGGGTACATATGGCTATTTTGAGGAGCTCGATTACCCCTAAAGTGTTCTTAGAGAGCCTTAGTAAGGTCGGTCACACAGACATTTCGGATATCTTGGGCTCCTTGGCAATAGGTTTCACCGTCTCATTGGCTCGTGCCTAGATACTTGCGAACTAACAGATTTTGTCTCCGAAGACACCTTTTTACCTGCAATCATCAAGTTGTCTTCTAACTAGATTGCATTGGCAGTGACTGCTTCCCACGTTGTAAGACCTCTAATGACTAGGCCATTGTATATGTCGATGCTTCAATCGACTTATAAAGTCTCTCATTGACTCCCCTTCCTCACGTTCAGCTTTTTGGAGTTGAGATGCTACTCCCCAAAGCACACCCTTATGTATGTATTCTTTCAAGAACAATCTCTTGAGAGTGGGGTAGTGAGTGCGCTCTTCAACCCTTAAGGTTCGATACCAATCTCTGGCCTTCCCACTCAAGGTTAAGCCTAAGGCTTTACACTTATGCAGCTCATTGTGCTCTTCCAAGGAATCACACACGTGTTCAAAGACTTCAATGTGCTTCCTAACATCCTCGTTACCACTGAAGTTTTGAGTGAGCTTAGCCACTTGTACTGCCTTGCTTCTAGGTTCTCTCTCAGGCATGCCCCGCATGTTTTCCACAATGGATCGTCCGATCGTCTGAGCAAATGCTTCGAGATCACCTAGGTGAGCAGGCATAGCTGGTGGAGGCACTTCTGGGATAGCCTGGCTGATAGGAGTTGGCGTTGGTCTGAGTATGTTGGCAAATGACGTAGGATATGATATGTGACTAGGCCTAGCTCCTCTTAGATAAGGGTGGTGATAAGGCGGTCGTGGAGCATACGCCATTGGCATACCAAGAGGCGTAGGAGCTACATGAGCATGAGTAGCGATAGGTACATATGGTTGATAGGCACTGGCACGCACTATTGTAGGTACTGTTCCACTAGGTAGCGGTGTCGTACTAACTACAGTGGTAACAGGTGCGCCTTCCCCCATGCTCATCATTGGAGTAGGCATTGTAGATTCCCTAATGGAAAGTTGAGTCAAGGTTGGAAAGCTAAAGTTACTGCTCGTGGGCTCAACCTGCATTGAGACTCCAGGCGAAACAACATACGAAGGGTCTATGGGACTCACCGAGGGAGTCTCCAATTGTGATAGGGTTGGTTGTTTGGCCTTGCCTGTATCCAAAAATCTCATAGGGCCAGTGGAAACTAAGTTCACTCCCCTATTTTGCCTCTCAATTTGGATAATTCTATGAATAACCTCACATATCATTTGTTGTTGCTCCTCTAGATTAGTGGTGCTAGATGTAGATCATAGGACTTCTAACCAACCTACATGGTATGTGTAACCCGTGTATAGGTCAGTTAGAGTCTCTGTGTGTAGATCATATTCCCAATTTTCATTGAGAAATATCCCATCTAGACTTGGTGTGCCAAACGGTTCTCTTGAAGTGGACGCAATGTCACTTTTTATGAATTGGCTTCTAGGAACCTCTACTTTAGGAAGAGCATCGGAAGGTGGTAGCTCAGTAGGGCCCTCATTAAACGAAGTAGGTAGAATATCCACATGGACACTCTTTTGGAGGGTAGAGTTTACATGAGATGTGAATGGCGAATCCACTATCCCTCCTTCTTCATTTACTTCGCTTGTCGCATGTTCAGAGCGTGTAGCTCTACTAAAGGTCTCTATTAGACGACTAAACATGCTAGATCCGGGTGGTGGGGCCCAAACTGGCATGTTTTGGCTTGTCTCCTCAGGGTTCTTGGTAGGGTGCCCTTCCATGGCTTCTGAGTCAGAGGACGAGTCACTATCCACTATTCGTGGATCTTGGGTTGCACTTCCTTGGGTCCCAGCGGAAGGCCAAGATGGTAACGTGGAGGGATGGTGTGAGCCTGCGTAAACCGAAACGCTTTCTAGTGGCTCAGACTCCAGCACCTGACCAGAGCATAGATGCATGTGACGTGGATACCCTACGTGCGTTGGTAACTACCCTTGAAGCCCACACAAGTGGTTTCTTGGGTATTTCGTACCCCGTTTTTACTTTGTTTTTAGATTGTTTTTAACCCGTTTTTGACCCCCTTACTTATGGTCGAACCTGGACTAGGGCGTGTGATAGCACGAAAAGAGCGTATCATTCAAAGGGTCCTAGTGTGCTTTACAGCACCGTATTCGCCTATCCAGAGCTCCTATAGTTCTCAAAATAGTCTGTTTCCTTGTGGGGAAGGGGCGAAAGCCTATTTGCTTGTGGAGGAAAGGGTGAGGGCTTTATCCCACATGCTCACTTTACTCCTTGGGAGGTGGGCTACATATAGGGCACAACTTCCCATAAGCTCTCACTTGAAAGAAAGCTATGGAGGCTCACTCTCCTATATATATATATCAAAAGACCGAGATCGAGGCCGGGGTCGGGGTCAATTGGGGGTTTTTATTTTCAAAATTTTTCTCCAAATAAAAATCTTTTCTTTCCACACGTTTGGTTTTTTTCTTTGAAAATAAAATTTAATTTTTTTTTAATTTTTATTTTTTTTAATTAGTTTTTTTGGATAAGTTTTCTACTGTTCCTTTCTGGGGTTCAGACTTTGCCGCGGCGCAGTTCGCACACAGCATAGGTCTGGGGATTCAGAAATTCCCCCTTACACGCAAAAAACCACATAACAGAACGTGCGCCCACACGCGGAGCGAAAAAATAACAGAAGAAACAGAAATGCAGAAGACAAATTGCAGAAACAGATTGCAAAACACAGAAACACCTCAACAACAAACACACAGACACCTTTCCTATAGTGTAAATTTCACTTCACGCAACAGCCCGAGCTACAAACTAGAGCTTGGTGCAGGGCAACTCCCCCGACAGTGACGCCAAAAATGTGCGCTTTTGTCGCACAGGTCATAGCTGGGGACTTGCCGAACACCGTATGCGAGCCACGAATGGCTGCAAGCATACAACCAGGAAAGCAAGCTCAAACAGTATGCAAGGGTGTGTCACTCACCGCTCTAACAGCCGCTGTGAAGGATTCCCGCATTGCAGCAGTGAAGGAGGAGCCGTCGTCGCCGCTCTACCACCTCTCCGCCGCCATACCGCTACACAGTGCTCGATCGCTCTCTCACTCTCTCTCTCTCTCTCACACGTGCGCAGAAGAAGGAAACCAAGGAGATAAGGCAAAAGCACTCTTGTATTCAACACATGAGAATCAGGATTTTAGGGTTACATTTGACTCTTATAGGTGACTTGGCCGTTCACACTTGGGCGCCCATACATGGCCGGCCGATCCTAACCCTTATCCTACTGATATTCAAGGTGCGCCTCTCATCGGCGATCACCCAATCCCTTCATCCTTAACATATGGTGCCGACAAGCCCGGCCCATGACTCAGAATATTTAAATTAATGACGTAAAACATAGTACGTCTCAATGTCTGTCATAGGTTAACATCATATGAGACATGGGTAGCTTTAGATAAACCACACCTTAAGGCCACCAATGCACAAGTACAAAGTGTGCACTTGACAACTGCGAAAGACGAGGGATTTCTAAGTGTTAATGTTTCCATCAGAAATAATTCCTTGGTTGGAAAGGTGTTTGTCATGCCTGTAGGATTGATGGAGGAGGAATTGATCATGGGAGACGATCTTGGATTTGCACCAGTAATTATAATATCCAATGGGAGAAGAGGACCGCACTGCTGAATGAGGGAAACAACGTCATTTCCATGCCCTTATGGAGCTCGATAAACACAAGGAAGCAGGCCATGATTGACAATATGGAAACACTAAGCACGATGACATCAGCTCATGTAGCAGAGAAGGCAATCTCGCAATCCATACGTAAAAAACAACCAAAGTCGTAGGGTACTCAACAGTGGGTGCCTAAGGGTCAAATTGGAAACCGGCTATACAAAGATGAGAAGGTTATCAATAAGGAGTCAAGGAAAAAGATTCAAAGAGTAGACAAGGAGCAGATATGGTCTTCACATGTAAGCTGGTAGTATTCCAAACAAAACAACACTCCACAAAGCCCTTGTAAAAGCAATGGGTTTGAAAGGACTTGCTAATGGCACAAGGTTATTACCAGGGCAATACAACAGTATGGGTGCCCAAATTCCACCCAGTGGCCACAGTTGAAAATACCTATGAATAGAAAGAAAAGGGTAGTAAAGGCATTCAAAACCAACTCCCAACTAAAGGCATTCAAAACTAACTCCCAACTAAAACAAATGCTAGGAATGCATAAATATTGGTTTGAAGGAAGAAACCAATCCAACAAGATGGGCTAAATATAACAAAATCGCTACCTATAAACCACCATGATCGAGGAACTCGACAAGTTCATTGAAAAGAAGAAAAAGAAGGTGCAACAAGTAGACACTAATACAAACCCCAATCCACACGACTCAGTAGAAACACTATTCCATTGGATGGAGGGAAGGATCAAGCACTCTCACATGGAGTTAAAATGCCTGCCAACAACAACTACCCAGAGGTGCCAAAGTACCACCTGGGTTTCCATGGCAATAAAGAGATAAAGGTATCCATTACTGAAAAATGAATACAAGGTAAAAATGGGTATCATTCACTTCATCCAATATTTGAATGCATGGTTGAGTATTTGAGTATGAAGAGAAATAAGGGTATCAATCTTGCACACACTTGGCACAAAATAGTTCACGCCATGAACTGGTACAAAAAGTTTCACGTCATGAAACATTCTAAGTAGTTCACCCCGTGAACTGGTCCTAAAAGGTTCACGCCGTGAACTAGTCCTCAAGGGTTCACATCGTGAAATGGTCACATTTTCTCGACCAATCATAGGAAGACATGTGGCATTCTTCATTCAAGCAGCCGCCCAATCTAACAGCTACGCCATAAAATCAAATTTCCTTCCATTTTTGTCATTTTGCATTCATCGTGTGCGCAACCATCGAGTCTAGCTCTCATCGATTTTAGTTTTCCTTCATCGTGTGCAAAATCGACATATACGGGTTTGAGGTGGGAGATTGTACCTTGCTTTTGCGTTTTCTTTTCGTGTTTTCATTTCTTTTCTTCTTAAGCATAAATCGCTTGATTGGAAATGGTTGATTGCCCCCTTGTCAATCAATCTCATTCGTTATCATCATTTCACAAACCCTGCGCTTTGTGGGTAAATCACATCATGCATTCATGAAAACGGGTTATTTAAACACAAATCAACTTCACTATTCATAAAAAAGATAGACAACCAGCAACTTCATGACTCTAAGCCAAAACCTGCATTTTCATGGCTCCAAGCCATTTCACGGGATTACCTTTCATGTCTCTAAGCCATTTCACGGCCTGCACTTTCATGGCTCTAAGCTATTCCACGAGATTACCTTTCATGGATTCAAGCCATTTCATGGGATTCCCTTTCACTGCCTGTACTTTCATGGCTTTCAACCATTTCATGGGATTGCTCTTCACGTCTTTAAATCATTTCACGGCCTGCACTTTCACAGCTCCAAGCCATTTCACGGGATTACCTTTCACAGATTCAAGCCATCTCACAGGATTCCCTTTCACTCATGGCCTGCATTTTAACGGGTTTAGACCATTTCATGATCTAACCTTTCATGGCTTTAAACCATTTCACAACCTACACTTTCACGGCTCCAATCCATTTCACGGAATCACCTTTCACGGCTCCAAGCCATTTCACGGAATTACCTTTCATGGCTCCAAGCCATTTCATGGAATTACCTTTCATGGCTCCAAGCCATTTCACAGCCTATACTTTCACGGCTTTAAACCATTTCATGGGATTACCTTTCACCGCTCCAAGCTATTTCACGGGATTACCTTTCAAGCCATTTCATGGGATTCCCTTTTATGGGATTCCCTTTCACGGCCTGCACTTTCATAGCTCCAAGCCATTTCACGAGATTACCTTTCACGAATTCAAGCCATTTCATAGGATTCCCTTTCACAGCGTGCACTTTCACAGCTAAATGGGGTAGGATGTAAGGTTCCTCCCTCCAACTTTTGAGATGTAAAGGTGTAAAAACCTCCCCTTCAATTTTTGTAATCATCCCCTATTTTTGAATACAAGATAATATTGTTTTTCCCTATTTTTGGCCTAGAGAGAAAATGTTCTAGAGAGAGGTAATACGAAATTGAGATATTTTGGATACAAAGTTTCTCCTAATATCTAAGATGAACTCCCCTGAAACAGAAGTTCAAAAAGAATTTTCCAATGTGCATTAGAAATTAATTGAATATGTGTGTAAGAGACCTTAGCCTAAGGGTCCACATTTTCATAAATTTTTTATTAAGGTCCAAATAAGGTTCCAAAGGGCCAATAGGATTAATCTAAGTGTTGGGATGACAAAAATACAAAGAATAAAAGAAAATCTCCCAAAAATGAGTAACTGCTCACATAAGATGAAGAGTTGACCAAGTATTGGGTTTATTCATTAAAAATTAAGGTTTATTAGTAAAAAAATCAAATTTTGACACCTCAGTAGGAGGGAAAGGGCTCATGAAGGAGGTGCCTTTTTCTCATCATTACCTTGCATTTTTAATTTTAAAAAAAAGAGATATTTTTATCCCTCCTCTGTCCTCCTGCAAGTTGGATCAAAGAGTAAGCTAAATTGGTCCAAAACTTGTCCAAAATGGATTAAACTAAAGCTGAAAGTCTCTAGATCCCAGTTGGACTTGGTTAGTGGCCCTCACCTATAGCCAGTATTATCTTCGTTTTAGTGTAATTCTATTATCCTTCTATTTTGCCTCTACTTTTGGAAGCCTTGGAGCTTCACAATTCTCCATCCTCTCTTGGCGATTACCCTTCCCAACTTGGTGGCTAAAGCTTGCTTTGTGGGCTTCACTTCTTTCTTTAAAGAATCAAGCCAAAATCAAAGGTAAGCCTTAATCCAATGGTTTTTCTATCTTTTTCAATTGTTATCTCCTTCCCAACCCCTCTAATGTTTGGGAAGCTTTCAATAAAATGGTTTTTTCTTGAAATCAAGCTTTTAATGATTCATAATGTTTAAATGGTTTAATACTAATCTTTATGCTTAATTATAGTATTTTTATTAGTAAATCTCTCTTTTTGGAAAGATTAATCATCTTTATGGTTAGATCCTTGTTAGAAGGATGGTTCTTAATGATAAATTCATTATCTTAAACAAAACTCTAGGCTTGACAAGCTAGAGAAAAAGATTAGGTATTTTTATGATTTTAATCTAGTTAAAAATGATCATTAATTTCTTTAAGCTTGTTTATGATTAAGAAAAATCATATTAAATCATTTTAAGCTGAAAGAGGATTATACTAACATTTTTGGAAATGAGGAATGGATATTTAAGAATAATCAAGAGATTTAATCGTAATTATGTTTATAATTATGTTATGTGGGTATAAGGTAAAATTACAAATCTAACGGTTGGATTTTTGTAGGTTTACTTTGGAAAATTTATTATGACTGTTAGAGGCCATGGCCATTCCATTCCAAAGTGCCACAACTGTACCTAAGCCCCGACCATACCATACCAACCTAAGTGTACAGACGTACCATTCTTGAATTTTTTTTTCCAAAAATTTTAAAATTTCTAAATCTTTTTAGAGGTGCTTTTGGTCTACCTCCTTGACTCACTGGGGTTATTTTTACATGCATAAAACACCTCAAAAGACCACTTTTAACCTTAAGGATGCATTCACAAGCAAGAAAAAAGTGAGCTAAAAGTCATATTTTGGGTCCATGCGTGCATTGTTGAAGATTTTCTAAGCTTTCTCGCACACCATGACACCTTTCGGTCATAGTTGCATGCCCCTAATGTCTCCATTCCATTTGGCGGCACCTCGGCCTCAATTGCACATTCACATGTGGTCGCCACGCCACACATGTTTGGCCATGCGAGCGAAACAATTTTTGAAGAGTCCTCATCTAGTAGGGCCCCTCCATACCTGCACCCCCACGTGGATAGCTGCCCTATGTATACTCACATACCTCCTCTATCCACCACGGATCTATTCCCACCCCCCACCCTTGCACCATGTGAGATCCCTGCTCTCTTCGTGCCTCGAATTCTGGGGTGCTAGCAGCAGAAGTAGCAACTTCTTGTGCAAGGTAGAGCTTCCCACTCGGGGTCTCGCCCACGAATGTCCGGACAAGAGACTAATCCCTCGGTTCTTCCACGCATGTACATATATAAAGATAAATATAACAAAAATTTATCTTTTCCCTATTTAAACAATTATGCATAAATACTATAAAAGTATTTTTCATAAGTATGATAAAAATCATTCTTTTAGCATAAAAATATCACTTGGAATGTAACGGTCATGGCAACATTGGAATGGAACGGGAATGGAACGACCCACAACACTTTGGAATGGAACGACCACGACACTTGGAATGAAATGGCCACGACACTTTGGAATGGAACGGCCATGGCACTTTGGAATGGAACAGCCACAGCACTTGGAATGGAATGGCCACGGCACTTGGAAATGCTATGGCCACGGTAACTTTTGAAATTTGAATTTCAAATTGGAGGAAAGTGAGTGGGACAACTAAGATCCCCTCATTAATGCAAGTAGGTGGGAAAGGGCTAAAGTTAGAGGCTACTTCTAAATTAGTAGATTTTTACTAATTTAGAGGCACTCTAACTTAACTAAAGATTAATCTCCTTAATTCCACTATTAACCACTCCTTAATCCTCTTCTTTTCTCTCTAACTACTCCTAATTAGTGAGGAGTTTAAGCATAGGGATTTAGATAGATTAGTAATGTTTAGGCTAATCCAAAGATGTGATTATCTCAATTTTTTTTTCCTAATTAGGTCTCTAATTAACCCACTTAAAAGAAGTAAAATTAGATAAAAGAGATCAAATTTCACACTAACCAATAGATTAGTGATAATTAGTAAAAATTTAGAGATAGTTTATAGTTTTTTTAGGTTTTTTATTTGATTAGTGTTCTATCTAGTAATGCTAACGTATTTATGCAAAGGGATTAAGAAAAATAAAAAGGATTAAACTAAAAATTAAGAAAAATGATCTAGGTTTAAGTAAAAACCCTCTTGATTAGGCTCTCTAATCACCCCAATCTCAAGTTTTTTCACTCAAACAAATAGTAATCCTACTCTAAACACAAAGCTATACATGAATCTCAACAAAAACATAAAAAACAACCAAGCAAAACATCAAAATACATTAAAAAATCAAAAAATCGCATGCCAAAGATCTTACCTGGCACCGGGTTATGGAGGCTCTGTCAGATTCGAATCAAAGATGGTGTAAACAAGTAGTGGATTGGCGCTCCCAGGCAGCAGTGCCAAAGATGTTAAGGAAACCCTACCTTGATGTGTCATGGAAAGTTTCCTATCTACACCAAGCTCGAGCATGGCTCAAGAACTCCACCGTAGCCGCTCGTCATTGCCATCCTCCCGCACTTGTTGTCACTCTCCGAGATGGTTGCTCTAATTCAACAAGTGATGTAAGCTTTCTTGCGATCGTGTTGGATCTCTACAGTAGAGGATCGTGTTGGTTAGCCTAATCACGAGAGAGAGAGAGAGAGAGAGAGAGAGAGAGAGAGAGAGAGAGAGAGAGAGAGAGAGAGAGAGAGAGAGGGAACAAGTGATTAGTACTCCCAAACCCTAACCCTAAGCACATCACACATGCTAAATTAGACTTGCAAGAGAGAGGGAGAGAAAGAACACTCCACTTCTATTGCACAAATGGGAGAATGAGTTGTTACAAACAAGAGAAATTGACTTTTATAGTTCCAAGCCTTTTTCCACTAGGCCGCCTGAGACTAAGTGACCCCGAGCACCCAAAACGTAGTTACAAGACTTTTCTCTATGGTTTGGCCAACTGACCAAGATCCTCTTGTCGGTCCATCAAAGATCAATACTTGGGAGCGTCTTTAGGGTGTTTCCCTCATCAAATGACGGGATTTAAAATATAGCACGGGCATCCATTACATAAGTGTGTGGACATAGTTGTCGTAGGAATGTGTTAACCAATATGTGGTTAAAAAAATTTATCTTAAACTTTCATATCATACTAATGTTTACTAAGAATTATATCTTAATTCTTTGTAGTTTACAACTTGATGTTACACACACACACACACACACATAAGGTGGGTGAGAGAAAAGGCAATTAGATTAATTCTTGACAATCGTGTAAATCTTCCCGCAGATCCAGATTTACCACCACCATCAATCTCACCTAACCCTACAAAGAAACCATTGAAAAAGAAAGGACTTCCCACAGTGTCTCCATTGAAATTCAGGTCAAAGAAGAAAATGACAAACACGGAGAATAAGGGGAAGTCTTCTCGAAAACAAAAACAGTCTAAGGGAAAAGAGGCCAAGTCAAAGAAAACTAAGTCCAAGAAGTCGAAGTCCCAACTGACCAAGGAATCAAAAGATGCCAAAGATTCTATGGACACTGACCAGCCAAAGCAACAGCCGTAGTAGTAGGAGTAGAAAGTTCTCATGATTTGTAACCAACCAATTTTTATAGATACCATTGCAATAAATATATATATGAAATCAATATTGAGTTCAATTTCTTGTTTAACATTGGTCATCTTGTCTTAATAATGTTGAATAACTATTTCACAAAATGACTCCACAAAACAAGATAGATGGGTGTAAAATTATATTGTATTAAGAAAGCTTCAAGATTACAAGGGACAGACATTTGCCATCATCACCGGGTGAGGAAGTGAGTGATCCTTGTTTCTTGTATAGTGGATCCAGGTTGGTGTGTGTGTGTGTGTGTGTAAATTAGCATATATATATTTAAAGAGAGAGAGAAAGAGAAAGAGAAGGACATCATCAACCAGCCGAGAAGGGAGGTCTAAAAGCAGACCGACTCGTTGGAGGTGGGTCTAGGCCACTCGTGATCACAAAAAGTGGTTCTTTTTTTTCAAATGGTTTTAAAAGGCAATTAAAATTTTGAATTGCAATTACTCAATGACAAAAAAGTGTACAACATTTTTCTCTTTAAATATTTAAGAAAATCATTGCCCAAAACTATTAGTCCAATATCGTAAGGGAAGAGCCAATATTTTACAAATTGTAAAGAGAAAGTGCATAAACCCTCTCCCCTTAGATTTCTTATATGGACCAAGAAACATTTTGAACTGAGATCTTAATGCACATGTCATGCTAATATTCTTTGTGTTAATCCAATCTTATTAATTACTCTATCTTCTATTAAAAGTTCTTAAAGTTATAATGATGTCTTACAAGAATAGTACTTTTTATTCTTATGTGCATGTACATGGAGAATTGCATTGAAAGAGCAAAATTAAGGAGGATATGATCTTCATAAGGATCAACCACTTTTGTCTAGTATGTTTATTTAAATGTGCATTTTTATTATTTATTACCAAGTTGAAGTCTACATGTAGTGATAGCTCTGTAATGCATTCAAACAATATGCGTTAGAACAGTGCCCGCATGGTAGCTAGAGTTGATCCTTCCTTTAAAAGGTGATGAATGTACAGTTAACCTCCTTACTTTCCCATACCTTTTGTGTGTGTGTGTGTGTGTGTGTGTGAGAGAGAGAGAGAGAGAGAGAGAGAGAGAAAGAGAGAGAGAGAGAGAGGGGGACGTATATACAAGTTTATGCTTTCATAAATACAATATGAGCATAAATTGCAGTCATATGTGTAGGCCAACAAATCACACGAAAAGCGTACAGGTTTGTTTGAGACGATATTGAGACTCAAATTGCAAGCAGAAATACATAGACTTGCCTTGTTAGCAAGGCCGAAAAGATAGAAGTGCCTCTCGAAATGGCCAAGGGCAATGGATCCTCGTGGATACAGATGATTCTTTGGCTAGAAAGCATTCACTGGTGGTTTGTTTGGATGTGCACTCTTTTTTTTAAAAAAAACGTGGGATCTGATGATGTTCCTAGCTAGTGTGGATTCAAGAATTGGGTTTCAGAAAGGCAAGTGATCTGCATTCTCTATAAAATTGAGGTTTTTTAGAGCAGTGCAAGCATGATGATGCTTAGAATGGGAGCAACTCGTTTGATAAGCTTTGATAATGTCCCAGCATGGTGGTGGGGAGCTGCGCTGGGTAGCAAGGGATAGTCATCGGGGGAGGGCAGCACACAATTGTCACCGTTGAAATACACCTTGTGTGGGAACGCCCACCCCTCCTTGAAAGAGAAGGTGGCGGCGTCTTTTTCGAACAGCAACTCCGACTGCACGTTCCCATCCGGACCAGCTTGGCCTAGCAGGTCATTGAAGTACTTGATGCCCCAGAACATGCCAGTGTTGTCTGTGGATCACATGGCATCAGCAGAGGCAGAGATTTAGGAAGCGCATGCTTTTATCTAGTAAACCATCCACCCTCAATGAAAAAGCACACTAAATTTTGCAAGTCGGAAGTTAGACAATCGCATTGAGGAAAAATAAACAAAGTTGCCTGCAAAAGTCTAGTCAAACAGTACATTAATTCTCTTTATGTCACGCTATATCTTCATCTACATCCAATATACCAACATGACTTATCTATGTCTAACCTCTAGGTTTATGTAAAGTAATACAATGGGCCATAGCCACGTGGGATTGACCCTGGGTCAACCCCACACAAAACGGGGCAAAGTAGAGTGGCTTTGCACTATGTGCCATGTTGGCTTCAAAAATCTCATCTACCTTTGCAATGTGTGCCATGTGGCCTAGAATTTCCCTTGCCACATGTGTAGCCCCTTGGCACCCCATCCTTTCTCCCCAACCTCCCCCCCCAAAAAAAAAAGGGAGGGGAAGAGACATACGGAGGCGATAGGGCGAGAGGGACAATCGATGGAAGCAAAAGTGGGAGACCCAACACAAAGCTAGGCGGTGTGACAAGCATGTTGAAGTGGTTGGGTGTTCCGTACATGCACACACAAGAGAAAGAGAAAGAGAGAGAGAGAGAGAGAGAGTCCTTGGATTTTAAAGTGTTTGTGTGTGTACATGCACGAGAGAGAGAGAGAGAGAGTCCTTGGATTTTTTTAAAGGTCGTGAAAGAAAAGAAGAAAGACATGCACACAAGTCTAACCATTCTTCGTTTGGTTTTGCTATGTGCACACCCTATATTAAGACCCTGAAACCTACATGTTGGATTCCCAATTATTAGTTGTTTACAAGCATATTTCTTCCCTAAAGTAATGTTTATATAGGTGTGACTTGATTCTCTCATGCTTGTGCTTTGCCTTTACCCCTTTCATGCTTCATCTCTCCCTAAGCAAACGGGAGGTTTTTTTGTTCTGCGGGTATTTCCCACTTGCATCTCTCCCTTTTGGCAGGAAAGGGTATTGTGAACTTCTCAATTGTTTCTCGTTTGTTTGCTTTTTGCAATGTTCACGGGACTTACATTAATTTACCTACCTACCAGCGATGTTCCACATAATACCACCTAATTGACTGAAATAAAGCAAAGCTGGAGTAAAGTAAAGGGCTTACTGATAGAGGCGCCGTAAGGCGAGAGGCTTTGGTAGGAGAAACTGAAGACCTCTGTTAAATTGTTGAGGTTAGGATGTTGAACAACTATGTTCCATTGCGAATAGTTCATGGCGTAGTTGCGGTTGGTGATAGCGATCTTGACACGCCAGTATGACTTGTAGTTCTGCTTCACATGCCAGTGCACCCGGATGGGGCACATGTCCTGTGTGCAATGCAGCACTGGCGTGACGGGCCGCGGTGCAAGCCCCGTGCTCAACCCACTGCTTGTTTCTGATGGCGCCCTCCTACGATCCCCAAAAAAAAAAAAAAAACAAACAAACAAAGTCAATACAGGATGCTTACGCTATACAATACCACATTAGTGTCTCCCCTACAACGATTCTCTCTCTCTCTCTCTCTCACACTCACATACAAGGAAAGAAAGTGAACTCTATGTTGGTCCATATGACCTTTCAGGTCTTGTTGTTTACTAGTAATTTGCAATTTCCTTTTAGGAATATGTCAACAATTTTGTAGAAAATTACTTACTCTAGACATCCCCCCACACTGCTGCTGTTCTTCTCACACGCACATGCACAAGTGGGGCATGGAACAATTGTCTCGTTGTAGAAAGAAGACAGGGAGACACAGCAAGTGGGCGCTTTTTGGGCGAGAAATTGTGAATAAGTGCAAGTCACATTCCAACTCACTGCAAGAGTATCATTTAACAGCTCATCAGCAAATAACTCATCTCATGAAATCAACCCATGCCATAGCACAAATCTATTTGTATTTAAAATTTCATAAAATCCTTTAAGTTCTAGAACACCAAACATGGTTACCACCCTAATTATCAAATGAGATTGCATACTAATTTTCTCTTACAGGCTTCCCACATTGCAAGTTTGATAAAAGGTTGCTATTCAGAATGAGTAAGAGTTTTGAGTCCAAAAAGCTTACAAGGGGCCTGTTCTTGAAGTCGATCTTGAAGTCGAAAGTAAACTTACCATGAGCAACCCTCTCAATCCGTTTACCATGTTGCATGGCTTTATTGGCCTTTAGTTGTGTCATGTACTATAATGCTTCTATGATCCTAGCTTGCCCTTAATTTGTTAGTTTGTGTGAACTAATTGTGCTTGGTTGATGTTAGTCTTGGTGTCAATTTATATACACCTAGAGAAACTTTTCATGTTCTATGGAATATCGATCTCTTGCCATATTGATATCGTGGGGGTGAAGGAGCAGGAGAGAAGAATTACGTTAAAGTTCTTTCATTTTTGACTTGATTGCAATGGAGAGTTTAGCAAGGATAATGATTGAAGTGGAGGAAATCACTAAGGGATAATCGAACATTGCATCATGAATGATGATTAAGCGAGAGTATTAATTAGGGAGATTCTTTCATCTGGTGTGCAATATTGGGATGGTTGAGTACTTACTGAGGGCTTGGGTGGTTCTGCGGCCGTCAGAGGAGAGGAACTGGCTGGACTTGCCGATCTTGGCGGGGCCGCAGGTGTAGCCGGGGCCGGGCGTCATGAGGGTGAAGTTCTTGGGGAGCTTGACGGTGGTGTTGGACGTGCCGGCGAGGCCCACACTCACCTGGAAGGCGGCGACGGCGTTGCCGGGGTCTTGCACCCAGCTGGTGAGCACGCCACCCTTGCAGCAGTTGGTGATCTGCTGGTTGTAGGGGACCCCGGGCAGCAGGTCCACAATGGAGGGGTTACGCATACAGCAGTGGGGAACGTTGCCGTGGAACTTGGAGCAGTCCCCTTGCAGCGTCGCCTGCCCGCCCACCATCGACCATATCACCTCCTTCTGCGCCCAAGTCCACCCCATCACCCACCCTGGCGACTGGATGTGCCGGTACTGCTGGAAGTTGTACATCGTCACCACCGCCTGCCATTATTTTACACCAGCAAACAACCACCGTTTTTTTAACTGTCGCATGTTCTCTAATGTCGTAGACTCTTTGTAAAAGCAACAAAAACAATTGCCCAAAATCTTCGTAAAAGCAACAAAACAAATGCACAGTTAAAAATGTGCAATTAAGTTATTTTCGTGATTTTGAGGGGCTCCCTTTGATGGCAAGGTGGTGCGTTCCATCTTTCAAGCAGCGCTCCTTAAATCTTTCAACCAACGCTTCTTAAGGATGAGCTCCTCTTTCTCCTTGAACTCGCACCTATATATATATATATATATATATATTTGTATTGAGGGATGATTTTTTTTCCCCAGTATTTCATGGGTGTAGAAAGATGGATTTATAGCTAGGTTCTCCCTCAAAACTCAAACATCAACCACTCCAATACGTGCCTATGGTTCTCCTTTTGTTATGTAGACTTGCTAGGAGGTCTAACTATTTGTTGCTGTGGCACTGGTCGAAATGATAATGCACAATAAAGGCGATCCCAAGTGCAAAGTTCCAATTTAGAGAGGTGTCGTCCCATGTTGACTCTTGAGGGACTTTATTGGTTTCTCATGCAACTAACCTTTAGTCACCCCTATTTTGGTTACTCTGAATACAAGTGGACTCTAAGTCAAAAGTGAAATCTCCAGGTCATTAAATGAGTGACACAAATTTCAAATATTTCACTAGAAATAGAGAAAACAAACTTTTTGGGAATACAACAGGTCCTATTGTAATCGCCAATTGTACCTTGCATTTGCTACATTGCCTAACTCCCCACTAAGAGCTGGGAATGCCCTGATCTTGGGTTAGCGGCCTCTTCCTAAAACCAGTCCACCACTTACCCCATTAGAAGCCCATAGCATCGATGATCTTTTAAAGATCAAGCAAAAGGGAATCTTGTTGGAATTGCTCAATCGGATAGGTGTGCTTTGGATCCATTTCGCCACCCTTGGATGGCACATCTACCTGGATGCGAGATGCCTTTTATGAATTTTAAGTCTGAGGACTGGTGATTTCTCTATTTTGACCACGTGAAAATTGATACCTATTTCAGCCATGAGGGTGTAAGTTTACATCACTAAACTAATCACGACCTTCACAACCTTTAAGGCTTCATCTAAAGTAGAGTTACTTGATAAAAGCTGGAGGCTCTGTAAACGCTCGTTGATCAAATGCAGACAATTGAGGATTAATTCAACGGTTAATGAATGCATCAAATCTGCAGATCAATCACAAGTGTGATCTGCATGAGTAGTCACCCATAGCTCGTTGTGCTGCTTAGGGTGACCTGATTGAGTGTCTGAAGATGAATATGATTGGATAAAATAAGGGAGAGGACACTTACCACATAGCCGTCCCCTGTCCAAGACATTACGTCCCACTTGATGGTAATGTTTCCATTGGGATCCAACGAATCGTATGCTTCTGCTTTGCATTATTACACCGATGATCAGAGCCATTAATCATGTAAAGCTAGTATGCCTAGATCTAATTTGTGAATTTAAAAGAGAGTGCAACAGTGCTTAATTAAAGCAGTGACCGATTACCTGAAGGCGAGGCAGCAAAAGCCACCAGCACAAGCACGCCGAGGGCAAACTTCCCAATCATGTGAGAGGCCATTTTGATACTAAGTTGAGCACTGTATTATGCAGCAATCTAGAGAAATTGGGAGCGCCCTCTCCTCCTAGGCCTTCTGCATGAGCTCTTCAGAGTGTGTGTGAATGTGGGTTGAGGGGTACAGAACTGCAGAAATCAGAGCAAGGAAGCCTGCGATTAGCAAGCTGTGAAATGAAGAATCCCAGAGGGCGAGTTGCTGGTGGTGGCTAAGCAAATACCATCAGAGATCGAGACGACAGCCCAACAAACGGAAGGAAAGGGTGGCGTATCACCACCGCGACACAAGGAGGAGTGCTGACGTGGATTGCCACGCATACACACGGACTTGTAACGCTGCCCACATCACCGCGTATAAAGCAATACACGACTATAACTGCCCTTGTCAATGTGAGAGAACACCCTCTAAATTACGCCTTACGTTACATCCAAGGACGTTGAGCTATCCCTTCGCCCCTTACGAGATCCCTCAATGAAAGGCATAACCTAGTCACTCACATATTCATTTATCATATTTCATTTTTATTTTTTTTAATGGGGGGTCATGTATCACTACTTGATTTTTCTTTGTACAATTTCTTGTGTGTGTGTTATTCAATAATTTTCCCTCTCTTTTCAAAAACAGGTGTGAAGTCTCCATCAATTTTGGCATGCAATAAGTTTGGGCCCATGCCCAACCAACCTGACAACCGAACACACAAGCTACTTTGTCCATAGAAAAATGAAAATGAAAATAAATATCTCATATTGTTCTTCATTTGCAAAAGCTACTTTGTCCATAGAAAAATGGAAATAAAAATAAAAATTTCATCTTGTTCTTCATTTGCAAGCCGGAGGAGCCTTCTTTTCATAGGTTACAAACATGAAACTACTCTTTCTAGGTGGAGAATGGTGAAATAAATAAAAAGTTGAGTAGCTCAACACTAGCTAAAAACCATGCGAGGGGCACCCTCCTACACTTGTTTTCTTTAAACCTTCCTTCTTGATGTAGATACTATGATCACCATTTGAACTTTCAAGCATCCCCAATTTGTTTTAAACCATATACTTTCCTTGTCAACTAGCAAACAATATTATCTTTCACTACAAAGGAGAAAAATGTTACAAGACTCTCCAAACAACGCCTCCTAGTGAAGTTTAAAATGTTATGGACATTTCTTAGAGTTTTGTTATATTGGACTCTTCACAACTCCACATTCTTATAGATGTGAAATTGTCGCATTAATATGCCACTTGTATTTATTACTAATTTAAAAATGCAACACATCATACTAAGACACACACATCATACTAAGACACACACATAGTTTGCACAGTGACAACTATATGCCATATTTTTTTCTTAGGCCACATTATGAGAAAATCTCTAAGCTACTTCACATTTAACGAAAAAAGAAGATGTTTTAGATAAAAGACAAAGCACTTAGTACACCATAGTAAAAGACTATATTATAAAATATAGCTAAAGCTAAGTATAAAATTGGCACCTTAGGCAAAATTTGGACTAAAAAATAACCCTTTAATGTCAGCTTTTTCTAGAAAAATGGGCTGTTGATTAAGTTTTTATAAATCAAATCAAATTTTTTTTGGAGATTGTTGTTAACCACACTAGTTAACATTATTTTCAAGCGTGGTTACGCTTCATGTAACTCATTTTTTATGAAACTGTGCTAAACGTTTCATGTAAAAGATATATGGGATGACCAAGCTTACGATTTGTATAAGGCCGGCCATGAGAATGAGCCCAGGTGTACATAGAGCTAGAAGAATCAGTTTTGGGTCCCCAATTTTAGAATGTGCTACCGGTCATTGTAAAAAGAGAGCTCATGTATATAAGTAACTTATGAAATATGAAAAGGGACAATCCCATTATCACAATTGAGTCTCTCTCTCTCTCTCTCTCTCTCTCTCTCTCTCTCTCTCTCTCTCTCTCTCTCTTATGGCTATGGTGGTAAGCTTGTGTAGATCTATGCTTACTTCCTAGATTATGGTGTGTGCATGAAGGTGAGGTTCTCATTGCTTGCCTCTTCTCATTCTTCTTCTTCTTGCTCTCTCTCTCTCTCTCTCTCTCTCTCTCTCTCTCTCTCTCTTGCAGACATGAAGGAATTGAGTAGGATTTGAGCTCTCCATAACTCCTTCTCTCTTTTCCCCTCACCTAGCTTGTGAAACTCCACTTGAGTGACACAAGCGGTGGTGGAGTGAGCCCCTAGCAGCCTCACATGAGGTAGTTAACTCTCATTAGTTGGTTAATTGCTAATTCCCAAACCGACCCTTGCATAGTCTTCTTTCTCTTCTCCTCACTCTCTCTTTTGTGCAAGGAAGCATGTTCATCATCTTTGGTGCTACTGCCGGGAAATGCATTTAGCTTAGGGTCCTCCTCCACATCCTATCACTGGCTAGAGTCTTGATTTTTTCAGTTGGAATGCAAATCCACACTTAGGAGCATGTTATGATATCATGTTTGTTTGTTTGGTTTTATCTTGTTTTCTTCTACTAATGGAGCTTAATGGATCATGGGGAGCATGGAAAGCTACACCAAAAGCGGGAGCTACAGGTGCCCTAATCTTGCTCTTGAGTGTGACCCATTAATTTCTTCTTTTCCTTCAAACTAGCTAAAAACCTGCATAAGTAGCTTAATGTAATTAAGCTATCATCTTCTTTTCTTCAGTAGGTGTAATTAAGCACTTGAGGCATCATTAGATAGCTTCGGGTTAGCCTAAGCCATCCACAAAAAGAAAAACATAAAAAATCATCAAGGAAGGACTAAAATCACAGAGAATCCAGAGGAAAAACTGGGTGCATTCAGTTTCGACCGATTTTTCTAAGAAGCGAATGGCTGTTCACTTCTCAGATGTACGGCCGTACGCTTCTTAGCCATGCTCATTCGCTTCTCCCTTTTCGTTAAAGGGACTCGATTATAAACAGGCCTGATCCTCCCAAATCTACCTCATTAATAAGAGAAGTGAGCATTAAGGAATAAAGTGCATTAAAGGGAGTATAAAGAGCATTTAAAAGGGGTATAAAGAGGCTACAACTATATTGAAAGGGGAATATCAGAGGGCATCTGTTAGAAGACACGTCGTTCTGGCGCATTCAAGAGACCTATCAGTACTTGTAAGGCATACACCCATACCTTCACAAACATATGGCTGTATCTTAGCAAGTGAATGTCCATTCCCTTATAAGTGAACACACCTTCACTAAGCGATGCCCGTACCTCTCAAAGCGTATGCCCGCTCTCTGCCATATCCACCACAGCCATACCCTTCCAGCTAGCGAACGCATGTTCCTCCCACTAGTGAACAGTTGTAGCATACGCATGTTCCCCTCCAGATCCACGATCGTATCGACTTTAACGTATGTCCATACCTTCCACTAAGCCACGCCCGTACCTTCATATACGTAGCACCATACCTTTTATATATAAAAAATAAAAAAACAAACATCCCCTCTCCTCCGAGTGTGATCTTGCAATATCATTCGCCACATTCATGCACCTACATTCAGGGAAATTGGTGCAAAACAACCCTCTGTTTGATGACGCTGAACCATCCTACGTGCAACCGCTTGTGAGATCAGACCCTTCGCTCAACACATGATGGATTTAAACGGTGTTAGTCCTTGACAACACCAATGAGAGTGAAGAACATCCTAGCACGGGATACACTACCCTTGACCTAAAGGCAGGAGGATTAGCTACCCAGTGCATGGCCACACCACCGATCCTCGAGCAGGACCCTAAATCCCATGCACATTTCCAAAGAAGTCTTTCCTCGAGACTAAGGAACTTTATCCTGGGAAACGCGCAATTGGAAGATCTTCCCCCTAGGGACACAAGCATGGAAGGCCAGCTCGAGAGAGTGGCGACACCACTGCTAGACCCTACACCAGAGGTGGGGCAGAGCCCTAGTAACCCAATCCAAACTAATGCAACACTTTGGGGAATCATGCCGGCTACTGTTAACGATAAAATCATACCAAGATCATAGGCCAGCACCAAACCTAGATCAGGAGCTAGCTCACCTAGGCCCGCCCCGAGAGACCTCTCGTCAAAGGGAAAGAGCCTACCTAGAACATTTCAGTCACAACACACGGCACCTATGTACAACAACTATGTGCCCCACGGAATGTATCCTGGATACCATGTGGATCCTTACAAAGCACATATTTTCCCACCATTAAGACAAGGACCATAGATGGAATATTATCCTCCTGGCCTAGCTCCCCCAACATTTCAGCCAGCACACGATGACACCTATGTACAACAAATATCTACCTTTTGCAGAATGTATCCTAGATACATGCAGATCCTTATGAAGCACATATTGGCCCACCACTGAGACAAGGATCACATATGGGATATTATCTCCTGGCCTATCTCCCCCATCCATCAAACCCCAACCTGCACTAACACCAGCCATGGTAGGAATGAAACCAGAAATGTTGAGGATATCCATGGAAATAGGGAGGGGGTAGGTTCAAGAATTGCACCACCAGCACTTGCTTAGCTAGTGGAAGCGTCAAGACAAGAAAAGGAATAAACCTACCCACATTTCTAAACTGATTACTAAGTTTGATGGGACTGGAGACCCCATATCCCATCTGGAAATGTTCAACCAGATTTGTGAGGCATTTGGCCATGTGGACGATCAAGTTAAGGTGAGTGCCTTTGGCCTCACCCTGGATGGAAAAGCAGGATAATGGTTCCAATCACACTGAAGGTGGAAGACAAGGCTACCTTTGACACCTTGAAAGAGGCTTTCAAAGTAGAATATTCAGACAAGGAACACGATGGAGTCCAATCGAACAATTACACAATGTAACACAAGGAGGTGGGGAATCAATCTGGCACTATATCAACCAGGTGAGGTATCTCAGCTCTCATTGTAACGATAGAAACAATTTCTCTAATGAAAGACTAATCGGGAAATTCCTAGAGAACCTCAAAGATGTAGCCCTACACAACTCCTTGTACGCTCTAGCCCACGCTTCCTTTGAGCAATGTTGTAGGAGCGCCATCATGGATTTTGAGGACACTTTCAAGGGAACTCATTCCCAAGAATTGTACAAGGGCACATCTGAAGAATCCTTCAAAAATAATAGCATGAAATCTGAAGGAAAAGGAAGAGAATGCTCTTCGAGACAACAAGTGGAGCAGTTAGCCGCTGCTCTGATGCAACAAATGGCACAACATTGGAGAACAGGCCAAGGCCATGACCAAATTGGGCAACCCCATCTTTACCCAAAGAGAGAACTAGTATGGTGCCCAATTTGTCAAGCTAACCACACTAGTATGGAGTGTCCACATCTGAGACCCCGATCTACTCTGTATTGTGCTTACTGCCAAATGTGTTATAATCATGAGACCTCTATATGTTACCACCAAAGGGCCGCTCAAGCACAAGCTCTACCCCAGGCCTTATCTCCTACTCCTACACAACCACCATTGGCCACGCCAACCCCAGCACAACACAATGCACCTCAACCAGGCGCCATAAAGTGGCCCCGAGAGGAATTCTTCAAGTGCTCGAGGTACCCTTACCACCCCTAGTTCTACCACCGCAACCTCCATTACCTCGAATTATCCCTATTCACCATTTGACCTTGACAGAGATTTTTGAAGAAGGTGAGGAGGGAGAATCCATGAGCAATACCACCTTTCAACCCATTGAGTTAGGCAGTACACCCTTGCAAATTTTAAGTCACTATGTGGACGAAGGGTGAACACATGTACCTCGTGTACCTCGCAACCCCTACCCCAAGGGACGAGACTTGAATAACATGGCTAAATGACCACCTATCCAATTCTATCATTGTGTGGGACCTCATCGAATAGTTGAGTGTCCTGTCAAGAAAGGGATGGTTAGTACTCCTATGAGTACTCTAGCATTAACTCCTTTATGCACAGGATGTGGAATAGATCATATACACACAAGGGTTATCCATTAAGAATGGGTACACTTGGGAAGGGAATTGAAGCTAAACCTAGCACTAGCCTTAACTTGCTGACTACAGGTACAAGATGACTTCATTCACACAGTGCCTCTAAATGTGGTCACCAGAATGCAAAGTAGAAGGAGAGTCATAGCTCATGCTTCCACCAAAGCGTGTACATCATAAAATCAAGAAAACCCGGGACATGCAAGGATTTTATCCTCTAAAGAAGTCCTTGAGCAAGCACACATAAGTAGGTTCTCGTGGAAGAAAAAGGCCACAAAGTAGAAGGAGAGTCGTAGCTCATGCTGCCACCAAAGCGTGTACATGATAAAATCAAGAAAACCCGGGACATGCAAGGATTTTAACCCCTAAAGAAGTCCTTGAGCAAGCACACGTAAGCAGGTTCTCATGGAAGAAAAAGGCCACAAAGATCGACAAAGGGGATAGCTGTGTAGTTCATAAAGAGTAGGTTTGGCGAGGGGACAACCACCAATGCGTCATTTTCCTCATCTGATGAGGAGAAGATGCTATCGTCAGCCCCTCAAAAAAGAGGGCAAATAGATCCTGATTGGCTACCCCAAAAGTTATCTGAATACCCAAACCCCATCAAAGATAAGGAAAGACTAAAGGCGGCTCACGAATTGGTTAAGGATTGTCAAGCTCAACTAGAGGAGAAACCTTAAGCGGTACATATGGGTGAAGGTCCCCCTATGCTAAACTTTCAATATTCTAAGTGTTGATATTTCAAGCTCCACATGAGCTAACACTCACGAGGCTCCTGCATGATTGTTCAACATTTACATCACTGGCGGGTTTGGTAGCTGCAGGCACCGACATATCTTCGCCAGAGATTCTACAGCTCGACTACACCAACTAGTCCACACCTAACCACTCCACTTAGTGTGTTCACATTATGGACCACTTGTATATACTCTATTATGTGTGTTAGTTACTTTATCTTCTTCATAGACCTCTTTTGTTGTGTGAAGAAGAAGAAGAATTTTCAGCCTCTCACCTTGTGTGTTCTCTTCTAGGGTTTGTGTGAGTGTGTGTGTGCTTGCAAGAGCTCAAGCTCTCTTCTCCCCTGCATCTTTTCATGGTATCAGAGCTTGGTTCATGCTAAAGGCTGAGCGGCAAGAAAGAGAAGCATAGGAAGTGGTACGAGAGTAAGAGCTACATCCACTCTTTCCCCTTTGTGTTGACTATTATACCCTTGTCACATCAGGAGCTCTTCGGGAGACACCGGCAAACAAACTCCGATTGAGGAGCTTTCTTCGTCGTGGGAGCAGAGCTATAGGGAAACTATATTGTCCGTTTGTCCATTGGACAGTTATTTTTTGGCCGAATTCACGTTTCAGGCACGTCATTTGGACCTCTGTTTTTCAGTTCGCAAAGCATTCTCAGGCACTATAGGTAGCTTTAGATTCTCTACAGAACTCTGTTTTGTGAACTACTGCAGGAAGAGCGATTGGTTGTGCAAACACTATGTGTACTACAAAGAGGTCTTAAAGTTTCCATTGGGTGTATGTATACAAATTGAGGTCACTAGTTGTGACAGTTTGGGTGCAGTATAGTACCATTGTTGTAGAGAATACAGCAATTTGTGCAGGTCAAACAAGAGTGCTATTTTTGGTAAATTTGTGTTACAGACAAGATGTCAAATGATGGAATAAACTAGATTGTTGTAGGGAAGCTTGACAAGAACAACTTCCATTCTTGGAGGTTTAGATTGACAAATTTCTTGATGGGAAAAGGTTACTGGGACTACATTGAAGGTGAACATGAGGAGCACCAGAGATACCAGAGATTAATTCAACTATTTGCAGATGTAAAAGAATTCAAGGATTGGAATCAAGGAGCAAGGAAAGTCATATATTGGC
Source organism: Cibotium barometz (assembly GCF_041138505.1). Taxonomy (NCBI): domain Eukaryota; kingdom Viridiplantae; phylum Streptophyta; class Polypodiopsida; order Cyatheales; family Cibotiaceae; genus Cibotium; species Cibotium barometz. The sequence goes on along the minus strand of NC_141047.1, from coordinate 74,017,184 downwards.
TTTGTATCAGAATACAGGACACTATGATTAGGCATATATAGGATGCCAAGTCACCTAAGGAGGCATGGGACACCTTGGTAAAGCTATATGAAACTAACACCAAGGCACGAAAGATTTAGTTGAAGAATGAGCTTCATAGTGTGGAGAAGAAAAATATATATGTGAATGATTATGCCTTGAAGATCAAGGGAATTATGGAATCCGTTACATCAATTGGTGTTTCTATTGATGATGATGATAAGGTGGAAGTGTGTCTATGTGGTCTCAGGCCACAATACGCGATGTTCAAGACGTCTATTATTTAGACTCGGGAGAACATTCCCAACTTTACAAATTTGGTGTCAGTGCTGATCATTGAAGAGAAGAACTTGGGTGAAGATCAACAGTCTTCACAAAACAAAAACAATTCAGAGCAGCGGGCCTTCAAAGTGCAGGTAGAGGATGAGGTAGAGGTCATGGATGTGGCCAAGGTGGTGGCCGAATAGGTAATTAGAATTATGGTCAACAACAGCAACAGTCCCAGGATTCACAACAACAACACACAGGTGGAAGAGGCCAGTTTAGAGGCAGGGGAGTCAAAGAGGTCGTGGTAGTTGGCAAAGGTAACATAATGATACACGATATTGTTTTTACTGTCGTAATCCTAGACATGTGTAGGCAGATTGCTATAAGAAACAAAGTGACATGCGAAATGGAAAAGTATAGCACAATGACTATGCGCCCTCTAGTATAAATATTAAGGATAATGAGAGGTTGTTTGTTATGCAACATGTAGTTAATGTTGTGTCTGGAAATAATGTAGCAGCATGTAAGGATGATGTATGGTATGTTGATTCAGGTGCTTTGAACCACATGACAAGTCATGGGGTAAGTGGTTCAAGCAAATGAAGAGTCTTGAAAGACCAAGTTTTGTTGAAATAGGGGATGACACTGCTCATCCGATTGTCCATGTTAGAGATGTGCCATTGTCTATGCAAGATGGTAAGGTGAAGTACCTTCCAGATGTACTTCATATTATTCCGAACATAACAAAGAATCTGGTTTTAGTTGGCAAGATGATTGAGAAGGGTTTGCAGGTCCGATTTAACCCTGATGGTTGTTATGTATAAGACTTTAAAGCTAAGTGTGCAAGTTGGTTGCAAAAGGCAACAAAGTGGGCAGAATGTTTACATTAAATGTGAATATGCGTGAAGTGAGTGCTATAATGTTTGCAAATGGTTTAGGAGTTGTTGTAGATACAAACATTTGGCATAAGAGAATTGGGCATGTAATTGTGCAGAGAATGAAGTCTATGTAGGCTAAAGAAATTGTGACAGGGCTGCCTAAGTTTAAAGTTGAAGGTATGCAGAAAGTATGTGAAGCGTGTCAATTTGGAAAGAAAACAAAGCATGTGTTTCCACATGACAGAAATGTGAACAAGAATGCATTAGATGTTGTGCATTTAGATGTATGGGATCCTGCAAAGACTATGTCTATGGGTGGCTGCAGGTACTACGTACGAGGAAAGTGTGGGTGTATTTCATGAAAGAGAAAAGTGGAGTGTTCACTCATTTTCAAAATTTCAGAGTGATGGGACTGAAAAACAGACAGGAAAGCATGTGAAGTGCCTAAGGTCAGATGGAGGGGGAGAATACTTCTCCAATGAGTTCTCTAAATTCTTGCGAAAGAATGTCATTCAGAGGCAATTTACATGTAGATACACTCCGTAGCAAAATGGAGTTACTGAGTGGAAAAACAGGCACATTGCAAAGATAGCACGGGCATTGATGGCAGAGAAGAATATGCCGCATAGCTATTGGGCTAAGACTGTGTCTATAGCAGTTTATATCATGAACAAGACTCCTACTCCAACCATACATGATGTAATGCCAAAGGAGAAGTTTACTAGCAGGAAACCTGATTTGTCTCACTTCAAAGTTTTTGGATGTATTGCATATGTGCATGTGCCAAATGAGTTATGTACCAATCTAGATCCAAAGGCAAAACAATATGTGTTTATTGGGTATTCCCTTGAGCAAAAGGGATATAGATGCTATAATCCTGCTACACGTGAATCGAGGGTAAGCAAGGATGTTGTATTTGATGAGATGAGCAGCTGGTATGCTTCTGAAAAAGATGTTATTGGGACTAATGTAAGTGGAAACGTGGTTGCATAGAATGCAAGTCAGCAATCATAGTCATTGAGTGGACCAAGAGAGTCCTCATCCAGCGGTTCTGCTAATCGACCATGGAGTGGCAAGCTGCATCATAATACCAGTCTTGGAAATGTAGTTGGTACATCTTATTCTTAATCCCATTTGGATTAACACCATGATCCTCAATTGAGGACATTAATCAGTGTCATATAAAGGCACTATAAAGGTTGTACATTATGAGACATTGGCCGTCCAAGGCCTAGTTAGTAAGTTTTGGGTGCCCAAGTGTGAATAAGGGCCAATTGTATATAAGGTATTTTCTCATAAATGAAAGGACACAATCCCCTTTGTGCTATTGAGAGCTCTTCCCTTGTACTTGTTGTGAGGAGAGAGTGAGGAGTGAGAGCATTCTAGCATTGTGTCTCTTTCATGCTTGTGTGTTTATGCTTGTATATGAGAGAGTGTGAGAGAGTGTGATTGGCCTATGTGATGGCATGAGCAACTCCACGGTGACAAAGTGGAGGTGGAGCTTGAAGTTTGGAGCATACATGCAAGCTTGGAGGCTTCAAGAGACACGAACTCGAAGCATTGGTAAGTACCCCACGGCGGTTGTGTTTCATTGCTCATTCATTAGGTGAATGTGTAGAGTTCCCTCTTGGAGGTGTGACATTCTTGGCGCCGTTGTCGGGAAAACACCTTTGTTTCTTCCATACTCTTTGAGTTTCAGCTCCCATTACATAGTATTCATTGTTGCTTTTGCATTTTGTTAATGCATTGTGTGGAAAATGGAAGGATAAGGTGTGTGTGGTTGAGAAAAAAATTATAGTTTTAATGCTGTAAATGTTGTGGAAAGTAGTTTAGGAAAGGATTCATTGGTTACTCTTGATAAGTTTGATATTAGAACCACAAGAAAGACTAACGTGAAGAAGTAGGTTGTGTGTTGTTTTCTTCTTCTTTTTTAAATTCAAAAAAATCAAAAACATAAGGAACCATTGATTGATTCAGGGACTTGCATTTCATTCCCTAGCATTGGCACAATCTAATTTTCATCAATTGGATAAGTATTATGCACCCAAGACTACAAATTGCCAATGCGGAAAACTTCACGTGAAAGTGCAGGAAGTTGTTCACGACGTGAACCATTTTCGTGTAATTTCACACCGCGTGAGTCGCTCACGATATCAACTCCGAGATTTGTGCCAAAAATCACTTGATTACATTCCAAAATTAGAAACCCTTATCTTGACACCTCTGACGACACGATTCAATCCGCCAAAAATTGGATCACGTGAAAGTGCAGTAACCTTTCACGAAGTGAACCATTTTCGAAGTAGTTCACGGCGTGAAACACTTTTGAAGTAGTTTACGGCGTGAAACTCTTTTTTGTTTCACGATGTGAACTCAATCTTGCTGTTACAAGAAGACCAAAACCAATGAATTGACAAAACTAAGGTTGTGAGGGTCAGTTAAAGAAGGAATTTAATCTTAAGGACAAAAATTGGATCACGTGAAATTGTAGTAGACTTTCACGACCTGAACCATTTTTGAAGTAGTACATAGCATGAAACACTTTTTTGTTTCACGATGTGAACCATTTGTTCTCCAATTTCACGACGTGAACTAAGTCCTGCTATTTCACGAGGTGAAATATTCTCTACTAATTCACACCTCCCCTGAACAAAGCGATAAAGCCAGGAATTGAATCAGTTTGGGTTGGATACTATCTTATCAAATCATACATACATGCACTTAAGATCTGGAAAACTCATCGGAGACAATCTTACGCCTGCTGGCTGCTGACGATAGTGCATCAAATCATCCAGGAACTTCCTATCAAAGAAGTGTGGGATCGGGACAGTTCGCAAGCACACACTTGAGTGTCTTGAGAAACCTAACCACCGTAGAAACCAATAGTGAGGAATCCATGGAAGAAGGGCTGAGATACACTAGGTTTGGGGAAGGTGACAAACCACACTCTCCAACCAAGTCTAGTGGGATCATTGATATAGCTTGGGGATTTTTTGGTCTCCAAACCAGTCATGATGAAGAAGCACAATCTACGGGCATGGGCCTGTCAACTAGCGCTAGACTCAATCCAAGACAAGAAGGGCCATTCCAGATGTTGAATTCTAGGCTATCAAATACTGGCACCCCTTGAATTAGATGAGATATGGAAAGTGCAGTTAGGACGGGTCAAATATTCTTTCCCACCACCAAGGAAATAGAATTGGACTTCCAATGAAGTGAGGTGGAATGACAACTCCGAGAATTGAGCTTAAGGAAACAAGAGCTTGATACTCGTAGGACAAAAGCTAAGAGAAAGGAGACAAATAATGCTAACCATCTCCAATCACGAGGAAAGGAATTTGAAATTGCTATAGGTAGAGGCGATGGGGATATTCCAAACCTGGAACCCATCAATGAGGAATCCAAAATGGAGGAAGGGGTTACAACCAGAGGAAGAAGAGGGTAACATAGCCAACTTGGCTGTAGAAGTTGAGGACCGGCTCATACCAAGAAGGACATAGAGCTAATGATCAATCACCCTACATTCGTACAAGATATGGAGCTCTTAATTACACAAAGACGCACAGAGGCTACTATTGGGGAATCTCACTAGGATACCACAATTGAACAAGTCCACGAACCTGAGATACCAAGAAGAGCCAATATGGGTAGGGGATGAGGTCTAGGAAGGGGGGGAGCAATTTCCCCCAGAGACCTAGAAACGATCCAGGCATGGACCTTAATGGAGCCCCACAAGGACAGACTTATTAAATGTTGCAGCTGAGATGGGTAGGGGGATGGTCAAGGAGTTAGGTTCTACTCTAGAACCTTGACCTTCCCAGATGAAACCCCATATCATCTCAAAACTTGTCCAAAAATTCTCTGGGGATGGAGATCCTATATCCAGCATGTAGAGATTTTTGAATCTACATGTGAAACCTGCAGACCAGTCAATGATGTGACCATGATACATGCTTTTTCGCTAACCTTAGAAGGAAAAGCTCATCAATGGTTCAGAACCATTAAGCCTGAGGACAAGGATAACTTCACCAGGTTAAAAAATATTTTTATGCCCAGCTTTGCACGTAGTGGTGACAGGTGGAGCCCTGTGGCCCACAACTACATAACATCAAACAAAAGGAAGATGAGTCTATAAGAGACTATGTTTCTCGCCTGAAACACTTGAATTCAAGATGCAAAATTCGCGAAATATTGATAGATGATCAATTGTTACTTTGTTTCAGGAGAGGGTTTAGAGACCATAAAATGCATGATTACTTGGTACTAGCCCGGCCAGCTACCCTTGATGCATGCTGCAAATTGGCAATTGAATACGAAGATAACATGTTAGAATTGCCACAACCTGAGGATGTTAGAACATCGGTAGCAACCACAACTTCGCCCCCGTGTCTCGAGTCATCAAGAAATTGGAACTCAAACAAGTCGGACATATGACTGTGGATGAGCTCAGTAATGCTATATTGGAGAAATTAAAGGTAAGGGAAGGAAGAGAGATGTCGGGCCATGGGCATAGTCACCTTTACCCCCACAGGGAACTGGTGTGGTGCTCCATGTGACGACTAAACCACACTACCACTGAATGTCTGCAGTTAAGGGCAAGACCATTACTGTATTGTGCACATTGTGTAAAATTGGGCAATCATGACACATCATCATGTAGATTTCCAAGGTTTCAAAATATAGCACAATTGCAACCAAATAGAGCCCCATTGGCCTTGCTGGCACCACTTGTGCAAACCACTGCCACTGTTGTATAACCCAACCCTTCTTACTTACCTAGGGGGATGTTCCGGGTACAAGAGGCTTTGCCCTTACCACCATGAGTTCTACCACCACAACCACCATAGGCCAAGATCAATCAAGTATTGATTGAAGAGCCATCAAAAGTTATTGAACTGGCGTGGGAACTAGAATTTAGTGGGGAATACTATGAGGATATGGGTGAGGTCACGCAAGATTATTATGTCCTACAGAATAACAAGCCAGTACCTGTGTTTCAAACCACAGTAAGTGGAAGGGCAAGGAAATCAACTCAAATCTGAGAAGAGGACCTTTACAATGCTATGGCTATGGTGGGCCACATCGAGTAGCTTAATGCCCAAATAAGAATATGACTCATACACACCAGCCACAACAAGTGGTGACCACACCCAATGACATGCCAGTGCTCACTTGCACTAAGTGTGGAATTGATCATCTGATCAAAGATTGTCCCTATCGAGCAAGTGGTTCAGCTTCTACTGCTAATCAGGCCACCATTTGAACCATTAGTGTACAATCTGGGAAGATCACACCGCTCAATGTCCTAACACGAGCTCAAGCTCAGTTAGGTGACAAAGGACGAAATCGGGCAGATGCTACTATTTCCAAATTTGGTCGTAGGAGAAGAGTGAAGAAATTAGGAAAAGGGACACGCGGGTTACATTCCAAAACAAATCCAAAGAAGATACAATTGATACTGGATCCACACAATCAAAGGAAAAGGGGGGTCAAGGGATCAATCTAGAAGGGTTAGACCTAGGAAAACAAGGTGAACAACCAACAACCCCAAAGGGGGTTGGTGAATATCCTAATGCCGACGAAGAAATAATGAAGTTAGATGATACCAAGGCCCTAGTTGAAAAGTACCAACAAATTATTAAAACTAAGCCTAGGGGGACACAATAAGGTTTCTACATGCACTATGAAAAAGTGTTGTTTCAAAATTATTTTTACCTAAACAATGGTTTTTGCAAAGCAGTAGTGTAAATTTGGTGCAAGTTTGTGCACATTGTTAGCTGAATTTTATCATGTTTTGAGGCATTTTATGTACGTTAGAGGCACGTTTGCATACACTAGGCACTATAGGAAAGTGTTGTTTCGAGACTGTTTTGGCCTGAACAGTGGTTTTTGCAGAGCAATAATGAAAATTTGGTGTGTAGATAGTTTGTACACATCCTAAGTGTTGCAGGTTTTGGTAGATGTATGTGTATGTGATTAGTTCACATACACTGGCATTATGACATGTTTACAGTACCGCAAGTAGACTATCAAAGTTTGTAAGTTACAATAAGTGAAGAAGTTATTAAAAGTTCTTAGTTGCAAGTAAAGATGTCTGATCGCTTGCCACCCACAAATTGTGAGTAAGAAGCTAGACATGAATAATTCCCAGGTATGGAAATTCAAGATGACCAATTTCCTTATGGGAAATTGATATTGAGAGTTCATCACTCACAGGTGATGAAAAGGATCTAGATATTGGTGAAGAAAATATGACCCCATAGCAAGTGCAAGCATATAAAAGTATGGCATGAAAGAGTGAGAAAGGCACTATATTAGTTGTTTATCAGTGTGAAGGATTCTCTGGCTATGCATATACAAGATGCATAAATGCATAAAGAAGCTTGGGACACTGTGGTGAAGATATACAGTATAAACACCCAAGCTTGAAAGATATAGCTAAAGCAAGAGCTGCATAATGGGCCCAGAGGAAAACTAAGTATAAATGATTACTCGGTGAAGATCCCAGGGGATTCACAAGCCATATCTTATAGTATCACGTGAGTGTAAGGGAGGAGGTTTTTGGAAGGGGGGGTATTAAGCTTATAAGTTAGGGAGTGAGGGCGATTGCCGGGGGGGAAGGGGGGCAAGGGAGCAGGGGAGAATGAAATTAGGGGTTTCAATTCTTCTTGTAGTTTACAATATGTGATTTAGTGGTGTAGTTTGAAAACTTGATTATTTTACTGGAATTATTTTTGGAGAGTACATGTAGGTCTTTGGGCTTCTCGCACTTACATCCATGCTACTTACATGGGCTGCAACTTAAGACATGTATAACATCAATATTTGCTATTTGATTTTTAAACCTTAAATAGGGGATACTTGAATTTCATAATTGGGACTCACATGCTTTGAAAGGGGTATAGTTTATTTTTTAGAGAAACTTAAATAAGGTGTTTTTATGAGTTTCATACACGCAGGTGGCATCCCCTTTCTATGGAAACTGAATTCCTTAGGGTGAAGATTAAAGGGCTTATAGATGACCTGGCTTCTATTAGATCACCAATACTAGATGATGATGATCCATGGCCTTGAATGATCTGGGTACAGAATATAACCAATTTGAGACCTCCATTAAAGTTTGAGAGAACTTTCTTGATTTTCAAGAACTAATTGCTCCATCCATGAGGAGATGAAAATTGAAGGTTAATCCTCTAGAAATTGACATGAACAGACCCTCTGCTCAAATAGAAACAGAGGTAGAGGTAGATTGTCATCTAGAGGATGAGGTGCGAGAGCTAGTTTGGAAATCAAAATTAATAACAACAACAACAACGAGAAAATCAATCCCATTGTTGGTGGGTGAACTAGCTCTAAAGGTTCACCACTAATTATCTTAGCAATGGCCTTCCAAAGATGTTGTGATGTATCCATGTCATGATCAAGAGATCCTAATGGGATAATAATCTTTTTCTCTTTAACGGCCTTAAGTGACAACAGGTAGTACATGGTTGAGCCCATCTATGTATTAAGGTAGAAGTAGTAGTAGAGGAGAGAGTGTTTGAGAGAGAATAGAAAATTCGTGGTTGTAAACATATAAATCTAAGAGTGGAAGTCTTGCTTGGATGCACAGTCTTACTATTGTATTGCTTCTTATACTGAGCTTCTTGTATTTTTTTAATACTAATTATTATGGAATATTTGTTTTTTTTTAAATACTAATGATTATGGACTCTTTCTCTACGTGCATAAGAAATGTGGGATGTTACTGTATATTTTTGGCATCTGTACTACCATATCTCATCATGTCACCATAGTTCGAATGTTGTTTGGACACTTGTCCAAATATAAGAAAGTTGAGTGAAACTACATCCTCGGGATCTTGTAGACTGGTCTGGTGCTAGCCACCTTATTGCATTGGGCACAATTGCATGACTAGAAGATGCCGACGTAGTGGTCCATAACCGCTGAAGTGTCAGGTTTGACCAAACTGTGACACTTTTATTGGTGATCCTACTAGGGATAGAGCACACAAGGGCAACGTGTGAGAAAAAAATGAGTTGTATCATTGCGAGATGTAGTACAAGAAGAAATAGCCATAGTTGGAAAGAATATTCATATCTAGTAGTGCATGTTCAGAGAGTCGAGAGTCATAGTATAGGTTCATGTGAGTATGACCCATGCAAAAGAAACAAGAGGCCTGACAAAGTAGCTGATAAAGTAGCATTCATGGAGAATGCATAGAAGATGGAAGACTCTCATGGGCATAAGCTACTGGCATAGGTAATGATAACAAATTAAGGTTAATGATGGGTTACACCATCCTGAACCAAAGAATATGTTATTGGGAGAGAAAGTGCCTCTAAAGACTATGTATACTAGGGAGTTTGGCATAATCTCATTACTTTGGAAATTTAGCTTTCAATATACATTTTGGTGTATTTTCAGCATACCAAATCCACTAACAATATGTGGATTTAGAACCTACTCTTCAAGAGCTTTCCACCAACGATATGTCAAATGAGCTAGTTTTGATAAAATCTTAAAAGGGTTCACCATGCCCCCATTTTTTAGCTTGCAAAATTGGGATTTTTCCAAACTCTCTAATATGGTCTTTAGACTACATGAGTCACATGAAAGACAGGTTATAGTGGCAACTCAACCCCAAGGCCATTCTAGACTCTTATAAGCTTCTAGAAACTGTTCTAGGAATGGATGCAGAACTAGTGGGAACATGACCCCAATATAATGCAAACACACTTCCACCAAATGCTACACTTCTTCAAGTCTGGAAGAGGCGCAATGCTAATGCACTTTATGCCATCATCGCTAGCATAAAGATTCTATTCTTACTCTGATTCAACAAACAGCTAAGGCATCGGGAGGCCTGGACCATATTGAGAAATTAGTATAAGACTGGAATCACACCACAATTCAAAACAATGTGGAGAATCATCTTTTTACTGAGAAGCTTACTAAGGAGAAGCTTTTGAATCATTTATCATGTGTGTAAGGTTCCCCCCCTTCTAAAATAGGGAAAACACTTAAGATAGTCCACTAAGTCTTAACTTGGAGAAGATTTCCTATTTATCAACACCTTGACCATGTAGAGATTCAAGGATACGATTCATAGGTAAGACCTAGTCCTATCCCGCAGGGGAAGCGTGATCTTCTAAAAATCAAATCACCCATAGGGTAATTGATCATAAATTGGGCAACTACTAGACTTGATTTCTAGAGGCAACGCTTTTTTCCTCATCCATGCAAGGCATAGCCGCTGGCCCAGTCTCCTAGAATAGAGTTGCCCAAGAACCTATTTATCTAGCATAGGGCTTTCACTTAATTTGTTGGAAAGCTACCCAACTAATCGGGTCCACCCGTTCGTGTAGGATGGTGTCGTCGGGGCATTCCATCCTCCCACTTTCCACCCTACTCACGTGTCAATTTGTTTTCTAATTAATCCTACCACACTGTTTGACATAAATAAACGTGTTCCTTAATTAAGGCCCTTTTCACAAGGTTTGTTAAAACAACCTTTTTCCACAGTATAATAATGCCAAAGACAAGATTTATAAAAAAGTTTATACATGAATCAATTTCATACAAGCCAAACCGGCTCTCTTATTCTTTTCCTTTATACTGTCGATGATCTAGAATTCGACCTTCCAGCCTCTACATGTTGGGCAAAACCCTACGGGACCATACACCTCATCGTCGATCGTTGGCGAGGACTCAAGCTGGCCTGTCGATCTCTCAGGCTCCCTCGCTCGATCCTCCCGCCTCTCAGAGAGATGTCTGCACACTAGGGTGGGCTTATTCACTGCACTAGCCTGGGTCCTCAGAACTAGGCAGCATCATAATCTCTCGCCTCAATCGTGAACCTTATTCTCCCAATGGTATGAGGGATACCTTGGGCCATTCTCGGGCTTTGCTAACGACGCCGCCTGGCTACACAATCACAGAACGGAGTTAGCGTCGAAGCCAGGAAAAACTTGCACTCTTTAAAGATAACAATTTCAATACATCATTGAATACAACATCACTCAATTCGTAGCTTCATACAATTTTGTCATTATTTTAAAAGGAAAAGATACACATTTATTAATACTAATATTTAAAAAAAAACTCTTCTTTAAAAGATAACCAAGCTAACCTGACCACCATTTCCTTGAGGAGCTTGTAAAGGGAGGGTTGGGGCTGCATTGGAGCATCTTCTCTAATCTCGTTGTTGCGCGCTCCTCTCAAGGCAATATTCTGACGTTTTTGGGAAGGGGCCATCTTAGACATCGTCTTGTAGGGCTCACTGTTGCGGTCGAAATGCTCCAATCAGATCTCAATTCTGAGTACGTTTGCTCACCGTATGAGCAAAAGATCACAGCGCATGAACCCTCTCTAAGGCAAAAACCTCTTACTAAAGTCCACGCAAATGGGGGGAGATTGTGAGATGTCCTTAACACAAAAACGTTTTGCTAAAGGGGAGAAGGGCGAAATAGGGAGGGTTGCTTCAACCTTTTGCTAGTTCCTGAAGGCCCTTTTTAAGACATCAGTATGGACTTTGTTGGACCTCTTCCCGTTGCATTTGGATCTCGAAACACATAGTGCATGACCATTGTGGACCGATTTAGTAAGTTTTACATATTGTTCTCATGCAAGCCAAAGATATCGCTTGTTTGTTCATCTGCCACCATTGGTACTCCATAGCATGTCTACTAAGGACAATAATGTCAAACAATGATCCCAAGTTTACTTCAAATTTTTGGAGAGCATTATTTGACAACTTTGGGACCTAGTTGCATTTGTCCTGTGCATTCCATCGGCAGACAGATGGCGAGATAGAAATCACAATCAGCTGGCATTTGATGTTCTCAAATTGTAGTGACATGACAGGCAGTCAAAGTGGAATTATTATCTTCCTTTGGTTCATGGTGCACGCCATCCTCAATGACACTCATTCCTATATTATTGGTTGGACTCCGTATGAGGTAGCATTTGGTTGCCGTTTCAGGGGTACCTCGGTGATCTCCGGCCAAAGAGTCATGGGCATCATGAAGAAGTACCTGTCACTTTTCCCTGAGTATGCATAGCCGGTTCTTGTAAAATAACTAGCCATCATGGATGGTATAGTGACCCTGTTCTAATGACTGCAGTGCCAATCTATACCGAGTCCAGAATTCCAAATAATCTTATATTGTACCTTCATACTATCAAGATCTTTTCCCTGTATTTCCATCACAATGGTCTCCTACAAATTTTGAATTGTGCCTTTTACAACTTAAGAGCATTGGCAACAGGGTTATTCAAGCCAAAAATGCATTCAATTATACCTCCAAACTGTTGATGAAAGATCTAACTCCATCTAGCTTGTCTGTCACTCCATTGGGCAGCACTAGGCATGGTTTGCAACCATTTAAGTGCCTGATGATCTGTCTTAACTATGAATCTCTTCTGCATGTAAATGTCTAGCCAAGCACACGTGTGCTAAATATTTAATTTTGTATGGTTTGGTCCATTGTACATATGGGCAAGATTTATTTTTGATGAGATGCATTGGACTAAGGTTCAATTTTGTAAAAGCCCAATTTTGGAAAAAGCTATGCTATTTATGGCTCCAAGGGCTAAATTTATTAATATGATTAAATATCGCATGTGGGAGTGGAGCCACACACGTAGGGGGGAGATTGCACCCAATTTTGTGCTCTTTGATTTTTATGCTCTTGATTAATGTTATGGTTTATTTTTTTATTATTTAATTTGTGAAATAATCTAATCTCTATGTACCAAATGGTATCAGAGCAAGGCAAATTCAAGAATTGAATTTGGGTCATAGAGATTTGAAGGAAAATCAAGAAATTTATTTTTACTCAGGTTATTGGCTTGGAGCAAATTTGAGGGCTTTTCAACAAATTCAAAAATACTTGCAAGGGAAGAGTAGAATGTGCAGCAAGAGTACAAGGCTTTGGACAAGGATAAAATTCATCCAAAAATCCAAGAGGTAAAGAAGAGAAGGTGTGGAAGACCTTTGGTCAAAAGAAGGAGGTAAAAGAAGAGAAGGTGTGGAAGACCTTTGGGCAAAAGAAGGTATGATTATGTGGACTGCTGTAAGTCTCTTCACACGGGGACGGGGGGAGAAGAGTTAAGGACAGAGGGGTGGCTGCAAGGGGCAGTTGTACTACTGCAAGTACACTACACACACAGGGATGGACGGCGGCACAATAGAGCATACGCTACGCAAAAATGCATGTTACCCCCACACGGAGCACCCCGGGGGTTTAAATAACTGTGGGGTATGGGTACAAGCGCTGCGCAAAGCAAGGACGAAAGGATGGTGTACCAGCAAAGGCTGTAGATCAATGGCCTGCATGGGTGTAGGCGAAAGGTACGATGTCGGTTAACAAGGAATGGAGTGGTACGCATGTACCTTATCTGGTCTGGGGCAGCATGGGTGTCCACGTAGCGGTACGTGTGGACCACACAGTGGGCGGCCGTCCTTTGGTTCTTGTGCACCCATCGTATGGTCACCCTGGTAAGTGTGTACGGTCTAAATTTTGGGGCAAGGTCCCCAAATTTAGGACATCGGTCTCGGTTTGCGTGTCGAATCGCCCGGGGGGTGAAAATTTTTTTTGTCCAGGAGGTTCTCCTGGTCGTTGGGGTGTAGACCGTTCGTCAATCGGACGCTGAGTTGTGCATTTATTAAGGTTTAAAGGTCGGTCTTTTTAACTAAAAATGACTGAAACTTGCGTATAAGCTTGATTCGGTGTCCGTTTTGGATGCTGTAAAATCTTATACTAGGGTAAAATTGCGTGCAAATTCTAAATTTGGACTCAGAATTTAAAGATTCTAAGTATAAATGACTCAAATAATAAAATCATTGATTTTTATACCATAAAAACTCATAAATTTATCTATTACATGGACATTTCTTTATTAGTGAAGATGGGTATGTTACAATGTGGATCAAAAATTTACAGGATCAAATGGCTACTGTGGGGATTACAAAGACCAGTGAAGAGCTAGCCCAGAGATGCATCCAAGATGCTATAGTATGTTGAAGACTCGCGTGATGGTAGCGATGATGGTACATTTTTGTGCAATGCTAAAGGAAAAGGCATGATATCTTTCTGATGACAAGAAGAAGCTTCTAAAGAAGAAGAAGTTTCAAGGGAGTTGCTATTACTGTGACAAGAAGGGTCACACTATCAAACACTATAGATGATATGAAGAACAACATCCTCATAGTATGGGAAAGAGTTAGTTAACAACTCCCAGCAGATAGAGCTTGAACTTTGGGTAACCATTGATGAAGAGGTATACTCATCTGCTGAGGCTCTAGTTGTTAATGATTCATAGATTTTAAATAGTGGAGTGTCTTGAAAGATCCCAAGTTCGTGGAAGCCTCTATAGGAATCCATTAGTGTTGTTGTTGGGAATAATGCTAAATGTCCAGCCAAAAGGTCTAATTCTTGCACTACATTTAGTCTTGCAACATGGTTGGCTCTTCTTATGGTTCTTCCACCCTTGTACAAAGCTTTTATTTCATCCAATTATGAAACTAACCCTTCTTCATGTGAAGATAAATTTGGGGCCAAACAGAAGCAAGTTCAATGTGAAGATAAATTTGGGGCCAAACAGAAGCAAGTTCAATGTGGAGATAGAGTTTGACTATCTACCATATTATGTATCAAATTTATGATTATGGAAAGATTGAACCTTGTAAAGGAATATAGGATTCGTGGTAGTATAGGTGTCTGTATACCTTTAGATGGGTATTAGGCTAGGTTATGTCATGTGAGTTTTTATCCCCTAGATCAAAAGTTTGAAATAATTGTGTAGTAGTACACACAATTCCAATTGTTCAGAACAAGGGGTTAAGTTTTCCTAGTGATGTCAAAAATTTTCAAGAAATGGTAAGAGTGATGATCAAAGTAGCAATGCACACATAGATGCAACAAGAAAGGAGAGATATATGGACACTCAAATTATACTAACAAGAATGAGTGAAGTACAAGTGAAGGTCACTTACACATACTCATAAGAGTGCGTACATGGGCTCGAGGGAAAAAACCTCCTAAAGAGGGAAATAATGCCTCGGCCCATTATTAGCCAACATCCACACATAAGTACTGTATAAATGGCTACAAATCTCCCTTACAGTGAGATGAGGTGAACATGTACAGGGATCATGTGGGCTGATCAATTCCGAAATGAAAATAACCCCAAGGATTTGTGAAAAGCTTCAAACTTCTCACGTGTGAGAGAGCCTTTGTGAACATATCTACCACATTTTGGTGTGTAGAGACATAAGCTAGGCTAATCTCTCTTACAATGAGACTCTTCTTGATGTAATGATAATGTAACTCAATGTGCTTTGTGTGAGCATGAAATATTGGGTTCCTTGTAAATGGTTGATGTAATTTGGCTACTGTCAATGAAGATGGAGGTGGGGGACTATTGTTCAACACCAAGATCTACCAAAATGCCATACACTCTCCACAGGCATTTTGTAAAAGTTGCCCTATACCCAGCTTCACGGCTTAAAGTGGCACTATTGGCTTCTTCTTTGCCAATCAAAATCACTGAAGGTATACAACTAAATATTAACCCCCTACGCATAGAATAAGCCAAGGGACTGAAGCTATTATTAGGATATTTGATATAGACATATTGGCAACCTCTACGCAAATTTGTATAAACTTATTCAACTGGCAGACCCTAAACTAAATATCTAGCCTCGTATTACATAGATAAATAAGGCACCCACCACGCACATGTCTCTAGTGGTGTAGTAATAGGCTTACAATCTTACCAAACCCTATAAGTAGCCTTTGTATGTCCTTTGATTATAGCATCATAATACCATTATCACACTACATAAATTGTTTGCCCAAATAGTAATGCAATGAGACCAAATGTGTCATATCAAAAGACACGTGTAATTCAACCTTGAAGGCTAAAATCTTCTCTAGAGCTTGAGAGAAGCATGCCATCAACATATAAAAAAATGATGACCAAAACACAATGTTTACTCCTCTCTTTACATAGAGGGTACTCTCAATTGGATTGTTGCAAAAACCATTTGGAACCAAGTATACATTTATCTTCTCATGCCATGCTCTAGGAACCTACTTAAGGTCATATAAAGATTTTCTTAACCTACATACTTTAGACTCATGGCCCTTCTCAACAAAACCATGAGGCTAAGATACATATATCTCCTCATGTAAATCACCATTCAAGAAGGCAGTCTTGATATCAATCTGCTATACATTCCAACCATGCATGATGTATTGCTGTGCAAAAATACACCTAATCGTAGTCATATGAGACATGGGTGTAAAGGTCTCATCATAATCTATGCCCGTCTCTCGAGCATAATTTTTTGTAATAAGCCTTGACTTGTAGCAATCAACACTACCATCATCTTTACACGTAAACCCACTTTATACCAATGGCCTTTTTACCATAAGACAAATTTGCTAAATACTAAGTGTCATTTTTAAGGATTGAGCCATCGTACTCATCCTGCATTGCCTATATCTAGTGATCATTCTCATATGCTTTCTCAAAGGAAATAGGTTTCTCTTCATTGCATATACTAGTAAAATAAGAGCATGATCCATAAAAAAAAGCTATATGATGAGAAACTGCATGTGTCTTGGTAGGTACAGGAGTAGTTGATTTATTGTCCTCCAGCAATGTTTGCACTAGCCATTTTGGCATACTCTTGGATGCCTGTATGGTTGCCCTTTCCTCATCCACTGCATCATCCATAATTGCCTCATCAATAGACTAATCTATGGGTTGAAATATGAGGTAATTTTCAATCGTTATATGGACTTATTTGCAGCACCTTGTTGAGCATTCATTTGCTCCATATATATGGCTGGCCCAACATTGTATAAATGTAGGAATATATCAAAGATATCTTTTGAGCATACATTTTGTTATTTTTTGCATAAAAGTATGGAAAGACAACATCTAAAAGTAAAAGCGGTTAATGATCAAAGTAATGTAACTCAACGTAAGCTTATTAATCACACAATACTAATATTGCCAAGAAACTTCACCCTATGTGCTATAGTGTAACCAACTAGGTCACTTTGTTGTGCGATGTTGGAAGACCTCTAAACAAAGTAACCAACTAGGTCACTTTGTTGTGCACTGTTGGAAGACCTCTAAACAACCAGTTTCTCAGCTTTACAACATCAAGGAGGTGTCTAGCAAAGATGGTGATGATGATTTAGATTGGTCTGGAGATATGATATATGAAGATGGTAATATTGACCAAAGAAATATGCTAGATAAACCTATTTCAGTTTAATCATTGCTTAAAATGAAGGGTAAAGTGTCAAGCATAGCTCAATAACTTGACTCTAACAATTAAAGAAGCTTGAACATGAAACATTGAGCTTGAGAGACTACATTCATAATCTCAAGAACTTAAACATAGGTGCCCTACATAGGAGAAATCAAGCTAAACCAGGCTAGTTTCATTATTTTTAGAAGGATTGAGGAGAATTCTCTAAGACAAGTTTCAAGCATAGCTCAGTAACTCAACTCAACTCTAACAATTCAAGTAGCTTGAATATGAAACAGTGAGAGGTTGCATTAATCATCTTAAGAACTTGAACAACAGGTGTCCTACATAGGAGAAATCGAGCTAAAATAGGCTAATTTCATTATTCTTAGAAGGATTGAGGAGCAAGAAACTACATGATGTGTTATATGCCAAAAGGAATCAAACATGCTAGTGGTGGAGAATTTCTTGGATGCCATAGACTCTGATAACAACTTTATTGGCATCCCATCTATAGATATCCTACGATCATAATCATTGACCAAAAACAAGCCTGGTGGCATTAGGAGCCATGATTCAACAAACTAGGACATTTGATGATAGACACACCAACATTAGGAGCATATTAGGAGCATATTAACCAAGAGATATCAATGCACCAATGCAAGCTCCCTACGGCTCTCTTAGAGTGGTGTTAACCCATTTTATGGTTAACAAGGTTGCTAAACTCAATCATATACCAAATCATGAGTAATCTACATCAAATGTCAAGGATGGACACACCAAACTCATGTACAAACAAGCCATAAAGCAATGGTGTCTAAATCTCTAACTTGGATGGACACACTTGGATGGACACACCAAACTCATGTACAAACAAGCCATAAAGCAATGGTGTCTAAATCTCTAACTTGGATGGGCGGCACCCATAAAGGTATGATGGATAACTAATGGCATTTTCTAAAGATCATGTGATAGTGGGCTAGGATTTGCTCCCCAATGTTGTAATACATCAATGTATTATGAGATGAAGTAATGTATAAGAAATAGGCCAAATAGAACCTTTGGGTGCCTGCTCGGCCATCCACAGTTTAAGCGTGTATGAACACTTATGAGCGTGTATATATGTCAATTTCTCTCATAATGCAAGTACAATCCTTGTTTATGCCAATTTAGCCTTATGCTTATCTCCTTCCTCTCTTATGTGTGTCTATGGTGTGTGAGAGTTGAGAGGAGAGAGTGTTCTATTCATATTAGTGCATGTTCCTCTTACGCTTGTGTTTATGAATGCAAGAGTTGAGAGTCCTTGTGAGAAGAAAGGAAACCTCTTGGTGACAGCTTGAGGATCAATGGAGTGGATCTAGAGCAACCACTAGTGTAGCTTGGAATCTTCAAGAGATACAAGCTCAAAGCCAGTACGTTCTCAATGACACATGAAGGTAAGAATTATCCATTATATTCCAGGAGGGGTAGTGTAGCCATTAACATTTTTTATATCACTACTAGGGAATTAACTAGACTCCTTCTACTCTCTTTGTACTCCCTTCATCTTCTTGTGCAAGTCCCTTTTCCCTAGATATGGCTTCTTCAAGCTGTGTGGATGGTTGAGAAGTGGATAACGTTGTGAGAAAGGAGAAGAAAAGAGAAAAGGAATGGCTGTTTTTTATTGTTTTTGTATTTTGAATGATTGTTTACATTAATAAAGAGTTTAAAAAGTTAAAAAAGAAGTCATTTGCATTTGCATGGTGAAAGCTCATTAATCATGACATGATTATGTAATAAACACACTTTTTGCATTTTTCCTAATCGTGAAAAATGAAAAAATAAGGAGCCATTGGTTCTTTTGCTAATTATCACATTAACATTCATGTTGCAAAGGAGTAAACTTTAGACTGGAAACTTTAGACTTAAAATTTGAGATTTGCACCCCCAATCATCGATTTTTCATCAAAACCTATAGAATCACGTCAACATGATTCTACATATTGCAAAATCACACCCGTGATGATACTCGATCTCGTCCATGATTATCTAGCATTCCAGCTATCACCATTGACCCCAAGATTTTGATTTAATTGTATGACCAATAAGATTTGATCTTGTCTTATCTTATCCAATCATGATCACGATTCATGACCGTGACTGGTAAATCATGCCCATAATTGTTGATGTCATCAATCACAGTGACACATCATTAATCACAGTGATCCAACTTGGCAATATGATTAGAATTGCAACTAAAACAGTTACTAAGGACCTAAAGGAGCTTAGATGTACCACTATTGAACTTATTAGAGTCAAAATAATCATCGTCATTCTGTAGAGGATCACGGTCGTGATTCTTGACCCTGTAAAGATCACGTCAACTAAGACTTTGAGTTTCATCAAATTGAGTGCTTAGGGGTATTCCTAAGGACATCTTGACACTAGAGGTAGCTTCAAATAGGTGAAAGTGTAAGAGAACTTTGCCAAGATTCCTAGTATGATCACACCCATGATTCTATAGGAATCTAGTAATTACAGATTTGAGCAATTTCAACTATGTACAAATTAAATTTTTGCTAGTAGTTAAAACCTTTTAGGTGATGGCCAAGAGAAGGGTGGAGTAGGGCACGTGCCCTTTAGTAAGCCTTATTGAAGGCTCAAGCCAACCTATTCATAATATTGCACCACATTAATGTTGAGATATCGAGCTCGTCTAGTGAGGCGGTGGCCACTGATGACCCGCGTGGGGGATAGGCCCCACACTTACACCACTGGCATGGTTGGTGAGATCATGGGAGATATGCAGCCAGTGGGATGACAGGCTGTGTGACAGCCATTCTAGAGACTGGCATAGTTATAGCGCCAGCTCATTTAGTCGGGTTCACATTATAGAGAACCCGTGTATGTATTTGGTTGAGTACCTTTCATATTATGTGTACTCTTATTCTTGTATATGGTGTGTTGAGTGTTGAGTAGAGAAGAAGAAGATTTTCAGCCTCTCACCTTGTGTGTTCTCTATTAGGGTTTTGTGAGTGTGTGTGTGTGCTTGCAAGAGCTCAAGCTCTCTTCCCCCTGCATCTTTTCATGGTATCAGAGCCTGGTTCGTGCTAAGGGCTGAGCTGCAAGCAAGAGAACCACAGGAAGCGGTACGAGGGTAAGAGCTTCAACTACTCTTCCCTATTGTGTTGGTGACTACACCCTTGTCGGGAGCGGAGGCACCCGCAAACGGTCTCTGATTGAGGAGCTTTCTTCGTGGGAGTAAAGCTATAGGGCAACTATATGAAATTTTCGGGCCAAAAACGCGTTTCGGGCACATCTGGACCTCCGTTTTTCAGAAAGCAGGCGATTTCGAGCACTGCGGGTAAGTCATCGATTCTCTGCAGAACTCTGTTTTAAGAACTGCAGGAAGACATATTGACTGTGCAGACACTGTGGGTGCTACAAAGAGGTCTACAGTTGCCATTGGGTGTATGTATGCACATTGAAGTCACTGTTGGTGACATTTGAGAGTACTACAGTACCGCTGTGCAGAAAATACAGCAGTTTGTGCAGAAAAACCAGAGTGCAATTTCTGGTAAAATTGTGTATTTGGCAAGATGTCAAATGATGGGATAACTCAGATTGTGGCTGAGAAGCTTGACAAGAATAACTTCCATGCTTGGAGGTTCAGGTTGACGAATTTCCGGATGGGAAAAGGTTATTGGGACTACATAGAAGGTGAGCATGAAGAGGCACCAGAGATACCGGATATAAATCGGACTGCTGCAGATGTGAAAGAGTTTAAAGACTGGAACCAAGGAGCCAGGAAAGTAATGTATTGGCTTTCCATTAGTATACAGGACACCATGATTGGGCACATTCAGGATGCCAAGTCTCCCAAGGAGGCGTGGGACACCTTGGTAAAGCTTTACGAAACAAATACCAAGGCACGTAAGATACAATTGAAGAATGAACTTCATACTGTGGAGAAAAAGAGCATGTCTGTGAATGACTATGCGGCGCTGAAGATAAAGGGTATTGTGGAATCCCTTGCATCTATTGGTGTGTCAGTAGATGATGATGACAAGGTGGAAGTCTGTCTACGTGGTCTCGGGCCACAATACAAGGCGTTTAAGACGTCTATTCAGACTCGGGAAAACATTCCCAACTTTACAGATTTGGTGTCTATGCTGATTATTGAAGAGAAGAACTTGGGTGAAGACCAACAGTCTTCACAAAGCAAAAACAGTTCAGAGCAATAGGCCTTCTACACGAGTTCAGGAAGAGGACGAGGTAGAGGAGGCCGTGGACGCGGTCAAGGAGGTGGCCGAACAGGTAATCAGAATTATGGCCAGCAACAGCAGCAACAACAACAGTCCCAGAATCAACAACAACAACAACACGCAGGTGGAAGAGGCAAATTCAGAGGCAGGGGGAGTCAAAGAGGCCGTGGAAATTAGCAAAGGCAATATAATGATGCACGTGAATGCTATTATTGTGGTAAGCCTGGACATGTGCAGTCAGAATGTTATAAGAAGCAGGCTGACATGCAAAATGGGAAAGTGCAGCAAAACAACTATGCATCCTCAAGCAGAAATAATGAGGATAATGAAAGGTTGTTTGTTATGCAGCATGTTGTGAATGCCATGTCTGAAAATGTTGATGCAGCACAAAAAGATAATGTATGGTATGTGGATTCAGGCGCTTCGAACCACATGACGAGTCATGGGGAGTGGTTCAAGGAGATGAAAAACCCGGAAAGACCAGGTTTTGTGGAAACAGGGGATGACACTGCTCATCCAATTGCCCACATTGAAGATGTGCCATTGTCTATGTAGGATGGCAAAGTGAAGTACCTTGCAGATGTACTTCATGTACCGAACATAACAAAGAATCTGGTTTCAGTTGACCAGATGATTGAGCAGGGTTTGCAGGTTCGGTTTAACCCTGATGGATGTTATGTTGAAGATTTTAAAGACAAGTGCAGGTTGGTTGCAAAAGGCAACAGAGTGGGCAGAATGTTTACGTTGGATGTAGACATGCCTGAGATGAGTGCTGCGATGTTTGCAAATGGTTCAGGAATTGTTGCAGACACAGACATATGGCATAAAAGAATTGGACATGTGAATGTGCAGAGATTGAAGTCTATGCAGACAAAAGGAATTGTGACAGGGCTGCCAAAATTTAAAGTGGAAGGTATGCATAAAATCTGTGAAGCATGCCAATTTGGGAAGCAAACAAAGCATGTGTTTCCACGTAACAGATATGTGAGCAAAAATGCACTAGATGTTGTGCATTCAGATGTATGGGGTCCTACGAAGACCATATCTATGGGAGGCTGCAGGTATTATGTGACTTTCATTGATGACCACACAAGGAAAGTGTGGGTATATTTCATGAAGGAGAAGAGTGAGGTGTTCACTCACTTTCAGAATTTCAGAGTTTTGGTTGAAAAGCAAACAGGGAAATATGTAAAGTGCCTAAGGTCAGATGGAGGGGGAGAGTACTTCTCCAATGAGTTCTCTGAATATTTGAAGAAGAATGGTATTCAGAGACAGTATACATGCAGATACACTCCGCAGCAAAATGGAGTTGCTGAGCGGAAAAACAGGCACATTGCTGAGATTGCGCGAGCATTGATGGAAGAGAAGAATATGCCGCATTGCTATTGGGCTGAGGCTGTTTCTACAGCAGTATACATCATGAACAGGACT
Organism: Cibotium barometz; assembly: GCF_041138505.1. Taxonomy (NCBI): domain Eukaryota; kingdom Viridiplantae; phylum Streptophyta; class Polypodiopsida; order Cyatheales; family Cibotiaceae; genus Cibotium; species Cibotium barometz. The sequence goes on along the minus strand of NC_141047.1, from coordinate 73,994,070 downwards.
CCAACTGCAGCCATACATGATGTAACTCCAGAGGAGAGGTTTACTGGCAGAAAACCTGATTTTGTCTCATCTGAAAGTCTTTGGATGCATTGCATATGTGCATGTGCCAGATGAGCTGAGAACTAAGCTGGATCCGAAAGCTGAAAAATGTGTGTTTATGGGATATTCCCTTGAGCAAAAGGGATACAGGTGTTATAACCCTGCTACACGTGAGTTGAGAGTAAGCAGGGATGTTGTCTTTGATGAGATGAGCAGCTGGTATGCTGCTGGAAAAGAAGCTGTTGGGGCTGATGTGAGTGGAAGTGTGGTTGCACAGAATGCAGGTCAGCAATCACAGTCTTTGAGTGGACCAGGAGAGTCCTCATCTAGTGGGTCTGTTGATAGACCATGGAGTGGCAGGCTGCGTCATAATACCAGCCCTGCAAATGTGATTACTACATCACGTAAAGGAAAAGAGAAAATGGTTGAGCCCCTTGGTATGCCTGACATTTCTGCAGGGCATTCTCATGTTGATGGAGAGTCTAGTGGCTCAGATATGAGCCTTGATGAGGAGCTTGGGATCCCAGCTATGAGAACACCTGGTGTAAAGAAGGCTATGGAAGCCATGAATGAGAAGCTGCGAAGATCTGGGAGAGTGAGAAATCCTGTGCAGAGATTTACCTATGATGGTTATGTGGCACATCACTATGCATATATGGCAAAGGTTGTGCAGGTTGTTGAGCCCACATGCATTGATGAGGCTGTTGAAAATGTGTGTTGGGAGAAAGCTATGGATGAGGAGATGGATGCACTATATGGAAATGAAACTTGGGATTTAGTGCAATTGCCTGAAGGCAAGAAAGCCATTGGATGCAAGTGGGTGTACAAAGTTAAACATAACAGTGATGGAAGCATAAACAGGTACAAGGCTAGATTGGTAGCCAAAGGATATGCGCAGACATATGGGATTGATTATGAGGAAACTTTCAGCCCAGTTGCCAAGATGGCAACAGTGAGAGTTGTGATAGCAGTGGCTGCGTCAAAGCAATGGTCTTTACATCAGATAGATGTAAAGAATGCATTCTTGCATGGGGATTTGCAAGAAGAGGTGTATATGTTGCAGCCACCTGGTTATGAGGATGTGGGTCACCCCGAGCATGTTTGCAGGTTGAAGAAAGCCTTGTATGGCTTAAAGCAAGCACCAAGAGCATGGTCAGACAAGATTTCTGAATATCTTGTCACTATTGGCTTTCATGTAGCCAATGCAGATTTCTCATTGTATGTGAGACATGGTGATAGAGGAGTTGTGCTTGTTGGCATCTATGTAGATGACTTGATCATTACGGGGGACCATGATACAGAGATCTTTGATGTAAAGATCTTGCTTAGACAGAAGTTCGAGATGAAGGATCTGGGGGAGCTCAGATATTTCTTGGGCATTGAGGTGATTAGGTCACCACATGGTATTGGATTACTGCAGAGACAGTATGGCTTGGACATGTTGTCCAAGTATGGTATGACAGGCTGTAAGCCTATTTCTGTGCCATTGGATCAGAATGGCAAGTTGAGTGCAGATTCAGGAGAGATCTTGGAGGATCCTACTATGTACAGGAGCATAGTAGGAAGTTTGATCTACATGACGATCACCAGACCAGATTTGAGCTATGCTGTTGGGTTGGTGAGTCAGTTTATGCAGGTTCCATGGAAACCGCATTTGGATGCAGTGAGACGCATACTGAGGTATGTGAAATCTACTTTACATTGTGGACTATTCTATGAGACTGGGACAGAGATATGTGTACATGGGTACACAGATGCTGATTGGGCTGGTAGTATCTCAGACAGAAGATCTACCAGTGGATTCATGTTTTCTTTCGGGAGTGCTGCTATGACTTGGAGCAGCAAGAAGCAGCCTACGGTTGCTCTATCGAGTACAGAGGCCGAGTACAGAGGAGCTGCTATGGCAGCATGTGAGGTAGCTTGGTTGAGAAAGCTACTTGCAGATTTGGGTCTATCAGTGGATAGACAAGTTGTCATTTTCTGTGACAACATTAGCAGTATACAGTTGGCCAGGAACCCAGTCTTTCATGCTCGTACGAAGCACATAGAGGTCCACTACCACTTCGTCAGAGAGAAGGTCTTGGCAGGAGAACTTGACCTTGTTTATGTCAGCACAGAGGATCAGGTAGCTGACATCTTCACAAAAGCATTGGGTACAGAGAAGCTCCGCAGATTCAGGGCTTCGCTTGGTGTACATGAGATGGAGTTGAGCTCGAGGGGGAGTGTTGAGATATCGAGCTCGTCTAGTGAGGCGGTGGCCACTGATGACCCGCCTGGGGGATGGGCCCCACACTTACACCACTGGCATGGTTTGTGAGATCATGGGAGATATGCGGCCAGTGGGATGACAGGCTGTGTGACAGCCATTCTAGAGACTGGCATAGTTATAGCGCCAGCTCATTTAGTCGGGTTCACATTATAGAGAACCCGTGTATGTATTTGGTTGAGTACCTTTCATATTATGTGTACTCTTATTCTTGTATATGGTGTGTTGAGTGTTGAGTAGAGAAGAAGAAGATTTTCAGTCTCTCACCTTGTGTGTTCTCTATTAGGGTTTTGTGAGTGAGTGTGTGTGCTTGCAAGAGGTCAAGCTCTCTTCCCCCCTGCATCTTTTCGATTAAGGCCCTAAGGTTAACCCGTACACGTTCCTAAGGTGTAAACTAGAATGTAAATGTTTTAAAAGGGTGCCCATGTGTTTACGACACTCGCCCATCTCACCTTCTCCTCCCTTGCATGCCCTTAAGCATAGACATTGAGCAAAAGGTCCTCTCTTTAGCCCCCAAAGAAAGCATGCATTGCAAGCCCCATATACATTAGTTTCGGAAGGTGGGTGAGAGAGAGAGAGAGAGAGAGAGAGAGAGAGAGAGAGAGGGATGTATATGTGGATTGAGACCTCGCACAAAGGAATTCCCCTTTTGTAACATGCAATAAATATGGACATGTAAAAAAATATTAAAAATCTACGATTTACCAACAAGTTTTACAAAACAAAATTTGACCTTAAATTCAACCTTTAACCTTTCTCATCTCAACAAATAAATGGCATGGACCGTTTAAAAGGTGATGCTAGTGCAAAATATTTGCAAGGCATAAGCGCATCCGAAACATAAGGACTGGTAGGTGATCCAAGGATTTTCTCTCTCTTTGTGCTTTTTATCTTTGCTCCTACTTTCCTCCCTCTTCGTCTTTTTTTGGTTTGTCTAAATTTTTATTTTGAATCTTTTCCTTTTTGCTAGTGCAAATAAATACATATATAAATAAAAATTACAATAGCCAAAAGACAAATTCCTATTTAGGGAGTGCACGGTTCATTGAAAACAAATAGCACACTTAGTTATGGTAGACTTGAGGGGTCCTAACCCATCAATATTGGGACCCATTTCTATTGCCGGTGAATTCCATGCCTTGTTGAGGCCTATGTCTCAAGTGTAAACCCCGATTCCTCCTCCCAAGACATGGACAACCTACATGCCACACACCACATCATTGAGGTTTAGACCCTTGGTCGTCACACCAATCCCCCTGACATTCGGTTCCCTTCTTCCTGGCATAGTAATCACTGCAAATCTTGTGCTAGTGCCAGGTGCCATTACACAACCTAGTTGACCCCTAGATGCACAAAAAAATAGAGATGCTGAATAGTTTAGGAAGGGGGTTACACATGGGTTAAAAGATGTCCTACACCAAGAAGGAGCTACACATGGCTCAAGGGATGTCCTTAAACAAGTGGCCTTGGAAATATCCAAATACATGAATAAATTTGATGGTTCCATGAACCCATATAAGTTTATGCAGTGTTGTGATGCATTTAGAGCTATTGATTGCCGTCTAAGATCTAAACTTTCACAATGTGCTTAACGGCAAGGCCAGTTGATGGTTTACCACACTACGCCCTGAAATCAAATTGAACTTCAGAACTCTGAAGGTAGCCTTAGAGCTGTCAGCATCATTCTAGTGATGGGTGATTTTGATCACCTAGTTGTGGTAAGGAGCCTAAGGATGATCATATATATTTTGACTTGGGTGATGAAGTTGGACCCTTCATGGATGATCTGGGGAAGAGTTTCTATTATAACTTCTAACAATTGTTGAAACAAACTTATAAGGATGCCTTTAAACTATGGGGAGAATAATGGAGTAAAGATTATCTACGTAGTGTGCAATGCATGAATGAGTAGTTTCCCTATTCCCAAAGCATGCATTTTTTTGACGAATATACTAGAGACCAAACTTTACTCAATTAAGTAGAAAATGGATGAAACCATACAAGATTTTATCCTTCAGATAAAAACTCTAGATTCACGGTGTGAACATATTAGAATTTAAGTGATCTTGTATCCATCCTTATTGTATACGTTAATGGATCCTTAGTGGTACCTTAGAATGCCTTGTTCTAAGATTAGAAGGCTCATTTAGTAGAGTTACTAGGTGCAGGTCTAGTAGGTACATTCCCTCGATGTAGGCATCACCTCTTAGGTGAGTCAAGCGAGAAATCTAAGGGAGGTGGAGAGATTTAAGGGCTATAGGTGCCCTCCTCCATGGAGCCTATACATATAAGTGTTCACATGGAGAGTGTGTGAAATACCTGTAAGTTATGTACTTGCTTTGTGTACTTAAGTAATCTAAGTGGTCCTTTATGGAAGATACGCTCTATGTGCATAGTTTTCATGGTCATGTCTATGTGGTGAGACTCTTGAGCACACCATTGCTTATTGGTCATATTTAATCTTATCTTAGTGATTTTCATGTGTTGTTATCTGGTGTGAGTATAGCTTAAGTGATAATCATCATCATTAAGTGATTCATTTAATCCTTGTCAAATCTAAGCTCACACCATGTCTTTTAACATGGTATATCAGAGCTTCCCTTCTTGGGACCTTTCTCTATGTGAGGAGTGTGTGGGTATCTAGGTGATTAGTTTATTGCTTTTCATCATCACTATTGAGTGGCTTCATAGTGAGGATTCATTGATTGCATTTGTTGCTTAGTGGACTAATTCATTTGCTTTTACAGTGAATTAAATAAAAGGAGATAAAACGATTTTTCAAGTCAACTCTATGTGAGTGTCTTGTAGCAAATCTATGTGATTGCATCTTCCTTGTTTATGTGAATGGCACACAAGAGTGATCTGAGAGGGAAAAGCATTACTATACTTTTCATGCACAATGGAGGTGGAAAGAATTCTTCTTAGTGATCTGTGGATACTTTGTGAGTAATTTCTAAGTTTACATACTTTGTGAAGTGTAACAGGGCAGTCCATTCACTATGGGATTACATGAGTTCATTTTCTCAACAACAAAAGATAGTGAGAGGGACATTTCCTAAGAGAAAGAGTCTTTATGGCATTCCTAGAGAGGTAGAGAGAAATTTATCTGCACAACTCTAAGTGAGCTAGACAAAGAGTCTTTGTGTGAACCTCTAGTCGATTGTGTATAGCTCTAAGTGAGCTAGACAGAGCGCTATGTGTGAAGCTCTAAACTGAGCTCTAGGTTAGCTCAAAGCAGCCGTTTAGCAGCAGCAAGGCGACTTGAAAAACAGTGGAAAAACAAACTGTAATGAGTGAGCTTTTTTGTGTGAGATGAAAGATCGTCTCCTGTGAGCTAAGTAAAGAAGAAGGCAGAATCGCTAGACCGTAGCTCCTTTCCATCTCTGAATAATTGCACAACTCTATACCCAAGCGCGCGCGTGCGTGCTTGTGTGTGCGTGCGTGTGTGTGTGTAGAAACCTCAGCTAAATGAGCCCTCAGTGGATGCAATGAACATAAACTTGCTTAGTCTTTATCTTAATCTTGAGGTCTGAAAATACTTCTCTTATGTGCTCCAACTCTAAGTCCTTGGCTACCAATATCTAGGGATAAAAATGTTCCTAAAGTTTTTTAGTTGACTAAGGTTCTGCTAATAATTATTGTCTGCCTAGGTTTACTAGCTAAATCTTGTATAAAATTATGACAAATATAATAAATAATGTGAACTATTTGTAAAAAGTATAAAAAGAAATTTGTAATTACCTTCACCATTAGATAGTGTGTTGTCAGGGTTACCTCTTACTTGAGATGATTGCCATTAGTTGCGCATTGGGGTGTTACACATTAGGTCATAATCTTATTCTTCTTCTTTGTCGAGCAATCCCTAGCAAAATGTCCATGCTTACGACACCTATAACATGCTGCTTGGGTTCACTGTAGTAAGTCGGACTTTGCTTGTCGATTTTCTTAACTCTTTTTAATCTTATTCTTCTTCTTTGTCGAGCAATCCCTAGCAAAATGTCCATGCTTACGACACCTATAACATGCTGCTTGGGTTCACTATAGTAAGTCGGACTTTGCTTGTCGATTTTCTTAACTCTTTTTAATCATTCTTTAATCTAATTTTTCTATACAAAAGTCATAAGATCTTTTTCTAGTTGGTCTTGAATAGTGGGATGTTATGAAAATTACCCATATTTGAAATTTGGAACAATAAGAAAATGAAATTAGGGAAAATGTTAAGATTTACGTATCTTTTGTGGAATATCATCTCGTTGAAAAATGCCTATCAAATTACCTCAATACACAAAAGAAAATATATATCCCAAGGCAAAATCCATGCATCTTTTTCCCAAAAACACAAATAATATGTTGGGTTTTCCTTACAATAAAAATGACCTTTGTACAACATTCTAAGATACCAACAAAAATAATAACCTTTGTTCAACAATTATGTACATCTTTGCCTAACCATAATAAATCAATTTATGCACAAATGCACATGACAATAATGTTGGACTATACAAATAACATATAAATTAAATACTCAAATGCCATTACATCATCACCAAAATACTACATTAAATATTCAAATCTCAATCTTCACACACAACTCAGTCTACCATTCATGTGACACCTCAATCTATACCCTCGTATCGTATGACACCTCTATTGGTACCATCGCATAGCTTATAACCTAAAACTCACAAACATAATCCACGTCAGTTAAGTAATCAATTGAAGTCACATTCAATCAATCCCAATGAGACCATGAGAAATAGACATAACACAATAAAAATGCAATACCAAATAACCAAAATGCCAGCATAAATCCTAATGAGATCATAAGAAATAGGCATAACACAATAAGTAAACAATACCAAATAACCAAAATGTCAATATAAACACATGGGAGTCCACCCACGCATGGAAATCCATCCACACCACGAATCCTTTAGCTAGTATCAAAGTAATATATGTGCCCTCGTATATAAAAATATAATGTTCCTAATAAACACATGGATGGAAAACTCGTATAACAGATATATCATCCATAATCTCACCAACTATGCCAATGGCATAAGTGCGGATGGAGCTGCCATCCTCGTGTCACACCCATATCCGCACTAGTTTAGCTCGATATCTCAACACTCCCTCTTAAGCTCAACTCCAAACCTTGCACTCCAAGTAAGCTCCTAAACTTACAAAGCTGTTAAGAAAAGTGGTGCCAAAGTGTAGCACTGGGAGATTTTCACACAATGGATAGATCGGAGGTCCTCCATCGTTTTGGGATCTAGATGGCTAGACCCATTTGTGGAAACCTCTAGTTAAGCATGCATTGGCGTGAACACAACTAGGATGGGTGACCTCTCGGGACTTAATCCCCCACCTAATTTCCAACATAGTATCACAGCCATGGGTCGATGTGTAACCTCTGAGAGAAGCCAAGTTGAGCATCTAAGCCAAGAAAATATAGACAAGTTCAATCTCTAGGCTAAGAAAAAGTGGACAAGTTGGCACCAAGGGGGGGTGTTGAGAAAAGTGGTGCCCAAGCGTAGATTTCCACAAAATGGATAGACCGGAGGTCCTCCATCACCTTAAGGTTTTGGGGTCTGGATGGCTAGACCAATTTGTTTCTTTGATTCAATAATTTAAGGAGACACACCATCAAAATTAGTCAAGAAGAACAATTGAGAATGACATCTGACCTTATTCACAACTAGTATGGGTGACCTCCTTGGAGGACTTGAAAACCCAGCCAATTTCCAACAAAAGCTTTTGTGTACCCAATGCCTTTGTCACCCACGGGATCTAAATTTCTAGGGAGATAGAAATCAAATAAATTGCAAGAAATGGATTTAAATTCAACAATTCATCAAACATCACATGACCATGATTAAAATATTCAAAAACAATTGAAAATACTTAACTCACAAAGATGCGACTCCAAGATTGGGTGCAATCATCCCCCCTCATGTGTGTATGGCCTATTTTTCCCCACATGAGTATTTACGAGATATTTTATTCCAAATTACGCCATAGCCTCCAAAAATACAAAAAGGGATGCTTTTCTTGCACGACACTCTCTTATCTTCAAAAATAGAGTGCCCATAAATTAAGGCTTGGGTTTAAAGCATGTCACGCTTTACCAAATATTAAAGATCAAGTCTATGCTTAATAAACTATAGCTTTTACAAAATAAATCAAAATGTGCACAAGCTAGCACATGTATTTACAAAGCTTGTTTACAAAAATGCTGTGCCAAGTAATAAATTGGTGCAACTTCTCCTCAATCCTCGGAATCCTCTTCACCTATAAAATAACCAGCAATAAATTGGTGAAATAAATATGCCATAAGCATACAAACCATCATCACACACATGTTTGCCAGGCGTAAGTAACCCAAGAATCACCCCTATATACGAACCAACTGAAACAAACATTGGAGACCCCGAGCATACGTCAATATCCACCAAATGTATTAATATTTATAATGGTATCACCCATGATATTAACATAATTTGGCATGACACAAAGATAATCCAAGCGTCCCCAAATTATCTAAGAAGGTAGAATAATATTTTTAAGAGGGCTTAAAATATATTCCCATAACAGCCTTTGTGAAGATATCAGCTACCTGATCCTCTATGTTGACATATACCTAATCTAAATCACCTACTTAAACCTTCTCCCTCAACAAGTGATAATGCACCTTAATGTGCTTCGTCCTAGCATGATACACTAGGTTAGTAGCCAACTGTATTCTGCTCATGGTATCATAAGAAATGATAAAAACCCTATTCATGGGTTCACTCTCATATCTACAAGTAGCTTTTACAACAAAGCTAACTCACAAGTTGCCATAGCAGTGCCCTTATACTCTTAGCCTATATACTCAACAAAGAAATCATTTATTACTTCTTACTTCTCAAGCTAGCACCAGTACTCCCAAAAAAAAAACATAAAGCTACTAAATCTCTTGTTTAATACACTGCCAACCCAATCTGAATTTATATATCCATGTACCTATTTTATCTGTACTAGTCGAGCCTCATAGAAAAGTCCATAGTGTACTATGGACTTTAAAAGCTCATGAGATATTCTTGGAAGTTTGCAAGGAAAGAAAAATCCCATGTCTAAGCCGGGGTTTCCACTAAAGACATGCACCAATGGCTTCTCCTGATAGTGTACATAAAACATCGATGTGAGATACATGCTGAGAGGTGGGCATTGAGTGTATACTAACACCCCCCCTGCCTCAATGTTTTCCAAAAGACAGATTATGTTCTTACCCCAATGAAGATGCCAAGTGAGATGGTCCTTGCCAAGAGCCTTGGTAAATATGTTGGCATAGTTCGGGCTTGTAGAATAGTACTCCGCCTCCACTATCTCATCCTCAATCAGCTCTTGCACATAATGATACTAAATCTCAATGTGCTTTGTTCGATCATGTCGGGAATGCACATGGGTTTGTCTACTAAAAAGCCTCTACAAACATACCTTTGTCTACTAAAAAGCCTCTACAAACATACCTTTGTATAGAATTCTTGGGCATGAATGCGTGCATTCTAGACAACAAAAAGTGGTTATAAAATGGTGCAACTACATGCCGAAAGTAATTTAACCATTGCAGTTGTCAATTCTTTTTTGGAGAAATCACGATAATTAGTAAAACCCATTCCATGTGTTTGATTTCATAGATAAATCTAGCATCAATAAAGCTTGTCTCTTTAACCATCTTTCCAGATCTCAAATTCATTTGGTAAGGCTTGTGTTTTGTAAGGCATTGCACCAACATTATGCCCCTCTGATGTACTCTTTGGTTCACGCCATTTCAATGTCCTACCCAAGGAGTATTGATAAAACATCCCTCTCAAGTACTCTTTCTTACAAAATCTCTCTCAACCAAAGAAAGCCCACGTTGACATTCTCAAGCAATCTAATATGCTCAAGGGCATGAAGCTAAAGATAGCAAAAGAACCCATAGTTAATCAAGAGTCAAGAAGCCCACAAAAAGTGGGCAAGTGTAAGAAAGCATTATGGGCCCAAGGCCATGGACATTTAGTAAGTAGGTGTGAACTCTTGGGTGGAGTATAAATACCAATGTAAATGGGATTATGGGTCATTCATGATAATGTTATCTGTTCCAAGAATCAATGGTGAGCTTCTCCCGTGAGATGCTAAGTGGTGACTCCTTCATGAGCCACTCCCTTGGTGAGGGACTAACCCACCCCTGTTACTTTCTTTCATTGGTATCAGAGCATGGCTTTTGATCCATGATTTTTAATTTTTCTTTTCTTCTTCTCATTTCGTGAAATTTCTGCTTCATTTGATTCATGGGGGAAGGGGATATGGCTAAGGTAGAGTTTGTGGTTCAAATCTGAGCACATGGACCTATTTTTTTTTGAATGAGTGGACCAAATTGGGAAAAATTTCTAATCTTGATTAGCAGTTGTTAATCAAAAACGTTTTTTTGTTTGGGAGCTTTCTTGCAAACCCTAGCCATGGAATCTCAACATGAGCAAAGGGCATTGAGTCTCTCATGTATCTAGCAATGTTTTATGAAGTATTTCACCTATTTTCCATGAGCAATGGGGCTCCCAATGTGGCTGAAAATCACTACCAAAGCTGCCCACGTTTTTCACCAAAGTGACCCTAATCTTCATCTCCTTCAACAAATTCAAGCATTAAGGCTTCCCGGGTGACATTGGTGAGTTGCTCCATCACTTCCTTACAATTTTGAAGCATTCTTTCAAGCTATGGAGTGAATTAGGGTTTTATTACACATAAAACCCTAATTTTTTAGAAATTGGACTTTAATCATGGCCATTCATGCTGCTCTTTATGCATTATGAATGCTTGAATGCTACACATAGCCATTCAATGCTATGCCTTGCATATTGGCATAAGTGAGAATAGCTTTTGGCACATTTGAGGGATTGAATAAAATGTTTTGGGTTGGAAGCCCACTTTTTGGTGACACCGTTTTCCATTGCCAGTTGCACGTTTTTGGTCATAATTCTCTCATACGAACTCCGTTTTTGGAGTTCTAGTACTCAAAACGACCGGCTCGTCGTCCTCTTCGAGACAAGCTATAGGTCTTGAGGTGCAAGATTTAGCAATTGCTCTCTATTTTCACTTTTGTACTGGATTTTCTAGTCCCGAGCAGGAACTCGCGCCCAGAACACGACCCGAGATCACCGCTCCGTGACACTTAGATGTTGTTGATGTATGTGGAAATGTATTGACATTGCCATGAATGGATGTGATGAAGGAAGCACTATGAACCATGTATTATGATATGAATGAGCATGAGTCATGTTATAAATCAATTGTAAGTCAACTCTACTCATTCATTTGAGCTTGTAACTCACGATTTTATTCCTAGAATCTAGAATGAAGTAAGGGTACCTTGGCATTTGGAGGAGAGGCCAAGGGGAGAATGTCTTGAATCTTCCTTGCCGTTAGTGCCGGGTAACGCGGTAAGGAAGAGGATTAGGTACTTGGTGGTAAAGAAATGGCCTCAACCTTCACCTTGGTTGGTGAAGGGGTGAGAAGTGCTTGGCCAGGAAATCGGCAAGCATCGACACGCTTCATCGACCACTTCATTCGACTTGAGCAAACAAGCAAATCCTCTACATCGACTTCTTATGCAAAAGGACAAAATTGATGCCATAAGGTCACATGCTCAGATGAAAAAATGATTGAGGATTGATTTGCTTACAGTGGTCAAATGCATAAGCATTTTAATACTTGATTGAGATGCTTTGATTTGATTGAGATTTGGTGCAAAAAGAGGGGAGACCATGGCAAAATTTTTACAAAATTTGCCTACTTGCAGCCAGGACAAATCCTTGAATTTCTAGGGTTTTTCAAAAGCTTTTCAAATCTGTCCTGAAAGCTCTTCAATCTACCCGAAAACCTCTTTCAAACAAGCTAAAGATCACTCAAATCGGAGTAGTATTGAGCGGTCAAAGTTAAGAGTTGACTTTCAGCTAGAACAGTTGACTGGTCAAAGGCTGTTGACTTTTTCAAATCTGTTTTTGGGGATCCTTACTCATCTCGTCAAAAGCTTCGCATCGATATAAAGATCACCCAAATCAGATAAGAATTGAGCGGTTAACATCAAGAGTTGACTTTCAGTCGGTACAGTTGACTGGTCAAAGGCTGTTGACTTTTTCAGATCTGTTTTTGGGGATTCTTATTCGTCTCGTCAAGAGCTTTGCATCGATATAAAGATCACCCAAATCAGATACCGTTTGAATAGAGAAAAAAAAATCAAGTAAGTGGTCTTTGCAAGGAGGGATCAATTACGCGCATGGAAATGACTAGAGGAGGTCAAAACAAGGGAGCCCGGAATGAAAATGATCAAAGACAACCGGAAGCAATGATGGCAACGAGTTCATCAACGAGGAATGAAGAAAGTTCAACCATAAAAGCACCATCTCCAGATGAGTCTCAGCCAGTGGAAATGCCTCAATCTTTGGGAACTACTCCGCTAACAGTGGACATGATGTTAATGGCTATGGAGAGTATGTTTCAAAGGATTGAAAATAACCAAACAAATCGGCAACAACAATTTGGTGAACACCTCATGGAACGGTTCGACAAGCGACACCACTACCTGGATGACGTGATGCAAAGAGGGTTAAAAGACTTGGAGAAAGCCATTAGTGCATTGGCTCGTCTCAAGCTCAACCAAGAAGCCGATATGAATGCAATGGATGGTGTACATTATGATGCCAAACATGATGGAAAGCCTTCTATGCCAGAAGAGAACAAAGTAAGACAAATGATGCCACCTCAAATGATGCCACATTCTTCTTACATGGACAAGGGTAAGAGACCTATGGGTGATGCTTCTTATGAGAGATCCAATGCCAGTATTCCAAGAACTTCATCCTTTATGCAAGATGCAAGAAGAGGGTATGAACAGAAGGGATTTAAAGATGCAGGTGATTGGCAATTGGAAGATGAGCAAATGCATAGACACTTGGGTGAAGGAAGAGGATTTGATGATCCAAGAGCACGGCAGAGGGGTTCAAGAATGCATGGTGATTTTGACAATGCTGTGAAGGACAAAATCATATTTAATAAGTTCAAAGGAGAATTAAATTCTATCGAAGACTTTGAAGAGTGGGTAAACAAGATGGATCTCTACTTCGAAATCAGCCCAAGGAGCGAGATTGCCAAAGTCTACTTCGCCTCACTTCATCTTGAAGGTTTTGCTCACACTTGGTGGAGGAGGAAGCAATCTCATGGTTATGTCATCACTACTTGGGAAGAATTCAAGAATGACATGGCAGAAGAGTTTACTTCTCGCATGCAAATGGACAATCACATTGTGGAATGGGACAAGCTAGAGCAAATCACTACCGTTGTTACCATATTATAGTAGTGATGTGTGTGAACACACTTAGGACCGCCGGGGCACTTTTTCCCTCACTAGGAGGTTTTTTCCCCCGTGCATTGTATATACGCCCATTATCTTCTAGGGCTTGTTATCTTTCATTTTTGGCACTCATAATACACTACTGTGTTGTGCTCAAGCTTCCTCATCTTCTTGAAGTTGTGTGTGCATTCCTGCAACCCTAATTCCAACAATTGGTATCAGAGCAGGCTTCTTCCTCCCGGGCAGCATCACCGGCACCTGCCGCTTCATCTCCTCCGATTGCGACGAGGTTTCACGAGCGTCTGCAGGTTAGAATTTTGATCTGAAGTCATTTCGCCCTCCGTTTTTGCATTCCAAGTACTGCGCAGGCAAAATCGTCCTACTGTGCAGATTTTCTGTCAAGATTAAAATCTGCAGGACAGGTGCCCATTCGTCTGTTTTGGGCTGTGCTATATAGCACAGGTCGATTTTATACAGGTTTACCTCTTGCAGACAGCATTTACATCTAGTAGTACAGTCATTGGCCATGGCTGACAACAATGATGTATTCCGCATGTTGGCTGCTGAGGATAAGTTGGATGGCACCAACTATCCATTGTGGGCATATATGATGCGACATGTATTGGTAGCAAAGGGGTTATGGAATATTGTGCAGGGTATTGATGCACGTCCTATTGTGGCTGGAAATGCTGCAAACACATCAGAAACAGGTACTGTTGATGATGGTGCAGGCACAAGTGCTGTAGCAGCTGTTCGAGAACCACCACTTTCAGCAGAGCAGATTCGTTGGGATGGTAGAGATGCGCAGGCTCATGCCTTGATTGCGCTGTCTGTCAAACGTACCATTATCCCACATATTCGCTCCTGCAGGACTTCTAAGGATGCTTGGGATGTACTTGCCACATTGTATCAGGCAAGAAATGAGGCTCGTGTTGCTTATCTCCGAAAACAGTTGGAGAATGAGCATATGAACGAAGGTGATTCTATGGATAGCTTTTTGACAAAGATCAAGGATTTCAAAGAGCAGCTCATTTCTGCAGATGAAATCCTGTCAGACAGTTCACTTGTGCAGACTGTTTTGAATGGTCTACCAGATTCTTATCAGGGTTTTGCTTCCACTCTTCGCTTGATGATGAAAGGCAATCCCAATGCCTTATCATTTGAGGAGTTAGTTTCTGTTTTGCTGCAAGAAGACCAGTCAAGGCAAAACAGGAATATTATGCGTGTCGCAGATCAAGCTTTCGGTGCTAGTCAGAGAAGCGGGAAAGGTAAAGCTGGCTTTTCTTCTAGTAAGCAGAAATCTGCAAATGCTGCGCAACCAAAGAAGGAAGACAAAGATGAGAAGAAGGGTGACAAACAGAAGACATTTTGCAAGTACTGTAAGGGAAATGATCATGTCATCAAAGCGTGTCCTAAGCTGGCTGCGAAAGAGGCTAAGAAGAAAGAGGCTGGTATGGCTGTTGCAGATGCCTCTTCTTCTAACAATGAATCTGCTAATGTTGTGCTAGATACAGAATGGGCATTCAATGCGCAGTGCAGTTATGACCCATCTTTGCATGACACATGTATGTCTGCAGTAGATTCAGATGTATGGTACTTTGACAGTGGTGCCACTAAGCATATCACCTCGCAGCGCAGTTTATTCACTTTCCTTGAGTCTGCTCCCACAGGGAATACTGTCACTTGTGCCAATAACTCCTCTTATCCCGTTAAAGGAGTTGGACAGATTATGCTGAATGTTGCAAATGGCAACACCTTTACACTTTTTGATGCATTGTATGTGCCAGGGATCAAAAAGAATCTGCCGTCAGTCTCCGCATTTGCCAAAACAGGTTTGGTTGTAAAATTTGTGGATGACAGATGTACTGTTCATGATCTCTCTTGTGGTGACATCATTGTAGCATCTGGTTCACTATGTCGAGGGCTGTATAAGCTCAATATGGATGGCAAATGTGTAGAGGATTCAGCATGTGCTATTATGGATACGCAGGCTATTTCAAATGCAAAACTGTGGCATGCACGTTTTGGTCATCTGAATTTTGCAAGTTTGCTGCGCCTGCAAAAATCTGAAATGGTGTCTTCTTTGCCTAAGCTTGAGGCACCTGTCAAGCATGTTTGTGAGGGCTGCATATTGGGTAAAATGCAGCGTGCTTCCTTTCCCAAAGATGGATCAGTGAGAGCTGAACGCAGATTGCAGCTTGTTCACAGTGATGTTTGTGGTCCCATGCAAACTCCATCATTTGGAAACTACCTTTACTTCGTGACTTTCATTGATGATTTTACCAGGCATGCATGGGTATATCCTTTGAAGGCAAAGTCCGAAGTGTTTTTGTGCTTCAAACAGTTTTTGGTTATGGCTGAAAATGTGTCAAAAAGTAAGATGGGCACCCTCCGTTCAGATCGAGGGGGGGAGTATATGTCTTCAGAATTTAATGCATTTCTGGCTGAGCGTGGGATAAAACACCAATGTACAGTGCCGTATACACCACAGCAAAATGGTGTGGCTGAGAGAAAAAACAGGTCTCTCATGGAAATGGCAAGATGTATGGTTAAGAGTCAAAGTCTACCACATGGTTTTTGGCTTGAGGCTGTCATGTGTGCCACTTATGTACTAAACAGGTGTCCCACCAAAGCATTACAGGTTGTCACTCCATATGAGGCATGGCATGGCCGCAAGCCATCTGTTGGCCATTTACGTGTTTTTGGTTGCCTGGCATATGCATTAGTGCCTGTGCAACATCGCAGAAAATTGGATGACAAAGCTGTCAAATGTATTTTTGTTGGATATAGTGCTGAGAGCAAAGGCTATCGTTTGTATCATCCACAGACAAAGCGCATTTTGGTTAGCCGTGATGTTGTATTTGTGGAAGATGCAGTTCAGCCCTTGGTTTCATGTACTAAGGAGACAGATATCAGCTCACGTGATGTCTATGATACATTGTTGCCTCTTTTCAGTGGTGCACAGTCAAGTGCAATACCTCATGAGGCAGTTTTTCAGCCTATGCAGGTTTTAAATGATGGCACAGATCAGCCTATATCTGATGCAGATGTGCATGATGCACTTGAGGATGAGAGACAAGAGATTGAGGGCTCTAGGAATATGCCTAGATGGCTGGTGCAGACTTTGCGTGACAGCAAGTTGGATGCCCCTTTGTCTAGTCGCACTCGTTCTGGCTCTCATGGTGCCTCTTATGCGTCAGATTGTTATGCATTGGCTGTTTCTAGTATGTGCGATGAAAGTGAGCCTGTTTCATTTGATGAGGCACAAAGTTCAGATAAATGGATGGCTGCTATGCAAGCAGAATACGATGCTATTATGAAGAATGGTACATGGTCTTTATGTGACTTGCCCCCTGGCAAGAAGGCCATTGGCACTAAGTGGGTATACAAATTGAAGCGTAAGCCTGATGGCACAGTGGATCGCCATAAGGCTAGGCTTGTTGCAAAAGGTTATGCTCAAGAGAAGGGCATTGATTTTGATGAGACTTTTGCTCCCACATGTCGTATGACCACTGTTCGTAGCATCTGTGCATTAGCAGCTCATAATGGTTGGAATGTACATCAGCTGGACATAAAGACTGCGTTCTTAAATGGAGATTTGCATGAGGAGGTGTATGTATCGCAGCCTCGTGGTTTTGTTCAAAGAGGGCAGGAAAACAAAGTGTGCAGGTTAAAAAAGGCTTTATATGGTTTAAAGCAAGCTCCACGAGCTTGGTATGAAAAAATACATGCATATTTGACTGCACATGGGTTTCAGAATAGTCCAACAGAAAGCACTTTGTATGTTAAACGTGTGGATGGTGTACATCTAATCATTGCTCTCTATGTCGATGACATGCTGCTCACAGGACCAAATAAGAGTCATATTGCTGATTTTAAGGCTGATTTGAATGCCTCTTTTGAGATGTCAGATTTGGGGCATTTGCATCATTATTTGGGGATACAATTTAAGCAGTGTGATGGAGGTATTGCTTTGTGTCAGACAAAGTATATTGAAACATTGTTGCGGAGATTTGGCCTTGAAGACTGCAAGCCTATTGCTACTCCAATGGAGACAGGTTTGAAGTTGAGTCTTCATGATGCTGGAGATCACTTTGATGTCACACTCTATCAGACAGCTGTTGGTTGCCTCATTTATGTATGCATTACGAGGCCAGACATTCAGTTTGCAGTCTCACAGGTGAGCAGATTTATGCATAGCCCAGGCATTAAGCATTGGCAGGCAGTGAAGCGTATCTTTCGCTATTTGAGTGGTACTCGGCATCTTGGGTTGTTTTATCCCAAGGGGGGATCATTGCCGCCAGATTTACATGCTTTTTCAGATTCTGACTGGGCTGGTTGTTATGACACACGCGTGTCCACGAGTGGTTTTTGCTTCATGCTTGGAAGCTCATGCATATCATGGTTGAGCAAGAAGCAGCCTACTGTGGCCACTTCTAGTTGTGAAGCTGAGTACAGGGCAGCTTTCACAGCTACGGTTGAGTGTGTGTGGCTCAGACGCCTTATGGCTGATTTGGGTGTTGGGCAGCCATCTGCCACCACCATCTTCACTGACAGTCAGAGCGCATTGGCAGTTGCGCGGAACCCAGTGTTCCATGCTCGTACGAAGCACATTGAGGTGCACTACCATTATGTCAGGGAGAGACTCTCTGCAGGAGAGATCAGTTTGGCTTATGTGCCAACACAGGATAACCTTGCAGACCTTTTCACAAAGGCTCTGCCTCGTGAGAAGTTCGAAGCTTTTCGCAAAGCTTTGGGCTTACTCCCTTTTGTGGATTCGTCCACATAGCTAGACACTTCCCTATACATGAGTGCTAGCTCTTGTTCACCGCATCACTCCAGGGGGGATTTGTTACCATATTATAGTAGTGATGTGTGTGAACACACTTAGGACCGCCGGGGCACTTTTTCCCTCACTAGGAGGTTTTTTCCCCCGTGCATTGTATATACGCCCATTATCTTCTAGGGCTTGTTATCTTTCATTTTTGGCACTCATAATACACTACTGTGTTGTGCTCAAGCTTCCTCATCTTCTTGAAGTTGTGTGTGCATTCCTGCAACCCTAATTCCAACAACCGTGAAGGAATATTCTCATAAGTTTCTAAAGCTTCTATTATACTTGGACGACTTTGATGAGCATTATCTTGTTGTCAAGTATATAAGGGGCTTGAAAGCTCCTATTGGTGGTGATGTCGAGTCTCATGAACCCGCCACTTTGAAGAAGGCAATGATGCTTGCAGAAATTCATGAAGAGAAGTACTTGACAAAGTGGGCTAGCAAAGGGAATATCAAAGGGGAAGTGATCACAAGGACTGACATGGGTTCTCATGCAAACACAAGACCTAATCTTCCAAGATTTCCTACCATGTATGGTAGAGGGTCTAATAGACTTCCATTTAAACCACCATTTATCTCCAACAAAGCTACATACAATGAGTCCAAGCCAACAAATGGGGGTTCAAAAAGCAAGGTTATCAAGGAGGACCGTTTGCATGAAATGAGGCTCAAAGGTCTATGTTTCAAATGTGGAGAAAAATGGAACAAGGATCACTTCAAAGTATGCAAATCCAAGGATATTTCCATAAGCTACATTATCACTGAGGACAATGCTAATCATGAGGAGGAGGAATTCCTTGAATGCAATGATGCCTTAGGATGGGGAGATCCTCATGAGGGTGGAGGTTCTCATGATGATGGTTTTGATGAAGAAAATCCCGAGTTTCCTTTTGATCCGGGTGGGAAACTAAAGTTTGCTCATGACAAAATGGATGATGGGATGCCTCTATGCGTGTGGAATGAAAACAATAGTGCACATACTACCTTGTGTACAATCTCTCATGATGCTTATGCGGGAAGTAAGGGTGCCAACACTTTGAGATTGAAGATCAAGGTGAATGGGAGAACAGCATATGCACTCATTGATACTGGAAGCACGCATAGTTTTGTCAATAAAAGGTCTTTGAACACTCTCAAAATGCAACCAACTTCTTTACCAAACAAGCACATGGTGCAAGTGGCCAATGGTGATTCAATGGGTTGCAATATGAAGTGTCAAAGTACAGAATTGGAGTTGTCCAAGAGCTACTCTTGCAAAGTTGATCTTTTGGTGATTGAGTTGGGACCAATTGACATAGTACTTGGATGTGATTGGCTGTCCACTTTGAACTCTTTTACCATGAACTTACAGAAAAGTTTCATGATTTTTGTGCATCATGGAGGGGTTATTACATTGAATGGAATGCAAGGGTCCAAGCTCTTCATGATCAATGCTACTCAAATGAAGAAAGAGTTCAAGAAAGAGGGCTATGTTTATGTACTACAGCTTTGCAAAGAGGAAGATAATAGCAAAAAGGATTGCATCGAAAATGTGGACATGGTTAAGCTACACAAGGATTATGAAGATGTGTTTACCATGCCAAAATCAATGCCGCCAAAGAGGAGTGTTGATCACGCTATTGATTTGGAACCAAATGCCAAACCAATCAACAAGCCTCCCTATCGTTTGTCAAAGGTTGAAAAGGAAGAGGTGGCAAAGCAAGTCAAAGAACTCATTGACATGGGATGGGTTGAACCAAGTCAATCTCCTTTTGCTTCTCCGGTGCTACTTGTGAAGAAAAAGGATGGTACTTTCCGCTTGTGCATTGATTACCGTGATTTGAATAAGATCACCATCAAAAATCGTTTTCCAATACCAAGGGTGGATGATCTTTTGGATGAGTTGAAAGGTGCCACATGCTTTTCAAAGATTGATTTGCGTTCCGGATACCATCAAATAAGGATGAAAAGTGGTGATGAGTTCAAAACAGCATTTCGTACAGAAAGAGGTCTTTACCAATTCATGGTTATGCCGTTTGGATTATGCAATGCACCGGCAACTTTTCAAGCATTGATGAATAAAGTGCTTCAACCTTTCCTCTACAAGTTTGTATTGGTCTTTTTTGACGACATACTTATCTATAGCAAACATGAGGAAGTGCATTTGAAGCACGTGAAAGAGGTTTTGGAGGTCTTGAGGCAAAACAAGTTGTATGTTAAGGAGACAAAATGTACCTTCATGGCACATGAGGTGGAATATTTGGGTCACATTGTGAGCAAGGATGGCATTTGTGTGGATCCAAAGAAAGTGTATTGTATTAGGAATTGGCCGGTTCCTTCAAACACTACTCAATTGAGGGGATTTTTGGGGTTATCTTCATTCTATAGGCGCTTTATTGCCCACTATGTAGAAATTGCAGCCCCAATGAGACGGACAAATTGAAGAAGGAAACCTTCTTTTGGGATGCCATTGCCAACAAAAGCTTTGAAGATATGAAGAAGATGCTCACATCAGCACCTATTTTGGTATGTCTAGACTTCACCAAACCTTTCACAATAAGGGCGGATGCAAGTGGAAGAGGGATTGGTGCAGTACTTTACCAAGACCATGGAGTCATTGCTTATGAAAGTAGAAAGCTGAATGACAAAGAAAGAGAACTCCATGTGTATGAGCAAGAGATGATTGCTATACTCCAT
Organism: Cibotium barometz; assembly: GCF_041138505.1. Lineage (NCBI taxonomy): Eukaryota > Viridiplantae > Streptophyta > Polypodiopsida > Cyatheales > Cibotiaceae > Cibotium > Cibotium barometz. The sequence continues at coordinate 73,972,882 of NC_141047.1, read as the reverse complement.
GCTATCAAGAAATGGCACCATTACTTATATGGGAGTCATTTTTATGTGAGAAGTGATCATAGGGTGCTGAAGTATTTCCTCACACAACCCAATTTGTCTCCTAAGCAAAGAAGTTGGGTAGCAACACTACAAAACTATGATTTTGAAATCACATACACAAAGGGCAAAGAAAATGTGGTTGCCGATTCCTTGTCTCGTATGTGGGCCTGCTCATTGTATGCTATTTCTGAGGTGCATAAAGATTGGATCATGGAGATACAAGAAGAGTACTTGTTTGATGAAGAAACCTCACAAATAGTGCAGAAATTACAGCAAGGTGTATGTGAAGAGTTACCCCATTATGAGCTGAAAAATGGTCTCCTCTACTACAAAGGAAAAGTCTACTTGGTTCCTACTTCATCATTTATCAAGAAGATCATGGAAGAGATGCATTGTACTCCTATGGCTGGTCATTTGGGTGTCTACAAAACCTTTGATGCAATAAGGAAAAGTTTCTTTTGGAAGGGGATGTGGAAGAGCATTCATGCTTATGTAAGTGGGTGCCGGTCATGTCAATTAAACAAGGATCCTACACATAAACCGGGAGGTTTGCTTCAGCCATTGCCCATTCCCGAAGGCAAATGGAGTCATATATCAATGGATTTCATTACTAACCTTCCGCGCACAAAGAAAGGGTGGGACAGCTTGTATGTTGTGGTGGATAGATTGACCAAAGTGGCCCATTTCATTCCTTCCAAGGTCACATATTCAGCCCAAAATGTTGCCAAGCAATTTGTTGATGGGGTTTTCAAGTTGCATGGTATGCCATCACAAATTGTGAGTGATCGCGATGTCAAATTCATGAGCACTTTTTGGAGAGCATTGTTTGAATATATGGGAACCAAGCTTACTCCAAGCATCGCCTATCATCCCGAAACCGATGGTCAAACAGAAAGAGTAAACAAATGGGTGGAAACATATCTACGCCACTATTGTCATGATACTCAAAGCACATGGGATGATTGGTTACCTTTGGCTGAGTTTGCTTACAACTCAACATATCATGTGAGCATTGGCATGTCACCCTTTGAGGCTTTATATGGTTACAAGGTCAATTTGCCTATGTTGGTGGGTACATATGAGACTTCTAACCATAATGCCAAGGAGGAAGCTGAAAGGATGCAAGCTTTGTTGCAACAATGCAAAAGTAATTTGAAGGTTGCACAAGAGAAAATGAGACAATATGCCAATGTTCATCGAAGACCATTGGAATTCAAAGTGGGAGATTGGGTTCTTTTGAGAATACCAAAGTCAAGATATGCGTCTTTGAAGGGAAGCACCAACACCAAACTAGCTCATCGCTATTATGGTCCTTATCAAGTGATACGAAGAGTTGGGGAGGTTGCATATCAACTCTTACTTCCATCTACAACAAAGATTCATGATGTGTTTCATGTCTCTCACTTGAAAGGATATGTGGGTATGATCGATCAAATGGTTGATGAGTTACCTCCAATGAATGAAGAGGGAATGATTGAATACATTCCAGAAGCTATCTTGGGTACAAGGAAAAAGGTACTTCGCACTCGTACCTTGGTGGAGTATCTTGTTCAATGGAAAGGTTTACCTAAGGAAGAAGCTTCATGGCAACCTATTTCAGCATTGGAGGGATATGAAGCATTGATAGAGCAATATGGGTTGATGTAAATTCAGCCACATGGAACATTCTTCTCCGAATTTGGGGTATTCATTTGAGGTTTCGAGGACGAAACCATTGGGGAAGGGATGGTTTGTAAGAAAGCATTATGGGCCCAAGGCCATGGACAACTAGTAAGTAGGTGTGAACTCTTGGGTGGAGTATAAATACCAATGTAAATGGGATTATGGGTCATTCATGATAATGTTATCTGTTCCAAGAATCAATGGTGAGCTTCTCCCGTGAGATGCTAAGTGGTGACTCCTTCATAAGCCACTCCCTTGGTGAGGGACTAACCCACCCCTGTTACTTTCTTTCAGCAAGTAAACAATGCTTTGAGAAAGATGAGTTATCATCCAAGAACCCCTTCTTGGATGAGTTATCATCAAGGATTCCTTACCCCTAAATGAGTAGAGACTATCAATTTGTAGACCATGAAGTGACAATGCTTGGAGAGGGATGAGTTATCATCTAAGAATTCCTGGATGAATTATCATCAAGGATTCCATACCCCTAAACAAGCAGAGTCCGTCATTAAGTAACAAAAGTAGGTTCTTTTTTCTTTGTGTTTTCTTCTTATAATTAAGGTCTCTAACACCAAATAGTTGTAATTTGGGTCCCATACGCTATATTCAATGTCGTCTCGTCATCACCATCTTCTCTCTCTCTCTCTCTCTCTCTCTCTCTCTCTCTCTCTCTCTCTCTCTCTCTCTCTTAAACACTAAAATGGCCAATGCCACATCAATGATCAAATGGGAGGTGAACTCCATCTACCACCGATTCTAAAAACAACAATCAAGCACCTTCAAGACCAAAGCAGATATGATTACTATCCTTAGGCAATCCTAAACTCTCCGAGGTCATCACTGAGGAGTTTCACATTCCTAAATTGATAGTCTCTCCTTCGTCGGATGTGGATGCAACATTGATGTTATTGTAGGTTTTCTTTTATGTTTCTTTTTGTATATTTTATGGCTCCTTGATGTACTCTCGGTCTTTAAGAGTACATCAAAGAGTACTCTCGGTCTTTAATAGAGAGAACATCAAAGAGTACTCTCAGTCTTTAATTGATACATTGCGATTATATTGGTCCCAATATAGCCTCTGGAGGAAGTTATCATCATCATCATCTCTCTCTCTCTCTCTCTCTCTCTCTCTCTCTCTCTCTCACACACACACACACACACAATTTTCTTTTTTCTTTTTAGCCTTCCTAATTACTAAGTTTTTCCAAGGATACCTTTGTGCCTTCCCCAACTATATTCTATGGGTTTTACTTGCAAGAAGGGAGGAACTTCTCTGTGTTAAGTAATTGAAGTCGTCAAACTCGGGTTTAAGTAAAGCAAGGTTTGCTTTAAAGTGGAGCTTGTTCGAATTTCGAGAAAACCTTCTCAAAACGGTGGGAGAAGGTTCTTTAAAACTTTGAAAGTACATCATCCCAACCCCCTTCAACTCATGGGGGTGAGAAGCATTGATAACCTAACCTTGGAGAATTAGTCGCCTTTGAGCTTGCTTTTGCTTTTGGCTTTTGTTTTTGCAGACCGACTGCAAAAAGTCAAGCGATGGGTTTTCCTTTATAAGTAGCTCGCGCGTCGCAAAGCTCGCCTGAGGATTTTAGGGTTAATCTGGTCTCTTTGTGTGTCTGAGTAAGAACTTGGCAAGATGAAGATCACCGTGATGACAAGGGACGATCGCTTCTTTACACTGGACGTGGAGCCGGACGAATTGGTGGAGAACGTGAAGGCGCTGCTGGAGGTGGAGACGGGCATCTCTCTGCCCAACCAGCGCCTGCTGCACAACAGCCGCGATGTCCCCAACTCCGCCACCCTCCGCTCCATCGGCATCGTGGAAGGCGACCTCCTCATCATGGACGTCTCCTCCGCACAGGCTCCCCCTGCCCCAGGTAACTTATCTCTCAACCCAGATGGCTCTGCTGTAGACCCTCAAGCTCTGCAGCAGCACATCCGCACTAACCCCAACATCATTAGCCAGCTTCTTAACACTAACCCCGAATTAGCACAAGCTATTCTTGGTGATGATGTGGACACCTTTCAGCGCCTCCTCAGACAGCAGCACGTCCAAAAACTTGAGCTGCAACGCCGGCAGCAGGAGGAAATCGCCCTTCTCAATGCAGACCCCTTTGATCTTGATGCCCAGCGCAGAATTGAGGAGGCCATCAAGCAGAAGAACATTGACGAGAACTGGGAAGCAGCTCTGGAGCACAACCCTGAGGCCTTTGCAAGAGTCATCATGCTGTATGTTGACATGGAGGTAAATGGTGTACCCATCAAGGCCTTTGTTGATAGTGGAGCACAGATGACAATTATCTCCAAGAGCTGTGCCGAACGCTGTGGGATTTTGAGGCTGTTAGACAAGAGGTATGTGGGCATTGCCAAAGGGGTTGGGCAATCAGAGATTGTGGGCCGCATCCATGTGGCACATATCAAGATAGGAGGCAAATTTTACATGTGCTCCTTCACCGTCTTGGATCAGCCAGACGTGGAGTTCATTTTTGGCCTGGACATGCTACGCAAGCATCAGTGCTCGATAGATCTGAAAGACAATGTTCTGCACGTCGGTGGAGGAGAAATTGCTGTGCCATTTTTGCAAGAAAAAGACCTTCCAGCCCATGTTAAAGAACAACGGGAGTATGCCCAGTTGACATCCCCTTCAAATCAAAGGGCCTCAACATCGGGAATGCCATCAAATCTGCCCTCGTTTAAGAATGAAGGTGGATCAACTCCAGCAAGGCAGCCAAATAACCCACCTGTGCAGCCTGCAAGTGCTGCACCTTCTGCGGGCTTTCCTGATATAGAGGCAAAAATAACGAGGCTCATGCAGCTTGGATTTGATAGACAGACTTCCATGCAAGCCTTACAGCTCTGTAACGGCAATGAAGAGCAGGCTGCAAGTTATTTATTTGGAGGTTAAGAGTACCTTGCAAGCATTCTGGCAAACCATTGAAATGTGCTGATTTTTCAGCTGATTTTTATAATGCAGTCATTGGACTTTGATTGGAGTAAATAATTAGTGTTTTTCTTTGTAAGATGTGCTTTTGCAAAGGTGTGACACAACATCTATTGTGTGCTGCTGATGTTTGTTTGCAGATATCTTTTATAATGACAAATACACTGTCTGATCCAGATGCTGCCGCTAGATATTTCAGTTCTTGACATCTCTCAACTACATTATCCACTTACCGACGGAATCTGAGAGGCTTGAATTTGTTGTTTGTATTGTTTTAGTATGTCATGTCATGGGGGATCAGCATGGTGCCTTTACTATGAGGGAACTGTTTTTGGTTTTAAGTTTTATCCTGCATGTCATGCCCAATTGAATCTCATGATTTGAGGCTTGCCCTGAGGGCAGATGCAGAGTCAACTGGCTTTAAACTTTGTTCAAATGAAGGGTTTATAGCATTATTCAATATGCAATTAGCGTAGGTGAATGCCACATGTATTTGAGTATCCTATGACATGACTAAAGGTGGCCATGACTATCAGGACCAGGCAGGGAAATTTATGCAACTTGGTAAGCTGAAAGGTCATTTTTAGGCATTGGGTGGATAATAATCTTATTTTTTGCCCTCGAGGTAGCGTAACCATATAAACAGTTCTTTGAATTTGAAATGAATTAAACCACGTAAACAACATTGTTCTGCAAAGTAAAATTATAGAGCAGCAAGGTTTGAGTGGTTGGTTGGGATCTCTCTCAATGGACTATTTGTTTTTGGTGTTGGCTGGTCGCTTTTTTCAGCCCCCTGTTTTTTCTGGTGCTGCTGGTCCATTTTGCAAAACCCACTCTACCTGTTGTAAGACTTGCTCATGCAGACCATATTTGGGCTGAAAAACAACACAAGCTTCTGTACAACTTTGCATGACACAATTTTTATATTACAAACAGAAGCCTTTGTTGCTTGCTCCCAAGTGGGAGCTTGAGTGGAAAAGAAGTTGCTGATGACAAAGGACTGAGGGATGTGAGTGGGAGAGGGCTGCCTTCTTACTTGAGTCTTTGTTGGGCCAACCACATGGATGATTGGAACGGTCTTCCTCACTTTTTTCCCCAGGTCTTGCTGTCCCATTTTGCAAGACCCACTCTACCTGTTGTAAGAGACTTATTCATGCAGAATGTATACAGTACTCGTGCTGAGGACAACACAAGTTTCTGCATAACTTTGCATGACACAATTTTTATGTGCTTAAATCTGGAAGTACAAACAGGCTTGCCAAAGCCTTTGATGCTTGGCTAACCCGGGGGTTAGATTGTTAGCTTGGGGGTTAGGTTGGCTAGTCTATGGGTTAAGGGACCTGAAAGATTAGTAAAAGCTGGTTGTTTATAAAGGCTAAGGCTTATAAGTTAATAAAGTGACTCCAAAAAGCTATATGAGGGTTATGTGATGATGGGGGGTTGTATTGTAGCCTTGTGCTACGATGGCATGTCCCTAGACCATAGTGCAAGCTACTCCCGATTGTCCATCCTTTATTTAGGGTAGTTTTGATATCAATTTTCAAGGTGATAAAATCCTTCCAATTTTCCTAGCAAGTAGTGCCTAAATTATTAGACACTGTAGACCATCCCCAGAGCCTCTTGCTCTATTGTGGTATAGGCCATCTTGCTATCCGAGAACTTCCTACTTGCAAAATACACTAGGAAATCAACCTTTCCCTCAGGCTAGGTTAGTATTGTAACCTTGATGCATAAACATGGAAACTTACATCCCATCTAGGTTGCCTAAGAATTGTGTATTGATAGCCATTATCTTGAGTGTTTGGAACGCCAACTCCTTGCACTCCCCTAGGTAAACTTGACATCTTATCTTGTTAGCTCATGTAAGGGAGTAGCTATTTTTGTAACATTTTGGATAAATCTCGTATAGAAGCTACATAACCTACAGTGACTTTTGTTAGGGAACTAATTTTTTCTATAACCTAAGTTTTGCTCAATTTCATCCCAAGATATGATATGACTAAGTAATTCCACCTTGTACACACATAAGACACACTTGAACGAATTTAAGGATATTCTTTTCTCTTAGTATCTAAGAAATATCTTCCTTAGATACATTAGATGCTCCCCCATCTTTGAGTATGCCATAAAGTCATCCACAAAGATCTACGTAAATTTAGGCAAAAATCCCAAAAAAAAACATTCCATCAACATGGTTGAGACATTTCATAAGCCAGAAGGCATTACTTGGTACACGTATGCCTCCCATTCTATGATGAATATGGTCTTTTCTCAGTCTTCTAGGGTATTGATAATTGATTATACCCATCTATAAACCATACATCCTATGCTTAGCTATCACGTCTAGCATCATGTCAGTGGACTGGCAAAGGAAATGGATCCTTGACTGTTTTAAGCATTTTGTTTCCTATAATGTACACATACCTTGAGTTTTCCTTTTTTTTTTGAGTACTACCACTATGAGAATCAGCCATTCACTACTGAATACTACAACTATGGGAAACAACCATTCACTACTGGACACTCCTGAAATGAACCTTGCCTTTATGAGATTATCTATTTCCTCCTTCACTCTTTGGCATAGTTGGGTTCATGGGTAGCATTACATTCTTATTAGTCTTGCATTTACCTTAAGGGAATTAGGTGTTGGCACACCTTGGTGTAGCCTCTTAAGCGGCTTGTAGTCTTTGCTACTAGAGCTCACTAACTATGTGGCAAGAGTGGTGGTGAGGGTAGCCTCTCGGTCCTCCAGGGCCGCATGCAACTATTGGTTGGCGAGGATTGCCTCTTGGAGGGTTTATTGGGTTTGCTGCTGGTCAGCCTTGGCCAGGAGCATCTCTTGGGCAGCTATCACCTGCTTATGTTGTCTTTTTTTATTTATATCTCATGGAACTGGGATCCTATGTTGATGAGAGTTGTATTTGATGGGGGCGAGGATCCATAGGTGTTGAGCATAAGAAGAATTTACGGGTAGGATTGATTAGACATATATCTCATGGAACTGGGATCCTATGTTGATGAGAGTTGTATTTGATGGGGGCGAGGATCCTAGGTGTTGAAGCATAAGAAGAATTTACGGGTAGGATTGATTAGACATGAAGCATAGTTATTTGGGTGAAACACGGGTGATTAAGAAGATCCAGGGAATGGATTGTACCATTGACTAAGCTTGCACCCTCCATGGTCCCCCCCATCCAGAGATGTATTTGGATGGCTGTCGATGCTGAGGCTTTGTGCGATGTGTGCGCATAGGATAGAGCCCAGTGAGAATTGCACGTGTTGTGCATGGGCAAGGGCAAAAGGTGTGCTTGTGGTCCTAATCACCTACATATTCCTAATCATCTTAAGACTTCCTTTTTTTGGGCCTCCAAGGGGGTGAGGAATTACATGTGTTAGCACCCCAAAAGAGGATTTTTTACTAAGTAGCCCATTTGGCTAGATTTGTGAGCTTACCCTTGAGGTTGTGTTTGAGTGCTTGTATAAGCTCTGACATTTGCGGCACGGCCCCATGGTTTGGAGACGAAGTCGAGGGGTGGGGTGGAGCTTCATGGATAAGGCTCCTTTGGTGGAAGAGCTGGGCAAATTGAGCTTGTGAGTGCCCATGGGTTGTGTGTGTGAGAAAGTCCATAGGACTTAGTAGATGAAGAGGAGACTTGCTTGCTCGTTGGTCACCAAAACCAGCTGCGTCGATAGGATAGGGGCTGGCTTGGTTCGTGTGGTTTGGGCCAACTGGTGAGGGTTATGTCGTGGGATCCAAATGTTGGAGTTTCCATCATTGAAGCCTTGGGCTTGTAAGAGATGTTTGGGCACCCATCGTTGCCGCGAGTGAAGAGGGCCCATGGATGAGGCTGCTTGGTTGTTTGTTGTCGACGACGAGGCTTTGAGCTACGCGTAGGTTTTTGACATTGAGGACAAGCTTTGGATTGTGTCTTTGGGAGCCACAGGTGTGTGTTGCCTTCATGGAAGCCTTGAACATTGAGGACGTTGGTAGGCACCCATCTTTGTTGGCTTCACTGTGCTTGGGGTTGCCTAAACTTTGGCCGTGGGGCCTTTTGTTTCGTAGCTCCTTGGGGAGTTGTTGTGGTGGATGAGCACAGGCGGCATGCTTGGGTAGTAGCGAGAGGCGAGCATTGCCTTCATAGTAGCCTTTTGCTCTTAGCAAGCTGTAGGATGAGCCAACGGTGAAGCTTTGGCTTAGGGTTGGTTTTGGTTGGCTTGGTTTGCTTCTTGCGCTTGGGTCTCGTAGATGGCCATTTTGGGATCCAAAGCCATCGTAGAATCCTTGACATGCAAGAAGATTTATGGGCACCCACCATTGATTGTCATGATAATGGTAAGAGGTCGGGGTGCTTGAGGTGTGAGTGGTCGAGGATGTAGAGTTAAGGGTGATTGTCGATGACGAGGCTTGATTATCAGTGTTGGATGGTGTCGATGACAGTGCCCTTTCGACCAGCATTGGTGAGGCACGGGGTGTAGTAACAAGGGAGACTGCCGATGATGAGGATGGGACATGAGGGGGAGGGCTGGTCGAGGGTGTGGGTGTGGGTGTGTGAATGATTTCCTCTTGGGGACACAAGAGGACTGTGGATTTTTTGTCGTTAACTCCATGGTGGCCATTTTTTCTCGCCAATCTATTTGTTGCAGTGAGTGGCATCAATCCACTCCTTTCCAATTATAATCTGGCCTTGTAGTGCTCCTATATCTATGACATGAAATCTGCACTCCAACTAATTGTTTTCGATAGAAAATTTAGGAATGAAATACCCAACACTCATTAGACGCATTTCATGTCAAATTTGAATGTAAGTGTTTTCTTTTGTAAGTGTGGGTTTTCCAAGAGTTTTCCATGCCTCCAAGAATATGAGATTGGTGTGGACCATGGGATATATGTGGGCTTGCCACCACAACAATGTAGACCATTCTCAGTCACCGGGAGTCATTTCCATATTCTTGGTGGGTTTAGTTATAGTGGAAGCTCAGGGGTGGTGGAAGAATTACCAGTTATTGTTGGGGGTGAGAGAGTACCCTTTGTTGAAGCAGTTGGTACATGTAGAGGATTGGATTCGGTGCACTCCCTATCCCAGAGAATCATCGTTACCTTGCCCTTGGGAAGCTCGAGGGGTAGTTGTGTTGTCAGCTGAGTTGAGTGTACATGTAGCGTTCTTGACCCAACTCCCTCCAAGGATAACTGCTTCTGTAGTCTCGCGTGTGGGAACCACATAAAACTTACAAGCTAATGGATTAGAGATAGTATGTATCATTTGTGTAAAAGAGCCAACGCTTTGTATACATTGTCCACTAGTAGGCAGTTGAATTTTGGTGTGAGCATTGTGAAGAGATGGTTTGCCTAGGGAGACCCATGTTTCCCATGGTAAAAGATTGTGGCTAGCTCTAGGAGACAGCAAGGCACGCTTTCTTTGCATATTTATGCCAAAGGGGAAGCCTAACCATACCTGAAGGGTTATCGTTTCATGTTGCGGAGCTACCCTTACACTTAGGGTGTTAAGCGAGGCAAAGCCGGTTGGGACAACAAATTGCATTCCCAGTTTGTGACTGGGGAGTGCATCAATTGTATCCAATCATTGGTCGACTTTGTTATCATTGACAGAAGCAACTGATATTGACCGAAGTGACTGTATATGGCAGAAGCGATTGTCATTGATAGAAGCGACTATCATTTACAGAAGCGATTGTATATAGCTCCCGCACATCATCAAGGGTTTGATGACAATCATCGCAAAAACAAAGAGATCGTCGGTCTTGGCTGTGGTCACAGAACCTTCGGCGACGAAGGGACCTCTGACGACCATGGGATGTGTATGCCAGATATGTAAATCTACTTTGAGCGTTTGAGCCCCTTTGGGGAGGTAGACATGATTTGTGTCCCAGTCATGGACCAGTCATGTTTATCTCATAAAGGGTCTTCCTAGGATGCTATCATAGCCACCATGACGATAGGCCATGAGTACAAAGGTGAGTTTGAAGGTCATGTCACTAAGTCTAACCTTGAGGTCCTTCAATAGGCCAAGGGGTCATGTAGATGTCTCGTCGGAAAGCTTTATCACCAATTGGGTGGGATCAAGGTGTGGTTGTCCCCAGTTTTCCTAGCATGTTCTTGTGAGGACACTTACGCAAGTACCCCTTGACCGCATGACCGTTTGTAGGAAATGGACAGGGCTACATTTGTGTCATCATCTAAAGTAGTGGCCCCGCATTTACTCGAATTTTTGGTGCGCCTTTGGGTTGTGGGTTGTGCTCATGGAGTAGTGCAAGATGATGCACCTTTGGGTTGTGGATTCATCTGAGGAATTTGAATTATCTCTCTCCTCTACGGAAGCCTGTAGTTTTCATTCCATCCAATCCCTAAGGTCATTCCATAAATTTGGATTTCCTTTTAACAAGGTTCCAATGGGCATTTGGATTTGGGAAGAAAGAAAGGCGGAGAGGCCGGCAAGGTCACATTGATTAGGAGCTTCCTCATGTTTAGTTTATAGGGTGAACCAGCCATGGTATAGGAAAGTTCAATTTGGTCCTTATTTGATGGGGGTTGAGGTGCAACCGTGTGACATTCAATGGGACAGTGGATATCTTCCCATGTTGAACGCTCAACACATTGAGGGATGGCATGCCTTCGACCGTGGAGTGAGAAACTCATTGTTGCAAAAGGCAATCCTTGAAGTAATGGTCGATTCCACAGCCGTGACATTGTGGTGTCATTGGCAGACTTTTCTTTTGAGGGCATTCAGCCACTCTATGGGGTCCCTGGTGGCAAAGGAAACACTGACGAGGTGGTTTCCCTGCAGGCGCACCTATAGTGTGGGTCCATGTGAGGCACAAGAAAAGAGAGATGATGTGTTATGGTTGCCTTAGGTGTGGCGGATCGCATGGGCTCCAGGGGTTTAGAAATGGACCCGCGTTTAATCTTTCCATGCACCTATAGTGTGGGTCCATGTGAGGCACAGGAAAAGGGAGATGATGTGTTATGGGTGCCTCAGGGGGGGGTGGCGGAGCGCATGGGCTCCAAGGGTTTAGCAATGGACCCGGGTTTAATCTTTCCATGCTCAATGGAGTTTGCCTAGAGAGACAACGGTTGGAATGGAAAGGTGGGCACTATGGAAGGTCGTGGTGGCGCTATGTGGGAGTGGTTAGTTGGGGGTGGTGCCACCAGTAATGCATGGTGCCTGGGAGGAGATGAGGGAAATGTTAGAAATGAGCTTTGGGTTGTCATTGGCTCGATGGCCAATTGCGTGGAATGGCTTTCTCGCATGTTGTCATCAAGAACGATCGCCCATTTGCAAGCTTGATCAAAGGTGGCGGGGTCCTTTACCAACATGTGGTCGTGAAATCTTAGATTATGCAAGCCCAAGAGGAAATGGTCCATTAAGTGCTTGTCACTCAATTTTTCCCTCTCTTCGCAACACGAATCTAGTCGCATAAGATTTCCTATGGGTTTTGTTCCAAGTGGAACAATTGAATTACGAGGCTCCATTTGGGCCCGTAGGGTGCAAATCCAAGAATGAAGGCCTCTCTCACTGGTTTGAAATCCAAGAATGAAGGCCTCTCTCACTGGTTTGAAAGTGCCTTTGTGCCAAGGGTCCAAGGATTGGAACCAGTGCACTGCCTTGCCTTCAAGGTTGAGTCCAAAGAGATGATAGACCTTTGTTGCATCATCATCAAAAATTTTAAATGCCTGACAAATTTGGTTGAAGATCTCTAGGTGGGATACAAGATCTCCAACTCAACCAAATTTCGGCATAAGTTTGAAAATTTGTGCCCTCATAGGTTGTGTATGTGATGTCTGTGGGTGCATTTTTGTGTCAGTCCCCTTCCTAGAGCTTATGCTAAGCTTGCAATGTCAATTTAGGGATCAAGGGGAGGTGGTACATGGGTGGGGAGTGGGAATAGATCCATGGTTATAGGAGGAGGCACGTGGGTGTGCTTGGTTAAGAGATTGTGATTTTTTTGGGGTTTTTGGTTGATCAGGGCTCTATGTTACATTCCTAAGCTACCTATGTACACTAATCTAACGAAAAACATGTTTGAAAGTTAAAAAATAGTAAAAAACACTCTATGTTTAAGCAAAAACCCTCTTCTTTTTGAGCTCTCTAATCACTCAATTCTCTAGTTTTTTTGCTCAAACACTTACTAATCATACTCCCAATCACAAGCTATGCACAAAATCAAAACAAAAATAACAAAACAAATCAAACAACCCAAAAACGGAATGCCATAGTTACTCAGTTGGCACCGGCCTATGGAGACTCCGTCGGATTCGAATCAAAGAAGGCTTTGACAAGTAGCGATTGGCACTCCCCAGCAACGGCCAAAGATGTTAAGCTCACCGAAACGTGTCGTGGGGAAGTTACTAATCCTCTGAGCTCAAGCTATGCTCAAGAGCTCCACTGTAGCCGCTCGTCATCGCTATCCTCCCGCACTCATTGTCACATTGAGGCGGTTGCTAATCCAACAGGTGTGGTGAAACCTCTCTCGTGAATATTGTGTGGGATCTCCATGGAAGACGATCACGATGGTAGCCTAATCACTCAAGCAAGAGGGAGAGAAGAAGCAAGAGGGAAGTATGAGAGAACAAGTGATTCCCACTAGGCCGCCCGGGAGTAAGTGACCCAAGGTGGCCAAAACATACTTACAAGGCTTTTCTCTATGGTTTGGCGAACTGACCGGGTCCTCTTGTCTATCCTTTGAAGCTCAATACTTGGGAGCGTCTTTAGGGTGTTTCCCTCATCACACAAGATTTACAATATATAGTGGGGCGCCCATTACATAAGTGTGCGGACATAGTTGTCGTAGGAATGTGTTAACCAATATGTGGTTAACATCTTTGCATGTAATCATTCATGGAGGAGACAAGCTCGTGGGGGGCGGGCGAGGTTGGAGAATCCTTGGGTGAAATCTAGTACGGCCCCATGTGTTGATCTGGATGCCCTTGGTTTAGGCAACCTAGGAATGGAAATGGCCCGGATGGACCCATCGTACCATATCAATGGTGTGCCTTTGAGAGGAGGAGAGTGATGAAGGGCGGCCTTCTTCAGTCAGAAAGGTCGGGGCAAAGAGCGAAAATAGTGACCGTGTAGTGGATATCCTCTTGTTCTTGCGCTTTCCGTCAAGCTTCTTCCCCCTGTTCAGCTTTGAGCAGAGCCTTAGCCCTCAAGAGCATCTTGTGGCGTGAGTGTCCTCCTGTTCGTGGGTCTCGATGTGATGGCATTTTGGGGGCAAATAGGTTGGAGAGGGTTTGGGTTCTGGGAGAGGAGTGTGAATTGGAGCTAAGCTCTAGAGGCAAATGAGCCGTGGTAGCTCCGATCAGTCGACTGCGTGGTAGATCACCTTGGTGAGAAGAGAGGAAGTGGCAAGCTTTCCCTCTCGGGGTTGGCGCAAATGGAATGAAGCTCCTTTTGGATGTATTCGGCCCAATTGGTGGACGCGTGCTAGGGTGAACAGGTTACAACAGTTGAACCTGTCTGTCCAATGGGTGGTGAGGAGGAAGGATAGGGCTCGGGCCAGCATAACGAGCTTCGAGGGCGAGAGATAGTCTGCCACTCCAAAACGTGCTTTGTGGTTGGTCCCTGGTAGGTATCCTACATATGTCGCATAACATTTGCGAGCAAGACGTAGGGTTGTTCAATGCAGGGGAGATGAAGTGCCTCCCTTATGAGGTCCAGACTAAGGTGGAGAGTCTAGGGATGGCCCTCATTGTCAATGACCTGCCCTGTAGCTTGGTTGGCATCATAAGTCTCCATAAAGTATAGGCAATTTAGGAGATCGAGGCCCTAAGGCTGAAGAGTGGGTAAGCCGCCAAAGGAAGCATACATTAACTCCATCACTTACCCACACAATCCCTAAGCACGCATGCAACAAAGAAGAAGACAAAAGCATACAAGAACTCAATCACAAGAGCAAGAAGGCTCTAACTCAATTATGAGAATGGGATTCTATGTTTTGTTATTAGTATATACAATACTCATTCGTACATTGCCCGGCTTGCCCCAACTAATCTTCAGAGGCCCAACAAGCTAGTCTAGGCTAATTTCCTAGCCTAAATATACATCACCAGTATTACAAAAGTTGTAAAGCTCGATGTTTGACTTTTATTTGGCATTACACATGTCGTAAGCTCAGAGATCTCCCATAAAATCGTTTTACGTGAAGTGCATTACGTGGTACAAAAATATGGCTTTACTTATGGGCTAAGATTCTCATGCACCTTTATACTAGAGAGACTTGTTGATTCCATCTTCCACCATCATCTGATCTCAAAGATCCTTGATTGACGTAATAAACTACTCGAATACATCTCCATCAGAAAGCCTCTCTAACAACACTGGTTGATTTTCAAGGTTCTGTATCCTTGTCTAATTTGTTTTTTTCATATGCGTTTCATATAGAATCACCTAGGCCTCTGTCATGGTAGTCATAGGCCAAATCAGAATTCAACAATGCTAGTGACAATGGCACACGGAGTATCTGTGTTCCCCCTCCTCCATGCCAAAGCAAGAGAAAAATCTAGCAAGGTTATTTGCAAAATAGATCTATTGGATCTTGAGTCGGACCTAGCTTCACATCAATCCCAGTTGATGTCTCCCAAAAAACTCATAAGGATCTAGAATGGACCTTATCTTGAACTTCCAAAGTGTGTATAGTTGGCTCCATCTAACTTCCCATCGTTGACAATGGTGGTCGGACCCTTATAGTTGTAGGTTGTGCCATTTAACCAAATCTGCTCCCAATGAACAATTTTCCCCCGAACTTGTCTAAAGCTTGAGCTATCATGCCATGTAAGAAAATACACTAAGCAGAACTTGATCACAAGACAAAGAACTTGAAGTAAGAGATATAGAGAATAATGTTGAATTACTATTGTAAACCAAAGTTAAAAATTGATGGTGATCTACCCACCCGTGCCCTCCAATAAGTGCTTTGAATGGCGATCTAGGTAGACTATGGATGCACGACTCTTTATAGAGGAGACCATGGAGACTTAGGAGGGGACTTAGACAAAGGATGTCATGCACATACAAGGGTGCACAATGCAATGAAGTGTGATCTAAAGTTGTTGATCTCGATGACTTTGCCGAATTCGTATGTATATAGTATCCAGGGTTATTCGTATCATTGTAGGTCTACCAATGTCACCCACTCTACGATTGGTCCAAATGGATGGGCGACCACATCACCCATCTCGAAGCATATCATACTACAACACCAGAAACCTACAATATAGCATAGCTTTCAAACCCATGTGAGGGCATTTGGGCACTCAAAAAGGCCCCTCCACAACCCACGGATGTGTCCCTTCTTCTACCCAATAATGCAACCAATCAGCTTGCACCAACATGCATCCTACTTATTAGCATAGTGCTACGTCTACATAAGATGTCTCCTAGCCCCATCCAACTACACATGGCCAACATCCAATGTCCGAGAATACGAGCACCCCAATGCTCAACACAATGGCTACTCCTCATATAGGGGCCCATAAAATAGAGCAACCCATCACACCCGCATAGTGATAGTGACGAGGGTGGAGCATTGATTTTCAACAGTTTGAAAACACTTGCACACTACTCAACTACATCCAGCACCTCCATCATCTAGGATTATCCAAATATGTTGCTCTTAGCTCTTCAACAATGGCATGGGCTTGCCTTCTCCCTCCACAAACATGGGTGAATTCGCGACTCTCGCTAGCGCACTAGCACTTGCACTTGCACTCACACTCAACCACCTCGCACTCATGCTCACACTTGCATTCACGCCAATATCTTCCATATTTTTAATTCATATGAGTAGTTAAGGTAAGAGACTAGCAAGCCTATGAAATTCGGATCTCGGATTATCCTTGGCAATGAAGACTTGTGCCAAGAGACTCTCGGATGACGGACTAGCTATCGGTTAGGGTAGGTAGGAATATGAGGAGGAGACCATAGGGATAGGGCTCGGTATATTCTTAGCGTTGGTACCCCTCTCAAATCTGGTGCTAGCTCTTCTACGTGATTAGTTAGAAGAGGGAGAAAAGGGCAAATCCAACGAGTCACCTTACGACTTGTCGAGCCTATCCCAACAATGTAGCCACCAATGCGGCTATTGCCCACAAACCTCGGGAAAGATATTTGTGCACTCGTGAAACGATCGGGTTAATTTCCAAATAAATTCAAGGAATGATTATACATCGAAGACTAGAACGTCTTGATTTAGATTGATATCTTAACACACAGACTTGTTGGTTGAGTAAGGCATCATTATATGAGGACTAGATTGAGATCTGTAACATGCAAACTGCTTGGTTGAGTAAAGCACCACTTAAAAAAGGACATACGAGAACTAGATTGATATCTTTAACATGCAAACTCCTTTGTTGAGTGGGTATCAATTTAAAAAGGTCATTAGAGGACTTACTCTTAAATGAGCTATGGGGATTTTATCAAATTGCCCTTTTGTCATTATGCAGGTGATGTCTTAATAAAGGAAGTATGTTACATTCTTGGCATAAACATGGATAGATGCTCTGTGAGCCTACAATTGTCTATACTGCCAAACAAAAAAACAAATATTATCTTTGTGCATATACATGAAGATAGAACCATACAGCAAGATGGTCAAATCATGACAAAACAATTGCGCTTACAATTTTGTGCAAGCGTCTTCTTAAATTCAAATTAGGCTTTGGATTGTCTGGTATGATTTAGCAATTTCAGTTGTTGCAATGTGTAACAAATCGATTGAAACTTCATGAGAAACCGATGTTTCTTTGACCGCATTGGCTTTGAGAGTGAAAAGAGCCTGTTTCGCATGTGAGCTTAATCAGTTTGTCCTCGTGGACCTGGAGAAGGTTCTGGGCTTGGACGGCAATATGCATATGACAGATTCACTTTTAATGGCTGTATGCGATGCATCTAAAGTTGCGTGGATCAGGACATCAGAAGTCCGTTCCTCCTGAAAAAAATAGCTTTTGATCTTGGACAGCAATATGCATGATGCGACCCACTTTGAATGGATGAATAGAAGTTCCATGGATCAAGACATCAATTGAGAGCAATGCAAATAGAACCACATGGACGCAAGTTACTGCTCCTTCAAGAGAAAAAAAAAGCACCTATGCAGGTATTTTGTATTGAACTGAATGCCTTGGTGAATAAGAAGTTGCATTGGAATTACGAGTCACGACTACCTGCATTACATTATCTTGTGGCTTGGGAGCAAGCCCCTTGAAAGATACCACAGACCACGAAAGACCAATAGTCAAATACTAGCATCAAGATGGTTCATGACATATAGGCTGATTCAAAATTAGGGTTGCAAGATGCCAACATTCTTCCAAACCTACGATGTTGCAAGTTAACACATCTTCATTCTCCATTCATGTGATGCCTTGCACAAACAATGGAACGACTCTAAACAATTTTGTATCATCAAAAAAATGGTGGATTACGCAGCTTGGGATCTAGAACTTCATAAAATAAGGCCCATTACACATCGCCATACCCCTGCCTGCCCATGCTGATGTGGTTGGGGTATCCACCGCCCATAATTCATGGGCAGGCAATCTCCCCCGCCCATACATGGGCGGTGGTGTATGTGTAACGGACCTAAGGGCTCTTAACTGGAAAGAACGATGGCCAAAGGAGGCTTGACAATTATTGGAATGAGCAACAAATAAATGGAAAGAATCATAGTTTCCAAGAAAATATTGATTTCCTTGTACCCTAAACTATATCAATATACACCCTTCTCATGGGTATGCAATACTTCAGACTCGTGAATCCATATCAATATACACCCTCACTAAAGAATCGACTGCCCTGGGTGGAACTGTAGTGTATCACTTGCTTCCCTAAACCATATCAGTCAATTTGGACCCACTGTGCAATTGGCTGGCATAATATTCCTCAAATCAAGACCTGAGCGGTGTCATGCCTTTGACCTTGCTAGTGGTCTGACATGTTAAACATCTGATTGATCATGGGTGTTTGCGCCCCTTTGTTCTTCACCAGATCTCCTCTTGTTGAGAGTTGCCCGCTGCATTAGCCGCACTAAAGACTGGACCACCTCTGACATCGGTGGCCGGAACTCCATCTCAGGCTGTTAAGGAGAACATTATAAACAACAAATCATGTCATTCACTTTCAACAGGTTCAGGCACTCCAAAGATCTTAGAAAAGGCTGAAGTACAACCTGTACACATAGTGCAATGATGTCCGCGAAACGTGACAGGGACTTGGCGGGGTACGTGCCATTTAAAGAAGGATCAACCATATCTGCTAACGCATCAATATCATGAAGCTGGGGAGTTGCCCATCTTACCAATGACTGTTCTGCCCTCGGCCTTGTGCTGCAACCAAACAGCAAAGCATGTTTGTGAGGAATAGCATGTATGCATTTAAAACAAATGTTTCCTTTGTTCAGGAAAACTTAGTCACCTGTCCATGGGCTTGCGTCCTGTCAAAAGCTCAAGCATGACAACGCCGAAACTATATACATCACTCTGCCACGTGTATACTCCGGACATGGTATACTCTGGAGCGCTGTATCCAGATGAACCCACCATGGCAGAAGCCTAATAGCACAAGCACAGAAAATGCTGCTATTGAGCTACCTTGAAAAGTTTAAATGTTATTTGAAGAGAATCATCTTCCAGTTGTTCTACCTGCAACTCTGAATTAGATGACAGCGGAGAAATCCCACAATCACAAAGATGAGGATTGAGTTCCCCATCCAGTAAGATGTTGGCAGACTTGAAGTTTTTGTGGACAACGACAGGTTGACACACTTCATGGAGATACCTATCCCATATGCAAACAAAGCCCAAGTAAGGCCATGTGAATAGAGTAAAAGTTTCCAACATTACAATCAAGTCCAAAACAAAACAATTCTTACTCCAGAGCCCGAGCCATGCCCAACGCAATCTTAACACGAACATTCCAAGTTAGTTCTCTTTTGGTTGAGTCTTCCCAAATATGAAGCATATCACTCAATGTCCCTTTGCTAAAGTACTCGTATACCAGCAGGCGTTGACCATGCTCAACACAATATCCAACCAGCTCTGCAATATTAGCATGGCGGAGACGTGAAATACTAGATATGATCTCCATAAAATCCTCTTCCTTCTGGACTGATAAAGACGAAGACGTGTTGATCTTCTTGACTGCTAAAAGCTGCACAGATAAGACCCCATCATGGCCATCTGGACAACCATTATCGCTTAAGAATAACCAAACACACGCATTCATGTTCAGCAAAGTGGTGACAGGATTCCATTTCTCATCTACATATATTGTATGCACACGTACCTTGCCATTTGGAAGCTCCGCCCTGTATACAGGACCCAGTTCACCTTCACCGATAAGGCACTCTTGACTGAAGCTGTTGGTAGCAAGTTGCAAGTCAGCAACAGAGTAAGCTGAGGCAGAAATTGGGCTCTTCCCCCTTCTGCTGGAGGCTTTCCTCCCTGAAACCTTTTCTATGACGGGCTCCTTGATGCTCTCTGAAGGTGGAGGCTTTAATACCGTCTCTAGTGGCAAGAGGGTTGCCCTGAACTCATGCTTTTCCTTAACTGCTCGATAGGTGAAAACTATGAGTACAGACCAGACAAGAAGCAAGAAATAAAGAACCAACATGCATTAATTACATCCCTTCAACAAGATACAATTCTAAGCTTGGCTGGTTCAATTGTTTTCAAACCACTCTCTCTCTCTCTCTCTCTCTCTCTCTCTCTCTCTCTCTCTCTCTCTCTCTACCTCTGACTTCACTATCCCTATTACTAGGTGCACTAATCCAAGTACTCGGCTATCTTAGTCATTATGATTTCAGATTATTTTTCAGTTTTTTCTCTTCAATATCACGACAAGGATACTTCATGAATCTTGTAATCATCTTTTATTTCATAGGCCCATTGAGCCTTTTTCTCCACGTCCCTGCCCTGCTGCACTACGACAGCCACAAGAAACACAGTGCATAGTCTCCCTCTACCCGTTTTGCACCTGTGCCCCGCGCTGCACGCTCTGTGCTGTCCGTTTCGTACCTGTGCAACCCCTATGCCTCCCCTTTTGCTGCTGTGCGCTGCATTGCTCTGTGCTGTCCGTGTCGTACCTGTGCAACCCCTACACCTCCCCTTTTGCTGCTGTGCGCTGCGCTGTCCATTTCGTACCTGTGCTGTGCTCCACATCCCTGCTCTGCTGCACTATCACAGCCACAAGAAACACAGTGCATAGTCGCCCTCTACCCGTTTTGCACCTGTGCCCCACGCTGCACGCTCCGTGCTGTCCGTTTCGTACCTGTGCAATCCCTATGCCTCCCCTTTTGCTGCTGTGCGCTGCGATGTCTGTTTCGTACATGTGCTGTGCTCCACGTCCCTGCTCTGCTGCACTACGACAGCCACAAGAAACACAGTGCATAGTCGCCCTCTACCCATTTTGCACCTGTGCTCCGCACTGCGCGCTCTGTGCTGCCCATTTCGTACCTGTGCAACCCCTACGCCTCCCCTTTTGCTGCTATGCGCTGCGCTGCGCTGCTCTGTGCTGTCCGTGTCGTACCTGTGCAACCCCTACACCTGCCCTTTTGCTGCTGTGCCCTGTGCTGTCCATTTCGTACCTGTGCTGTCCTGAGATGTTATTGCCTCATCAGAGCCCTGAGAGGGGCTTACCATACAGGCCGGGTATGAGTGGGAGTCAGCTTTCCGAGGCGAGACCCGCATATCAGGAGTATGTGGCTTTGGAGGGGTAGCTGTCCCTTTTAGATACCATCTTCGACAGATTCTCAGCATCATCCGGAAGGATGAGGATGCACGGTATCTTTGGGTGCGGCTACAGCTTAGCAGTGACAGTCATCCACATTGCTGTGAGTTATTTTGCACCACACCACTCCCCTTACGCCGCACAGCATGGCCAGTCACCGTACTTACCATTATATGGGGATATTATGGAGTTCTCACAGCGGGGGGAAGTCCTCCTGCTCGGGGATTTCAACGCCAGGACGGGAAGTCAGAAGGTCTTACTACTTGATCTAGACGACCCTATAAGACTACAGGAGTTAGACATCACTGACACAGGGCTGCAGCGATCATCACACGACCATGAGGAGGTGACAGTAAATGGGAGATATTTCTTAGAGCTGGGAGCTCCACATGGTCTCGTTATCTATAACGGGATGTCCCGATGGCCCTCCTCCGGCGCCCTCACCTCCTTCCCACGCTCAGGAGGTACTAGCACCGTGGACTACCTTAAGGGATCTCCGGCTTTGGCACACCTTCTCCCCAACTTCTCCATCCCGCCACCCCCTTTTGAAGCTGACCATGCGTACCTCTCTTTCACTCTTACCTGCACACCACCCGTCCCTCCACCACCACTCCCCATCTCACATTACACTTTTTGATCACGAGCTTGACCTTGTTTACTCCAACCACATCTACCGCCAACTCCAGATGTGGAACCTACTATCCCCCTATCCACCCTCACATCACAGCTCCGCACCATACTCCACACATCCGCCACCGCTGCACGCGGCGGTCTACCGCCAAGCCACCTTGCGGTTCCATGCCCCATAACTATTGGTATGATGACGAATGCTAGGCCACACGCTCCCGTCTTAAGCATGAGGTACGGATTGGGCAAATCACGAAGCACCAAGCGCTCGGATTTCTCAACGGCTCACCTGACACAAGAAACAGGAGTTCTATGCTCAGAAAGAGGATGAGTTATACCAACTTTTCTTAGGGCCGAACTACAAAGAGCATGGATCACACCCCCGGAGCTCCCCACGAAGATGCACTTTTACAGAGACCACTTCCTCACACTCACTGAGGATGGATTCATCCAGCAGGCGGGCTACTTGAGTGTTCACATGTCCCATGCCATGCGGATTGCGATTGGCCAGAAACGGGTTTCTTCCCACCACCTCAGAGTGGAGACAGGTAGAGCTGAGTGCATCTTCAGAGCCGGGAAGCTCGTACGGAGACCCGGAGAGGAGAGGATCTGCCGACTATGCCACACAGAGGTTGAGACGGAGAAGCATTACATATGCCGCTGCCCAGTATACTATGAGATCCGCGGGAGGTTTCACTGTCTATTTCGTGAGGGATTCGGTCCACTCTCCAGGATCATTGACTTCCAGGACCAGCGTTGCCTGGGTCTCTTCCTGCTTGAGCTCCTCAGGCACGGGGACACCTTCTTGAGACACAGGCCCCAGCCACCCCGCTCCCTCCCTCGGCAGCCAACCATCACCAGCTTCTTCCGGACCCAGGAGGTGGAGGACACCGACATAGTGGATCTTTTGGACCCTCCACGAGCTGCTCTGGACCTACCCCGCCCGAGAGGAGTTACCTCGGACCGAGCCTCTGCACTCTAGCATGGCCGACGCCCTCGACTCCCCCGTCGGCCACGATCACCTCATCAGCTCCAAATCCAGGACATGCTCCTGTTAAAAGTCATCTCCTGTCTTTCTGTAGACACCAGGGCCTTTGTTGTGGGTGTGCCCGCCCTTGTAGGTGTTTTCTCATTTTTCCTCCCTCCCCGTATTTTTTCCCCATTTTTCCCTATTTTTCTGTGGCCCGTGGTGAAAGGAGGACCTCTGAAGCTGGCCGACTGCATTTGGACATGTGCTGCTGGCTGTTTGTGTTGCTTCAGGTCCACGACCTTCCAGATGAGCTGGCCGACACCCTGCTGCTGGCCGACTGGTGGTGATGGCTGGTCGTGGGGGTTCAGGCCCTGTCGGCTGCCCTACAGCAGGCCGACTGCTGTAGGGGGGGGCATCAGTCCCTTGCCACACATTGTATCATTCCGGGATCTTCCTTGTGTATATAGAGCAGAGTTACACGCCTCTATCTCTCTCTCTCTCTCTCTCTCTTGTGCTGTTATTTTCTGCATTGCGTTTTGCTCTTATGTTCCCAGATCTGGTCATCATCTCCGCTGCGCATTCTGACATGGTATCAGAGCCTAGGCTCTAGATAGTTCTTGGGATTTGTGTGAGCAAGAGGGGGACTGTTGTGTTGCTGATTGGTGGACTGTTCGGGACTGTTTGGGAAGAGGAGAAGCAAGAGGACGGCGGGCTGATTTGCTGGACAGCCACTTGCAGGTGTAAGTTCTTCTTTGTTCCCACCCACCCACCCTTTTTCAGAGTACATTCCCGCAATGGCAAATCTGTTAGAGATGGCCGAGAGGCATGTGAAGATCCCTACACTCCCCACGTTCCCTGTGGACCGTCAGTTGGACGGGAACAACTACAACATATGGAAGGTTATGATGGAATCTCTTCTGGAGTCTTACGACCTCGCTGATTTCATCGTTGTTAGGTTCCACAGCCGGAAGTAGAGGAAGGAGAGTTACCGTCGATCCGAAAAGACTGGGAGGCACAGGCACATATGTCGGATCGTGTCAACGCCAGGGTCCGTTCATTCATCTTTCCCAACTGCACACCGCAGGTAATCAATCATGTAAAGCATATGACACTGGCCAGAGGTATATGGTAGCATTTGGCCTCTCTCTACAACAGGGTATCACCCAGAGGATTTCCTTCGAAGTACAGATGCGGGTTATGAGCCCTGCAAAGTCGTTGACGATGCGGGAGCATATTAACAAGCTGCAGGCTCTTCAGCAAGAAGTTCTTCAGGCAGGAAAGGAGATATCGTCAGAGGACATGGCCATAACATTGCTGTCGCATTTGCCCTCTCAGTACTCAGCATTTTACTCGTCTTTGATTACCAGTGGCACGCTCAGTACCATCACGTGGGAGGAGCTTGTGCCCATGGTCTTGGACCAGGAGGAACGACTCACGAACCCTCCTCAGGGCGGAGGTTCGGAGGCCTTAACTGGCCAACGATCGAAAGGCCGTAACACGGGCAAAGGGAAGGCTTCATCGGAGAAGTCTTCTGAGAAGAAGTCCGTTACTGACCGCGAGAAACTAAAGGCATAGAGGACCTGTAATGATTGTGGCGAGAAAGGCCACTATTGGAGGCAGTGTGTCCCAAACGAAAGATCGAGAAGGGTGAAGATTCCTCACCAGCAATCATGAAGACTCCGGCTTTTGTGCACCTGGAGGTGATGGACACCGATGTTTCATTTTCTTCAGGCAGGGAGGAGGTTGGAGGATTCTCCGCAACGGATACTCGGGAGTGGATTCTAGACAGTGGTGCTTCCAGGCACATGACTCCTTCCCATTCAGATTTACAAGATCTTTGCAGGTATTCTGGTCACATACTTACTGGGGATACATGCACTATCCCAATACACAATGAGGGCAAGTTGGAGATAGTTCCCGATGGCAGAGGGGGGAAGCATTCATCCCAGGTGTTGTATGTTCCGTCACAGTAACTTATGCTCTGATGTCTCGTAGTATTCGGGACAAAGAAACTCCTATAGATGAGGATGTTCTTTCCACGGGGACCTTTCAGAAAGCCAAGCAGGTGGCAGTTGATTACTTGCAAAAGGAGGTGCATTCTCCAGACTTTGTGGTTCCGGATTCAGAGGGGGTAGTTGACAGGCTTCAGAAGGCCTTGCGTGGTCTTCAGCAGGTTTCCAGGACTAGGCTTTGCACCGTAACAAGTGTTGATCCTTGTGAGTAGTGTGATGCCTCTTTGACTCAGAAGCGGAATGGTTCATTGATCTAGTTGATGGACACCAAATTGGACGGGAGCTTCCTCATGAGGCAGTTGAGCTCATGGTTGCAACTGACTCTTTGGGAGGCAAGATTGCGTATCTTGTGGTTTCTGCAGCATGCGAAGGATCATGGACTCTTTTACACAGGAGGGAGATTGATTGATGGAGTCCGACTCCACGGTTGGAGTGACTCAAATTGGGGAGGAGATCAGGACACGAGGAGATCTACTTCAAGCCCAAGAGCAGTTTTATGGAGCAGTAAGAGGCAGTCATCTTTTGCCTTGTCGACGATTGACAGAGGCAGAGTACCGGGATGCTTGTGAGGTGGTGAGGATGCAGAGGTTGCATTGCAGGATTGGGCTTCCACTGGAGGAACCCATGGTCATCCAAAGGCACTTTGTTCGTGAACAGATCGTTGCTGATGACATCCTGCCAGAGTTCTGTTTGACGGAGGACAGTACAGTGGACTTCTTCACGAAGTCGCTATCTCAGGATTTGCTCAGGCGGCACCCCAGCTCCCTGTGGTTGGTTTCACAGCCAGGAGCTGAGAGGGGGTGTTAGAAGTCATCTCCTGTCTTTCTGTAGACACCAGGGCCTTTGTTGTGGGTGTGCCCGCCCCCGTATTTTTTTCCCATTTTTCCCTATTTTTCTGTGGCTTGGGTGGCAGCCCCGCGGTGGAAGGAGGACCTCTAAAGCTGGCCGACTGCATTTGGACATGTGCTGCTGGCTGTTTGTGTTGCTTCAGGTCCACGACCTTCCAGATGAGCTGGTCGACACCCTGCTGCTGGCCGACTGGTGGTGAAGGCTGGTCGTGAGGGTTCAGGCCCCGTCGACTGCCCTGCAGCAAGCCGACTGCTGTAGGGGGGCCATATAAAATGGCCCCCAGTCCCTTGCCACACATTGTATCATTCTGGGATCTTCCTTGTGTATATAGAGCAAAGTTACACGCCTTTATCTCTCTCTCTCTCTCTCTCTTGCGCTGTTATTTTCTGCATTGCGTTTTGCTCTTATGTTCCCAGATCTTGTCATCATCTCCGCTGCGCCCTCTGACAGCTCCACCGCCATCGAGCAACCTTTCCACGTGACATAGCTGAGGGAGATCTCTCGGCCATACTCGTCAACCCCATGCTTGACATTTTGGAGAGTGGTATACCATCTACACGGAGCTGATGTTGCTCCCATGTTTTTATGTTCTTAGTATTCCATGACGAGTTTCGGGTCTTTAGTAGACGCTTAATATATCATTCTTTCTTTCTTTCGCTCTATCTCTCTATATATATATATATAGTTAGATATGCCATAGACATTATTATATCACACTGGTCTCATAGGCCCATTGGGTCTTTAGCAGACGCTTAATATATCTTTCTTACCATTTATCTTTCATGTGGGGATGTCTCTTCATTTTTCAATGATGACTATGATGATGCTGATGACCATATTGCTATCCTAGATCATCATACATACATAGAGGGTTTTACACATGAGGAGATGGTGCATGGTTTGGCTCATGCCCATATACCTATTGATGCAATGGATCATGTCTTTGACTTTTTGAGTGATGCTACATGGGATGATGGCATTGGTTCGCTCTTACCCTCGCATGATGCCAACCTTGAGATATGTTCTTTTGGCTCCTACAAGTGCCGACAAAGCCTACGCGAAAACCTCTTTCGAATCAACGCGCTGTTGTTATAGCTTTTGCAACGTGGCCTAAGAGTAGGAGTCCTCTGAATCTGCCCAAGTAGAAGAAGCCTGGCACTACGGACAATGAGTGATCCACTCATGAGATATAGCTGCATCAATTTGATTGATTCGTCTAAGACTCTCTGAGGTGCTAGGTAGATACAAATCTTACCCTCGCTCTTACCCTCGCATGATGCCAACCTTGAGATATGTTCTTTTGGCTCCTACAAGTGCCGGCAAAGCCTACGCGAAAACCTCTTTCGAATCGACGGGCTGTTGTTATAGCTTTTGCAGCGTGGCCTGTGAGTAGGAGTCCTCTAAATCTGCCCAAGTAGAAGAAGCCTGGCACTACGGACAGTGAGTGATCCACTCATGAGATATAGCTGCATCAATTTGATTGATTCGTCTAAGACTCTCTCTGAGGTACTAGGTAGATACAAATCTCCGATCCATAGGGAGACTTTTAAAATAACTGTCAATGCACATCTCTCCCGGCCAGGCCACTACGTATATCTGGACGCACCCAAAAATCATCCAACTTCATCTCTACTGAGGTCATCACACATAATGGGTTGTCTATCAGCTATCAGCCTCATCCACTAATGTAGGAAGCCTCTGTCTCAAAAAAGGTCTCACGCAACTTTACGCTCTGATAATGGCAACTATAAGTGGAGAAGAAGGTGGCCAATAATCTACCTTGATGAAAATGAAACGTAAACTGAGCATCCAATCTCCACCACCACGAGGTGTACAATTGGAAATGTGAAACATAAAAAAACATTCCAAGGCTCGGTGCCTAGGAGGAATGCTCTGACCACTAGCTTGCAAAGCAATACCCTGCACTATATATCCGAATCTACAATATTCAGCCCCTCTTCATGTATGGGACATGTAACAGTCTCCCAAGCCACTCTAGCCCAAGTGTCTAGTGATGTATCATGCAATAGGTTGATTGTCGTAGATAGTAGTCGACACGATATTGGGTCCCAATTACCCATTGAAGGGCCCCCCCTGCAAGCAAGAGTATTTGCTTATATTTTTTTGGAGAACTTTTACAATGAATATGAATGATGACTGAGGACTGCCAAACGCAAGGACGAAGTAGACCTAATGCAGGTTGATCCAAATGTTGTCCAAGCTCCTTTGAATAGCTCTTCAATGACCACTATGCATGCTCATATGTTGGTTGAATGCTAAAGAGACTCTTCAAGAATGCACATATGTTGGCTGAATGCTAAAAAGACTCTTCAGGGAAACCTTGGGAATGCTGCTGAAAGTATGCACAAGGAAGCTGGAGGCTTTTAGCACACCAAACTGCTTGGTAACTGCTGGGAACTGATCTGACTCTGAATGAAAAATGGAGAATGATAAGCGCTGCTTATGGAGACTGGCCTACGTAGCTCGTGCCTGACATGTCCCAAACTAGGCCTCCCAATAGGGTCACGGCATACGACAAATATTCCTAAAAGGTAAATCCTATTGATGAATGTTGCACTGATGTAGAGCCAGTGTGTCACATAGCACTCCTATGCAGGGTGCATGCGACAAGTGAACCATCCTAACTTGACCAAAGAAAGTTACGGACCAATCTCTGCAACTCGCCAATGCATCCACAAGAGAAGCACCAACAAGAGGCAATGGACGAGGCTAAGGCAAGCAGTACTCGGTTAACTAGCAAAGCTCTGGAGACAAGAATGCATGCAAAAGCATGCTTCATAACAATGATTGTTCCTACTCAAATCTTTATTTTTAGTTTCTGTCCAACTACAAATGCTTGTACAAAAACTTGCCTTGGTTATCAGGTGTAAGTGATCCTAGTACCGGAGTTGTCGATTGCAACTTCTCTTCATCGTTGAAATTATCTCGAGGTGTCCGAAGGAAATATGCTGCAATAAGAGCAACAACCATGACTCCTAGAATACAAGCAATCACTATTCCAGCAATAGCTCCACCATTAATGACAGATTTGTTGCCCTCAGAACTCTTGGATGAACCCTTGGGGCTCGAATTCTTTGGGGACGACTTTGGAACAGGGGGAGGTGGGGTATAAGGTGGCGGTGGAGGAGCTGGAGAAGAGCTAAAAGAATTCCCACCATCCCTGTTTAATCAACAAAAAGAGCAACTTTGTTGTAAAGGTGAAAATGAATAAATAGATGGTGATCACTAACATACACCTTTTTTGAAGGAAAGTATAAACTCACCTCAAATTCGGAATGGAGCTGAAAGATGCTGGAACCCAACCAGTAAATTGATTGTTTTCAACATTCCTGAACATAGGCATGATAAGGATGTCATTTGCATGTACTGACCCTCAGCCAATACCCATGTCAAAAAGCTACTAACATCTCAGTGCTGCAATTGCATCCAGGGGGTAAGACCGCCTCCAGGGCCACCTGGTAAGTTGGCAAGCCTGGACATGCTACGAGGACAGCCAACTTATCAGGCAGCCTCCAGGGCCTCCAAGGACCACAAATGCCCAGACCTGCTAAAATGTTGTGAAGCCACCCTAAGAAAGCTAGTCAGACACACACACTAGTGTATCTGCTGTATTCAAAAAGGTAAGAACTCACAAGTCTTGAAGCTGAAGATTGGCTAAAACATTCAGACTTCCTGTAAACTGGTTATTTTGCAGATACCTGCGAATTGCACGGGTACCAAATTAGCCTTTCAACATTTATATTGAATTTCCTTCAAGCCTAAGAGGACTTGGATGATTCAAACTTCAAAGAAGGTTGTCAATAAGAACCTACAAGGAGGTTAGGTTGTACAAAGTCGAAAAGGACTGAGGCAACTGGCCTGATATAGTATTGTAGGACAAGTCACTGCATCAATGCAAATTCCCCCCGCCAAATGCATTAAAATCAGAGGATTTATTCATATGCAACAGTTTAGCAGTACATAAACCTCTCTCCTTTTCATATATACCTTCATAAAGTCAGAAAAATCTGAACTTACGGATTCAGAGATTTGAGAAAGAAATAATAGTGAAAAAGGACAAAGACAAAAACAAAGCATTTGAAAGATCAAAAATAAATAAACTAACAAACCTAGCCACTAAGGAGGGGAAATCAAAAGATAATATTAAACAAAGACTTTTTAACTAAAACATTAACAAAAAAAACAAAAAACAAAAACCCAAAACAAACAAACAAACAAAACAAAAAACAAGAAACAAGAAAACAAGAAAAAAAAACAAAACAATTACATGAATGAAAGAAACTTTAAAAATAATAAAAATAAAAAATAAAAAAAATAAAACACACACACACACACACACACACACAAGCATACACACACTTCTTAATAAGAACTTAAACCTTTTGAGCTAAGATACTAAACAATAACACAAAATAGCAAAACAAAGAACTGTAAACTCTAGACCTAAAGCACTTAAGAGCTAGAACCAAACATTAAGATAAACTTTAAAAAAGACTTCGACTCAAAAGTGCAACCATTAACTCCAATGTCTGTACGAACATGAAGTGTAGGTTCATCAACTCTATCATGCATAGAGTGGACAATAAGCTATGACATCCCTACTCACGTCATCAGTGTCCAAGAGTAGGTGCAGGTTTGTATATGGTTAGTCCAAAAGAACATGCTTTATAAAAACAGTGAATTGAGTTTGTATCACTCTCCGGAGGTGATGGGAATACTCAGCCATGATAGAGACTAGCACTCAAAGTCTGCTCTAAGGTATAACAACAAAGAATCACAAAACATAGGAAAGAACCAAACTAAGTCTATATTAAGCTAGAGCGAGAAAGAATTACAAAAAGACTAAACAAGGCCTACTCTAAGTTAAAACAACAAACCCTACTCTAAGCTAAAACAAGCTACTTTTACAAAAAAGAGTATTGAATTATGAATTAAGTGGGCTTTTCAACTCCCCACTTCTATAAAACTTACTCCTTATCATTTTAAACATTCCAAAAGCTGAAATACCAAAGATAAACTTATTACGATTCATGAAAGAACGAACCTTTTTCAAAATTTTATTGAAACTATAACCTTTTTCAATAAGCAACAAAATAAGATGGCATGATTGAGAGATAAAGGCAAATTTAGTAGAGCGAAGACGAGAGAATCTAAAAAGTTGAGAATAGATAACACCATACTTAGCTGTATCAAAAATATTAGAAGAAAAGTGTGGCATCCAAATGATCTTTAAGTTAGCATATTCAAGTTGTAAGCATTTGTCATAAATATCTACTATGAAGCCTGAAGATGATTGAGTGATCTTAAGGTCTAAAAAAGCACAACTATCACTATTCGAGGTGCGGTTAAGTTCGCAAAATTCCTTGGGATAGATCCCCTAAGTGTTAGCACATTCATCCCCAATTTCTACCCATGTTTGGTGTCCTTTTGGTCCCTTTTGCATGGCCCTTGATTGTGGGCTGGCCACCCCTTATTTTACATATTTTTCTGGGATTTTTCCCAACCTGGATGCATTTTCCCAATCGGCCAGCTTTATTATGCCCAGTCGGCCAGTTATAGCATGTCCAGTCCGCCAGCTCTCCCCACCTATAAATAGGTGGGCTGGCCTCTCAGTTTTGTATCTTGCCTAGTCTTTCTTTTGCTCACTTATGAGACACTTTCTGTCTCTTGCTTGGGACTGTATCACTTCAATATATTCAGCATAGTTGCTCCATCTCTCTCTCTAGAGAGACCACAGGCCCTCATGATGCCACGCATGATACGCAGCAAACCGTCAGTACCTCATGACATTATCCGGGCAGAGTTTGCTGCGCCTCCTATGATGGTAGAGGCCATATTTCAGACTAAATGCCTGCTAGACAGATTCAGAGAGATGCCACAGGACAGATTGTCACACAAAGCTTTCGAGGCATCTAGACAGCTGGCTGAGGCAGGAGACAGAGGATCATGGTATGCACAGGTCACACATTGGTTCTCACAGCATGGCCTAGACATGGATCATCTACCACCATTCCAGTATGACCGAGATGCACCACATATCCGTCTCTCATAGTGAGAGGAACAGAGTATTGAGACAGGACCTATGGCAGCTCTATACACGAGAGACATGGATATCGCCTACATAGCCTCTTCCACCGAAGAGGCTATACTACAGAGATCACTTCATGAGTATCACTGATGATGGATTTATAGAGAGGCCTAGATACATGGAGGGCTTTTTACCACACGGCTCCCGAGTGGCTATTGGTCAGCTTAGAGTTTCATCACATCGATTGGAGATCGAGACTGGCAGAGCAGCACGGATCCCCCGAGAGGAGAGGGTATGCAGATTGTGCAAAGAGGAGGTGGAGAGTGAGGAGCATTATGTATGCAGATGCAGAGCATATACAGCCATCAGAGAGAGATATCCCATTTTATTCAGAGAGCCACATTCCCTACGCCAGATCTTTGAGGCAGCAGACCAGCGCATATTGGGAAGATTCATTCTAGACATAAAGCGTCACAGAGAGACATCATTACAGGCTCAGACAGCTCCAGAGGGGGGACGACAGACACACATTACTACATTTTTTCAGAGATCCATCCCACTCCCAGCCCCTACACGGCAGGGAATTACTCTCCAGAGAGCAGAGACACTCAGAGCCCGCAGGAGACAGAGGACACCTGGCTTTCGGACACCATGCCTATACCAGAGAGAGATGACAGAGATCAAAGCTCAGTTTCACAGAGAGGGTGCGGAGCGACTGGCTCGCTTCAGAGCAAACCTAGGCATGTTCTTCAGGGAGCTGTGGACACCCCCTTCATTGATGTATACCATTTTATATCCCCAGTATGGTACAGGATGGAGCTAGCTAGGTTGCATATCATGATTGTATACTCCACGCATATAGCTTTGCATTCTCCTAGTAATAGAGTTCCATCCCCTCCCCCACTCATTGTACTTATTGCACACCCAGATTCAGCTTTTTAGTTTAGTACTTTTTCATTTTGTTGGGATGACAGAGGATACCCCATACAGGTACACCGATTTGTCTCATAGGCCAAGTTCGGTCTTTTGGAAGACGTTAATAAAATCTTTCTTTCTTTCTTTCTTTCTCTCTCTCTCTCTCTTGCACTCCCGAGGACGATAATATATTCTTCTTCTTCTCTACTCAGCACACTCTAGTGCTTAATTGCTTCCGCTCTGTGCACTCATTCATGGTATCATTGCTCCCAGTTCAGTGATTCCCTTTGCTGCCCCAGATTCAGCCCTATCTACAGCCCCTTTACCTCTGCGTTTTTCTCAGATTTGCAGCCCTCTGAATGCTGCATTTTCTGGACAGCCGCTGCTGATTGCTTTCCCTTCACTTTGGCTTCATCGCTTACAGCTTGAAGGTAATTTCTCATCAGCGTTTTCTTCTACTTGGAGTTTGGAACTAGGCGGCCTGTTTTTTCAGGACAGCAGCCCCTCTTTGGCTGCGTTTTCCCCTCCAATGGACATTCCTTTGTGTAGAGGGGGTATTGTGGTGGTTCGGGCTTTGGTGGCAACCTTGGTACCTGTGGTGGACACTCCTTCCGAGATTGTGCATATTTCTAAGATTGAGCCCAAGCTCTTGTGATGGCTGCCCCGACTACACTTCATATGTTCTCAGAGTCTGCAAAGTTGGATGGTTCCAACTACACTTTGTGGAAGGTGAAGGTGAAATCAACCTTGCGTGGAGTGGATCTCTGGGATTGGCTTGATACACCTGCCAATGCCACCCCTCCCACCCTTTCTTCCGGTGGTGTGACTCAGGCACAAATTGATATTTGGCAGGCGAATAATCGTCGTGTTTTCTCCTTTCTGATGTTGAATTGTCAGGATTCTGTTCTCTCTCATGTGCGTACAGGAGATGCTGCACATGAAGTTTGGAAGGCATTTGCAGATCTCTACGAGATTAAGTCTCCAAGTCGGATTTTGGTGTTGGAAAAGCAGCTTATGAACTTGTCAATTTCTGCCTTTCCATCTTTATCTACTTTCATCTCGAAGATGAAAGACCTCCGGGACGAGCATGCTATTTGTGGCAAGGATATCTCTACAGAGGATACGGCTATTTGGCTTCTCTCCAAGCTTCCAGAGAGGTTTGATGCTTATTTTCAGACTCTTGTTTCTTCTCCTCATCCTATTCCAGTTACTTGGGAGGAAGTTCTCCCCTCCATTATGCAGATTGAGTCTCGCTTTGAGGAGCGGACTGGCACCTCTGGTGGTTCTAAAGGAGCTTTGGCTGCACGAGATAAAGGGAAGAATCAACAGAAGAAAGGGAAAGGGGGTTCTGACAAGAACTCCAAGGATAACGACAAAGATAAAGACAAAGACAAAAGCAGATCTTCTAAAAACAAGGACATTGAGTGTCATTATTGTGGCAAGAAGGGTCATAAATCGCCCCAATGTCACAAGAAGAAGCGGGATGAAGAAGCAAAGAACTCTTCCTCTAGAGCGATGTCTCAGACCAAGAAGGACGCTCGCCTTCTTCTATTAGCAGGTACTCGTCGTATACTTGCTCTTGTGACTTCTCAATCGCGGTCATGGATTGTGGATAGCGGTGCTACTGCTCACATGACTCCCCATCGAGATTGGTTCGAGGACTTCACTACCAGGACAAGCGATATCACTTTGGGTGATTCTTCTTCCGTGCCAATGCATGGACATGGCACCATCCCCATCTTCCGCTCCTCCGAGGACAAGAGGTACTCCTCTAACATTCTATACATTCCAGATTTGGCATTTAACCTTTTGTCGGTGTGGAGGTGAACTTCTCTCGTTATGAGATTACCATTCGTGATAAGGAGACCGGTAGCATCTTGGCTCAGGGAGTCCAAGATAGTGGTCTATACAAGTTGACCGCTCTACTTTCTTCTGGTTCTTCTTCTGCTCTTTGGCATGCTCGGTTTGGCCATTTGAGCTATCAGCTTCTATAGCGAGCTTCGAAGGATGAGTTTGTTGAGGATTTACCGACCATCAAGGCACCAAATTCTGTTTGTTCCTCTTGTTTACAAGGGAAGCAGCACCGAGCCGCCTTTCCAAAGGAGGCGACACAAAGATCTTCGACATCACTTGCTCTTGTTCATGCAAACTTATGTGATCCTATGAGTACCGCGTCTTTGAATAAGGCATTGTACGTGCTCGTGATGGTGGACGTCTTCTCCGCATATACTTGGGTCTTCTTTCTGAAGTCCAAGGATGAGGCTTTTCAGCACTTTTGCGATTGGAGAGTTGAGGTGGAAAAAGAGACCGGTTCCTCGGTCAAGGCTCTCAGGACCGACAGAGGGGGTGAGTTTATACCCCAGGAGTTTCAGCAATATTACAGGACCCATGGCATTCAGAGATAGCTTACTCTACAGCATATACTCCATCACAGAATGGAGTTGCTGAGAGGAAGAATAGGACCAACACGGAGATGGCCCGTGCTATGCTTGAGCATTCTTCATTACCTCGACGTTACTGGGCTGAGGCGGCGTCTACTGCTGTCTACATTCAGAGCAGGTCTCCTACAACTGCTCTTCCATATAAAACTCGATATGAGGCTTTCCATGGTTTAGAGCCCTTTGTTGTTTATTTCCAGATATTAGGTTGTTCCGCGTATGTTCATGTGCCAAAGGAGCATCGCTCCAAGTTGAACTCGAAGTCTCAGCGCATGACTTTTCTCGGATACAGCACTGTGTCCAAGGCATATCGTCTTTATGATCCTCAGGCCGGCAAAGTTGTTGTGAGCCGTGACGTGGTGTTCGACGAGACTCCTACATCTTCAAAGGGGGGGGGGGTGAGCTTCTTCTTCCTCCGCCTCCTTCTCCTCCTCCTCCCTTTGCTTCTGTTACACCTCCAGCTGTGGATTCTCAGTCAGATGATGATCACTCTGCTCCTCCTCCAACGAGTTCAAGCAGATCTGTGCCTGGATGGTACTTTCAGACAGTTCGTGATTCTGGATTACGTGAGCTTCTTTCTGCTCCTCCACCTGATTCTCTGAGGCGATCTTCCAGAGTTTCAAGGAAACAAATTCATGAGGGCAACATGTTTGTTAACTATGCTCTTATGTCCTCTATCATTCATGGTCCTTCTAATCCCTCTTCTCTGAACGAGGCTCTTTCACATGAGCCTTGGCGTCGTGCTATGCAGGCAGAGCTGGATACTATTGAACGGAATGGCACTTGGATTTTGGTGCCTAGGCCACTGCAACAGAAGGTGATTGGTGTGCCCTGGATCTTCAAATCGAAGTTCCGAGCTGATGGCAGCTTGGACAAGCACAAGGCGACGTTGGTTGCCAAGGGTTATGCTCAGCGCCCTGGAGTTGACTTCGATGAGACCTTCGCTCCGACGACCCGGATGACTACCATTCGCACCGTTCTTGCTTTGGCAAGACATCATAGATGGCCCGTATTCCAGATGGACGTAAAGTCAGCTTTCCTGAATGGAGAGCTTACACAAGAGGTTTATGTTGAACAGCCGCCGGGATTTGTTGTTCCAAGCAAACAGGATCAGGTGTACCGACTGAAGAAAGCTTTATATGGTCTGAAGCAGGCTCCGCGGGCTTGGTACCAACGGATTGATGAGTTCTTTCAGAGGCTCAGCGCCGTTCTCATGCAGATTCGAACCTTTATATCCTCCTTGAGAGGAGGTTGATTGTTATCATTGTGGTCTATGTTAGTGACCTCATCTTTACAAGTTCTTATTCTGTGAGGATCCGTTCAATCATGGATGCTTTGGAGACAGAGTTTGAGATGACGGATCTTGGCCTTCTGCATTATTTTCTTGGCTTTGAGATTTGGCAGACCCCTAAGGGATTTTCTTCTCTCAGCAGAAGTACACATGGGAGATTCTTGACAGATTTCAGATGACTGGATACAAACCAATATCTTCTCCTATGGGTACTAGTGAGAAGCGTTCTCTTCTTGATGCTTCTCCAAGGATTGATTAGGGACAGTATCGAGTTCTCGTCGGTTGTTTGGTTTGGTTGACCTACTCCCGATTGGACGTGTGTTTTGCAGTCAGCTTATTGAGTTCTTTCTCATCCAAACCACGTCAGCAGCATTGGCGGTGTGCTCTTAGAGTTCTTCGATACTTGTGTGGCACTCTGGACTTTGGCATTTTCTATGGCCAAGGATGCACTCTTCTTGGATGGTCTGATTCAGATTGGCCTGGAGATCCAGATACTCGACGTTCGACCACTGCTTGTGTTTTTTCACTTGGGTTTGGGGCCATTTCATGGAGCAGTAAAAAGCAACCTACTGTGGCATTTTCCTCTACAGAGGCAGAGTATCGTGCAATTTGTTATGTTGCATGTGAGGCGATTTGGTTGCGGAGATTATTGGAGAAGCTTGGCTGTCCTCCTACTGGATCTACTCTTCTTTGGTGTGACAATCAGAGTTGCATCGCCATCGCCATTGCCATCGCCAAGAACCCTGTGTTTCATGCTCGTACGAAACACATTGAGATACAGTATCACAATGTTCGTGAACAAGTTCTTGCTGGAGATTTGCGTTTGGAGTATTATCCTTCAACGGAGAATGCTACAGAATTGTTCACCAAGCCGGTTTCTCAAGCTTCCTTAGCTTTCGGCTTCTCGGAGTTTGTTCAGCATCTGGTGTTGAGAGGGGGTGTTAGCACATTCATCCCCAATTTTTGCCCATGTTTGGCGTCCTTTTGGTCTCTTTTGCATGGCCCTTGATTGTGGGCTAGCCACCCCTTATTTTACATATTTTTCTGGGATTTTTCCCAATCGGCCAGCTTTATTATGCCCAATCGGCTAGTTACAGCATGTCCAGTCGGCCAGCTCTCCCCACCTATAAATAGGTGGGCTGGCCTCTCAGTTTTGTATCTTGCCTAGTCTTTCTTTTGCTCCCTCACTTATGAGACACTTTCTGTCTCTTGCTTGGGACTGTATCACTTCAGTATATTCAGCATAGTTGCTCCGTATCTCTCTCTCTTCCACTCTCTACTCAACACACTCTAGTGCTTATTTGCTTCCGCTCTGTGCACTCATTCACTAAGGAATTTGGACTGATATACCAAAACTCTTGAAAGGAAGGAATGTCGGGAACGAAGAGGTCATCTATAAAACGTCTCACATTACAAAGTTTGTGAAGAAAGACTGGACAAGTATTTACAAATAAGGCGTTCCATAGAATCAAACTCATAAGTAAAAAGATAAAAATTAGCAAGAAAGACGGCACAATTGGAACCCATGGGAATACCAATTGCTTGCTTAAATAAAGAGTCACATAAGGATATGTAAAGGTTATCTAGAAGAAAATCTAACCAAGTACAAATGTCATGTTTGTCTACAATTTTGGTGAATCTTTCTTTCTCTTATCTACATCTTGATATACAAACATGAAATACAGTAAGAGACTCACCACAAGATAAAGGCTTGAGTATTGTCACATCCGCTGTTTTAGCCTTGTGCATAAAAACAAAAAGAAACCCATTTCTAGTCTGCAAAAACCTTGGAAAGGTTTCTAGTGCAGTGTTGGCCTTGTACAAAGAAATAGAAACGTTTCTAGCTTGCAAATCTTTTGAACACTCAGCAATCAAAAATTGTTTCGCCCTAATTTTCTAACCTCTTTTCTTAGCAATTCTCTTCTGCCTACGTTAAAATCTGCCCAATACTAGAATCAGACTCTCCTTCCATAGGACCCTTCTCTTACTATCACCTTGCTACAACCTAAAAACATCTCGATCTTCCCATTCTCCTCCTCTACTTCTTTCTCTTTCTTCCTCTTTCCCTTGCCTTCCTTCTTCCCCCTTCTTCCTCAGACAGACAAACAAAGACCATTGGTTTCTACTATATGGAGACCACTGAATCTACTATACGGAGGCCTTAAGATGTGCCACAGCCTATTTGGCTTCTACTATATGGAGGCCTTGGAATGTGCCACAGCTTGTCCGTGACCCTGAGTCTCTCATTGCTTAACCAGAGGAGGAGATGCTACATGGATAACTACAGCGATTTGTGTTCAACGCTAGATGCGCCTCTATCGGGCTTCACTTAAAGGGTTACCTTCTTAGCTAGGAGCTTTACAAAGTAAGTCTAAGTTAGTCAATTGAAAAGTTTAATTGTAAATTCTTCTTTCAAGCCCTTGTGCATGATACAAAAACTTATGCTATATATCAAAAGTCTTCCATCAAAACGTTTATGCTGAGTCCTAGGCTTGGGACTGTTCTGTTAGCAGTCATCTCCTGTCTGTACACTACACATTAGGGCCTCTATTGTGGGTGTGCCCGCCCATTTAGGTGTTCCTCCATTTTTTCCCACTTTCTGTATCTTTTCCCTATTTTCATGGTCGTGGGGCTGTTGTTTGCTGGCCGCCTGGAGTTGTACTAGCCTTAGTCTGGCCGACTTGAGCCTTGTACCTAGCTGACTGTCCCCCTACTGGCCGACTGCTTGTATACAGTCGTGAGCATGTCCAGCAGCCAATTGGCTGCCTTTTTGTTTGTTGGCCGACCAGTATGGGGGGTTGGTATAAATACCACTCCTAACCCCACTTCATGTAGTTGTACCGATCTATTGACTAGCCAGCGGTCGAAAGGCCGCAGTACAGGCAAAGGGAACTCTTCACAGGCAAAGTCTTCTGAGCAAGAGCCCGACATGGATCGTGATGCCTTGAAGGCAAAGAGAACCTGCAACAATTGTGGCGAGAAAGGCCACTATTGGAGAAAATGTCCTAAGCGAAGCACCGAACAGGGTGCAGATTCCTCTGCAGTATCCGTGAAGACTCCAGCTTTTGTGCACTTGGAGATTATGGACACCGGCGTTTCATCTTCTTCGAGATGGGAGGCATTTGGACTCACCACTAGGGACACTCGGGAGTGGATTCTAAATAGTGGTGCTTCGAAACACGACTCCTTCCCGAGAGTTATTATAGGATCTTCGGAGGCACGTAGGTCACATCTTGATTGCTGACGAGTCCACTATCCCTATTCACAATGAGGGCAGGTTAGAGATCGTTCCCGATGGCAGAGGGGGGAAGCATTCCTCCCAGGTTCTTTTTGTCCCATCTCTTGGTTTTCATCTGTTGTTGTCAGTGCATGAGGTTTGCAAGACTAGTGTACGGGTGGAGTTGTTATTTATATGACAATGCAATGATTTCTTCTACTTACAATCTGCTCAAATTATTTAAAAAAAAGCATCTTTACATGACAAGGCAGAATCCAACTTACAGGACAGACAGGCTATTGAGCTTCGAAAACATGTCTTGAAGGCTTCCAGTCATATGATTGTGGCCAGCATACCTGCACTTGTTTGTCCCATATGTTATTGCACTACTTATCATTCTGCTTGATATGTTACAAAGCATAAGCCTAAAACAGCCAACATGTTAACTGGAGCTTACAGGTACACCAAGCTTGTCATTGCAGAAATCGAATACGGCAGGTTGCCCGCAAAATTGTTGTTTCCTAGATTTCTAAGTTGAACAACAAAGGTGAGATTAAATGATAAATCTCCAAGGAGAAGTTGAAGGATTATACCTAGTGTGTAAAACAAAAATGATTGTGAAGTGCAGAAAGATAAGGTAAACATACAAAGTCTGAAGGTTGGGAGGTAGAGAATAAGGTATATTGCCGGATATCTGATTGTTGCTGAAATCCCTGCATTGACAGAGGTCAAGGATTCTTATCCTTTAAGCCACAATTTGAGATAAGGTCTCAAAATATCTATGAACTCAGCTTTCTTAGCTCAAAAAAATGAGACGTACATGACAGTGAGAGAAGTGAGCTTCCCCATATCATAGCCAAGTTGACCCGAAAGACCGAGACTGGAGAGATTGCTGCACAAACAACACCAAAATAGTACATCGGCCTGTGTACTATAAAGACACGTACACCTCTGTATGTTGATTTCTGTGCCAATCAAAGCACACCCGCCTATGTAGGATATACACAACATGTACATGTACTCTGCATACGTAGCACAAGCACCTCCATTTGAGATGACCGGCAATGATGAAAGATTCCTAAGCAAGTCTTACATTTGAGTGACAGCAGAGCCGCTGCATTGGATGCCCTTCCATGATTGGCCGCACGGATCTGGATTGCTGGAGGTCCAGGATGTCAAGGAGCCGGTTGAACTGAGACTGCTGTACAGGCTTTGGAGAGCCGCCACTGCAAAAAAAATACCAACGGGAGGACACGGGTGAATCCACAGAGGAGATAATTTCGAGCATATGACTGCACAGAATTGCTTCTCTTAATGAGATGGGTGAGGGAAGAAGCAAATTAGCATACCATCATCTGAGTTTGTGAGTGCCAGGGCAGCAGAGAGGAGGAAGGGGAGGCCGAGCAGGATGAATACTGGCCTGATCCACTCCATCTTCATCATCATCCGGGATGTGGACAGATTTGGGCAAGACAAGGCGAGGTGTTTCAATCTTCACCCTGTTGTTGTGTATGCTAATATAAGCTGCTGTGAATACGGGATGGGTATGTACTGCAGGTCTCGCTTTGGTGGTGGTATACAGCATTGGTGGATGGAAGAAAAGTAAAAGAGGAGAAGGGCTTTCTTGCTGGTGGGTGCGAGGGTGTCTGTGTATGAAACGTGTGCGTGTGTGTGATGCGGGCTTGTGGGGCGCTGGAACAGCGTGATGGTTGGCAAAGACAGCTGTGTATGACGATCACGTCTTGGCACATTGCACGAATTACACCCGTCAGAGCTGCTGCTGCCGCTGCTGCAAGCGCTGCTATTAGATTGTACTGCTCGGCTCTTCACTTTCTGTGACTTCTTTTTAGTTTATTTTTTCATCAGTTTTTAACTTTTAACCAAGCAAGGGCCATATGAGCTTTCACTTACCGCTCAGACGTCCCGAGCTGTGTCGCCATTGCCATTGCCCTTGACATTGACACGCCATTCTGATCGATGTGCACGTGCCCCCGCCTACACTTCTAGTCGGTGGCAAGTGTTTGGGGCCTACCCTACCGGTCCCTCGTATAATTATCATTTCCAGGGCCTTCCATCAACATCGCTGCCGGCCCTCCCGCCGAGTCCCGACTCCCCTCTCCTTTTTCTTACCCATCTCTCTCTCTCTCTCTCTCCTCAATCAATGTGCGCAATCACAAGGCTGTGTCCCAGGTGGCTCGACTATAGTGCTCAGAGAGAAGAGAGAGACTCTCTCTCTCTCTCATCATTTGAGGCTTGAGCGTCTCCAATCAATACGTTCTTAGTGAGTTTCTTGGGTAACCCACTCCCTAGCGTCTTCATGGCAAGTTGTAGTCCCGTCCCCATAAGCTAGCCCTCACATGGCGTGAGCATCCCATGCCTAATCATGGACACTTCCATGGGCGAAGACACACACACATTACTCAACATTTAGCTACAATAGAAACCGCGAGGTCTCTTAGTTGGAATGGAGAGAGTAAGAGATAAGATGAATTTAGATTTGGGCATCACCCTTGTGCTTAGAGTTGGTGAATGAGATGACTTCAACTTCCTCTTAATATTAAGGATCACACGATATGTGTAAAGCCCCAAAGAATCAACAACCAAGTTTCTTCATCTGTAACTATTTTACTTCAAAAAACAATGTTTTCATTTCTAACGTTAGTGTGCATACACACTTGATATCCTACTATTCAGAGGAGCCCATGGATTTTTCTACAACGGTAAAGGACTCTGCATAACATGAGAGAGCCTTCCTCGATCCTACCTTCTTGTTTGCTTCATCATGATTTGGATGCATGTAAAATTGCTTACAAACCCAAGGCTCTAGCACTAGAAAACTACATGAGCAACCATGTCACATGCTCACATATTCTCTAACAAAGATGCAAACAATAATAAAAGCTAATGACAAGTTTAATAGGGTCACCATGTAAGGAGTAAAAGGTGGAAGCTAGGTCAAAAATATTGATGTGTAAAGAGATGATGGCTAAGTCAAATGACTACCCAGTATTAATAATAAATTTGACATAAAACTGACACCGAATACTTTGATCCATTCCAAACCAAAATTTTCTTTTTTAACTCTCCTAAATCTACTCACTTGCTCTGTTTATCAAGTCAAATAATTCACATCATAAATATAAAAAATGGATTACTATGCACATGGTGCTATCTTGAATAAACAAGAAAGAAGCAAAATGTAGGGAAAAGGGAGATAGGTTGTGATTTGCACTAGTTTTAATTTTGAACACTCTCAAAATCTTTAATAAATTAGAAACATGAAACATGGGGGGCTTAAAGAGGGGGGAAATGGCAATGAGTTATACAATTCAATAAGTTTTTTGAACACTCTCAAAATCTTTAATAAATTAGAAACATGAAACATGGGGGGCTTAAAGAGGGGGGAAATGGCAATGAGTTATACAATTCAATAAGTTTTTTGACCCTCAAGAAACTCACTTCAGATAAAACTTTGTGCAATGGGTAATAAAATGTAGGTATAACTTGCATTTTTTGAAAAGTTGATACTCATATCATACATGCATATGATGGAGTCTCATCATTTCAAAATATATTTTAGAATTACATATAATGCATCTAAACCTTTCTAGAAAAATGGTCTTGTACATGCAAGTGATATTATTGTACATTTTCTTTAAGTGATACCCCAAGGTTGTGAACAAAACTTTGAAAAATCGTATTTTACACTATTATAACTCAAATTTACAATTAAGATTCGTGGTGGATTTTAAGCACTAACAATGTCACTGGAGCTAGAGTGAGGAAGAGGTAACATGGTTACAATTAGGGTAATCAATTTAAGGTTTATAGACCTACGAGTTAGGGTTTTATGCACACATTAGGATGTGGTGGCACTACTAGACTCCGAAATACCCAACAAACCCCCTTTCGGAGTGATGAAGGTAGTCTCTATACTCCAACACTAGCAAAGAAACAAAACATGGTCCCCGGAAACTAGCTTAGAGACTCATGAACATGGCTTAGGCTAACTAGCATGGCTGAGAGGCTAATGTAGTATGGTTCAGTGCGATAAGACTCAAAGGTCATGTCCTACCTCGGGATACAAAAGATAGCCTACATCAATCTACCAATATACCCCCCTCCCCTTCTTAAGGCAAGTTAAAGATGGAGAATTATAAAAGAGGAACCCGAAAGATTCAGATGGGACATCTCGGGTAGACAACCCATGACTACAAAATTTTCAGATTCGAATGGGACATCTTGGGTAAATAACTCATCTCGGGCAAAGAACCCATGACTACAAAATATTTAAATTTTGGGGGACATCTCACGCAGATAACCCGTGACTAATAACTGGAAATAGATAAAACTTTAGATA
This sequence comes from Cibotium barometz, assembly GCF_041138505.1. Taxonomy (NCBI): domain Eukaryota; kingdom Viridiplantae; phylum Streptophyta; class Polypodiopsida; order Cyatheales; family Cibotiaceae; genus Cibotium; species Cibotium barometz. The sequence goes on along the minus strand of NC_141047.1, from coordinate 73,928,767 downwards.
TATGGAAACTTCTAGCGATGCTCCAATGAAGATATGTCCTTTTTCATTAGTGTTGCCAAGTAATAGACACTTGGGCTATCCTTTTAGGTATAGAGGCCAAGGCAGAGTACTTGTATATACATAAGTTGGGAGCAGCAAGGAAAAACCCTAAATTTTAATCAATGCAGAAGCTCCAATTTGATGCCAGAGGCTTAATGTTGAATTTTTTACAAATCCTTGCAAGCATTGAATCTCCAATTTGATGAATTTCTCCATATTGGAGAAAAGCCCCAAATTCTCAAGTTATTGAATACTAATTTCTCAATCATCTGTGAAATCCCCAAATCTCTTGAGGGCTATAAAACCCTATTTATATCAACCAATAGACTTGCAGATGGTGGAAGTCATGGGTTGAATGTTGGCCCCTTGAAGAGGTAGACTCTATTAGACAACTTCTATGATGTGTATTTTGCTTCTATAGGCTATTAGATTGATGTTGATTTGGGACTATGGTTATCCTCCTATGCCTATGTTTAGAGCTGAGGACTCCCTTCTAGCTAGTGGTATCAGAGAATGATGAGATGATGGCGGCCCATTTGAGAAAAAAAAGAGCAAAGCTGAATGGAAGAAAATGCAAGTTTGATCATGTAAAATTCCTCCCTCCAGCTTTTAAGGTGTAAAGGTGTAAGATCCTCCCCTTCTGTTCTTGTAATTATTCCTCTCTGAAATAAAAGAAAGATCTTGTTTTACCCTGTTTTGGCCTAGAGAGAGATAATCCAAAATTAAGATATCTTTGGATATAAAAATCCTCCTAGTGTCTAAAATGGATTCCCCTGAAACAGAAATTCAAAATGAACTTTCCAGGGTGCATTTGGAATTAATTGAAAATGTGTATAAAGGACCTTAGCCTAAGGGTCTACATTTTTAGAAATTTTGGATTATGGTCCAATTAAGGTTCCTATGGGCCAATAGGATAAATCCAAGACTGTTGGGATGAGATAAATCCAAAGAATAAAAGAAAATACCCAAAAATGAGTAAATGCTCACATAAGATGAATAGTTGATTGAGTACAAGATTTATTAGTTAAAAATTAAGAGATATTACTTAAAAAATAAGATATTTTAGAATAATGATATATTTTTGACACCTTGGTGTAAGGAGAGGAGAACCCTTGAGGTAGGTGCCTATTTCACACATGTGGAAGGGTTTTTAATTCAAAAAAATTGTCATATTTTTATCTCTTCTCTCTTGGATCAAACCAAATAAAAAAGGGAGCCAAACTTGTCAAAATATTGTCCAAATTAAGTGAAACTGAACTTGGAAAATTCTAGAACCCAGTTGGACTTGGTTAGTGGCCTCCCTCACCTATAAATAGATCCTTAGTCTTTTATAAAAAAATATGTGAACTATACCATGTCAGTATTACATTAAAATAATGATATTTTCTATTATCCCTTAAAAATCCTCTACTTTTGGAGAGCTTGGAGCTTCTCTCTCTCTTCAACAACGCTTGGAGCTTTCTTATCAACTCACTAAACCAATTGATTGGTTGGGGGCTTCAATTCTAGATAAAGAAGCAAGCCTAACCTAGAGGTAAGAAGAAATTTCATGGTTTTTGTTAATATTCTCAAATGATTTCACTTCTCAACTCCTCTCAAGCTTGAGAAGTTTCTAATTAGTTGTTTTTAATGCAAATCAAGCTTTCTCTAAGAACTTTAATGATTAATCACAAAAAAGTTAATCTTTATGCTTATTTTAAATGCTTTTTATATATATCTCTCTCTCCCAAAAAAATAGTCATTCCTATGGCTAATTCTGTAGAAAAAGAGTGCTCCTCATTGATAAATTCTTAATTCAAAACCAAACTCTAAGCTTGTTAAGCTAGAGGTTAAGAGAATAGTATTTTTATGCTTTTATGTTAATAAAATAATGGTAAATTTATGATTTAATTCCATAATTTGGATTTAAGTTTAAGGATAGTTCTTCTGTCATAATTGTATTACAAAGTCTTATTCTTTTTTAGAAAAATTAAAAATTATCTGTAATAGCAGCGAAGCTATGGCAAAAAATTTAGAAATTAACACATCTTATTTTTATGCATAATGCTAAAAGAGGACTTTCTACCATATTCTAGGATTGGACATCATATGCAAAAAGATTGATTTTCATCATATTCATGAGAAATAATTTTTTTATAATTATGCTTAATTAATTGATTAAGAGAAACGAGAAATTTTTGGTAGAATTATTTTTATGCAAAAAGAGAAATTCCCATGATATTTGAGAATCAAGTAATTAAATGAAAAAAGAGAATTTTTTGGTAAATTTATTTTATGCAAAAAGAGAAATTCCCATGATAATTGAGATCCAATAAATTAAATGGTAAAAGAGGAATTTTTGACATAATTTAAATTATGAGTATTTATCAAAAGTGGAATTTTGAGCATTATTAAATTTAATTGGGAAATATAGGTAGAATTGATTTTTGTAGATTCCATGAATCTTTTACTCAAAAAGAAGAATATTGAATATATTTCACTTGAGAAATTTGAGAAAGAATATGAAAATATCCATCGAGAAAAAGTGCCTTTAACTAGGCCAAGCAATTGGCAGAAATTTGGAAAAGTCCCATCATCGGTATCGAAAGTAGAAAATGTTACAAAATATGAATATGATGTAATAAAATACGATGTGATAAGATGTGAATGCGATGTGATAAGATGTGAGTGGATGTGATAAGATGTAAATGCGATGTGATAGGATGTGGGTGGGATGTGATGTGATGTAAATGGATGTGGATGTGGATGTGAAGAGATGTGGATGGGATGTAAATGGATGTGGATGTGAATGTGATGAGATGAGATTGAGATGTGATGATATGTTAAAGGATGTGATGTGATGAGATATGGATGTAAATGAATATAAATGAATGTGGATCTGAATGAATATAAATGAATGTGATGTAATGTGAATGGATGGATGAGATGTAAGGTGGATGAATGTGATGTGATGTGGATCTAGGTATATGTGAATGGATGAGATGTGATGTGAATGGATGTAATGTGATGTAATGTGGATATGGGTAGATGTGAATGGATGAGATGTAATGAGGATAGATGTGATGAGATGTAATATGATGTGATTGGATGAGAATGGATGAAGACGAATGGATTGGATGAGAATGGATGGATGAGATGAGATGTAAGGTGGATGAATGTGATGTGATGTGGATCTAGGTATATGTGAATGGATGAGATGTGATGTGAATGGATGTGATGTGATGTAATGTGGATATGGGTAGATGTGAATGGAGGAGATGTGATGAGGATAGATGTGATGAGATGTAATATGATGTGATTGGATGAAGACGATGGGATTGGATGAGATGTAATATGATGTGATTGGATGAGAATGGATAATGAGATGTAATATGATGTGATTGGACGAGATGTAATATGATGTGATTGGATGAGAATGGATAATGAGATGTAATATGATGTGATTGGATGAGAATGGATAATGAGATGTAATATGAGGTGATTGGATGTGATTGGATGAGAATGGATGAAGAGATGTAATATGATGTGATTGGATGAGAATGGATGAAGAGATGTAATATGATGTGATTGGATGAGAGATGTAATATGATGTGATTGGATGAGAATGGATGAAGAGATGTAATATGATGGGATTGGATGAGAATGGATGAAGACGATGGGAATACATATGACTGGATGTGGAATAAGCAATGTGAATTGATGTAGAAGAATGTGGAATAACGAGAAATGATGTGGAACAATGTGGAAAGATGAGAGTTTGTTAGAAATTGTATTTATGACCTGTTTTTAAATGACTATTTTATGTCAAGAATGCTGGGAAAGCATTTTGACCATCTTGTGAATGAGGTCTGGAGACCTAATTGATAAAGTTGCAACAGCTGACGGAGAGTCAACGGAGGACGTCTCACGTAGCAAGGTCGACCGAGGTCTTGACCAGCCTCGGTTTAATTTAAATGGTGAGCTTCTGGTACAGTGGATGAGGGACCAAGGAAAGCGGCCTATAAGTGAAGTGCTAGGTGACTTGCGAAGGAGCCTAGAGGGTGCTGACCATACGGTGTTCGGGCTCTGGGTCGTCGAAGATACCCACGCGTGCGTCGAGGAAGAAAATGGAACAAGGTGTTAGAGTTGTTTTCTAAACTCGGGCATGGATCTGGTTGATTGTCGTTGCTGGTCCTCAAACGGATGAGTCCATGGCTCTTTTATATGGATCTGTTAGTTGATCTACTGATCTTCAACGGAGAGTCCATCTGGATTTTCTTATGTGATTATATTATCGGGTACTATGAGCTAGGAACTATTGGAAAGGCCCCTGAGTGAACTGGTGGTGAGCGTTCTGGTTGCCAATGATGTCATAGGTACACTGATGAAGAAATGATTCGAAATTAAAATTCAATCGGATATTTGGAGGATTATGATTAGTGATACTATGGTTTCATTAAAAGATTGTTTTAAAGACAGCTGAATCTGTGAAACAGGCAATTTCATATTGGGGGTGTGTAAGTGGTGTGACTATCTTGAAGTTTGCTTGAAGCGCCAGCTAGGGGGGCCTGGGAACTCTTTTCCCTGGTACCCGGGGCAAAACATAACCAAATTTCTAAATGGATCCTATCACTACAGTGGTTGGGCGGTTGGCTAACCCATGGGTCTGATGGGGTTAGGCTGGACTCATGGATCCCTAAAATGAGACTCAATTCTGTTAAGTTACGATAGTTGAAGTAAATCCTGGATAACCCTTGTTTTATGGAAAAGAATCAACGGCTGTGCCTCTTGATGAGAAAAAATTGACTCTATGATCCAAGTGCAAGTCTTTTCCTTGAGCTGACCATGAGACTTATGGGTTCAGTCGGATCAGTTTGGTTAGTGATGACCTTGACTACGTTAGAATAAAATTATCCTAGAGGAATCGCCTATGTCTGCTAGGCGAGGGAAGTTTTTCCAGGTTCGATTTTGGAAGAACCGAGGGATTAGTCTCTTGTCCGGATATCGGTGGGGGGCCAGGCCCCGAGTGGGAGGCTCTGCCCTACGCAAGAAGTGCTACTTCTGCTACTGCTAGCACCCCCGAAATTCGTTGCGCGGAGGGGGCAGGGATCTTTCAGATCATGGGGCAGTAGAGAAAAAGTAAAAACCTAAAAAATGTAAAAACTCTTTAAAAAAACACAAAACCTCTTTTAAAAAATACAGAGACCCTAAAAATGCAAATGTGGTTCAGCCTAGCTCTAATACTATTTTGGCATTCAGGATCACACATATACAGCTATGGAGCATGAAAGATATATCATGATAGGTGTGTAGTAACAGGGTGCAAGTAGAGAGATAAAATGGAAGCTCAATCCATGACAATGGCAGAGAGAGAGAGAGAGAGAGAGAGAGAGAGAGAGAGAGAGAGGGAGGGAGGGAGGGAGGGAGGGAGCACAATGGAGAGAGATTGCACAATACAATGATGAATGAATCATGATAATACTTCCACCACGTACATTGCTATAGATATCAAGCCTCATCGTTTGACCTAAACCTTAATAAGGGTTGTTCACACCCTAAGGGGGTGTTCAGCCTAGACTCTGGAATACCCAACATTCTCTATAATCATAATACAAAGATAAGAGTGCTTACGATAAGGGAAATTACTCTCCTACTAAAGCATACAAATGGTCGGTCCCCATAGTGTGAACCTAGCTACATGAGCTAGCACTATAACTATGCCATGACTCTAGTGAACCAAAAGTGCTATCACACAGCCTATAGACTACTGGAGTCATTAATCTCACAAAACTTTTCAAACAATTCAGCCGATAAACTATTGGTGCCATCAATCTCACAAAACTTTTTAAACAATTCACTTAACCATAGCTTTTGACAAAAATATTCAAGAAGATAAAGACAAACTCATTGGGTGCAATCTCCCCCCTAATGTGTGTGGCTCCACTCCCTACACATGGTATTTAAATCATATTCATAAAATTATCCCTTGGAGCCATAATAGCATCTTTTCCAAGTCTAGGCTTTCCTTATAATAAAAATAATCTTTGTCCAATGTTCCAAGGTACCATAAAAAATAATAACCTTTGTCCAATAATTATGTACATGTGTGTCTAGCCATAATAAATCAATTTATGCATAAATGCACATTAAAATAATATCAAGCTATGTAAATAGTATATAAATTAAATACTCAAATCACATGGTCACCAAAATATTATATTAAATATTCAGATCTCAATCTTCACACCATCTCTTAGTCCGCAACTCAGTTCGTCATCCATGCGACACTCGAATCGGTACCCTTGCATTGTGTGACACCTTTGTCAGTACCCTCACGTAGCTCATAACCTAAAACTAACAAATATAATCCATGTCAATTAAGCAATCAATTAAAGTCACATAAATCAATCCTAATGAGATCACGAGAAATGGCACAACACAAGAAAAATACAATACCAAATAACCAAAATATCAACATAAACATATGGGAGTTCATCCATGCACAACACATCAATCAATCCCAATGAGATCATGAGAAATGGCACAACACAAGAAAAATACAATACCAAATAACCAAAATGTCAACATAAACATATGGGAGTCCACCCATGCATGGAAATCCATCCACCACTGATGGTATCAAAGCAATATATGTGCCCAGTAGCATAGTTCACATGGGTATGCCCATTAAGAACTAAAAATATAATGTCCCTAATAAACACTTGGATGGATAACTTGCAGCATCCCCTCTTTCTTGGGTTGTAAACTGCCCTTAGTTGTGTATTTGTATGGGCGGATGACTCTATGATAAATGTGGAAGACGGAGTCTTGTATTTTAGTAGACATGTACTCTTAAAACCAATTAAGTAATCATGTGTGGAATAGGTCTATGTGTTCCATACCACGAAGGCATATTCCACATACAAACGCTTGTATGTGGAATAGGTCTATGTGTCCCGTACCACGAAGGCATATTCCACATACAAACGCTTGTTGGTACAAGATAAGAGACACACATGTGTATAGTGTATTCACATGAAATTAATCTAAGTGTCCCATACCACTAGATTAAACCATGTAAATACCCTTTAAGAATAGAAGTTTAAGATGGAAAGACCGATTCCCCTTGAAACTTACATCCCAACAAAATTTTCCTTAACTTTAAACTAATTATAAATTTTAAACTTGTTCTTGAAAATTCTTCAATCAAAGATAATGCTGGAAATAAAGGTCTACTAAAATCAAGGAGTCGTGTCAAATCATATGTCTGTAATATTTGCTTAAACTCTTGTAGTTACTTATTTTGTTAATGATTATAAATTTTCTTCTAAGGGTTGAGATAGTTTCTATCTCTAATTTTTTCTTTGGATGTCTTGTACTTGTAATGATGATGTAAACTTGTATAGGGATCATGTGGTTAATTAATCCCCAATGGCAATAAGCCCAAAGCTTTGCGAAATGCTTCAAACTTCTCTCATGAGAGAGCCTTTGTGACCATATTTGCCACATCGTTGTGTGTACATACATAAGCCAAGCCAATGTCTCTTGCAATGAGCGTCTCCCTGAAATAATGATAATGTATCTCAATGTGCTTTATGATGCGAACATGAAACATTGGGTTCCTTGTAATGGCTTAAGCACTCTAGCTATTAGTGAAGATGGAGATGGGGGATTGTTGTCTTAACACCAAGATCTGCTAAAAGGTGTCTGAGCCATACACACTCCATAGTTGCTTCACAACTCACTGGCCATTGACGGGGTTGCTTCTTACTGAGCCATGATATACATGAATCACCAAGATAAAAGTAAAAGCCACTAGTGGTGGACACCTACATGTCATAACATCCAATCCAATTGGAATCACTAAAATCATGCAGCTAAATATCACCCCTCTTAGCATAGAATAGGCCAAGGGATTGATTGCTCTTTAAGTATCAAAATACCCACTTAGCAACCTACTAATGCTTACTTTCGAGACTTACATAAACATACTCAGTTGGGAGACCCCAAATTGAATATCTGGCCTCATATTATATTGATGACGAGGCATCCTACAACCTCTACTAATAAAGTGATACATCAAATGGTTCACATGCTTCCTCAAGACTAAGCCTAGCACTTGTCTCTACTGGTGTAGAGAGGCTTATGGTCTTTAAGACCAAACCGTGTAAGTAGCCCATGTAAGTACTTTGCTTACAACATCATAATACCATCATAAAGCTACCATCATCATGCTACATAAATTGTATGCCCAAATAATAATGCAACGAGTCCAAATCTGTCATGTTAACAAATGACACATGTAATTCATCCTTGAAGGTTGAAATCTTCTCCTCATTAGGGCTTGTCAGCAGCATATCATGAATGTGTATAAAATGACGACTCAATAACAATCTTTATTTCTCTTTACATAGAGGGTACTCTTAGTTGGATTGTTGCACAAACCATTTACAACCAAGTATGTGTATCTTCTCATACTATGTGGGAGCTTGCTTAAGGCCATATAAAATTTTTCTTACCTGCATACTTTAGACTCATGTCCTTTCTTAACAAAACCACGTGGTTGAGATACATAAACCTCCTCATCCAAATCACCATTTGTAAGTTTTCTCCTCAGCCTGAATAACAAATAAGCCTCTACTTCAATCCCTTGTAATCGTTATATGTTTTTGAATACAAGAAAATATTATTTTTCCTTGTTTGGCCTAGTGAGATAAAAATTTCTAGAGAGTGGTAAATCAATATTGGGATATTTTTGGATTAAAAAATGTTTCCCTGAAACAGAAAATCAAAATAGATTTTCCAAGGTGCAATTGGAATTAATTAAAAATGATTTAGAAGACCTTAGCCTAAGGGTCAAGATTTTCTGAAAATTTGGGATTAAGGTTCTTATGGACCAATAAGGTTAATCCAAGTGTTGGGATAAGATAAATCCAAAGAATAAAAGAAAATACCCAAAAATGAGTAAATGCCCACATAAGATGGAAGAGTTGACTAAGTACTAGATTTATTAGTTAAAAATTATGAAGTATTAATAAAAAATGAGATATTTTGGAGTAATCATTCATTTTTGACACATTGGTGAGGAGAAGGGGCCCCTTCAAGGAGGCGCCTATTTCACATGTGTGGATGAGTTTTAAACTAAAAAATAATAGGATATTTTTATCTCTCCTCTCTCCTGGATCAAACCAAATCAAAAAGGGAGCCAAACTGGTCCAAATCTTGTCCAAATTCAGCCAAACTGAAGCTGAAAAATTCTAGAACTCAATTGGACTCAATTAGTGGCCTCCCTCACCTATAAATAGACCCTCATTCTTTTGTATTCTCATCTGTGAACTAAACTATGCCAATATTACTCTAAGATAAGCTTATTTTCTATTATCCTCTATAAATTGAAGAGATTGGAGCTTCTCTCTCTCTTCAATCTTCCTTGGAGTCTTCATCAACATACCAAACCAATTGATTGGTTGGGGGCCTCTACTTTGATTAAAGAATCAAGCAATCTAGGAGGTAAAGTGTGGTGTGTATGGTCTTTTTTTTTTTAAATCTCCAAATGTTTCTCTCTTCTCAACCCCTCTCAAGCTTGAGAAGCATTCAATTGAATGGCTTTTTAATACAATTGAAGTTCTTTAATGAATTGTAGTGATAGAACACATAAATTTCCATTTATGCTTAAATTATAATGTTTTTTTTAAAGCATTTCTCTCTCTCCCCCAAAGAATGGTCATTCCTATGACCTATTCTATATTCAAATGAAGCTTCTCATGAAGCAATTCTCTAATCTAAAAGTAATTTCTATGCTTATCAAATTGAGGCAAAATAAGTGGCTTTTTAATGCTTTTATGCTATTTAATTCATGGAAAAATTAGGAAACAAGTCCATAATTGGATATTGATCCAATTAATGGTTATTCTATCATATGATATTACTAAACTTTATGTTTTCAAAATTATTGAGAATTATTAGTAATAGTAGCAGAGCTATGGTAAAATTTTTGAAAAATTAACACATAAATCATTTTCATTCATAATATGAAAAGGGGACTTCCTACCATATTCTAGGATTAATCATCCTAGATTAATTGAATGATTCTCATTATAATCATGAAAAATTTGATTTTTATGTTTATGAATAAATAGTTAATTAGAAAAAAGATGAATTTTTAGTAATTCATTTTTGTATTAAAAGAGTAATCCCCATGACAATGGAAATCCATGTATTCCAATGAAGTAAGAGAAAAATTGGGATGCTAAAATAATGTATATTTTATTTAAAATTTAAAGAAAGATTTTAGTTAAATTTATCTTTTTACATAGATAAATTTAAATGATGAAAGAGGAATTTCCACCATATTGGAATTCAAATATTTAAATCAGGAAAGTGTAATTCCTAGTGTAAAGGAATTAATGGAGATTTTAATTTAAATTTTAAGAGAAAAATTAGTTAAATTTATATTTTTGCATAGATAAATTTAAATGATGAAAGAGGAATTCCCACCATATTGGAACTCAAATATTTAAATGAGAAAAGTGGAATTTTTAGCTTAATGGAATTAATGGATATTTTTATATAATTTTTAAGAAGAATTTTAAATAGATTTAGTAAAAGAGGAATTACCATGATAATTAGATTGCACTCATTAAAATGAGAAAAAGAGGGATTTCAAGTTTATAAAAAAAAGATATGATATTTAGTTAAAAAGAAGAATTTTTATGATAATTAAGAAAAGATAGATTTGAATTAAAATTTAGTGTTAAAAGATGAATTTCTACCATAATTCTACCTGATGAATTAAGGTTGAGAAATTATGTGATAGAAGGAATATCTTTGGATATTTTAATTGGTAAAATCACTAAATAGATATTTACCCAAAATTAGATGTTTATCTGAAGGGAATCCTTGTAGATCTAAACCGAATGAATTTGGTTAGACTACGAGAGGGACGGACAGTAAACCTATTTGTCCATCTCTCGATGTGAATCAAGTAAAAGTAAAAAACTTCATGACCAATTCCAGTTCTAATCACAAAGAATAGACTACCAGAACTAAACTAGTTTTTCTTGACTGAACTCACCAAGAATCTAGTTGGACAATCAGACTAAATGATGGGTAGATTACCTTGATGAGAGATCAAGGATCCTCATTATGAAACTGGAAATTATGGAAAAAGGGTTTTTGGAACCAATCTCAAATTGGAATTTTACTTGCATTGGAACCTTTGTTTTTTTTAATTCAAAGGACTATTTTACGCCAGAATGCTGGTGGAGGAAGCATTTGGCTTATGTTTTTCTAAGAGGAGGTTCGTTGGAACATTTGGCGGGGAGTCGTCAAGGGACGTCGCTCGCGGCAAAGCCTACCGAGGTCTTGACCAGCCTCGGCACAGCTAAAATGGTGCACTTCCAGTACGATGGGTGAGGACTGACGAAGCGGTCCCTGAGTGAAGTGCTAGGACACGTAAGGAGGATCCTAGAGAGTTCTAACCAGGCGATGCACGGGCTCGCGGTTGCTAGGACACCCATGTATACGTCGAGGAAGATTTCAGATGGACTAAAAAGGAAAGATTTTTGGGAACCAAATTTTGATACTGGATCTCGTTGGTTGGCCAGCTGGTCTTCAACAGAGAGTCCAGAGGATATTATTGTAATACAATGGACTCGGAATTTTGGAAAATGATGATCAGAAATATTATGATTTCTATTGAAGGATTGTTTTAAAGTCAGTCGAATCTGTTATAAATGGTAATTTCATATTGGGTATGTACGTGGTATGCCTACCGTAATTTTTGCATGAATCGCCAGCTAGGGGGCCTGGGAACTCTTTTCCTCGGTACCAGGGTAAAAACACGACCAAATCTTTATAAAGGAATCCCACCAATACAGTGGTCGAGTGGTTGGCTAACCCATGGGCCGGATGGAGGCTGGATCGGAGGATTCCTGAGAAACAACTAGATACGATTAGTTACGTTAATTAGTTTAAATCCTGAGAAGACCTTGTTCTGTGGGAGGGGATCAGTGGTTGTGCCTCGTAAATGAGGAAAAAAGTGGTGATTCCATGGACCAAGTGCAAGTCTCTTCTTGATCTGACTATGTGACTTCAGGTTCGGCCAGATCAATCTTAACTAGTTTAACTAGTTAAGACTTTGACTCATTAGAGTAATTCCCCCATTAGAAGATTTTTCCCATGGTGGAATCGCCCGTGCCTTCCGGGCGAGGGGAGTCTTCCGGGCCCGGGGACCGCCCGGGCTAGCCTCTCGTCCCGAACATCCAAGGGCGAGGCCCCGAGTGTGGATCCCCGCCCCGCGCGGGCGGGAGGCCGACGCCGCTTCCGTCTCGCCGGCAGGGCACCGTAGAGGGGGCAGGGACCTCACACCATTCAAGAAGGTAGTCTTGATATCGAATTGATGTACATTCCAACCATGATAATACCAATACAATAATACACTTGATCTTAGTTGTATGATACATGGGTGCAAAGGTCTCATTATAATCTATGCCCTTCTCTCTTGAGCATATCCCTTTGTAAACAAGCCTTGCCTTATAGCGATCATACACTACCATCAGCTTTACGCTTAAGCTTATAAACTTACTTTGTAGCAATGGCCTTTTTATCATAAGATAAATCTATCATACCAAGTGTTATTTTTTAGGATTGAGTAGTTATTAAGCCATCGGCAAGGGGCTCTCTAATTCGAGCATTGTAGGTTGACGGAATATCCATGAGAGGAATTCAAGATCTTGTCTCTCACACCCAAGTGAAAGAGTGTGTGAGTAAAGGGTTTGTATGGTGGGACTGTTTTTCCTTACATGAAGAAGTGTCGACTAGGTGGCTCGAGTGAAATACCCCTTGTACTCGGGCATAACCCAGACAAAAACTGATTTGAATCTTTTGACTATGTGGTTGGGCGGTGGCTAACCCATTGGGTTGGATCTTTCAACCATGTGGTTGGGTGGTGGCTAACCCATTAGGTCAGATGGGGCTAGGCATGGCTAAATGATCCATTGGTTGAGTGATAGTAAGAAGTTTATCTTGGGGTGATTAGATTTCAATTTGAAATGGTAAAGTAGGGACTAGGCCTTAAACATTTAGTAATCTTAGTGTATTTTTCTAATACTTTGCGCAAAACCGTGTAGGGAAAACATGCAAAAAATGATATGTAAAAAATCCAATCATCGATCTATGAAGTCCAATCATTGGCTCCAGAGTCCAATCGCCACGGGTCCAATCGTCCAAAATTGAGCAAGCATGGATTGAAAAGTCTAATCATCAGTGGCAATTCCTAGTTTGTAGAGCTATAAATGTAAAATAATCTGCTAAATGTGGAGTTATGCTAGTTACTGACCGAATTTGACATAGAACAATGAAAGGACATGCATATTGAATGCACAAATATCCAAAAAATGTGTCAGATTGGCAATTGGTGGAAAATAATAAGAGGACATGCACATAAATCTAGGAGATCTATTAGACTGATAGTCGACGCAGATACTGACAGGTAGGAAAGTGCAAGCATCAACAATTCGATCATGGAACAGTTTGGTCGCTAAACTAATCGCATGTACGGTGACCTACCGAGGTCCGTTCGCATCGATCGGTGATCGACGCGATCATGGAATAGTTTGGTCACTACCAATTGCATGTATGATGACCTACTGAGGTCCGATCACATGTACGATGACCTACCAAGTTCCGATTGCATCAATTGGTGATCCTATAAAATCAATTGCTCAAACCAGTTGTTGTCAATATGACTAGTCGCTATATGACCAATCACCAAAAAATCTAATCGATCGATATGACTAGTCTGCTGACGTATCAACGTTGTCGTCGGTATGACCAGTCATTGCTTTGCACAACCAATTGCCAAAAATTCTAGCACTAGTCTCGATATCGATTGTTGATCAATGACGTCCAGTCATCACAGTAAGTGTAATTGCAAGGAGTTCAATCGCACAATTGAAATAATCCAATCGTCCGATTATTGGAGATTCTAGGGAGAATTCTAGGGAGAAATTTTCCAAAACTTCATGAGATTGATTTTCACAATTTCCCAAATTGGTGTGAGACCTAAGGACCTCTTGAAGACTAATCATTCCTTGAAACACATAAAAACTTGCAATATCCCCAAAAACCATTAAAAAGTAGAAGACCTTCTAAAAACTCAAAAATATCAGAAAATAAAGGAAAACCATAAAAAGAACCTTAGTAGTGATTTTTGGTGTTGGACTAAGTGCTTATGCATTTATGTTTGGGCCTAGTCATTGTGACTTCACACTAAAATCCAATGTTTGATCTTGAAACATTGTCATACACACCAATGCTAGGGAGTGGAATAGGACCAAGAGTCAATCTACCACCCTAGTAGCTCTAGATTTCTAGTTTAGAAGCAGACTAGGAATCCTTCACATAGAGGAACCTAGATCAAGATTGTGGGGCATTATCCCAATTCGGCATCCAAACTCGGATATGGTTAAATGAGACCATGGAGTGTTTAGAGGTAAGTCATCAAAAGGACCTAAAAGGTCCCAAGCCAAAAGACCAATGGGTGAGAGAAGGGTCATGAGTGAATAGATTAGAGGCCAAGCTAGCAATACTAGAACCAATAAAGAGTACCTATTATAATTTTATGGCTTCCAAAACTAACCAAGTCCAAGTATTCATTGACACAAATGGGATACACTTGGAGAGATGGCCAATGTTTTCAGTGTGCGCAGAATTGAGCCAAACCTCTTAGACAACTCATGAGAGACTAGTAGTGCCTATGCACCCATCAGCACCTTGTCTAGTACCATCAAATTTGGAAATTGAATTTGGAAACATCTGCAATTGGCAAGTGCCACCTCTTCGACACACGGTGCACGTGGCCTATCCCCAAGACATCTCCGCGGAGGAATACAAGGAGTCCCTCAAATTTCATCATTCCATGAAGCCATCACTTAAGGTAAAGAAAGAGGAAGAGGACAGCATGGGCAATGCCAAGGACAAAGATGACGATGTTGTGTCCAGCAACAATAAAGATATATCCAAAGAAGGCCCCCCAACAGGATGAGTTGACAGGTGGCCTGGGTGAAGCTTCTCGAGGTCCTTCAACATCAAGCCCTTCTTTAGTTGCACATGCTTCAAGAACTTCTACCAAAGGCAAGGAGAAAGAGCATGCCTTAACACCACTTCCCCTAGACCAACCCTCTACATCCCTCCCCCTCTCCTTGCCTTCACCTTGCCCCATGCCACTCCTTGTTGGATTTCCCCACGTGCATCTCCAGCACTACTATCACCCCTCTCATCTCCCAAGCTTCCCCCACCACCAACCTCTCTTGGGGATGTCCAGGAACATCCTTGATGGACTCACCAAGGCCTCAACCTTACAATCGATCACCCCCTCTCTCCTATCACAAGTCTTGGAGGAAGGTGAGATCCTAGAACACTCCATCAAAGAGCAGTAACAAATGCACCCCCTGACCACCCATTCAAATAGCATGATCCTCTCGATGGATTGATATTGATGGAGCCCTCTTTATCCTAGACCAGTGGTAATTCCTAGACCTTACTTCTGACACCACAATAGGCTCACTGTGATCACCCATTCAAATAGCATGATCCTCTCGATGGATTGATATTGATGGAGCCCTCTTTATCCTAGACCAGTGGTAATTCCTAGACCTTACTTCTGACACCACAATAGGCTCACTGATCACCTTGATATATGCTTCATCTGGAACAAAAGTTTAATCGATGGTCCAAATATAACTGCAAGAGGGATATAAATGACCACTAGCCAAGGCAGATCCAATAACACACGACCTCATGGGGGAGCAATGTATGTGATGGGTGACCTTACCTTCTCAAAACCAAATGTTGGAAAGAGTATTGCTATGCTCCAAGGTATCTCATGATCAAATGTGTTTATTTCTCAATTGAATGTAGATGGGCATGGGACCTCAAGCAAGAGTTGGGTACCTAAGCTGGAGAAGAACCCTATGCTACAATTCAATTACTGGCACCTTGACCACCCCTTACTCCTCCATGAACAATGGATGCTTCGCACAATGCAATAGTTTATCCAAGCTTATGATGTAGTGCCGGACCTTGACATGGTCATATTTTTCAAGCTCATCATTGTTCTTTTGGTAGAGTTCCAATGTTGGCCACTTTACGAAGGACAATAATACATGGCCTTCGACATCAATGTGCGTGTGTGTGTGTGTGTAGAGATAGAGAGAGAGGAGGATATAGAGATAATGAGAAGAAGAGGGCCTGTGTGTGTGTGTGTGTGTGTGTGTGTGTGTGTGTGTGTGCATGCAACAATAAGAAGAAGAGAAAGCATACAAGCTACTTCAACCACAAGAGCAAGAAGACTCAAACTTAATTATGAGAATGAGATTATGTGTTTTGTCATTAGTCAAAATGTCTTATATACAAGACTCATTTGTATAATGTATGGCCATCCAAGTATGTCCAGGGGTCTAATAAGTTAGTCTAGGCTGATTTCCTAGTTTAAGTATACATTATTAGCATTACACAAGTTATAAGCTCGGTGTTTGACTATCGACATTACACAAGTTGTAAGCTCGGAGATTTCCCAAAATCATTATACATAAAGCACATTGTGCAGTACCAAAGTATAGCTTAAACATGTTGCTGCACGTTTTGGAGTACTGTTAGTAGCTGATGTGGTTAATATAGCCCCCTCCCTAATCACGATTCTATCCTTGAAATCGATAGTGAAGCTTCGAGGAGGCTAGTGATAGAAGCCATTAAATTCCAATAGAAGTTGAAGCAGGACTTCGGTGAAAGGCTTCCTAGGATGTCCAGCAAGCCATCTCGAACATAATGTGAGCATGTACTAGCACACACACACACACACGGACAATGTGTGTGTGTCTCTCTTTCTCTCCTCCTATCTTTATGTACATAATATCTAGAGCTAAAATTTGAGCTTGATTGTAAGTGATGAAAGAAGAAGCAAAATTCACCACCATTATAAGGAGTAAAGCCATAAGGGCCAAGGACTAGCATACTCTTCCCAACACCATCAGAAACTTCAAATCATTCCCACCAGCCAGATGAGAAGAATACTTCCCAACAAGATCCGATTGAGGTTTAGAGAAACCATCCCCAATCTTTGAACCATCATCACTGTCATGAGCTAAACAAGCATGCGCCACATAGTGCCTGGTTTTTCTACATTCTTCTACACATGTAGCATGTTATATAGGAAAAGACAAGAAAGCATATGCATAGTGGTCGATTCTTCTACATTTGTAGCTTGTTATATTGGAAAAAATGATAAAGCCACCAATTAGCAGAAGCAATCTAAGAATATTAGGTCTAGATCCATGTAAATAGGCACTGGAGGATCCATTTTTTATAGTACACATTCTTTAACATCCAACCTTGTAGCATGTTAGATAGGAAAAGACATAAAAACATATGCCACATAGTGTCCGATTCTTCTACATTTATAGCTTGTTATATAGGAAAAGACGAGAAAACCACTTATTAGCAGAAGCAATCTAAGAATCCCATGTCTAGATCCATGTAATTAGCCACCACTGGAGGATCCATTTTCCATAATAGCACACATCTTTTAGCATCCAACCTTGTAGCCAACTACTCTAGCCTTCCTAAACCCAAAAAGAGAGGAAGCCCCTTGAATGTGACCCACATATAGTAGAAGGCCAAGAGCTACAGAGCCTTACCAGAAGTTGAGTGCAGCAAAAGAGATGGTAAGAGACATCATCCGAGGCCACGCCAACAAAGATGGAGTAAAATGGCCCTAATATGTGTACCCCAGCCTGAGTCCTTACCATGCTGTCCAATCTCCGCTAGATGGATAGGTATAGTAGGTGCAACCTCTCCGTCCTTGCTCGCCTTGAGGCAAGGTCTGCCAACAAACTAGGCCGACCATTTCCATCATGAACTCCACAGCATCTGCGTGAACCCAACTGGCAAGTTTGTAGCAGCCCCATGATCCTCACAAAGGTTCTCTTTTATGGTTGTCAGATGGGAAGAGCTCCCCAAACCCTATAACTACCCAGGCGGCACTGATGTTGCCATAGCCAATCAGCCCATCTAGCCACTGCCAAGGTTTCTCCCTTACGAAGTGGACTTATAATGAGTCAGGTTTTCTTGTTATGTAACAACTTTGTAACGGTTTCTTGGAAATAGGTAGTACCCATATAAATGTAAGGAGAAAAAGGGGAACTCTCCTGAGTATCCAGAGATGCTAGAGTGGTGTATGTGTGAGAGTCTGAGCTAATATTGAAAGAATGTCTTCTGGGTTGGTCATCTCTCTTATTGCTACTTTGTATTGCATAATTCTATCTCTCTCTATATTACATGAATATCCATCTTGTGTTAACCACCATCAGGAAGCACAAATAAATTGGAAACTAACCCGCGCATAATCCATGTTACCTCCCTTGAATATGGGCAAATTGGTAGCTTAATGTTCAGCGTAGGCTTATCGCATTGGGCACAGTAGAGTTAGTCATTGCTCTTTAGGAGTTCACTAGGTGGTCTGGAATCACTGAAGTGTTGGGTCTTGACTGGATAGCAAAATTTTTTGCAATCCTACTAGGAACTAGCATGCTAGAAAGGGGAGTAGGAAGGTAAGGGGTTAGTTCTACATAGGAAGCTTGAATTGTGTTTTGCATGACATGCATGTTCTCTTGTAGCATTTTTGGCAGAGAGGAGGTAGTTAGGGTAGATCACGAGAGGAAGTGTGCACGTCATGGTTTCGAGTATGTTCACGAGTGAGTCGTAGTATAATGGATGACGTATGGAGAATGAAGCAAGTTCAAGCAGAGTAATGCAGTACTGCCGTATAGGTAGTCAAAGGCCTTAGGAAATGAAGGGCAGCCATATCATGCAAGAAGATTTCTGGAAGAAGGGACTTTGTGCTAGAAAGAGCAAGAATGACATAATTAGGAACCTCTACGAGATTAAGAGGGAGAAGAAGAAAACTAGGAGCTCCAAAACATGAGGCAGGGAGATCAAGAGGGAGATGAACAAGTAGCCTTGGGAAGGATTTCTCTAAAATACGCAAAGTTAAGGGGAAAAAGTGAGGAGGATCCAGATGCTCATATCTTTGCCTTTGAGACCACCTTCTTGGCCACCAGATCCCCATTGCCACAAAAGATAGAGTATTTTGCAACAACTATAGGTGGCAAGGCCACCAACTAGTACGCCTAGTATGGTCTGGACCACTTCTAGATGTTTGAGGAATTAAAGAGAGCTTTCCTAAAGAGAGCTTTCTAGATGTTTGAGGAATTAAAGAGAGCTTTCCTAAAGAGAGCTTTCCTAAAGAGATTTTGTAGAGACAAGGCCACCACTGAGGTACTTAGAAAAGCTGCAAAGGTTGACTTAGAAGAAGAGGCCAATGGAAGATTATACATCAGAATTTAGTGCATTATTAATGCGTCTAGACTAGGCCAACAAACCTACAGCATCCACACTGAGTTAGTGGTTTATGAGAGGATTGAGGGAGAAGCTCCAAATGGCAATAGCCTCTTATGATTTGGAGACTCTCACATTTGGATAAGTGGTAGCAGGAGTAACCAGAGCTAAAGGAATCTTGAGGCGCAGACAAGCAAAGACCCCAAGAAGAAAAAGAAAGGGGTTGACAAAAGGAAAAAGAAGGAAGATGAAACTTATGAGTCGGATTTCGGTGAAGACACCTCGAAATCAAACTCCAATCAAGATTCAGATGTCGAACAGCGAAAGCCCCATAAAAAGAAAGGTAAGAAACAAGCAGTGGATGTTCAGGAAGAACTAAAGGCCACCCTAGCCAAGCTTGTTGAAGGAGGACACATAGGATCCAGATGTCTGATGCACCAAGTGTAATAACCGAGGTAACACAAAAGAAGAATGTCAGATGAAAACCACCCAAGAAACCATGTGCTATTTATAATAAGAGCAACCACACCACTCATACATACTTTTACAACACTCAGAACAGGAATCTGAGAGTAGTCAGCGTTAGTGTCAATCAAGCTACCACTAGGCCTTAAAACAATAGACCTTATGGAAGAGGTCGAGGTGGAAGATTCAGACAAGAGGAGTTGGGATGATATGCTACTACACAGACTACCCCTTACGACAACATCAGGAACTGCAAGAAGCAAGGCCACAATAGCAGGAGCTAATGCAATAGTAAACATGGTGAAAGTGGATGAATGGGTAGTAAAGCATCAAGAGAAGCCACCAGTAGTAATGGTAGTGACAAGGTCACAAGGACCTGAAGACAATGACAGGCAGGAATGGGTGGTTGCAAGATGAGGGTACTCACTTTTGTTCACTCTCTCTAAAATTGGGACATCGACACAACTCGAGTAGAGTATCTCAATCATGATATCGCCATCAATTAAAACACGACATGTGCCTCCCAAGCCTAAAGCCCCATATCTCGATCGAGATACCAACTAATGCCATGCTAGCAGGTTCGGGTTTCAAGTCACCATCCATGTCACTAGTACATGTCACTACCACCTCGTTATCTCAATCGAGATATGTAGGCCACTCATATCCACGTCAATGCCATAGTGGATACCCCTCGACTTGCCCGCTCGGATGTACATTCAACATGTTAGTGATGCCGTCTCCATTGTCCACGTATCTCGAACGAGATAAGGAAATATAATCTCGACCATTAATATATCTCGTTCGAGGTATGGAGATGTGATCTCGTCCATTCATATATCCCGTTCGAGATATCAAGATGTGATCAAAGCTATTGAAAAACCTCGATCGACATACGTCTACACAATCCGACCCGTCCATTCGTGCCCATTCCAACGTGCGATCCCAACCGTTTACATATTTCAAGCGAGGTATGAAGTCGAATCGCGACCATACCTCAATCGTGGTACTCACTCAAAATCTAAGCCGTCCATATACCTCGAACGAGATACCTATTTCAAATTGGAGCTATCGAGATCACCACCAACCCTAAAATCAAACGCATATCTTGGCCGTTTTTTTCACTAACCCTAAAACTGCGTGTACATCCGGGGCGTCGATCGTGCAAACCCTAAAATGCATGCCACTAAACCTTGATCAAGGTTATAAAACCGGAAAGTTTTTTCCCCCCCGCATTCTCTCACGTTGTTTTTGCTCTCCTTGCTCTCTTGATTTGGATTAGCAATTAGTGGGCTCATTAGTATTGTTTTATAGCTTCATTAGTGCTACTTAGCACACTAAGCATTGGACCTTTCACATTGACCTGCTTGTTTGTGTTAGGCCTAGGTTCTAGCATGGAGTCATGGCAGGAGGGCCGCTCGTCTATTGTGGACCTCATCACGTGGAGATAGACCGCGAGTTAGTACGGCTATCCGTAGGACTGCTAGAGACACACCGTCTACATTACATATCAGGTCAAACTTGGAGGCGATGCTCTCATCCCTTCGTAGCCTTCACGATATTGTTTATATAGATGAGTGGATAGCTCACCATCACAGTGCTCATGTGTCACATGGCCTGACATATCGTCAGGTCTGTGAGCTTGGTAAACGATTAGGGATGGAGCCTACTTAGACCTTTTTCTTGATAGCCATGTGGGATGTGGCCTAGGCAGGGAAGCCCCTTACTATTTCGTGGTGTTCGCATCCTCGTATGGCGACACATATCTATAGTCGATATGCTACCGTATATGGGAGGATGTCGAACAACTGCCAGATTCTCATATACTTTGCACAGCAATTATATGGGGAGTTTGTCTTTGGGGAGCAGGTGGATTACACTAGCCATTGGCACGGCGGGCAGTGCTGGTCGAGGTCATCTCCAGGACCAGGGTAGGCGGCCTCCACCAACCTTTCATGTGGCTACTACAGATCCTATGTTTGTGCCTTTATCTACTGTCGAGGCACTAGGCACCCAGGTGGGTATCGATGTACGGAGTACCACGGAGAGCATCCAGCATGTGGTGCACCTTTTTTCACTCTCGATACTAACAAATGTCGAGGTATTTACACATATTTATTACTTCTTAAGGTTTTTCATAGTCATTTGTTTACATGTTTATATGTACTTTTCTATATTTTTATAATGAGCGGTATGGTTGATTGTGTCACTTAGGGTCCCACACCTACCAGTGACGAGAGACTCACTCAGGAGTTGATAGAGGCAAGAGCGGAGATTGACCATCTTAGAGTAGCATTGTAGACGGCAAAGGTAGCCACTGTAGAGGCTCGCCATGCGAGAGAGCTTGACATCCAGCAAGTAGGTCTCTCTTGTATGTAAAAGAGTTATAATTAAGGTCTCTCTTGTATGTAAAAGAGTTATAATTAAGGTCTAAAGTTATAAAGTTCTTTAAGTAATATCTAATGAGAGACTAATCAATTATTTGTATGCTTTACTTTTTGACCAGGTCTGGACTGAGGTAGAGAGTGCTAGAGAGCTAAGGTGGAGCAACACATGATTATGGAGAGGATTGCACAATAGCACAGAGCAAAGCAGTTGATGTTGCATGTTCAGGAGTTCTATAGATCTTTTGACGTGACAGTGCCTTACTTGCCTCTATATCCACGGCCTGTTTACGGAGATTTTTCGATGACCTCTCCCTCAAGATGCACCACCACCATTCCTCTGAGACACCTATTGCACTCTATGCCTGTATACTGGTGGATATGGTATGGGATGTGGACATTTTTTCCATTTGTCCTACATCACCTAGGAGCTAGTACTCTTCTCGGCATGTCCCTCTTAATGAGCACGTGTTGACCTAGCGACATACATAGTTCTCAACATTAACGATATTCACCCAGGCTTTACTTGAGTAGATGCTAGGACTGGTAGGCCACTTGATTATTGACTTAGGACTCGATGCCGCCGCTGACAGAGATCAGGAGGCTGAGGTCCCTCTAGAGTTAGAGTGGAGTGCACATGAGTTTAATGCATACCATAGAGTCCTTTAGGAGAGCCAGCTCACAGCACACGAGTGTGTGGGTGGTGCTGGTCCTAGTAGCACCTCGGGTGATGATGCTGGTAGTAGTGCTGCTTCACATGAGCAGTGTGTCCTTACAAACGAGGAGCTTACACCGCAGAGACTAGCAAGCATAGACCATCATTGATTATAGATTTTGGGTTTATAGGCAGACGTCTTGCAGTATGTGTGCTTTTGTCGCACAGGTCATAGCTGGGGACTTGTCGAACACTGTATGCGAGTCACGAATGGCTACAAGCATACAACCAGGAAAGCAAGCTCAAACAAAATGCAAAGGTGTGTCACTCACCACTCAAACTGCCGCCGTGAAGGATTCCCGCATCGCAGTGAAGAAGGAGCCATCGTCGCCGCTCTACCGCCTCGCCGCCGTCGTGCCGCTACACAGTGCTCGATCGCTCTCTCTCTCTCTCTCTCACACACACACACACACACACACACACGCAAGAGAAGGAAACCAAGAAGATAAGGCAAGAGCACTCTTGTATTCACAACACATGAGAATGAGGGTTTTAGGGTTACATTTGACTCTTATAGGTGACTTGGCCGTTCACACGTGGGTGCCCATACATGGCCGGCCAATCCTAACCCTTACCTTGCTGATATTCAAGGTGCACCTCTCATCGGCGATTACCCAATCCCTTTATCCTTAACATATGGTGCCGACAAGCCCGGCCCATGACTCAGAATATTTAAATTAATGACGTAAAATAAAGTACGTCTCAATGTCCGTCATAGGTTAACATGCCCCCCTTCCTGATGTAGATTCCGTCCTCAGAAGCTATGGTATGGTAAGCTCGATAGGGTTGTTGTGGTAGACTGTCTGCAAAACAGGGAAGTAGAGTGAAAGTATGCTGGAATTCAAAAGATATAAAGTGTATAAATTCAAGCATGTTAGACCACAATGGATGTTGCTACTATGAGACTTAGTTTAAGGGGTCACATGAATGAGCTAGTATAGCAAATTAACAAGAGTTTAAAATTATTGAAAGTAAATCAAGAGTTAGCAAGGTGTCAAAGGTTAATCAAGGTTTATAACTGGCCTAAGTCAAGAAAAATAACCAAGCTTAATAAATAAACAGATGACCACACTGTGTCTACTCTAAGAACAAGTTAATACCGTGAGCCTAGGGACACAAGAAACATTAGAGTTACAGGAGCCTTTTGCCTTTATTTTTTATGCACGTGACAATTTTTACACATAATGGCGATCTTCCTAAGGCAAAACTAACATCGATCCTGGTACCATGTTTAACACAAGGCATTATCTAGGAATCTATTAGTTCACCTTAGGCAAGGCTACCCCCTACCAACCAAAGCATCCGGTCTGGAGTAGAATACTCCTCACCTACCAAGTATCAATAAGGCGATAGGCCAACATTAAAGCACATCATAGACTTGTATTGCCATTTATTGTAGGCTTTTTTTTAAATTTATTTCTTTTGATCTTCGCTCCTGAAGTATAATTTGTCTTGCATCCTTTCGACAAAGGGATAAAAGCTATGTCCTAGAGGTCAACACACACATGGCCAGGTGTCAAACATTAAGATGGTTTGACCCTAGACCTAAGACAATCATATTCCAAGGTTAACTAAAGACATCATGCTGCCTAGGAATATATCCAATAAAGTTAAGCTCATTAATGATTTACACTAGCACGTCAAGCAACTTCAAAAACTAAGTAGTACATTAACAATTTCCATGTGGTCATCAAGTATCAATAAGGCGATAGGCCAACATTAAAGCACATCATAGACTTGTATTGCCATTTATTGTAGGCTTTTTTTTAAATTTATTTCTTTTGATCTTCGCTCCTGAAGTATAATTTGTCTTGCATCCTTTCGACAAAGGGATAAAAGCTATGTCCTAGAGGTCAACACACACATGGCCAGGTGTCAAACATTAAGATGGTTTGACCCTAGACCTAAGACAATCATATTCCAAGGTTAACTAAAGACATCATGCTGCCTAGGAATATATCCAATAAAGTTAAGCTCATTAATGATTTACACTAGCACGTCAAGCAACTTCAAAAACTAAGTAGTACATTAACAATTTCCATGTGGTCATGCATTATAGTTCATGCAATTAATTGAACTGTAAAAATGAAAGAGAGTGGGTATGGAAGAATTACACCTATATTTTGGAGATCTCCTTGATTCGATGAGAAAAATGCCTGCAATTAGATGAGATATTTATGTATGAGCGTTGCGGCTATCTCAGGACTTGAAAGCGAACCCACCTCAAACTTTTCCACCTGTACAACCAACTAATAAGCGCTATACCTCGAGAGGCACATCAGTGTGAAAAATTAAAGACTCGTTTAAGGAATCTAAACTAGAAAAAACTTGAAAACACTAACCTACCTACCAGTCACCACACTACTACTGAGGATATGATAAGAGGATGTTGTAGAGTCCTGGCTCTAGCCCTAAGGCTAAGCCTTTATCCGCATCATCCAAATAAATAAAGTCAACCTCAGTAGTGCCATGAGTTTCATCCGTCCATTCATCATTATCAGATATTTCCTTTGCATTTTCCCATCCACATAAACTCATCAAGAATGTAACCATGCGAGGATAGTCATCTTGTGGAAAAGGAAAGCATTGGGCTATCGGGGATATGTCCTCTACGGAGTAGGGGTCAGTCATGGTCAATAGGCGAATTAGCCATTGTAATTCCTCAAAATTTTCCTCTCTAGCTAGTACATCTATATGATCCCATTCAGTTTCAATTACAGGATAGCACATGTGAAATATCTGAGAAAGGTACAGATGATACCTCTCACCAAAGGTGGAGTGGATGAAGTGTATGATGATCGTGCATCTGCCATATCTGCAAACATAGATATAGCATCAGTAGGTTTATGACAGGTCAATCTAGTTCTTGATTGTATATACGGATATTTCTGTTCTTAACGTGCTCTTGCTTTTTTTTACTATTTTTTGCTTTGCTTTTCTTTTCTTTTCTGTGTATGAAGCTATATATATACATCCCCTTGAATTTGGCAATTACATGGTCAGGGGAGAAGATTGAGGAAGCATTAGAATTTCAAGCGTGAGTACATGCTCCCCCTTTCCTTGGGTAGATCATATTTTTTGCAATGATGTTGCAACCTCTTGGAACCAATTTGCAATGATGTTGCAGCCTCTTGGAACCAATTTATCCAGCGGGTCATAGGTTGTGATATGGGTAGATAGCTTTTTATGACCCTTGTGGCCACATCCAATTGCACAGATGTTAGTGTACGCTCTCATTGACGAATGGAGGAAATGGTTTCCGATGATACTATTATAAGGGAAGACGTAGACTCATCGGTCTTTTGTTGGGTGTTGACAAGAGTAGGTGTAGAGCATGTAGAAACTTCTATATCAGCGTGTGCCTGGCATGAGGAGCTAGAAGCTTCATGTGGCTCCCCCCTTCCTGAGCTAGGTGGTAATGATCGATATCGTTTGGGAATCCAAACTAACTCTGGAAGAAGTGGTGCGGAGCACTCTGTTACCTTTCCCTTACCACGGTCTTGAATTGTCGTTGAGGTGGCAACAATTGGTTTGCAAGGTTTCACAGGTGATGTAGAGGGATTCAGCTTATGTTTAGGGACCGAAATCTGGTCATTCCCCTCGTAGTACCCTTGGGCTACTAATAATTTTTTAGGAATCCATCGTGATGTTACATTGCTCTTTCTCGGGTGGGTAGCTGTTTTCTTCCTACTACGAGGCTTCTTGTCTGAACGAGATCGAGCAAGGGAAGTAGTAGTTAACGAAGCTTTTGGGACCCATTTGTATGTATTTTTTGGCATAGTAAGCAGAGCTTTAGAGACCACCCTGCATGTTTCCACTCTTGGTGTTGAAGCGTTAGAGGGGTGGCAAACAATCAAAGATGGTTTTGCCACTGGACTTTGTGATTTTTCATTATCTAACATTTAAGTGGATGACTTAGGTGCGAGATTTTGAGCGGTCAAACCTAGTGTTGGTTCTTGCGTTGTCACTCGTCTAGTTGCCCATTTGGTATTGTACTTGGTGGCCATCATCCATTTGCGCCCTAAGTTTACAGTCCCTTCCATGGTACCCGCAGGCGTAAGCAAAAAACTTTGAATTACGGTCTCCGTGTCATAGGCAACCGGAGTGTGCAGAATTCCTGAGACAAGGGTTTTCTTCTTGTTGATTCCTTGAACTTGGATAGTACTCTTGGATAAAGGTGGTTTTCCAAGTTGACACCACACACCATATGATAACAAATTGTGTTGAGCTCCTGTATCCAATAATGCATTATACAGCACCTCCCCGTGGGGTGGACCCGACCCCACATACTCGCAAAGTTTGGTCAACATCGGATCATGCTTGTATTAGTAGTTAGCGTCGTGTGTAGATTTTTCAAGTCTCTTAGTTCTTGAGAGGCCATGGAAAATCCCGATCTTCCCTATGCCATCACACCCAAACACCGATGCTGACCAAACTTTGTGAGCATGTGGGGGGGACCACCCCCACATGCTCGCAAAGTTTAGTCACAGCATCGAAGCATGTTTGGACTAGTAATTAGCACCCACCAGTGCAGATTTTTCAAGTCTCTAAGTGCTTGAGAGGCCATGGAAAATCTCGCTCTTTCCCATGCCATCACACCCAAACATGTTCCGATGATGCAAACCAAACTTTGCGAGCATGTGGGGGAACCCACCCCCACATGCTCACAAAGTTTGGTCAGCATTAGAGCATGTTTGGATTAGCAATTAGTGCCGAGTGTGAATTTTTCAAGTCTCTTAGTGCTTGAGAGACCATGGAAAATCTCACTCTTCTTGCCATCGTACCCAAACATGCTCCGATGGTGACCAAACTTTGCGAGCATGTGGAGAGGATACGCCCCCAAATGCTTGCAAAGTTTGGTTAGCATCGGAGCATGTTTGGATTAGCAATGAGCGCCCAATGCAGATTTTTCAAGTCTCTTAGTGCTTGAGAGGCCATGGAAAATCCCACTCTTCCCCATGCCATCATACCTAAACATGCTCCGATGGTGACCAAACTTTACAAGCATGTGGGGGGACCCACCCCCACATGCTCACAAGTTTGGTTAGCATCGAGAAATGTTTGGATTAGCAATTAGCGAGACCAGTGTAGATTTTTAAAGTCTCTTATTGCTTGAGAGGCCATGGAAAATCTCTCTTTCCCATGTCATTGTACCCAAACATGCTCCGATGGTAACCAAAGTTTGCAAGCATGTGGGGGGAACCCACTGCCACATGCTCGCAAAGTCTGGTCAGCATTGGAGCATGTTTGGATTAGCAATTAGCGCCTAGTGGGCCATGGAAAATCTCACTCTTCTCTGTGCCATCGTACCTTGACTAAACTTTGCAAGCATGTGGAGGAGACCCACCCCCACATGCTCGCAAAGTTTAAGTTTGGTCACCATCGGAGCATGTTTGGGTACGATGGCATGGGCAAGGGCATGATTTTCCATGGCCTCTCAAGCACTAAGAGACTTGAAAAATCCGCATTGGGCGCTAATTGCTAATCCAAACATGCTCCGATGTTGACTAGACTTTGCAAGCATGTGGGGGTGGGTCCCCCCCAGACATGGTCGCAAAGTTTAGTCAACATTGGAGCATGTGTGGGTATGATGGCATGGAGATTTTCAACAAACAATATGATAGCCAAAGTGTTAAAAAAAATCCAAAAACTATGAACATCAACTAAAATGCAATGATCCTCACTAATGAAAAAACTCATAATGATATAAACATCAACTAATTACATTCTAATTACATCAGAATGTGAGCTAACCCAGCTACTATGGGTTAGCCACTAACTCAATATATCAAGGCACTAGATCAAGGCACTAATTACTATGGATTTAGCCACTAACTCAATAGATCAAGGCACTAATTACATCAAAATGTGAGCTAACCTAGCTACTATGGGTTTAGCCACTAAATCAATAGATCAAGGCACTAGATCAAGGCACTAATTACTATGGGTTTAGCCACTAACTCAATAGATCAAGGCACTAACTATGGGTTTGGCCACTAATTACATCAGAATGTGAGCTAACCTAGCCACTAATTACAACTAATTACATTAGAATGTGAGCTAACCCAGCCACTAATTACATCAGAATGTGAGCTAACCGAGCCACTAATTACATCAGAATGTGAGCTAACCTAGCTACTAATTACATCAGAATGTGAGCTAACCCAGCTACTAATTACATCAGAATGTGAGCTAACCCAGCTACTATGGGTTTAGCCACTAACTCAATAGATCAAGGCATAATGAAAATGAGCTACCCTAGCTATTCTGAGGTTAGTCACTGCCAATAAATCTAAGTACAATGTAAGTGAGCTAAACTGGCTAGTATAAGTTTAGTCACTATCAAGATAGAGATCTAGTCAGTAGCACTCTCTCTAGCTCTTAAATGCTCTCATGGTCATCCACTTGAAGCCGAAAATGCGGGCGAGATCTTTGTTTTCGACTGTGTACTCGATCAAGAGAGCCTCGTATAGTAACCATTAAATGAGAGAACTGAGTTTCCTCTAACTCCCACTTCCACTGCTGGAACTGAAGACTCCCCCAGTGAAGTCAAATCTGTTGTTGGTAGAACCGACCTGCCACAATTATGCTATGGGCTTCAAAAGAAAACCCATGATCATCCACTCTATCCTGGTTAAGGATGCACTTTGGCCTAGTGCAACTCATCAGATAGGAGTCTACTCCCTCGCTATTTCCCTCACCGACAATAATGGCAAATACATCCCCCTCCTATAGCATATCTATTAGGTCATCATAGCTAGCCATGAACACAGGACGTGTGTGCTCATTGGACAACACTGGATGTGAAGGATGCTCGGGGAAAGGACTGTCTATATCCATGCATCTGCCCATCCTCTCAAGGCACAATGTGACCAACCGCCATCTATACATGCTCCACATAAGCATGTAAACCGTCCTTCAAAATCTGGTCCTAATCTTACACAAAGATATTGTTAGAATAAAAAAATAGGTGAATCTATTATAATATAGCTAAAAGATCCTAAAAGAAGAGAGAGCAAATATTTTATAGTTCTTTTGCACTTTTCCTTGACTCATGAAAGAAAGAGAAAGCCCTTACATGGCCGCTTTTTGAGTCCATATTTTTCCTAATGGATTGGCTCGTGCAAGGATTGCCACTCCAAGTTTTCATCATCCATTAGTGGAAGATCCACAAGTGTGTGATAACAAGTGCAAGAGGAGCACAACTTTGAGCTCTCCACACATAAACTAAAGCTCTTAAGCTTGGTTCAAGCTTGGAAAATTGATAAGTTTTCCACATCCATGCTCTATCAAGGATAAATATTTTAGAGCTTAAAAACTTTGTAAAACATTGTTCTTTAGAGAAAGAGTAGTGTTTGCAATAGTATTTTTTAGAGAAAAAGTAGTGTTTCAATAGTGTTTTTAAGAAAGTATTATCATTTTGAATCTCTAACAACTTCACTAAACCTATCTAGGCTTGGAAGCTTGTGATTTTAGCTCAAAATTTTGTATATCCTCCCCTGCTTGGGATCTAATGGAGGTTGGGAGAGTGATCTCGCTCCCCCACCAAATTCTATCAATGTATTCCTATCATTCTAGATATTATTCTTGGAGGAGTTAGCAATTTCATATACGGGGAAGTACTTGTGTGGTGAGAGGAGCCATAGGTCTTTGTCTTTACATGAATCCTTCCAGGATTAACACTACCAATGGCTTCATCTATGTGTTGGCTTGGGTGCATCAGCTCTATGATCAATTCCCTAGCCAAACCCCTTCCTATTTTAGTAGTCAATAAATCCACTAGGGTAGATATGGCCATTGGTAGTGTCAATCCTGGAAGGATAACTATGCTTTCATAAAGGAGTACGAGACCCTAATATGCATGATTATCTGATCTTACCTAGACAAACGTCTCCAGATATATGTTGCAAAATAGCAATAGAATTTGAAGATCCAACAAGATGATATAAATTCTTTGTGAATAGCTACATCTTCTTGAATCTCAAGTTATCATGACTTTGAACACAAAAAATAAGTAAACAATATGACGGTTCAAGGATTAAGAACTACCATACTAGAAGAGCGAAAGATGAAAGAGGTAAGAGAGATACTAGGTAATGTGCATCTCTATCTACCGTCCGCTGTTGGGCAAAGAGAAATCACCTAGTGTATATGCTAACAGAATCACATGAGCACTAAGTGCCCATATTTGCAACATAGATAAATGCTTACTGCTCTCATTGTATGCATCTAAGGAATCATGGTACCACGATACTACCATGTGATACCACCATGTGTAGTAGCAAGCCCTTGCACAAGGAATTTATCTTTACATGAATCCTTTAGGTGTGAATATATAGCCTTAATCATTGGGTGTGCACCTCGATTATCACATTTAGGCTTTAAAAAAGAGTTAGGCTAAAAAAGGGTTATAGGTTGGTTGAGGTCAAGACATAAACCATTCTTCTCTTCATGATCACATGATTACATCAAGTTTAGTTATCCATGGATTTGGGGAGCAAGGTTACTACTTGATAAGCACCTAATTGAGTGTATTTACTCGGAGAGGACTAGAAGTCATTAGAACTTGTAGTAGCAAGGAATCCATGGAGAATGCTACAAGAAACAAGGAGAAAATGGATGAAAGGAAGTGAATGAGAGGATTTTATCTTCTCCCATAAGACGCAATATCATTTTAGACTATGCTAAAGGAGTATTTTGGTTAGAATCGAAGACTAGACAAGAAGCTCAATCATTGCTCAATCATCTAACTATGGTCAAGAAATGGCTAGGAGATTAAGAAATGTTGATACTCAAACCATACCTCCAACAATATTTGCGTAAGGATATACTCTTGCAAGTATCTTTGAACAATTGTAATTAACTCCCTAGATTACGAGAGGCATTACTACTACTCTTAGGACTGGAGAAATTTTTTTTCCTAGCATAGAGAAAATGGAATTAGAATACGAAATCAGAGATGCATAGCTATGAATGAAAATGCTTACACACAAAAAGCTGTATGTGTGATGAACCAATGCTAAGTGGAGAAACAATGAGAGATTACGATCTCTAAAACCAATTGAGTTCTAACTAAATCTTTACGAAGATGTGGTGTCACAAGAAGACCATGACTTAGCCCAAGTTTTAAAAGAGGGTATGCCGTCATTAGAGCTAATATTTTAAGGCTCTAGGGAGGGTAGGGAAACATTTAACAAAATAGCTAAATAGCTAAACAGCTAAATGACCAATTATATACAAAAGAAGACATCAACAGCTTGTTATCATTTCTCATACATATGCAGATAGTATCATCATAAAATCACATAAGAACTCTAGTTGACAAAGTCCAAAAGCCCAGCTTGTTATTTGACCTATCATTTCTCATACATATGCAGATAGTATCATCATAAAATCACATAAGAACTCTAGTTGACAAAGTCCAAAAGCCCATTGACCACACTCCTATCGTGCCTAATTGGGTCCCTACAGCTTTATCTATGCATAACCATAGGAAGGGACAAAGGACAAAGAAGAGGAATGTTTATAATATAGTAAGACCTAGTCAAAGATCCAGCATAGTTATCCTTCCAGCATTGACACTACCAATGGCCATATCTACCCTAGTGGATTTATTAAAAATAGCTACTAAAATAGGAAGGGGTTTGGCTAGGGAATTGATCACAATAGCTACTAAAATAGGAAGGGGTTTGGCTAGGGAATTGATCATAGCTCATGCACCCAAGCCAACACACAAATGAAGCCAGATCATATGGTAAAGTATAGAAAACTTGATACAAACATTCATGGGTGATGAAGACCCGATTCAACATATAGGAATCTTTGAGGCTACATGTGAGACACATGGTGGATAACAGATGACCTAATAAAGATCTATTCATTTTCTTTGACATTAGATGGGAAGGCCCATCGATGGTATAAAACCTTGAAGCCTAAGGATATAGTTAACTTCACTCGGCTTAAAAATGTGTTTGTGTCAAGTTTTGCATCACGTGGTGATAAATGGATCCTAGTGGAATCACTCTATAATATCAAGCAACAAGAGCATGAGTCATTGAGAGATTGTGTCTCTCAACGAAAAAATTTGAACTCTCAGTGTAAAATTTGGGAGAGGTTGACCAATGATTAACTATTGTCATGCTTTCATAAAGGAGTACGAGACCCAAAT
Source organism: Cibotium barometz (assembly GCF_041138505.1). NCBI lineage: Eukaryota > Viridiplantae > Streptophyta > Polypodiopsida > Cyatheales > Cibotiaceae > Cibotium > Cibotium barometz. Next base: position 73,895,625 of record NC_141047.1, on the reverse strand, counting down.
ATGCATAATTATCTGCTCTTATCTAGACAAACGTCTCTGGATATATGTTGCAAAATAGAAATAGAATTTGAAGATCCAACAAGATGATATAAATTCTTTGTGAATAGCTGTATCATTCTTGAATCTCAAGTCATCATGACTTTGAACAAGAAAAATAAGTAAACAATATGACGGTTGAAGAATTAAGAATGACCATACTAGAAGAGTGTGCGCTTTTGCCGCACAGGTCGTAGCTAGGGACTTGTCGAACACCGTATGCGAGCCACGAATGGCTACAAGCATACAACCAGGAAAGCAAGCTCAAACAGAATGCAAAGGTGTGTCACTCACCGCTCTAACCACCGCCGTGAAGGATTCCCGCATCGCAGTGAAGAAGGAGCCGTCGTCGCCGCTCTACCACCTCCCCGCCGCCGTGCTGCTACACACAGTGCTCGATCGCTCTCTCTCTCTCTCTCTCTCTCTCTCACATATGCAGGAGAAGGAAACCAAGGAGATAAGGCAAGAGCACTCTTGTATTCACAACACATGGGAATGAGGGTTTTAGGGTTACATTTGACTCTTATAGGTGACTTGGCCATTCACACATGGACACCCATACATGGCCGGCCGATCCTAACCCTTACCCTGCTGATATTCAAGGTGTGCCTCTCATCGGCGGCGATCACCCAATCCCTTTATCCTTAACATATGGTGCCGACAAGCCCGGCCCATGACTTAGAATATTTAAATTAATGACGTAAAACATAGTACGTCTCAATGTCCGTCATAGGTTAGCATGCCCCCCTTCCTGATGTAGATTCCGTCCTCGGAAGCTATGGTATGGTAAGCTCGATAGGGTTGTTGTGGTGGACCGTTTGCAAAACAGGGAAGTAGAGTGAAAGTATGCTGGAATTCAAAAGATATAAAGTGTATAAATTCAAGCATGTTAGACCACAATGGATGTTGCTATGAGAACTTAGTTTAAGGGTCACATGAATGAGCTAGTGTAGCAAATTAACAGGAGTTTAAAATTATTGAAAGTAAATAAAGAGTTAGCAAGGTGTCAAAGGTTAATCAAGGTTTATAACTGACCTAAGTCAAGGAAAATAACCAAGCTTAATAAATAAACAGATGACCACACTGTGTCTAGTCTAAGAATAAGTTAATACCGCGAGCCTAGGGACACAAGAAACATTAGAGTTACAGGAGCCTTTTGCCTTTATTTTTTATGCACGTGACAATTTTTACACATAATGGCGACCTTCCTAAGGCAAAACTAACATCGATCCTGGTACCATGTTTAACACAAGGCATTATCCAAGAATCTATTAGTTCACCTTAGGTAAGGCTACCCCCTACCAACCAAGGCATCGGTCTGGAGTAGAATACTCCTCGCCTACCAAGTATCAATAAGGCGATAGGCCAACATTAAAGCACATCATAGACTTGTATTGCCATTTATTGTTGTAGGCTTCTTTTTTAAAAAAATTTATTTCTTTTGATCTTTGCTCATGAACTATAATTTGTCTTGCATCCTTTCGACAAAGGGGTAAAAGCTATGTCCTAGAGGTCAACACACACATGGCCAGGTGTCAAACATTAAGATGGTTTGACCCTAGACCTAAGACAATCGTATTCCAAAGTTAACTAAAGACGTCATGCATTCTGAGGAATATATCCAATAAGGTTAACTAGCACGTCAAGCAACTTCAAAAACTACGTAGTACATTGACAATTTCCATGTGGTCATGCATTATAGTTCATGCAATTAACTGAACAGAAAAAACGAAAGAGAGTGGGTATGGAAGAATTACACCTGTATTTTGGAGATCTCCTTGATTCGATGAGAGAAATGCCCACAATTAGATGAGATATTTATGTATGAGCGTTGCGGCTATCTCAAGACTTGAAAGCAAACCCACCTCAAACTTTTCAACCTGTACAATCAACTAACAAGTACTATACCTTGAGAGGTACATCAGTGTGAAAAATTAAAGACTCGTTTAAGGAATCCAAACTAGAAAAAACTAGAAAACACTAACCTACCTACCAGTCACACCACACTACTACTGAGGATACGGTAAGAGGATGTTGTAGAGTCCTGGCTCTAGCCCTAAGGCTAAGCCTCTATCCGCATCATCCAAATAAATAAAGTCAACCTCAGTAGTGCCATGAGTTTCATCCGTCCATTCATCATTATCAGATATTTCCTTTTCATTTTCCCATCCACATAAACTCATCAAGAATGTAACCATGCGAGGATAGTCATCTTGTGGAAAAGGAAAGCATTGGGCTATCGGGGATATTTCCTCTGCTACGGAGTAGGGGTCAGTCATGGTCAATAGGCAAATTAGCCATTCTAATTCCTCAACATTTTCCTCTCTGGATAGTACATCTATATCGGGGATATGTCCTCTACGGAGTAGGGGTCAGTCATGGTCAATAGGCGAATTAGCCATTCTAATTCCTCAACATTTTCCTCTCTGGTTGGCTAGTACATCTATATGATCCCATTCAGTTTCAATTACAGGATAGCACATGTGAAATATCTGAGAAAGGTACAGATGATACCTCTCACCAAAGGTGGGAGTGGATGAAGTGTATGATGATCGTGCATCTGCCATATCTGCAAACACAGATATAGCATCAGTAGGTTTATGACAGGTCAATCTAGTTCTTGATTGTATATACGGATATTTCTGTTCTTAACGTGCTCTTGCTTTTTTTTACTATTTTTTGCTTTTCTTTTCTTTTCTTTTCTGTGTATGAAGCTATATATATACATCCCCTTGAATTTGGCAATTACATGGTCAGGGGAGAAGGTTAAGGAGGAGGAATTACATGGTCAGGGGAGAAGGTTAAGGAGGAAGCATTAGAATGTCGAGCGTGAGTACATGCTCCCCCTTTCCTTGGGTAGATCATATTATTTGCAATGATGTTGCAGCCTCTTGGAACCAATTTGTCCAGCGGGTCATGGGTTGTGATGTGGGCAGATAGCTTTTTATGACCCTTGTGGCCACATCCAATTGCAGAGATGGTAGTGTACGCTCCCATTGACGAATGGAGGAAATGGTTTCCGACGATACTATTACAAAGGGAGACGTAGACTCATCGGTTTTTTGTTGGGTGTTGACAAGAGTAGGTGTAGAGCATGTAGAAACTTCTATATGAGTGTGTGCCTGGCATGAGGAGCTAGAAGCTTCATGTGGCTCCCCCCTTCCTGAGCTAGGTGGTAATGATCGATATCATTTGGGAATCCAAACTAACTCTGGAAGAAGTGGTGCAGAGCACTCTGTTACCTTTCCCTTACCATGGTCTTGAATTGTCATTGGGGTGGCAACAATTGGTTTGCAAGGTTTTACAGGTGATGTAGAGGGATTCAGCTTATGTTTAGGGACCCAAATCTAGTCATTCCCCTCGTAGTACCCTTGGGCTGCTAATAATTTTTTAGGGATCCATCGCGATGTTACATTGCCCTTTCTCGGGTGGGTAGTTACTTTCCTTTTACGAGGCTTCTTGGTGGCTGAACGAGATTGAGCAGGGGAAGTAGCTATTAACGAAGCTTATGGGACCCATTTGTATGTGTTTTTTGGCATAGTAAGCGGAGCTTTAGAGACCACCCTGCATGTTTCCACTTTTGGCGTTGAAGCGTTAGAGGGGTGGCAAACAATCAAGATGGTTTTGCCACTGGACTTTATGATTTTTCATTATCTAGCATTTGAGTGGATGACTTAGGTGCGGGATTTTGAGCGGTCAGACCTAGTGTTGGTTCTTGCGTTGTGACTCGTCTAGTTGCCCAATCGATATTGCTCTTGGTGGCCATCATCCATTTACGCCCTAAGTTTACAGTCCATTCAATGGTACCCGCCGCAGGCATAACCAAAAAACTTTGAATTACGGTCCCCTTGTCATAGGCAACCGGAGTGTGCAGAATTCCTGAGACAGGGGTTTTTTTCTTGTTGATTCCTTGAATTTGGATAGCACTTTTGGATAAAGGTGGTTTTCCAAGTTGACACCACACGCCATATGATAGCAAATTGTGTTGAGCTCATGTATCCAATAATGCATTATACAGCACCTCCCCATAAGGACTCTGTAACTCAATTGTGTAACTCAATTGGGTATCTTAGAGGTGGGTCAGATTCCAGTGCATCCTCCTCTGCTTCCTCAAAAAATACTTGCATAATTCCCAAGTTGGCTTCCCGTTGGTACCTAGCACGCTGTTGACGTTCTTTGGCTTCAATTCTTGCTTGTATCTTTTTAAGCTCAGCTTGTTCTTTAGCTGCCTTCTTTTGATGGATTGCATGTAACTCCTCTTGGCTCAGGGGGTCATAGTACCTTTTGAATTTACTCCCATTAAGGAATCCAATGGTTTCAACTCCGTCGAGAGTCTCCACTCGGATGGTACCTTGCGGGGTAATTTCATATACTCTATACGGTCCCTTACCAGCATATTTGAGCTTCTTCTTTTCGTTACGCACTCCATACATCAGGACTTTATCCCCAACCTTGATGTCCTTGTCCTTTAGGTGGCCATCAAACCATTTTTTCCTTCTATCCTTCTCCACAAGGGCATTGTATATAGCCAATTGTCTTTCTTCGTTTAGCCGCTCAAGGATATATAGACGCTCTACTAAGGGATTACCATCCCAACCCTCTTGAGTAGCAACACGAAGACTAGGAACGACAAATTCCCACGGCATGACCGCTTCTTGGCCATATACCATTTTGAATGGTGTGCAATTAATAGCCACTTTGTACGCAGTACGATAGGCCCATAAAGTTGTCGCGTAAGCTTTAGATCCCAATCCGTGCGATGAGCTTCAACTGTCTTTGTCAAAACAGAGATTAATGTCTTGTTTGTACTCTCGGCTTGGCCATTCGCTTGCAGATAATGAGTAGATTTATGATGGGATATCATGAAATTTGTTGTGAGCTCCTTAATCACGTCATTTATAAAATGCGTCCCATTGTCGCTCACAAGTTCAAAAGGATAACTGAAGCGTGTGATTATATTTTCAAAGAGGAACTTGTCTGTTGTCCTCGCATCTGCCTTACGTGTCGCTTTCGCTTCAGCCCATTTGGTCATATAGTCAGTGGCCACAATAATATAGCGAGATTGTGTGTTTCGGGCCGCTGGGCTAATCGGACCTACAAAGTCTAAACCCCAATTTTCAAATGGTTGGTTTACTTTGATTGGATGTAGGGGCATCTGATCTTTCCTCTGGGGTTTCTTGTATCGTTGGCATTCATCGCAACCCTTCACAAAGAGTGATGCATCTCGGAACATAGTGGGCCACCAATACTGTGATTGTAAGATCTTTCGCGCAGTTAAGTCTCTTGAGAAGTGACCACCGGCTACACCCATATGTGCCTCTTGCAAAATGTATAGATACTCATCCTCTTAGGCACAACGCCTAAGAACGTCATCCTTTCCTCTTTTATAAAGAGTCCCGTCTATCAGGCAATAGGGTTCGCATTCTTTGATCAGCTTTTGAGCTAGATCTTTACGAAGCTCCTTGGGTGGAAAGCCATTAACCAAAAAGTTAACAATCTTCTCACTCCATTCAGGCATTGTCTCCACCATGAACAGGGAAGTGTCAGGTAAGTCATCATCAATCCCCGTAGGAGCCTCACCATTAGGTATGCGAGACAAATGATCAGCCATAACATGTTTTTTGCCAGTGAAATCAAACTCAAGAAGAATCAATAGCCATCGTGTGATTCTTCCTGTGAAGCATGGTTTGTTTACCAGATACAACAATGCTTGATGATCCAAATAGAAAACAAACTTGGTGGCAAGGAGGTAATAACGAAATTTCCTTACTGCATATATCATTGCCAACCCTTCTCGCTCCGTAGTGGTGTAGTTCATCTCAGCATCGTTCAACTGGCGACTGGCAAAGCTAATGGGGTAGTCTAGCTTGTGTTCTCCAGGTTGAGTTAACACACACCCAATAGCAAAGTTTGATACATCAATATGCATATGGAAGAGTAAATCCCAGTTAGGCATTCTCAAGATTGGAGCACTCGCCAAGGCCTTCTTTAATAGCTCATAGGCACGGTCACATTCTTCGGTCCAAATAAACTCGATGCATAAACACATCAAAGAGGAATGAACACAAAGATTATCTAAGAAAGCTTCACAGAAGTCGAAGTCCCTTAGATATTCCTTAAAGGCCGTGTTTATCAATCGTTGGAATGTCGCAGGTGCATTGGTCAAGCCAAAGGCCATGACGCGAAAGGCAAACACTCCAAACTCCGTGATAAATGCTGTTTTAGCTTGGTCGTCGACTGCAATTGTGATCTGATTGTAACCCGAGTACCCATCTAAAAAGCTATATGCCTCCTTGCCTGCCACTCTTTCAAGCACATGTTCAGAATATGGCAAGGGGTAATGATCCCTTCTGGTGGCTACATTAACCTTTTTGAGATCAACGCACACTCTGAGTTTCCCATTCTTCTTTGGTACGATGACTATCGGAGAAACCCATTCTGAGTGCTCAATAGGGTATATGAATCCACATTTTACAAGCTTTTCAATTTCCTCTTGTACAATCTTTGCGTACTTAGGATTCATTGGGTAGGGACGTTGCTGGACTGGTTTAGCAGTGCTAATCATTGGAATCGTGTGTTGCACCACCGAGGGTGGAACACCCTTCATATCATGATATGTCCAAGCAAATATGTCCTTGAATTCCTTAAGAAGCTTCATAAGTGCAGCTTCTTCCGCCTTGGTGAGGTCTTGAGCAATAAAAACTAGTTTAGACTCCTCACCTGGATCTGCTAAGTCTATCTCCTTAACTACCGCAGGGCCATCGTAGACACCGCTACTCCCATTGGTAGGCGTTCGTTGGGCTTTTGTGTAGACCACTTTATGTTCCCCTGTGGTAAACGATTTGAAATGCTCGGGTGTGGGGTGTAAGTCTACTTGTTCTTGTTGTGCCAGGCTTTTTTCGTTCAATTCCGCTTCCTTTTGTTGCTGAGCCAACTCTTGGTTTTGCCGCCTTCTTGCAGCACGACTTAGTTTCGGCTTCTCTTCAATTTCTAATTGGGCGACGTCATGAGGTTGCAAAATACACCACATGACACTTTGGAGGTATTGTCCCCAATTATCCACTAACTTCCGAGATGAGCATCAATGGCTCCTCCATAACTAAGCCATTCTGCAAGTGGATCTTTCCTTGTTTATTGCAATGCGTACATTAGCTCGATAGCGTTGGCGCTTATGTCTCGTTTTCTTCTTACCAAGTTTTTTATTTTTGTTTCTATCAGATTCGGACTCACTTGGTCGATCTTCACTTTCGGATGAACTGCAGGAGGTCACTGTCCTAGGCCTTGAGCACCTTGCTTCCACATTTGGGTGAATATTTGATTCATCCCCCCCATCAGGCTCAGAGTTAGTTTCTTCTTAAGATTCATACTCAGAGTTGCATTGGTCAGAGTCTTCACTACTTTCAGTGTCAGTGGAGTTTGCCACTTTCTCGCCATCAGGAGTCAAGTGCATAACACCTATCATGTTTATTGGCACTAACGGTGGCATATCTTGCCCCCCTCAGGTGTTACCCAACTTGTGCCTCTATTTCCCCATGTGTCTATGGTTGCCACTAGGTGTACCCAATCCACGTTATCCGACTCAGTCATACCCGATAGGACATCCATATAAGGCGAATCTTTCCCATCATCAATTTCTTTTTTACATGTATAGCAATACCATAATGGGGCAGAGTGAACGATCGATTATCGATGATAACCTTGCTTCCTAAAGGATGCGCACGACCATTCTCAAGATCAACTCGAATGACAGAGTCCTGGAATTGTAGGTAGACATGGTTTTTCGACCAATCATGCACCATTTGTGCTTCCCTCATGAAAGGACATCCTAAGATCATTTGATATGACATAGGATGCTTGGAGAAATCCATTACAATGAAGGTATGTCTTACCTTGTATCCCAGAACCTTGATCTTAAGGTCCCTTTACATTCCAATAGGTTTAGCAATAGTTTCGTTTGCCATCTTAACCACTATGTTTGTGACTTCGAGGTTAGGTCTCCCCATAAATTCCCAACAGTTTTTAGTCACAATGCTCACTCCAGCACCACCATCAAGGATTCCCTTTAGAGTTAATCCCTTGGTAGTAATGGGGAGGGTTGCATTAGATTCGTCACCTTCAAAGTACTGTCCCAACTTGTTCACAGGTATTTCAACGACCGAGTCTTCATCTAGGTTGGGTTGTAGATCCCAATGTTCCCCTTCACCTTGAAGCGTGTCGGGTCTAACCATATTTGCAAATTGTGGTAGCCCCGCCTTTAGTTCTCCATTGAGAAATGCCCGAAGAGCTAAGAATAGCTCAGGATCTCCATATAATTTGGATATGATTGTGGTTCTGATTTCAGAGGACATGAAATCCATTAGCTTAGACACATTCAATGGCACTTTTCGAGACATCGCCCCTTGACTAGGAATTGGTGAAGATGGAATCACTTCCTCTTTGATGGGGTTAGGCATTCCCTCACTAAACATTCTTTCAAGCAAAAAGGGTGGTTGCCCACTTCCTGATGTCCTATCCTCACTTTCTTCCCGAATGATACTAGGTATAGCTAACGGTTTATGGTTCCTATGAGGCTGAACTTGCGTTGGAAACACTGTGTCTGGAATTTTGATTTTTCTTGGGTTTGGCTCCAGTTCTCTTTGTGTTTCTTCCACCAAACCCCTTAAGTGTTGCACTTGTTCAATCTCCTCAACTGGATTTGGGTAAGTTCCAATCTTTTTCTTGAGGGTTTTTGGCCCACGTGGCTTGTCTTGGGGAGTCTCAGTCAGTTTGGGTGGTCGAGAGAGCATTAACTGACTTGGTTGGGGGACCGAGGAAGTTTCCTTCTGTTTCCCCTTATTTATGTACTCACTTGACTCTCCTTCATTGAGCTCCCGAGTGGGTTCCTCCCTTAAGGTAGTGGCTTTGGTCCCCATGGTTTCTATTGAATCGGAATCATCTTCAGGATCATTCATATACACGGGGTCATCTCCTGTCCCTATGTTAGTCTTTGAACTAGGCTTGGAGCTCGTGGCATTAAGCGATCTCTTCCGCCGTGTTTTCTTTTTCTTTGCGTGAGCGATTGATGCAGTATCCCTCTCTTTAAGAATGTAGTTTTGATTTTGAAGCATTGACCGTGTAACTACATTCGTGGGTACAACGGGTGTGGTTCCTCGTGCTTGGTTGGTGACCTCAACCAAATTCAATGGCTTAATCTTGGGTGCATTAGGATTATGTGGACATTGAGTGATCAAATGATCTATGCCACAACGATTACATGTAAGTACCGGCAGTCCCGATGTGCTCCCTTGATTTGGTTGCATTTGAGTAGCGATCTTCTGTAGCCTATTAGGGCACTCCGCTACACGATGCGGTCCACCACAATCGTAGCATTGAAGAGGTGGTCTCCTCGCCAAGGTATTAAGGTTTTTCCCTCTTGTGGCGAGAGCAGCCGCTTGATATACAGGCTTGACTTGCCCGAAATGATCCTCCATGTAGTACTGGGGAGTCATTTCAAACGTATCAATCTCATATGGAGCAGTGGGGTCTATCTCCTCTTCATAATCCCCACACACACTATGTGACTCACAACCCATCTGGTTTATTGGGGTAATCCTTGGATGTGGAGGTTGTGGTCCTAGCACTGGCGGTGGTAACGGCACAGACTGGACTACATTCGGATTCCTTGGAACTATGTGCTGTGACGGTTGCTCGACAGGTTGTGCAGGCATTAACGCGGGTACTTGAGGTGTGTTTGACCAGGCTAAGGGTGCTTGATTTGCCAACATTCGCTTAAGTACTAGGCAATCCTTAGATTGATGGCCATACTTACCACATGCATTGCAATTCCCATTGAATTTGACTCTAAATGTGGGACATTCACTCGTGCTATGTGGTCCTAAGCAAACCGAACACCATTGTTGCTCTCTCCTTGGGTACATATGGCTATTTTGAGGAGCTCGATTACCCCTAAAGTATTCCTGGAAAGCCTTAGTAAGGTCGGTCACACAGACATTTCGGATATCTTGGGCTCCTTGGCAATAGGTTTTACTGTCATTGGTTCGTGCCCAGATACTTGCGAACTAACGAATTTTGTCTCCGAAGACACCTTTTTACCTGCAATCATCAAGTTGTCTTCTAACTGGATTGCATTGGCAGTGACTGCTTCCCACGTTGTAACACCTCTAATGACTAGGCCATTGTATATGTCCTCGTGGCGCAATCCTCGGATGAATCTATCGAGCAGTTGGTTGTTATTGAAGCGCTCGTCGGGAGTGCAGCGAGAATTTAGATGCTTCAATCGACTAATAAAGTCTCTCACTGACTCCCCTTCCTCGCGTTCAGCTTTCTGGAGTTGAGATGCTACTCCCCAAAGCACACCCTCACGTATGTATTCTTTCAAGAACAATCTCTTGAGAGTGGGGTAGTGAGTGTGCTCTTCAACCCTTAAGGTTCGATACCAATCTCCGACCTTCCCACTCAAGGTTAAGCCTAAGGCTTTACACTTATGCAGCTCATTGTGCTCTTCCAAGGAATCACACACGTGTTCAAAGACTTCAATGTGCTTCCTAACATCCTCGTTACCACTGAAGTTTTGAGTGAGCTTAGCCACTTGTACTGCCTTGCTTCTAAATTCTCTCTCAGGCATGCCCCGCATGCTTTCCGCACAATAGATCGTCCGATCGTCTGAGCAAACGCTGCGAGATCACCTAGGTGAGCAGGCATAGCTAGTGGAGGCACTTTTGGGATAGCCTGGCTGATAGGAGTTGGCATTGGTCTGGGTATGTTGTTAGGATATGATATGTGGCTAGGCCTAGCTCCTCTTGGATAAGGGTTGTGATAAGGCGATCGTGGAGCATACGCCATTGGCATACTAAGAGGCATAGGAGCTACATGAGCATGAGTAGCGATAGGTACATAGGGTTGATAGGCACTGGCACGCACTGTTGTAGGTACTGTTCCACTAGGTAGCGGTGTCGTACTAACTACAGTGGTAACAGGTGCGCTTTCTGTCATGCTCATCATTGGGGTAGGCATTGTGGATTCCTTAATGGAAAGTTGAGCTAAGGTTGGAAAGCTAAAGTTACTGCTCGTGGGCTCAACCTGCATTGAGACTCTAGGCGAAACAACATACGAAGGGTCTATGGGACTCACCGAGAGGGAGTCTCCAATTGTGATAGGGTTGGTTGTTTGGCCTTGCCCGTATCCAAAAATCTCATAGGGCCAGTGGAAACTAAGTTCACTCCCCTATTTTGCCTCTCAATTTGGATAATTCTATGAATAACCTCACATATCATTTGTTGTTGCTCCTATAGATTAGTGGCGCTAGATGTAGATCGTAGGACTTCTAACCAACCTACATGGTATGTGTAACCCGTGTATAGGTCAGTTAGAGTCTCTGTGTGTAGATCATATTCCCAATTTTCATTGAGAAATATCCCATCCAGACTTGGTGTGCCAAACGGTTCTCTTGAAGTGGACGCAATGTCACTTCTTATGGATTGGCTTCTAGGGACCTCTACTTTAGGAAGAGCATAGGAAGGTGGTAGCTCAGTAGGGCCCTCATTAAACGAAGTGGGTAGAATATCCACATGGACACTCTTTGGGAGGGTAGGGTCTACATAAGATGTGAATGGCGAATCTACTACCCGTCCTTTCTCATTTACTTCGCTTGTCGCATGTTTAGAGCATGTAGCTCTACTAAAGGTCTCTATTAGACGACTAAACATGCTAGATCCGGGTTGTGGGGCCCAAACTGGCATGTTTTGGCTTGTCTCCTCAGGGTTCTTGGTAGGGTGCCCTTCCATGGCTTTTGAGTCAGCAGAGGACGAGTCACTATCCACTATTCGTGGATCTTGGGTTGCACTCCCTTGGGTTCCAGCCGAAGGCCAAGATGCTAACGTGGAGGGATGGTGTGAGCCTGCGTAGACTGAAATGCTTTCTAGTGGCTCAGGCTTTAGCACCCGACCAGAGCGTAGATGCATGTGATGTGGGTACCCTACGGGCATTGGTGACTACCTCTTTGAAGCCCACACAAGTGGTTTCTTAGGTGTTTCACACCCCGTTTTTACTTGTTTTTGTATTGTTTTTAACCCGTTTCTAACCCCCTTACTTATGGTCGAACCTGAACTAGGGCGTGTGATAGCTCAAAACGAGCGTATCGTTTAAAGGGTTCTAGCGTGCTTTACAGCACCGTGTTCGCCTATCCAAAGCTCCTGTGGTCCTCAAAACAGTCTGTTTTCCTGTGGGGAAAAGGGTGAAGACCTATTTGCTTGTGGAGGAAAGGGTGAAGGCTTTATCCCACATGCTCACTTCACTCCTTGGGGAGTGGGCTACATATAGGGCACAACTTCCCATAAGCTCTCACTTGAAAGAAAGCTATGGAGGCTCACTCTCCTATATATATATATCAAAAGACCGAGGCCGGGGTCGGGGTCGGGGTCAATTGGGGGTTTTTCTTTTCAAAATTTTTTTCTCCAATTAAAAAATCTTTCCTCTCCACACGTTTGGTTTTTTCTTTAAAAATAAAATAAATTTTTTTTATTTTTTTTATTTTTTGAAATTATTATTTTTTATTTTTTAAGATAAGTTTTCTAGGGTTTCTTTCTGGGGTTCAGCCTTGGCCGCGGCGCAGTTCGCACACAGCACAGGTCTGGGAATTCAGAAATCCCTCTCACACGCAGAAAACCAGAGAACAGAATGCACGCTCACACGCGGAGCAGAAAAATAACAAAAGAAACAGATTTACAGAAGACAAGTTGCAGAACACCGAAACACTTCAACAACAAACACACAGTCGCCTTTCCTACAGTGTAAATTTCACTTCACGCAGCAGCCCGAGCTGCAAACCGGAGCTTGGTGCAGGGCAACTCCTCGGGCAGCGGCGCCAAAAATGTGCGCTTTTACCGCACAGGTCGTAGTTGGGGACTTGCCGAACACCATATGCGAGCCACGAATGGCTACAAGCATACAACCAGGAAAGCAAGCTCAAAGAGAATGCAAAGGTGTGTCACTCACCGCTCTAACCGCCGCCGTGAAGGATTCCCGCGTCGCAGTGAAGAAGGAGCCGCCGTCGCCGCTCTACCGCCTCCCCGCCCGCCGCCGTGCCGCTACACAGTGCTCGATCGCTCTCTCACTCTCTCTCTCTCTCTCACACACACACGCAGGAGAAGGAAACCAAGGAGATAAGGCAAGAGCACTCTTGTATTCACAACACATGGGAATGAGGGTTTTAGGGTTACATTTGACTCGTATAGGTGACTTGGACGTTCACACATGGGCGCCCATACATGGCCGGCCGATCCTAACCCTTACCCTGCTGATATTCAAGGTGCGCCTCTCATCGGCGATCACCCAATCCCTTTATCCTTAACATATGGTGCCGACAAGCCCGGCCCATGACTCAGAATATTTAAATTAATGACGTCAAACATAGTACGTCTCAATGTCCGTCATAGGTTAACAAAGAGCTAAAGATGAAAGAGGTAAGAGAGGTGCTAGGTAATGTGCATCTTTATCTGCCGCCCGGCTGAGCGGAGAGAACTCATCTAGCGTATATGCTAGTAGAACCACATGAACACTAAGTGCCCATACCTGCAACATAGATAAATTTTTACTTCTCTCATTGTATGCATCTAGGAAATCATGGTACCATGATACTACCATGTGATACCACCATGTGTAGTACCAAGCCCTAGTGCCATAAAAAGAACGTAGGAATCAACCCAATGTCATGGGGCTTTGCAACCAAACTTAGGAGCACAAATAGCTCAATTGAGAAACTAAATTACCATGGCCTAGCATACAAATGCACAGTTGTAGTAGTCTATCACTCACTTCTTCAAAGCTTGTTGCCTGGGATTCTAATAGAAGATTATGTTATTGTGCAATCATACCCAAAGCTCCGCTCCGCTTGCTGCCATTGTTGTCGCACTCCAAAAGAAGCTCGACTCTCCTCATAACTTAATCTCTCACACACTCTCTCATATGCAAGAAAGCAAGAACACAAAAGCTCAAACAAACAAGCAAGCAATAGCATAAGATAGTAGATAGAGAAGAAGAGAACTCTATTGAATTAGCATAAAAGAATGAGTTATGAGAGTTACATTTTGTCTCTTTATGTGTGGTTGCTAGGGCTTACACTATTGGGGGGCCAAAGTTAAAAATTAGGTCCTAGGGCTCATTCGGCCACTCTAGCTTGTGTAACACCTAATCCATAGATAGTACTCTTTACCTAAAATCTCATGGTGCACCTTTAACAAACAAACAATCGACAAGCACATACATAAAATATATAATACATGGTTTTTAAGTGAGTTTCGCACATTCTGGTGCATGTGGCCCAAAGATGGTGAAAATGATACGGTGACTGGCATTGACTCCATAGAGCTCTCCGGAAAGGGTTAACATGCCCTCCTTCTTCCTGATGTAGATTCCATCCTTGGAATATGTCAATGAAGATGCGTCGAGGCTGTATATTGAAAATGTCAGAGGTCTTGTAAACTCTACAAGGCAACATAGTATAACCATTTAGATGCTCCTATTGAAAATAATTAAAATTTAAGCATAATGCAAACACCTAGTCAAGCAATGAGGAAATATTATTGTGACTGGTCAAATTTTTCTAGTTAAGATAAAGGTAATAATAAGGTTGGTCCAAATTCGATCTAAACTAAGATGGAACAAAGAGCATGCCTTGGATTATGACCCTAGTCTCTACATGCTATCACTTTGGTGAAACCATCTCTAGCTATTATCTAGCCTTATAATAAATGAAATTGCTAAGTGATTATTACAAGCTTTCACCTTTGATTTTTTTATTTTTTATTTTTTTTATTTAATAAGAAAATGAAAGTGTAAAAGTAGGACACCACCCTGCAGAGACCCAAGCAATGGCCTAGAGACCTCACACAAGAGTATCTAAGAATCGCTTTTAAGTACCTCCACAACAATGGTTTTTTTTTTAACTTTCGCGTCCCATGGAGATCAAGGCTACAGTCCCAAGGGTCCATCAATAAAAGCCAAAAGTCCTACCTAGATCACACATGGCGATCTTCTTGGGCATTTCTTTTTTCTATTTTTATAATTTTTTGTTTGTTTTTTTATTTAAACTACTTTCACTTTCACAATTCACCTAGAAGCCTCTATTTTAACTAAAGAGGGCACCCTAAGGAAGGTGGAGTACTTGGCATACTTCTTTGACATTATTTAAAAGTCTATCTAAGTAAGGATTGAATGAGGATCATATCCTTAATAGCTATCCAAGTAATAACTAGAAAAATGATAGACTAGTCACACAAAATGATGCAAGCAAGCACTCAAACAAACATTAAATGGAGAATTATAAGAAACATTAAAATTGAAAGTAATAGCATTAGTTTGAGGATGGGTTTAGAATACACTTGGATAGTTGTATGGTTGGGAAGTTGGGAAGTTGAATTGTACTTATAATATTGAGAACATCCCTTGTGCTTCTTGTGAACCTTAAAAAATCTTTAAAAATCAACGCAACAGGTCGTCATCAAATAGAGATAACTTATATGTTGGATCAAACTCAGTGTCACTAAGCTCATCATCCTCACATCTTGATTCTACTATATATGCCTCCTCTGGTGTACGAGACAATGGGCTGAGTGTATCCTCACTGCTGTGATATGGCATGGGTACTACATACAAGTGAGCTTAGTAGCTACCGCTAGTTAAGCTGTCTAGGAAATGGCGCACCATGCTTCCAAAGGGAAAAAGAGTCGGTAACATTATCTCATAGAATGACGGTGTAAGTGCATAAGCTCTTGCCCTTCTTCCATGCTCTAGAAGCTCTTCTTGTGCATTTCTTGCTTGATAGGGTCCTCTCACTGGTGGGTAAAGTACACTCACATCATCATGTCGTTGTTGTGTCTCTCCTACCATGGACTGCAAGAGTCGTGTCCCATAGTGCCTAAAATAGGTTCTACAATGCCAACATAAGTAGAATGTTGTGGACAACATGCAACACTCACAGCTAAGACATGGTGCAAGGGTATGAAATTGCCCCAAAGAGATCTGTATCATATGATGGGTGTCATGCTGAAGTTAAAGAGTTTGACATAATAGTGAAACCTAGTAAGGATCCCAAACTAGTGTTCATCATCAGACGATGGCTTGGCATTCTTAACCTTTATAAGATGGGAAAGATTGTATTTGTATTATCACTTTCAAAATAATACCCTAGTTTATTAACTAGAACATTGCACGCCTCAATTTTCTTAGAACTTGATGCAACACTATGGCTTTCTTCCTTTTTTGGCATGGATTCTTCTGACCCTTAAAAACATTTTCCCATAGTCATTCTTTCATCCTTTAAAATAACTCGTGGTTCATTAATTCTAATCAAGCCTTAATCATTCTCATGAGTATTCTTTTGCTTTAATGCCTATGTATCACTTTAATCCACCTTAATGCATTGTTTTTCCAGTGTGCAAGAAAAAAATTATCCCTTTATCACTTTTAGCCATGCTCGACAAGGACATGACTAAGGAGGAGCTAGAAAGAGCTATATACTCTCTGAAGAATGGAAAACACGTGGGCCTAGATGGACTTCCAAGTGTGTTAAGAAATAGGGATCGTGCTCTCCTAATGACGAGATATTGACCTAATCATCAACTAATCTTACACTAATCTCATTAACTAATCCTACACTAATCTACTCTAATGACAATCCTAATCTAAGGTGGATAAATGAAGAAAACTCATCATGAGCACGTGCAAATTAAGGTTTAGACTCAAGTTCAGTTAGGTTACAAGATGGAAATATGTACTCATAAAAAGACTTGAGATGTTGTGCTTGTATTCCATTGCTTGAAACGTCCTCTTTTTATATAAGGAGAGTACAACTTAGCATTTCTCTTGCATGTCAGATAATTCTCACTTGGTGATGTGGCTTCTCACACTCACTCCATATTTTCCTTGTTCTCTTTGGCACCATATTTCTCAACACCCCCCCTTGGTGCCAAATCTTTGGGCTACTCAAGGTGGCTAGATGTTGGTTACATATAATGTTGTTTGAATTTTTCCTTTCTACATTCCCCTATATGCTATGAGCAACTTTGGCCCATGTGCTACTTTGGCACTTCCCCCCCCTTAATGTTACTTTGGCTCTTAGGTGAGGGATGAATTTCTAGCTTGGGTACATCATTGTTCCAAGAGGCTAGTTACAAAAGCACTTTTTGTAGGAAGTAGGATTTTTTACAATTTTTTGGTAGTGAGGTGGGTATATCCTTTGTCTTCATGTTCAAGCTCTCGTGCTTTGCGAAGATTCTTTTGATTGTTGCTCTTTGGTGGATGACACTTTCACACACATGCATTAGCATGCTCATTTGGCCGCTTACAATCTTTTTCACACTTGAAAGAATTTTGCTTGCTTATATTGGTGGCACATACAATGGTTGTAATTTTTTGTGAAAAACATTTATCGAGGATGATTTTGTTGGTAATGAACTTGATGATGGTAAAATAATCGATGCCACTATACTCAAAGACTTTGTTGTGGTGGAAGCATTTTTCTAAATGAAGATGTTGGCCATGCAAAGACAATGTGAACTAGCTCTTCTTTTGACTACTTTTTAATAATGACCATGTGAATAGGCCTAAAAGATAATCTTCTCCTTTTATTTTCTCCTTTTTTTTAAAACCACTCTTATCTTTAATTTATGGCATTGCTTTGCAGAAGGCGATGGAGATCTCCCCCACAGGGATGGCGATGGTGGCAGCTTCTGCTAACGAAATGAGCTGGTGTCAATGAAACGTGATGCTGTCGTTGACTCTGGTGATTGTGCTACGTGTCCTCTGTCTGCTCCTCTCTTTCTCTTGCTTTTGCACTCTTGTTGATTTGGGTTATCTTCTTCTCAACGTATATGTCCTTACCCCACATGAGCACACACATTGGTGGTCTTCTACTGTTAGTGGTTAAAGGTCATCGTATTGCACACAGTCCACTGGTTGAGAAGGTCGCCCACCGCTTACCTTTGCTGACAGGACAATGAAGCTATTGTGATGCTACCGCTGGTGGCTGCATGACGGCGTCTCTCTCTTATGGCTTCTTGCAACGGCCTCTACTAAAGCTTCTGGTTATAGAATGAGCTGGCAGCCTTTTTCTTTCCTCTTCTTTGGTGGCAAGCAAAGCTCTGCTTAACAGAGCATGTAGCTATGTAGGCATTGTTAATTTTGAAGGCGAGCTACTGTGTAGCATCAATTTATAGGCTTTAATGCGAGCTCTTTATAGATGGCGATGAAGACTAAGCTTGTTACTAGTTATCTACCAAGCTTCGGAGAAAACCCTAAATAGAAATGATAAGCACTCTCTATGGAGGAAAATGAACTTTATCCTTAATTAGCTTAAGAAATTCAGCTTCCTAATCATAGCATAAGTCTAATGCACTACCATGGCTCTGATACCATGTTGAGAAATATAGGCTGCAAATAGAATGCAAGGTGGTTGTCCAATGGTGATGGCCGCCTTCTCCCCAATCTCCAAGTCCCGTATAGCCCAAACAGTTTCTAATCAGCAAACCCTCGACGTCCCATTGTCTCTAAGCTTCAAGCCACCTGGGGCTCTGATACCATGTTAGAATACACAGTGGAAATGAAGACAACTGCTGTAGAGAGCAATACACAAATGAAAGAGAGAGAGAAGATGTGTAACTCTGCTATATGCACCAATAAATCCTGTAAAATATACATGATGGAGTGTGGGGGAAAGGGGCCATTTTATATGGCCCTTGCCCTGCTGGTCGGCTAGCCCAAAATCAATCGACAGTAGTCCTGGGAGCCCACGACCAATAAAATACTTAGTCGGCCAGTAGAAGGGCAGTCGGTCAGCACTGAAGTACATTTGGGCAGCACTAGATCAGTTGGGCATCACAGACACAGTCGGCTAGTCATCTGGAGGCAGCCGACAGCCCATCCACTCCTCCAAAAAAATAGGAAAAAAATACGGAGAGTGAGGAAAAATGGGAAGACGCTAAATACGGGTGGGCACACCCACAACGAAGGCCCTAACATAGTGTACAAACAGGAGATGATTGCTAACAAAAGAACATGTTTATGGTTGTATATGGATAATCCGACATTTCTCATGGGGAGAGTAAGGTCCTCAAAGCTTGTACGTGTTATATTTCCCCTTGGATAATGAAATACTAGGGAGAGGGGGGGGCGGAGGATCGGCCCATTCCGACCTTTATGCAATGTTAGCGTTTATTTTAAACTGTGTGGATTGTTTAATGGTTGTAATTAAATTCCAAAAGGTTTAATTGTGCTCATGATCAAGCGATGCATACAGTGTCTGAATTACACATACACATACATTAGGCACCTTGACTTTGTTATGACTCTTGCAAAAATACATAGCATAAACATGTAAGAAATCCCAAGGGAACAAAAAGGAAAAAATACAATTGTCAAGTTTAGGACCGTCAATCCAAACCTGTTCAACCATTCTAACATTTGGATCACCATCCGACTTCACATATCCCGCTTGTCGATTGTGAATTTCTCCAATCTAAACTCCAAATCGTCGATCTTAAATTTAGGTTGTATCTTTTTAGATCGTCATTGAGTTTGATGGCTGATTCCAAAGTTCAACATCCAAATTATCAATTCTAAAGAAGTCAAATTGTCTATACCTATGATTGTTGATCTCCATTAACGAATCATCCAGATTTTCTATTTCAAATCATTAATATTCATATCGTCTAGTCTAGATCATTAACATTCAAGTCGCTTACTACATGGTCAATTTGACTGGGATTCCTATAAAAGGCTGAAGACCTAGCTAGATTCATGTCGACGATTTCAACTCAAGTGTTCCTAGAGCTCTGTCAAAATCAATTCCATTCGACTCACATGCTCGATATCGTGGCTCAAAATCAATTCCATTCGACTCACATGCTCGATCTCATGCTCGTTATCATGGTCGTAGCGCACTCCTTTGCCACGATTCTTATATTCAATTGATCAATTGCACAACTTGACTCACCGATTCAGTTTCCAAGTAACAGAGCGCAGCATTGAAATTGTGGTAAGTACTCTCTATGTATACTCTCTACAAGTTTTTGCATCTTGGCATAGGTCCTATTGGTGTGGTTGAGAGTGTTCCTAGAAAAGATTTGGATTATAGGTTGTTTGTATTGATTGTTGATTTTAGAAGGGGTAAGCCTTATAGGGGAATCTCTATAGAAATTTATGCACAAGGCTGTAAGCCAAGGCTAGAAGCTTATTGCAAGCATTACCAGGCCAAGAAGGACTATTACAGTCAATTGATTGCATCAATACACAAGGAGAATCGAGGAGTGTAGCTAGGACTTGCACGCTCGTAAGGAAACAAATTGTCATATCCAAGGAAGAGATGTCCCAAATATCCCTTATTAAATCACTGTAAACAATGGGGCATTTCAGAGTCAAAGAGGTGGAGAGAGGGATGTTGAGATATCGATCAAAACTAGTGTGGATATTGGTGACACGTCAAGATGAATACTTCGTACTTATGCCATTGGCATGGTTGATGAGATTATGGTTGATATGCTGCCATTGGATGACAGGCTGTATGCCATATTTGGATTACTAGAGTATGGCATAGTTATATAGCACCAACTTATATAGTCGGGTTCACACTATGGACCTTTTTTTGTATGTTCTAGTAGGAGAGTACTTTCCCTTATAGTATATACTCTTATCTCTTTATGTTAATTGTTGGAATTAGGGTTGCAGGAATGCACACACAACTTCAAGAAGATGAGGAAGCTTGAGCACAACACAGTAGTGTATTATGAGTGCCAAAAATGAAAGATAACAAGCCCTAGAAGATAATGGGCGTATATACAATGCACGGGGGAAAAAACCTCCTAGTGAGGGAAAAAGTGCCCCGGCGGTCCTAAGTGTGTTCACACACATCACTACTATAATATGGTAACAAATCCCCCCTGGAGTGATGCGGTGAACAAGAGCTAGCACTCATGTATAGGGAAGTGTCTAGCTATGTGGACGAATCCACAAAAGGGAGTAAGCCCAAAGCTTTGCGAAAAGCTTCGAACTTCTCACGAGGCAGAGCCTTTGTGAAAAGGTCTGCAAGGTTATCCTGTGTTGGCACATAAGCCAAACTGATCTCTCCTGCAGAGAGTCTCTCCCTGACATAATGGTAGTGCACCTCAATGTGCTTCGTACGAGCATGGAACACTGGGTTCCGCGCAACTGCCAATGCGCTCTGACTGTCAGTGAAGATGGTGGTGGCAGATGGCTGCCCAACACCCAAATCAGCCATAAGGCGTCTGAGCCACACACACTCAACCGTAGCTGTGAAAGCTGCCCTGTACTCAGCTTCACAACTAGAAGTGGCCACAGTAGGCTGCTTCTTGCTCAACCATGATATGCATGAGCTTCCAAGCATGAAGCAAAAACCACTCGTGGACACGCGTGTGTCATAACAACCAGCCCAGTCAGAATCTGAAAAAACATGTAAATCTGGCGGCAATGATCCCCCCTTGGGATAAAACAACCCAAGATGCCGAGTACCACTCAAATAGCGAAAGATACGCTTCACTGCCTGCCAATGCTTAATGCCTGGGCTATGCATAAATCTGCTCACCTGTGAGACTGCAAACTGAATGTCTGGCCTCGTAATGCATACATAAATGAGGCAACCAACAGCTGTCTGATAGAGTGTGACATCAAAGTGATCTCCAGCATCATGAAGACTCAACTTCAAACCTGTCTCCATTGGAGTAGCAATAGGCTTGCAGTCTTCAAGGCCAAATCTCCGCAACAATGTTTCAATATACTTTGTCTGACACAAAGCAATACCTCCATCACACTGCTTAAATTGTATCCCCAAATAATGATGCAAATGCCCCAAATCTGACATCTCAAAAGAGGCATTCAAATCAGACTTAAAATCAGCAATATGACTCTCATTTGGTCCTGTGAGCAGCATATCATCGACATAGAGAGCAATGATTAGATGTACACCATCCACACGTTTAACATACAAAGTGCTTTCTGTTGGACTATTCTGAAACCCATGTGCAGTCAAATATGCATGTATTTTTTCATACCAAGCTCGTGGAGCTTGCTTTAAACCATATAAAGCCTTTTTTAACCTGCACACTTTGTTTTCCTGCCCTCTTTGAACAAAACCACGAGGCTGCGATACATACACCTCCTCATGCAAATCTCCATTTAAGAACGCAGTCTTTATGTCCAGCTGATGTACATTCCAACCATTATGAGCTGCTAATGCACAGATGCTACGAACAGTGGTCATACGACATGTGGGAGCAAAAGTCTCATCAAAATCAATGCCCTTCTCTTGAGCATAACCTTTTGCAACAAGCCTAGCCTTATGGCGATCCACTGTGCCATCAGGCTTACGCTTCAATTTGTATACCCACTTAGTGCCAATGGCCTTCTTGCCAGGGGGCAAGTCACATAAAGACCATGTACCATTCTTCATAATAGCATCGTATTCTGCTTGCATAGCAGCCATCCAATTTTCTGAACTTTGTGCCTCATCAAATGAAACAGGCTCACTTTCATCGCACATACTAGAAACAGCCAATGCATAACAATCTGACGCATAAGAGGCACCATGAGAGCCAGAACGAGTGCGACTAGACAAAGGGGCATCCAACTTGCTGTCACGCAAAGTCTGCACCAGCCATCTAGGCATATTCCTAGAGCCCTCAATCTCTTGTCTCTCATCCTCAAGTGCATCATGCACATCTGCATCAGATATAGGCTGATCTGTGCCATCATTTAAAACCTGCATAGGCTGAAAAACTGCCTCATGAGGTATTGCACTTGACTGTGCACCACTGAAAAGAGGCAACAATGTATCATAGACATCACGTGAGCTGATATCTGTCTCCTTAGTACATGAAACCAAGGGCTGAACTGCATCTTCCACAAATACAACATCACGGCTAACCAAAATGCGCTTTGTCTGTGGATGATACAAACGATAGCCTTTGCTCTCAGCACTATATCCAACAAAAATACATTTGACAGCTTTGTCATCCAATTTTCTGCGATGTTGCACAGGCACTAATGCATATGCCAGGCAACCAAAAACACGTAAATGGCCAACAGATGGCTTGCGGCTATGCCAAGCCTCATATGGAGTGACAACCTGTAATGCTTTGGTGGGACACCTGTTTAGTACATAAGTGGCACACATGACAGCCTCAAGCCAAAAACCATGTGGTAGACTTTGACTCTTAACCATACATCTTGCCATTTCCATGAGAGACCTGTTTTTTCTCTCAGCCACACCATTTTGCTGTGGTGTATACGGCACTGTACATTGGTGTTTTATCCCACGCTCAGCCAGAAATGCATTAAATTCTGAAGACATATACTCCCCCCCTCGATCTGAACGGAGGGTGCCCATCTTACTTTCTGACACATTTTCAGCCATAACCAAAAACTGTTTGAAGCACAAAAACACTTCGGACTTTGCCTTCAAAGGATATACCCATGCATGCCTGGTAAAATCATCAATGAAAGTCACGAAGTAAAGGTAGTTTCCAAATGATGGAGTTTGCATGGGACCACAAACATCACTGTGAACAAGCTGCAATCTGCGTTCAGCTCTCACTGATCCATCTTTGGGAAAGGAAGCACGCTGCATTTTACCCAATATGCAGCCCTCACAAACATGCTTGACAGGTGCCTCAAGCTTAGGCAAAGAAGACACCATTTCAGATTTCTGCAGGCGCAGCAAACTTGCAAAATTCAGATGACCAAAACGTGCATGCCACAGTTTTGCATTTGAAATAGCCTGCGTATCCATAATAGCACATGCTGAATCCTCTACACATTTGCCATCCATATTGAGCTTATACAGCCCTCGACATAGTGAACCAGATGCTACAATGATGTCAATGATGTCACCACAAGAGAGATCATGAACAGTACATCTGTCATCCACAAATTTTACAACCAAACCTGTTTTGGCAAATGCGGAGACTGACAGCAGATTCTTTTTGATCCCTGGCACATACAATGCATCAAAAAGTGTAAAGGTGTTGCCATTTGCAACATTCAGCACAATCTGTCCAACTCCTTCAACGGGATAAGAGGAGTTATTGGCACAAGTGACAGTATTCCCTGTGGGAGCAGACTCAAGGAAAGTGAATAAACTGCGCTGCGAGGTGATATGCTTAGTGGCACCACTGTCAAAGTACCATACATCTGAATCTACTGCAGACATACATGTGTCATGCAAAGATGGGTCATAACTGCACTGCGCATTGAATGCCCATTCTGTATCTAGCACAACATTAGCAGATTCATTGTTAGAAGGAGAGGCATCTGCAACAGCCATACCAGCCTCTTTCTTCTTAGCCTCTTTCGCAGCCAGCTTAGGACACGCTTTGATGACATGATCATTTCCCTTACAGTACTTGCAAAATGTCTTCTGTTTGTCACCCTTCTTCTCATCTTTGTCTTCCTTCTTTGGTTGCGCAGCATTTGCAGATTTCTGCTTACTAGAAGAAAAGCCAGCTTTACCTTTCCCGCTTCTCTGACTAGCAACGAAAGCTTGATCTGCGACACGCATAATATTCCTGTTTTGCCTTGACTGGTCTTCTTGTAGCAAAACAGAAACTAACTCCTCAAATGATAAGGCATTGGGATTGCCTTTCATCATCAAGCGAAGAGTGGAAGCAAAACCCTGATAAGAATCTGGTAGACCATTCAAAACAGTCTGCACAAGTGAACTGTCTGACAGGATTTCATCTGCAGAAATGAGCTGCTCTTTGAAATCCTTGATCTTTGTCAAAAAGCTATCCATAGAATCACCTTCGTTCATATGCTCACTCTCCAACTGTTTTCGGAGGTAAGCAACACGAGCCTCATTTCTTGCCTGATACAATGTGGCAAGTACATCCCAAGCATCCTTAGAAGTCCTGCAGGAGCGAATATGTGGGATAATGGTACGTTTGACAGACAGCGCAATCAAGGCATGAGCCTGCGCATCTCTACCATCCCAACGAATCTGCTCTGCTGAAAGTGGTGGTTCTCGAACAGCTGCTACAGCACTTGTGCCTGCACCATCATCAACAGTACCTGTTTCTGATGTGTTTGCAGCATTCCCAGCCACAATAGGACGTGCATCAATACCCTGCACAATGTTCCATAACCCCTTTGCTACCAATACATGTCGCATCATATATGCCCACAATGGATAGTTGGTGCCATCCAACTTATCCTCAGCAGCCAACATGCGGAATACATCATTGTTGTCAGCCATGGCCAATGACTGTACTACTAGATGTAAATGCTGTCTGTAAGAGGTAAACCTGTATAAAATCGACCTGTGCTATGTAGCACAGCCCAAAACAGACGAATGGGCACCTGTCCTGCAGATTTTAATCTTGACAGAAAATCTGCACAGTAGGACGATTTTGCCTGCGCAGTACTTGGAATGCAAAAACGGAGGGCGAAATGACTTCAGATCAAAATTTTGAAACGAACCTGCAGACGCTCGTGAAACCTCGTCGCAATCGGAGGAGATGAAGCGGCAGGTGCCGGTGATGCTGCCCGGGAGGAGGAAGCCTGCTCTGATACCAATTGTTGGAATTAGGGTTGCAGGAATGCACACACAACTTCAAGAAGATGAGGAAGCTTGAGCACAACACAGTAGTGTATTATGAGTGCCAAAAATGAAAGATAACAAGCCCTAGAAGATAATGGGCGTATATACAATGCACGGGGGAAAAAACCTCCTAGTGAGGGAAAAAGTGCCCCGGCGGTCCTAAGTGTGTTCACACACATCACTACTATAATATGGTAACATTAATGGTTGTGGAGAAGGAAAAAATAGGCCAAAAATTAGCCATCCATTTCTCTTGTATGCTTGTTTACTCTTTTGTGTGTGTTGATTTTGGAGCAACACCTTTGGGTAGCTATGCGAGCTATGGACAGCCATGGAAGTCACTGTCTCAGTTTGAGGTATCCTCTTCGGTGAAGGAATGTGTGTAGTTAATTTTGTTAACTAAGTTTTTACGCATTTCAATGCGATTTAGGTCCGTTTTGGTTCCCGTTCTGCAAGTTTTTTGCAAGCTCTATGAAAGTGTTGATTTTTGACTGTGTAGGCCCAATTTCTGGTTCAGTGAAAGGATATAGCAAAAATTTCGTTGCATGATATAGTATGTGCAGAGATTTCGAGATTTGTAGGTTGTTGGTGGATATATGTTTATGTGATTCATTCACATACAGTTGCAATATAATGGGTTTATGTTACCGCTAGATTGGAGATAGTAGATTGGTGCAAGTGTAGACGTTTTTGCAAGCATCGTTTGGTAAGTTGTTGCAGGTAAAGATATTTGACAGCTTTTCATAGATTGTGAGCAAGAAGGTGGACAAAAACAACTTCCAAGCATGGAAGTTTAGGATGAGAAACTTCCTCATGCGGAAAAGGATACTGGGAGCTAGAGCTTTTTGAACAAAATATCACTCCTCAATAGGCACATGCTTTTAAGTCGTGGCACGAGAGAGCTAGCAAAGTGATATATTGGTTGCTTGTTAGTGTGTCAAATGGAGCGACACTCTACGGATGCATGGGATACCTTGGTTAAGTTGTATGCACAAGTACTAAGGCAAGAAAGATGTTGAAGCAAGAGTTGCATAATGTGCAGAGAAATAAGATGAGTTTAAGTGATTACTTATTGAAGGTTAAGAGGCTGCCCTTGGGTCTATTGGAGCTCTTGTGGATGACGACGACTTGGTGTCAGTCACATTGAATGGGCTTGGCAAAGAGTATGATCAGTTGTGAACATTTATCCCTACTTGAGAGAACTTTCCAAACTTTGAGAATCTTATAGTTCTTCATATCACTGAGGAGATGAATGTTGAGTAAATCATCTTTTGAAAATATGCAAGAGAAAGCCTGTTACACGGACACACTGGTTGAGGTAGAGGCAAATCATCATGTAGAGATCGAGGTGCATGCCAGTTTGGAAACTGAAATCATGGGCAACAACATCAACAAGAATCTAATGTACAAACAGTTGGGAGATGCCACTCTGGAGGCAAGGGGAACCAGAGAGGCTGAGGTGGATGGTAAAGAAACCATAATGAAAATAGCATGGAGTGTTATTATTGTAGCAAACCAGGTCATATAGCAAGGAGTACTATAAAAAGAAAAATAAAATCAAAAGTGAAGCTACAATAAGGGAATTATGCATCTTCAAGCAAACAAGCCGAAGATAGAAGTAAGCAGTTATTTGTGATGTAGTATATGCTTAGTTCTATGATTACAGATGTAAGGAACCCTGGAGATGTATGGTATGTTAATTCAGGTGTCTCTAGCCACATGACTAGTCATTGAGAATCGTTTAGAGATATACAGAAAATAAAAAAATCAAGGTACATGGAAACATGTGATGATATTGTGCATGTTGGTAAGGTGTCATTGTCTATGCAGAATAACAAAATGAAGTACTTGACTGATGTACTTCATGTCCAAATATTATGAAGAACTTGGTTTTTGTTGGACATGTGGTTGAGAAGGGTCTGCAAAAACTGAGGTTTAATCCTCACGGTTTTTATGTAGAAGACTTCAATAACTAGTATCACATGGTTGCAAAGGGCAATAGAATTGGAAGAATGTCTACATTGGATGTAATTGGATGTAAACATGAATGAAATAAAGGTTGCAATGTTTGCACATGATACAGATGTCATTGTAGACATTGACATTTGGCATTAACATACGGTCATGTTAATATTTTTAGCGACTCAAAAATATGCAAGTCCAAAGTATTCTTACAGGCTTGCCATATTTAAAGTGGATGGAATCCACAAGGTATGTGAAGCATGCCAATTGGGAAAACAATCTAAGCATGCATTTCCACATGATAGGAATGTGAGCCAAAGACCATTAGATGTGGTGCGTTCTGATGGTTTGAAGTCAAACAAAACAAGATCAATCAAAGGATCCCACTATTATATATCGTTCATTGATGACCGCAGTAGGAAACTGGGGTTTACTTTATGAAAGAGAAAAGTGAAGTGTTTACAAACTTTCAGAGCTTCAGGGCTATGGTTGAGAAAGATAAAGACCACATAAAATGTCAAAGTTAGAGGTTGGGGATAATATTTCTCTAATGGCTTCAATGGTTATCTAAGAGAGCACATGATAAAGAGGCACTTTACATGCAATTTACAATAGAATGGGGTTGCAGAAAGAATGAACATGCAAATTGCAAAAGTTGCATGTGCGTTGATGAATGAGAAAGGAATGCCTCATTACTTTTGGGCTAAAGTAATAGCAACTGCAGTTTACATTATGAACATGACCCCTATAATAGTAGTTCATGGCATGATACCCAAACAAAAATTAACTGGCAGAAATTCAGATTCAGCACAATTGAAAGTGCTTGGCTATATTGCCTATGTACATGTGTCAGATAAAGTGAGAAGAAAACTAGATCCCAAAGTAGAAAAATATATCTTCATTGAATCCGTTGAGCATAAAGGTTATAGATGCTACCCCACTACTTGTGAGATGTGAGTGAGTGGGGATGCTGTTTTGATGAGATGAGTAGCTAGTATACTCCAGTTAAGGGTTCCATTGAGGTTGATGTAAACAACAATATGGTTGCAGGGAAACGAGAGCAACAATTACATGTTCTTAGTGGATTTGGAGAGTCCTCTAGCACTAGGTATATTGTTAGACCTTGGTCGAGAAGGTTCAGGCAGAATGCTAGGAATTCTGACAATCATTTGGTGGCATTACAAGTGCTGAAAATTTAGTAAGTTCACATGTATCATGTAAGGGAAAAGAGAAGGTGGACAAACCTTTTATTTTGTCTAATGTTTCAACAAGTCATTCATTTATTGATGGGGATAGTGGCTTAGAACAGAGCCTTGATGAGGACTTTGGAATCCCGACTCTTCTTACACTAAGTGTACAAAGAGCCAAAGTAATGTCAAGAGCTTCTTTGGCAATGATCGAAGTGTGCATAGGTCTACACGAGGGTTAAATATCTAGTGGATAGGTTGAGATACGATGGGTATATAGCCCATCATTATGCTTATATGGTCAAAGCAATACAACAAATAAAGTCCACATGCTTTGAGGAGGCACTTGGAATTAAGCATTGGGAAGATGCTATGGATGAAGAGATGACATTGGATGCAAATAAGACATGGGAGTTGGTAACATTAACCAAGGAGAAGAAGGCCACTAGATTATAAAGTAAAGCAAAATTCAGATGGGTTTGTGTGAGTGGTACAAGGCAAGATTGGTAGCCAAGGGATATGCAGAGACCTATGGCATTGATTATGAGGAGACCTTCAGTCTGATTGCTCACGTACTATACGTGCCTCCCATGTACATGTGATAGTGAAAATCTTAGCACAAGATGACTAGCGATACCTCAATCTCCTCATCCACCAATGGTATTACTATCCTCCTCTATAAGACGTTTTTGTCGAGAAGCGCCTTATCACTTCTTGTTGTGGTTCTTTTCTTTTAAATTCCAATGAAGTCTCCCATTTGCCTCACATATCACACCACAAAAAATGTATAGATTTGGAGTTGTTTTGGTGCTTTTGAATGTGTTCATTTTTTATAGTTTTCAAGTTGATTTTGATTAATTAGAACTAAGATGGTGTCGGAAGTTATTTTGTATGTGTTTGTTTAAGTTGATTTTGGTTAATTAGAACTATGAAGGTGTTGATTTTGCATTAAGAGGTTCACGGAGCCCTATTGCGGTGTGAAAATTGATCATTTAGGATTTGCTTAATTTTTTGCTCTTTTTTTTGCTTAATCATGATGTTTTTTTTTCCACTTCAGTGGATTAGTTTTTCGTTTAATTTATAGGCTAATTAAGTCCATTTTTCATTGCAGTAGGAGTAGGTTAAGTTTGATCACATGCACTTAATTGAGGTACTACTTGGGGTACAAATTGTGTGAAAAAGCTCCAAGCTAGACTTAATCATGAACTAATTTAGTCCGTGATTCGTCAAGAGACTAATCCCATATTGTTTGTGAATGTTCTTTTGAAATAGGGTAAAATTTGACTCAATTGAGCTTAACTTACATGGGATTTATGGTTAATTCTTTCTTAATCATATGCACAGTTGAGCTAATTTAAAAACACAATTAACTTAATTGAGCTTAACATGCATGGAATTTCTTACCTAATCATATGCACAAATTGAGCTAATTTAAAAACACAAAGTCGAAGGTTGTTTCAATGGTAGCAAGCTCAAATGATGCAACAATGGACTCTTCAAGAGGAAAAAATTGAGTTCTTATGGAAAAATTGTTAATTTTAATTGGTAAAGATATTAGCCCAAATTTTAATTGGTAAAGATATTAGCCCAAATTGATCTCCATTAGTCCTTGGAGGGAATACTTTAAGACTCTTACACCCCATATGACAACTCTGACAAAAAGTCTTGAAAGAAAATAATTGAGGTGAAAAGTGCACTCTCCCACCCACTAAAAGAGTTGTGCACACTTTGGGGAATGTAAAATTCAAAGGCCAAAGGTTCATTTCTCTCACTAGAAAGAGAACTTTTAAAATTCAAATTCCACCTTGGACCCTTCGTGAAGGGAGATACATACTCCAGAGTGCACATAAGTTCTCTGTGTCTTAGTAATCTCAAGGCCAAAGGTTCATTTCTCTCACTAGAAAGTTAACTTTTAAAATTTGAATTCCACCTTGGACGCTGTGTGAAGGGAGATACAGACTCCAGTGTGTGCACATAATTTCTCTCTAAAACTCTCTCTAAAAGATTCCCTCCTTGTAAGTCCTTAAAAGCTGCATGTTCCCCCCTCTCCTTTCGAGCTCTCCCTTCCCCCCGAAAAAAAACATCACAAAAGAAGTCGCATGTTCTTCTTTCTTGAGCCTTTGCCAAGAGCAGTATTTTGAAAAAAACCTAGTTTAGTGTAGTTTGTACCAAGAATACCTTCAAATTTAAAACTTAAAGGTTCAAATACCTCCATATTTTTAGAACAAAAACCTAGATTTTCCATTATAAATAATTTCACAATTTTTAGATGAAGGTTTTCCACTTCAATGGGCACGTCGCCTCGGATCGCCCACTCGGCCTCTGCGCCTGTCTCCCATGTAGCTCTTCTCCAGCCGCTGCTCCCCACCGCCCGTCTCCACACTCCTGCTCCCTGCGCCATCCTGCCGGCTACATCTCCATCCAGGCCGGATCGACTACATCCGTGCTTCCGCACTTGGCCTTCCGTCCTAGCTCGTCCAGCGCCCCTCCCCAGCTCGCCTCTAGCCGCCAACTCCACACGGGCGCGCCTCTCGCCAGCCCGTCTTCCGGTCACTTCCTACTCCACCCCCAAGTTCTGTCACCGTCCTGCTGTAAACACCCGAGCTCAGGGCCTGTAAGGTGTGCCCGCCCACCGGTAATGCTGGGAGCCAATCGAATGCTTATTTGGGCTGGATGGGCGCACCCCTGACACACAGCCGAAATTGGGCAGACTTCAAAAGGTGAGGTGGCAGTTGACTCATGATAAGCAATTTCATGGGCAGCCAACGTTGGCTGCCCAAACTTGGGCACCCACTCATCCCACCAATCAAATTCAAGTATACACTTGTAGCCTTCTTCAATAATGCATTGAATACTAACTTTTTGAAAGATTCTTGCTTGGAATACTAACTTTTTGAAAGATTCTTGCTTGGCAGTGTGTAAACCCCCTGCCCATTGAAGACTACCAACTCATGCCCAGACCATGAACACGCATTGTGTGAGATTGGGCCATGTGTAAAGGCCCTCAGTAGTGAGAAAGTGAAATAAGAAGAAAAGAAAAGGAGAAAAAGAAAATTGAAATTCAAGGGGAGGAGAAAATTTTAAAATGAGGACATAAAGAAATGTGAAGGAGGAGTGTTAGGTAAAAGAAAAAAGGGAAAACAAACTTGAAAAATAAGAGAAGCTAAGAATTTTTTTTTAAAAAAGCAAGGGAAAATTAAATTGAGAAGAGAGAAAAATAAAAAATAAAAAGTGAAGGAGAAGAAAAATAAAAAGAAAGAGTGAAAGTTTGAAAAGAAAATTTGTGAAAGGGGGGAGGGGGGAGCGGGGAGTAAAAGAATTTGAGTGGATGAAAGAAAATTGGAAAATTGAAATAGTAATAATAAGAAATAAAGGAGGAAAAGTGAAAATTTGTAAAATCAAAAGGAGAAAAGTTCGAGAACAAGAGAAAAATAGGAATATTGGAAAAATCAGGAAATAAAAAACATAGGCATGTGTAATTCAACCTTCTTAAATTATGCATGATTTGACATCCACAAATGCCAAATTGAGCTTCCACAAATCACCGATATTCAATATCAAATCATGCATCCTCAAGTATCACGTGTAATTCCTCGAAAAAATCTTTTTTAAAAGAAGATTGTAAAAGTTATATTAAGAGGACACGGATTGCAAGAAGCTTTTTATCAAGAAGCTTAACTTTAAACATGAGACATGAGACCTTGAATCCTTCTTAACTAAACACTAGCTTGCATTTCCACTAAGGGCCTATTTTAAAAGCCCTTTCATTGGTCTAAAGGGCCTTATGCAATATCAGCCAGAGGAGACGAGACATTTTGGGGGGATCACCCCTGACCAGATATGGGAAAATTTGTACCACCATTGTTTCTTATTCCATGTTAGATTCCATCTTAGGTTAAGCTTTGTGTGTAGAGGAGGTTCAACCTTTTTGAAGTGAGGGACAGGTAGAAGACACTCTTTGCCTTTCTAAACTATTGTTGTGATATTTAGGGGTCCTTTATTCTTGATAAAAATTTCAAGTTTTCTTTCCCAAAGGGCCATTTTGGGCATGAGGATGTTTAGATCATCTTCATTGAGCCTGAAGACTTCCTTGAGTTCATCGTTGGTTAGCCAACTTTGTCTTTTTGTAATCCCACACATTACCCCAAGTAGAGATGCCCTTTTTGGATAGCTTGCACAGCCAAGTAGAGACAAGGGGTTACGAAATCCTAATAGACCATTGAGTGCCATATTGAGTCAAGATGGAACATCCCTACTTTGTACCTTAGGTTACCTATGATGAGGGACATGTGGATCTTACACGTATTCCATGCTTTCCATATGCCCTTAACTAGAGGGCTACCCTTAGGCTTAATATGTACTTTGCTGAAATATAAAGTCACTTGTGGGAGTTCTTTCCATCTTGGGAGGGTCAGAACAGCAAACTGAGATGTGTCCCTGCGTAACAACCCAATCTTACGTTGGATTCACCAAGCGTCTAATCATCCATTTAACCACCAACCTGTTTTGGGCATTGAACAATATTTCTAGGCTACCTTAAGCAACTTGAAAGCATCAACATCTCCTGGCCATTAAAAAATCATGCACATAGTCTCCATAGGCTTAAGCTCAACATTTGAGGGCATCCAATAGGCGAGGTAGAAAATGGTAGTGGATTAAGATTTGTTTTAACACCGCCAACTTGCCAGTCATTCCTTGTTGCTATCCTTTCCATTTGTCAAAGTTATGTTTCACCTTGTCCATCACCCACAACCATCTCTGGTGTTGGCTTACACTAAACCCCATAGGAATCCCCAAAAGTCTAAAGATCTTACCTCCCAGAATGACTTTGCAACCTTGGTCAAGAATCCATTGAGGGGGATCCTAGATTAATGTTCTAATACATGTCTTGGAGTGATTAATATGTGAACTTGAGGTCAGGTAGAGAAGGTCTACATACACTATTGTGCTCCTAATTGTTGGTGTCAATAGCAAATTGATGAAGGCACATCTGGTCTTGACTATGGGGGAGGGAGATTCCTCTAAAGGTAAAATTCTGCATCTGCTATCAACCATCCCAATGCATCTGCAATTGCACAAAATAGGGAGGCCAAGTGGTAGCCTTGCCTTATAGACCTTCTGAGAACAAAGGAGGGAGAAAGTTGTCCATTCACGGTCACATTTTCCTTGGCATTGCCAAATAGAGGATGCACAATTCTGATATATCTAGGGCCAATGCCTGTATCATGCAATGACTGTCTATCATATACTTTATCAAAGTCTATTTTGAAGAAGATAAATTTCTTCTTTGTTTTTTGGGCAAGTTCAAAGCCCTCCCACAAGGCTATAAAAGCATCCAAGATATATCTCCCCTTGATAAATCCTTTTTGTTCTTTCTTGATCCAAGAGTCTAGCTAGTCTTTGTTATCCTATTTGCTAGGGCTTTAGAAAATATTTTATAGGGTGTGGTTCAAAGTCTATTTTGAAGAAGATGAAGTCCTGATTTGTTCTTGGGCATATTCAAAGACCTCCCATAAGACTATAATTATCTCCCCTTGATAATCCTTTTTGTTCTTTCTTAATCTAAGAGTCTAGTTGCCTCTCATTAGCCTATTTGCTAGGGCTTTATAGCAAATATTTTATAGGTTATGGGGAGTAGAGTTATGGGACTCTAGTACTTTCTTATCATCTCTTATGATGACACCTTTACTTATTGACAAGGGAAGGGCCTCAAAGCTTAAAGACTCTTTGCCATATCTATAGAAGGGGATGGGTCAGGATGTCCTCGAAGCATTTAAAGGATTCACTTTGTTGAGAAATATGGTGCCAAAGAGAACAAGGAAAATATGGAGTAAGTAAGAATTATCTGACATGCAAGAGAAATGCTAAGTTGTACTCTCCTCATATAAAAAGAGGACATTTTAAGCAATGGAATACAAGCACAACATCTCAAGTCTTTTTATGAGTACAAGTTTCCATCTTGTAACCTAATTGAAGTTGAGTCTAAACCTTAATTTGCACATGCTTATGATGAGTTTTCTTCATTTCTATCCACCTTAGATTAGGATTGTCACTAGAGTAGATTAGTGTAGGATTAGTTAATAATTAGTTAATGAGATTAGTGTAGGATTAGTTGATAATTAGATCAATGTCTTGTCATTAGGAGAGCACGATACCGGAAGCTGGTTGGTTCATTGATCTGGTTGTTGAACACCAGATTGGACTTGAGCTTTCATGTGGGACTGTTGAGCTCGTTTATGCAGACGTTGAAGTCTCATTGGGACGCAGGATTGCGGATCTTGCGATATTTGTAGGGTACGAAGGATCTTGGACTCTTCTACACCATTGGAGGTGAAACAAAGAAACGACTTCGACTCCAAGGTTGGAGTGACTCGGATTGGGGAGAAGATCCAGACACGAGGAGATCTACATCACACTACAGTTTTACCCTCGGCTTAGGAGCTATTTCATGGAGCAGCAAGAGGCAGCCAACTATTGCCTTGTCGTCTATAGAGGCAGAGTACTAGGCTGCTTGTGGTGCTACTTGCGAGGTTGTGTGGCTGTGGAGGTTGCTTGGCGAGATCCGGTTTCCACAGAAGAAGCCCACGGTCGTCCAGTGCGATAACCAGAGCTGTATCGCTATTGCTCGGAACCCGATCTTCCATGCTCGGACCAAGCACATAGAGATACAATATCACTTTGTTCGTGAGAAGATCTTGGCTTGTGACATCTTGCTTCTTTATTGTTCGATGGAGGACAATGCGGTGAACCTCTTCACGAAGTCTCTACCTCAGGCTATGCTGCTCCGGCGGCACTCCAACTCACTGGCATTAGTTCCACATCCAAGAGCTGAGAGGGGGTGTTCACAGTCATCTCCTGTCTGCTGTACACTATGCCAGGACCTCTGTTGTTGGTGTGCCCGCCTGTATTTAGTGTCTTCCCATTTTTCCTCACTCTGTATTTTTTTCCTA
Source organism: Cibotium barometz (assembly GCF_041138505.1). Classification (NCBI taxonomy): domain Eukaryota; kingdom Viridiplantae; phylum Streptophyta; class Polypodiopsida; order Cyatheales; family Cibotiaceae; genus Cibotium; species Cibotium barometz. The sequence goes on along the minus strand of NC_141047.1, from coordinate 73,859,890 downwards.
TTTTTCTAGAAGAGTGGATGGGTTGTTGACTGCCCCCAGATGACTCGCCGACTGTGTTTGTGATGCCCAACTGATCTAGTGCTGCCCGACTGTACTTCAGTGCTACCCGACTGCCCTTTTGCTGGCCGACTGAGTATTTTATTGGTCGTGGGCTGCTATCAGCTAATTTTGGGTTGGCCGACCAGCAACCAGGGGCCATATAAAATGCCCCCCACACTCCATCATGTATATTTTCTGGGATTGATTGGTGCATATAACAAAGTAACATAGCTTCTCTCTCTCTTTCATCTGTGTATTGCTCTCTACAGCAGTTGTGTTCATTTTTGTTGTGCATTCTGACATCTTTTTATCCAATACGGACGATCCATATACCTGTGAACATGCTAAATAGCCATATGATTCATCCATAGCTGCATAGAACCTATACATTAGCCTATATGTGTCATCCATATGTCAATAAGCCTATAAGGTAACACATATGCCTCTTCCATGAGTGCATAAACCTATATGGCAACACATATACCTCTTCATTGAGTGCATAAACCTTTAAGGCAACACATATGCCTCATTCATGAGTGCCAAAACCTATAAAACAATCTGTATATCGCATAAACAAAAAATTTCACCAAGCTTTAGAAATGTTTTGATGAAAAATAGTTATCCGGGGTATGTGAGATGGTGTAAAGTAGTGAAAATCATCTTCCCCAAGTTGGATATGACTAGGGTGGACTTAGAAATGAAGAGAGATGGTGAAAAATCAAAGTTTTCAACCTCCAAAAACCTACTTTAAGCTCAAACTCGCCCAAGGGATGACTCTCATGTGTTCAAATAAGCAAGAAAATGCTACAATGCCATGTGTAGAGCTAAATTGATAAGTCTCAGAACACTTCTCACTTTTATCCTCTTATATGCCACATGTTCCAAATCCAAAGGCCAAAAATTTCCCAAATGATAGCTAATTTCATAATGGCATTTCGGCAAACCTCGATCTTTACCGAATTTCGGAGGTGATTACGCAAACAAAAATTACATCAAAGATTGACAAAAATAGCAACTTTTCCTAAAATTTAGGAGATGACTTTTGTGTTCCACCACATGAGAAATACATGTAAGTACCATATAGAGACTTGTTTCATTGCTCGATCTCTCCTAAATCCTCAAGAGTTCGCTATACATACTTTCCACTTGACACTTGAGCTCCAAAGTCCATTTTTGTGTCCTAGAAACCATCTCGAATGCATGTATCTACGAACACTTGGTCCTCTGTACTGTGATAATCTCCCATTCCCAATGCTTGTACATTCTTGATCTTTTGGCATCCAAATCCCATCCACACATGAATTTTGGAGATGCCCAAAATGATGACATTCCCCTGAGCTTCTTAAAAGTTGTCCTCAACTTTAAAGCTTCAAACCATATATCAAGATATAGCCACGTCCCAAAATAAATGGGTAAAAATTCCATGGAAGATACGCTAAAAACAGGCACAAGAGCCAATTGTGTATTAATAATCAATATCAATGAGATAATCATATGCCAATGAAAATCGTACCAAGTGCTAAGACACTCAAACAAGTGCCATGCATAAGAAACTAGTGCCTCGCACCGAAACATCTGCTATGCACACAAATTGGTGCCATTCAAGAGCACGAACCATGGTGACAAAAAAGCTAGTTCTCCATAGTTCTAGCATTCCTTTCTCCCAATCCCGACGGTCCCCCATGTTCTCCCACACAATCCCAACTCTAATCAACGAGCCTGGTATGGAAACAATGAAGCGCTCACTCCACAATCCCAACACGAATCCACGTGTATGGTGGACTGTTCATTGAATTTCCCTCTCACAATCCCAATACGAATCCACATATATGGTGCGATGAACAATGAACCTCTTGGCCTCTGTATGAAAATATAGTGATTCCAATATCAAAATCATGTCCCAAATAAATGGATGAGACATAATCCCCCTACCAACAAGGTGTCAATGCACATGACCCTTGGGGTAGACATAAGTCCCTTGCCAACCACGTGTCATGTCCACTCTACCACTTGCAATCCGTGTTGGTACTCTGACCACACACCTTGGAGGGGGGGGGGGAAGGAGGGGGGGGGGGGGGGCGGCAGGACTCAAGTGTGCAACATAAAATAAGAACCACTCACAAGCATAGATATCCTGGTGCTCCATAAACATTTATGTTA